>NC_141560.1:12500-1262500 GCF_036417535.1 Chlamydotis macqueenii | reverse complement strand
TAACAGACATGAATGTCTTTTTATATAAGATTTCCTTAAGTATATCACCAGCATTATTTATTGATTATAGGATTTAGGCTTTAGGCAGAGCTTTTGTGTTACTCATTGACAACACACAAAACAGCAACCAGAGCCAGCGTCTGCTAGCTTACAGTAGCGTTACTTGGCAAACACAATGTTTATGTAGTACTTGTGACTGAATACATGTACAGGTCTCAAGAATCTCCTGGTTCCACAAGGCTCTCTTGCTGCACAAAATTGACTTTACGCTTAACCTAAAACCTTGTGCTGAGCAGCAGGATCAGAGGCTGCCGGCTAGCCCTGCTGACTACGCCTCAGCGTGACCAAGGTGCTCTCTGGCGGTTGCTGCCTGCAGAGATTCCTCGGGAAAACAGTAAGAAGGGGGGGGAAAGGGAAGGGGGGGAAAAAAAAAAAAAAAAAAAAAAAAAGAAAAAGCCTTAGTTCTAACGCAAACAAACTGATAGACTTTTTGGGGGAAAAAAAATGAAATAAAAAAGCAATCCTCACTTTCTTCTTCTGAACGTCTGACATCCCAAGTTGTTCAGATACCCTGCACTAGTCCAGCACAGACATTTGTATTGCCACTAATTAACCGGATGCTAAACTGCTGGGAGGGGAAGGGGGCGTGGAATCTCAAAAAATACTGGGGGTTTGTGGTCTCTCTTATTTCAGCCAGAAAGCTATCAAATCTGGCTTGCCAGGCGACAGCACGAATGCTTGTGCCAGTTGTGGCCACAACGAGGAACCGCTTTGTCTGACGTGCCAATTGAAACGCACGTCAAGGTTTTTCTTACTTAACAGAACCAGGCAACGTCTTTTATTCCTCTCCATTTGTTCAACGCAGAGGATCATAGCCAGGGAAAAAAATTCAAACTTCCTTCTCAATATGTTTAATTGTTTCCTGTTTGATTTTTTATTTATTTTTACCATTTCCTTAGACTGCTGGAAATGCCAGCCAGTATTAAAGTGAAAGCTAACAAATTAAATGGAAAACAATATAAAGTTTTTTAAAATTGAGTTGAGTGGATGGCCCAGGGAGGCACTAAATAACAGGTTTTGTTTTACCCTCACCACTCCTCAAGATTTTTGTAAGAGCAAATAAAACCAATTTTCACTTTTGACAACATTTTATGGCAAATTAAAGAAGTTTCTCCAATTTGATTGCTTTTGCCAGTTACAGAAATTATTGCGATGCCGGGACACAACAAATGTCAAATAGCTATTGCAAGTAGTTAAATCCTCTCACCATAAATACCAGTTTGTACATACTTTACATTTTAAATGTCTATTGCAAAAAGCATTTGCTGTATCTTCTGTCTCTTTCTATAGGCAACCTTCACCTAAATACTTCTGTGACTCAGCTACTTGTGGGTATGTTATAGACACATTCTTGTTACTGAAACATAAAAATAAGGTATTTATCTGAATGTGCTGATACCCTAACCGCAGCAAAGTGTTCAGTGTTGTTTTATGTAAAACTGTGAATTCCAAGATAGTATTTATTTTGATTTATGTTAGACTGCTTCTGCCGCTGAGAAAGAACCAATTAATCTCCCGTTTGAAGACACACTTTATGGCTATGGAACACTGTACCAGCTTCTGTAAACGGCCCTCACAAGCACAGGCACGAAGAGTTGTGGTTTTTTCACCGATACAATAAAGTTTACTTAATAGTTACACCGGTGAAGGCCAAGAAAATGTTACTATTAATCAAATACATCACTTGAGAAAATGTGAAAATATCATGTCAAGCACGATTGCCTAACTGCTTCTATTGGCATAAGTGTTTCATTATCCATCTGTGGCTCTACTTTGCAAGCCATTAATTAATCAATTCTCATTTGTAATTTGAAGTTATTTGATTTCCACTATCCAAAGGAGACAATAAAACAGAATTCACCCATATTTTTGGAAGATTAAATGATGTAGCCTTAACAGATAAATGTTGTCCTGCATACTGTGTATTTTTTGAACAAGCATTAGTGCCTAAAAAGTTTATTCCAGCTGTTGTGATACTCAGGGCCTTGCTTATCATACGTATACAAATATAAACATAATTTTTCCGGTGTTGTTGCATTGTGCTGTTTTACACTGTCTTTCATTTTCACTGAAATGTTGTCTTGTTTACTGTTACTGTTTGTCAAAATTAAAGACAATGATTTTACTGTGCAGAGTACACCTGGCCTCCATTTTTCTAACAGACATCCAAGTCCTTTTGCTATCTTTCCTTTGAACGGGAACAGCAGAAGTCACAAGTTGCTATTCTAATTTTACAAAAGCCATTTAAGCTCCAAATTTGAAACGGTTGCTCCAAGACCCAAAAACCATAAATAACTCTCCAAACGCATACATTCCTTAAAACAACCACGTACGTTTGGAGCTCTGCACCTCCATGCGGCAGCCAGCAGGTCTGGCAGCAAACTGCAGCAGCCATCCACAACCCCGTTTTTGTCAAGCGCCCAGCAGCCTCCCACACTTCTTACCACAGCACAGGCTGAGGTAGGACTGGTGTCAGAGCTAAAGCGCAGGGAAGCAGTATTTAACAAAGAGTGATGTGTGTATTTGAGTTTTCTCCTAAATCCTGACGCCATTCAGAACAATCTTCATGACTGACTCTTCTGGAGAGGATAAGGATAACGCAACACGTACTTGTTGCTTATGTAGCTGCACTCACGTATCTATCCTGATCTCAAACGTTCAGAAGACAAAACACAGGAGCACGGTAAACAGTGCAATTTAACCTCACCAAGGTCCAGCGCTGTGCTGCAGAAAACTGCACCACTACAGAAACACCTCTGCACAAACTGAGGTGCAGGAGACACTTGGGAAAGTGCTGAGGTCTAAGACTTTCAGCTCTCCCACGAACGCTGGAAAAGGCTGAGGCACCATCCTTTCACGCCCCCTGTGTTGTTACAAGTCATGTTTTCTAATTAAAGCAGTAGCAATACAAATGCAAATACCAGATCAAAGAAAGGAAATAGAAACCACTGAAGCCGCAACGACCATTTAGTCAAGGTTTGTCTATACTCCTCAGCTACACCAGATTAGCCAAAGCTGCATGCTTATTCCAGCTTAAATCCCAAGTGAAACACCTCAGATTAAATCCCTGCACTCAGCTTGAGCATTCAGAGGCACCTCTATTGATGAAAAACCGTCTTTGAAGACCTTGCTAGCTTACCAGTGGAACTTCCTCATTTAAATACACTCTTAGGTTACTCTTTTGAAAACAGCTGATCTCATTCAATCTAGGAAATGAACAAACAAGTTTGTCTCCCAATGGTCTTCACATAAGCTACACCAAAATCATTAAACTTTAACCAAAAACATACTCTAAAGCCAACACTCTAATACTAACTTAATCCTAGGGTTTTTTTTGTCTCTTACCAAAAAAAAAAGAACATACATTTTGAACTTTTCCCAGTGGTATCTTACGTCATACTGTTTGTCTACCAGTCCCACAGACCATCAAGTCACCACTGACTGGCTAACAGTTCTGGCCCCTGCCAATCTGTCCTATATTTGGACATTACCTACTGGTTAAAAAGAAAAGGAAAAAAAAAACCTCTCAAAAGAAAAACTTTTAAAAGCACAAACTCAAAACAAACAAACAGAAGTCAAGGAAAACTAAGTACATTTACGGATAACTTAAAGCTCTAAAGAATATTCTTAATGAGAGAAAATGTTTCAGTCAATACACAGTTTTCATAAGGCTAGCAATAACCTGGACAGCACAAGCACGGCCATTCTCAACATCTCAGTACTGCTAAATTCAAACAAATCAAGAAGCCCTCAGTTTAGGTCTCATGTCAATTTGGCACGGACTCCTGAAAGAGGATGAGAAAACTACTTCAAGTTTCCCACCACACCTTTTTTAAGTTATTGCAAAGCAACAAGTATCACTGGTGCAAAGTGTAGTTGAAACTGTTTTTTTTTCTTTGCCTTACACTCAAAGGTAAAGTCAATTGCACAAGAAATAGTTACCTTTATAAGTTATCGCTAGCCTAGAGAGAGATGCTAAAAGAGGAAGGGAGATTATATATTTACTGACACTGTCCATTTAACAATAAAAAAATGCAACAACTCACCCGAATGTATGCATTCTGAATTTCTACCAACTCTTCACCAAGTGGAACAACAATTTTTTCCACTTGTCGCTCATGAGAATAAGGCTGAATTTCTGGAGAATCTTCAGCACACAGCTCTATCTGAGCAATGAGTAAGTTGGAAATAACTTGCTGCACAGCCTGTTCGAAAAGCCACAAAAAAAGGACTGTATTTGCTTGTTAAATGCAAGTCAGTATCACATGAAAGTAACGATTTCCATATTGGGAGTATATTATTTTTGGTTCAGGAAGGTTTGTATTCTCAAAACCCAAAAGGCATTATTTCATTTTAGAAAGGGCAGGAAATAAATAATATAGGGTCTGTAGCAAGAAAAAGACAAACCCTTAACGACTAATTAATTCTGAAGAGATTCAGTTTTTACGTGGAATTCTAATAGACTTCACTATCCAGCACAGGGTTCAAACTGGTATTAAACATAGCTTCTACTGAAACTTCCTTACTGCAACCACGCAAGTAGATTTGACTCACCTTTGTATCACTGCCTGGTGTGGCACTTAGGGCCAGGATCCGAAACTGGTTTGTGTATTTGCTGAGTTCCCTTACAACCTGCGAATACGAAAGTTTCCATTAATACCCTTAAAGGAGACTATTTCCTTCTATAACTGATATCAATTAAAATACCCACTAAGCAGAAAAAGCTTAACAAAATATTCTAAAAAGAGTGTATCTAAATTCAGATGAGGACAAGGAAGTGTACAGTTTTATCCAAGAACACTTTATCTTGATAAGTATATTACCCCAGTCCCATTCAGCAGAACACCCTTGGTAAGTTACAAAATGATTTCTCCCTTGATTTAACAAAAAGATTAACAGCATACCAACTCAAGAGAGCTGCCATAAAGTAAGTTTGAAGAACCCCTCTAGAAAAAGTAAATCATGGATGATCAGTCCCACGGAATCTGAGCAGAGATTAGACGACAACCACCATGCCAACAGCATTCAGCTGAGTCTCACTTGAAAACGTTGCATTAGGAATTGAGAAAATGGCTGAGTATTCCTTAGACTTCCCATGTTCTCATCCTACAACACTCTCCAAGACCAAAACTGGGACAAGTACCACAGCTGCTGCACATTAAACCAAATTGCCCTCCAACTTCATTTTCCCACAGAGCTGAACTCTGCCAGCGATACCAGCAAACACCACACCTTCTGACCAACCACCCTGCGCTGCACAGGAAGGGGGAAAAAAAAAAAACCCAAAGTTACAAAGAATGTAACACAAAGGCCACAGAGAATAAGTGAACAGAGAGTAAAGAGGAATTCAATTTCTGCTGATCGTTCTACTGAAAGTCATGTGAAGGCATAGCTAAAACACAGAGCAAAGCCTGCCGATTTCACAGCCATGAGCACTGACAAGGGGTGACTGAAGAGATTTTTCTCGGCTATAGACAAGACAACTCAAAAGCTAATGAGTACAAGTCTTGGCTCGATGTTACAGAGCAATTCAAGGAGGATTAAAAAATTTTAAGGTAAGATTTTTGTACAGTATTTTGAAATATAATAACCTATAAGATTAAATTATTTGAGAAGGAAGTTGCTACAGTTCTGAAAAATGATAGAAGAAAACTGCAGCGCTACCAAACCAACATGTACTGGTTTAACTTGGCAAGCTACCGCCTCTTTTCCAGCATGTCAAGTTAGACAAGCACTAAAAAACACCCGCTTTCCTCCAAAGAGGCCTAGCAAGCAACCAGGCACAGCTGACATTCTGTCGATTTCCCCAGCGTACAAAACTGTAACTTCCAGGTCACTCATTGCTGTGAGGAGGTTAAGCCAAGATAACACAAACTTTGCTATTCGAGACAAAACCCAGTCTTGGAAGGAAATCTTGAACTCATTATACTAAGATAAAGAACTTTACAAATAGAGCCTGCACTTTTTTCTAAAAAAAATTTAAAAAAATACTCCCCCCATTGAAGAACTATTCCAACACAGCACAAACATACCAAAGCACACCTGCAAATACAAACAGCTCTGAAACAAACAGTGTAGTGACTCTTTTTTTTAAATTGCCCTATTCAAAAAAATATTTTGAAACAAAAATTACAATTTTATTCAGACATTTAAAAACTTCCCACCTCACCCTACCGAATTTTAATACAGGTTTTACTTAGAAACAAAGCACTGAGGACACAGAGGACTGTTTGGTCGCTTTCAAACAAAGCTAAGGACCTAAAGGACAACATCCCTGCAGCAATGATGACAGTGACACTTTATGGAGATCCCGTAAGTGATTTAGGGGGAGGTTTTTTGTAATCACGAGACAAGAATGGGGTGACACCAGCATTACCTGACAGTAGGCGTGATTTCCAAGGGCTTTGTGGGCTTCGTCAATAACCAAACATTTAATCTCTACAGCAGGACACGTCCCACGAGAAAGATCATTCATCATTATCTGAGGCGTAAGGAAAAAGACTCTCTTGGTATTCCACAGTTCCCTCCGACTCAGGGCTTGGGTTCCCCCTGAAAATTAAAGAAATAACATGAGCGAACCGTTCTGCTGAGAATAAGCCGTGACGTGTGAGCCGAGAGCAACAGCTGAAGGCCGGCAGGGCTGGCAGACGCGCATTGCCTTTGGGAAATGAGCGTCTTTTAAAACGGCATGCACCTTCATGCTAGTCCCATTTTCAGGAAAAAATGGTGAACACTATTAGGAAGATTTTTTTCATTAAAACACTAAATCCAGAACAGCAGAAAACAAGGCTAGAGAGCTCATGATGTCCCCCAGCCCTATACCTAACCTGTACCTCTGTCAAAGGTTTGTGTTTAAGAACAGGTTATGCATTTGGGCATCAGGGCTGTTACTGCAGCGAGCAAGAAACCGCAGTTCATGGGGTTTAAAAGGAAAAAAAAAAAAAAAAAAGAAAAGAAAAGAAAAAAAGCCTTTATCTGTTGATCGAAGTTTCATACCAAGCACATTTACTGTACAGATTTACACCTCTGTGCAGGAACCCTAAGGCCCCATGAACCACAGGGCTGTACCCCAGAGCTCCAGAAAACACTTTTGTGTGCCCTCTTTTTTTTTTTTTTTTTTTTGCTTCCTAAACCGCGGCTTTTCAACGGTGCTTGCCCTCGCCTTCAAGCCAAGCAGCCTGGATGTTTGCGGCCTCTCCGAGGCGGCCCCCGGAGCGGCCCCGGCCCTGCCGCCGGTCTCTACCTGTCATCTCGGCCATGTGCCGGGCCGGGATCCCCATAACGCGGGCGCAGGCCTCCATCTGCTGAGCCACCAACGGCTTCGTCGGGGCGAGGAAAAGCACTCTGCCGGAGGGGAACCAGCGGTAGAAATTGTACATGACCACGGCGGCCACGAAGGTTTTACCCAGCCCGGTGGGCAGACAGACTAAGGTGTTAGCCAGCAAAGCGGCGCGGGCCATCCGCAGCTGGTAGCCGCGCACCGGGTAGTTGGTGGGGTAGATCCAAATGGACCCCGCCGCCTCACAAAAACCCGCCACCGGCTTCGGCTCCTCCGCCGCCGCGGCGGCCGCCACCAGCAGATCATCGTCTGCCTCCTCCTCTTCCTCCTCCTTCTTCTTTTTCTTCTCCGGAGCCTTCCCGCCCGCCGCCCGCCAAGCCTGAGGCAAAGTCCGCTGCCGCCCGCCGCTCATCCTCCCTCACGGCGCCTTCCCGCCGCGCGGCTCCCGCTCGCTCTGAGGGAACGCGCGCCAACGGGCACCGGCCGCCATTTTCTCGCAGCGCCGCCGCTTGAAAACCCCGCGGGAGCCGCCGGCCGGGACGAGGAGGTGGAGCGGAGGGCGGTGTAACCGCCCTCCGCTCCACCTCCTCGTCCCGGCCGGCGGCTCCCGCGGGGTCGACGGGAAGGTTGGGCGGTGTGTGAGGAGGAGGAGGAGGAGACGGTGGTGGTGGTGGTGGTGGTGGCGGGCGGGAAAATGGCGGCGGCCACGGCGGGTCCGGCGCAGCCCTGGAGCGCGGAGGAGCTGCGGAGCGAAGCGCTGCCTAAGAAAGATATCATCAAATTCCTTCAGGAGCACGCAGCCCAGGCGGTAAAGGGCGGGATGGAGTGGGTAGCGTGTATGTATGTATGTGTGTGTGTGTGTGTGTGGAGGGATCCTCCATCGCTCACCGGCGTGTCTTGCAGTTCCTGGCCGAACACAAGCTGCTGGGGCAGGTGAAGAACGTGGCCAAGACGGCGAATAAGGAGCAGCTCATCGCGGCCTACACGCAGCTCTTCCACACGCAGGTACGGGGCCGGGGATGGGGGATCGAAGCCGGGGGGCTCGGGCGGTGGCTGATGGCTGCCACCCCTCCTTCTCCCCTCAGCGGTTTAAGGGCACGGACGGCGCGGAGAAGGCGGCGGCGGAGAAGGCGAAGCCCGCTAAGGCGGAGGAGGCCAAGGGGAAAGCAGCGAAGCCTGAGGAGGCCGTGGAAGAGGTCGGTGCTGCACCCCCGCTTTATTTGGGCGATTGCGTGGGGCAGGCGAATTAACCAGGTCTTCAAAAACCTGGTTACAGCAAGAAGTCTGGTGTTAGTACCGTGTCTTAACCTCACGTGGTTTCTGTGACTTGAACTAGCTGTGGGCCCTGTGCATCTCTCCCAAAGCTGGTCTTTGCTGAGAACTGTGCCTGTGCTGCTACGTTTTCCCCAAATATTACAGCACTGCAGTAATGCATGAACACTTTGAAACGTGCCATTTACTAACACTGCATGCGTTCATTCAGTGCCTTGAATTAAGTGGTTGTTCTGTCTTGCATGTAGTTAATGCAGCAGTCATAACTCTGTTTTTATAAACTTAGGGGCCACCAAAGTATACAAAATCAATTTTAAAGAAAGGTGATAAAACCAACTTTCCGAAGAAAGGAGACACTGTTCATTGCTGGTATACAGGAAAGCTACAGGATGGAACAGTCTTCGATACCAATATTCAAACAAGTAAGACCACGTATATACTGTTTGGCTGTTGTTGCAAATGTATGTAGAAGAAATTAGGTGGAATCGTTAAACAGCCTTGGGCAAGCGTTTGCTTTTGGAAGGTGTGCGTGGCAGGAGTCCTGACAAACTGCTTTTGCCATCCTGTTGTTGAGCTGACTGAGGAGAGTCTCCGCAGTCCGCTCCTGGAGCCTGATTTTCCATGAGGGAATGTATGCAGGGCAGTATTTTAGGACTGGCTGGTGTAAAGTTACACTGCTGCATCTTGCCAGACCTCGCGTTTGGCATTCTCCAGGCCATAGACAATGTGAAACACGGGGATTTAGTCAGTACTGAAACTGCTTTGGAGGAAAGACGGTTCCTGCTCAAGGAGCTTCCCCTATCTATGGAACGTGAGCACCAACAGTGGAGTTAGCTTCTCTAAATAGACGCGTCTTGGTGTGCTCCTGTAATAAACCCTTAAGCATGGAGGCACTGGAACGAGAGTGATTTTGAGTGGTCTGGTGGACCGTGGCCTCGGGGAGAAGTATGCCGGTGTTTTTGTGACAGTTTCTCGGCCAGAGGATTTAGGTATGTGAAATTCTGGAAAACTAGAAACGCTTTTCCAGCAGTGATGTCCAGCGTGGAGAGGAACAGCAGGGCTGCCATTGGAATAGTGTCTGTGATTCATCGCACTTGTTGTGTGATGTTGGATGTTCCCTGTGTGCTCTTTTGTGTCACTTATGTGTTTATGACTCGTGCCATCAGCTTAGTAATTCAGGAATGAGTCCAGGTTCACTGGATCAGTGTCTGAAAGGTGCTCATCAGCTTTGGCTCTGGGTGCAACTTGAACATTTAATAATGTTTTTATTACACAGCACTGAATTTTCTCCTAAAAATCTGACAGTGGGCTGAAAATAATATTACAGGAACAGATACTTATATAGAGCGTGATTGTAATAATAATTTTAGATAGAATTAGGGTATGTGCTGGTGTGATGGTAAAGCTAACAAACATAAAACTGTCTTTCAGGTTCAAAGAAGAAGAAGGCAGCCAAACCTTTAAGTTTCAAAGTTGGCGTAGGAAAAGTAATCAGAGGTGTAAGTAAACCATTAACGACCGCCTCAGAATACCTTTTTCATTCTGCAGGATTAGTGACTGGGGTGCAAATTTTGAGCTGTGGTTCTTGTTTCTTGTGGAGGTAAGAGGGCGAGCTGAAGTGTCTACGTGCACAGGCTGTAGTATTTGTTCTGTACGGATGCTCTCATCCGCCTGCAGCGGCATTCCTCGGGACAAGCACAGCCTTTTACAGGAGGCAAGGTGTCAGGTTCCCGGGGTCCGTCCGTCACTGTAGGCACACGCTCTGCTTTAGTCTGGCACGAGATTGTTTCTCTCTCAGCATCTTTTTGGCATTATTTGCCGCGGTGCCCCTTCGTGCGCAGTTCAGTTCATCCATTAACACGACTGGATGCTGAATCTCCAAATCCTCGTTGCTGTCGTGCACTGAAATGCGTTGCAGTTCGATGCTGCAGCTCCTCTGCTCTGCCCAGCACAGAGTGCTGCTGCGGCGCAGGCTGAAGCTGCGCGAGCGCAGTGTCTGGGTAGACTACGAGCACTCCGTAGCAGAATTGAGTGTTCTGCACACCTGTCTGCTCACTTACATCGGGAAGTCACGGGCGCTGGCGTTGCTTGGTGTGGCTGGGAGATGCCAAGTTACATGCAAAGCAAAGGGGCTGCTTAACTGTCTCGCAGCTGCTGAACCAGTGAAACTGGTGGCTGGCTGCACCAGATAAGAGCGCGAAGGATCTTAACGCTTACCTGACTAGAAAACCAAGCAAACCCAGCCCAGCAGAATCTTCCGCGCGGCCGCTGTGCAGGAAAAAGGCCTTTACGGTGGCTGGACGGGAACGGAGAAGGGGAAAAGGTCCCTGGGCTTGTGGCCAGTGCTGCAGAAGCAGCAGTGGCCAGGGTTGCTCTGTGGTCCTTGGCGCAGCGGTGCCGTGTTTGTGTGGGCGCCAGGCGTGTTCCTTACGCAGTGACAAGGCGTGAGCAGCCGCTGCTCGTTGTGAAGTGCTGATGCGGGGCTAAGCTGAATGCCAGCTCCGGGCAGCGCCAGCGAGTCGAAGAGGAACAAGTGCAGAAATAAAACTCGTCTTTAAGCAACAGCCTAGACTGGCGCTGCAGACTGGTAGGGAAACACGAGGCAGAGAGGGACAAAGCCCTCGGTACCGCGTGCTGTGAAATGCGTTCTGAGACGGTGGGTGCTTGCCCTGAAACGCGCGCTACTTCGTGGGTTCACTAACGTCTTCGCGGTTCAGATGTGTGCTTTTATGCCGTGAAGTACAGCCCAGCCTAACGTGGGCGCAGCGAGCGTTGGCCAAGCGGGAGCGTTCCCACAAACAAAACCACGGGAAGCCATTGCCCAGCGTACGCAGCGGGCTGGGTGAGCGTGCTGCGGAGAGTGAGCTGGAGTTGCGCGGGCATTCAGAGGAGCACATGGGCAAAGCGTGTGACGTGCACTGCTTCCTGAGATCCGCAAGAGTTCTGTGCTCTTTTGTTGTTCGAGTTTGCTTTGGTTTTTATTGTTGTTTGATTTTATTTATTTATTTATTTATTTTTCCTAGTGGGATGAAGCTCTCTTGACGATGAGTAAAGGAGAGAAAGCTCAACTGGAAATTGAACCCGAGTGGGCGTATGGCAAGAAAGGGCAGCCCGAGGCCAAGTATCCTTTCACGTCACCTGACCTGGAAACGCCTGGTGGAACAGAGCGCTGGAATGGGGACAGGGATGTGCTGGGGGAGCGCTCGCTCGCTGCTCGTGGCGGCCTGGCACGGTAACAGATACCAACAGCTCGGCGCGCTTACTGGGCGGGCGCAGGTGCCCGTTTGTTTGGAGGGAGAACTCCCGCAGGGAGTGCTGCAGAAGAGAAGCTGCTGTGGTTTTGCGCCTGCTTGTTACTCCAGCTGCTTCCCGGTGCTCATCCCTGCAGCAGCGGTGGGGATGCTGCCCGGTGAGGTAGGGAGGGGAGGGAGAGTTACCGGCTGCAGCTGCCGAGACAGCAGCGACCTCTGGGCTGGAACCGCTGGGACACAGCCAAAACTCGGGATCGAGCGAGTCTCCCAGAGTCTTAGGCAGGCGTGTTTCTTTTGTCGCCAGCACTTCCAGAGGAAGGGCAGTGATTGTTCTCCCTTGCTCGACTCCTAAGCCGTGACAGTTTTAAAGGACTCCGGAAGTTCTCCCTCTCTCTAGGGTATAGCAGGCCTGCTGCCCGTGTCCCAGAAACTGAGACCATGCTCAGGCAGGCCAGGTGAGACCGGGCGGCTCGTTGGCAGAGGAGCAGGGATAAGGGGAGTGCCTTCCCAAAGGGGCAGCCGCAGAGCCAGTGCCGAATGTCCCGGGCCAGCCGGCGGCAGGCAGCAGCTGCGGGCCCGTACTAAATCGGGGCTGTTAAAACCAGGCAGTGAAATACAGAACTGCCACGTGAGAAGCAGCAGGTGCTGAATCCCCCGCCCTGCACCGACGGGCAGGGGGTGGGGGCCGGGCTGTTGCTCTGCGGGGGGTGGCTGCGGCGGTTTGTTTGGGGTTTGTTTTTTAAAGCTTCCTTAACTTGGGCAAACAGGATTCCACCCAATGCAAAACTCTTCTTTGAAGTGGAACTGGTGGATATCGAATGAAGTGAAGAGTTCCCTTCGCCGCTGGGAATCTGTTTACGACCAAGAAAGCTTCTGGCAACTGCGGTTTCGCTCGTGTAACTTCAGGGCATAGTTACAACTGTGGCCTTTGTTTCCCTGCCCCAACTGCTGTACAGCACCGTACCACTAAAGAATCCATAGTTCATACGCGCAGCTGGCTCCGCTGTTGTGTGTGTGACCCCCTCAGGGCTTCTCTTACTGCGGGGGAACCGCGTGGCTGTCCAGGAGCCTGCTAGGGCAGACGCAGAAACCATTTCCCGTTATGTTCTAGGCATTCCTTCAGTCAGGGAACGGCCCCTGACTTTCTCTTCCAAGACGTTTTCTAGAAGCACGGGGCACGATGGCCACCGCGCTCCAGAGGCTGTCCCGGCCACGCCCCCGCCTTCCCCAGCGGTCCAGGCCTCGAACCGAGCCTGGCGTACTCCCCGCTGGCTCGCATGAGGAACCCAAGAAAGCGCAGAGGACTACCCAATTCCTTGCTTTTATTACAAAAATGAGAATGATCACTTCGATCAAAATGAAAAAAGTCTGCTCACACTGTGTACATGAAAAACTCTAAATACAAAAATCATCCCAAACACAGTTTGTGCTTTTTAAAAAAGAATGCAACGTCATTTTGCACTGCGTTTTTAATTTCTGACCCCCACACGGAATAGAAAATACGTAGCGCAGCTTGCAAAGGCTGCCGCGGTGATCCGAAGAGTTTCAATCGCAACGACGGGAGCGAAGCGGGCTGGGGCGCGGCAGAGGCCTCGCGGTGCAGCGGGCTGAGGCCGCGGTAGGAGAGCGGAGCAGGAGCGCGCAGCCGTGCTCCGCCTGTTTCCGGCGGCAGCCGTGGTGGCCGCCCCCGGGCAGCAGAATGGCTTTGGGGGAAAAAAAACCAAACCAAAACAAAGAACCCCTACAGCTTTACCGATTAAGTCTATGGAATCATGAGACCGAAAAAAATTCTTCAGATATCTCCATAAATTAGTGCAGGGAATTAAAAAAACGCATTTATGGTAAACTAGAATTGTACAGAGATGCCATTGATCAGGTACCAGCACACAGACCTTGCTTCACACAGACCCTGTGAACAGCAGCTCACTTCACATGCAGGAGACCAAAAAGCAGGTATTACAACAGTCCTCTCACAGCCCTAATTTAGAAAAATAGAAATTTTTTTATTCTGTCTTTGTCGAAACTGCAGCACAGTGAACTTCACTCGCTCTAGGGATCAAGTTGGATGATAATACTGTCCGTAATTCCACGCGTTCTGGTAGTTGTACTAGGGAGAAAAAAGGAACGTGGCGTCAGTCAGCCTGCCCGTGCTGCAGGAAGGACAGCCAGCGAGCCAGCTGGCGTCGCTGGGTTCACCTCGGCCGCGTTCACAGCTCCGAGCAGCGGCCGTACCCGTGCCGCACCCGGAACGCCCGCGCCCCGTCCCTCTCCGGCGAGGCGGCACGCAGCCTGCGCCTCGGGCCGCTGCCGAGGGTGCTCCCCGTGCGGCGCGGGGCCCGCCTCAAACGCCCGCTGGCGGCGGGCTCTGCCACGGAGGCAGGGCTGACGAGGGGCGCAGCTGCAAGCCCCGCGCGGAGGTTGGTACTGCTGGCACTGCTGCCTGTCGCGTTTTTAGCTGCTTAGTAAGCGCGCACGAGGCACGGCTCCCGACACAGGGCAGGTCAGAGGTTGGCTCGCGCTGCTCACGTCCCCTCTCCGCACCTGCTCTGCGGCTCCCCGGCGCTTCCCTTTCAGCACAATCTCGTAAGAGGGAGGAGAAGGGAGAGAGCAGAAGGCAAGGGCAGCACCACTGCCTGCGCCCCAGCTCCGCGCCCGCTGCGACCGCACAGCCCGCGAGAGCCAGGGCGGACGGCTGCAGCGCCCTGACCCCTCCCTGGGACGCCAGCAGCCTGCGGCGGCCCTCGCCGACGCGCACCCACCTGGTACCAGGCGTTGTAGTTATACGCTGCCTGGTTGACTTGCATGTCTCCGTCCATCATCTGCGCCGACGCCAGAGCCGGGTCATCTGTCAGCATTTTCTTCTCGTCTGGGTCCTCGGATCTGTGAGGGTAACACCTGCTAGTAACTGGCGTCTCAGACCAAGTTCTGAGCGTGTCTTTGTGTGAGCAATGTTACCACGGGTAAGGGTAACATTTCCAAACTCGGTGCCCTGGCCCAACAGGGGAACAGAACGCGATTTAGAGAAACACAGTGGCACGCTGTGCTTCAGAACAAGTCTGGTTTTTAACTTGTTCTGGTGCTCAAGCTGAGACAGGAAAAACATGTTTCTGCTCGGAGACTGAGTCCTTTTCACCAGGACCGTTCTATTTCTCTGTGACACGTAAGTCAAAAAGTTATTTTCCAATAAATCTGTTTCCAAATATTTTAGCCAGCAGTATGGCCCTATTTAGTTTATACTTTAAGCGATTAAAACCAGTGGTTTTGTTCTTGCAAGCAGGTTCAAAGCTGAAAAATACATGTCTGTATATTCATACGGAACGCCCCCAAGCCTCCGAGACTGTTCTCAAACTGTCTTCAAAGCATTTCCAAAGCGCTCTGCCCCAGCTGCAGTTCAGCGTAGCGCGTGCCCCAGCTACCCCGCACAGCATCACCTATCAAGTTCGTTACGCCCCGAGGTGAACAGACTTCCTACCCGTTCTCTGCTCTCCTTTTTAAAGAATCCTGCTCCTTTAGAAGTGCTTGGTGCTCATCGTAGGCGTCCAAAAGCCTGCGGGAGACAAAAAGAAGCAGAGCTTCGCTCACCGTTGCCACGTAAACATTTTAAACACATGAGCAAACATGTTAAAATGTCTACTTCAAACTGTAAAAATTACAAAATATGCCAAACCAAACTCAGTCGTCATCAAATTTGAATCAGTGTTCCACCGAGGAGATGGGAAAGCCAGAAAACTTTGTTTGGAGGGGGATTCCACAATGCACAGTGAAAAATTTTCTGTTAGCTCAGAAATTCCCAACTTGCTCAACGTCTACCACATTTCATGCAGTTCTTTTACAAAGCTCCTTTATAACACCGTCTTGTAAAACTTATTGGGGATACAGCTGCTTCTCCCAGTGACGGCACTCCCTCAGCTGCACGCTGATCCCGTCCGGGCAGCATCAATATTCTGGAACCAACATTTCTTTAAATACTGGAAGTGAGTATGATACAAAACCGCCGCTTCTGTCAGTACTACTCCGGGTGAAAACCACTTCCTGTACTTCTTCTGGGCTCTAGAATCACTTGGGAATGGAAAACTATTTTGTTTGGTCTGTCTAGGATCCCAAACTTGCAAGGGCTGGCTGCCATGCAAGTTAGAACGGTCAGAGTCAGCAGAAATTAAGGACAGCTATTGTTAAAAGCATACAACGCAGAAACTGGCATAAAAAACCCAAACTAATGGATGGCACTAACCCTACCCCCTCCTTCCTGCTTCTGCAAGCACTCCTCTGGTGACCCTGATCTGCTCATTGCACGGATTACATCTTACTTGTTTACATCGGAACCAAAATCTTCAAGGAATTCCACTTTTCGCTGCGAAAACGTAATCCTCATTTTTATAGACAACGCGCCGTGAACAGCTTTATCGAAACAGCTCAAGATGTTTTCTTCATTTTGCTTGAGATCGCCGCTGTACTCCATCTCGAGTAAGTTGAGATACAGCTTCGTATTTTCCTGTGCAAAAGGCGTGTTAGGAGCTGCGCGCTGTCAGGTTAGGCATGCAACACCGAACGTACGCCTACCAGGGGCACACGGAGCGCTCAGGGCACAAACACACGACAGCCCACCAAGAGACCGGCTGTTCAGACTGGCCATCCTTGACCTGCTTTGATACGCAGACGCGAAACCTCCGCTAACAGTACTGGCAGTACCAAGCGTTTCTGTTGTTACACAAAACGATCTACAAGTACTGCCTACACAATCAATTTTGTTCACCTCGAGAGGTGAACACATCTGCAACACTTAGGATTCTAAAAAGGGAAAATGAAGGAGCGAAGCGCATCGTGCTCCTGATGAACAAGGGTCACAAGCTTCCAGCTGCACAAACGGCAACATCAGTTTAGAGGGACTGGTGTCTCCATGGAGTAACGAAACGTTACGTACAGTTACAACTCCTGTCATCATTGTTGCCATATTTAAAAAAAAATAAAATAAAAGGCTCAGAAAAATACCGAGATTTTTTTTTTTAATACAGCAAAAAGGGAGCACATACTTTGTCAATTTCTATGGCTTCTGACAGCACTTTTCTCGCCTTCGGAAGATTCTTCTGTACTTTGAAGAGGTGTCGGGCTAATTTGATGGCATAAAAGGACGATTCGCTAATGGATTTGGCATTCCTGACGGCTTCTTCCAGCAGGTGTTCAGCTTCTTCCATGTTTCCATGTCTGCGTTCTAGGCTGACTCTCCGTAAGCGAATCATTGCTAGCCCTAGAATACACTCTTCAAACGTTTTCAAGATTCTTCTTGCTTCATCGATGTTGCCTAAAACACCGGTGAAGATGCTTTCAGATACGAGACACCCTAGAGCCTCTTAAAAAGAAAACCCCTCCCAGCGAAAAGCAGCGTTGCTCTTACCCTGCTGCTCCTCAAAGGCAGCCCACAGCATGTGGACCATGGGTTTCTTAGGAAGGTGTATTGTGCAAGCCCTGCTGTAGACGTGCCTCACTCCTTCAATGCTATGATTCTCCATGTATTTGGCATACTATGGTTGAAAACAGAGCAGAGATCGACACATGTAAAGCTTGCATTTCTCTTTAAAAACATGCCAGAACGATAAAATTCTTTTGTTTAAACCCATTCAGCACCTTTATGGAACCACTAGACTAGTTTCTGTAAGGAAGGACGTAGAGAGGCAACGAGGTTGGCATATGCAGCAGTCAAATCTGGTTGCAAGCAGACCATCTCCTAATGCAACAGATATAGTTATACATGAACAACGTTCCACAAGAGTACAGAAGGTTAGTCACTAGGTCAATGTACGCGGCCAGCAGAGACAGGGGTGCACCGCTTCCCTTACCTTGATCCAGAAGTCCTCATAGAGGGCACAAGAAATAACACATCTCTCAAAGAGGACCACAACGCGCTCGTGAGTGCCATTCTCTATCTCAAACTCTAAGTACTCTTTCCAGTTTTTCAGCTGAATTTTCTCCAGAGGTTTTACATGAAAGTAAGGCCTCTTTATCTGCAAGAGTCACAGTACGGCGATTTAGGACTAGTAAGCATACCACCGAGCTGCTTAAAACACCCAAACAGCCACACACCGCTGAAGCAACGCTGTTTAAGTGCACAGGACTTCAGAAGGACGCTAAATTATCTGGCCAAGTAAGCCTGCTGGGGCCACCCAAGAACTGGTCCAGAGATTTTGGGGACGATTACATCCTAGGGCAGGAACTTGCGTTTCTAGAAAGCTTTTTCAGTGCAAGTGTTTACAGAAGCTGAGCAAGAACTCGATGCAGTTACTCCCTAGCAAACCTGCGGTGACAACGTAACGACGAGATCGTAAACACCAACGGGTGCTGTCCGCACACACACACACTGCCGTACCTGCGCATCTCCGACAAATTGCATTCCAGCTCTGGCTGAGAATCACGACAAGGAAAGAGAGCGCGGAACTGAGCTTCACATGAAATATTTACACTGAGCTGACTAGTCCAAGAGCTAGCAAGATTGCGTTTTTATTGATGACTACAAGAGGAGCTGGGTGGGACGGAGTTCAGCACAGAAAATTTAAACGTTGCTTTGAACTAAACACAGCAGAGCGTCCTCCCAGAGATCTTTTGCTTTTTGTGCCCTTCATCTGCAACTCTACCTGATTACTTCTCTCTCGTACTGCAATTCCATCTGGGACACAAATACATACAAATGGATAAAGAACTCACAATACTTAAGGAGTAACATTCCATTCTTCAGGCCACCTGAAATTTAAAGCCGGTCACCCCCTTCATGCTCCTCACTGAACTCTACCACGGAACCCAATGCCGTTTTCCCATTTTGAGGAATTCCCAGGTACGCTGTTTCCGCTAAGTAACGGTAAAACAGGTCTAAGCGGTCTCTCACTTCTGCGACATCCGTTGCCTGCGCACCTCCTTGCTGTCTGTTCTAAAGACAGGTTTAACTTGGTACTTCGTCTCCTCGCAGACCCACCGCATCGGTACGTACAGCGCACGCAGCCTCTCTTGGTAGAAAAAGTACCGATTCTGGCCACGAGCAAGAGAGGGCACCGCTTCTTACACATTTTCTGCAGCACGTCCCCAGTTTCAGCATTCTCCCGAGTTTCAATAACTTGTAGCTTCAGGTTTCCTGAGCTAACACCTACGCTCACAGACCCGTTTTCCACAACACATCAGCACATCTGAGCCTCACTACCCCAGGGCCAGGCTCCGTACGCTCTCCTTCCCTCGACCACAGGTCAGCTGCTACAGAAGCGACCCGGCGGCTGGCAGCACCGCTTCGGCTGCCCAGAGAAAGGGCAGCCCGCCTGAGTTGGACTGCGCTCTCATCTGCGGCGCCAGGGCCGGCTAGGCGCTTTCTGAGGGGTTTTTAAGGTGTCGGGCCTAGTCTAACAGAGCGCAATAAGCAACGTGACAGTGCTCACATCACGTCCCCCGTTAAGGAGTCCCTGTATTAAACAGCTGGGACACACCTTCAAGGTACGTCTTTTTAAAAAGAAAATACATTTAAAATGAGAACCATGTTACGCAATATGCTATTTGCCAGGAAAAAAGAAGGCGGGGGGGGGGGAAAAGTTGCCTTTTCACAGGAAAAACGGCAGAGGAGTTAAAGGTGATCTTTGTTCCAAGCCCCACACCAGTGTAAATCGTAAGGCCCAACCGTTACTCAAAATTCCTGGCTCCCAGTCTTACGTTCAAAACTCTCGCGCACGCTGCCTTACATAGAGAAAACAAACTTACCGCTTCTTCAAACGTCCACCTCTTACTGACTTCATGTTCGTTGTGGTTAAACATTTCTTGATGAATCTCAATTATTCTGTGCCTCATGTTTTCTACCTCAGTGACCAGCTAAAACATAATTTTAAAAAATGTAACACAGGCAGACACTGCATGGCCGTTGTACACGTATTATGATGACAGTAATACGCACAAATTCAAAGCAGCACAGCTGCAGTAAATGTCAGCGGAACAGTCGGGGAAGGGATGGGATGCTGCCCTGAAGGTGCCTGGACCCTGACTGCCCAGCTGAACCGGTTTTCTATCGGAAGTTTTGCCCTGATGTTACAGATGAGTTTTGATCCAAGCCAAACCTGGGTCCAGTATATGCACACTTCCACAGTTCCCAGTTCCTCTGGACAGCCCCAAGGTTTCAGCCGCCTTTGAAGGCTGTGAACCTGCACAGACCACTGCTGCTGAAGAGCTCTCTTAGACCACAGCTCCTGATCTGTTAACTGGAATCATTAACATTCATTCCTAAACTTCTGTACATCGCTTCTTCGATTTTTTAACTCAGTTTCTTTAATACCTACGCAAACACTGGGAAGGTATGTCCTGTGGGCAAAAGCAGTTATCACGCGAGCCAAAGAGCGATGATGCCACAGAACTGCGGGAATACCTCAGCTACAGATACACTGAGCTGTCGGCAAACAAACTCCTCTTTCAGCCACAGAGCGAGGCAGGAAAGGCCAAGGAACATGCAGCATGCCGTACCTTGGCAGGGTCAGTTATATCCTCAGTGCCGCAGGGCAGGTCGTCTCCGGGCTGCGCGTCCTCCCCGCTATGGCCGTTCACAGACGCCAGCTCTCTGCGCAGCTGAACAAACTGATCAGTAGTCAGGAAGTCTCGAGGCAAGTTGTTCTGGATGTGTTCTTTAAACCTAAGCAGAGTTAAAAACAAGTCAACGCAAATTTGATGTTTTATGTAGCAATACTCTGCATAACCAGAGCACAACAACAAATCCCAGTGAGGTTCTGCATTACTTGATCGATCTAGAGTAACACGGAGAACGCAGCTTCTGACAACACGCAGACGGAACGCAACTTCTACTATCCGTCACACTTCAAAAGCTTTGCATTTCAAAGAGAGACGGCAGGACTGTGATCTTCAGCGGCAAAGACTGACCGCTTGCCATGTAAAATTGGTGGCACAGGACAAGATCAGTTTTAGAGGAAGATTCTTTATTTCCAAAACCAAAAGATCTGTAGAAATCACGAGGAAGACTGGTGCATAATTTAACTAAGGTTTCTAGTTCTTAACCTCTCCACATTAACGCGGAACTCCACTGTCTAAACCTTAACCAAGTACTTCTCTTCCGTCAACTCTGCTAGTATGTCATCACATGTGAGCACTGCATGAGGAATTAAAGTTCAAAACCGCTCATCCTCATTTTTCAGAGACATCCTCTCTTTTTCCTCACAATCCCAAGGCCTTCCTTTATTCCACAGCAGAATTTGTTAATTTATCTAAAAACAAATTCCTAAAATGTGTCTCAGTACTTTAAAGCAATCAGTCAAACTGCAGGAGTACATAGATAACGCCATAAAATCCAGTAACTATTTCAAGCTTTTGTTCTGAGTGAACATTTTCACATTTACCAAAGTAGGCTAGCATGCCTTTAAGAAACTCACAGCATTAACTACACCTTTGGTTTCTCCTTACCTCTGGAAATGATGACTGTAGAGTTGCGTTGGAATTCCCAGGATGCGGTCATAGATGGACGTCACTTCCCTCAGGTTTCCCTGTTCGTTTTCCCAGTTTATATACATTTCCCATAGCCTGTCAGAGCGGAAGTCTGTCCCAGCAGCTAAGACTGCATGTTCGTAGGCTCTGAAAAATGAAATAATTTTACAGTTGTTTCTGGATGCGGTGACAAAACAAGGAAGAAAAGTTCTGGCTCTTAATTATTTAAAGATCATGAGCGTCCTTATTTACTCGCAACCACAGTTAGATTCATTATTTAAATTCCTCCAACTATTTTCTGGATAGCTGTAGCAAGATCTCTCTCTCACTTTTTTTTTCTTCCAGCTCTACCACAACAGAATAAAGGCAACAGAAAAAGCCACTTGCAGGAAGGCAAGATATTCCGAAAATACAAAATCTTTACCACTAAGACCTTGCAAAGATTCTAAACCCATCACTTCAGCAGTTTAACACACAAAAGCTATACACCAGCCATGCAGCTAGAAGCTGCTTCAGTTAACGTTCACTTAAGGTTTTGGGTCAGACTTCAGTCCAGCCTCTCACTCTAACCACGACCACCACCAGCCGCTGAGGTCAGACACACTCTAGCCACACCCTGAAAACCGCCAAGGAATTAAATTCCAAAAATTCTGGGGGAGCCCGTTCCTGTGCCGCGCTAAGTATTTCCTAGCGTCCAGGCCGAAGCTCTCAAGTCAGCACTTTTGACTCTCGTGCACGCTGTATTGTCTACCCCTTTTCAGGGAATTTGGCTCCATCGTCTCTTACAGGTCCTTAAAGTAACTGCAGGCTGCTGCCAGCCCGCCCCTCGGCTTAAACACATTCATCTGATCCCACTGCTGTGCAATCGTACGTACGGGCTCCTGGCGTCACCGCGAGAAGCCTGCTTCCAACTTACCCTCGGATAGTGCTGTTAGTTTCAGGGTCAGTGGGGTCCAAGGTCTCCTTTAAGAAGTTTATATAATGTATCCAAAGATCAACGCTAAGAGGAATTGCCTGAAGCCCTCTGCGATAAACCTATGAAGAGAACATGAACTGTACTTCAAATCCTTAATGGCGTCCTAATAGAGAGGCAACACTGTGTTATCCGGTGAACCTTAGAAATACTAATTACTGGAATTTTGTTTAAATAATCTACCATTACCATTTGGGTGGAGGTTGGATAGAACATGGCAATGTTCTGATCTCCACGTGCAGAGTCTTGATCTTCAAAGCGCAGCGGTCCCTGCATTCTGATCAGGTTGTGTGGGCAGGCTTTGGGGTACAGACCATAGGGCACAGACCCATTAGAGCATCATTGACAGCGTCTGACCAAAAATGCAATAAGATGTAGCAATTGTGACCAGCAAACCAACTATATTGCTTTGAAAATGAGTAATAAATGTAAGTGACAGAAAAGCCCTGCCCTACTTGTTAAGCTGCAGTGTAATACAGAGGCTTGCACTGCAAAGCTTGACAAACTGTAGAGGTTTAACGCACCTGCCAACAAAGAGAAAAAACATTAGCTACAAATGCCACAGACGTGACAAGTGCAAACAAAATCCCTACCAACCTGACCACAGACGGCAGGTACTGGCAGCCAAATGACTTGCGGTAGGTTAGTCATTGTTTGGCCAACAGGAGCGATGGTGACAGCTGCGCCGGCTACCTACATACCTCATCAGACTGCTTAACGTTGTCGTGGCGCTTTTCAAGGTCCGCGTACTTTTTCCAATATCCATAGCAATATGGATAATGTGTGAAAAACCTGTCAAACGCTCTCCTGGCAGCTGGTAAGTGGTTCTGCAGGAAACACACAATAAAAGCAATGAATCCTTTCCTTAAAAAACAAAAAAACAAAACAAACTTCACATTATTTGGAAAACAGTTATTTTTTTAATATTGTCTTAAAAACAATTGTTTTTATTTTGTGATCTCTGCTGACCACACTGGCAAGGGCAACTGTCTTAAAACAGTATCTGTGAAAGCCTGATGTACCGCTCTAAATTTGCCACTGGACTATCCACGACTTCTCCGGGTTTTCTCTGTTTATTTCTGGCAGGCTAAGGAAAAGGGGGGCGTACTAACCTCCTGCTCTACATACTGTAGCAGATATACCCATCCGGTGAAATCCTGGGGATTGTCCTCCACTACTTTCCAGAACTTGTCAAAATCTGGAGGGAAGCAAGTGTCAATATCTGTTGTCTGTAAACTTTCAATATTTGGAATTTCACTCTCCTGCGTGTTCTCTTCATCCAGGTCAGGGGAACTGTCAGGTGACTGTTCCATCTCAGTTACACTCATAATTTCTGTACTGAAGTCCATCTGCTGTTCTTCTGTGGCCGCTTCAGTGCCATTGTCTGTGCTGTCATTGTTTACGGTCGGCTTCTCCTCCTCGGTATTATCTGCGTTTTCCATAGCTGGGGAAACGGTAGCGCTAGATTCTGTGAAAATAAAAAGACTCGGTATTCATACGGTGAAGATTCAAGCGGAGCTTGGGCATGAGTTATCAGCTAAGAGTCTCCCAAGGGCTTCAGGCATCCATGTACTTCACCACAAACCTTCACCAATTACACAAGCTTTATTCACAATTTAAAAAATGTCAATAGCAGTCATACATTTTAAGACCTGCGTATACAAATCACTGTGTTTTTCCTAACAAACTATCACAAGCAGCTATCAAAGCATAAAAGTGAACCCACACTGTCTTCCTGTATGAGTCTAGTGGAAGTTTATTCCAAATAAAGAATTCTCTTCAAATTTATTCAAACCTCCTGCTTAGTACAGATCAGTAACTTCTTTGCAAAATAAATATGTTAAAAGGTACCCTCAATGCCCAGCTGAACTGGGGATAACTTGCGGAGAAAAGGATTACTACCAGCACTAGACTCAGTCCGTATTAACGACGTCTGTACAAACCAGCCAGCATCAGAGGGCCGCAAGAAGCGTCAGGGGCAGCCCCTTACACTCACTCGCTCCCACCCACAGCTCACAGTCAGGGTTCCTCCTGCCCCTCAGGACAGACTCCATCTCCCTCCCACTCTTCATGTTGATCTTCCTGCCAGACGCTGCTGCGCGGCCCTGCCCTCCTCGCAAACGCCAGGCCAGCCTAACCCGGCTGCGTGCCGCTCTGCCTGCGCCGGTCTCAGCCATCGCCAGCCGAAGCCCAGGCATAAGGCACTCAGCTGAACGCTCTCCAGGCTCCATCCCCGCGACTAACGGGTTGCAGGCAATGCAATACCCAGGCAGACTGCAGCAGCTCTTAGCTGTGAGTACATCTGGGATGAAGAACAGTGCGAGACCACCAGCCTCAACGGCACTAAGGCAACTGCCACCCCTAGTTCCCTTCGGTTCTCCTCAGAGAGGATGACAGCAAGTAAGTTTTGCTTTTTTAAAAAAAAAAAAAAGTCCCCGCCCCACTCTGTATCTCCAAAGTTCTTTCCCACTGAAAGCCTGAAAAGAGAGCAGACAGTTTGCTTTCACTTCAACAACTACATCAATAAGCCATCAATATTATAGTGGGGAAAAAACGCTTGATAGAACAAAAAATATCTGTGCCCTGTCTGCAGCAGCTTCAACGCGTGAGACGACAGTTTCTGTTTCCCTAGGAGCTCACCAGGCCAGGTAACTTCGGCAGTGTTAAAAGCTCCACACGGCCTACTCTGCAAGTTTTCTAACAACTGTTCTTTAAAAGTCGTTATTTCTATTTGTGTACAACATCTGGCAGGCGTATAAACACAGTTTCTGTCCTAAGGTAAATAGTTCATAGTTTTGCAACTTTGTACGGTAGCTGTTCACGAAAAGGAACCGTTCACGCCATTTAGGAGTCACACGAACACGACGTGACTGCACGGAGCACTACAGCGCTTTTGTCCTACAGGAAAAGAGGATGCTTGTGTAAGCTGAGCAGTTTATTTCGTTAACGACCAGTTCTTCCCCACACCCTGCGCCGCTCCAGAAAGCCTGCATCAAAAGCTGGATTCTTTACCGAGCGTTGGAGACGTGTGTTCAGTATTGAGTTTAGAAACAAACACAGTTTGTGAGGTAAGAAATTAAATACCAAAGCAGTATCACTATGCCTCTCCCAGGGAAACGCGCTGAAGAGATGCGCCTCGTTAAAAACAGCAGCTACCACTCAGAGCTTACCTCTGCAAAGATTATAAAATCGCGGCACAGGAGGAGCGTTATGCAAACAGCAGCCCCAGCACTTGAAAAAAATAGCTTAATGGAAGTTTACGGCTCTAAAATTTAAGACAGCCAATGCAGTTGTGTTTAAAAAGGCAATAATTTACGGCCAAAACTTATTCTGATATTTCACAGGCGTTTTCCCCCTGTACCTGACTCAGATGATGTATTGGTTGGCTCAAAAGCCAACTCCCCAAATGCAGCTATCTTCGCGTCAGGAGGAGGGAAAAAAAAGAAAGAGGGGAAAGCGGCGCTGCATCACCTCTGCACGCAACCCTCCGAACAGAACCGGAGTCCGTTTGTCAGCTGGCTCCCCCCGACGGCGTTCCAGAAGGGCCGAGGGAGCCGCGGCACCAGCCGAACCGCCGCGGCACCGCAGGCTCAGCCGCCCCGGCCGGCCCCGCTCGGCGCCGAGGGGAGGGCCCAGCCTCACGCACATCCGGCAGCGGCAACCGCACAGCAGCGCGGCCGAACCGCCGGCGCTCCCGCACCACCCGGGCTAAACAGCTAAAGAACTCCAGCGGGCAACTGCGCGCAGCAGCTGTGGGTAGTTTACGCCAACACAGGCCATTTAGCCGTTTCAGTCACGCACGAACGGCGTACGGTATCGGCGCGTACAAACGGGAAAGCCTTTAGGAAAAAACACAGCCGGTCAGCGCCACGGCTGCGCCCCGCGCCGCGTTTCACAGCCCTGAGAAGCAGCTGCGGGAACTCCCAGGGCCCGGGGCCGCCCGGTGACTGACGCCGCGCTGGCGGGAACACCGCACGGCGTCCCGCACCGCGAGGCGCCCGGAGCCGCCCTGCCCACAGCCTTGGCGGCCGCTGCAGCGTACCAAGTAAAGACAGAACGCGCCAGTGAGTGCACACGGCGGCCAGGCTGCTTCTTCCAAGCGCCCCGCCGGCCCGCGGAACGGCGGCGGGAGCCAGCGCGGCGACCGCCGCGGCAGGCGGAGAGCGTCCCTCGGGCACGGCGCACCCCGCCCGCCGCAGTCCCCCGCCCCGCTTCGGCCTCCCGCCCGGCAGCGCTGGTCCCGGCCCTCCCCGCGGTGCCTCGGCCGCCCTCCCCCAGCGCCGGGCCCGCGCTCCCGGCCCGGCCCGGCCCCGGTACCGGTACCTGCCGCGGGGCCGCCGACCGCCAGCGCGCCGCGCGCCTGCCGCCGCCGGGCCTCAGGGAGAGAGGACTGCGCCTGCGCAGAGCGCCGCGCCTGCGCACAGCATCACGCCCGCGCAGAGCATGCGCCCACCACTCCCGCCGCGCATGCGCCCGAGCCGCTCCCCCCCACCACGCCGCCAAATGGCGACGCCGCTTCCCTCCCTCCCCCGCTCAGGCAAAGAGGCGGCGGCCGCAGCGTTACAGAAATAAATCCGTTTATTCGCCTCAGCTGCCCGGGGAAACGCGTGCAGTGCCGGCAGCGGGGGGCACCGGGCGGGACAAGGTGCGGTTGCCGTGGCTTTACCGGGGGAAGGGGAAGGGGAAGGGGAAGGGGAAGGGGAAGGGGAAGGGGAAGGGGAAGGGGAAGGGGAAGGGGAAGGTTCGTCTCCCTGTCCCTGTCCCTCAGAGCCGGTGGCCGCCGCAGTTGTACACTCCCGCGCAGGTGAGCACGCCCAGCCACCACGCAAACGTTACCGTACCGCAACAGCTGCCACAGCAAGCTAATACTGCACAACTGGGGAAGTGGATTAAAAAAATACATATTTTTCCACAAATACCATACAAAACCCTGTTGTACTGTGTGACTGTCTCTGGATTTCCTTCTGCTGACCAATGTAAGGCTTAGAGTCAAAACGTGGCCGTGTGAACAGTCTGTTTATTCGTTAGCAATCTGACATCCACCACTACGAACAGGGCGCTGCGCGGCGTCTTCCGAAGAGCAGCGCCGAGGAGCAGCGGTGGCTTTTCCTCTGTTGCCTGTGGCCACGCTGGCAGCGGCGAGGGGAGCCAGCCCCAGCACCCAGCCCAGCACTGGAACCGGCAACACGGGGACAGCCCCACGCGTCTCCATGTAAACAGCTGTCTGTCTGTCCAGGTCAGTCGGCTGATTGAGTTTCACGCGCACCCAGAGACTGTTATTTTAGGTTGCTATCTCCAGAAATTCTTCTAAACTCTTCTTGATGTGCAGTGGCTGAGATGCAGCGTGAGTTAACAGACTCTGACCCATCTGTGCAAAAAGTGCTTTGGATAATTTCGCTGTGGCTGTCCGGATGTTTCCTCCGGCCGCAGGCAAGGAGCCGCTGTTTGTCATGTTTCCCAGGAGGTGCCAAAGGACAACGAGAACTTTTTGCTCCACAGCATAAGGCTTCCGTGGGTATAACTCCGTAACAAGATCTGCAAAAGAAAGACAACAGGCCATCAAGGAGTGTTTGAGGACAATTTTTAAAATACAGTTTGGAAGTGATGCCCTGCTTCGAGAGGTGTTTAAAAGCACTTAATGTCAAATCATCCTGTCAAAGCAACTAATGAAGGCATGCTGTGGACAAGAGCTTGTCTGTTGCAACAGCATCTGCGCTCCAATAAAACATACCACGATTCCCTACAAACGCCTCTTTTGTCCTCTCTCAGGAGTGACACAGTGGCACTGGTACTGCTGCTAATTACAATTTTCCATTAAATTAAAACAAGTAAAAGAAACAAAGCCGTTTTATTTTTTTTAGCTATGATTATGATAAGGACCGTTATTTCTCACAGTGCACTGTGTAACATCTGGTATTTTACGTTTTCCCCTCTGTCTCAGAAATACACTGCAGGTATTTGAGTCTGAGGAACAAAGTGACCTTATAGTATAAATATACATAGGGTGAAGCATTTTCCCTAAACTTAGACAATTAAATCATTCATTAAGTGTTTAACTGGCAAATGCTTGCCTTTCTGCTAGAACGTGTATGAACTCTTCTCGGACATGTAACACAAACTACTCCAAAAAATCCCAGCAAGGGCTGACTGTTGAAAGGCTGGTGACTAACACGTTCAGAAGGCATAAACTGAGGAGTATGTCAGGAACAGGCTGGCCATTATGTTCTTTAGTTCAATTTCACCGCTACTACACACAGAACTCTGAAAGTAAGCCAAATGCTGTCTGTTTGGTTCAGCATATTCCCCATAAAGACATGCCTTGTTCATTTAAATCATCACAGCAAAATTCAGCACTTCTGCGAGTAACAATCCTCAATGTTAAGATATGTAAGTAAATTCCGATTAAAATTTGTCTTCAATTTCGTCTTGAAATTTCTGACACCAGTTTAGGAAGACGACCACTATGAAGTCTGACATTTTTGTGGTGACTGCGGCTCAGCTTGCCAGCTCGTCTCCTTTACGGCTGAGCCCCAGCGTGCATTCCCAAAAACTTTAAAACGAGAACAAGTCCCAACTGCAAAAAGTAAAAAGGTACAGAAGTAAAATTCAGGAACGGGGAGGAGGCAGCCTCAGAGAACAGTGTATTTCCTGGAAAGAGCAGTCAGCCATCCCTCTCTTTTCTTCCTGGCAAGGGTGTGAGGGAATAGGTACTGGGAGAGGGGAGTGAGGCGGGCAAGCCTGCGCTGCTCAGTCGGCCCCGCGCCTCTGGCCTGCACAGGATCAGACGTTTGCCGACCGGGCAGAGCCAGGCACCTGGGGACCCAGGTCCCGGTACAGTACAACCCCCTCAGTCACCGCCAGAATGCAACTCATTACAAAACAGAACGCCTCTCTGATTCCACATTAAAGTTACTATCAGCTGAAGGTATTCATACATCTTCCAGGGGACGATCTGACTACGTAACACTTTGTTTTGTCAGCAATAGCTCCGGTGTGGATTAGAAGGGGGTGAAATTCGACAACTGCCGCATCATTAATGCCCACCATCTACTGTGACAGAAGGGGGGATATTCAGCCACCACCGTTCTACAATGAATTTGCCTAATTAGGATGGTACACAAACACACAAACACGCAAAGTAAAACATCACTTTACCAGCAAGCTTTTCTGTCATGTCTTGTTTTGCTTTTCCATTCAGATACTGGGCTTTTGTGCAGAATGGCTGGAGAAGCAAATAGTTGTCTAAATGGAAGGAACAAAATATGTTAAAATTTTTAAACAAAAAAAATTAAACAGTCTGGAAATAAACACAATATGGAAAAATGTAGGAAAGAACCTTAGTTATGAGATACTAACTTCAAAAAACACGGTGATGTATTTCAGGGCATAAAAAGACACCACTAACAAGCCCTAACTCCTACAACCTGGTAAAAAGTAGCGTATTCATTTACTGAAAATGCCAAGATTCTGCTCCAAAGCCAAAAGAGTTGAGGAAGGAAAATAGTTGTGGCATACACGAATCCTCAAGAATCTAGTTCTTTGGCCTGTGCAAGAGATTCAGCAGTGTGGCAAGCTCCTGGATAATGAAACACAGAATCACGCAGAATGGATGAGGTGGGAGGAGACCTCTGGAGATCATCTGGTCCAGCCCCGCTGCTCAAGCAGGGCCACTGCAGCCGGTTGCCCAGGACCGCGTCCAGATGGCTTTTGAGTGTCTCCAAGGGTGGAGATGCCACAGCTTCCCTGGGCAACCTGTGCCAGCGCTCGGTCACCCTGACAGCAAAAATCCCAACCACCCATGCACTTAGGACAAGCCCAGCTAGCTGTTCTTCTTTATTGGACTGGCAAAATATCTAGATGACTGGTATGCTTTAAAAAGTATGAGAATAAAAGCAACGATCCGTTACACAATGTAATGATTGGATGGAAACTACTGTAACGAGTAACTCTTTAAATTTAAAAGCTAATTAATACAATTAAAACACTTTACAATTAAAAGGGAGTAAGTTACTCACCTAAGTGTTGACATAGAGCCTGAATAACGTTTGTGGCAGCCGCATAAATCCCTGGATTTTTGGAGTTCAGGTTGTTGTCTACCATGGCAGGAATTAGCATGTTGATCACAGGCGATAAATTGTCTTTCAGCAATGGAATCATCTTGTGCATTGTCTCCAAAGCCACCTGATTTACTTTACTGTTTGAGTCATGTAAGCGAGATTTGAAAGCATCAAAGATCTGAAAAAGTATCCAAACAGCATTAATTGGAATTAACAATTACTGTTTGAGGTGGATATTATGTTTCCTCCTCTACTGTTACACTTTAATTGTCCATCTTAGCAAAAGAAGGCTCTGATACGCAAATACTTGTGATATATTTTTTTTAGCAACTAAAGCAACAATTTGTATTTTCATACTGTCTATTATTCAACCCTATCTCACCTCATCTGAATTTGAATCATTCCTATACAATGTGATGGAGGTAAACAAGCCATCTGTAGCTTTCAGTATTACTAATATTTTCTGCAAGCAAATATTTTTAGCAAGACATAGCTCTACTCAGCAAAAAGAATGTTTTAAAGGTTTCAGAAACATTCACAGTTAAGATATTGCAGAGTTTCACAGAAGTATTTCGTGGTTCCACAGCAGAGACACTGCACAAGTTGGGTTGGACTAGATGACCTTTGAAGGTCCCTTCCCACCCAAACCAGTCTGCGATTCTATGATACGTATCTGCCCCTTGAGCATACCTGACCCATTCCTCAATGTTTGCCTGTTAATCAGATCTTCTTATTGAAAGAGGGAGCCAAGATTTTTATCAGAAAACTTTGTGACACAACTTCAAAGACCTTTGAAATAAAAGGTTTTCATAGAGTTACCTTTACAATGTTTGCAACAACAAAGCCTTGATTCTTCTCTGTATCTGATAACAGCTGCTTAATGCCATTTATTCGATCACGGAAGTCTTTTGCATTCAATAAACCTGTAATGTCTTTAACATATTCTTCATTTTCTAGTGAATTACGAGGAGCTGGTTTTCTTGTGACTTCGCGGGCTTCTGTAGTCTCTCTGTTGGAAAGGAAAAAGTTATTCAGTGAACACATAAGCAAGTTGAAACAGGAGTCTTTAATCTCAGACATGCGCTTTCCATCTAAGTGCAAATATCAAAAGTAAACAGAGAATCTTCCGCTGGAGGATTTTCCTTTAAACATGGTGATTTCAAAAAATCACCTAGCAGTAATTGTTGTTCCAGAAGTCTCAATATCTGTTCCACTCTAAATGCGCATACAGAACCTATATATATACATATACACACACCTATCACACAAGAGATAAGCCACAGCTAGGCAGGAGCCCTGTCCTGCTTCATGTTTCTTTATGAGAAAGTTTCTGTAGTTTAATTTGTTATTCTCAAAGTACTTTAAACACTGATCTGATCTCAGTCTAGGTGGCACCTATGCAACTTGCCACGCTGAGACAGAAATTTAACAACTCTTCATAGAGGATTTTGAGACAATTTTTCTGTAGCATCTAACCTTACTAGACAGTCATGGAAAGAATTATAAAATCTGTGGAATCACTTCTGTGCCCAGATAAGTATTTTGCATTTACAGACCAGTCCAGATACCATTAGCTCATTCCTAATTTGTAGGGGGGGCGGGGGGGAAGACTATGGTGGAGAATGGAATAAGCATCTTTCTTCCATTTTCAAATTCAAAACTATCAGGTCTGTGAGAACAAAAGGTGGCATCAAAACCTCCTGTCCTATTAGTGTATCACGGGCCACTAAAAGTACCCGAATCAAAGATAAGAGAGGCTTTGGCACAATGCAGTAAGTGGCACCTCTTCTAGGGAAGCAGACATGTAGTTTTACATGCCAAAGCAAAATGTACCACCAAATGTGGAATTAGTTATTATACTGAATAGTAGAGAGCGCGTTAAAGAGATCTGTTCCTGGAGGCAGTCACAGCCCCTATGAACTCTATATTCCTGGACACACTGCAGTTTTTTGGCTTGGTTTAAATTTCTGGAGGCTTCTTTTTCTGTTCAATAGAAGACAAAACAGAAAACTAAAAATGGACAAAGTATATCCTAAAACCTTCAGCACCCCCAGTTAGGATCTAACTAAATACTTAGTGTCCTGGTAAGTGTACAAATTTGCACTGCCACTATCACTATCATGTTTCTTCTATAGCGTCAGAACTGCAATATCTTTAACAGATGGTGACATTCCAAGTGTTTGGTGTACTGTGTGTGTTCTCATAGGCAGTCAATAGACAAATTAACTGCAAAATGCACAAAGCCATTTTAATATTACCAGTTATCCTGTTTAAAAGAGCTTATCTGGGACATGTCAAGTTTCTCCTTTTCCTTCAGGCATGTTTAATTTTCACAACCCTGTTGTGAGTGTTTCTATACTCTCTTCTCACAGTGAGGCTGTTGTCCTAGAGTCAAGTCACCAACAGGGTAAAACACTGAAGATCATCACCTGTCAGTGTTGTTGAGAGCATCTCTGGAAGTAGATGATGACCTTGAATGTCCAACACTACTAGTATGGGAACGTCTTCCTTTTGCTGAGGGTGTGTCTAACGGGATCTCCCCCAAACCCTGCACAAAGATGCAACCGTTAGTTAACAGGGCTGATACAGTTCCGCGCTGCTGGAGACCCTGAAAAGCAAGTCTGATGGCCGTGCAAGGTACAGTAGCAACGCACATTGGATGCAGTGTGCCTGCAAGGAGTAAAGGCACACACAGGGCAGCTAAGAAGCAGCACCTTGCCACGCTGTGGTCACTTGATTACTTGTCCTGCTCTGAAGGCGCTCCCCTCGTTCCCTGCAGGATCACTGTCTACACCTAATGCCACTAGTACACGTTTACATTTCTCAGCTGCGAAACAAGAGCTTTTCACATACCTTTTCACGCAGATTGCTAACAGATTCCTTAATGTAAGGCAAATCCTTGGCTGGCACGTACTTTTCAAGCGTTTTATCAAAATCGGGATGAGTCATAATACTGAAGAGCATCTTTCGACCATAATACCTGCGGGGCCACAGACCATCACATACGCATCCATAAACACAGATTTGCTTTGTAACTCCATTGATAATTACAGGTGTGTAATTCCAGAACACAAAAGTACAGGAAGATTGCTATCTATACTAGTAACCAGATACCCTTTTCATCCTCCCACAAAGAAACTATGCTCAAGAATCACTATGTAATCAATAACTGAGCGAATTACTGAGAACAGTCTTTCATTTCAGCCATCTTTAAACAGGATGGCCCAGCCCCGTCAGCCAGACAGCGTGGGTCCCAGTGCCGGCATTCCCTCCGTGGCCTGCATCTCGTCTGTGCCCAGCAGAGTACGGCCTTTGAAGCCCTCTTCCTCCTGCAGCCAGGCCGGGCACAGCTGCAGCAGCAGTCAGGTAACTCCTCTCACATACGCTGTCCTGGCAGCGTTAGGTTAACAGTCGGACTCTATGATCTTAAAAGTCTTTTCCAACGTACATGATTCTGTGATTCTATCCTCTGTCACTGCAGAGGAACACACACTGTGCCTGTGATGCAGAGGTTTCAGCCACCTGGAATGTGCTTAGCGTAGCTATTAACCTTACTAACCTTGTTTGCTGGGAGCTGTCCTGTGCAAACCTGGCTATTGCAGGGAAAATCCGATCTGCCACAGCTTTGGTTCCAGACAGAATCCACTCTGGCCCCATACGTTCTACAATGTCCGACAGGTGCTGGGCCGTGCATCTTCTCACCGCTGAATGCAGGTGGCTAAAGAAAACACAGCTGCTTAGTAAAAACTCATGACAGAAGTTAAACAGCAGTATTTATGTGGCTACCAAATGCGGTATACAAGTTTTCTTTTCTCATCTTTGGCATAATCTACAACTAGTACAGTGCTGATATGCAGATACTTATTCTGGCTGACAGACAAGACATTGTGGAGCAAAGACAAGCAACTTTATTTACAAGGATAATGCATTGGATTAAATTTCATTCACTTGGAATTCCAAACTACAAGAATGCAGAATGAAAAAAAGAATAATTATATCCTTTTTGTTTAATGTCAAACTCTAACTGCGCCTTTTGGATTAATAAAACTAGTACTTTTCTTCTTTTTAGAATTTAATTTCTAGTTTTCCTTAAAATAATAGTAAAATACCTCAGAAAGCACACTACTAAGTGTTCTTTCCATCAACTTTACGAAAAACTAGTCCCTATGCTCAGAAACATGTGTATTTTACATCCATTTAAAAATAAATAAAGCGGTATTCTGTTGACTTCTAAAAATCTTGTGGAAGCCTACTTTCTACAAAACAGGGCCAGTAAACACCTATGCTGATGACAACGAGAGAAAAGCTGGCATCAATTTTCAAACTTGTGCAGCAAACTGACCTTTTATATAAATTCTGCTGTACCTGCTGAGCCCACATGTTTTCAGAGTACACAATTCTGCAAATTCAAACTTTTCCAATTTTATTTTGATCTTTGGATTAAAAATCCTACTTTGAGGACAGTTTCACCGCACAGTATATGAGACATTTGTGGGGCTCATCGTTCATGGGGAAAAACAGGTTTAAAGGAGAGAGCGAAGGAAAGGGATTGGGTACGCTACATCAGCAGCTCCCCAGCTCTGCAGTTTGACACGAACACCCAGCGTTCTTCCTGAACGACTGTGTTTGCCTTTCACCAAGGTTACACTGCACAAAGCAGCTGCAAGCTTGACTTTTAAAATTTGTGAAATACAACCACTTTCAGATCTAGTCCTGGAATCACGCTCTGGGATCACGCATCTATTCGTAGAGGTGAGTTCACAGCAATAATCCAGTATCTTTAGAGCAGCATCTCACAGAAGCAAATAAAAATGTTTCTAATTATTCTTGTTGGTAAAGACAAAACCAACTTTGTAGCTGATGAAGAACCAGCCTGAAATGTGTTGACCAGAAACAGGTAAAGTTTAAAAGATCTTAGGAATTGTAGGCAAAATATTAACTGTTAACTTGAACACATCAGTTCTGGTGAACATAAGCAATTAAATGTATAAGCCAAATTTAGAAAAGCTACGCTTTGGGTAATTCCACAGTTGTGTCAAACAACCTTTCCACTTTGTACTGTAGACACATACCATTTTTCTCCCAAATTTCTATTTGGAAAGATTATTCTCCTATTCACTCTTACGGCCTCTAGAGAGGATAGCTCCAGATACGCCGCGTGGGCTTTGCTGCTAATATGGCCAGTTTCCTGAGGATGATACTAGAGAAGCTGTAACTCACAGTGTTAGGCCATCCACTGATGTGTTGTGCATGAAAAACAATGTACTCCATGATTTAGACACTGCTTTAATTGAAGTCTTAGCTGTGAAGAAATTAATCCCTGCTTCAAATGCTGTATTCAGTCTCACAGCTCAGATAAATTTGATGCCTTAGATATCTGAAAACATATCTGAGTTCACAAATTGGAGGGGTCAATCTTTACAGGTCTAGAAAACTGTCACTGGAAATGGGGAGATCAGATGTAGACAGTTATGGTCAGGAGTATTGCTTGGCCAGGGATTTCGGAAGAAAAGAAGGGAGGACATAAACAGATGACTTCACGTGGCTTCTGAATTAAAGCAATGTGCGGTTACTATCTGCTGCTCTTAAATTCACAAAAACAACTACATGCGGGCACGTTTCATAAATAATTTAAATCCCAAGGCTGATATTTGCCTTTCAGTTTAGAGCTCAGATAATCGAAGTATAGTTCTCACTGGATTTCGGAGATAGAATCAGTATATTCCACAGCAACCAGCTTCCCAGGAAATAAAATAGGAAACAAAACATTTTGAATCAAGATCTGTAGCTGCGCAGAAAGTCTGAGAGTTGATTTACACTGTAGCATCTGAAGTAGTTAATGGAAAGGACGGGCTACGAGAAATGGAGCCTATTAAATGTCATCTAAGCGATGACAGATCGATAAGAGATTAAGTAGGTGTATCACTAACAGACTGGAATGCCTAATGGCTTGATTAAATATGCTGGTACAGGGAGTGGGGATATAAAAGAAAAAGAACAACACACTTAACAAGGAAAATGAAAGAAAGGAATGTAACTTCTGCTACAGCCTGAGGTGAGCTAGAGGTCAGAATGAAACCATGCAACCAGGAATGGAGGCGTGTCACATTTGAGGTACTCAAGCAAATCACGGCCACCACCACTGTAAAGGAGATTAAAATGCAGACAAAAAGACTGTTAACCAGCTGAGTCGAGAGAAGAACAGGAAATCCACCAAGACAGTTGCACCCAGAGAACTGCAAGTTGTAAATAATTTTTCTAAATAAAAAGTAGTGCTGAAAACTGAAAGACAGGCATTTGATTGCAGAGCAAGTGAAAAATGAGAACGCTATCTATGTGAGCTTTACTAGGCAAAGTGAAACAGCAGTTTCTCAAGAACAGTATACTAACAGTGAATACAATTACTGAAGTCTTGCAAAATGATCAGAAAACATGCCAAGCTCCAAAATCAACAGCCAACTTTTTACATCATGTACAGAAAGAAACAGACAGGCTATATTTCACTTTTATGCCAACAAACGTTGCCCTAGGTAGAAGGTTTGCAGAGCTGACCTACTGTATGTTCAAATTTATGACTATTGTAATTTGATTTAAAAAAAAAAAGACTATATTTGATAAACTTAATCTATTCACAAGTTATTTCTTTATAAAATCTTTATAAGAATTACCTTTGCCCTCCATTTATAAGAGAACAAAGTGCACGTGCTGGAGTCACATTATTAACCATAGCCTTCAGTGCTTTGTCTACCTCTTCCCTTATAAAAGTGTTGGATTCACCAGCTTTGTGCAAAAGGACATTTACTGTATTATCTAGTTCTTGATCCATGCTCTTTTTCAGGTAGGTGAACAAATCCCCTAAACAGACCACAGCAGCTCGAGAAACACCTGAGCGTAAATTCTTGACCTGCACACAGGAAAAACCCAAACAAACAATGAATGATGTTTATAAAATAGACTTTAAAATAATCAAAACTTAATGTTTCCCTTTGTAATTTTTAAGTAACATTAAAAGCAACTGAGAAATACATTTTAACTTGATTCACAATGTGTGAGAATTAAAAGACATGCACATGAAAATTGTTATAAAGTTACAATCTAAATTTTTTCGGTCTCTTAGCAAATCAGATCAAGTGTTTGTATCTGAAGTATCTCTGCTTTGCTGAACTACAAACTCATCCGTTTGAGACTGTCCAACAGAGGAAAGCTCACCACAGATGAACATTTCACTTCAGTGCATCTCAGAGCTATAAAATACATATACACACATATAGTCAGGGAAATATTCTGATGGTAAAATTTAACCTCTTGAGCCACAGCCAAACTTGTTTCGTGCAGTTTTGCAGTCAGAATAGCCGCATGGTAGGCAGACAAACATCTAACAAAGTTCAGACCTTCAATTTTCTTCTCCCTATGTAAGCAAACAAAAAAAATGCAAAACATTTGCAAATTTTCATTAAAATACTAAACCACAGAATTCTATGAAACCAAAGAGCAAACAAATTAGACTGTGAAATAAAGCAATGACATATAATGTAGGAAATTCTTTCAAAGTGAGTCTTTCTTTTAATGTGGCAGGACTACGTTAGCATAGCAGTCTCTCAGTTCTTTCCTACAGCTCTGTCCATAGCTTGCACTCGTGGCAATTAAAGGATTACTTTCCTTCCCCAAGTTGAAAAGTCAGCAGCGTTGTAACCTCATTTTGCCAGTCAGAGCACAGGGAAGCCGTAAATTCCACAGAGAGTGACAACAAGGAATCGGGGGGGGCCCTCTGCAGAACCGTGCTTAACTTGGACATCTCTACAAGTCTCTGAAGGCTCAGTTATTGAGCCTCAATTTACAACAGTTACAGTTTAATCTAGATTTGGGCTGAAAAAACCTATTTTCTCACAGATCAATTCTCACTATTTTTGATGTTATATGCATTTTGCTGGGTTTTTTTACAGTTAGTTATCAAAATAAATGCCTTCTACATTACACTCGGGTTGCAGACAGAAGTTTACACCTACCAGTCGTCATCAGCTAAAAAGGTCAAGGCTTCTGTCAGCGCCACTTCTGGTTTGGAAAAGGGCTGCAGTTCTGACGGGTCCATTATTTCTGGGCTATGAGTGACCGACGGGGTCCGGTCTTTATAGCACCCTTGTGCCCCAGGAGAAACTTCACCTGCAAAGTCATGAAGCATAAGAAATAATTAGCAAAATCTGAAGAAACTAATTCATTCAAAGGAAGGAAGTACAAAAAGCTTGAGGTACAGACTGCTGCAACTAAGGGACCAGGTTTTCAAAGAGAGAGCTTTCCCAGTAACATCCTCAATCGTTCAGCATTTCATTCATGTGAATGAATTTTTTTTGCAAAGGATCATCACTTAAAAACGTCAAAAACACAAACATAGTGAGTTGTTTAATATAAAAACAGCTGCACAATGTGCTAAAACACAGTGTGGTAAGATACAATATAGTAAAACTTAAAGAGCCACTTGAGAAATTCTGAAGACCTTTGACCATCATCAGTACGAGCTTCTATTCTGAAAAGATTTCTACTGCATATTTTAAAGGCATCTCAGTGACAAAACGTTCCCGGAGACAGAACGGAGTCTATTTGTTATTAATACATTACATCACTTAAGTTGCTGAGCAAATAGGAAACCCTGTCGTGTTTCAAACATCTTCCTAACAAATTATAGATGAAAAATGTTTCAAGGGAGTAATGATGAATTCAAATCCCCTCCACCACCACCCCCAAAGTACTAATCTTCCCGAGCACCTCAGGACCGTCCATTGTACAAATAAACAACACTAAACCTAATTGTATTTTGTAACTGTCTCACTCCACATATCCAAATATTTTAACAGTCTTTAATTTACTGTGACAGCTTACCAGAATCTAGGAAGGCTGAACATTTCATCTTCTTCAAACTGGATGTTCTTTTTAATGAAGGATTCAAGGCCACGTTTTCTAATGACAAAGATACATTTCTTGATGATGTTAGTATATCCCCACAGAGACTTAACTCTAGAAAATAGAAGGAAATGTCCAAACTACAACAACAACAAATCAGAAAAAAGGAGAAATCTAGTATTTCCAATCCTAATTTGTCTTTTGAAATTTTACTTAACTACAGCCTTTCAAGTATTTCCCATAAGCACTTTACTCTCCACCACTTGCATTATAAGACTGACAACAAATGACTAAAGAGTACACTGCAGTGTAAAATTAATTCTGGTAATACCTCATGTCACACTAAACAGTCATGGTTTCTGGTAACTATCACAGAATTTTAATTTCCATTTCAGCAGCATTTAATAGCATTCATTTAAGACAAGCAGTATTAATATTATTCATTTAAGACAAGCAGTAATCCTCACTTTCTGTTGTCTTTTTCTCTGGTTCATTCAGTTTGAGTCTTTCCCAAGGGTTTTCTTCCTTTTCTTTGAGGTCTTTGAGTTCCTGATGTTCTTTATGATTGTGTTCTTTTTCTTCTCTTTTCTTCCGCCTCATCTTGTCCTGGGCAGATTTTGACAAGACAACTTTTATCTGCAGAAAACAAATGCACCCATTATGATCTGCGATATAATGTAATGCACAAGTCACCCAATAACTTATTACCCAGTTCTTGATATTGTCTAAGGTAAGCATGGAAAACACTGTTTTCACCACTGTTCTACAGAGCAAAAGGAAATTACTCAATAAATATTAAATCCAGTCCTGAAAAGAGCTGAATGCGTTAACTACTGAAAGTACTGAAAAATATCAGTGGATCTGTACGGTGTTTTAAGAGATCTTCCTACCATTCTTTTTAACCTAAAATACCACAGGACCAAAAAACACTTAATGCAGTTCACTTAATTTGGTATCAACACTATTGGTTGGTGCCATTTGTAATGGCCCATTTGAGACGTGAACACAAGCTTCCTGTGAGCCAAGCCAAGAAGATCAAATTTATTTCCTATGTCGTTACCAACCACCAAATGGCACCAGTGTCTTATTTAAACTGCCTGCACTAAGTCACCTTACTGAGAAAATGTAGCCCGTTTTTATTTAACAATTGTTAGAAAAATAACGCTGAAGTACAAGCAAGATAAAATGGTTCTCAAATTCTTACCTCTCTTTCATTTTCAACATGGAAATGAGCAGCACTATTCTGCTGGATGCTTCTCCCACAGATTCCCGATGATGGCTCAGTCTCCTCTTTGACAGCTTGGTCATCTCCATTCACTATGCACGTTATGGACCGGCTACGTGTTCGTGCAGGAGGACTTCCAAAAACACCTGCAAGGCATATCATGTTGTGCCCCACCAAAATAACCAGTTTACTCAGCAGAACTTAGTAAAAACCAAAGCAATTAAAGAAGATAAAAACATCGCTATTCCACTCCTAGTGCTAATTTCCACCCAAAAGTACTCTTCCCATCTTCTACCGAGTAGGACGGAGGCACGTACATGGGCTAGAACCAAGTGGGCATGCACACTGGGCGAGAACCAAGACCTAACCTTCATCGTTTGCTGCCATTCCGTGCTGTTGAAAAGGAACGGCATATCCAGTAACTGCAAGACTTCCAAGCATAATTCTTTTTATTCCCATTTCAACTGGAGATTGTTCACAATCTAAAATGTTGTAAGGAATCTACTTTTCTTTTTCCCACTCTATAAAAGTACATCTTCCTTCATTTTAAAAACACAATCAGACAGAGGAGAGAATTTTGGTTTTGTAATACCTTTCCCAACAATTACAACTGCATCTTCAGACAGGACACTTGGTGAAATGAAATCTAGATTGTTCATCTGGGGAAAACCAGACACTGAATCTGCAAGACCTTTAAAAAAAAAAAAAAAAAAAAAAAAATCACACAATGTAAATCATGCACTTTATCCTTTGTGACATGTTTTATTCTTCTAAAATGTCATCATACACTGGCATCTGAATTTATCACTCTGATGAATCAGTGTATTTTCAAGTCAATAGGATTTGCTCAATATAGATAACCTCAAAATCATGGAAAGCATACAGTAAATAAAATTTCTGACAAAAAATGGTAAAGAAAACCAATGGATCTACGAGGATTTTAAAATCAACTGCTCCACTGAAAAAAACCAGAAGCTTCTAACTCACTCAGTGGAAGTATAGAACTGCTTCTTACATAATTCAGCACAATTGAATCAAAATAGAATTTGCTAAAATATCTTTTTTTTCCCCAAGCAGCACTTAATGATGTTTCCCACACAAATCAGCAGTCCCTCAAATCCTTTACCAAAGTGGATGACACATATTATGTACTTCTATATTGGCTACACCAGCTGCAAATAAAATATATAGTTTGTGACAAAGGAAGAGCACCATTTGCTTTTGCTATTTAACCTGAATTATCTGAAATTTCTACAGACAAAAGATTATTTCGGAAAGCCTGATGATCTACTAGAAAGTGCAGAACTGAAGGCGGTGGACTAGTGAGCCATCTCAGGTGAGAAAGAGTCCGGTAAAGTGACAGCCCTGCGTTTACATCCATGGCTGCTGTAAAATCTCTGACGTCTGTGAGGACCAGGCACCCCGAACCTGCCCTCCACCCCGCAAGCTGCAGCACCTCAACAACGTGGGGCTCTGACAGCTCTGTCATACTTTCTGTCCTCACCTCAACCTTTAGTTTGCCAAAAACAATCACAGGTAAGAGCAAGACAGATGCCTCTCTACTTTACAAATTACCCAATTACACAGCCTTAATTCTGGAGCTCTCCTTGTCACGCTTTACAAGAAAAAAAAGCCCAACTGAAAAGGTTTCTCTTGAAAGCGTTGCTTTGTCCTCCCACAAACCTCATCATTGGCTTCTGAACGTTCCAAGTTTTAACATTCGAGAACTGTCAAAATTTGTCTTTTGTGATCTTCTTGAATATGATTTTGAGGCTTCATGAGCAATTCTCTTTTAGATCGTAACTGGATGGGGATCGAACACTGGACCCTCTTTGGAACTTACCCCCAGCTCAAGACCTCCTGTCCTAACCTCAGCTTTTAGCCCCGAAAGACTGAGATACAGAACAATTTGGTCCTTTTTTCATGCCATGTACTATCACTTGGCTTTTAATTTTAATTTAATTGGCACTCTAATTTCGGTTAATGTCAAAAACAACCCCAACTTGTTAAAGTAAGTATAAAGACTAGAAAACAGGAAACCACGCTAAACACCTTGAAATGCATTTGCTATGAAATGTGTTTAACAAAAGGCTATACGTAGCCTCGGGTTTCGCCACAGTGAGAGCTGATATGAACAGCAATGCAGCAAATTCACAAACCTTTTGAATGCTTAAAATTTCTGTGGTGTTCCGTATTTTGACTTTTAAAAATAGTATGTGACACTTCTCCTTTCTTCTTGTCCTCATAATCTCCACATCCGTTGCCACAGTTCAAACGCTGGCCAACTATGCTAACGTTAGAAGTCCCCTTATTATCAAATGCTAGCCATGCAAAAGAAAAAATCAAATATTAAAAAAAAAAATAGGAATAGTTTTTTCTGTGTACTGCAGGATTCTCAAACAGTTACATTCTCAGCCACTCTCAGACTGGTTTTATGCACACAGCGTGAGCATTTTTACCTACAGAAATCTGAGCATTTCAACAAAGATGCTCAAGCTCTCTTCATTTTTCACGTGCAAAGGCTCTCACCTACAGATAAACTCAGGTTGAAAATCTAACTCAAAGCCTGAAACATTATTTTTTAGTTTCAAGTCTTTCAGATATGAACAACTGAATACTAAGTAATTCAGCATTAAAAGCCAAATTAAGTCATAAGTCAGCTAAGTGAAAATAGTACAATACTAGTTAAAACACAAGAAATCTTTCCCTTTACATACCCTAGAAGTCATAAAACACATTTTTATGTTAGAATACAGAGAACAGAAACTGAGCATTGTTATACCTGCTAAACATTTTCAATACATTTTAGCTTTGGTTAAACAAAAAAAAACCAAACCACTGATTACTTCAGGAATCCTTTAAAGGATCATTTCTGCTTTTCCAAATGTCCCTATAATTAAAATACCTAAAAAGACGGAAGTATTTTCATGTATGTGCTTTTACTACACATTCCACAAATTCCATGGAACTAGCTTGCATTTAACTAAAGGATTGATAGGCACAAATAGGTGACGTAACTCCGGCATTGCCAGCAACCAGCGTCACCCAGGCGTCTCCCTTAGTGCGCTACGAGGGGCACCAGGCAGCGGTTCTGCCCCCTCTGCCGCAGACGTGACGGTACAATGCACCTCCTACCACCCGCCTGGGCCCACCTGGCTCCAGGTTCTGCACCGGCGGCCGTCATGGCCAGCCCAATCTGCACGGCCACATGAGATCAAGAGCCCTCCTGAAATCCTTGAGAAGGTCCCTTGTGTTCCCTTCTTCAGCCGAGAACCTGGGTCAGAGCAGGCTGTTTTGTTCTGCTAGGGATGGAAACCAAAGGGAACGTTTTGCTGTGGGATTCTTGAGATGGTGAGGCTCCTCCAGCACGGAACACTACCGATGGTGCCCTGATCTGGGCTGGCGTGAGATACTCTGGAAAATTACTATATAGCCAGGTCCTCTGAAGGTCCAAAAAAACTTGGCCATGAATTTCTGCACTGTCCCAATGAAGTCTGGTTGTTGCAGTGTTTCACAGATCAACATTAAGATCTCGCACATCAGGACTGATCCACTAATTGCTGCGTTTGGTACAACAGCAGCCTCTGGCCTCTGAAACTGTCAGCACCCCAGGGAACGATGAGCTACAGGCCCGGCCGCAGGCAGACTGGTTTTCAAGATGTTAACTCTTAAAAGCTGCACAAACTTACGTGTCACAGAAAGAATCTGGGAAGTAAGAAATGTCTGAGAGCTGCCATTCTTTCTGTTGTAACAAAGCTAAGAGAAGCTGATAAAATGAATCTTACAGAAAGAGCTGAAGCAATCTGAGCCCAGTTAGCAAGTCAATGACATGTAAGGGACAAATAAGTTTCCAGAACAGAAAAGAGCAAAACTGTTACACTCGTTAAAAGGAAAAAGCTGAAGGAGGAGGGAGAGGACAACTGAGCCACGTGCTGGGCAATTCAGTTCCCAGGGCTGCAGCAGGACAAATAATGCATTTGGAAGCACCCACCAGAAAACAGTACGATCAGAGCAATCTAGTCTTCTTTAGCAGCACAGATCTTGTGGGCAGGAAAGAAATGAGAGATGCCATATATCACCCCAGGCATATGTACCCAGAGTAACTTCCAAAAGCTTCATTCTCCAAATGGAGGGATGTATCAAGCAGGGATCTGCCGCATCTGTTCAGGACCCAGTATGACCCAGTATTCTGCACAAACAGGTGGATAACGAGGCAGCACGCTGAATTCAAATAAAGGTCAGCAAATGGGAAGCATACACACGTGCTTGAGGACAGGATCTGAATTCAAGGAGCTCATGATAAAGCAGAAGAACGATCTAAGAACATCACCACTGAGGTAGAACAGGACTGATTCTGCATGTTTTACAACGATGCAACCAACTATCCTTTCAACTCCACGCGCACAAGGGGTATTGCACGGGTACTGCATCTCAGGAAAAAGATAGATCTGCTGAAAACAGCCGAGATCACAGCACTTATAAAGTCCGCAAACTTTGCCCTATAAAGGAAACCTAGAAAAAATGGAAGTTAGCCTAAACGACAAAAAACAAAACAGGGAAAGAAAAATATTAAACAGGCAGCTGCTTGGAAGAAGAAAGTACTCCATCCTTTGATACAAATGAAAATGCAATGAGAGAAGTTACAGTAAGGGGGATTTACGTTCAGTGTTAGAGAAAAGCTTTCATCTGATGAGACCAGATAAATACCAAATTCATTATTTCAAGTTCTCCAAGTTCCAGCGTAAAAATTCAGAGCTTTGAGATTTGACTTGAGTGACGGGCCACGCCCAGTCAGCAGTGGGAGCAAAAGACTCTTCTTTACCAGTTAGCTGCACATGAACTACATCGACCTTATCGGCAGCAGGCTGTCAGCTCATCCCGGGAGGTCCGATGCACAGCATTGGGTTGATTTAACTGACTTAGAAAGCAAAACTGCTGCTCATAGTTTTACACTGAAGGTCGGCTTCTCACAGAAGGTCTTTTAATATAACAAATGCAAAATCATTAACCACAACTATGTACGTGCTGTATTTGCTTTCGGACTTACGCTGTTACTTGAGAAACCAATTTGCTAATTTATCCTGCGAGTAGTGGCCTTAGTAAAAATGAGGAGCAATAGCTTCAATTTCTAAAAAAAGATCGTGAGTCTCAGTAGCAACTACTGGTTTTGGAATGTGATGGCTTTGCAAATTCAGGCCTGTAAGACGCCCTCCAACCCTAACTGAACTAAGCTTTGTAAACTTTTTGGAAAAAATACATAGCCGCCAAGGCTGCAAAAGGATGCAGCAGAGCAGGCTTCGGGAAGAGAGGTCAGAGAAGACCTTTGTGGACACGGCTCCCTCAGTTCCCTTCCTCCATCCAGTTGAATCAAAACTGATTAAATATAAATGATCATAAACAGTTGGTTTCTGCCTGCTACAGAAATTTGCAGTCACCTGTACTTCACTGTAAGCGTAAAATAGAACAGCATCACTTAACTTCCATTTCCTACCAGGAAATTAGCTGCTGGCAGCATTTTGACCCTTCCTGCTCTCACCCAGCTGGTGTCCAATGAATTTTCACACAGTACTGCACTGAGTTGTGAAGTGCACTTGCTCGCAGGGGGCATTTGCCTGAACACATTTTATTCTGACACAGAAAGGCAGAGTCCCTGGAGCTCCTTCTCGCCTGCAGTACCACAGTATAATCTCCATTTGACCAAACAGCGTCGAGCAATACTTTTTCTAAGTGCTGAAGGGACGCAAGCTCACCGAACAGGTAAGAACAGCCACACCAAGGGACCACTCTGTTACATCAACGAGGCAAGGTATATACTGATATGCCAGTGAAATACCTGCGCTGGAGTTATGCTCCGCCACACTTGGGTCTCTGCTTCGTGCTGAAGGTACTCTTGCAGGCTGGGATTTGCTGCCAAGTAGTGGAAAGGTGTCTGACCTGTTCAAATATAAAACAAATTTGTGTAGGTACAATTCTACGCACTACTCAGAGCCCAGATAAGTAACGCTTGGCAAGAAAGACCACAACAGATTTCAGTTTCTCCTCCCCAGTGTACCTGGTGGACAAATATTTCCAGTACACTTCCACAAATGTTCACACTGAGCAGAAAAGGAAAATTAATTCAGTAGAAATTATTTGATGAGCAGGTCCATTATGAAGAAGATCATAAAGACAACCCTTAAGAGCAAACTTCACACTAGAACTAAATTCAGCATACGTTCGAAAAGCTAAGGAATCGCTTTGCCTAGGGGACTGATGCTGCTGGTTCCAATCTGGCAAATGACAGTGACCAAATCCACTAACGATTCACCTCCAGAAATGAGCGGTTTTGAGCAATTTATCAGTGGATAAACTGATCCTTCTAAAAGTAAATGCACAGAAGCAGCCTACACTCTTGTTGCCCAAGTACGCAGATTTTGTGAACAGACAATGCTGGTTTCCAGTGCTCGCAAAGCAGCATCTGAACAAAACTCCCTGATATTTTTATGAACATTCCAAGGCTTTCAGTGTCTTCTGGGATGTATTCTGTCACTTCTGCAAATTCAGTCTTACTGCCAGATGTCCCCTCTCTTCCTGGCTAGTTCTGAATTCCTGTATTTGTAAATTCCGTAAAACATTAAGCTTATGTGTCACTGACTAATGGAAATGGCATGTTGTACAGAATGTGTCCTTAGTCAAAGCCTTGTGTGAGACAACATCACACACAGAAGTTTACAGTCTTGTCTTTTAGGTATTCTAGCATTTTGATGTGTTATTTTAAAGTTTATTTTTAAAACTGTGATTCATCAGTAATGCATATAGGGAAGACAGGTACATATAAATTAGTTTCGAGACTGTACAACTGTGAAAATTGTCTGCTTCTGAATCATTCCAGTCTCTCTCTGTCTCAAAAATCTTTCAAGTGTATATTCCCTCTCTTTCTTCCTGTTCTGTTAATGCAGTTGTATGCCAGTTATATAAAGATGCATTTAGTACACATAAAAATAAAAGCTGTCTTTGGATCAGAGCTACGAGCAGCTTATCATGAGAGCAGAAAAGGAGATTCCGTACTGCAAAATGTCTCAAAAACTTTTATATTTCATTAAAAAATAAAAGTTTGTGCTGCTAATAACCAACTGGGTCATTGCTCTTTACAATCAGAGTAATGTGTCATCACACAATTTCTTTTCAAAAGAGCTCTGTGAAGGCATTTTAAAGTAACAATAGTCTGTCAGTAACAAAATGAAAACAGTTCATGTTTCGCAATAATAAGAAACATCTACATTGTCTTCCTCCTGTGGCAAAAAAAACCCAATGCATTCCTTCTTCAGTTTCCAGGCTATAATAAGCAAACCTTATCCTTCCTCTTAACTCATTCTTCTTCCAACTCAATTGTTTAGGCTGTGGTTCACATACCTTCTATGGCAGGCTAGTCTGAATAAAATATTTACTACCACCGGCAGTACTTCACTGCACTGTTACTGTGGCTGCACCAGGAAAGTCTTTCAAATTAAAAGCCAGCAGAAAGTAGAATAATGTAATTAAGCAGCTATTGTACAGAGCAATGTATTTTTAGAGAGGAAAATAATTCACTTCTAAAAATCAAGCTGTTAAGCAAAGCAATCTTATATTTAAAAAATATATTACAGATTTCACCCCCTTTAATATTTAACCACCACTGGCAGAAGCCTGTGTGTGAGCATTTCAAAGCAGAGTTAACAAACGAGTTCCACTCACGTTATTCTCCTCCTCTGGGGCTCTGTGGACATAGGTGAAGTCTGAGACTCCTGGCTGTAAACTCCGCTTTCGCTGCAGGAGCCCGCGCTCGGGGAGGAAGCATGGGAGGGCGAGTCTGCAGACAGATCAAGTTTAAGAGCAGAATCGGGACTTTCAAGATCAGAAATGTTGCTGCTTAGCTTTGCCCTTTTCTTAGCTGCACTGTTTCGTAGAGATCGAAGTGAATTCTGCATCTACACAGGATTGAAAATAAAATGACAGGTTTCATTCACAGCATAGGACAAAAGCTTTTTTAAGCAAAATAAAGTATGTTTCTGAGTGTTTAGTTCAATTCACTTCAACGACTCTTTTCATTGTTTTACTTCACAAGAATAATTATCCTGCAGGTAAATGCAAATTCACAGTGACACTGTCTCCTAGCTTCCCTCTGCAAGACACAAGAACAGATTCCTGCAAAAATACATCAGCTGCTCTTATCTTTTTTAATTGATTAAAGGAAGCATTTGATGGCTGCTAGTACACACGACTGGGACCTCAGGCTTTTCACAGCAGAACTGCACAAAGCTGCAAAATATGCAGAAGGGAATCCTGAAGATGGTGCCTAGCAAGCAGAGCTCCTGCGCAAATAAGTAGGAAAATCTGTAATGACTAGAGCTTCATGCTACTGAGTATTCTCACCTCTTTATGCTGAATATATTGACGTTAAAAATTGCATGATGCTAGAATAAGTCTGTTTGGCAAGTCTCATGGGTCACAGAAGGCACAGATTTTTGAAGGTATTAAATATTTCAAATATTTTCAGTCACAGTTTGAGCGGCACACTCAAAACGCTGGCCACTTCATACACAAAACAGACACAAATTACTACAAGTGGATTTCCATGTACACGAGGGATGCTGACCTGCCAAGCCTAATGCCAAGTGTGTCTGTGTCACATCAAACAGCGGCAGGTGACACCACACTCCTCCAGCTTCGCATCAGTTCTTCCCATTTTACTCCACAAAAAACGGCTGAAGTCTGAGAGAGCTGGGACACGCTGCATGGGTATCAGGGACAGCCTGCTCCAGCAAAGCCGGAGGCTGCGGAGACTCCCAGGCTGAGCCAAATGAACCCTTCATCAAGGAAGTTATTTGTTATTTCAGGCCCTTTGTTAAAACTAAAGAGAGGATTATTACTTAAATCTGACAGGAAATTGAAAATGAAGCCAAGATAATGAGAACAGACGTTGTCTAAAGACCTAGAGTTCTGCCTTGGTACTACAACAACTGAAAACATCATGCCTTGAGCTCTGACCGAAACAAGGGGAATTAAGATGTCTGGAACAAACACGGGAAGTGTGCTTCAACATCAGTTTTTGTTGCTTTACTTAACTTCTATCAGACACTCAGCGGTTTCTCATAGGCTGTACTGATGACAGTGCCACAAAATTTAAGTCAGAAACATTTTTTTCTGGCTCTTGTTTAGAAAAAAAAAAGCTTCCAATATATCCCTGTTCAAAGCGCACTTCAGGACATGGTTTAGTGGACATGGTGGTGTTAGGCTGATGGCTGGACTTGATCATCTTAGAGGTCTTTTCCAACCTATTGCATATTTAAACCAACCTCTTCTTGGTCCACTTCCTCGCCATCAACATTTGGCTCTGAAAGATCAGCTGCAAGCTTGCTATCCTCTTCATTCAGCCACGTGTCCTCACACTCTTCTCTTCTCCACTTTGCCACATTTAGTTCAATCTTATCAGGCAGCGGGCTGGCGAGGCGGGGAATCGGGGGCACGGGCCTGGTCCCGTTCAGGCCCCTGCGGGAGGCTGGGTGTCTCACCAGGGTGGGTTTCAGCTGCAGAGGAGAATGTTTCTCCTGCAAATTCTCCCCTGAAGACGACACAAGCAGATATCAGTCCTTTGGAGGGGTGGCAGGAACACAGTGCTCTCCAGAATAAACCTCACGTCTCATTTCTACGTCACACCAGAAAACTCCTTTTACAATGAGGTGAGTGTGAAAAAACTTAGTTGTGCACACAATTTTATTTCCTCCTATAAATACATTTCAAGGACATTTTGTTTGGCTGAGTATGAGCAAATTTGAATAAACCCAGTAAGAACACAAACACGGCTGTGGTGAGATGGATGAAAGGCCTGTCAATGTTCAGACATAGGGGCCTGGCACATTTGTAAAACTGATGTTGCAGAGGGAATATTGAAAGTTTTTCAAATTATGAATAGTATAAAAATAAAGTTTGACAGGGAATCACTATCTGCTCTTGTTTATGTAAGAAACTTACTTTCATCTGCCTCCTTCTTACACAGATCAATTTTAAACGTGCCAAACCCCTGTTCCTGAACACTTACACATTTTTTTATTATGAAGAGCTATTCTGAGTGTGGGAAATGCGATACCTAAGTTTCCAAAGGCAAATAAAGAGGCAAAAAGTTGAAATGCAATGAGTAATACTTTCTTGCACATGTATTAATTAGAGTACTAAAAGTAACATTTCTGCATTGGCTTTCTCTGAAAGTGCTAGATTTTGGGGTTTGTTTTTATTTTAGTTTGAAGGCAAACTTTTCACTGGTACATTACTGATAAGAAAAGCAGAGCTGGTGCATATTATGTTTTATCTCACATATTCAAAAGACAAAAGGGACAAAACATTACAGTGTTCAAAAGTACCAAAATACAAAGCCTTCACTTTCTAAAAGAAGCCTCTGGTGACGTGACTAGACTAGCGCAGCTACAAAACCCTCATGTTTCTGATTACAACTGGAGCATTGCGTAATTCCCCATTTACCTGCCAGTCTAGGATTTCTGATCACTGCTTGAAGTCACTCAAAATGCAAACCTGAAATGCATTTTCATGATATTTACAAGATTCCTACCAGTATTGTCTCCTGACTTCTGCCTGAGAAGCTGCTTCTGTGAACTCGGCTTAGGTAGTCCTTCAAAGCTTTTAAGAGGCCAGGAGTTTGAGAAGTTCATGGTACGATCTTGTGACTTCTTTGGGGAGTCAGCTGGAGAGGAGCCGTGCTTCGGGCTGTTCCTGGGCGACGACAGAGGGTAGGACGGCAGAATGAAGGCGCCCTGGCTTGCATTAGGACCTTGGAAGGACATCGTATGCTCTGCTTGATTGCAAAAACTTCTCTGGGTCTTGCTGGAAAAATTTAAGCTGGCACAAACTGAGCAAAGAAAAAGAGAATAGTATTTCTGGTAATTAGCCTCTTTGACGGCTCTTATAATAACAATTTACAGTGAAATAATACACCATCTAGACAGTCAAAAACTGAAGGTCAGCATTTCACCCGCAAACAGACAAATCAGCTAACTTCATTTTGCAAACTGCATTATCTCTCAAAGTATCAATTTCCTTTTTCTGCACATGATCAAATAAGTTAAAGCCTAAGCTATAAGAACTATATTTAAAAAAAATGAATGATGCAGGTAGATTGAACATGATTCTCTTGCTTGCTGCTCCATATTCCAAGCCTGCGTAGCATAAAATTTGCAAACATCATTCTCAAAACTCAGTGATACAAGAGTACAAATAAAGCACAAACATTATAAATTCTGCTTCCTTTAAAAACAAACAAACAAAAAAAATCCAATAATTATTTTTTCCCAGAAACCAGCAGGTCAAAAACGGAAAAATAAGCCTAGATTTGGAACTAGACTGTTTTAATTGTTTCCCACAAAAAGCAGATGCATGTTCCCTTCGTGCAGTGAAGCTTTTAATCACACAAATGAAAAAGAGGACAAGTTTGAACAAAGTCCCTGACAGCCTCTGGAAGGATCATCGTACACTGGGCTACCTCAGCAATCTTGTTGAGAGAACAGCCCCAGAAGCAATTCCCCTGGCAGAACTGGGAGAACGGGAAAGCACAGCCCGACCGCGAGAACAAGTGATGGTGCGAGTCGGGCTTGGGGAACCTATTAATCATGTGTTACTCCAAAGAAAACCATTCAATTGTGCCTCTAGTTATGGCATAAAAAAAGTCCCTTTACAAATCAGATTGCTCCAAGGTATCTGCCTTCTGCTCCTGCTGCTTTCCAAGGCTGCAGCATCCCGGCGCTCCCCAGGTATCCCGGGGCAGCAAAACTGAGACAACCACGCCCGGTGCGGGTTGTACTACTGGAGAGAGGCTGGCACAAAAACTGTTTGCAGAGAAATAAATCAGCAAGTGTGGGCAAAGTACCTGACAGCCTGCTGAAAACCAAGGCTAAAAGAAGAGAACATTGACTTTGTAGTTAGAGAGGCAAAAAACAAAGAGGAAATTTCTCCTTTCTTCACATAGGCATGAGAAAAACACAGTACCCACAGCGCGTAAGTGGCTAGAAGTAAATGAAGTTCCTATCTATCTTCCGAGCAGGCTGTCAGCTCTGTCCCTTGTCCAATACAACACCAAAGGTGTGGGCTGCAAAGTAACAACCACAAATGAAAAGCACTACGCAGGCGGCAGGCACAAATACGTCTGAATAGAGCCTGAACAGCACTTCAGTAACAGTTCTTATTTCTTACAGCAGCATAGAAATAAAGAGGCATTTCCAAAGTAACATGCACCGACTCACGATACAGTTAGAATCCATATACCTTTGTCTTGCTGACGGTTATTTAATCCTAAAAACTGTAAATCAGAGTCCACGCTACCACTCTTCCCACGTGTCTGCGTGTGTCCAAGTGTTCCACATTTCCCTGAAATTTGTGGCTGATGAGAGCCCATAGCACCTTTCAGACGAAAAACACAAATAATTAGATAAATACTTAACATATGGTATTCAACCAAAAATATACAATAAGATTTAACAGTGAATTAAGACTCTTTGTCTAATTTTCTGTGTAAAACAGAACTACTTTCAAAGTATTTAATTCAAGAGTTTCTAAGCGAGCTCAAAATACTGTTCATAGGCACAAACTGGAAAAAGGCTGGCCGCTCTTCCCGGGCACTCTGCCAACTGAGAACTGTAGGGGGGCAAAAGAAAAACCCAGCACAATCCGCTCTTTGAACATATGACAATAACGGGAAGGGAACACCTTAAAACCCCAAACCACAGTGAGTTTCTTTAGAGCGATGTCACTCAGCATAACAGCGAGTAACCGTGGCGTGCCACGCACACCAGTGCTCCTCAGAAAAAGCCGAGGATACAAGCTACTGCCAAGCGAGGAGAACAAATCAGGCCCGGTCTTGCCCAGCCTGTGCACATGCCTTTTGGCTATTAAAGGACAAATCACTGAGTCTGCATGGCCAGTGTCAATTGAGTGGAGCACTACAGCCACATTCTTCTACAGACCTGGTTTTCAAAAACATGACATTTTTCATTTTTTTTAAAACGATCTTTAGAGCTTACACTTCCGACAGCTCTGTACTCCGTCTGCTTATACAAAGCAAAAAGAGAAAAGGTGCCAGTCTCAAATAGATAGGCTCTGATCTGCTCTTACGAACAGCCTGTCCTACGTAAACACGACCTTCCTGGCACGTTGCTTGGTTTAAGGTTCGGGATTTCACACCCTGCCACCACTACCAGCTCACTCTTGACAGCATACTTTTTACAGCAATAACTGCTATTCTAGCCAACAACAGATTCCTGCTCAAAAGTCAGTAAAATTCTGTCTCTCCTTCTATTTTAGTGTTTTATCTGCAGTTCATACTGAATTTTACAGCGTGAAAGAATGCTGGCTGAATTACTATTCTGTTGCTGACCCACACGGTACTTCTTTTTCCTAATTTTGCAAAAGCAGCAGCAAGCTCTGCATTTCAGGGATACCCTGAGTCCTTGTGTTCAACACTTCTGTTCACGTAAGCACACTATCTCTTTTGGGTCTTGCTGTCTGAAAAAAAAAAAAAAGCTGATCTATAAACTCTTTTGGACCAGTCTAAACTAACAAAAATCTGTGTGTGTACAGCAGGACTGGAAAAGAGTGGTCTAGGATTTGAGTTTACTTCTTCATAGTAAACAAAGATAAATAACAAAACAAGTAATCAACAAATGATAAATCACTCTCACGAAGCTACAAATTTATGCTCAGGTTCTTTTACATCTATGTTGCAAACGGCAGATCGAACACTTTTCTGTGTTAATACTTACCAGCACAAACAGAAGAATGCTCAGAGTTAAAATCTATACTATTCTGAAACAAATTCCTTGAAGCTCTTTTTCTACTAAAAAATAACTCCTCACTGACTGGCACTCCTTGAGAGGGCCTTAACTTTGCAGAATGAAGAAAATCACTGGATGCAGAGAGCTGTAGGAAAAAGGAAAACAGAAAAACATGCATGTGTGTGAAATGACTGCAGAACTCCCTTCTGTGCCAGCAGCAGAATTACCCACGGAACTTCACCCAGACCCCACCACAGCCCAGACCTGTCTCTTTACAATAAAGCCACCCAAACCACTGGCACTACATAAAGAAGACAAGATTAATGGAAAACAAAGGGTTTTCTTCCCTGTCACTGAGAAGATGAAAAGCAAGCGTGTACACGAGCCACCTCCTTCGCCCACAGAAGCAGTGGGACTCATCACACACATTTCAGCTGGCTCCAGTTCTCGCTCCCGCGCAGGCTGACACCATTCACACCGAAGGCAACAAGAGACAACAAAACAAACCCATAGTGTTGCGCTAGTCATCAATTTCAAAAATTAAACATTAACATTTTGAATTACGTACATTCAGCTATGCAAGTGTTTAAACAGACAACAGCCACGTGAGGTGTGAAAAAAGCATGTGTCAGATTTCGTCTAAAAGCTGCATCTCGCGACATCAGCACCTTGTAATGGGAATAGTTAAAGGAAAAAACTGAATAATACAAATACTCGGCAAAGAGAAGATTATGCTTTAAATAAAGGTTTGTTGCTTTCTGATTTAATTAGTAAAATCAGTAATTTAAATCATTTCCAGGCAATATTAACTCTGCTCTCCCCTTTCACAGACAAGGCTCCACACAGAGGTCAAAAGGGAAGTCTGAGCAGAAACGGAAATATTTGTTCAATATTGGAAAGAACAACATCGTGTTAAACCTAAAAATCTCCTTGACTCAGTATACTGACTGTGTGAACGGAGAACTTGTAGTCTCACACACACAGAGTACATTCATTGATAGAAATACACACTTTTCATTTCACTGAAGATCTCAGTTCACTGAAAAGATGGGTTCTCAAACCAGGAACTCCACAAAAAACTCCTGTGATATGAAACTGCTGTTCTCCACTCGTCCGTAATTCAATTATCTCCTCAGTTCACAGCCCGGCCCACACACCGCCCGTTGTGTTTGACAGGACGAAACCGGGCAGCGGCAAACGGGGCACACACAGGGTACAGCCGTGCTGCGCCCGGGCCGGCCAGCTCTGAGTCTGCCGAACGGCCCGTGCACAGGATAAACCTCGTCACTCAACAGATCGCGGTGTCTAGAAAATTAAACGTCTGGGTCAAGTAAACAGCAGCTAAATGCTTTAATATCTTGGCGGGGTTTAATTTAATATTTCGTATTGTAATGGAGGTTCACAAAAGCACCACAAAATAACGCACGGCCAGAATGCAAAACCTGAAGCGGCACCGCGGCGAGATGAGCAGCATGGCTACGAGCACACTCTAATGGCTTTCAGATCATGGTAATATTTGCTTTGTCACATAAGACCTTAAAAATGGAATTTTTTATGGTTATGGAATATAGACAAAAAGCTTTCAGCGTTTCCACAAAACCTTCAGGTCCCTTCCAAGTAAAGAAGATTCACACCACATTAGTAAGATATACATACGAGCCAGGAGAAATTAAATCTTCATACCCTGCCACCGAGGCTCCTCTTGAAAAAATAAACTTCACAGTCCAAACTTTGAAATTATGTACTTGTAATTCTGCTCCCTCTAAAACTGCGCCCCCTTAAAAATGAAAAAACCCCTCACACATGGTACCTGTAAGCAGTAAATAAATAAGCGAGGCGGCTATCTGCCCGTATTTCCGTTCAGTGCTTTGAAAACCCAGCCGGTTCCCCAAGGGACAGCTGTTCATCCCGGCACTGAGGGCCAAGGTGCACAGCGACCTGGACGCAGGCTCCTGAACGCAACAGCTTCCCTGTTCCTGGGAGGGGCTTTGTGGCTAACAAAAATGGCAACAAAAATTGTCTTTACTTACAAAAGTGCACATGCCAATTTACTGTTACGCACTGCATTTCACGGGCTCCAGGCGCAGCAGATATGATTCAAAGTTGTCCGCGTAACAGGTCAAAGTCTCGAGTCTGAAGCATTTTAGGCAAACCCAGTGAAATGCTCAAAAGCTTCAAACCTTACATAAAATCTTCCTCTCTGAAAGCCAGGGCTAACGCAGGACCAGAGTTTTTAATTGGCCCTCAGGGATTAGACTCTACTTAAAATATTTGCGGGACAACTGCTTAAAGCACACGACAGGAAAACTTAAGGAGCCTTGACATAAAATGGATCAGTCTGGATCCCGTTTTTAATGAAAGACGGCAGAAAGAGTCCAGCAGGTGTGAAAGGACGTCGTAAGACCAGAGCAGGACATGGGAAGCTTTGCAAAGAACAAGAATCAAGTTCCGATTGCTGGAAATACCGTAAGAATGAACCACAGCAATGGTACCGACAGCATTCGGTGCTGTGCTGGCTTTTCATCACCCAGGCACCCTGAGGGATGCCCCTTTTACTGTACAAATGAGAAAAAAGAACAGCAGCCAAGTGGGTGAAGCGGTTCACTCCAAGTTGTTACAAGTCCAGATAAAAGAGGAGATGAGAGCTCGGCATTCCTGCTTCTGCCATCAGTTGGCTAGAAAACATCATTTTCACTCTATGTATCTTTCAGAGCGTAAATAAACGTTACTTCTACAAACTACTTACACCCCATTTTTCCATACAAACAAAACTTTGTACAACTTTGCTCAGTTGTTCCAATCCTAGCTACTATCTCCTTTCTTGTATGCAAATTTTAATTTCAGCGATTATAAATTTGCTAAACACAGGCATGCTGGGTGGTGGCAAATAAACGCAAACCTAAAGCTGCCAGATTTTTCACTGAAGTAGATGACAGATCCTGGCAAAGTGATTTCTCAAAAGGTTTCAAGTTCACTTAACCTCCACTAGTCCCACCAATATCAGAAAAGATTTGAATCCATCCACCAAACGAAATATTAACTCGGTTACCGAAGCACAGCCCTTGTGAGTGACCCACCGCTGACAGACGCTCCCTTCTTACATTCCCTGCCCAGCTGAGCAGCGGCACCGGATGAGACAAAAGCTCCTCCGAATCAGATGCCCAGAGCCATCAACAACGTCCTCCCAGGGAAGAGATCAACAATACCACAGAAATCTAACGGTATCTCCCCAAAGTACTCCCCCAGCCTCCAGAAGACCCACGGCTCACGTCCCAGAGCCTGACACCTCAAGGACAGCGTTATCACACAGACAGGTCAGCCTCCCTGTCCCCTTAATCCTCGCTATCGCCGCAGGAAACAATCAGCGCTTGTTCCATAAAATTAACTTCACAGATCATTTGAACACTCACTAAGGTCTTTGTGAAGTCCAGCTATCAAGCTCCCTGGTTATCAGATCTGGATGTGAACGGAGAAGAATTCCACACGTACTGCCCGACAGTGCAGATATGTGAAACGGCACACGCTCACGCATACTTTGCGACACGGCTTCAAACTTCCGCAAAATGTTCCAGGGCTCCTGCTTCCCCCCCACAGAGGGCACTGCTTCCAACCGCCGGTGCAGGGACCCACAGCGCGTGTGTTTCCCTGCAGAAAAGGGGGACGGGAGCTCTTACCCTGCAACAGTTACTGGGCATGTTATGTTTTACATACAGCACACTGGACTTTCAAGGTAAACACGGGAGGGCTTAGCCACCCAAAGATCAGCGAGGAACTGCTAGCACGCTGTTAGCTGATTCTGTGGCAGTCAGTTTGTTCTTCAGGTTTCAGCAGGGCCGTGGAGCTAATAAGGTCTACAGAAGAAGCAGCTTTTAGTTTTTTTAGAAAGTGCTTTTGTACCCCAAACTGCAGAGTGCCTTTGTTCCAACAGCCTGCTTAAACTGGAGGTACGAAGATGAGAGTAAAAAGGGAACGGGGGATTGCTAGCGCAGTGTTCTTAAACTCCTTTGTGTGGCCTCTCACGAATGGCTCAAGCTGAGAAACCACTGAAGAATGCAACACGTTTGGTCACAGCAGGCTAATTTCAATTACTTAATGTCAGCACCCAAAAGATCGGTAGATCATGTCAAATCCTAAAGAAAACAACATAAATGTTTATTTCGGAATAGGATCTGGTCTGGTTCAGGTTGGAATTGTTTACACTTTCCAAGGGTAAACCCAAGGAATGGGAGCAGACATAGTACCTCAGTGTCTCCACAAAGAGAACCCTCACTTCAGCGACTTCAGACAAGTTTATCCACGGGATCTACAGATTACAAGTCGAACGTCACGAGCCTGGCTCTGCCAGCTTGGGATTAGAAGTGAACGGGACTTTCCTGAAGTAGAAAGGAAAACATTCGCAGGGTTTTACGCTTTATTACCAGCCTGTGTTACCAAGTATTTCCCATCTCTAGCAAACAGTGTTCCTCTGAATCTGTTACAAGGCTGCTGTAAGTATTCGCTTCAGAATGTAAAACTGCAGGCAGTCAAAAAAAAAAACCAACACTAAACCAACAGTTACCATTTTATTAATTTAGCTAGAAACCAGAGAAGCTTCAGCCTAGCAATGCAAGCTGAGCAGTAACAGCAACTACCGCTGTCCCATGTGAGGAGGAGGTCAGGCTGCTCAGACCCGGCTTTGGAAGAGGGCACAGTCAAAGCCAGAGGCTGTCCTGTAGCTTTGACATACGTGTGCAGCTGCCAAGAACGAGAAGTGTAGAAGGACGGATAATTAATGCTTTACTTGTTAAACTCAGGTTTAGCTTTCAGGAAGAAAGAACAGTGGAAAGCTGAGGTGCTATGAACAGCTGTTAAGCCGTTAAGTCTTCAATTTCAGTATATAAAGCACTAAAGTGTGAAATCCTGCACTACAACCAAAAGATACTAGTTGTCAGAAGTAAGACCCACAGATTAAATAAAGACTGATATCAATGTTTTATTTAATGACCTTTTTAAGAGGCCTGTGCGCTGTATACCCCACGAGTGCCACATTTGGTAAGCACACCTCAAGGCAGAGCACTGCTGAGCTGTGCCACTCGTGCTGGCTCCCCTACCAGCAAAGGTCTGCGCGAGTGACTCCGAGTCAGCCGCAGCACGAGGGTGCGGCAGCTCCTAGGTGGCCAAGCAGGCCTGCTGCGCTCACCGCTTCTCTCTGGGCCTTTCGTGGCACTCCGGCTCTGACAGAGACAGCTGGAGGCACCAGTTTCCTGAGAAGGCCGTGCAGCATTTACCTATCAGTTGCTCCTGACAGGACGAGGGAGAAGACTCCTTTCCGAGCGCAGAACAAGAGCATCATCCCCTGGAAGTTGAGGTGGTGGCAGTTCAAGTATCTCTGACGCTAGTGCTTCCCGCTGAGTGGCCTGTGAGGTTGAAGACAGCTACGGCCTCATGCAAACCTCACAAACTAAGAGCAACTGCGCTTGCATCACTCGTGTCAAGCTAACCATCATCCGGTGGCGATACCTCCGCCGCTCGAGGCGGCAGCCACGCGCGTGACCGCAGTCACACCCGGCCTTTGCGCCGAACCGAAACGCACCGCGCGGGACGGACACCTCGGTTATGTTTGTCAGCGATGCGGTCAGATCGCCCCTCTGAATCCCGCGGCACAGCTGACAACCGCACGCTCACAAACGGGTGTGAAATAAAACCAGTTTCAAAGGGCGTCAGGGATTACGGAGAAATGTTTCATCAGCAGCCCGGCTTAACATTGCTCACAGACGTTGCTTTTAGACAGACCCTTGAAGGCAACGTGCTTTATCTACATTAGGTTTTTAGTACACATTAACTTATACGTGTTTTACTTCACATCTTATCTGATCAGGAAAGTCCAGACATGGCCTTGGACAGTCACTGTGTAACACGACCCTAAAAATACTAGTAGAAAAACAACTTTAAACATTAAGCTTTAAACATTAAACATCCTTTCAGCCACAGAATGACTCCCAAAGTTAATTTTTAAGCAAAATAATTTTAAAGGAATGTCTGAATTAATAATTGATTTTTTACATTTACATGAACAAATCGACTACCGGAATTTTATGCATGATATACCTTATTGAAAACAGTTAAGAGCAGACACAGGACTAAATTTCTTTCTCCCCCCTGCCCCCCTACTTTGACTGCTAAGTGTCCCAAGGAAAATAGCTCTATTTATACAGCTTACGGCAATCTCTTTCCATTAACAAGGAATGTCTTCAAGTACACGCTGTCCAAGTTTATTCATCCCAGTGGGCCTCAAGTGAAACCACAGTTCACCTCCTCGTATCGAGGGTACAAACACGCCACGGGATAAAAGCAGTTCCGTGGCACAATGTAACAAAACTGGCATCATGAAGAAGCCAGCAAACACCGTACCAAAAATCACAAAGCCAGATAAAGATGTCCCCTGCCCTGGAGAGCTTTACGGTTTATTCAGACAGATGTAACAGTAGGATAAGACAAACGATCAGGATGTGAAGACGGGGTAACGAAGCTGTCAACCTACAGCACTCTGATAAATATTTCGCTACTCAAACCACCGTGTTGTTTAAACTTCATTACAGTAACTGTGGGTCTAGCCAACAGTACTCAAAAAAAAAGTCTTGAAAACAATTCATCTCGTCCTAAACTAGGTCCTGGGTGACAAAGGCAGCTCTCTAGTCTCTACTGACAGCACAGAGTAGCTCTCCACTGCCGACGGGGCTGCCTGAGCAACCACCGTGCAGGGAACTAACATGGATCCCCACTCTTTTTCTCCCTTACGCACAAAGATGAGCAGCATTTGCATTGCCAGCTAACAAAAAGCCTTCCTGACACCACTTCTTCAAGGAAGGCTGTTCCTTTCCCTCACAGAGGGCAAAGATGTGGTAGCTACGTTAAATCATGCTTGCGCCTTTCACAGCAGCACTGTTACAGCAAGACCTTCTCTTTGCAGAGCTTGGCAGGTATGCAGCTGTTAATACACATCAATTTTTAAACCACAGCTCCCAAAAGCCAGCTGAAGGGTAATTGTAAAACCTCATGTCTGCCACTAGTACGCTCTTCTTAACTGCCCACTGGCAAAGAAACAGCTTGCATTTTCACACGGACTGAACCAAACTTTTCAAACCCACTGAAAGCAATCAAATGTTATTCTTGTCAGTACTTACCAGCACGTAAGCAAAAAGCTATGTGGAGAGGAGTTACACTTCAATGCAAAATGAATTCTGGTTAACTGGAGGTTTCTGGTTATTCAGACGTCTTTCAAGCAAGAGTGCAAAAGGAGCATTAACATGTTTCCTTTGGGAGAGCGCAACTGATGAAGTCTTCAAATCCTGACACCTCAAAGTTATCGATCTGCTTTCTACCAACTTAAACATGCAAGAGAACAACACAAAATGGGGGTGAGAGGCAAACAGAGCAAGTCAGAAAGCAGAGGGAAGAGACAGGAACAAACAGCATCTCTAGGAGGCACGGGATGTCTTAGGAAAACAGTCATCAGACGTAAAAAACTAGTTCTTGTTAAAAAGGAACAAACACAGTACATGACAAACAGGACTTTCTCCCTGTAGAAGCACTTTCATTTCCACCTACTGTATGCTACGCGGCAGCAGCGAAAGCAAAGCAAGACTGGTTAACTTCACAGCTCGAGCCCCCACAGAGCGGCGAGGGAAAAGAGATTCGGGAAAGCCAACTGCAGTGATAGTCACGAGCAGCTCCTGCGCAGGGCGACGCTTTTACAGAATAAAGGCTGAAACTGACTCTGTTCTAACTCTGCAAAAACAGACGGCACAAATATTAAGTCCGTAACTAGGAACAAAGTGAAACTTTTGTCATAATACACAAGGATGGAAGAATAAAGATGATCACAAAAGGAAAATGTTAATTTAAACCTGAAGTATTTGCGTGATGTTATGCAATTGGAAAAGTCTTCCAAGGAGAAAAGAAGAAAACTTGTTATCTCACAAAGATTCAGCCACACAGACAAATGCTGGGGTGACGAAGAGCCAAGGCAAGTGGTTGTCAGACACAGGAAGTCACTCTGAAGGACTTGCCATTTTTCCCTGGTGGGTTTTACACACGGCAAGTAACTGCCGCTCTTACAGGAGAGCTTCCTGCAGGCTGCCTACAACCGGCCCACCTCCGAGAGCAATACCATAAACAAAGGCAAAACCCCACACAGGCATACTTGGCTACTGTCCCAGGTCAGGTTTAAGTTCACGCGATTTCTAAACGCACTTTACATACGCAACAACATAGAAACCATAAATTAATTGCTTTCTCTCCCTCTCTCCAGGGTTGGAAACTTTGCACGCTCCTCACAATTTACAGGATTAAATACAACCACATGTATGAAAATGTATTTTTTTTTTAAATAGCCATTTTCACAGCCCCTAACTGTGATCTCGAGAGGGGCTGTCTCAGGCAGAGAATTTTCCACCATCCCAAGCGACAGTCAGGTTTTAGCGCGTGAATTGGCTTTCTTTTTGTTCACAGTGTACAGAAAAACACAAACCCAGCCAGCACCAAACAACAGGAGTACAGAACACAGCCCAGTTTGCCTAGAGAACGCTGGCAATTAACTATTATTTCTACAAGTTGTGTTACTTAATACTGAAAAGCTGCTTCCGAAAGAGAAACCTTCTTGCTCTAGAGGTGTTTCTACATAACTTGTTGTCCAGACCATATTTAATTTGTAGGTAAGCCAAGGGAACTTAATTGCCTGATTCATCAACTCAGAAAGACACAGATCTCTTTAGGAGTCTGCATAAAGGCAATACACGCACCAACGAGGGACAGGAGCCTGTGTGCACACAATACATACGTGAACTTCAAGGTTTTTACACTGCAATGTTAACTCACCTTTCTTTTTATTAGAGACTTTATTAAAAGCTAGCCTTCGCAAAGTAGCACTGCTCATGAGCTCATCCAACAGGGGAAGAAGTTGCTAAGCAATTAAGAATTAGGTTCTGAACACACAGACCTGACAGGGAAAAAGTCTCTTCTATACAGCTTTTGAGTCTCTAAAAAGACCTACTAGCTTAAACTCACTCTCTGGAGATCAAGTTAGGATAAATTAAATATGTCCAGTTAAAAAAAACAAACAAACAAACAAGCAAAAAGACAAACACCCACAACAGAAAACCCACCACAGGAATACACCCCCCTCCCATGCCTTAAAACGCACGGCTGGGACCCAGATGTCACAAACCAGAACCACGGCCAAAGTAAAGGGGACCTGAACAATTTTCCAAAGGTTCCTTCCCTTTGCAGCCGCTGAAACAGCGATAAAATCAAAACTCGGGTCAACCACAATTGCTATCTCAGCCTGACCTACATTTTTCTTAGTCGAATCGGCTGAGGAACAAGCGGCACACAGCATTTGGCAGCCCCACGTTCTATTACAGGTCAGCACGCTGCCCAGAAGCGGGGCTGAGCTGCACCCCAGAGCTCTGCCTTCAAAGCCTGAGTTGCAGCAATTTGTCAGTTTTCCTCCAAACAGCTTTTGTACTCAGGAAACTTCCTGCAGCCCATCAGACACTGTCAAATGCAAGTATGCAAACAAAAGCTCTGAAATAGCTTCCCCACTCTTGTACTTATTCCCCGGGCTTTCCCGAGCCGTTGTCAGACAGGTCACTAGGCTTAGAGGCAAGAAGTGCCTCATGGAGCCCAGCTAACTTCAAAAAAAATTTTTTTTTTTGTAAGTGGTAGGTTGTCTGGTTCCTACTAGTGTTAAATCTGACAAGGAGTTCTCAGATTTGCCTTCCCACATCCATGTCTGCATAGAGATGCTTGCACATCAAACACCAGCAACTATCAGCCATACGTCGCAAACGCCTGTCATTCCATAAACCTTTGACAACTTTCACAGCTCCCTTGGGAACATGCCTTAGCATACACAAGCCCAGCAAGCTACAAGTACGTACCTGCTCCACAGCCTTTGTGAGAGGCATCTTGACTCCCGAGCCACCTTCCCCGTCTCCAGCGTGCTCGTTTTCCCAAGGCAGTTTGTTTTTCCCTTTACCCGCACTCAAGACTCTTCTTGAAGTTACTCCTGGATCAGCACAGGCACCGTGCAAGCTGGAGCTCTGGAGAGCATCACCCCTTGCATGATACCCACAGTAACTGTGTGCGCTCTGAGTCCTGTTGCCCATCAACAACCAGTCTGTATCTGCTCCGTGAGGCAAACAGGACCCTCTGTTAGGGCCAGATGACGGCAACAGCATAGCGTACTCTACAAACCCGTGGTCCACCAACTTTGGCAAGGTCTTCCTGGCCAGCCTGGCCTGCACCGCATGCATCACCCCGTCCCCATTGTCCTCAAGCTCCACAGAATCCACCGCCTTGAAGAGAAGGGCGGTTTTGCCGGGGCCCATGGAAGACGCCAGCACAGCAAAGGCTTCCATGGCAGCATGCCGGACCCTGCGCTTGCTGTCCACCAGTGCCGGCGCCAGCCCAAAGGCCAGCTTGGCCAAGTCCAGCTCCTCACTGGGGTAAGTGAGGAGAGCCACGATGCAGATGTTGACCACCTCCTCACGGACTCTGGAGTTCTTGTGCTGCAGGCACTCCTGCTGCAGCAGCAGGTCCAGCACCTGCTGAGGACCCGCTGCCTTCATCAGCTGCAGGAACAGCCGGTTGTACTCCTGCCGGATGGCCAGCTTGTTGTCCCCCAGGACTTTAGCAGCAGCGGAGACCAGAGGTGCCAGGAAGGCCTGGACCTGGCTGCCCAGGCGCAGGGCCAGCAGATGTATCACCTCCAAAGCCCCGAGTACCACCTTGAAGTTGGAGTCAGCGAGGAGAGTGCAGAGGAAGCCGATGAGCCCCAGGAGGCCGGGAGCAGGCGTGGAGGTCACCGCAGCCTGGCTGGCACCTCCAACCACGCTCTTCAGCTCCTCCACGGCTTGCGTCCGGTTCTTGTAATCCTCCAGGTCCAGCAGCCGAGCGTGCAGCTCCGGCGGCAGCAGCCCGAACTTCAGGCCGGTGCTGTCGGGCTGGGCGGGAGGCGGCAGCGCCGTGCCGCCGCCGGGCTGCTGCTGCTCCTCCTCCCGCCGCCCGGAGAGCCCGGGGCCGCCCAGCTGCCAGGCCAGGCTGCGGGAGAGCTCACCCGGGCCTCCGCGGGCGGCGGGCGGCGGCGTGCGGGCGCGCAGGGAGGAGGAGGAGGAGGCGGCGGCGGCAGGAGGGCGGGGGAGGCGGCCCGGCCCGCGACGCCGGCCGCGCAGGGCCTCTCCGGGGAGGAGCGCCGGCCGCGGCCCCCACGGCGGCTCCGCGGCGGGGCAGCCCGCCGCCCGCCCGCCGCGCTCGGGGCTGAAGCGGGGCGGGAGCCGCCCCCCGCCGCCCCGCAGCCCGCGCTCGGGGCCCGCCGGCTCCTCCATGGCGCGGGCGGGCGGCGGCGGCGCCAGGGCCGCGGCCATGGGCGGCGCGGAGCGGAGCCACCCCCGCCCCGGCAACGCCGCGCGGCACAACACCGCCGTCGCTAGGGGCCGGCCCGCTCCGCACCGCGCCTGCGCGGCGCCACCCACGGCGCGGCGGCCGGGGGGGGAGCGGCACAGACCTCGCCGCTCCCGCCCAACTCGCCGGGGCTGCAGGGCGCGAGTGCGCTGCTGGAGAAGCCGCGAGGAGCGAGCGGGAGCGGGCGTCGCTGCTGCTGCGCCGGCGAGGAGGAACGGCTGCCGCCCCTCGCAACGGCGTGCGGAGTGGTATCGCCCGGGCCCGCGGGGTTCTGGGTGCGCGGCGCTTCCCCGCCGCTGATTGGAAGAGAGCGCAGGGTGGTGGCGGCGCCCGGAAGTGACGCGTGCGGCTGCCGGGCGCTGCCGTGGGAGCGGAGGCGACCGAGGAGGTGGCGGCGGCGGCTACCGCGGGCCGGGCCTCGCCGCGGCCTGCGCCACCCCCGCCCTCAGGTGAGCCCGGCCCCGCCGCGCCGCGGCGCGGCCCTGCCGGGGGCGGAGGGAGGCGGCCTCAAGTGGGGGCCGCCCGCCCCGGGAGGACGCTGGTGCAAGCGGAGCGCCGGCGGAAGGCTGCCGGCGGGGTGACCGGTGCGCAGGCGCTGAGGACCCGCGTCCCGCGGGCCTCCCGGTGACCGGCTGCGGGGAGCGAGAGGCGCTGCCGGTTCGTGTGCCGAGGGCTGGGGCTGAAGTACGAGGGTTGAGCGCAGAGAGCAGAGAGTTTCCGCAGCAGGGCCGTTTGTGCGTGCAGGCTGTGTCTGGCGCTGTCCTTGGCAGGCGGAACGGGGGCCTGTGCGTGCCCGGTGCTCAGAACCGCCGTTAGCTCGGCGCTCAGGGCCGGCGCTTTTGGGGTTTGTGCTGCCTGGCGAGTGGCGAAACCGGCTCCAGCCATTTTGTATCTAAATGCGGGACTGGCGAGCTCTGCGGTGCTGCCTTGGAACAGAAGAGTGCCTGGAGCTCTCCCCGCTGCTCTCACATAAGGAGAAGGCTGTGCTCAGCATCGCCTACCGGGCGTCGTTGTGTACCACGCAACGTTTGTCCAAGAGCAGGTCTTCAGTAAGCAACCATAGGTATTTACATTTCTGAGCAACCTTCTTATTCCCAAAAACTCTCTGCCTGCCGTTCAAGATAAGTTGTACCTACAGGCTGTGAAAAGGATCTGATAGCCTAGAGCCTAGGGGAACGGTTTGGTTTGTGTCCGGAGCACAAAGTGCTGGACTAGAAGAGGTTCTTAAGGGCTAGTTGGTGGTCCAGCTTCTGTTTTCTTGCTCCACAGTGACATAAGTGCCTGCAAAGACGTGGTGTGCGGGAGCATTGCTGCGCAGGAGACGTGGGGTGCAGCAGTAGGGATCTCTACCAAGTTGGTACCGAAAGTTTTATTTTTGTGGAATAACTTAAAGATAGTTATTTCTAACTGGTTTTACAGGTTTTGCGTCTGAACTGTAGCCATTCCTTTTCCCATGTGGTGTTACCGTGTGGTTCATGATTTCTGCCGATGTGTACAAGCAAGTTATGAACTGGGTGTAAACACAAAAGGAGAAGGAAGTGTTTTAGCTGCTCAACAGCTCTTTTTTTTTTTTTATTTTTCCCCTGTATAATTTGTGCTGCAAAAATGTTGTTGTATGGCATCTTGCCTTTTGCAGATATGCTTAAAATACTTTATTTTAGATTCGGGGGTTTTTCCAGTGCAGGGTTGTAGTAGAGAGGGATGTGCTTACTTATCTTTCAGTGGGCAGGGGGTTTTCTGTCCCTAGCTGTACGCCTTCACTTCTCGCACAGTGCTATTATGTTCTGTATTTAAATGTTGGCAGCTAATTTTATTCTTTCAGAGAAGCATTTGTAAGTAGGCTTACTGCAAATTAGGTGTCAGTTAAGGAGCTGTAAAAATGATGAACTTATTATTAAGAGAGAAGAAGTGAGATCTTGAAGCCTGTGTGGTCGTTCAGCATATCGGAATTAGATCGGCTCTCCGCGTCACAAATTGGATGGCTGCAGTGTTCTCTGCAGAACAATAGTTCTGTGTCTTCCTGGTCCCGCATCCTGACGGGCTTGCACCCTCCACCCTCTCACCCGCGTAATAATTCAGGCTGGATACAGATCTGCTTCTCCAGCAGGCAGTGGTGGGCAGCACCGTTTGAATTTTAATGACACTGGAATTACAGCAGGTATCGCAGTGCCTTCAAGCGTCACGAAGCAAAGGAAAACTTCTTGGCAGAAGCGCTTGGGGGTTTTGCGGAGCTGTGGGTAGGAAGGAGGATCCTTCTCTCTGCGCTTCCTAGAGATGCTGGGGAGTGTGGCTAGCTGCCGGTGCCGTGAGGATGTGGAAATGGTGCTAGGCACCAGGGTGCTCGGCACCAGGGTGCTCATCCTGTCCTCCTCTGTAACCCTGGGGGGCCGGGGCACATGCACTGGGGATTTTCTCTCGTGGAAGGCACTCAGTGAGGCGAGGCAAGGATCTCCCCTTTCTCCTGTGCTCCTCTGCGCGCTCCGAGAACGGTAACTCTGCTCCAGCACCCCTTTTCCTGCCCCAGGGCCCCGCTGGCTCTGCAGGCCCTTTTTGCCTCTTTGTGCGGAGACTGTTACGTTCTGGGTGGGGAACAGGGGGCGGAGAGCTGGTCTCTGACTGCTGGGCCCTGCGCGCAGCGCTGCTTGCAGGGGAAGCGCAGCAGGACTCGGTGCTTCTGTGGGGCAGCCGAGTAGGCCGCAAGGCAAGTAGCACAAAGTAGTTTAACAACGTTTAAAACTTTTTCTCAAATAAGCCGGTTCTATTTTTCATTTATCTCTGTTTTTATTTCAGTTACTGTTCAGTTCTCAAGTATCTGCTGTAGAATCCTGTTGTGTATTCAACGCGTCAGAACAGAAAAAAAAAAGTAGTGGTTTTGTGTGTTGTGTCATTTTGGGTTTTTTTTAAAGTGAAACATTAATATAGCATACACTATTAATAAACATTTGCGTATCCTGGATTCAACTTGTACAAAAAAGCATAGCCCATAAGGACTATGAAAAAGTAAATTGGAAAGTAATAAACCTAATTGAGATAAAAGCAAAAATAGAAAAGCATTTTTTAAATGTTATGTGTGGCATGTCTAAGTAACATGAGTAATGAAGCCGTTGAAATGAAAGCCCTGAGTAATGCGTTAAAAATTCTGTTTGTCACAGATGGACCAGTCGTCTCCAACCTACATGCTTGCCAACTTAACCCACTTGCATTCTGAACAGCTTCTGCAAGGCTTGAACCTCCTTCGCCAGCACCACGAGCTCTGCGACATTATCCTCAGAGTTGGCGATGTCAAGATCCACGCCCACAAAGTGGTGCTTGCCAGCATCAGCCCCTACTTCAAAGCCATGTTCACTGGGAACCTGTCCGAGAAGGAGAACTCGGAGGTGGAGTTCCAGTGCATCGACGAGGCAGCCCTGCAGGCCATCGTGGAGTATGCCTACACCGGGACTGTGTTTATCTCCCAGGACACTGTAGAGTCGCTTCTGCCGGCTGCCAATCTTCTCCAGATCAAACTGGTAGTGAAGGAGTGCTGTGCGTTTCTTGAAAGTCAGCTTGATCCTGGCAACTGCATCGGCATTTCTCGTTTCGCAGAGACCTATGGCTGCCACGACCTCTACTTGGCCGCCAGCAAGTACATTTGTCAGAACTTTGAAGATGTTTGTCAGACGGAAGAATTCTTTGAGCTTACGCATTCTGAATTGGATGAAATAGTTTCCAATGACTGCTTGAACGTTGTGACGGAAGAAGCCGTTTTTTATGCACTAGAGTCCTGGATCAAATACGATGTGCAGGAGCGGCAGAAGTACTTGGCACAGCTGCTGCATTGCGTTCGGTTGCCGCTGCTGAGCGTTAAGTTCCTAACAAGGTTATACGAAGCAAACCACCTCATTCGTGATGACCACACCTGTAAGCACCTGCTAAACGAAGCCCTGAAATACCACTTCATGCCTGAACACAGACTTTCCCACCAGACCATGCTGATGACGCGGCCTCGCTGTGCTCCTAAAGTCCTTTGTGCCGTAGGAGGAAAAGCTGGACTGTTTGCCTGTTTGGAGAGGTTAGTAATAGTAAAGTTGCTGCAGCGCTTGAGTGGTGTGGTGTTTGCGCGTGTTTGTTGTTGCCCTGGCTCGGGATTAAGACAATCGTTGAAGAGCTGTGCTTTGCAGGACTGTGGTTACCGCTTTCCTGCGTAAGAACTCTTACGCCGATTAATTTTGAACATGGATGAGAACTGAATTAAAATGCTTTTGCTTGAGTAATCTGCAGTGTTAGGGGCTTTGTTTGTGCCAACGCAATAGCTATGAAATCTTATTTTAATTCTGTTGATTGAGAATTTGGTTAATAAAAGTTTGTATACTACTTCTTTATCCTTGCAGGTTTTTTCATTTTACGTAATTTTTCTCCCATCCATTATTATTCCAGACAATCAAATCATGAAATTTAACCTAATATATGAAAAATACGCTTCCTGATAACTCAAAAGTCCTAGGAATTAAAATAGACTTAATCAGAGACGAGCGGGGAGGTAATTCCTAGCAGTGTCACGTTCTTGATTGCAGTGTAATAACGACTCGAGTCTCTGCTGCTGAGTAGGTATCCGTATCCGCGTCCGTGCTGGCAGAAACAGGTAAGTGCCCACCCTGCTTCACCCAGTTTTCACAGTGACCCTCCTCTTCAGTTACTGGGGTAGTTTGTTCCGTCACTGAGGCCCATCATGCGAGCAAAGGGGATGTAACAGAGAGAACACCAGCTTTCTCCCTCATGCTGGTATGGGGGGTGTGTTTACAGCATTGTATTACCGTTTCCAGAGACAGCAGCTAAGCTGTGTGCGGGCCCGCACGTCTGCGCGTGCTTACGGGGACACATGCAGTGCTTTGATGCTGAGCGTGCCTTCTCGGCGCAGTGTGTGTGTTCTGTGTTGAGGCGCGCTCCCCAGCTGGTTCTGCAGCTGGGTTCTGGGATGGCGTTTTACCCTGAGATGCTCTTCTCTGTGACAGTTGCGTGCTCGCGTTTCTATACGCGCACTTAAAAGCCTGTCACTGTGTGGATGTACTATTTCCCTGCGTTTAGAGATGTTGTCAAAGTTACTTAAAGTTAACTTTCCTGGTAATAGGGATCGATAGTAAATTAGATGTTGGAACTGAGGATTGTTGAGTTATAGATTTAAAAAACAGAGGGTTTTCTGCTTAATAGAAAATCTGTTTGGGCGAATGAAGTCTTCTCTGATATTCTTCAGCTCTGTTTCTTTTACAGCTCCTTCAATGATTGTAACAATATCACATGCCAATGCAGTTTGGATTATTTTAAGTTTTTTTTTTTTTTAAACAAAAATACTCTTTACTACTACTAACTGTGCTTTAATGCATACAAAACCCTCCTATTCCTTGATTTGTTATTCATATTAGTCTTTGATAAACTGTTGTTTCAGTTCATACCTAAGTTTAAACAATTGCTCTTGTTGTACCAAAAAAATGTCACAGATCAGTTAAACACACAGTTCCTAACACAATTAAAACTGTGTGTTGGGAAAACTTAACTCCACTGTTCTTATTCTGCTTCTCGTTTGTACTTGCGGGGAGGCTGGTTTCTCCCTTACAGTTAGCCGCTGCTTCATAATAACAGAATTACCTGGAATGGAGTCAGTACTGCTCTTTTCTAACCCGGCTGCTGCTGTTGAGAGCCAGTCTGGTGTTTCAGCAGTTCTCAGCTTCTGGGCTCTTAGTCGATGGCTATCGGCTCTCCAGTGGCTTCATCCTCCTGTATGTTTTGTGAACAGATGGAATTAGCTGTGTACTAGACATTATTTTAAATCAGTTAAGTAATTTATTAACAAAACTATTTAGGTGGATTGACTAGACTTTATACATGACAGGCTAGAGCCACCGGATTTTGACACTGAGTATAATTAAAAGAAAATGCAGGTAAACAGCATTTTGAAAACAGATTTTTCAAATTAGTGTGTGCTACTTTGACCTTTTGTTTAAATTATACACCGCATGTATAATACGTATTTACAAAACTACAAATTATACTTTCTAAATGTATGTTTGAACGCGTATATATAGATGTGTGCTTCCCACTCTTTAATTCTCCTTTTCTCTCTCTCCCATCTCTGTGGCTTTTCTGACTTTTTACCCTTTTTATCCCTTTGGTTTGTATTTTTAGCTTACCTTGATCACAGCCTACCTCCAAAAGCTGCTGTGGCATCGTCACCGTGTTGTCTTCCCTCACGTTATCCCCAATGCTGTCCTGCCTTCTCTGCAGGCTGCCTGGTTTGTACTTTCAAAATTCAGCATTTCAGGTCTTGGACGCGGTGCCGTGGTTATTCGCTGTGTGGCTGCATCGCACTTTACGCTGTGCGGCCCTGGGTTTTTAGCTCTTTTGAACAGTAAAGGGCGTTTGATTTTTAGCTGGTGTTTGGACTATTGGAAGGAACAGCAAACGTCGGGTGGGACATACGAAATACTCCTAGGACCGTGTTCCTTGGTGCTGATTTGCACTTCAGAGCTTCAGAAGGTTGGGTTTTCTCACGTAATCTTTGTTTTTTCTGTTTCAGTGTGGAAATGTATTTTCCCCAGAATGACTCCTGGATAGGCCTGGCACCTCTTAGCATTCCCCGCTACGAATTTGGAATATGTGTCCTAGACCAGAAAATATACGTTGTGGGAGGGATCGCAACCCACGTGTGTCAAGGCATCAGTTACCGGAAGCATGAGAATTCAGTGGAGTGCTGGGACCCCAACACAAACACCTGGACATCTCTTGAAAGGATGTTTGAGAGCCGGAGCACTCTGGGAGTGGTAGTTCTGGCGGGAGAGCTCTACGCCTTGGGTGGCTATGATGGGCAGTCTTACCTACGGACTGTAGAGAAGTACATCCCTAAAGTGAAGGAATGGCAGCTGGTGGCCCCGATGAACAAAACGAGAAGTTGTTTTGCTGCAGCCGTCTTGGACGGGATGATATATGCCATTGGTGGCTATGGTCCTGCCCATATGAACAGGTGTGTGCTTTTGGTGCGTGTAGCTCCATGTCAGAAGCTGGAGGTTAGCAAAACTCTGTTAAACTTGTGTTCAGCAGCCAACTGAAAATTATTCCAAGGTAGATTGGTGGTAATCCACGGTGGGCCTCGTTAACCCTTGTTCTGCGGTATCAGTTTGATCATTCAACTGGGAAGTCTTTATTTCAACTAATCTTTACGTGTTCCAGCTCAGAGCTCTTTGAGTGGGTTTGTTGTTTTTTTCTTTTTTAAATCCTTCAGAAGGGAAAATGGTAAAGACAAAGACATATATGCATATTTCAAAGCAAGGTGGTGCGAGACACCTGACCTTGTAGACACCCAGCTGGTTAGCTCAGCAGACCAGTACTGTGTGGGCTTATTTGCTTAGCTTGGGCTGGAGGGAACCTTAAAGATCATCTAGTTCCAGCCCCCCCGCCCTGAGGCACCAGCCCAGGTCTCACAGCCCCATCCAGCCCGGCCTTGGGCACTGCCAGGGACGGGGCATCCACAGCTTCTCTGGGCAGCCTGGGCCAGCGCCTCGCTGCCCTCACGGGGGAGAATTTCTTCCTTATGTCTCATCCAAACCTACCCTCTTTCTCATACCTCAGATGACATCATAAAATAGTCTTAATGGCAACAAAGTTTTCTGTTGACTTGAGGATTTCCTCACATGGGAATTTGACCCAGGATAATTCAGCTGTGCTGTTGTCCCACATGGTCACTCTTAGCTCCGTACTGTCCTTGTACCACACAGAACTGTCTGCTTTCGTAGCAGATTAAACAAAGCAAAGTCAGTGGTGGAGCTGAGCAGCCGTACCAGGAATTGGTGTGGGTCCTCTGGGGTGCTCACCCCGCTGCAGCCTTGTTGCACAGACCATGAAAAAAGGAAGATAATCAAGCCATTGCTCTTGCCAGAAGTGGTTCCCAAAAGCTGAGTGCTCAGGGTGCACACAGGCCCTTGAAGAGTAAACTCGGTAGCCTCCTTTCCGAAATGTAGGACTTATCCCTGGAGCAACAGGAGATGTCTTTATCAGGCTGGTACCTTTGAGGGGAAAGCTCTTAACAGTGAAATTCCCCAGTAGCCTCACTCCTTGTGCCGTGTCCTCCCTCTGCTCGGTCAGAGAGGAGTTGCCAGCACTTCCTGTAGGGTTATTAGAAACAGATATTTCATTATTTGCCTTTTTAAATTTAATTTACTTTTTATGAAATAATTTTGATTTTATTAATTATTCAGGAATGCGAGTAATATGCCATGCCATGCAGTCACTAGAGTCATGCAAGCACTAGCGTTAAAAGAAAGCCGGCTGCTGTGTAATTAAGCACGTTTTCTCCAACTCTGTAGTGCTTCGGATTTTCTCTTCCTCTTTTTTTCTTTCCCCTGGTACTACTGAAGCTACACTTTGGACAGGGAACGGCTACGTGCCATGAGTGTGTTAATGACTCTGACCACCTGTAGAGCTCCAGTGTTTAAAAAACAATAAATTCCGATGATAATTCATTTCCATTTTTATCTGAAGACCTCTTCTATCCTTAGTGTTTTGATCAGCAACCTCTTTACTGCTTTCCCTGAGGGACGTGCTCTCCATATTTTTTTCCTCTCTATTATTTTCAGGCAAGCCCCAAGGAAGTTTTTTATTTGATGTGTTGCTCAAATAGACACACTTCAGATCTGCATCGTGTTTGGTTTTTCACGAGTTGCCTTTTTTTATAAATAGCAGCAGTCATCCTTGAAAGAGCTTTCAGTTCTGAAGCCAACTTTGAAAAATCTTGCTTTGTTTCAATATGTCACCTGAAGATCCAGGGTAGTGGCATGAGGACGTCAGAGAAACCGCTGAACTCGCCAGGATGAAATACGCTAAAACTGATTTTTGGCAACGCTTTGTTGAGAACTTGTGACTGCTTTGTGTTGTTGAAGGGCGCTAGGATGTGACTGATACTTCTCAGGTGATGCCACTGGCTTCAGTTTCTTGTGTGCTACCATTGGGTTGTGCAAAGCAGCCGCGCTGCAGTTTTCCATCAGCTCAAGCGCTTTTCCGCTGTGTTGCGTTATTCCTGTGTTAGGTACTACTGGTTGGCAGAGCTAGGCGTCCCCCTGACAGACGCAGATTTCTTGTGCAGTGAAATTCCAACGTCACTGAAATCCACGCCTCACAGGCTGTTTTTGTGTTTGCAGCATGGAGCGTTACGATCCGAGTAAAAACTCGTGGGAGACAGTCGCTTCGATGGCTGACAAACGAATCAACTTTGGTGTTGGTGTCATGCTGGGCTTCATCTTTGTGGTAGGTGGGCACAACGGTGTGTCGCACTTATCAAGCATCGAGAGATACGATCCTCATCAAAACCAGTGGACTGTGTGCCGACCCATGAAGGAGCCCAGAACAGGTAGGGGCGTACAGAACTCTCTGCAGTGCACTCGGGTGTCCTTTCGGAAATAAACTGCTGCTTGACCTGACAGAAACCGCAATAAAGTTGCGGTGACTTTTCTGCAGAGCATTGTGTTTCATCTGCTAATTGGACCGAAGATCACTTCGTCAGCTCTGCGGAAGAATGAGTGTTTATTTCTCTTGTTTTAATTACAGTCCAGTTTATTAGTACTGAGCTGTAACAAAAATAATATGAAGGAATATTTCTACTTTGTATTCTATTTTTTCATTAATTTTGAGTGGATTTCAGCAGTTCTACTGCTCTATTCTATTTTGTTTTAAATTGATACTCAGTAGTGCATCCTCTCCTCTTATCTGCCTGATGAGGAGTCCTGGGACAGAAGAGCATTGCTTTGTCAGAGGAAAGGGCGGGAGAAGAGTCAAAAAGGAGTGTGAGACCTGAACAGAGAACGACTCCTCATCTGTACCCATTTTCTTTAAAGACAGCCCAAAGAAGGAGAGGCTGTGAGAACTTCTGTTCAGCCTTCAGGTGGTGGTGGGGGTACCAACATGGCGATTGTGCAACCTTTTCAACCTTTTTTTTTCTTTTTTCTTTTTTTTTTTTTCTTTCTTTCCTGTAGGAGTTGGAGCAGCTGTAATTGATAACTACCTTTACGTAGTTGGGGGCCATTCAGGGTCGTCCTACCTGAACACCGTACAGAAATACGATCCCATCTCGGATACCTGGCTGGACTCTGCTGGGATGATGTACTGTCGCTGCAATTTCGGTTTGACTGCGCTTTGATGAAAAGCAGGGCTCTACGGACCTGATGCGAAGGTGGAGCTCCATCTGCTTGAAAATAAACCCTGCTGGTGGAGACCGTGAGCTGCGCTTTCTGGAAGGTGGACAGCTGGAGGAACGTGGTGAAGTTGGGATTGAAATGAGGAAGGATTTGTTTTCTTCCGCTAATTGGCCTTTGTTACTTGAGTGACGTGGGCAGTGGAAACCAGCTGGGTTTAGGTAGCAGCCTGTTAATGGCAGTGAATTTAGAGAGTACTGTACACGCCTGGGATATGGTTAGAAAACTTTCTGTGTATCTAACCCTTTCACTTCTAGAGCTTTTCTCTCTTCTTCCTGCCTACTCCGAAACATGAAGTTTACCGTGCTTGGGGCGAGAGGTGTGACTGTGTTGTATGACTGGAGAGTTTGCTGATAGTTGTCTGGTTGTGTCTTCATATTAAGAAAATGCCAGTGCTTAATAATTTTTTTAATGAACAGTAACTAAAGGGCTGCCTTGTTTCTGTATCTCAAGGTTTGTAAATAATAAATGCCATAGTACGTTGCCTGTACACTCTCCTTTGTTACCCGCTCGCTGGTAGGAGGGCTGGGATGGTAATTGGTAACTACTTAAAGGAATTTACGAGGCAAGTTTGTTGCCTCTTAACAAAACTTTTGGATCTGCTGAAGAGAAATCACATTTTTACCTTTCCCTTGTATTTTATTTTTGTGGATAAACAACAACATCTGGTTGGAGATGTCCCTGCTCCAGGCAGGGGGTTGGACTGGATGGCCTTGAACGGTCCCTTCCCACCCAGACCATGCTGTGATTATACGAATGAGTGCTAGGTTAAATGACTTCATCTTGCAGGTCTGCTGTGCATTTCCAATTGTAATGCAAGCAAAAATTACAACAGTAATGCATCAGGAGATGCCTCAGCAGCATTCATGGCATGATATAAAATAAATCCTCAGAAAGGAATCCGTCCCATCCTTCTCCGAAGCGCACTTGTGTCCCTATTCCGTACAACTTCCTGTTTTAAAAGAATGTATGATTGCTTTCTCAGAGTGTTCGGATATAAAAATGGTGCTAAATGTAGGACTTAACAATAAGGCTGTTACTGATTTTATTGCAGTATGCATAAAGCATGATTGTTTTGATTGTTCTAGTGTTTTTGTTTCTTATTTGCTTGATACATTCGTGCCTATGAGAACTGTCAAGAATAACACAGTGTACTGAATGAGCTCTGCATTTGTTACATCACTTTTTTTTTCTTTTTTTTTTTCCCAGATCTATGTTTATTGTTCGTCTTCTCACAAATACATAAATAGGGAGCGAGTAGTGAGATCCTGTCTCGGGTCCTGCGGACAGTCTTGCCTTTAACACGAGTTGCAATGAGTGAGAAGCACGGGGCACAGTCGCTCATCCCGAGCGTGTCCTGTGTAATGCGGTGCTGCAGGTTCCCGTGACGAACCACAATCTCAGAGAGAAATGTTGTGATAGCCCTAAGCTTAGTGAAAATGTGGGCAGATAAGTAGAAAGTGATGCTGGTGGTTATCACCGTTATTTAAAATAGATGACTGAATAAATACGAATCTTAGCTAATTTAGAATGTTTTGGTTTGTCTTCTGTTTTTAACTAGGAATCATGGTTGTCGTGAATTTCCGTTTTGATGTCTGTACGTGTATTGCCAGGCCTGGTACTGAAGAATTTTTCTGCCTCCAGAGTTACTTTCTCCTTGTTTTAACATGTTGAATTAACGTTTGTTTCCCCTTGTCTTTCAAGCCCATGTAGTATTATTTTTGAAGGTGCAATAATATTTGAAATAGTTGCTTTAAAAGCCATTTCTTTATAAGTATGCTAAGTGGAGGGGTTTGGGTGTACTTGTTTTTTTTTCCTGAGTTCCTGCAAAGCTGACTGCAGCCAGGCAAGCAGTGGTGTTCCTTGTTCTTCCATACGCTAGCATTCAGATTTTAAACAGTCAAGGAGATGAGCGTGTTCGCCGTAAAACACTGTTCATAGAGAACAGGTGTTTGCACAGACTGTAAAATCCTGCGGTGTTCTTCAAATCTGGTAGAATTCAGCAGGACTTTAAAAGCAAATACAATGAACAATTTCAGCATTTTCAATGCAGTTGATTTGACCCACTAAGGATTCTAGAAACAGCAATAATAGCGTAATCGAGTTATCCCGGTGAATCTGTCGGCAGGACACAGGCGGCTGCATGGTTGTGTGGGGAGGAGGAGGGAGAGCAGGGCTGGAGCTGGGCGTTAGCGGAGACGTTTCAGCGTGTTGCGCAGCTCGCCGTCTCATTCTGTTCAGGTAAATACGCAAGCTGCGTGTGTCCTTGTGCTGTTTTGCTTTTCAGTCTGTTCCACAGAGATGCCACTGATTATCGTATTTTCCAATATACACTGGAGATGAAGATGCTTAACAAACTAATACTAAAAACAACCAAAAAATTCCTTACTGAAAAGAGAAGTTTATGCCTTTTATTGCTAGGAAGCTTTCCACGCAGTTGGGTATACACCGTACCTTTTGGAGTTTAGCCGCGACAGGATTCCATGAATGAAGACGCTTGTGTCCGGGTTCTGGTGGGAAGTATTAGCAAACACTGTTTTCTGTTGGTACAAAGCGGTGTAAGGTATGGAAATCATTTTGACTCCATCGGAGCAAAAAATCCATAGGTCGGGGTGATGTGGATGGCTGCTCAGTGTTTATATAAACATATTTCATTTATGGAAGTCGGAGCACTTAGAGAACAAAGCATTCTGCAATTTTTTGCCGAGGCAGTGGCGATGTTAAACTAGGCCATGGAGATCGACCCCATGTTGTGTAATGTGGTGTTGCTAAATTTAAGGTAGCGGCATAAGGAATTTTAGAAGAACCAGTTAGCTAGGAGCGGATCGAACAGCGTATCAGCCCAGGGATCGTGCAGCGTAAAATCACGCCACCTCCGTTTTCTGTTCAGTGCTTGTTGTCCTGTTCACTGAAGTGCTTGGTTCTGGGGAGATCAGACGCAACCATCAGTTTAAATCTGCGTTTAAATGCTCTCATTGTAACGTCTGTCTGGCAGTTTGAAAATGAAGGACCTTCAAATAAGATGTCATACAACTATAAATTATCATCCAGTTCTATTTCTTCATCACTTAAAATGATCTGTATGGCACTTTAAAATGGATGTGAGCTGATATGTGGTCATACCGTTCCTGAATTTCTGCTTTTTTTTTAATTAAGATTCATCTTAAGCTTTTTGACAGCCTCTCCTACTAGGAATACTTTTCTTTCAGGAAGTCTAGTTGGAATTTCTAGAGGGATAAATGTATCCAGCACGCATCACGAACAGCTTTTTCTGGGAGACAGCGTGTTACTTTTGTGAGTTTGCCATCTGTAAGTCCCCATTCACCGTGTGAAACAATGCAAAATGTCCAAGCTTGCCTTAAATTCTTGATATTTCACTGAAACTCAAAGAACTGGATGATAATTCCTGGTTTTTTGCCTTACGCGCTGTGCTGTATTTTAAACCCAAGGATAACTATAATTTTTAGCGGGATTTAATAATTGTACAGGGAATACCAAATCGTACTCGGACTTGACCGGAGTGCTTTGGTTGGGAGTATAAAATGATATATGTGGTTTTGTGTACGCAGAGTGTTTTTATGTGCACATCTTTTTTAGCAGCAATGTTCTGGTTTTGTTGTTGTTTACAAAAGTGGCATTTTGAGTTCCACAGGAAAATACCTGTAACCTGCATTCTCGGTCTTTACTAGCGTTCTCAGTGTGTTTGCTCCTGTGATGATGCTCTGTAAGTACTGTTGTACCTATTTCATTGAATGTGAAACAATTTAGTAAATAAAACTGAGGAAAAAAACTGATTTTTACACTTTTTATTGGGCGGTGAATGTAAATATGCTGTAGTCTTCTGAATAGTCTTCTAACGCAGTAACATCTCTGAGTTGTTATTCAACAGCGGCGATACCTCAGCCCTGCGAGGTGTCAGCCAGAAGGAAGGGGAGGTGGAGCCGGGGGATGCTCGCCCTTCTTGGGGAGGGTTGAGCTGGCTGGAGGCCGCCAGCCCCAAGAACCATGTGACTGGGTCTTTGCCTCGTTGGTGTTGGAAGCTCCTGTGGAAGAGGGTTTTATTTAGTATGTGACTTGCTATTTTCCATCTGTCCCCGCAGCCGTAACGATCATCCCCCTGATGAATCAGTAACCATCGCAGGAACACACAGCCCCGCTTGTTCCCGCTTTCCTTGGCAGAAGGATGCTGCAGAAAGCTCCCGTACAACCTGTTCTCTCCTCACGGAGACCCAGCATCGCTGAGTGACTGCGGACACGTGGTCTGTTCAGGGCCAAAGGGCTGTGCAGCTAAATCATTTCAGTTTACTGTTAGCTCTTCACAACTATGTTTTAGGTGGTGAATTCTCCTAACAACTGGCAGGTTCCATTAGTGAAAAGGAAGTTTAAGACTTTGCAGTTGTGCAGTGAAATTATTTTTTTGCTGGCTTCATCTAAATACAGGCAGAAATGGTTAATTTTTTTAGGTAGCTGAGAGCAGGGATTAGTGTGCTGAACTCACTTTCTTGCCCAAGGCGTGAATTCACCTTCTGGTTCCTGCCGTAGGAGACGCTGTTCACCACTGGTACTCGCGGGTGCTCCACAATTCTGTCCATAAAACGTGCGTAATCGTGTGATCTGTGAACTCCAGCTAGAACACACGGCCTTGTATAGTCTTAGTCATTCTGAAACTGGCACAGAAGGAAAATCCTCAAGTGATTTTCTTGGGAGGTGAGAAAGATTTACTACAGTGATAAAAGACTTTCCGGTAATGCCCATCAAGGACTTGGTTTTAGCTTTCCCTCAGTTTAAAGGTTGCTGTTACACGTTGATGTGGCAGGTACTTCAAAAACCCATTTTACAGATAGACGGGGCAGGAGAGGATTGTTTCCAGTTTATTTTAGCATAAAATTACCCTTTAAAAAAGAAAAAAAAAGATTGTGTCAGAAAAATACAAACACCTTGCACAGCATCCGAGCTACAGCAGCACTAGGCAGTACAACAAGCAAGTGGTCTAGTCCTCTTTCTGTGGGTCCCAACTGTGCTTAATACACAGGCCTTAATGTTAGGAGTGGCCAGGAACATAATGGGAAAAGGGACATAACTTAGCTGAAATCCCCTAGTATTGACTAGCGATGTAAAAAAAGTTACAAAAATCTGGTGCTCTATTTGAGAAAAAGCTGTTTCTAAGCCCCCCATAGATACCTCCAGTAAACAATCAAATCTCTCTCTTTTCTTTTTTTTTAACCCAAATACTGCTTCAATTTGCTGTTAATACACTCCCACGAGCTCCAGCACGTGCAGGATCAGAGCACTCCAATTTTAAGCCTTGGCATAAAAACAATCATTGCACTTCAAACGACTGGATACAGCTCCTGTTAAAGTCGTCTTGAACTTTGTCAGAATTTAAAATTGCAACGATGGTGTCTTAACGACTCTGCAAAGTCGTTTTTAATGGCTAGAGAACTTAGCAGCTGCACAAACTGCAGCCCTCGTGCCCGAATATTTCCCAGCGTATCTGTAATTCTGAAAGGCCTTCGGCAAGCGGGAAAAAGATTTGGAAACTATTACACAGCCCTCGGCTCGTGTGTGAGCTGGAAGCATGTGTTTGTCTTCCACAGACAGATGAAAGTGTTTCCAAGCTTTAACGTATCAGCTGCATAAAGGATAAAACTGAAATAATGTCATTGCACAGTGTACTTGAAAATGCAAATATTCCTCTGATGGTTTATTTCATTGTCATCTTAAAAACAAGCGATGAGACACGTAGTCTTAAAAACTCGGTTTTTCAGAGTAGGCAGAGCAGCATTTGGAAGGGAAGTGGCCAGTGCCCCTCAGTTCTTTATGGGAGAGAAAAAACGCTTATTTTTCCCCTGTCTCGCAGAGGCATGCACAGAGTGGGTCGTGTTCTCAGGCGGTGCCATCAGAAATTCAAGTCCTGTGCATTTTGAAGTAGAAAAATGATATTGCTTTTGGTGGTGTCGCTTGAGAGTTGGAGCTGAGTGCATGCTTGAGTGCTCTATTTAATTGGAGACAGAATTCAACCACCAATAGCTCTGAGCTGCCGCTTTGGATAGGTATTTCAGCCCTGCCACCGCCGGGCGGCGGAGCGGCTGTTCAGCCCATTCCGAAGGTTAGGACGCAGCGGGTGTTGCGTTCCGACACGGGCCTGCGTTTGTCTTGCAGAACCGCTCTGCGCTGGCTGAGCAGTGCAGAATGAAGAGATCCCGTTCTGCGCCGTTAGCAGGCGGATTTGGGTACTAAACTAAACCCACGCTGTACCCACCCACTGCACCCCGGCTGCAGGCACAGGGGCACGGGCAGGAATCGGAAGTCTCGTTAAGTTCCCCTTCCCCCCTCTCCCCTGAGGAGGGGGCCTGGTGGGACTCCATGGGCCGGGTCCCTTCCCAGGGCTGTCGAGGGTGCGAGCAGGGCAGGGACGAGCGGAAACATCTCATTGACGGCTGAGAGAGCTGGGGCTGGAGGAGACGGGGCTCCGGGGAGACCAGGGAGCGGCCTCCCAGTGCCTCAGGGGGCTGATTCACACCTCCCTGCACCTCGCTTCCTCCTCCTGTTTGCCCGGCTGCCTCCGCTAACACGCTGCCGCGCAATTTCCTCCTTGAAGCACAACAGAAACAATACGTACCTGTCAGGTAGCCTGTTATTTTGGAAGTTTTCTATCTTTAAAAGGACTGAACTTGAAATTGCCAAGAGTAAGAACTATGTGTGTAAAGTCTGACCCTCACTCCGTGGAGAACTGGGATTCGGGGCAGTGGCGGTTCCTCACTGGACCTCGCTGCAAAGCAGCAGCGGCTCCTTCACTGACTACGTTTCCAGTAGGGGTTACCTGGAAATGCTCCTTCCGCACAAGCCAGGGGGAATTCCGAGTGATCCCTGCCTTCCAGCGACGTGGGCAGGATTTCTTTTGAGACTACTTCGCTTCCAATTTTTGCTCTGATCAAAAGCAGTGCGAGTTCAGCGCGGCAGGGAGCCGGGCGCTCCCGGCGCAGGGCAGCCCGCATGGGACTCGTTTATTTCGGAGCCTGCGGATGCTCGGGCTGTGCTGAGCGTGGCCGTACTGGGCTAACTGCTGGGCATCTGGGCCTGCTGAGCCTGATTGTGTGCCTAAAAAAATGCACCTGGAGCTCCAGGCATCCCTCTGGCCTGTCTCAGGGGTGAGCAGGTGGATGTATTTCCCTAAATAAAAAGTTAATGTCTTCACGTTACTGATATGTGTATTGCCAGGAAAAATAAAACGGGATTAAGTGTCGGCCTTCCCGGGAATGGGAGATGACGTGGAGCGCGGGGGCATTCGGGGGTGCTGGGGCTGCTGGGCGCCCCGGCTCCGAGGTTGGGGTTGGGGCTGCCCGGCTGGGTGCAGCTCCTCTGGCGATGCGCATCCCTTCCTCGTCGGCGTTAATTCACCGCACTTAGACAACCAGGGAACGCCAGGGCTCCCCGGAGGAAGGGACTGTCAGGGGCTGTTTCAGGAAAATGAAAAGCCGCTGGTTTTTTCTCTAATTGCGAGCTGTTTGTCGCTGAGCGGTGGCAGGGACAGGATCCTGCAGTGGGGCCGGGCTGTCACTGGGTGTCAGTGTTGATTCGCGCAGGGACGGGCACCAGTGGGGGGGACTCGGCCCCCCAGGCACCCCAGACCCCCCGGGGGCCAGGGCTGAGGCCTGCGGGCGTGTCACCCGCTATGCGCAGCGCCCCGTCGCCTGTCCCAGCCGCGCCTGGCTGCCGTCTCCTCCCCCGTCTCCTCTCCTTCTGTCCCCCGCTGGGCCACAACCCGGAGCCTAGGAGTGAGCGTCTCCAGAATACGGCGTTCCGGCTTCTACTGCATTCCCGCGTGGTACGGGAAATCAAAGTCAATCGGGAGGTGCGCCGGCGCGTACACGAAGTACGTGTTGAGCTTTCTCTGCCTTGCTGTTTATTTTAAATCCTGGATTGTCCTAAATGAGAAAGTGCTTTACTTATTTGTGCGGATTAATTTGGAGAGCTAGAGATAATCATATTTTATAAGTTCAGTATGAATTTCCCAAAGGCTTTGCAGTTATTCAGATTAAACTAATTCACTTCGGGCTGGTACCCAACCAGGAAACAAACACAGCCACTTATTTATTCTTTTTTTTCCTCAAAGTCCTCAGCAGGCTCAGCAAGAAAGCTGGGAAATCAAGACACAAAATGAGAGGGCAGTGAAATCCGGGAGAGGGGGGCTCTGCAGGCTGAGCCCGCACAGGCCCAGTGCTGGGCTGGGGTCCTCGTTGGCCGGGGGGAAGGGGAAGAGTGGGGGACATCAGGGGAGCAGACTGGTCCCTGCGGTGGCTTTGTCCCTGTGGTGACTGGTCTCAGCTGCTGGATGGAGGGTGGGAGAGCACCCTCCCGCCCCAAAAACCTTCCTGTGCCTTAGGCTGCAGGAAAGGGCGACCCAGCAGGCACCGGAGGGGCAGCGGCATCTGTGCTGGCGTGGGGGGGCCCGGCGCCGTCTCACCCCGCGCCGGGGCAGGGAGGCAAACCACGCCGTTGGGGCGGGGGTCCTGTCACGGCGTTTCCAGGCACATCTCTGGGGGTGCCGGCCTGCCGGTGGTCCTGTTCCCATCGTTTCAACAGCGAACGCTTCGTGTTTTCACATCGGCGCGGGGAGGATGGAGAGAGGAGAGGAGAGTGAATATTTGCCAGAGTTTCTTTAATTACCACGAATCACTGCAGCATTTACAGTACTTGTCCTGCCTTCGGTGGGACGGAGCACGCGCCGCGGCCGGGCATTAGCATTCCAGGCGGGCAGCGCGACGGAAGGGCCTCGGCAGCGGGAATAAAGCAGCAGGCAGCGGGCGCTGACGGCTGCGGGGAGCGCAGCAGATACGAACGGCGGCAGCTGGAGAGGCCTGCCGCTGGAGAGGCCGGGGGAACGCAATTCCCAGGTGCGCCCTCCCCGGCGCCGTCTCCCCTCCGCGTTCGCCGCAGAGCGTCACCGCCTCCGTCCTTACACAGGCGCCAGAAACCAGCCCGGCTGGGGGGAGCGGGGCGGCCCCCCCGGAAGGACACGGGGGGCACGGGGGTGTCCCTCCTGCCCCCAAAGCGTGGCCGCGGCCGGGGAGCATCGTGGGGTGGCACATGGCACCTTCACGCTGCGGATCCGCCGCAACGCAACGCAGCGCGGGGAGCGGCCGCCTCTGCTGACAGTGAGGGTCTGAGGGCAGTCAGATCCGCGCCCCAGATCTCCAGCGGCATTTTTCTTTTTTTTTTTCAGTTTGGGGAATCAAAACCGTGGGCGGTCCCGGTAGCACAGCACGCTCTCAGCAAAGTCGGCACCTTCCCAACAACACCAGTGGAAAGGTCCCGTCATTCCCACCAAACGCGGTGGTGAGATCTTCATTCCCACTCGGAAAAGCACCCCGTTCGCAAGGGCAGTGCCAGCGGTGGGAATAACCCCTCTCCTGTCCTCATCCCCCCCGCCGCCCCTCCGCCGCGGCTGGGGCTGAGGTGGCGATGCCGATGGCTGTCAGATGATGTAGGGCCTGAAGCCTTCATCACGGCTGCCACTTGTCTTTACTCCTGCGTCTGGCACCAGCAAGGCCGGCAAAGCCGGCTCCCTCCCGGCTCGCAGCTTTGGGAGCCGCGGCCGTTACCAGGGCCGGTAATTGTCGCTGTGCACCCAGGAGCGTCGCGCATATGGCCCCAGCACAGACCTGGCCTGTTCCTCCCGGTGAGGGGAAGTCTCTGGCAGCAGAGGAAAAAGAATAAAGCCAGAAATGATGGGCTAATCAAAAACTTTTCCGTGCGGAGTTAAGTAAATGTGACGCAGGAGAGCAGGGTGTTTTCCAGGCACGGCGGGGTTGCCGCGCGGGCTCGCTGTGCGCGTGGGGGCAGCCTGTTTCCCGACTCGCCGCCCCTCCAGGCGCAACCGAGTCACGTCCCGTGCCCACGGCGTGCGCCCGCCGGCGCGTGCACGAGAGCCGAAGAGCCCCGTCAGCCCGCGGGTCGACGCGTTTTAGGTGCCGCCCCTCTGTCACCTCGGCCACCGCTGCTCCTGGGGACAGGGGGACAAGGCTGGCTCAGAGAGGCTGGGGCGCTCAGGGAGGTGGTAAATCGGGAGGCAGAGACGGATTAAGGGGAAATAATTCCAGGGACAAGCTGGAAGAGGCTGGTGACATTTCATCCCTTGGAGCCTCTTGCCTTCCGTGGGGGATTACATCTGCGTGCTGCGCTCTTCCCCGCTGCGGGACCCCCGCTCCAGCAGTGTGATTTGCGCGGCAGACGGCTGGGGGGCCGCTGGTTCTGCCCCGCGCGATCTCCGGCGCCCGCGGTCCCTGAGGTACGTTTGTCTTCCCTGACGGTGTGGGTTCGTTACGGCCTTTCCCCAAGTTCCTTACACCCCCCTTTCGCCAGGCGTAACGCCGAAGGGGGTAACGCCAGCACAGTGTAGGCTTTTGCTTGAATTGCTGCTACCCATCTCATTTATGATTCAAAGCTGGGTTTTCCAAAACCATCCAAAAATTTGGGATGAGCAGCCAACTAGGGCAGTGGGAAAGGCTTGAGATGCTCCATTCTGTCCACGTGGTTGCCTGCTTGCCCTGAGTCCTTCCGAAGGCTGGGAACGGCTCTCCAAGAGCAAAGCATGCGGACGGGGATGGAGAAGCGTCCCCCAGTCCCTCCCCCGCCCCGCCAGCAGCCCGGCGCTGCGCCGGCTCCCACCCACCAGCATCTCTCTGCACGGGGACCCCCAACCGCTGACCCCGCGCAGGCCCTGCCGCGTGCGAAGGCAGTGACATCTGGTTTGTGTTGGGCTTAATAAAAGGCTGTCGGGATGCTGTCGAGGTGAAAAGCCCACAGTTAATCCCGGGAGGTGTCCGGGTACCTGGTTTTCGGTCCCTTTCTTCCTTCGGATGGCTTCTCTCTCCCCAGGGATATCACGTTTTATCTGCATTCGGATTATTGCGGGATAAAAACAGCCTGGCTGGTTTAATGTGAAGTGACAGACCTTATCACACAATGTCATCCTGCATTTCCAGAAGGAAAAAGAGAAATGGAGTGAGAAAATGGAAAAAACCCTTCATGTTAATGCTCCCTGGAGATGCTGTAAGACGAGCTGTGACGCGGGGGTAATTTGGGAGAAGCAGAGCCAGTGCCAGGGCAGCAACATGCCTGTGAGCATTTCAGGGCTGGGCTGGGCTGCTGTGTAGGAATTCATGGGATCGCAGAATAATTTAGGCTGGAAAAGACCTTTAAGACCATCGAGTCCAGCCATCAACCCATGTCTCTAAGTGCCACATCCACACGTCTTTTAAATCGCTCCACCACTGCCCTGGGCAGCCTGTTCCAGTGCCTGGCCACTCATTTTTCCCAAAGTCCCATCTAAACCTCACCTTTCAAACTGGGAAAGCCCAAGAGGGATCTGGTAGGACTGGGGCTGGCGGTGAGTGAGACTTCCCACGGCTGTGCTGGTCCCAGGGGAGCGCTGGCACCAGTGGCAGTGCCAGGAGTGTACGGGGTCCTTGGGAAAAAACAGGATTGGGAGCGGATCGGGGGGATGGGACTGGTGTCCCACCCAGGAGCCGGCAGCCGGGGGCTCTCCGAGACGCTGGAGCAGGTTTGGGCTTGGGGGGCACTGCCCCGGGGTGCGGACACGCTGTGGGATGCAGGGAGAGGATGGTGGGGTGGCGTGGGATTTATTCTGGGATGTTCAGGGAGGAACCAAAGGTGGGGAAAAGGATGGATGCAGGTGATTTTGGGGAGCAACAAGCGTGGGGAATTAGTGGGGTAAGGGGGCAGAAAGGGCCGGTCAGCAACAGAGCGTTTGGGGTTCGAGCGTCGCGTCGTGCTCGCAGGACACACGCCGTGTTGCAGCGTCCGGCGGCAGCGGCCCTGCCCGCTCCTGGGGCGGGTGCCGGGGGACACGAGCTGCCGAGCGCGGCGGTGCCAGAAAACGGGGCTCTCGTACCCCCGTTTGGCGTGCGGGGGGAATGGACGCGTCTCCTCCAGCGAACTGCACCTGCACGTGCCTTCAATGCGGATCTGACGATAGAAAACTTATTTTATTCTGCAGAAAGAAAAGAAAAACATAATTTTATGTGGGGAATATCCTTTTTAAATTGCTTAAAAAGAAAAAGCCTTGCTCAGCAGAGAATTTGATTAAAGGTGAAAATTTCTGAGAGGCAAGAAGATTGTGCTTAGGAAACGGGAGGTTTTTCCTCTTGCTGTGAAAATATAAAACCTCAACAGAAATCTTTCAGCGCGGACGAGCTCCGCGGGGGTTGGCTTTTGGGACCGACGGGTTTGACCGCAGCGCGGTGGAGACCCTGGGAGCGCCCGGTTAGCGTGGCCCCCGCGGGACGGGGGCCCTCCGGGGCTGCAGTGTCACCCGGGCGCTACTGAGGGGTTTGGGTGCATCGATCCCGTGCCAGCGGCAGCCGGGGCGGGGGCTGGGGCGGGCAGGGAGGCTCCTTGGTGGGGCGAGCGAGCCCCGTGGCAGGGTGCCGGGCACGTCGCGGGGTGCGAATGCAAACGCCGGCGGGAGCGGAGGGCACCGGGGCTGGTGAGGGCCTGGGCTGTTTTCTAAGGACCCTCGGGAGAACACAGGGCATTAAACCAAAAAATTGTGCTGGAGTGAAACCGGGGTTCTTCTTACAGGTAAGCAGGACTTCGTACACAGTGTTTTCATGTGAGAGAAAGACAAAATAAATCCCCGATATCTTCCGGCGTTCCTGTCCTGCTGCTTTTAAACGATGCGTCAGCGTTGAAGTGGAAGAGGTCGGTGGCGGCACCGGCTCTTCCCCCGGCAGCGGTGCTGGAGCTGGGAGATGGAGGAGAGGAGGGGGTGAGGGTGACAAGCCCCCGGCCTCAGGGTGTCCCCTGCCTGCGGGTGAGCTCGGCAGCTCTTCGGGTGGCGGGGGCAGCGGGGGATTCGGCAGCACCGGGCAGAGCCCGTGGTTTCGGCGGAGGGCTGGGGGCCGGCCGGGAGGGTCCCTGGAGAGCCCCCCCGCCCCTCGGCCGGGCTGTTTGCTTCCTGAGGAGGCTGTCGCAGTTTTATAGCAACGCAGGGAAAAGGATTTTGAGCTCCGAGGGGATCTTACATGTATCCCTGTGACATTTGACATGCTAATCTTATGGAAATAGATTAATTACAAATGCTATTTCTGTAGGCTTAACTTACTATCATAAGGTCACTGCTGAGGGATAAAAGCTGATGAGATTGTACGGAATAATAATGCGAGCCGCAGGATTCCTCGGAACCATCCAGCAGCGAATTACAAATTTCACCGGAGGAGGACAGGGCAGGGATTAGCGGGGAGCTGCGGCTCTTCCCGTCTCCGGGAAGCTCTGGAGCAGCTCCGGGAAGGGGGTGTGCAGGGCCAGCTCCCCACTCACGATGCTGCAACACACGGGGAGCATCGGGGCCCCAGCCCGTCTGGGCAGGAGCTGGGCAGGAGGGAGGGGTGATGCTCCGCTCATGCTGAGAATGGTCGCATTCGTTACATGTAAGCTCACTTAGTCGCTTTTTTCTCTCTCTCTCTGTTTGTCTCTCTAATTCCAGGGGAATAATGCGGGCAGATGGGCGCAGATATTGGCTCTGTCACTGGAGCAGACGATGGAATTTGCTTTTAGTCATTTCCATTTCGGTTTATCCGGTGTTTGCGCCGTGGCAGCGCGTTGCCATGGGAATCGCCATGTGCAGGCAGCGGGCACGTGCAGAGCACTGCACAGCCGCCACCGAGACGTGGATGGGGGGACATGGGGGCAGCTGGGGACCCTCCAGTGGGCCCTTACTGGGACCCAGTGCCTTGGGGTGCTGTCCTCTGGCTGTGCACTGGGAAAACTCCCTCTTGCGAGCGCTATCCCGGCATATTTGCCACCATCCTTGACACCACCCCATACCCCAAATCCCCTGGCCGATCTGGAGACGGATGGAGCATTCCCCCGCTGCCCCGTCCGTCCCAGCGCTGGCGTGGGGCTGGCTCCGCAGGAGCAGACGGGTGAGGTCTGCCCTTTGCCATGGAGGAGCAGCAATGGGAAGCAGAGGATCAGGATGAGGGGTCATGGTTTCAAAATAGAGGGAGGTAGATTCAGATCGGATATTAGGAAAATTTTCTTTACACTGAAGGTGGTGAAACACTGGAACAGGGTGCCCAGAGAGGTGGTGGATGCCCCATCCCTGGAAACGTTCCAGGCCAGGTTGGCCGGGGCTCTGAGCAACCTGATCCGGTTGGAGATGTCCCTGCTCCTGGCAGGGGGGTTGGACTGGGTGGGCTTTGAAGGTCCCTTCCCACCCAAACCGCTCTGATTCTATGGTCAGCTTTTGGCAGGGACGCTCCTCAGGAAGGCTGCCCGTGGCTCCCAGGAGCCTTCCGACCTGGGCGGCTGCTCCGCTCCACTCACTTGCACTCCCCACCTCGCCCAAGCATCATCTCCCAGGCTTCACACCAGCGCTGAAGCCAGGGCCACCTCCCGTCGCTCTCCATCTTTCTGAACAAGATAAGAAAACAGAGACGGGACATCCTTCATCTCCTCGGAGACAGTCCCTCACCCCTTGCCACGGGCTGGGTGCCAGCCCTGGGACTGTGGGGTGCAGCGGGCCTGGAGGCTCCTGTTTGGCTTTGGGAGCTTGGCCAAGGGACAGGTTAAAGCTTCTGGCTTTGGGCTGCGGGTCCGTAAAGAGGCCGGGCAGCCTGGCAGATGCCCTGCAGATGGAAGCAAAGCTCTACTGCGGCCCAGCCCTGCCTGGCAGCTCTACACTGTGGGTTAAACCGCTCCCAAACCCGCTCCTCGCACATCCTTCTGGAAAGGGAAAAGGTGCCTCAGCTTGGTCTCACCCGGGAGCACGTTCCCAGCGTCACTGCCAGTCCCCACGGCGTGGGCCGCGGGCTGATGGCAGCGGGGAGTTGCCTGGGGGGTCACTTACAGCTCCCCATCTCCCCCAAAGCTGGCCAAAGCAGGTGTACGACTTAACAGCCGAGCACTGGCCAGGGTTTTCCGCAGCAAGCAGCGCTGCGAGGCGAAACGGCGTTTTCAGCAGCGCGTGACTCCCTGCCTCTTTTAAAAACCCTTAGGCAAGAGGGTGCTCGTGGTTGGGCATCGGGGTACTCGCAGGGAGCCACACCGACCAGGGTCCCACCGGCTCGCTTCCTCCCTGGCCCTCGCTGCGTACCGGCGGGAGCCCGGCTGCGGCCGGAGCTGGGGGGCTCAGCGCTGCCGGGGCACACGAGCGCCCCAGGGACGGGGGTGCCGGTTTGGGTTTGAATTGCAAAGACGTGAGTTTCCTTATAGCAAAAAAATTAAGGTAATGGAAGAGGATCTCATTCAGCAGGAAGGCTGCTCTTCGTTCCAAAGAAGGTTCTAACAAGAGCAGGAAAAATAACTGCTTGCAGTGGCAATAATTACAGGGACTTGATTTTTCTCCATTTGAACATTTTAATGACTTTTAAAGCAGAATCAGCTTGTGTTTTGGTTGGTTTTTTTTTTTCTTTCCAGACCATCTAAAACCTGAAAAAGTCTTTTTCCCCAGTCTTTTGTTTTCTGAGAAAATACCTGGAAAACCCAAATTGAAATGTAGAGACATTTCTGGAAAAGCGCTAGCGAGAGGCAACGGCAGAGTTAGGTGATTTGAGGGCTGCGCTGCGTCACCCTGCCGCCGGCCCGGGGACCAGTGTCCCCATCCCCATCCCCATCCCACTGCGGGGACCCGACTCCCTGGCCCCAGGACGGGGCACGTGCATTTCCCTGGGGCGAAGAGATGCGGGGCCGGGGCAGGAACCTCCCCCGTACCGGGGCCGGGACCCCTCCCGTGCCGCCCCAGGGAGCCGGTGAGGTTTCCTGCCGTTGCCAGGGGTTTGGGGACAATCGGTCGCTCCCGCTCAGGACCCGCGGGCAGGGCTTACCGTTCCCAGCCCAGCAGCACGGGGCGTTTCTGGGGCTTCCCCAGCTCCCCACGGGATGCACGGCAGCGGGACGGACCTCAGCTCTGCACGGGGCAGCGCTGCCGTGTCCTGTCTGGGGGACATGGGGGTGAGGCACAGGGCCCCCGCTGTCTCAGAGCTGGCCGTGGGCGCACTGCCCCCCGGGACGGTGACCGAGATTTGATCCGGCCTTGAGACCTTGAGTGGCCGGATGCCACACGTCTGGAGGAGAGATGGGGATCTGACACCCAGGAGAAGACCTCTGACCTGACCTGGGGCACTGGGGAGGCTCTGGAGCCCATCCTGGTGCTGGGCCCTTCCCCTGCCCCATCCCCGGTGCCTTTTTACGCCTTGGAAATACCAGCTCAGATTTTGTGTGGGGAAAAAGCGTGCAGTTCAGGATGAGAGAAATATTTCCAATTAGCTGATAATGAAGGATTGACAGGAGAAAACCGCGAGGCACAGGAGTGGCTATTAGTCTGACATTTCAACCCTGTTAGTCAGGTTAAAAATTAGATGCACGGTGCTGCTGAACAAGCCTGTGTCAGAAACTTGGCACTGAATTTCCCTGGGAGGGCGTAAACAACATCGCACTGAGGAAACGGGCAAACAGACGCCGAACGTGAGGACCGGTGAGCGGGGAAAGGGGCACCTGCGGGTCCCGGGGTCCCAGACCCCACTCTGGAGATGTGTGTCTTCGTACCACAGAGGGAATGGGCGTCTAATGCAGTCACACCTCTCAGGACCTGACCTTTAAAATGAGAGAGAGCCCATATTTTTGGACAAAGCTGCTAAGGCTCGCGTTGCTCCCAGCAACATCATGCCATGCACAGAGTTCCATGGTCCCTGTGTCCTCCCCGTGCCCTGCTTTCAGGTGGCACCCAGAGATGCTCCCGGTGTCCAGCTACATCCAGAATTACAGAATTACAGAACATCCCGTGCCATGGCCAAGCGCTGACAGACCCCCAGGGGGGTGTACATCATGGAATCATAGACTCACAGGACGGTTTGGGTGGGAAGGGACCATTAAAGCCCATCCAGTCCAACCCCCCTGCCAGGAGCAGGGACATCTCCAACCGTATCAGGTTGCTCAGAGCCCCGGCCAACCTGGCCTGGAATGTTTCCAGGGATGGGGCAGCCACCACCTCTCTGGGCAACCTGGGACAGTGCTCCACCACCCTCAGGGTAAAATTTCTTTTCCTAATATCTAATCTGAGTCTACCTCCCTCTATCTTGAAACCATCACCCCCCATCCTGTCACACCAGGCCCTGCTGAAGAGTCTCTCCCCACCTTCCCTGCAGCCCCCTTTGGGCACTGGGAGCCGCTCTCAGCTCTCCCTGGAGCCTCCTCTTCTCCAGGCTGAACAGCCCCAGCTCTCCCAGCCTGGCCTCACAGCAGAGCTGCTCCAGCACCGGCCACCCACAGACCAGCACCCCGGGGTGCAGGGTCCCAGGAGACAAGGGGAGCTCGACCAGGCTCAGATGCGGGTATCTGCATGGCCAACGTCTGCAGATGGCCAGAGAGTTCCTACTCCAGTTAAAACCAGGGCTGACGATGATCAGCTACGCAAAGCAGCCAATCCACCCAGCCCGCGAGCCGGGGTGGTCCTTCTTCTGATGCTCCACATCCTTCCCTGGGAACATGGGCACCCGCTGCCCTGCTCCGGGACGAGGCCGTCCTGGGCAGAGATCTCCCTGCCGTGTGCTGCGTGCGAGGCGGTGGGAGGGAAGAGAAGATTGACTTGCTCTGGAATTAGGATCTGATCGCAAACAAATTGGCTCCTTCGCTGCCTCTTCGTGGGAGCCAGGTTTACACGATCATGTGTATTAATGAGCTCAGAGCTCTCTGAAATGCGATTACGAACCCCGCGTTTGCGATTCATTTTGTGCGGTGTAATTTGACATTCTCTCAGCAGGAGCATCGTTAAGAGTCGTGCGTTTCAGGGACAAGGTTTGGGTGAAAAACCTCCAAAGTCCTTTGGCAGCCGGCTGCGACCTTCAGAGTGGCGGAGCGCTGCTTTGCCATCGGACCACGGATTGCTGCCGGAATGAGCGTGCTAAAAACAGCCCTTGGTTGGCACCGCGGAGGCTCAGGATTGCGTTTGTGCGTCGATAAGCCAGCGGGGCTGCGGCCACCTGCCTGCCACCTTTATCTCTGAGCGTCCCGGAACCTTCCTCCAGCTTCCACCTGTGGAAATGACCCAGAGAAAAATCCTGAGCAGGGCAGAAAATGGGCATTTTCGCTGCCAGAGCAGTGGGAGCTGGGGATGTCCCTGGGGCCACAGAGCTGGTGGAGGAGGACACGGCACCTGGAGGTCCCAGCGGCTGAGGTGATGCAAGGCCACGTCCTGGTTTGCACGGTGGACACTGGTGCATGTGAGCGAGGTCCTGGCCCTCCAACATCACCCCGTGCCTTCCCGTCGTGGTGGAGAACAGCCATGGGACGATGCTTTTGGGACTTACATAAATCACCAGCGACATTCGTTTCCCAAACTGGGAAACAGATAGCTGCCTGGCCATCAAACTGAGCAGAGATTTTTTTTTTTTTTTCCTAATTTCCTGCAGATTTCCTACAGAACAGGCAGAAGCGGTAACACTGATTACTTGTTGCATCATTAATATTTAACAGCTTGCCATAATAAAATATTTAAACTCAAATATATTGATTTTTAGCACTTTAATACAGTCGCAGCACAAACAGGATTAGCAAGGTCTCATATGCAGCGCTGTAATTAAATCCATAAACAACACTTCTTTAATAAACTTGCACACGAAACTTAATTTTGAGTAAATACTTTAAACCAGGCAGGATATCTGGGTGAACGGGAGGCCGGGCAGGACCCGGGAGGTTCGGGTTTGACCCGAGCATGTCCCACGCTTGCTGGTGGGGACTTCTCCTTGCCGTGGGACCCCGGCTGATGTTTTAGCCTCCCCCAAGTCAGTACCTAATTGTCGCCCTCCAGACAGAAATAATAAGAGGTTTAGCTAGAAGTAATAAGAGTTCAGGCTGAGGTTCTGTGTTTTGCTGCCTCGGGGGGCTAAAAAGTCCCCGCTGGTCCCTATGCAGGGGCTGACCAACCCTGGAACACCTGAGCAGGTCTTTTTTTCCTGGTATTTTCCAGGATGCGATGCCGAGCATCGCTGCAGCCCCCAGCCCGCCGTGGGGCTCATCGCCCTGCCTTGCAAAGGGCTCTGGCGACAGCTCCATCTCCGCAGGGCGGCTTGGGAGTAGCGGTGGGGAAATAACGCAAAGGGCAGCGCAGTCGCAAAATAGAAAACAACAAAGCAAATTCACACCTATTCCTATTCCGTTCCTCTTTCACAAATATTTATGGAAAGCTTGTTTGCAACGCCAGCCCCCGTCTCCCTGGAGGCTCCCCAGGTTTCCGTTCTGATCAGCGCAAGTTTTGAAGCCGATTACAAGTTGCTGAGGGTTTTTCGTGGGAGATGTTTGGTTTCTGTAGGCAGGGAAGCTGAAAACTGCAGCGGACCAGTCCCGCGGGGCTGAGCTGGGGAATGGATGGTGGGTGACACGTTGGCTCTTCGCCTGCGGGGAAACCAGCCACAGAGAATAATTAAGCCGCATTGCTGGAAGAACCTGATTAACAGAGAGAAACCCTTGCGTCTTTGACTCCTTGGCTCACACCTGCTGAAAGCAGAATTATGTGCTTAAAGTGAAGAGCCAGCAGCTCGCCCCTGGCCTGTGCCCCCCGCCGGGCACAGGCTGTTTGTGGGCGCCCTGCTCGGCGTGGGTGCGAGGGAGGGGGGGCTCTGCCCGGCCGAGCCCCCGCGAGTGCCGCGGCTGGGGGATGCTCTGCCCCGGGTGGGTCTCAATCCCCCGGGAGTGACATTTAATAGACTGGGAAATATAATCTGGGGGAAGCGTTTGGTGCATATTTTTTTTTGCAAAATATTAGTAAGAGAAGATAAAAATATTATTTGTATCTGATTATAATGTTATGTAATCAATGCATGCATATTTACATGCACAACTAGTTATATAGTGATATGATCCCTTTGCAGAAGGTGCCAACCATTCCCTCTTTCCCGTCTCTCTCACATCGCACCACGGCCGTATTTCGCCCATCCAGCGGCACCTGATCTCGGGTACCGCTGGTGGACGTTGGCGTCGGGTGTTGGGTGGGGATGTCGCTTGGAGAGCACCCGGCAGCATCACCCCGTGATGTGTCGCGGTAAGCGTCCTAGACTGGGTGGCTGCATGTGAGAACGGGCCTGAGGAAAAGTAGAAAAGGTTGTGGGTACACGGGGTCACCACGCTGGAAAGCTGGGGAGAGGGAGGGGAGCCCTGGGCAGGGATTGTGGGAGGGGGAGGGCATCCTCTGCCCTCCTGGGAAGAGAGGATCTGCAGGGAAGAAGGAGCTGAGGGTTTTTCTGTCCCCGAGGTCTTGCAGCGCTTTGGGCTGCAGCTGAGCAGCAAGTCATGGCTGGGAGAGTGCCTTGGTTTTCAGTGCTCTCTGATTTCCCCCAAGGATGGATGCGACGGCCCTGGGATTAAGTGCCCCGGTGCTGTCCCACTGGTCCTGCCACCCCAGAGGAGACGCTCAGTGATTTCCCTGGAAGTCCCAGGTGTCCATGATGATGCAGCAGGAGCATCGCCTGCTTGGCCAGGTTGGCCGGGGCTCTGAGCAACCTGATCCAGTTGGAGATGTCCCTGCTCCTGGCAGGGGGGTTGGACTGGGTGGGCTCTAAAGGTCCCTTCCCACCCAAACCCTCCTGTGATTCTGTGATTCTACTCCCTCCTCCCTCCTGGCAGCCTCGGGTAAACCAGGCTCAGTGGGAATATTTGTTGTTGCTGCTGTTGGGTTTTTTTGCCTTTGCACTTCTGCAACTTAAAAATGCTGAAGCTAATTTAGCCTCCCGCATTTATTTTCATGAAGTTCCTGAGTGCCCAGGCTGCTTTGCCAATTACCTTCAGCTCAGGGAGATATTTTCCTGCTTAATTAAAGGAAACAAGAAAGCAGCCTGAGGCAGCCTGGACTGGAGTGATGGGAGTGGGACTGGCACAGACTGGGCTCACACCATTTCCCTGCCCGCCTTGGGGCTGCAGAGGCCGGACCGGTGGCATCCAGGGTCTGGGGACCCACCCCAGGGCACGGGCACTGAGGTGACCCTGCCCGCAGGATGCTCTCAGGAAGGGATGGAGATTTTGTTCAGATGCCTGACCAAAGGAGTTTCCCTCCTTGAGTGTGACCTAAAGTCTGGCTTGTACCCACGGCTTAAGCTCCACAAACCCTTCCCAGATGCTGGGATTTTGTTTTAGCATTTTTTATCCCAACTGTGGGTATCTGGGAGGACATTACTAGCCAGCCCTTTGAATCCCGCTAATATCTTCCCATATCGCATTTTTATATCATTAGAAGAATGATCTAGTATAACTAAGTGGATTGGCATCTACAGGGATGCCCTGGCAGAGTCCCCTGGCCGTTTGCGAGATGTTCTACATTCGGTTTCCCCTTTGCTTTGCAGCGCGTAGCTTCATTCAACAGCCAGCTTGGGGCGAGGGGAAGGAAAAGGGAAAGAGGAAGCAAAACCTTACTGTTGCTGTTCCCTGAGCTGCTGACTCCAAGAAGTATGTTTCTATCGGAAATGAAGTGATGCACTGTTTGCTAGCAGGAATGAAACGTGTTCATGGCCTGTTTGAGGTTGAGCAGAAAATAAAACAGAAAACAAAACCACCATAGTGTGCTGCTGGAAGGGCAGGAAGGTTGGACCCTTCAGAGGAGGGACGTCCCAGGCAGTGCAGCAGCAGCACCATTTGCAAGGCACAAGGCAGGGAACGGTGACCCTGCACCAAAATAGAATCATAGAATCACAGAATGGCTTGGGTTGGAAGGGACCTTAAAGACAATCTTATTCCTACCCCCCTGCAAGAAGCAGGGACACCTTCCACCAGCCCAGGTCGCTCACAGCCCCGTCCAACCCGGCCTTGGGCACTGCCAGGGACGGGGCATCCACAGCTTCTCTGGGCAGCCTGGATGCCTCACTGCCCTCACGGGGGAGAATTTCTTTCTCATGTCTCATCCAAACCTACCCTCTGCCAGTTTAAAACCATCACCCCTCGTCCTGTCACACCAGGCCCTGCTGAAGAGTCTCTCCCCACCTTCCCTGCAGCCCGCTTTGGGCACTGGGAGCCGCTCTCAGGTCTCCCCGGAGCCTCCTCTTCTCCAGGCTGGACAGCCCCAGCTCTCTCAGCCTGGCCTCACAGCAGAGCTGCTCCAGCCCTCTCAGCATCTGCGTGGCCTCCTCTGGACCCTCTCCAGCAGGTCCACGTCCTGCTGATGTTGGGGGCTCCAGAGCTGGACGCAGCGCTGCAGGGGGGTCTCACGAGAACGCAGCCCGTGCCCAGCTAACAATCTGCACACAGAGAAATGTGCAAATGCCTTGATTTGGGAATACACAAAGTTCCAATATACAAATACACAAAATCCCATTTTTTAGACTCTCTGTGGCCAACAGCGTCTCCTGGTTTAATGTGATCATTTATAATCTGAAGGCAGAAGTCTCCTGCAATTTGATTTACAGGAAACGAGTCAGAAATAAATTTTATGAAGCTGGAGAACTAGGAAATGTCACACGCAAATGAATTGCCTGGAAGGAAGGGTGGCCTGGGGCTCACGGCTGGTGCCTGCACGTCCCCGTGGCCGGTCCAGACGGCCGTTCGAGGCGAAATTAATTAGTGGTGCTGAGCGTCGTAAGCGCACATATGGTGCTATGGGCGTGTGATATTTCCTTTATTATTATCTGCTACGTCCAGGTAAGTGAAGCTGAGATGTACGACCCCGGGGGCAGTGTCACATCTGATATCAGTGGAATTAGTTTAAAGATAAGTGTCTCACATGAAGTGCGGTTTTTGAGACTCACCCTCTCCTGGAAAAGTGGACTCCGACCTACTCACCGCAAGCAAGCTTTAAATGAAGTGCAGGGAAGAGCACAAGAAGGGTGCAATGAACGTTTTATATTCTCATCTTTTATTTCTTTTCAGTCCCAAATTTTGATGAAGTACTGGACTATCTCTTGCATATGACTTCGGGCAAGTTGAGTTTGCCACGGCCACGCTCCACAGAGTGACTGCGGAAATATGCAAAACAAATGTTATGAAAGCAACATGATTAAATTTCCTGACAGTGGTTGCCACAATGTTCAGAAACGCATGAAATGAATAAGAATCGTTCATTGTTTTGTTATCTATGCCAGGTTGCCAGGGAGGGAAAAAAAAAAAAAGATTTCCTGAAAATTAAAATAATTTTTCAATATGTTAGATAAATATCAGAAGAGGTGTTTGAGCCAGAGTGAGAAATATTTCAATTAAAAAAAAAATGGAAAGCTTAATGGAAAGGGCGTGCGCGGGGGCTGGCCGTTGGCAGGCCGGGAGGCCACCTGGCCAAGCGCGGCGGCTCGGAGCCGCCGGTCGGTGCTGGCAGCAGTGGGGACAGGCTGCGAGTGATGGCGGGTTCCCTCGGCTGCAGCGATGCCCAAGGGTGTCCCACCATGTGGGGAGGGCATGGTTCATCTTCTTCATCAAAAACCAGCCCAGACTGGCCTAGGTTCCTATAACTTGAACATTTTCAACATAAGAATCTACTTTTTACATCAAAGAGTGGAGGTCCTACCTTGGAAACCATTGAGGAGCAGAAGAAACCTCCCACCAAAGCAGCCCTTGAGGCTGCTGTTTTGCCCTAAGCACATCTTACCATGCTACTGCTCCATGTGACTTCTTTCCCCACGAACAGCCAACTAAACCTCAAACGCGTTAAAACCAAAAGCGAGTTTTGAGTGCAGCCCAATATTTTATATGCAATACTCTCTCGTCTGTAATTCGCTTGGCCCAAAGCAGAGAAACAACTTTTGTCGACTGCACTGAAAATAAGGATACGATAACAATGGCAGGGTTTTTTTCTTTATTCTTGATGATGGATGCTAAGCTAGCCGAAGCCTGTGGTTTGCCGAGCCAGAGGCCCGGGAAGCCCTGAGCGCTGTGTCGGTGCAACCCGGGCACGGGAAGGAAGTGGCCCTGTTCTATGGAATAGCATGAAGTCCCTGGGGCTGGTGGGGCATCGCCTGTACCAGCTTTGGGCAGTGTCCTGAGAGGAGACCGGCCACGACTCACGGGAGGGATAGGCTGCAGAAGTCTTAAAACGCGGATCAGAAATGCCGGAGGAGGGAACAACTGCCCAGGGAAGAAAGTCAGTAAGAGATCCAGCTGCTGTGTATTTGGTGTTTGCCTCATTTTTCTTCATTAAGCGGCACCCAGCGCTTGACACTTCGTGCTTTTTCCACATGCAATTTTTAGTAGTTAATGAAGACTTGCTTGCCAGGATACGAATAAATCATGGCAGCACTTCCCCCGACTCCGTCAGGGCAGCGCACATCAAACCGGCGCAGGACAGCCCCTGCTTCTCTTCAGCAGGCTTCGCACGGAGCAGATGTGGCTTATACCAACTTGCCATGGCTCACAAACCGTTCCTGAAACTCTTCTTGGAACTATCCCACCCCCACGTTCAGCCCTTGGAGAGCCTTGCGCAGGAGCGGGCACGGCCAAGGACTGTGCTGCCGCTCGCCGGCAGAATGCAGGCTCGTACGATGGCCGCTGCGTGAGGAACGGCTTCTCGCACGCCTTCCTCCCGCCTGCACTGGGCGGTACACGCTAATTTGCTTTTTAATGCAATAACTGGAGAGCCAAAGAGCCGATGGGGCTGAGCTGTGGCAGCCCGGGCCGGTGGCATGGAGCACGTCGAGGAGGAAGGTTGTTTCTTTCGGAGAGAGAGGGCTGTGTGCCTTCCCCGGCACGGGCTGCGCAAATGCCCCTGTTACTGGGAGCAGGTTTGTTTTGCACGGGGGTGCTGATATATCTGCCTGGTTTCCTGCCGCGCTCCAGGCAGTTGTTAACGGGCGTAAGTTTATTTGTTATGGCTGCGGTAGTGTGCAACATTTTTTAATGACTCCTATAACAGATTTAAGGGGGATGGAGAAGGGAAAGGGAAAGCGTGTTGGCCTCAGATGAAAATCTCAGGCCTTGCAGATTTCTAATATTGTTTTCCCTTCGGAAGGGAAATCACGATTAAATGTCCTCTACAGCTTATCGTGGTTTGCAATGAGTTTGAGTCTGCTCCTCTTTTCTGTTTCTTCGTGCATGGTGTCACTTACGAAAGAAGTAAAATGTCACAGAATCGTAGAATCACAGAACGGTTTGTGTTGGAAGGGGCATTTAAAGGCCATCCAGCCCAACCCCCCTGCCAGGAGCAGGGACATCTCCAACCAGATCAGGTTGCTCAGAGCCCCGGCCAACCTGGCCTGGAATGTTTCCAGGGATGGGCCATCCACCACCTCTCTTGGGCAACCTGGGACAGTGCTCCACCACCCTCAGTGGAAAACATTTTTCCTTACATTATTTGACTTTTCCTTTTTTCTGCCCTCTGCTCTGCAGCGGGAGGGACTGGGGCTGCGCGGGGATGGACCAGGGTGCAAGACCCCACTGAGCCCAGTGGGGTCACCCCAAGTAACTCAGAGGCTGCGTTTAACTCCTGGTTCCCCCCGACCCGGGATCGACTTTTCCCTGCCTTCCCCCGGGCACTCATCTGGCTACGCAGATCGGTAACGAGCGCTTGTTCTCATTTGTAGCTTGCCAGCAGCGAGGGAATTCGTGTAAATAGGTCAGATATGACACACAGATCTGGAAGCTGGGGCCTTTATTCTGTGGCGGGAAGCAAAATCTTTCAAGGTTACGGACATTTTTGCCGATGCCTGGCCGTGCAATGGTGAGTTGCTCTGCTGTGGGGTGGCTGCTGTGGGGATCCCGCTCTGCTCGCTGCCCCCCGTCGGGGATGCTTCACCCACGTTTTAAGAGACAAATGGTTATTTTTGCTGAAGCAAATTTTTTTTTTTTCTGAAGTAGAGTATCCAGGTAACAAACGGTGAAAAACTTGAGCTAGCCTCTTCCTTCCAGGGAGATACTTGAGCATCTACAAAAAAAGCTTGACTTGCAAAGTTACCCTGACATTGTAATTTTTGCATACCTAATAAGCCATGGCCTCTTTAACTGAAAAGCGGAAATTTTCATGGAATGCTGCCCTTTTCATTACTGCATACATCTTCCATTTAATTTGGCATGGGACGCATCAACCTTGGCTTTTGGAGACAAGGTGAGAGCCTGCCGAGCATGAAAATGAGTTCTTCTAAACACTTTTTTTGGTCATTTGCTACTGTACCGGGTGCAGGTTTTGAAAGAACAAGGGAAGAGGAGTTACATTTTACATGGTTTGGCATGAAATTATTAAAGGAGATGTCGTTCCTGCCCTCCGAAGGAAACCATCTAATTTTTTTCCCCCAAGAAAATAGAGTAATTTGAGCCACAAAGTAAAGCAGCAGCTTGTCTTTTACTGAATACATTTTGAAATATTCTCCTGTCCTGGAGTGCCTACAATGTCTTTATGTTCCTCTTTGGAAAATAGAATTTTCTTATTTTTATCAGATTATTGTTAAAAAGAGATGATAAAAAAAAAAAAAGCCAAGGCTTTCAGGTCAGACCAGCTCTTTGGTCAAGTCGCTGGGTGCTTTGCCATCTTCTCTCCCACGGGGGCTGTGGGGAGCACGGGGTCTCTGCCAGCCCCCATGGCTGTGCAGCGACACAGGCAGAGATGGCAAAAAAAAACCAAAAAAACCCAACAACCGATGGATATGAAATTAAAGTCTGCAGAAAGAAAATGAAGTGATGCTGCTGGCATGCTGGGCCCACCAGGGTTGCATACAGCAGAGGTCCTGTGCCAACCCCAAAACTTCAGCCACCGCCTCCCAAAATTTGAAACCACCCTCGTGAGTGGGGAGGGGGAGGAACAGCTTCTGAGGGGGGCAGCTGAGGCGGCTGTGGCAAATCAGTTGCTTTGTTACGCGGCGATTTTACTCCGTTTGCTTTTAACAAAGTGAGACTGCTTCACGCCCATTGCGTCGTTAAGTTAGATTTCCCTGAAAGCCCTGGGATCACCTTCTCCTGGAGAGGGACCAGCTGTGAGTGCAAACAGGGAAGAGAAGCAGCATCAGCCACGAGCAGCCCCAGCTGTTTTGCGCTGGGTGATGGCGGGAGGAGAAGCGTCACAGCGCGTGTCCACGTGCCTCCTGCTGATGCCGGAGAGACCCATGTGCCCACAGGGACCATCCACCACGGTGGCTCTTGGCTGTCTGGGTTTATATCTGAGCCTCCGTTTTTAGACCCCAAAAACACAGGGTGGAGGAAATCACATCAATACGAAGCTGTAGCCAGCTGGAATTCTCCTAAAGATCAGCGATGTTCATGGTCCTCCTCCCCGGGCATCTCAGGGCAGCTGAACCTGCTCTGGTGCCGCTGGAAGCCTTATGGATCAGACTCTGTGAAGACAGATCGTAGCTCAGTTTTCCAAATGGCAAACCTCAAAACAGGGATATAGCTTGGCCCTAGTCATGGAAAAAACACAGAGCTATGTTTTTCCAAAGAACCCAAGGACATTTCCCGAATCCCAGAAAAGCGTTGCATTCTCTGTTGTGGAAGTGGCAGTTGCCGTGTTGTGGTCCTCAAGCAGGGTCCAGCATGGGAAACCACATCACGTCAAGGGTCCGAGCTGCCTCAAACACAGAGCCAGAAAGAGTTTCCTTTCTCCCCATTCCATCCCCATCCCCGCGAGGCCCCGTCGGGGACATCCAGGGGCTCCAAGTTGATGTTGCAGTGCTGCGGGGCTCCCGGGTGCTCTCACAGGCGCCGATGGCCGCGTTTGCGTTAAATAGCAGGGATGCTGCCTCTGTTAATTAACAGAACGGACAGACCCCAAATAAAAGGAGCTGTGCCTTTCCCTGCACTGCCAAGCCAGCTGCTCGAGGCGGTGAATCAGCCAGACCTCCAGGTACACGGTTCACCTGCCCAGGGCGAGCGGAGGCAGGGCTGCTGGCACCCCCTGGGCGCGGTGCGGCCACCGGACCCCGGCGGGGACGCCGAGGGGAAACAAGGGCTGCGTGGATTGTCAGACACAGCCTCTTCCCTCCAAAGAGCCGCTTCCTGCATTTCCAGGATGAGATCCTGAGCCGCTTCAAGGGCTTGGTACCAAAGCGTGTCATCAGGTTAAGCGCGGATTACCGGTGATTACGGAGAGCGACTCACGCTGTGCTGCTCTGCCAGGGCTAATGAACTAAAGTGTTTATTTCATGCTTCATTTCTACAACTAAACGGCTGTAATATATAATGTGATTATTCCAGCCTCTCCTCAGCTGCACGCTTACGGCCATAAGGAACGTGAAAAGTATCATTATCGGGAGAAAAGTGCTGCACATGGCTTTCCGTGAGCCCGTCATTAAGTGTTAAATTAGAACATTTACATGCTGTGGAAGCAAGTAAACTGAGCAAAATAATGTCTAAGGAATTAGTAATACTGTATACTGTCATCTTGGTAACTCACAGCAGTCTTTTGGGCCTGTAATTAGTGTATGTTCCGCCCACCCTTGAAAGTCTTAATACACTTGTGTCCCGATTTTGCCGTGACACGCTCTGCAAGGTTTGTTATTTTCCTGTACGACTGATGGCCACACGACTCATGGTGCAAACTCTAAATATTGGTAGGGTGGATGTGTACCTGCTGAATCACTTCTGTTCGCTTTAATAGATCTACTGTGGGACTACCCAAAAAGCCCACAGCTCCCACACCAGGAAAGGCTATTTTCCTCCATGGCAGCTCGGTTTTGGGGCTCGGGGAGGGTGGTCGCACACTGGGACAGGGTTCCTGGAGAGGTGGTCCATGCCCCAAGCCTGTCAGTGTTGAAGGGATGTTTAGACCACGTCCTCAATACCATACTTTAACTTTTGGACAGCCTGCAAGTGGTCAGGAGGTTGGACCAGATGATCGTTGTAGGTCCCTTGCAACTGAAATATTCTATTAAAAATATTTGGGATAGTTTTCTGTTACTTTCAACCTAGTATATGTAAAGGTATGCATCCAATAATACAGGCATATGGTTATCGTACCTACACAAAACGCTGTATTGATGGTTTTGGTTGAGAACCCGTTACAGCCCGTAGACATTCACACAGTAACATAACAGAATGTGCGTGGGGCAGTCCTGGTTCCGGCTAGGACAGGGTTAATTCTCACCAGAGCTGGGAGAGGAGCTGGGGCTGGTGGCCCTGGGGCTGGGGACACAGCTGGGATAGGTTCCTCATTAGCCCACAGCTGGGACAGCTAATTACCCAAATGAGCCCCAGGGCTGGGCCATCCCAGGGCCATCCTGCTCAGGGGATAAAGTGGGGCTGGGGCTGAGGGGCAGGTTTGGCTGCTGGGGAGGGAGCTGGGCACCAGGATCCCCCTGAGCTGTGGTATGGTGAGTTATGTGCTTATGGATGTCCTGGTTTTGTTTTCCCTTTCTGTTTTCTTTTCCTCTGTTGTTCTCTTAAGCTGTTTTTTTTTATCTCAACCCAAGAGTTTTGCCTTCTTTTCTTTGAAGGTCCCTTCCAACCCTAGCCATTCTGTTCCAGTGTTCTACCACCCTCAGCATAAAAAATTTCTTCCTTATATCCAATGTAAATCTAATCGTGTGCATGAAATGATGAGCTAAGACATGTGATCTTATGGTCTGTTTGTTTTTGCCACCCTTGTTCATCTCATACGGGCCTTAATGCAACTTGTGCATGACAGAAAAAGCATTTGTGTCAAGCGAGATCAGCAGTTGATGTCTACTGCCACCCAGCTTGACTTAAATGGAGATAGGTCAGCAGGTGATACAGGAGAATTGGATCTGCTGTCTTGATTTCCGTCTGCTCTGGCCATGAATGAAGAACAGATGCCCATGCTGATATCATTAACTGTGCCAGCCTCCTCTGGCAGCAAGGACTATGAGGTGCTCCTGACATTTTTTTCTTCATCTCTTCCATGCTGAAAGCCCTGAGTCTGACACAAGAAAAACTTTTGTTCTGGGCTTTATGTGGTGTGTTCTGGGTTTGTCACACTTCCTACTTTGTTCGTGCATCAGACTTCAGGGTGACAGGATGAGGAGAGCTTTTCAGGTGCTGCTCAGTTTTTTTTGTAGTTGAAAAATGATGAGAGTGTTCCACAGCATGGTCTGATGAAAGTTTTCAGCCCAGTTTTAATGATCTACCAGCGTACTGGGCTATACCTTTGTTGAGACTCAGGGTGTTTTATCTCCGTCTTGTTCAGCGTGCTCTGAAAGCAAATGCACTTCTTGCTTTGGAAGACGTTAGCTTCTCTGTGACTGATCCCAGAGAAAACTGAAGTGATTATTTGCCTACACCTTTCAAAATCATAGTTTACTTTTCAGACAGATGCTGGTGATCCTGGGGTCCTGGCCATAATTAGTATCTGTGAAATTAAAACACCAATTGTTTTCAGCTGGAATTTAATTTTAGTTCCAATGTTTCTTGCAGTTACATTTTAATCATTCTTTCCTACCTTAAAATTATTAGATTTTGCCTAAACTGGGTATCAGATTAATCTGAAATAAAATTCAAATGGTTTCACTTTAAAAAAAAAAAAGAAAAATCACCTGACAGATCTCATTTTTCTCCTAGAGCAGAGAGCAGATTTCCATCACAGGGCTGGTAGAGAGCTGGAAGGGTGGTTTGGGGAGTCCTCTGAGTTCCCTGCAGGGAGGGCTTGTCCAGCCACCATGGGTGTCACATAAGCATGGTTAACACTGACGGATGAAATTATGCCAGGCTGAAAAGCCCTCTTAGAAGGAATCTTGCTTCCAGAGTGCAAAGCACAGTGCATCCCATACACCTGCTGCTGAGAGCAGCCCCGAGGTCAGCGGTCGAGGGAGGGGATTCTGCCCCTCTGCTCCGCTCTGGTGAGACCCCCCTGCAGCGCTGCGTCCAGCTCTGGAGCCCCCAACATCAGAAGGACGTGGAGCTGTTGGAGAGGGTCCAGAGGAGGCCACGCAGATGCTGAGAGGGCTGGAGCAGCTCTGCTGTGAGGCCAGGCTGAGAGAGCTGGGGCTGCTCAGCCTGGAGAAGAGGAGGCTCCGGGGAGAGCTGAGAGTGGCTCCCAGTGCCCAAAGGGGGCTGCAGGGAAGGTGGGGAGAGACTCTTCAGCAGGGCCTGGTGTGACAGGACGAGGGGTCATGGTTTTAAAACAGAGGGAGGTACATTCAGACTGGATATAAGGAGGAATTTTTTTACACTGAGGGTGGTCCAGGTTGCCTGGAGAGGTGGTGGATGCCCCATCCCTGGAAACATTCCAGGCCAGGTTGGCCGGGGCTCTGAGCAACCTGATCTGGTTGGAGATGTCCCTGCTTCTTGCAGGGGGTTGGACTGGGTGGGCTTTAATCGTCCCTTCCCACCCAAACATATCTGTGATTCTACCACAATGTGTACGGGACTTTTGACTCATGGTATCTTAAGCGCAAGTGTGCCCAAGTAGGGCGTGAGGAGATGCAATAAAATGAGCTTTCAGCTCCCATCGTATTTGTACCTCAGTGATATTTTAGTACAATAATCTGTAAAAAATGCAAACTTCATTTTCAACAGAAATGGTTCAGAATGGGTAAAGCTTTTTAAATCTTGGAGCCAAGAGGCTGGCAAGGGTGGCTGTGGTGTGTCCACTGGTGGCTGTTTGCAAGAACAGGTTAGAAATCATCTAGTAGTGTTCTTTCCTCACTGCCGTCGGTCAGATTAACCTCTTGATCATTTTTCAAGATTTATATTTCTAGATTCTAGATTGCACAAAATGTCTGCAATTGAGCAAAATTTCACAGAAAATGATTTTCCACTTTCACCTGTCACTAATCACTGCACTCAGAGGAACGCGTTGTCAAATAGCAGATGGTATATTATTCTAGAGATAACTGATCAACATATGTTTACTTTATACAAAAAGGCTCTGTTTGGAATATTAAAGAATTATTTCAGGTATGTATAAAGAAGCACTGTTTTCCAAAGGCTCAGCTCCCGGAGGGCACAATTAGCAGATTCAAATATCTAGGTGCAAATCAAATTTCTGCGTCTCTACCCGGTTTTCACTCCTCTGAGTTGTGACTGTCTCGCCAAAGGGTTTCTTTTGTATGGGACAATCATTTTGGGTTAGAAAATTTCCCCATTCTTGATGTTGTTTGTGTTGCACCTGCTCCTAAAAATTCAGGTACTATGGTGGTACAGGAGGACTTAAAATCCAGACAGAGGGGATGGTCAGATGGGGGTGGACTTGTCTAAAAAGACGTTGGTGTCCCCGGGGTTGGACACACAGGCATTATGTAGGTCAGCACCACAGGGAAAGGCAGCAGCTTCTCCCTTGTGTGCCTCAATTTGAATTGCAGCTGCAAATTGCTCCTGGCTCTTGTTTTTGGCTTTCTGAAATAGAGTACTGAATGTGTTTTACAGCAAAAATATTAGAGATATTTTCAGAGAAATACATAAATGATGAGATCTGAAGGCATGTCCCTCTCAGATCGTGTTTGAGGTCCCAGTTGGGGGACCCCCCTCGCTCCCCTGTGCATCCCTGCAGTGGCCAAGGCTGTGGGAACATCTCAGTGGCTCCGTGCTTGGGACTGAGTGTTGCTTTTTTCTGCTTCTTCTAAATATCAGGAGGCTCATGGGCGTGGTTGGATTCCTCGCTGTGAAAAATCTCTCCTCTGCACCAGAGATGTGTACCTAAAGGGTGCTGTCTGCCGCCCGGTTGGGTTGCTATGCGGGTCTGCAAGCGCATGCTGCCTCTGCCTTATGCTTCCGTATTTTAAGGATTATCTTCTGTCACTTGAAATAAGCATCGGGCAAGAGCCATTGCCCAGAGAGGCGGTGGATGCCCCATCCCTGGAAACATTCCAGGCCAGGTTGGCCGGGGCTCTGAGCAACCTGATCCGGTTGGAGATGTCCCTGCTCCTTGCAGGGGGGTTGGACTGGGTGGGCTTTGAAGGTCCCTTCCCACCCAAACCACTCTGATTCTATCACTTGTTAGCAGAAGAAATGGAACCTGGAATAAATAACCCAAACCTCTGGGTTTCACCCAGCACACCTGCAGTGACACAGCTGGTACCATGCAAACCCCACGGGCAGCAGAGGAGCTCTGTGCGTGCCTTCAGCCCAAGGTAGGGTTGGTGGCACACTGCACACCTTTGCTAGAGAATGTCCAGGTAATCTAAATCCCTCCTTGGCCTCAAGTTCTTCTGTACTAGGTGGTTCTGTCAGGTGGCTCCAAAACAGATCCTCACTGGATTTCTTTGGTTCTGTGGGACCAAGCATACCTCCACAACATGACCACAACAAAGTCCTTCCCCCATTAGCCATCACCCGGAGTTTTGCAGCAACCTCCACTTGAAAGTATTTCTTCGAAGGGAAGAAGTGGCCGTCATCTACTGATGTCTATCTGTAAGAACTCATTGCAACTTTCCTTTGATCCCACATAATTCCATACTCATATTGGAAATATGAATATGCCTGGAAAAAGGCATTTTCTTTAAGCTTCACAACTGAGGGTTTCTTTCTTATACACTGTGGAATATACAGACCACATGCACTATATCAGTTACATAAACCCCTCTGCCTTTCACTTTTTTCTCTGGAGCACTCTTTCTACCAGATGTTTGAAAGAATAACTCCCTCCCACCTGAGCATCTTCGCAGGCAGGGAGACCCCCTGTGCAGCTCTGGTTTTGGGAGCGGTGCTATGGAATACTTTAAGTCATTAACGTCTAGGAAAATACTTTATTTTCATTTTTTAAATGGGTAACTGTAGTTTAGGCAGCCTGAATTTTGAAGGCGGAAGGATAAGCCTGTACGAGCAGCAGCGATATTTCCTGCAGGAAACACAAAGCCATGGCTCTGGTTTGTGTGCCAGTCCCACAGCAGCCCTCGGGGGACACTCCTCCGCGGCCAGCGCTGAGCACGGCTGCACAGAGCACGGGCACGTACCGGTACGCGCGATCGGAACCACGCACAGCGGGGTCAGCGGAGACTGATTGTGGGAACAGCTCTGCAGGGGAAAACACCCTTTGTGGGATATTTCCAGCAAATAGTCCTCAAAGGATATATTCTCAGAGACAGAGCAGTAAAAAAATTTAGGAAAGGGCTATGAGGAAAAAAACCTAGGAGATTCTTCCTCTAGCATTTCTTCACAGCTGCTTGGAATTTAAAGGCAGTCGTATCATGCTCAGTTTCCATTAGTGGCTCTATTTTTCCTGAGTTTGTCTAGGCCTTTTGAAACTGCTTATCGTTGGTTTCTGCAACAGTCTATGGGGGAGTGAATTCCACAGCTTAATTATATGCCACGTGATTAACTCCCCCTTAAGCTTTATTTTCATCTTAACGCCTAATAATTTCACAAGATAACCTCTAACCTGTGTAATGAAAAGTTGGTTTTGCTCTTTGTGTCTCCCCAGTCCCAGCACTGGTCTCCCTGGGCTGTCACATCCCCTTCCCAGAGCGTTTCTTTTCCAGGCTGAGCCAAGCTGATCTGTCCTGTGCCCAGCAAGACCCCTGCCACTCTTGCCCTGTGATGCCCCCCTTGTTTGCCTGCTGCTTGTCATCTTCTCCCTGTGAAGTGACCCAGGAGAGAGACTTTCCTCTGCTCATACAATAGGTTCTTTTCTCCAAAGGTCTTGATGAAAAATGTTTTTAACACTCAATATGCGACACTGACCCACCCACCTTTGTGCACAGAGGCATTGGCTTCATCAAGGGACTGCAACAGACTTTTGAGACGTGACTTTCCTCTACCATAGCGACGTGAATGTACTGATTTTATTCTTTTTTTAAAAACCATTTATTTCATATTGCTTGCTTCATTTTTTCCCCTTTCCTTATTTGCCAGCAGTTTACCCACTGTCCTCCAGCATTTTTTAGCTTACAACACCTATGGCACTAGTGAAAATTTGTAGCTCACCTGAATTATTTCTAATTACGTCTTTTGCGCATTGGGCTGGTTCCTTTACAGTGTGAGATCTGCAACTGCTCTGATGGAGAACCTGCTCTTATTTAAAGCTGAGCTTGACACATTTGGGGGATTTCTAATTGAAGCACTCCAGACTCTGATTTTGTTGACTTCACTGAGGTTAGAATTGGGTCAGGAGGTGTTTTCTCAAGCTGTTCAGAGGTAAGAGCAGTCAGCTTATTTCTACCCCCTTTTTTCCATACCCAAGTTGCACATTTTCACAAGTACAATACAGAGCCTGACTGTGGCCTTCTACGATAGATTTGTAACTGGATTCACAAATCCAGTTACGGTAGTTTACGGGGAGCACAACTTGAGCACAGATTTATTTTTCATCATTTTTCCAGTTTCTATCCTCCACATCCCAGAGTCTGAGATCACTGGGTGAGGGTAGAAATAGTGGGCAGGTGAGAACCTGCTGAGCTGAGATGTTAGCCCTTGGAGGAAGGTGGTAATTTCTAAACGTAGGCTTCTTCATGCAACCCAGACCTTGCAACTGGAGCAAGCTGGAAGTATGGTGCAAAGCATTTATCAAGCTCATTTTATTGATGTCATCCCTAGGGGTAACGTGCATTCTGGGCTGCTCACAGAAGCAGTGGCTGCAAATTTTGCTAACTCCGAGGTGATGGCCACATCACCTCCACTGGAAATGATCTTGGTGGCCGAACTTCCAGAAATGCATAGGAATTGGAAAGACGGCTCAAAGAGGAGTAAGTGCATCTGCCCGTGGATATCATCTGGCTTGGGATGAGCCCCTTTTGTTGCAGTAGAGCTGAAATGTTTGGGTATTTTTTTTAGAGACAGAACTGCTGGAAGCAGCATGCCAGTGGGTGATGCAAAAGTGAGATTTCCTGGTGAAAATCTGGAGGATTTTAGTTGTCTGAGCAATGGGTAGGTTGGCACAGATGAAATCTGGGTGCCTACAGTGGTAAACAGATGTTTGGCTGTGTTCTTATTCCAGGATGAATATTGGCATCTCCCTGCTCCTCCCGCAGAACATCACGCAGGTTGCTCCCGTTGCCCTCGTTGGTTTGCTGTTTGTTGTGCCTCTTCGTGCATCGTTAGTGCTGCAGTGTTTCATTAGGAAAATAAAGTTTGTGTTGTACTGGGGAATCCTCTCTCTTTGGCTCAAATAGCTGGCACAGCTTCTTCTGAACACTTGAGTCACTGATTTACAATTTTTCTTAGAGATTTTCATGTTTAATTTCAATCCAAAACAATGACCAAAACCCTAGTACTTCATAACATATAATATAGACACTCCATGTGCAAACCTAAGACTGTTTTCAGATGATTTTATAAAATATATTGGGGAAAAATCCCAAACCTAACCAACCGAACAACCTCAGACCCTGTCTAATCCACGAAGGTGTGCATTTCTCCTGCGCTTGTTGAAGTGAGAACCCAAGTGGCCACTTCAAATGTTAAATGTGACTTTCTTGGCAGGAAATTGTTGTAATTTTGAGAACTTTTACCTTGAGCTATTTAATAAATAGATGATAAAAACTGATATTGTTGATTTACTTTCAAAGAACAAAATTTCAAAGTGATTGATAGGGTTTTTATGTTTATACATATATCTGTATAAACACAGATATAAAGCTCTAACCTGAAACAGCCAACAGTAATAACTCAGAGGAGAAGAGAGAGAAGATGGAAGAATTCTCCTGCTTTTATTCTTTTTCTACAGGGAGAAAATACAACCCTAGGACTGTATTCCCCAACAAAGCACTTTTCTGAATTCCCTGGCTGAGAAATGGAGATTTAGTACTCAGCAAATGCAAACCAATTTCCACAAAATGTCAAACAAGGAGATGATCTCTCTCCCCAAAGGACTACTTCTGAAATATGAAACAAGAGACAGAGGGTAAATACATGAGCAGACAGTGGAAGAATACACAGCTGAGTGTGGCAAGCTGCTGGGCAGCCATACCTGGCTCTAGCTTCCCCATCCGCATATGTGTGAAACCTTTAATTTTATTTTTAAATAAAATGTTTTTATCTCACTCTGATGGTTTCAATGCATAGCTTGGATGACCACTTAGCATTCCCCTTCTGCCTTTAGAACATTCCCTTCCTCTCCAGAACTAGCTTGCCGCCGTCTATTCCAAAACAGAAATTTTGGGCTTTGCTTTTGCTATTGCTGTGGCATCCCAGGGCTACACAGGCAGTGGAGCCACCTCCAGAGCATGTTGTTGGATGGAGAAATACTCTTCAGCTCTTCAGAGGGCTGGAGCAGCTCTGCTGTGAGGCCAGGCTGGGAGAGCTGGGGCTGTTCAGCCTGGAGAAGAAGAGGCTCTGGGGAGACCTGAGAGTGGCTCCCAGTGCCCAAAGGGGGCTGCAGGAAAGGTGGGGAGAGACTCTTCAGCAGGGCCTGCTGTGACAGGACGAGGGGTAATGGTTTTAAAATAGAGGGAGGTAGACTCAGACGGGATATAAGGAGGAAATTTTTTACACTGAGGATGGTGGAGCACTGTCCCAGGTTACCCAGAGAGGTGGTGGATGCCCCATCCCTGGAAACGTTCCAGGCCAGGTTGGCCAGGGCTCTGAGCAACCTGATCTGGTTGGAGATGTCCCTGCTCCTGGCAGGGGGTTGGACTGGATGGCCTTTAAAGGTCTCTTCCAACCCAAACCAGTCTGTGAGTCTATGATTCTATGATGTTCTGCTGCTCCATGCAAGAGCACCTACAGGTCCTCCACCCTGCTGCTCTTCTTTTGGAGAAGCAATCCCTTCTTTGTGGCTGAGGACACTGTGGGGCTGGGGTGCTGGGGAGGGCTGCTGCAATGACAAGGTGATCACTGATCTTCTGTCCTGGGGTGGAGAATGCTTGGCATTGGACAGAGTATTTGGGGAATTTTGCTTGGGATGGCTTGACAAGTCCATAGGGAATACGTCCAATTTATGACTTTTCTAAGGCTTTTCTGAGAGCAGTAAAAAGATTTTTACTCCATGGTTGATCCTCTACAAAAGTTTGAGTCCCCTCAACAGTACTAGTCTTGCAAAGGAAGGAGGAAACTGCACATTTTTCTCCAGAGGCGTTTTTGGAAGCATTTTATCCTCTATATGCTCCCACCGAAGCTGTATAAACCCACAGTACTGGTATGGCGGTGGCCCTGGGCCTTCAAGCTGGCTGGTGCCATTGCGTTGGGTGGATTTACCGTTGGGTGGATTTACCAGCAGTGGTGACACTGCCAGGGTGTTGCTCAGGTGACTCCTGCTCAACCAGACGTAATTGTGTCTTTAAGACATCGGAAAGAAATAGAATTTGTTGAAAGAATGTTCAAAAAACCAAAGAATCTTGCCAAGTTTATATGAAAAATACCAAATTTTCATACCTCACCTGTCTACTAACACGAATTCCTTCTAGTGGAAGGCTGTTCCACGGCCTCGGTGTGGAACTGTCACTTGGGAGACAGGTAGGCTGTAGAAAAGGTGGTGGTTATCCATCAGCGTCCTGAGAACGCTGGCGCCCTGCTCCCTCGGCGTGCGGCTATCACGGCCGGTGCTGGTCCTGCAGCCGGTGCGCATCGCTTTCACCAGCTGGGATGATGAAATCGCTTCTCCTCCTGCCTTTGCCTTCTGTGTGGTGCTTTCTGGTGGTAACCCTGGCAGGGCTTACGGATATTGTCGCGTTTACGTTGGGCGCATAACACAGCTGCTACAGCCTGCAGTTTTCACCTCTACACCTGAAGTTCTCATTTGCTTCCTTGGGCGTTTTTATTTTCAGTAATTTAATGTTCTTACACCATTAATTCACTAAAATATCTTTTTTTTTTTTTTTTTTTTTAACCAGTGGTTGCGTTATACCTCTGCGCATAGGTGCTGATTTAGAATTAATAAAACCCTGGCTATGCACCATGAACTAGGAGTGGGGCTTTGTTTGCACTGAGACTTGGGTGGAAATCTGTTTCTGTACTTCTTTATCCAAATTATTTTTTTTGTCTTACTGCCATAAAAGCTGTTATACGTGGTATGAGCAGTCATATTTAACTGTGACAGAGCAAATTAAAAAGGGATTTTCAGCTGTACATACACACAAATGAGGCACACAGTTCATCTGCATCTTTGTAGGCTGCCACGGCGTTCTTTAATTTTTTTTTTTTTAATGAAGCACATAAGAATGCAAGGTTGTTAAGGAGCAGTATTGGCTCATGAATTACAGTTTTCCTGCCAGCTGCAGGTTGTGAGGAGCCGTCACTGCTGCAATAGTCTAAAGCAGAGGTTTCCCCAGGATTAGCTGAGCATGGGCGGAACAGGGAAAATCCTGACTGGCTGCGGTGAGGAAACGGGTGATGCTGTCATCCAGAGAATCCATGGCCAGCTCGGCACCCCACCGGGCAGCAGTCCCCATCCAGCTGTGAGGCTGCGGAATAATATTCTTGTGGAGTTTACAATAAACCTGAAAGTACAGAGTGTTAATGTTTTTTTTTCACAAGATGGGAAGCATCACAAGCAGTTGGGCTGAGCACTACAGTGAGAGAAGCTCGGCTGCCAGGTCCCTCAGCTGAGCAGAGGTTTGGTTCTTGAGCTTTCTCCATTTCCCAGTCTTTCCTGTGCTCCCAACTCTTCGTCCAGGGTGGAAACGTCCAACCCATCTGCGCAGACGCTGAAGGGGCAGGTGCTTAAGGAAATCTGCATGGCGTTGGACAAAGCTCTTCCAGCCCACCTGCAAAGACACAAAATGGTGAAGTCCCCAAGCACCGGTGCTTCTTTCGGCTGACGGCTGCTCCTCGAGACTGTGCTGAGCCAAATGAGAGCAGGGAGGAAATTTGGCATGGCCCAGTCACACCTGCTTTGCGCTGTAACAGCTGATGTGACCATAATGGAAGGGTAAAGGAGCTCCGGCCCAGGCTGTTCATTGGCTGGGACTCTCAAAGTTGATTATTTCCAGAACTAGGATCTCCAGACTGCTCCTTGCAGACAGATTTCTTCAGGAAGGAAGCATCCTCTGCTAGTTGGCATTGTGGCTGCTAGAAAACATGTTCAAAAAAGATCACGTTATTGTTATAATCTTACCGCTCCGTGCTTTATCTTTTGTGTGAAGTGCCTTTGATAAGTCTGTAAAAAGACTTTGGTCTAGGTAAGACTTCAGAATTGTAAATTGATGTCCTACACTGTTTCAGGTAGCCTTAGGAAAATGCACGCTAGCAATAATTTCACGTTGATACGGTCCAAGGATTTTGTCAATGCCGTGTTTGCAGAGGCTGCCGTGTATCAGTTTTCTGTGGACTTCTGATATGGTTTGCATTGTGAAAAGGGATTTAGGGGAACAGCTTGCTGACGGGCAGGGGAAGTGGCTGTATCAGCTGTCACGGGTGGGATGAGGCACAGCGAAAACCAGGGATGGGGAGCGGGTGGGATGACAGCGTAGCCGTTGTCACGCTTGCTGGTGTCACTGGGTGGTTACGCAGCCACCCCAGCACCCCTGTACCAAGGGGACCCTGTGCTGGGTTTGGACCTGGCCTCACTGAACGTTGACCTTGAGCATGAGCCGAGTTATTAATTCTCCTGAAATCTTCTTCTTTGCAGAAGGCAGTTGAAGGGTCAGATGTTTTTTTTCCATTAGGTGAGGTCAGCTTTTACCTAGCAGACCAGTGTAAAGTGGGCTTCACTTCTTCTGGGGTTTTATCTGAGATCATGAAGCAGTTCATGTGACTGTCGTTAAAACCTGCTTTGAAATGCTCGCGTGGGTGATGCTGGGGTGAAGCTTGCACTCCTCTCTAACTGGTGAGTCAAAGTAGCTGTCCCAGTTCCAGCTAGGACAGAGTTAATTTTCCCAGGAAGCTGGAAGGGCCACAGCTGGGGTAGCTCACCCAAATTAGCCCCAGAGCTGTTCCACCCCCTGTGATGGCAGCTCAGGGTATAAAGTGGGGATGGCTCTGAGGTGGAGTTTTTGCTTCTTGGGAGCGAGCTGGGGGTCAGGATCTGCTGTGAGTACTGGGAATCATGTGCGTATATTTTGTTATTGTACTGTTTTATTTTCCTCTCTGTTTTCTCTTCCTCTGCTGTTCTGTTAAGCTGGTTTTATCCTAACCCATAAGTTTTGCCTTTCTTTTCCTTCTGAATCTCCTCCTCATCCCACTGGGAGGAGTCCGTGTGAGCGAGCAACTGCATGGTGTTTTAGCTGCAGAGTGGGGCTAAACTGCAACAGTAGTGGAAAAGCTGAGATCCTTATTTGAGGGAACTTATCCCAAATGTCTTGATGATATATTCCTATTTTTATTTTTGTGTGTGGCTCACAAAGTGAACTGGGGAAGGTTTTCAGGGACGCAGGGATGAGATGACATCTGCCTCTGCTGCACCAACCTTATCTCGGTGTTTCCGTCTTCTCTTTGGCCCTTGCCCCTATTTAATGTCACTTTCGGATGGGGATGTTTCACCAGGTGCGAGCACATCAGCAGGGTGGATCCAGCCTTGTGACTGCTCTCTCCGGATAAGGAGAGGAGAGACAGACACGCAACACACCAGAGAGGTGGCAGTTTTAGGTAAAACCTGTCTGGGTACTAATAGATCTCTTGTTCTATAAATAACGGGGGATTTTAAAGCTAAGCTTCCTCTTTGAGAACAATGTTTTCATGCAAGCTCTCAGAGTTTCACAGACGTTAGCAGACACACTGCTGTGAGATAAGGAAACCGCTTGCCCTCACCTGGCAGTGCGAGGTGACAGCCGATGTGACTCAACCCACTCACGCTTTTCCCTTGCCCTGTTCCAAGCCACTGCTGGAGCAGAGAAACCTCTGCTGCTCATAGAAAACCTGGTCAGTTGGCCACATCCTCAAGATACATGCAGGCAGCTCCTAACCAGCGAAGGGAAAAATATCCTACGTTTTTACGGAATGAGGAGGCCAAACCCCCGCTGCCAGGCATGGTGCAGGGACCCCCTTCTTCTAGGGGTGGTTGGGACGTTTCCCAGCAATTGACACTCAAAGCGAGGAATTCAGGCTCCACCAATTAAAGAGCGATGGATGAAAGTATCCATGGGATTATTCCTTTGCAGCTGGCAGTTGAAACACATTAATTGGTAATGCATCAGATTTTGGTCTGGAGGACCCTCTGGCAGCTGAAGTTGGAGTGGGAGTGAAGGCAGCAGAGTTATCCACTGAGATTTCTACAAAAGAGAGGACGACGCATCACGTCGGCTGGCCATCGCAGGGACAAAACACTCAGGATGGTGAACTCTTTCTGCCTGCTCCTACAAATGCTGTCTCAAAACACCCTGCCTTTTCCGAACATCTCTCCCAGTCCCTCTGTGCATGCGAGCCGTGCTTCTAAACCAGGTGAGAAGAGGCGCTCGCTGCGACACGCTCCGAACTCGTAGGCATCGGGCTGTTTCTGATGCAGGAGGAGCTGCTTCTGCTGGGAAGAGGTCCGAGTTGTTTATCTGATGCTGGCCAGGAGCTGAGCATGAACGTTGGCGTGGATGAAAAGAAATATGTATGCAGGCTTCAGCATTTTGCATTAGTAATTCTGTTTGTGAGCTCTCAGGTCAGTGAGGAGGATGGAGTTTAAATTATTTTATATGGCTGGAGCGGTGTGATACTACCCCTTCAGAACAGCTTTTTAAAAATTAGTCTTTTCTGGAATTGCGATGGGTACATGTTTCTGGAGGGCTGCTTGTTTTAATTGTCTGCCATAAGAGTCAGTGGTCTTGTACGGAGCAAGCAAAATAAAAAAAAAAAGCAGAGTAGAACTTCTGTGTTCCTTCCTTTGCTTACCTGAGCTCGGGAAAGTGTTCCTGAGGAGCCCTAATGAGCACGGTGTGACAGGAGGCATGGCGAGGCGCATGGGAAGCGTGCTTTACCAGGAGACAGCTCGGAGCCCTGCCCCGTTGAAAAGGGACCCAAGATGTGGCTCGGTCGTGGCCTGTAAGAAAATCAATGTGGGGAGCACTTCAGTTTTAGGAGGCGAGTTTAACCCTGCAGGCATGGGCAAAGCGTGGCAGAGGATGCAGGATGGAGGAGGCGTCCAGAGCAACTGGGGTGAGAAAGAATGGAGGAGTGAACTCTCCTTCCCTCCAGCTGTGGGGCTGCCCCATATTTTGGAGAGGGGACAGAGTGGGGCTGGGGTGAGAGATGGGGGGGATGCCTGCACGGAGGCAGGGTGCTGCACCTCAGGGATGAGGGGAAATTCGGATGCCCCCAGAGAAGAACAGCCAACGGGAGGGTTGTTTGAGTCTGGGTTTTGTGTTTATACGTCTGAATCATTTTGTGGCTCTAATTCCTAGAGGGCTAGGAAGGTAAAATAGATAACTTACTGGTCTGCTGCCTTTATTTAGATTAAAAAACCAGGAATTTAACTGCTTTGGTGGGGCAACTCTATTGCCTTCACAGGATGTTCAAAGGACTGGGAGTGACCTCTCCATGGTTCCTTGGAAAACATGGCTCATTCACCGGCAGGTCAAACCTTCCCAGATTTGTAGCAAAGTAACAAACAATTTGTTTTGCAGAGCAAGGTTTTATAGTTGGTTGTTGTAACTGGCTCATGAAGACGTGACAGAGAGGCACCCAGCTTTTGCCAATTTATCTGGCTCCCGCAATTTACCTCTGCGAGCTGATTGCTGGTGCGGTGCAGTGGTGCCTTCATGAGGTGCCTTTGAACTCTCCTGGGTGGAGTGAGAAAGCCATCATCGTAGGTGTTGGGAGCAGGGCAAGGCAGGAGTTCTGTTTTCTTTCCATAATATTTCAGACAGTAGCCCAGAAGTGAGGGTGGGAATTACTTTTTTCCACTGTATTCCTCAACACAGACCAAATGCAAGCTCATGAACACACCTGCAAATCCTAAATTGCCGTGTCCCATTGCCACCGGAACAACGTGTAGGGAAAAGCTCGGTTCGTCTGTGACAGCTCTGCAATGCTCTGCAGCAGAAGGAAGATGGCAACCTCAGAAGGTCTGAGAAGATGGTGTCTCTCGGAAGGTCTGAGAAGGACCAGACCGACACTGTCAGTCTGTGTGAGGGCTTGATGAGTTGTCCTTGGATTCTCCTCAAATTTACCAGCGCTGCTCCAGGTTTCACATTCTGCCTAAATGAGATCTGCACCTTCAGACTGGTTTTTCTTTCTAGTTCATTGTGCTCTCCAAACTCAAACTATCTTGTGAACTGAAATCTCTCAAGGTGGAAAACCAGCCAACCTACGTCAGGCACTGAGGGAGAATGGTCCAGCGTCTCTGCAGTGCACTGAAGTGTTATGCTTATCAAGGTTGTTGAGTAATTTAGGCAGATTTATCTTACTTTTGTGGTTCAGTATCTTTCCATGATTCCTTATCTTCCTGCCTCAGTTTCTGACCGAGGACCAGACAATGAACTGTGGAGCCTGGGATGCTCAGGAGCCCAGGCTGCTCCAAGTCTGGGGTCTTCTGCAGCGCCGGATGCTGCTCAGCTCTCCCCAGCTCTGCTATTGATCCCCACTGGTGGAAGACTTCAGGGTTAATAAAAAGCACAGCCCGAAACAGAGACTGGTACCCAGCCCTTGCTTTACAGTGGCTCTTCCAAACTTTGTTTTCATATGTTCATTTTCTCTGTTGCCAGAGAAACAGTTCCCCACCAGCTGCAGATCACTGCTTTGCTTCAGGGTGCCCTCGGTGCCCTCCCATCCTGTTTGTCCCCCATCCTTGTCCCCCCACGCCGAGCGTAGGGGCAGCGGCAGCCGGGCGCGGGGATCAGCGTGGGCGCAGGGAGCGCTCGCGGAACCAACTGCTGTTTTCGGTTGGCATGGGCCTTCTGCAAGGAGCGCGTGGAGGAAGGGAGAAGGCAGAGAGGTTTGCTTCCCCCAGTCTGGAGCTCCGTGCGGCTGGTGGCCGGCTGCCGAGAGCGCTCCCGCTCCTGGCACAGCGGTCGGCTTGGCGTTTCCTTATGCTCGCTGCTGCCAGCCATGTGCTTCGCGCTGCCGTAGAATGAGCAGCATTCCCTGCTCAGTGAACTGCCGGAGCGTTTCAGGAGGTGTAGTGCAGCTGGTGGAGGGTTTTGTGATGTCCCCAGCATCGCTGGTCCACCTTGGTGGCTGGCAAAGCTCAGCCCAGAGCTTCTACGGTGCAGTGGGCGCTTTGGCCCGGTACAAGCCTGGTGCCCCAGGACAGAGGGATGAAGCATCCGACCCACAAGCGTGTTCTTACCTGTGCTGGTGCTGCAGTGACCGCTGCCACCCTCCTGCCCCAGCCCCCCGTGTTCTCCAGGGGTGCACAGCACCCGCTGCAGGGGCTGGGATTTCAGTTCACCAAGATGTTATTCTTAAAATCACTGGATGCTTTGGGTGGGAAGGGACTGTTAAAGCCGACCTGCAAGGAACAGGGACATCTCCAACCAGACCAGGTTGCTCAGAGCCCTGGCCAACCTGGCCTGGAATGTTTCCAGGGATGGGGCATCCACCGCCTCTCTGGGCAACCTGGGACAGTGTTCTGCCACCCTCATTGTAAAAATTTATTCCTAATGTCCAATCTGAATCTCCCTCCCTCTATTTTGAAACCATCACCCCTCGTCCTGTCCCAGCAGGCCCTGCTGAAGAGTCTCTTCCCCACCTTTCCTGCAGCCCCCTTTGGGCACAGGGAGCCGCTCTCAGGTCTCCCCGGAGCCTCCTCTTCTCCAGGCTGAACAGCCCCAGCTCTCTCAGCCTGGCCTCACAGCAGAGCTGCTCCAGGTGCTTTGTATCCTTCAGTGCCCCACCTCTTGCTGTGTGACCATCGCTGTGCTCCTTGAGCACTCATGGCGTGTCTTGCCGTTGCCGCCTCGTGTAGAGCAGTGCTCTTGAGGGGTCCTTCCTCTGCGCTGGCCTCCTGGCACCGGCTCCTTCGCTGTGTTTACGTGAGCAAGGTTTAAAGCAGTACCTGGCATCCTGCCCGCCTTTAACTCTGCAGACGTAAATCCCACCCTTTATGCAGTTCACGAACGCAGCCAAGTGTCACTTTGCAGTTGGAAAGCTTCTACCGCGTTTGTTAAACAGCATTAAAGGGTATTTATCTGTGGCATTAGAACTCGTAATTAAACCATGGAGAAGATCTTACCTGCTGGTCCCCGGAGGCAGGCATTGTTTTTCAGGATGCAATCCTTGCAAGCCAAGTCTGCATCTGGCGCTGCTTGTAAAGGCCTGAACCAGCTCTGGGCCTAATCCAGAACCCCTGAAATGGAAGGGAGGTGTTGCAAAACCTCCTGAAACCAAGAGGTCTGGCTCTACCGACTGCTCGGCATGAGCCTCGGGAAGACATCTGGGAATCCCTGGACTCCGTGGGAGTGAGCTAGTGGTGAAAGGATCACCCAGGGGAGGAACACCAGTAACATTTAAGGAGCTAGAGGAGAACCGTTGTGATCTGGCTGGTTTCCTCAGGCACCCTCAGCCTGCTTTGCCAAGGTGGCCATTGGCTGGAGCGTGGTGGGGCAGAAGCTGAGGACCTCCCAGCCCTGAGGACCTCCCAGCCCTGAGGACCGCATCCCCCGAGGATGCTCACCTTCAGGCGGGAGCGGGGCTGCCGGCTGGAAAGGCTACAGAAGACTTTCCAAAGGAAGAACAACTTCACTTAGAAATCACATTGTGGATTCAGAAAGAGTTGGAAGGTTAAAACTGCTGCTTCGGAGCTCCTTTGTCCCGGCTGTCAAGCAGGCGGCAGATAACCGGAGCCCTCGCTGCCACCGTCAGCATTATAAAGGAGATCTTCACACGGGGATAAAGCGTTCTTCAGCAGTTTTGCTGGAGTATCAGCCGCAAACAGCCCCGCTCGGTACACAGCGTGAATGCTTTTGAATATATTTTGGTCTCGAATAAGTGACTAGTTGTGGCTTCTGCTGCAAGGGGCCCTGAGCTCCTTACAAATAAAACCCTGTTATGTAACACGTTTCTTTAGCAGGCATCAAAGTGTTTGGCAGGCAATAAATTGCATGTCACCATGTTGCCACAATGCAGTTACTGTCATAAAGGTTCAAAGAAAGCTTCAACTGTCTTCAGAGGTTGATTTTTGTTAGCCTCTGCCCTCTATGTCAGGGTGCCCATCACCCACGTGCCACTGCACCCCTGCCCAGGGGCGAGTGTTCCCCCCTCCGCTGCTGCTGATGCAGAAGGTTGGGGTCATCAGGACAGCATCTGGCTCGCTGGAGAGGGCACAGCTCGTAAGAGATAAAATACAATTCCAGTGCCATCAGGCGGCTGCTTTCCAAAAGCAGTTGGAGGCAAGTAAAGAGGCTCGCCAGTTCACAGTGGTCACCATCACCGTAGCTGTTTCTTTTGTAATACAATTTATTACTGACAGAAACTCCTCGTGGCTGGACTCGGCTCCACAAAGCGGGTGGCTTGGACGGGTGGTGGGAAGATGGAGACTTCTTTCGTAGGTGAGCGGACGGATGTATCGCTTTACTGCGTGGTACTTGAGGATATTTTTGCTTGTCTGGGTTACAGCTCACTGTATTTATGACTATGCCCAATTATTAGACAATAAATACTCATTTACCTCCTTATCAAGATGCAAGTGTGGCGTGCAGGCAGAGAGGGGCTGAGGAGTAACGATTTCCCTGATGGCTCTGCTTCCCCAGTCCAGTGCTTCAGTGGCGAGTTACTCTTCCTCCAAGCTTTCTGGATAGTGAAAAACAATGCTGAAAGCTTACTAGGGATAGATATTTTTAAATATCTCTCTCAGGTATTTTGGACCCCAAATTCCTGGAGGGTAGGGCAGGTGGAGATGCCCCTGCCTGAGGACACCCGTGTATTCCCATCGTAGCCAATTTCAGCCGTAGCCTCACCTGCAATAACGGGCTGCATGCTGAAGCGAGAAGGAAGCTGAGCACCTTTGGCGTTTTGGAAGAATGTGCCTTTTCCCACCTTGCCTAATTTAACGTGTGGCTTGGCTGTTCCTGTCCCAGGGCCGTGACAGACCTGCCTGTGCTGCTCCGAGAGCCGCATGTAGCTACTAGTGCCTGGAAATAAAATACGAGTGTGTTTAAATTCTCCCCTTTACCTTTCGTGCAGCAGTTATTAGTGAAACCAATGTATCTTTTGGCAGACTTCGCTATTATTTTGTGACTATTTGTGTTTAACTAATAGCCTTTCTTTTCCCCAGAAATTCTTCTGATATTCCGAGGCTTCAACAGCACTCGAACCAGCAGTTTGCTGTAATAGCGCGGCCTCATTAGGCTGATGAATTTGAACGCACGTACTAATAAGGCTGTCATGAGAAGTAGGATGCTTTATCTTGCTCTTCCCTGGGGTGGCCCTTGAAACAAGACCAATGGCCGAGAGCGGGCGGCGCATTTCAGAGGAGGGGAGGGGACGAAGGAGCCGGGGGCTTGATGGGGCTCCAGAGAAGATGCTGGTTTGCAGGAGCGGCATTTCTCCCTTGTCTGCCCATCCATCCGTTTGCTCTGCATAGAAATGAATTTCTCAGGTAGCACTTCTACATCCGTAATTAGCTCCAAGTCCATGATTTCCGAGTGTGGGTAGATGAACCGCTGCTCGGCTCAGCAAGTGCTAAAAATAGAGCTGCGGAGAAGCCCCATGCCGGCTCATGAGCTCCGTTATGTTAAATGTTTAATTAACAAAATTTTCCTGCATTACATATGGCTGTTTCTCCAGTCCATTCCTGTGTTTCGTGAACAACACTAAAAAGTGTGTACTTGTTTTGTCGTGTTTGTCACAAACCTTCAACTAGATATTTTTTGTAGAGCAGATGACATCGGTGATTTTTTTTCTAATGGGCTCTGGAAAAGGTTTTTCTTCCTCTCTCATTATCATGGGGCTGCCTATTTCTTTTGAGACATGGACTGTGTAAATGTAAAAGCTCTCATAGTGCCGTGTTTTACCTTTAATAGTCATCCAATTTTTTTTTTTGTTCAGGAAATACAAGCGATGTAGAATTGCAATTACCGTAAGCGTGTGAGCGGCGTCACGAGCCCCTCGCTGCCCGTCGGGAGCTGGCGCCGGCACCACCAAGGCTCTGCCGCGGGCTGGGCACCCGCTCCCTCCCGCTCCTGCTGCTTGGCCCCACGCTGGGCTGTAGACACCGACTGAACGCAGCGTTGGCTCAGACACCGAGGAGTTCCCCAGCTGACGCCCATTTCCTTTGCAAGACGAGCCTGGGGGGTTGCGCTTTTGGATGTGAGCAGAGTAAAATGAGGAACTGAGGAGAGAGCAAGCTGCAGTTCGGTTGTGTTTGGGTGAAATTCAGACATTTGTCTGTACCTGAGCCATTTGAAGTCTCCCTTTTTTCTCTGTTTTTCAATTTTTTTTTTCCTGAAAACATAGGGGGCTCCTGCTTATACCTAGAGGACAATTGGTCACTAACAATAAATTCTCCCCTTAACAAAAGCTGATCTTAAAAAACAAAAGGCTTGGCCTATACCTAGCTGGCCTCCTGGAGGCACCACAGCCCTTGCAGGCCGGCCAACCGATGCAGCAGCGGCACAGCGAGGGTGGCCGTCCGCTGGCCCCGGCTCCCCCGGACGGCGATGCTGCTCCCTAAGACGGGGAAGAGCTGTTGGTGACCTCCTTGCAGAGGTCCCGGCGTAGCTCGGAGCCAGGTGTGGGAGCTCCTCCCTTCATAGTGAACCGGCTCAGGTCTTGCAGTTGTGGTTTCTTTTCCCTTTGCCCGTTTCCCATGTTCCTGGGCCGGGTGCCTGCTCGGGGATGACAGCTCCAGCTACGAGGCTGGCGACTGAGCTGGGCGTTTTTTACGGAAGGAAAGTTTTGCTGTCGCTGTCGATCCTTCCGCTAACGGGTTTTCATTGGCAGGTAAGAGGCGCTTGAAATCCCCTGCGTGACAGGCTGAGAGCTGTGTTTACCGCTGAAATCGGAGATGCGTTTCTGCCTCTAAAAGTGTTCCCCGCGCACTGGAGGGTTTCTCCCTCTGACAGCGATTTCAGCTTGACGTGCTAATTGTCTGGTTTTGGGGCACTACTTAAGCATCCCTGTTTGGAGTGGCAGGAATGGAGCTGCTGTCCATGCCTCATCCTGCAAAATTCAGTTCAGAGTGTTTCTTCTTAATTAGATCTTTCTTTTTCTTATTTTATTTTGTTTTATTTTATTTTATTAGATCAATTGTTACAGCTGGAAGAAATAGTGAAATAGCATCAGTGAAAAAGATTCCTTTCTTCTGCAGCCTGCCCCTCTTGTGCAGTAAAAATGGTTATGTACCCTGCTCTCCGTAGGATTTTGACCTCAAATGGAGTGAAGCTTCAGTGCGGGCTTACCTTACCTTGCACAGCAATCAGTATTTTCTTTTTCTTTTTTTTTTTTAATTTGTATCATTTTTGGCTTTATTATATACTGTTAAAAACCTGTTTTGAGCACTTTTTTTTTTTCTGATTGGCATTATTATGTTGATCTTCACCACTGAGTGGAAGCTGAGCTTGACTTGGCTGTCAAGCTTGAGTGCTTGCACCTGTTCCTATGAAGGATTCTCCCATTGCCAGGAAAGATGAAGGGAACCATGAGAGGATTCACACCCCCGTACTCATCACCCCATGTGCCTCCTGCAAGGGCACCGTCTGTAAGAGCTGTCACTGTCACTCTGCAGGACTGCGTGGTCCCTCAGGGGATTGTCACAGATGTCTTGGCTGGTTAAACCTGCTGAAGTCCTCGCTGCTGCGCCTCCTAAATATGACTGGTTTTTATTGGCTCCAGTATCTTTTGCATGCCAGGACATCCAAAACCATGAGCATCACCAGGGCATGCTGTGCCTCGCACAGTCCGTGTGGAGGTCATGGAGACGTGGTGTGTGGGCTGGGCTCAGTTGGACACGCCTCATTCCCACCAGCGTTCCTGGGCCCGAGACAAGCAGCACGATGTAAACCCATCCCTGAGTTTGTGTGTGGTCATAAACTGGTGGTGTTTAAGCCCAGGAACACACAGGTTTGCCATTTGTAGGTAGTGTTCCCAAAAAAACCCCAAGACCTCATCCTAGGACATGACATACTGCTTTGACAGCCAGGTTGTCTCTTCCACGTAGGAGCGGGATGGGGCTCTGGTAGCTGCCGTCTCCACTTGCACCGCAGTGCTAGCTGGGATCTGTTTTGCGAAGAGGTGGTGACACGCGAGTGGCAGGTGCCGTACCGCCGGTCCCCGACGGATGTGGCTGCGCTGCAGCTGCACGCGCCCAGGTAACAGGATGTTTCTGCTGGTGCCTGTTCTGTATTTTTCCTTCCTTGTGGGAATCAACCAGCAGAGACAGATGCACTCAGCCATCCCGCGGTGGGTCTGCCTCCCTCGGCGGCACCCGTGGGTGCTGGCCTCGCCATCGCGAGGCGCTGGGTTTTCTGAGGCAGTGCCACGCACTAGCCTGCAGATCAAACGCAACATCTGCTTTGCTGAGGAGCCTTCAAACAGCCATTAGCTTTAAATGGGCTGATTGTTGTGATCCATCTTTACGTGTTACGCCTCATTAAACCTGAGTGGCGGAGCGATGTGAGACCGGAGGGACCGGGTGGGGAGGGATGCTCGCTCCTGCTCTCAGGTGGGCTGGAGGGCTCTAAGCTGAAGAGAGAGTAGAAGAAAACACACCAAGCTTATTAAACGCTACACTGAAAGGTAAACTTGGTTCTAATTTAAATTTCAGTCCTGATGTAATTAAGTAATACAAATTATGATAGTTGGCAATTTCCATCTTCAAAGCCTTTTATGGACATGAACAAACTTATTATTGTGACATCCCCACAAGGAAAAAAATCTTTATCGTGGGGAAATTGAAGAAGCAATTTTCAAGCGCCTTGCTGAGGCCGAGGATGACTCCTGCCAGCCCAGCCGGCTGCTCCCCAGACTCCCAGGAGCATCTCAGCCAGCTGCAGAGCCACCCTTGTCCTTGAAACCCGTTATCACTTCCACTGCCTGAGGCAGCTGCTCATACGGTTTCGGGGGCAGTGGGACTTGTGCGGTGCTCAGGGTGCTCCCAGGGTGCTGGGTGAGGTGGTGGTGGCTGCACACCATTAAGAAACGGCTCCTGGTCTCTGAATGACCAGCCAGGGCCGTGGGAGAGCAGAAAATCCAGTTTTAAGGTGTGTTTCTGGTTGCTTTGTTGTGGCAATGTCAGTGGAAATTGCCAAAGCAATGGCAGACAAAGTGGAAACGTCAGGGCGGTGGTTTGCCCCAAGCTGTGAGGTCTGCAGGCTCAGCGGTGCCTGGCCTCTGAAGAAGGGCTGGTGTTTCTCCAAATCATCCCCAAATACTGGGTGTACTGTCTGTGCTGCGATACCCTCAGCTAAGCCCACCTTGTGCTGACCCCACAAACACCAGTGCGTGCCATCTGTAAGGAAACCGGGCTGGAGGTGGTGTTTCCCAATCTGGAGGTGAGATGCGTGTGAACTCGTGTTTTTTTTTCCTTCACAAGGATGCCAGCAGCTGGGCTCCCAACAGCGGCGATGAAACGCTGTCCATCCCTGGGAGTGCTGTGGGTGGGGAGAGGCCACCGCAGCACAGGCAGCCAACCCTGCAGACATCGTGGCCGTGAGCCCATGGCCAGTAGTGGTGCAGAGGTCCCCAGCAGATGTGGATGGACCGTATCCAAATGTCTCCCTGCCCTCCTGCTGCGGTTGGTGGAGGTGGGGGGCTGCAGGCTCACCAGGGATGGGTCAGATGAGCTGCAGGGGCAGAGACCTGGCAAAAATGTATTTGCTGGGCAAGAAAACAGGTGAGTGCTGGGCAAGATCGTGGCGTGGAGGTGTCTTAGCAAGGTAGTGGATGCAGCGGCTCCTGTGTTTGGTGGCACTCAGGTTATGCAGGTGTTTATGAAAAAGGCTTTTTCCTGCTATTTGACTTTGCTCCATTTTAAGCACACGTTGCTTTAACCTAACTCATTATAATAAGTGGCGGTATTGCAAGCCGTGTTGCAGATGCGTTTTGCAATAGGGTTGACTCCTACAAGCTAAAAAAGCCCCTATTAATCCGTCGTTGGTACAAGGGGCTGAGACATGCCCTCCTTTCTCCGTACAGAGGACACGGATTGATTTTTCCTTTGGCCGTGTTCCAACTGCTCTGAATCCCTCTGGTAGAAAAAGAAAAATCCATTTTATTCTCTTCCTACTTGTGCAGCGTATCCTGAAGGAAGCGGCATACCAAAGTCTGGTGGTAAGAGACCATCTTCTCTACAAAGGACCGTGCCTTGGTGCTGTGGTCTGGGCGGCTTTCCGCTGCGCTAAGTGCCCCGAGAAGACCCGGGGTCAGAAACCCAAGATGATGGGATGGTTCTGAGGAGAGGTTGTCTAGGTCGTCGCACCCAGGGTCGTCGTCACACAAACCGTGAGCCGGCACACCAGTTCTAGGCTGTGTTTTTGTTCATTTTATAAAAGCAACTGCACGTTTTAGTGAGTTGTCTGATGACTGGAGGATGAACTCTGCTCCTCGTCAGCCCACAGGGCTCCGGGTGAGCTGCGGCTTGCACGTCTGGTGCGCGTGAACTGAAGGGCTGATCCCTAGCAGCCTCCCAGGGATGGGGAGGGCAATTAACATCTCCCATGTTCATGTCTTCAGGTGAGAAACAGGGGAAGAAAAGAGTCAGCTACTTACTCCGCTGCTTTTTTCCTTGTGCACACCTGAATGTCCATGCCACGACCGTCTCTGACACAACGTACCTACAAGAAATCACCTTGTCTGTCCACGCCGCTCCCTCAGAGCCACATCCCGGTGGCAGGACTGGTCACCAGAGCTGCCGGCCTGCATCCTCAGGAGCCAGCAGCCCGGCTGCTGCGTGGGTGACACACATGACACTGTCCCGGGGGGCTCGCTGACCGTGCGCTGTGAGGCAGCTGGTGCACGTGACAAATAAACTGCTCGAAGCCTTTCAACAGCGAGGAGAATAGGAAACTCGAAATTCAACTTGTGTGCTTTGCTGTTCTGCCCTCCCTTGTGAAAGCTGACAGGCGAAACAGCACCTCTGACTCCAAGAGCATCCTTTCCCGGGGTCTCCATGCCTGTGTTAATGCTTAGTGCTGGAATTTATTTTCGATGGCAATACGTTTTTCTGTGAGATGGCATGGGTTTTATTCATGGGCTCGCTCCAGTAAAATGCTCACAGATTACTTTTTCAAATGCTCTCAGCCCAGAGCCTTGCGCTTGTTTTGTTTTATGTGCACAGGTATTCTGCAGACAGAGGAATTCCTGGAGAGGAACTCAGCTTGTTCCATTAGAAGTGGAAGGAAGGAGCCCCGGAGGGGCACAGTCCGCGCTCAGTCCATGAGCGAGGACGGCTCATTCGCTCCTCAGTTATTTATTTATGTGCTTGTTTGCAGGACGGCAGACGGACACCAGAATGCGCTGGGCTCTGTTTCGCAGGGGAGGCGAGGAACATTGCTAAACCAGAGCTGGTGAGCGGCGGGGTCACGCAGGAGTGGAAGTCCCAGGTCCCGCGCTGGGAGGAGGTCGGGCTCTGAGCTGGATCAGCAACCGCCTCGTGTCCGGGAAAAATGAATTCTGTCTAAAAGGAATGCAAATGGAGCTTCTCCTCTGAGGTGAGGCTAAAGGATGGCAAAGCAGGCACTGAAAGGGGACATGATGGCCTTGGAGAAATGCATGGAGGGCTGGACACCAGGGAGGGAGGGCAATACTTATCCTGAAGGGCAGTGACGGGCAGTGAAGCAAGGACGGGCGGATTTAGGATTTCCGTGGATAAGTTTAGGCTGGAAAGCAGAAGAAAGTTTATAACATTCAGAAAAATAAATTATAGAATGGTTCCAAACAGGAAAAGAGGGAAAAAAAAGCATTGTATTTGATTTTAAGTTGAAGTTTAACAGTTTATGGGAACAATTTACCGTGAATGATCACGGGGGCCCAGGGAAATCGTGATGCCTCATAGTTACACTACATGCGCCAAGTTAAGGGGATTTTCCCAAAGACAATAGTTTAGTGAGTAATTATTCTAAAAAGCAGCTTGCAGCACAGCTAAAGTCACTCAGCACTTTTCAGTATTACACTTTCTTCTCCCCGTGCTCATTTTCCTGTGCTCGGAGTTTGTTCCCGCAGTGGCCGGTACACTTTGCTGCACGCAAGCAGCGGAAGTGCCGTGTGAAAGACGGCTGAATATTGAACTGAAGTTTAAACTTGCTGTTCAGTGGTCTGGCAATAAATGTCGTAAGTTATTCAACTTTCAAATTAAATCCCTGAGCAAGTGTTTTGAAAGAAGCTGCCGATTTGTCCACGTGTACTACTTTATTTCCTGGAAATTTTCAATAGCTAAGTCATAGCACTTCTGCAAGAAGCACTAAATCAAGGTTTTTCCCTTGACCAGTTGATTTAGTAATACAGGGTGAGGAAGATGGTCGGATATCTTGAGTTTTGAGTTATTCGCCAATGTTCTGTTTTTCTCTCTTTGAAATTGTCTCTATCTACTCTCTACAAAGCCATTTTGTTGTGATGGGATTTTATTTTCAAATAATTTTGCAGGTTATTTCCTGTGAATGAGAAAAAAAAAGAGTTTTAAAGAGATATGATGGACAAATGATGTATATCTCTCCTGCTTGCTATTTTTCTTTTAGTTATAGGTAATAAATTCCTTCTTTTAAGGCAGACAAAATGACACAGTGAGGGCCAAACCCCAGGAGCTCCTCTCCGAGAGTCCCTCAGCGCAGCAGCGAGGAACGCGTGGGCTGTGAGAAATCAGACCGGTTCTCTATTCCCATCTTCTGCACGCAGATTTTTCACAGTAAAATATTTGCGACTCTGTCTCCAGCTTAGAGGAAAGGAACGGAGATCCACTGCAGTTAACCGCAAACATTGAATAAGGTCTCCTTTTAAGCCCAAGCCAAGTTTTAAAGGCTGCGGGAGCCCAGTAAACAGCGGTGGATTGGCTTTTCCGACCCGCCGCTCACCAGCGCCTTTTATCTGCTCAGGCTCACACATCCCGGATCAAGAAAGCAATTTCCTCCACAACAGCCCGGGATGTACAAGCCTCAGTAAGCCAGCAGTCATCTCCGCTTTCAGCATCAGCGGACTACAAAGGGAAGAGAAAGGGAACAATTAATAACATTTATTTCCCGGAGTCGGCTAAGCCCGGCCACACGTGCTGTTCCTCAGCAGGCACCGCTTATCCCATCGGATATGGGGAAGCTTCTGAGAGAAAAGGTGAGTCCAAGTATGAAAGCGCTGAAAGGGAGCCAAAAAGGAGAAAAGTTCTCCCTTTTACCCTCTCTAAGATTCGTAAGAAATGTGCTCGAAGCGATCCATTGTTGTCCAGGTTGCTGTGTTGTGAGGAGGCCCTGTCCCACCGCAGGAGCCCTCTTATTTCCAGGCTGTATGTTGCAGAATTAAAAAGAGCATGAAAAAAAAAAAAAGGTGTAGAAAAGATTGCTTTCAGGCTTAAAGCCATTCTCTATTCAGCATGCTATAGCACTGAACACTTCTTATTTCTTTTTTGCTGTGCCAGCAGAAAATACCTCAGCAGTACTTTTTCTCCCCGGGAGTCAATATTCCAGCCCTGGAGCCGCTCTGCAGCAGGCGAATTACGGAAATTTCCACCCCAAGGAAAGGCCCATCCCGCCTGAAAGGCTGGCAGCAGCTGCCAGCTTTCGCTCTGAGCCCAGGACTGCTCCCGTTTCCTCCCCGCGCCGCGTTCTGGTGGGACCCAGTCCGGGTGCCGCAGCTGGACCCCGGCGAGCATCCCCCCGCATCGCTGCTCCAGGGCAGGGGCAGCGCGGCCACGAGCGTCGCCTTAAACAAAGCTCCGGTGACATCCCACGGCTGTTGTTATTACAATACTAGACATTTGTGTGGTTTTCCTTGACATTTATGTTTTTTTCCTCCTTTGATGTTGCTTCCGTGTACGAAGCACCACGTTGGCCAGTGTGGAAGCCCGAGACAAGCCTCGTCCCCCTTTCACAGGAGTGAATCCAGAGTGTCAGCTCGCAGCCCTTCCCTAAACCGCAGGCTTTTAACAGCTAATTTCTTCCGTCTTCAGGTAACCTGTGGGATTTTGGTGTTTGCAGAGGTTTGGTTTGGAAGAGGGGCAGGTACGCCCCTCACCAGCTGAGGGCACGCTTCTCCACAGCTGCGGGGCTGTTGCGGGTACGTGCCGCCCACTCTCGTCCTACACCAACGCTTCCCGCTAACGTTTCCAAAGGGGGAGAAAATCGCTGACTCCCAATTGCCTCAGCAAAGTACAAATCAAACTAAGCAAGGCGCCGGCAAATAGAAAATTGATTTCAGATTTGTCTGCTTTGGGGCTGCTGGGTTTCACTTCACGTGAGTAAGAAAAGGAGCCTTGGATGGATTGATGTCACAGGACATCAACGCCAGGCTCCATCTCCTCTGCTCCCAGGAGAGGTCACCAGCCATTGGGAGGGTGCAGTTACCCAGCAGGAGAAGGAGAGATGATGGAAAATTCTACAGCTTGGATGCTTCAAGTAGCAATATTTGGAAAAGGCAAAATAGCGCCAGAACCGTTCCAGCGGCTTTGTACTTGCAGACTGATGGGGTGAAGCGCAGGTCCCCCGATGCCCGTGGCCAGACAGAGCCTGCCCAGCCAGGAGGTGGTTGCACGGTGAGGAGCTAAGCATCCCTCAGCAAGCAGGAGCCTCTCTCGCCATGTCAGCTGCAAGCCCAAAAGCCGCCCTGCGTGCTATGATGCCTGCTGGAGTTGGCTTTTCTAGGAGCTACGGGACAAGCAATAAACAATAAGAAACATTTTAAACAGCTTATTGCACTTATAATGGCATGTGACGTGCCTGTTCGGTGAGCAGATGCAGGCAGCTAAGGAAGAGATGTGTTTGCATGTTAATATGCACTGCTCTGAAGGTGAGCTGGTAGAGACTTCTTGTAATGACTTAAATAAAACGTCAGCGCCTCATGCCTGCAAGCACTCTGTGTTTTTCGTAATTCATTGGGGTTTGTCGGGGGGAAATCAGCCAAGCCACCAACCAAAGGCTTTGCAACGCGCTCTGGTGTAATTTCTGCACAAGCACGAGGATGTTTTTACACTGTGAAATGAAGCAAACTGGAATAGCAGCACTGATTTGATAAGAATTTCCTAAGTATTCTCCAGCTTATCTCTGCCATGAGCTGATTTGGGCCCGCACGGTTGCCATGGAGATCTGGCTGAGCTGGCAGCAGCATCCATGCTCGCTGAGACTCCGGTAGAGAAGAGAGCATGAGGGCTGCCGGATTTTTTTAATCTTCTGCTGCCAGCCCACATCTATGCTCACATTGTGGGTGTACATGTGCCCTGCTGATGAAGGCTGGGTCATTCCTACCTGCTGATATCCCAGAGGGCACATCCCGTGTGCCCTGCCTGGTGTCCGGGTGCAGATGTGGGAGACAGAGCATCCTCAGCAGCGTCTGGGGTCCTTCTTGCTGCCTGGTGGAGGCAGTGTGCTCCGTGGCAGAAACCTGACAGCAACACAGCCGTCAGATCCACGGGCTTCGCGTGGCTAATCCTCCAGTAAATCATCTCATCTGGGGTTTTCGCTCCCGGTCAGTCCAGGTTTTCTCCATTTAATGAATCCCATCCCAGCGGTCTCTTCTAAAGCTAGGTTTGCATGCCTTCCATCCCTGGAGCCGCAGGTTCTGTTGACTTAACAGAAGTGAAGTCGTGCCACAGAAATGATGCCTTCTGGATGAAGGCCTGCCTCTGAGCAGCAGAGCATGCCCAGCTGGCAGAAACATCTGGAATATTGTTCGCAACGAAGGGAATACATAACACACTGCTTGTTCTTGAGAGACTCGTGAAGCACCTCCGAGGAGAAGGCAGGGTGAGAGAGGGGTGTAGGCAGAGGGGTGAGGTGGGAGGGCTGGACATGGGTCTTCTCAACACGTCTGTGACTCCTCCATCTTTGACTTGCGGGAGTGAAACAGGATGGGAGATGGAGGGTGACCGGACAGCGATGCTGAGCAGGCAGAGGAGCAGTGATGCTGCTGAGCAGGAGCAGGATGAGTAGAGGTGAGGCAGAGGATGGGCAGCGAGGGAGGGTGAACACAGCCTCCACCTACGCTGCCGTGTCCTCCGTCAAGCAGGGGAGCTTCTTGTGTGCTCGTGTGGCTCAGAAAAAGATGCAGCAGAAAGGAAAGAGAAAACAGGCAGGCTATAAAGTACGCAATCCCACCACACCTGCGCATCTAGCTGGAGCTGCGGCCTCTGCGGCATCCTCCCCTTTGCTTCCCTATCGAAAAAAGTGTGGTTTTTCCTCATTAAATCAGGCAGGGCTGGACGTTCGTGTGGAAGGAGTCCCCTCGCTCCTGCACCAGCTCTGCAGTGACCGCCGGCGTGGAGGCAGTGCTCAGGAGCCGACCGCTCCGCACCCGGAGGAACCCGCATCTGAGCCACGTGAGCGGAGCATCCCCTTCCCCGCCGTGCAAGCGGGACCTCTCCAGCCTGCCTTAATTACCTGCAATTATCACAGCAGCTTTTTAGAGAATCAAAGGGTTATCCTGATAAGTACGTTCCTGTTCACAATTTGGTTTCATTAAGTCGTGTTTCAGCCGACCTCCTTTTGAAGCAACCCAGAAAAGGTTTAGATACTCATCTTGAGAAGCACGGCGATAACACAGGGACTTGTGGACTCAGCTAATTTCTGCTCCCTGGTTTAATCCAGCTCACAGATAAATTATAGAGGATCTTTGAAATATCTCACTCCCTGCTAATTGCTGTGCCTCTCAGGCAGCTCCGAGCTCGACTTCAGCTAACAAGCACGATAACCAAGTTGCCTTGCATGGAGCTGAGTAATTTGTCCAGCGAACGCCATCCATCTTCTCCGGCCTCCCAACGGCCAGGCTGCAGCCGAGCTCTCAGTGGATTTAGGCCAGAACAAATATCACCTCTTTTCCAGCTCTCTAACACCAGAGCATGGAAAAGAGAGCCTGGCTGGGATTTTTTGGTGCTTTCAGAGGAGCCGTGCAATGATCGCAGCCTTTGTGGGGCTCATTGCAATATTGCACATCACGGTCACCCCAGCACTGCCGCGTCTCCCAGTTGCACTTACTGGTTTGTGTTCAGAAGTCTCCTCATGAAAGGAGGGTTTGGAGAGAGGAACAGAGCTGAAGGCTGCACAGGGTGTTTTTGTAGCCGAGGGCTCCTCCTGGCCGGGGACAGCAGCGTGCCGGGCAGACTGCACCCAGCCAACAAAGAGGCCTCAAAAGTTTCTTGGATTTATTTTTCTGAACTATGACTCCAATTCTTTAAAAGAAAACTAGAACCTTGCATGAAATGTTAGGACTGAAATACTGTCAATGCCTTACCCACAGTTTAGCACCTTTTGGGAGCTGGAAGCCATCTGAGCATCGTTGCGAAGCGCGAGCAGAGCGACCTGTGCCAGGGCCACTGCACGGCAGGGAGCAGCCGCAGAGGCTGCCGTCCGAGGAGAGGGCACGTGGCCGGGATGGGGACAACTGACGGGACCGTGGCTGCACTGTCTGAGCAGAAAGGCAATAAGGAGGTTTCCAAATAACAGGGCTTTGACTTCTGGTCAGCCCTGGGAGCAGATCCCAGGCTGTGCCACGGTCACGGGATGGTACTGGGGGGGAGGTGGGAGATGCAGGGACGAGGTCGAGCCACGACGATGGCTTTCCTGCCCAGAGTGTCCCCGATGCCCCTCTGCGCTGACTCCCTGGGGGGGTCCTGCCTTCTGCCCCGCCCCCCCCAGGGAGGGCTCTGGGGCCAGGGCTCAGAGCAAAGCCCATCCCCACCGCTCCTGCCCAACTCTTTCTTACAAAACTTTGCCTCTTCCAGCTGGACATTTCTGCATCGCTGGGAGCACCGGGAGACTACAGAATGTCCTTTCCTCTTCAGGGTTTTTTAATTAACATTTCTATTATCGAGCTTAATTAGCACATCTTTGGCTTCCATCTGCTTTTCTCTGTTACAGCCTGCTGAAGACACTTTGGTACAACATTATACATCGTATCATGAAGAATAATAATTGAACATCATTGTGTTCGGATTACACAGACTGAGCTGGAAGAACAGGCCTTGAGGTCGAGAGGCAGCCACTCTGTTCAGCTCCGGCTTTATTTTGGGGTTAAACTGTGGTTATTTCTGATATGGTGGTCAGAGAAATGGCACATGCTGTGAGCACCAGCCAGCCAAGCACTGGCAGGAGAGATGCTCCGTTGTCTTCTGGGTGTTTTTCTAGACCGCTTCCACTTCAGATGTGCACGCATCCCGTTGGTTTTTGCCTGGAACATCCACGGATTGCATTAAGGTCACTAAACCTGCTGCGGCAGCACGGAAGAGGACAGAGCAACCACTGCATGGTGACCTTTTCACAGTCCCGGAGGAGAAATGGAAGTTGCCAGCTTTACTGCTTTGAGGCTAGCTGTTTCTGACAGGTGAGCGTAGATATTGGCTCCCCTCTCACCTCCCGTCGGTGGCAAGCAGCCGGTGCACACCCCAGGGCACCGTTCCCCCATTTCTGGCATCCTCCGCTCAGCCAACAACAGAGACCTTGCCCCATCGCTCCACGGGCATCTTCCAGCTTCAATCCTCATGATGGCTCTGGCAAAAACAGCTCTCAGCGGCGCACCGCCGCTCTCAGTCCCCCTGCAGCGGTCAGATTTGCTGCAACCTCTGCTAAAACTTTCTGGGGAACGGTAGCAAGGGTGGGCCTGAAAGTCAGGTGTGGAAACAGGCGACGTGAGCAGGAGTCCCCCCAGCCAGACCCTCACGCTCCTCCTTCCCGCTGCGAAGGCTGCGCCGCTGCGTCGCCGTGGGGTGCGTGCACAGCCTCGGGCAGAGGATTTCATGGGTCTCCAGGGCCCTGCAGGAACCTGCACAGCTCTGACCAAGGATGCACGGCTGAGGAAGGAGAGTGTAGGATGGGAAGAAGAAATCCTTGTGCTACTCTATGCTGCAAGAAAATTTGTGAGCAGCATGAGTGCCCTTCCACAGTACCGCATACTTGTGAGTGAACGACCGCATCACGCATCAGGCTGAGTTTTGTGGCAAGATTAGCTGCTTATTAAAATGTTTTCCATTCCCATTTCCTTTTTTTTTTTTTAATACTGGGAAAAGGTGGCACAGAGAGCCTATGTTCTTCTTGTCTCCTCTCCTAGGGACAGTCCTACACAAGCTTCCTTATTTCTTGCAGCCTGCTCTCAGGGCCTGCTATCTGATCCATCTGACATAATCGGTGGTTTCACACATTAAGTAATTTTTTTTTCCCTTCTTCAAACCTTAAATAATATACACAGATAAGGAGGTCTCATACAATAAGAAAATGTTCTTCAAAGCAAATGAAATGACACGCTGCAGAGGTGAGCTGAAACATAAACCCCAGATGACAGGCTTCCCACTGGTTCCCAAAATTTCTTCTGGAATGGACCAAACCCACTTATCCACTCGTGTTTGGCTCCAGGTTCCCTGTCTCCAGCTACCACCTGGTTTTTGTCAGGAGCTGTGGAAGGCGGGTAAGGAGGCAGGCAGCCAGTCCCTGGAGCTGCTGGTTGGCGCTGGGTGGCCCCGCGGCATTCTGCGGCGTGGCGGATCCGCAGGCTGGGGAGCGTGCCAACAGCCAGCCTGGGTGCTGTGGGACGGGGCTGGGGCTGCTTAATTAATTAGTGGGGATGTGGCCCATGAGTGGGCTGAAGAGTGGAGCAATCGGCCAGGTAGCTGGTGGCACTAATGAGTGTTATCGCTTCACAGTTGTCTTACAAACAGCCAATTCCTTGGCTTCAAAGCTGTGTTCTTGTGTGGGTGGGGAATTATTGATCTGTAAACGGTTCATTGGCCAAACTTGTTATCGCTTCTTCTTCACCATAAAATAGGATTTAAAGTACTGTAGCGTTATAGGGGCTTGCCCACTTTTACACAATTTTGTATTCACAGAATCACAGGACGGTTTGGGTGGGAAGGGACCTTCAAAGCCCATCCAGCCCACGCCCCCTGCAAGGAGCAGGGACATCTCCAACCACATCAGGTTGCTCAGAGCCCCGGCCAACCTGGCCTGGAATGTTTCCAGGGATGGGGCTTCCACCACCTCTCTGGGCAACCTGGGACAGTGCTCCACCACCCTCAGGGTAAAATTTTTTTCCTTATATCTAATCTGAGTCTACCTCCCTCTATTTTAAAACCATGACCCCTCGTCCTGTCACACCAGGCCCTGCTGAAGAGTTTCTCCCCATCTTTCCTGCAGCCCCCTTTAGGCACTGGACAGCCGCTCTCAGGTGTCCCCAGAGCCTTCTCACAGCAGGGAGTCTGATGTTTTAGCCATTTTGTCAGTGTTCTGACACCGGGATAAACTGAGGTAAATATTCCTTATCTCTTCAGTAGAAATTAATACATTTAGCAGTGACATCAAATATTCAGTGCAAACAAGACGAGGGAAGCAGCCTTACACAAGATAAAGTCGTCGGGCTAGGTGGCAAAGACAAAACCAGCAAAGAGAGATTTCCTATTAAACAGCTGGCCCACAGGATTTGTTTCCTGCATTAGTGATGATACACGGCTCCTATTCACATTAATAGGCAACCGTAAAGTATTCTTGTCAGCTGAGTTTTACTCAGAGTTAAATAAAATATTATGGTTTATGACAGATTTAACAACAGGCATCAACTTTACAGCATCCTGTTGCTCTCCTGCAGCAGACTGAACATATGTTTTTTTTCAGAACGCCTCTGACATATTGCATAAGCAATCACATTGTTGTGATAACATGACTTTTTAGCTTGATTACGCTACAAGATGAGCTTTGAAGCTTTATGAGAATGCCGTAAAAGTCATCAGTGAGATGAAACACCAAAACAGAAAGCAAATATTCAGTTTTAGAATCATAGAGTTACGGAAGGGTTTGGGTTGGAAGGGACCATCAAAGCCCACCCAGTCCAACCCCCCCGCCAGGAGCAGGGACATCTCCAACCAGATCAGGTTGCTCAGAGCCCCGGCCAACCTGGCCTGGAATGTTTCCAGGGATGGGGCATCCACCACCTCTCTGGGCAACCTGGGACAGTGTTCCACCACCTTCAGAGTAAAAAAAATTTTTCAGCTGAACTTTATTGGAGAATAAATGCCTGTCATTGAGCATGTAGAATGCAAGCTCCTCTGAGAAAGTGTCTCAGCTCCTCGAGGCACTGCTGCTGTGCCATCACTGTCTGGGAAAAGCTGTTTTGAGGATGAGCTGTGCAAAGCACAGAGCACCTTCCCCATCTGCGAGATAGAGGATCTCCAGGTAACGGTGCTGTTTGGCTTGCTAAGGACCGACTGCCGCTGAATGAGCTGTTGGGACAAGGAACGGAGGAACAGGGAACCATCTCCCGCGGTGTTCGCATCAAGCGTGGTTATGCTTGATGGTGGTTAGGCTGCAGCAAAAGTGCTTTAGCTCAGCGTATCAAAGGGCTCTGGAAAAAAAGAAAAATTACAGCCCCTGAACGCTGCTGTAAAGGGAGTAGGAATAAATTACCCAGTGTTCCCTTCTGGCTTTGAGTCTGTAAGGTAAACTAATATTCTTCTATTTCATGTTCTAACAACCTACAAAGCGCTCCACTTGTTATTTTCTAAAGAGAAAGCCCAACGAAAGCAATAGCTGTGAGGGCTGAGGCTGGGCTGGCGCACAGCTCACCGGGGAAACCCGCGTGGGTGAAAAAAGGCTTTTCCATGCGGGGTTTTAATGACAGCATTTCCATAACGCAATATCTAGGGCTGCACAAAGCACTCGGCGCACAATTAAAGCACACGTCAATAGCACTCAAGGAGAGCTGCGCTGCAATGCTCTGTTCTCTATTTTGTTGGATTTTTTACCTTTCAGAAACGTGTCCTACAGACTGTTCTGATGGAAGCTCTGAACTGCATGTCGCCTCTCTTCTAGGGGTAACCTTGTTCTACCTTTTCACTTTTCTGAAACATTTAAATAAGTCTAAATCACATTAACATATTGCTGCAAAATGTTTAAGCTCAGCGTGAATCACGGTTAATATACTTCCTATTAACGGGCTTCCGACCCTTGCATTTCAAGTGGAATATTAAACTTCGTGGAGTTCAGAAACAAATGGTTTAATTGCTGGATATAAGATATATTTTGATCTTTTTCAGGAAAAAAAAAAAGCAAAATTTGGCATATTTAAGCAGCATTAATTCAAAGGAGCATTGCCAACAGCCTCTAGTCCCCCCTTTTAGAATATTCCTTTCAAAATTTTTAAGGAGAATGAAGCGTTTTATTTTCTGACATTTCCTCTTGCGATATTTCTCGTTGATATTGTATTACTCTGATTCCATGGTCCAGAGACATAAGGTAATCAAACAATAACAACAAACAATAACAACTGAAGAAACGAGGGTGAGCAGTTGGATGATAAGGTTAAAAAAAGAAGTAAAAGTGGATGAAATGATTCTGTGGAGTAACAGAGGAACCTCGAAGAGGGTACGGAGGCTGGTGGCAGTGCACATCGCAGTTTATCGCCCTCATATGGGTACATGAGAACTTACAAAGAGACTTTATCTTCCCAGGGATAAACAAGACAAAAAAGTTGCAGCAACAATGGCAAGTCAATAATACTTCAGCCCATGGAAGTCAAATGATTTATTTCCCTGGCAGTCAGTTGGTCAATAGGAGATAATGGTATTGTGAGTGTTTGGGTAAGCACAGGGAAGAACATTGAAAAGGATTGGTGTTTTTTTTTTAAAAGAAGCCCTGAACTGAACACTTGTAAGTTTTAATTACAGGGTTTGAAAGAATAAAAAAGGCAGGCTGAAGCCATGCTGCTAACGAAGAGACCAAACTTTCAACAGAGCTTTGAATTTCAAAGAGAAAAACTGAGAAACTCAGCAAGTTTGTTAGTAAAGTTACATGGTTGGAGGAACTCGGGTAGTTTAATGTGGATAAAACCTCAATTTATTTGAGTCCACAGTGCCAAAACTACCAAAACCAGGTCTCAGGGTAACAAAAGCAAGTTCTCCTCAGAAAGGGATTCGGGATAAATGGAAAGTCTTCAACAAAGGAAGGAAAGAGCCGACTGCCCAACCCAGCAGCGCTGAGGTCAGGAAAGGTGGAGAAGGACAGGTGCCTCAAGACAGGCTCAGCTGTGTCTCGTAAGGGGCACTAAACACTAAATGGTCATATAAATAAAAAGTTCATGAAAGTAAAAAGGAATAAACGAATGAGTGGAGATTCTGTGTATTGAGGGTGGATGGAATTTAACGGTAGTTTACACACTGGCCAAAGAGAAGTACGTATCTCTGGTTTCAGTAAGGATGGTTTATGTCAAACACGGGGACTGAGGGAACAGAACAGTTGCTGCTGTACCAGATGGGATACTACTGCTTAAATTGGAGAGGATGGGTAATAATGACATGCTGTAATATGACCAAGGAGAGGAATAATTGCCTAGAGGAGAGACAAAAAACAACAGTGTTAGTGGAAGTCGTAAGCTGGAGGGAGTTACCGGTGGATTTTCTGACTGCAAAAGTGAGAAACAATTTTATTTAATATTTCCGTTAGCAATGCTGCTAATCAGAAACACGCCAAGGGAACGTGTTGGTAATGATGAGCTGGGAAGCATCCTTCTAACAGAGGAAGAGTTGGATGACGGTCAGCACTGGAATAGCAGAAATGGGATAAAATACTAGTATCTTGACAGCAATAACAAGAAATAGTAAGAAACATGGCTTTAAACTAGAGGCACTTCTAACCAGACTCCTTCTCACTAGGAGTTACCTGCTCCTTTTTCTTGAGCTTCCCCTTGTGCTTGGTACTGGGAAAATGTCAGCTCTCCTAAAGGCTTGACGTTTTCCTTATGTATTTATCTTTATTTCCCTTATTTCCTCAGGTAGGTGACCAGCAGCTTTCCAAACTAGTTAATATTTTATTATTTTTTTCATTTCTTTAGGCCTCTGTGTTTCTTATTCTCACAGGAAACCAGAGCTTTCTCTTTTACCCTCCCGTGGTCATTTGTCAGTACTGACCTGTCCTCTCCTCTCATTGGTCCTGATGACCCCACGCGCACCCGCATGTCCCCACGCCTCCCCAGGTCTCACACCTCTCAGGAAAGCAGAGCTGAAAGAACTTATTTTATCAGCAGGGAAATCTATTAATGGCAATGCTAACTTTCTACCCATGGGCTTCCAAGCCTCTCTGACCAGTTAGGTAAACTTTAGCATCCCTCTCCTTTCCCTTCCAGACGGGGCAGAGACAGCTCAGAGACACCAGCGATGCGTCCGGGCGCTCCCGCGGTGCTGGTGACAGGGTGTGGAGAATGGAGAACTCCTGTGTCCTGGCCGGGTCCTGGGACAACTCGCAGCCCTCCAGCAAATGCATGTGATGGGATGAAGTTATTTATTTTCCTGCCCAGTGCGTGTCCCCTGTGGGTGGTGGGGATTTTGGAGTGTCAGCCCACAAAGCCCATCCTGTTGCAGACCACATCTCTGTGCAGCCCAGAGCTATGTGCTAAATGCAGAGATGCAGGAGAGCCCTTTCCCACCTCTCTGTCTGTCCAGTTGCACCCTCCTACCCCTTAAAAAACCCATTACCATCTCTTGTATCTCTAGATAGTAGGCTGGGCTACACCAGTCTCATCTGAAGCAGCAGGTTCCTGTTGTAAAAGGTACAGGTTTCCTGCTGTAAAAATTGTACTGGTGACTTTCCCTCTTCAAGCTCAGTGGTGTGGAGCAAGCGGAGTTAAAAACAGTCCGTGTTCTTAGCTGCTTAGTACCTGTGCAGCCATTAATTAGCTGTCTGAAATCCTGGGAGGATGCGTTCCTGCGGCCGCAGGGCCGGGGCAGCCCCGGGCACAGCATCGCCCTACGCCCGCGCTTCCATCCCCTCGTTCCTCGGGACCCCCGTAGCACAGGGGTCTGCAGCTCACGCACACCCTCAGAGCTCTGACCCCGCTCCCTCTGACCGAGCTGCAGTCCAAACCTTGACCCCTTGCCAAACCGTGTCGAGTGACTGTGCAGCACAGGCTGTGCTGGATGCTGGGGGTGGTTCCTGCCTCTTCCACCCACAGAAACGTCAGTCTCAAGCTACGAGCTTGATCTGCTCTGGGGACCAGCCAGCGCCTATTTCTCCGGGAACCAGGACCGATCTCAAAGTGTAACCCCCAGAATTCCTATTTTCAAGGAAAATTTGGCGTCCATGCATGTCTAGCTCAGGCCAGCAGTTATTGCTGCTCTCTGGCAGGGACAACAGCCCAGCACCTCTCTCCTTGCCCTGGCAGCACCAAAGCCAGCTGGAAAATTCTAGGTTATTAGCACCACAAGCAAAAGCTCTGATTAAAGAAATAAAATCTCCAGGCAAGGTGGTGTGAGGAGCAACAGCGGTTTCAGAAACAATAACGAATGCAAAGCGGAGTCCCCAAAGAAAAAGCCTGAAAGGATAACGCTGCCTGCTACACATATTTCACCGGGATTGAAAGTAGGCCTGGGTTTTGTTGATATGACAGTATCAATCAATCTAATTAGATCTTTTTGCATAATCACAGAAAATTTGCATTAAAAGTATAGCCGACCCAGGAGACAGCTGAGAAAAACAAGGGCTGAGTGAAAACCAGAAACTTTTGAATTATAGCTATTTTTTTTTTAAGACCGCGTCTGTTATGATGGAAAAAAACCTGTACAAGTTGCAACACCTGAGTGCCTGGAGTCTAGATCTGAAAGAGCGAAGAACAAACACGACCTTTTGAGAAAGCAAATAGGAAGAGAAGTCCTGAAAACTTAAAAAGCTTCTCCGTGCTCCTGTGGAAGGACCTAGCTGAGCATTTCCTGGCAACATACTGGAATATTGAAAAATGCAAATTTAGTTAAGATTTGTAGCACAAGGTTTTCAAATTTATTAAACAAAATCAGGAGGAAGGGTTCTTGGATGGCAGCAGAGAGCCTGATTGGGGTTTTGCTTCCCTGCTAAAAGGACAGCAAGAGGTTTAATTCTCAGCAACGCGTCAGGGCTGGCTGACGGTACTGAAATATCTGCAGCCCAGCTTTCTAGCGTAAAACCATGTTTCTGAAATAACGGCTTCTATTAAGAGAAAAATTTAATTTGTCTTCCTTAATGCTATGTGTATTTGGCAAGTGACCTACATTTTGATTAATGAAGTGGATAACGTATTTTTCCTTCTAGCTGGAAGCTACGCAGTTATTTTTGTTTTCCTCTTTAATCTTGAAAATGGGTTGGCCGTCAGGTGGGTGGATGGACTGGAAAGTACCAGGCTGAAGATACAATGGGGCCACAGTTTAGCGATTGCATGCATTCATTTTTTATCTGCACAGGGCGGATAATTCCTGACAAAAGGCTCAGAGGACGTGGCTGGGCTGTGTGTGCTTCGAAATATACAGGGGCATTTCCAGCTGGGAATTCTGTCCCGTATGCAGGGTACAGGTAGGCCATAGGAAACGTGTTGCAGTGACCGCAGGCAGCTGGAGGCTGGCTCCCACTCCCAGGGTGAACGCCCAAAGTGTCCATAACCCGTAAAAACTCAGCTCTGAGCTCCTGCAGCCTTTAGGGGCTGGAGCTGGGCTGGTGAAGTGTGGGGGAACGTTTTTCTCAGGTCCTCGGGGCAGCGGTGCTCAGCCCTGCTGGGGCTCTGTCCGGGTGCCCCGGGGAAGGTTTCCGGTCCTGCCTGCGAGCCGGGGCGATGCCGCGATGGATCCCAGCTCTCGGCAGGAGGATGGGAGCTCTCCTCCTGCTCTTCCTTCCTCTTTCAGAAATAACACAACGCACTCGCCATCATGGTCAGCAAACAGCAGCACCGTTACGAAGTCGCCCGAGGACTTTGTTACGTATTTCCAGGGCAGGTTTTGCCTCTCGGAGGTTGCAGCCTGCGAGGCGTGTGGCCGGGGGAGATGGATGGCAATATTAACCGCTCTGCTCCGAGGTACGATAGCTGAGCCTGTAGCTCCTAGCCAATTAGTAAGAGTAATTACGTTTGCCACTGACCCAAACAGCGGTGAGCAAACGAGTTTTCCCAGTGAGACCAGAAATGCCAAGCAGGTCGCACTGCACCGGCTGCAGTCGATCGGATGCCAGGGTTATGAGGCGGCAGGGAACCGCAGGCATCTCTCATCCGGGGACGCGCGGCAGCAGCCGTAAATCTGCGCAGGTGGGCATAGGTCCCACAGGGACAGCGTACAGAAGCCTTGGGATAAGCCAAGCTGGCCCCCAAACCCTCTGTTCTCACGCCGCTTCCTGATGACCAACGACTCGTGGGGAGACCATCGCCCATCTCATCACGTCCACCCCCTGCGTGGACCTGGGGGCTCTGACGTGTAGCTGCCATCTCCTCACCAGGCTCTGCCCTGCCCTGGCCATCCCAAAAGGCTCAGAAAAAGAGCCAGCAGAAGTCTGGTGTCGATGCAGCAGCGAGTGTCTGTGGCACTGGCTCTAACGTGTTCTTCCCCAGTACCGCTGAGAAGCTCTTAATTTCTGATTTTTCCCACAAAGTGACTTACATCTTGCACATTTATTATTCACTGCGGGAAATAAAGGGTTCTGGGGAAGGTTGTGATGTGAGCTCAGTACCAAAGTCAGGAGAAATGCTCTTTTGGTAAACTAACTCTGGAGAATTTAACAGCTGCTGATTTATTTTTCCATTTTCATAAAAAAGGGAAGCAGCTGATGGCTTGTGCTCACATCTGAGGGAGTTGCTCAGATCCCCAGGCTACAGCTGCGTCGGAGCTGGGGATGCTGCTCACAACAAAGACACTGCGGTGGCCCCCAGGAACAGCTCTGCAAGCCCCTCTGTCCCTCCAGCCCGCTGTGGGGGCGGCGGTGCCCTCTGGGCTCCAGGGACAGGGGGACAGCCCGGCCGGGACCCCCCACCCCGGCACATTGCTCCCCGCAGCGCTGGGCTGTGGGCAGTTTTTGGGGCTTAAACCTCAGGTAGGAGTGACTTGTCTCCAGGTCCTTCAGGGACACGTCCTGTGGCGATTGTTTGGATGGTCCTCGCAGGGGAGGGACGGAACATCTGAGAAAGTCGAGGGTTTGCTGCCAGGAAGACCCCTAAAAGGTAAGCGTTTGCTCCCCAGCACTCCACAGCAGCCTTCTGCTCGACTTGGTGCACGACATATGTGGCCGGTGGCAGCAATACTGACCCCAAGCCCCCAAGCAAGGGTCACCACAAAGCATGTGGCCCTTGTGGGTCCTAATTGTCCTGGCCAACCTCACCTGAGGCCTCACAACCCTCACCAGCTCCACCTGGAGCCTCGCCACCCAGCAGCCCCACCCACGAGCTGAGCTCCATTTAAGCTCCAGCCGGGTCACAGATCTGGTTGGAGGTTTATTGTTGGTGTGTCTGTGCCCAATTTCCTGACTGACCTCAGGCCTATGCTGTAGGTTGCCCTGTCTTCTGCTGCCCTGGATTCTAGACCTGGCTGGCCACATGGTCTTGGCTGAGGATGACAAGGCTCTCAGGGATACCTCTTCCTGTCCCCAACCTGCCCTTGCTGGGATGCTGCTGGATGCACCAGGTTGGTAATGACTCTGCTTGTGTTGTGGTTGCCCTAAGCCCCTGGCTTATTGTCCTCCATGGACCAGCTCTACTCTTGGCTCTTCCTCAGAGGATGGACAGTTGCCCAAAGCCTTGTGACTTGTCACTGGTCTGTTCTGCTTCTGCAAGGCCCTGTGTGCCTTTTTCTATGCTGAACCCTCACTAGTCCAACTGGTGACTTGGGCACCTTTGTGTACATTACTAAAAGATGGTGGTGAAAAGTCCACTCGGTCTTTTTGGGAAGTTCCTGGCAGCTCTTGTGAGCCGTCTGCTACAAGAACCTATTTGCAACTCAGCATCTTTTTGTGGAGTCTAATTGGATTTCTGAGACAAAATATCCCTTTCTATGGTGTCATAGGTAATTTGATGAAAACTATCCTAGTCCTTTGTGCGTCAGAGGTCTTCTGCTGGTCCTGTGTCCCCTCAGCATTGCTGCTGATGCTGACAGGAGCACTGGTGGTGGTAGGAAAAGGCATTTTGTTAAAATATGAAGGAATGAGACTGATATCATTCATATGAGGCTTGCAAGGTGTAGCAGTGATTTGCACATGTACAACACCCTGTTGTTGGCTTTCTGTGCTGGTGGGGCTTCTATCATGACAATTTGAAACTAAAAAACCCAAACCCTATCCAAACCTGGTGTCAAGAGGTTCAAGTCTGCAGACCTTCCAGGACTTAAGTGCTGTTACCTGGCAGCTCAAATGCTGGCGATCTTGCTTTGAGCTTGTCTGCACCTCTGGCCTTGGGTACAAATGTGTAGTGGTCTCTTTGGTGGTAACTTTTAATGTTCATGGGAGATAGCTCAACCTTCCCCTGGCTGCCCTCTCTTCCCTGTGACTGGTGCTGCTTCCTGGTTCAGTATCTCATGGCTTGAGCTGTGCTTTGCCTAAAATCCTGTCAGTCCTGCAGCTCCTTTCAAGAAGCAAACGGGTGGGCTCAGGAGACCCTGTGCCAGGCGATGTCTTGGGCACGTGTGGTGACATGGCTGCGGTGCCAGTGAGGTCCCCACAGTGAAACGCCTCCGTCAGACCCTGCACGCGTTGCGTTGGCGCTGGCGGTCCCCAGGGCTTCAGGAAGCCCAGCAACCCCTGTCCTGCTGCGGCACTGCCCCATGGCTCCCCAGAAGGCCACCGCGCGTCCACAAGCCACTTTCCCACAGTGCGCTCTGCCGGAGCGTCGCTGCGGGTCATGGGACCTGTGTTCACGCTTTCCTTGCTGCTGTTTTCCCCCCAGCTGTTTTTTAAGTCCCGAAGTAGGGAATACAGCTTTTTCCAACCCTGCTGGCAGGCGTTTCTAGCAGGCTGGCAGCTGAGGCAATTTTTTTTTTCTTCCACTCCCTGTGTTTCAACGTGAATTAGAGCTGCTGGCCCAAAAGGAGTGAGGGATCTGTTGTGAGAGAGCAGCCTTTAAAGATGACTTTTGATACTAGGAGCTGGGCTGGTATCTGGCTCATCCAAGCTTTCACTTGTCTCCGGGCCCCGGGCGAGGGAAGAAGACTGGAAAAACTGCGACGTGAACACAAACAGCAAGTACCATTGAGAGCTACTGACAGGGTGGGTTTTTTAAACTTCAAGACTTAGAAAACGTCTGGAAAAAAGAAAAAGTATGCATTAGAGGTGAACAGTTATCCTCCCCTGGGCACACGGCATCTCTGGTGTTTTAACTGGAGCTCTCCTGTGTCATTTCCTCGGCGCAGTGTTCGCTTGTCTCTCCTCAGAGCTGGGGCTCATAAGTGGACAAAGGTGGGTGGCCAATGCAGTTCTTCTGCTGGAAAATCAGAACATGACCCCGGGTTAAAAAAATCTCAGTGGTCCTGTTAGGTCAAGAGCCTGTTCCTAGAAACAAGGATGGGCAAAGAGGCACTGCAGAACACCACAGACCCAAAAATGCTAGACTTTGCCAGAGCATCATCTGTTGCTCAGGGAAATGAACTGACTTTTAGGACTACAGATAAAACTCATACAGAACTATTGATAATTAACCATGCTATATTAAATTCTCTTTTTTTTTTTTTTAAGTTTCAGCATTTTTCTACTGACCACTCTTTGGAAATGCTTGGCTGGGAGAAAAAGCACTTTGGGTATAACGAGGAAGGTGTGCTGGAGGTGGCATGGGCACCTACACTTTAGCCCAGCATCTCTCTGGGTTTTCAGAGCTTTTTAGCCCTGTGACCTTGCACAAAGCGCGCAGGACCCTGTGCCTGCCCACCGAGCCCTGCGGCTCACCTGTGTGTGGTATGCGTGCCACTCTTCTAACACCCTGGTTCGGTGCAGCACAGACCTCAGTCTGTAAAGAAATTTGTGAAAATAGCTGCCAGGTTTCATGCTGTGCAGCTAACCCTGACACGTGAGCTGCTCCTGTGGGTGTTTTCCTTTTCCTGACTCCCATGTGACGGGGCTGTGCATGGACGATTGCATTGGAGCCAGTGGTGTTTCAAAACTGCAGAGGAGTTGGATGCTGTAGGTGATCATCTCAGTGTTTTCTGACTATTGCTACGACGACTGGCTCTTCCCAGGAGACTGAATACTCAGCATTTAATCAGAGATGTTCCTACGGGGTCTTGACATGAAGCTCTTGATGTCTTGATTGGAGTGGGTCCAGAGGAAGCTGCAAAGATGGTGAGAGGGCTGGAGCAGCTCTGCTGTGAGGCCAGGCTGAGAGAGCTGAGGTTGTTCAGCCTGGAGAAGAGGAGGGTCTGGGGAGACCTTAGAGTGCCCCCCCCGTACCTAAAGGGGGCTGCAGGAAAGATAGGGAGAAACTCTTCAGCAGGGCCTGGTGTGACAGGACGAGGTGTTATGGCTTTAAACCAAAAGAGGGGAGGTTCAGACTGGACATATGGAAGAAATGTTTACCCTGAGGGTGGTGGAACATTGTCCCAGGTTGCCCAGAGAGGTGGTGGATGCCCCATCCCTGGAAACATTCCAGGCCAGGTTGGCTGGGGCTGTGAGCAACCTGATCTGGTTGGAGATGTCCCTGCTCCTTGCAGGGGGGTTGGACTGGGTGGGCTTTAGAGGTCACTTCCAGCCCAAACCATTCTGTGATTCTGCGTGGAAGCCCCAACCATCTGGCAGCACCTCTGGGAGACAGGAGCAGTTAGCAGCTTGTGGCCAACCTGGGCTGAGGTTTGGTGAGAGGAGGGTGCTGCTGCTGGTCTGTAGGCTCAGAAAATAAATCATGGAACACACCACTCATGCTCATGTTTCATGTCAATCCAACAGCTTTTCCTAGAATTCAGATACCAGAAATTGTGCTCAATGGCTTTTAAAGTGCTTTTCAGGTGGAACTCAGGGTTACAGTTCTGTGCTACGGGACCGTGGGATCCAGCTCTTCATCAGGATGCTGAGCGCAGCTGTTCAAGATGAAAGCCTTTTCCAATCCTGTGACTGTTGAGACAATTGTGGAGTAAGACATTTTAAGGAGGGAGAGGCTTTGGGGCTTGTGACTGGGGAGCTTGTCCAGCACCATCCCCTCCTCCGGTGGGACCAGCCCCCTCCCTGGTGCAGAGCTCCTTCCTCTCCTGCTGTAATAGCTTGTAATTTACTTGTCTCCACTCTTCTTTGATATATGAGAGCCTTCTTTCATCTTGCTGTAATGGAGTAGCACATCCCCTGCTCTGGGTGCTGTGGGGTGTCCGTGGGGCAGCGTGCTTGGGAGCGTGGCCACAGCCCAGCAGCATCCGTGGGAGGGACCAGGAACGTGGCTGTGCTGGTCAATGGGGAGTGAGGAACCCAGACCCTGGGTCATTCACAGGAGGCTTTTGTCATCTCCGTGGAGTTGAGTTTCCGCTGTGCAGTTGAACTTGAGGGTAAATTCGTCAATAATTAAGCAAACTGGCTGAGGATCAGGTTTGGAATTCCCAGCCTATGGTGGGAAGAGGAAAACAGGAGAAGTGATATCATGTGCATTTAACACTGTTCTGGAGTGGGCAGCCCGGGACTGGCTGACATGGCCCAGGAAGGCAGCGCTGTCTGAAGGTGGTGGGTCCTACCCAAAGTTAGGCAGCAGAGAACTGAAATACTCTGCCTTTAATCAGAAAACCACAAATGTAACATCATGTATCTTATGATGATAAAACACAGGTAACTGGAAGACTGATACTGGAAAAGATTTAAGTCTGTATCTGTATTAACCGGGCACCTTCTCCCTTGTGGGTACGCCCGTCCTGTTTTCTTTGACTCAAACTCTTGAGCCTCAGGACCTTCTCCTGGAGCAGTGTCAGACCAAGCACTCCTGGCTCAGCTTCTCATGCCAGGCTTTCTATTCTTGCTGATTCCAACCCAAATGTGATTCTCCCAAAATATGGGTTTAAAGGAGAAAAACCAAAAGTAAGGTTGTCTTGGCTTGACAGAGCTTGAAGACCCCTGCAGGGAGCCCCCCCAAGGCTGCTAAAGCATCTTCAGCCTTATTTTCAGGCACAGAAAACTTGTCATCTTGCAGCTCGCTAGGTAACACAATTCCAGCAGTCTCGTTCAAATCTATTTTAGTTGTAATAAATGAGCAAATGAATTGCCAGTTTTATGCATTTTGTTTTTATTACTGCTAAAGATTAGACAGAATAGCTTGAGTCATGACATTACCCATATGCTGTGGTCACTGCTGACCTCCAGTCGGTGTAGATAATAGCTGTTATAAAAGTCCAAATGCGCTTCACAGCCTTAATAGCATATTCATTTAACAGGAACACTTCAAATTAAGAGTGTTTGGTTTTAAGTATTGCTTTCCTTAATGACGAGTACTTTATAACTCGGGTCCTGGATGGAGCTGCACAGAAGAGAACGAGCTAGTGGATGAATTTCCCTTCTTTCTCTTTAGAAAAGGGACGTTCCAGGGAGCGAAGGTTTTATTTTAGACAGAATGGATAGGAGCGACCCTGCAGCAGATGGCACGGGAATGTGCTGCCTGGTACTGGAGCTTTAAAAACAGCTAAATATTTATAGTGCGTCCACAGCAACACAAAATGTTTATTACTAAATCTCTGATTTGAGCTTGGTGTGTTGTCTCTGAATGCTTTTGTAGACTTTGACACTTCTTGTTTCACAGCCCTTGGAACCAAGAACACTAATAATTTGCTGTGAAAGAGCCACAAAGTTTTTTCAGGTGAGCTGTAGAAAAGGCTCTTAATATTGAAGGTCCTCAATGCTGGTCTTGCATGGTGGTGTTGAACAAGGACATAAATCTGTATTTGTTGTAACAGTGCGTGATCTGACATCCTACCTACTGCATTTCTGTTTTATAAGGGCAGAAGGAAGAAGATTGTATGTCCTTCTTTGTCCTCCCCACGTTTCTCTTTCTTCCCAAAACGCTATCTGATGCTATGTGAGACTGGGACCTAATGGTCAGTGTTCTGAGTGCCGGGGATTTAAGCGAGGTCACTGGTCCAGACTCCATGGATGTCCATCCCTGGCCAAGCTTGGTCAGTGCCCTTGTGATTGAACGACACAAACTGGCCTGGCCACTCGCCATGCATCTGGGGTAGGGGTGATGGAGGAGTAGTCCTGACCTGGGATCATTTCATTGTGAGTTGGTTGGAGTTGTGAAGGTAGTCAAGCAAAGCAGGTCCACAACTTAAGCTGTTTTTTTAAGTTTTTATTTTCGGTACAGGTATATAGGGTTTGGAAGCCGTTGAGGACCCCCATGTGTCCAAGGAGCCACGGTCAGTCTCCGGCAGCAGCTTGCCATCCCTGAGCAACGATACATCATGTTTCCTCCTATTAGCTTCTATTTGACCTATTCTTCACTAATGCTCTTGGCTTTTTAGTGACAAATGGGTTAAAACAACCTATTGCAATGGCACCTCATGTAATTATACCTGAGCAAGCCTTAGATGAGCAAGAGAGCACTGCTGCGGGTCCAGCAGCCCTGACGCCGCGGGGTTTGGCTGCTGGGCACATGCCTGGGGTCCTCACTCCCCCCACACTTCTGAGCAGTGGGAAAAATTCCCTGCCTCCTTCAAAGGCACTGCCAATTCTACAGAGAGTTGCTGCAGTCGCCAACCTATTTGAGCTCAGATATTTGCTTTCATTTTTCTTTTAATTAAAAAGTTAAGCTGAGAGGATTACATGACTTTAAAAAAAATCCAGACTATTGAGCTAGAGTATTAAGTCGTATTATTAAAAAAATCAAACATCACTTGGAGTTGCAAAGTCTGCTGGGGGAAGGAGAAAGGGCAATGGTGTATATAAATATATTTACATATCTTTGAAAAAAATTAAAAACATCCCAGCTCTCATCACTCCAGCTTAATCATTTTTAAGTACATATATTTTTGATTTAGTTGTTTACACACCTCTCTTTTTTTGGCAGATTTAATAATGTGCTGTGGAAACACCCACGGTACTACGCCCTCCTGTGTTCTCAGCCTTTCAATCACAAGCAGCAGCCGGTGCTGCCGTGGCTACTTCATCTTCCTGGGCTGAGGGACCTGGGCAGCCTTGCAGCCCGCGGGAGAAACCTGTGCCTGGGTGTCCATGTGTGGAGGTCCACATCACGCTGCCTGCCACGCTCCTGCTTCCCACAACACCCTCCAGTCACGGGAACTTCATAGCACCGCATTTTTGAGAAGTGTAGCTAGAATTTGACTAAGAACGTTTGGCATAAGGTGTCTGCTTTGAAGTCCTGCAGCAGGGCTCGTCCACTGCTTTGTATGCTGAAAGGCAGAAAGTCGACTCACTGGTGCTGAAGAGAAGGGTTTTATCAAAAAGCGTGTGTAACGTTCCTGGTGACACGGAAATACCTGCGTGTTCCACCACGTGGCCATGGCACATTTTGCCCCGAGGCAGCTGGCGCTGTCACCGCGCCAGCCCCGCCGCACTGCTCTCCAGGCTAATGGCTGTTTTGGGGGCCTCCGGCTGAGGTAATTGCTGCGTACGCTGGCTGCTGAGCATGAGGAGACGGGGAGCTGCTGTTATTTGGGTCCGGCACTCATTTTCTTTCACGGTTGAAGCCACGCAGGCAGTTTCTAGGCACAAAGCTTTCCTTGCTCCTCTTTCCTCCTGTAATCTCATCCTTTCCATCCACCTGCTGTGGGAAAACCCACCGTTTGCAGTTGGCGCGGTCAGGGCGGATGCTGAGAAGAGCTGTGGCAGCAGTGGTGATGGATGATGATGGCTAATGTGACTTTGAGTGGCTCTGGCCAAAGTGACCAGAGGTACTAGCAGTCACCTGAGGCCTGGCTGACCTGTGGGCGTGTGGGCTGCGGAAATCTGCCCGCTGCGATATGGGGAAAAAGTGTCCATGGTGGTGTGGGGGCAGGCGCTGAGAGCATCGTGGTGCAGCACAGAGAAACTGATGGGGAGTGCCTGCTCTGCTCCGCCTCGAGGGCACGCGGGAGTGCAGCGTCTGGGGGTAGAAAATGGGTGGGAAAATGCCTGATTTCCACCAGCCCTTAGCAGAGACCGTGGTCAGCAGTGGACAGGGGGTGCTGCACTGTACGGCTCCTCTAGCGCAGTCCCACACCTTTGCTCTTGGTGTGTTTTCAGTTTTGTTCCAATTATATCAATCCTGGAGGTAACATGGCTGAGACAAGGGCATGGGAGACAGACAGGATGGGTTGTAGATGTTTAGGTTCAGGAGAGGGGTTAACCCTTCCTTGAGTTTTTTACTTATTTGTCCTGTTTATTTTGTTTGAATTATGAGTCCTCTGTTCTCCTTGGTCAAGGCCCTCCATCCAGATCCATGTGTCTGTTGAACCCCAGACTCGGTGTTTTATTTCCTGCTGTTCCTTCTTTTAAGGAGAAAGACTCCATTTTCCCTGCTGCTGCTATTTTATTGAATCAGAAGTTGTCAGTGCCAGGAATAGCCAAGGTGTGTGTTTATCACACAAGTGGATGTATCCTACTGTGAGACTCCGGCAGGAGAAGTTTTAAGATGTAGAAAACTGAAGTATAAACCAGACTGGGAGAGCAGCAGAGCCAGTCCTAAACAAGTTGCAGTACAGGTAGGTAAAACAAAGCTCAAACATCAAGTTTTTATCATGTTAACCCTCACTGTTGACTGGGTTTGTACACTGTTAAGTTACTATATGATCTTTGGGAAAAAAAAAATATTTATACACACACACATATATTGTGTAAAGGAAGTTTCAAGACAAAGTATGATGAACTACAGCTTCAGGCAAATATAGAATTGTGAAAATATCTCTGATAACTAAGCAGTGCAAAGAAAATTAATATAATCAGAATTACCAAACTTCTTACATACCAAACCAAATATATTATCTTTCTAATAAGTCTGATCCTGTCGGTATGCATCCCTGTGCATACGTAAGGATTCACAGGATGCTCACAGGATGACAATGGCATTCAGCCAGAAATTTTTGGTGGTATTGGCCACGTTTTACCTGGTTTATTCCTATGTGGAGGAATCACAGCCTGCGTTTGGCTGATGTGCACCCCAGTGAGATTTCCCGGCCTGACTGGAGGATGCTGAGGGATGGGGACGTGCAGAGACCCAGACCTGGGCAAGAAGCATCGGAGCAGGGTTTTGAGGGCTCACGAGGAGGGGTGGCCAGCCCATGTGTGGTGTCCTCTCCATGTCACCCTCCTTGGCTGGAGCCAGCTTGAGAGAGCCAGCCCGGCACATAGGAACAGCAGCAACGCTGTGCTCCAGGGGTTAATAGTCCTCACTGGTAAAAACTATACCTGAGCTCCCTCTTGAAATTTCCCATTTCCCTGTTCTGCCTTTCTCTCTCAGTGAAGAACAGTTAATCCCCAGGGCTTTCTTAGACGCACCCTGACTTATTACATTTACAGCACTTTCTCCAGCGAACTCTTCCCCAGCTATTTTCTGCACCTTCTGCAGGTCTCTGTCATCCCTGTGAAACGAGGGCGCTGGGGAGATAAATGCTATGTGTAGGGCTCTACTGAGGGGGAAAAAAAATGCCTTTTTCATGTGGCTTCTCCCTTCTTGCTGTGCTCTGTGCTCCCTTCTGTGCTCTGACAGCTCTTGCTGAGCTATGCTGTCTTAATTTTGGGGAAGAGCTTGGCCCAGAAAATGAAAGGTCTTCACAGTGGAGGCCAGCATCCTCACGTACAAGGACAGACAGGTACCTACAGTTTCAGGCTCCAGACCCTCAGATTAATTCTGTGGGAAAAACTGGAAAAAAAAAAAAAGCATTTATGAAATAGAGATTAATAGTTAAAGCATTGGAAATGCAAAGGGTTAAGTAAAGCTTTTACTCTAAAATCCTGTATTCCCTGTCTTTATAGAGGGAGAAAGTTCCAAAAAGGAGCATCCTTGCCTTCTAAAGAGCAACTTAATAGAGGTGGGCTGGCAGCCCGGCCTCTGCGCCGGTGTCGGAGGTCACTCCTGTTTCCCAGAGCTGAACCGGGATTGCCGTGGCAAAGGTGACTGCTGGCAAACTCCGAGGCTGTTTTCCCCTAAATTAGCTGTATCTCTATTTCTGACACAACAGTCAGCTCTTGTTTGGCTTCCTCCCGAAGCAGAAGGACGACTGCAGTAAGTAACCATGCTGACCGTTCCAAATTAGACGTGTTCCAGGTTTGCCCTACAAATAGTGAGCCAATCTGGTTTTTGTGCTATAAATTTGTGGGGATGAATTTGCATTTCATTGCTTTATAGACAAAGCTTTCTGTAAATAGGGAAAAAATAGAGAAAAAAAAAATAGAGTTGGGAAAAGAAGCATAGAGGGGAGTGTGGACGCAGAGAGCGGGGCATATCTTACCTGCAGCACTGGTGACGCCGCGGGACGGGCTATGTCGCTGGAGCATCTCCTCGGTTTGGTGGAGACCCAGCTAATGTCATGCTAGCTTTTGAGATTTCAGACTGTAACAGGACAAGCGACTATGATGCTAAAACAAATCCTCTCCAGCCATCTTTCTCCCGACACTATTACCTGCTAATAACTGCGAGAGCTTGGCTAGAGCGGTGCATCCTGTTACTTTTTCCCTCTACCAATTAAATTAAAATTTTTGACATATCAGCTCTCTGCAGAGGTTTTTGGTTGCACATTCTCTTTGTTTACCACGTCACTGCAGCACAGCTCAGGTACTGCTTTTTTTTTTTTTTTTTGATCAAACTTTCCATTTGACATTAAATTTAACATTTTTAGGAGAACAGGTCATGCCAAGAATGACACCACAGGCTCCAGCTGCTCACACCATGCATGCTCACCCATCGCATTCTTCAAAGGAGAAAGCACCCAATGTTTTCCTTCATTAGGCTGGGACAGCAGGTAATCTGATTTATCCCAGTCTGTCCTAAAATCCTCAGAAAAAGTCCTCGCGGAGCCACGGCCTCACTGTCTCGCTGTAACCCTCCTGCTCTTGGAGACGCCTCTTAATTTCTGTTGGATGTTGTTTGTAGGCTGGAGAGCTGCCACAGCTGCTGAAATTACAGATTTGGAAAGCGCAACAGAAAAATTGAGTTTGAGTGTTTGAGGAGGAGGCAGATACATCTCCTTCGTTAAGGAAAGAAATGATTCAAAGGTGGGTAATGCATTCAAATAAGAATTGAGAGGAAGAAACTGCTAAGCCAGCGGGCAAGCTTTGGGTAAAATCATGCAAGGAAAAGTGTTATTTCTCACCTGAAAGTGCAAATCTGGGCGAGTGGTCAGGGCTGGGTGCTGCAGAGAGACGTAGGGCACCAGCCAGCTTAGTTAACCCAGTTCAAATAATTTCTGAATATAGATTTTTCAATTCTATATTGTTCCCTTGAAGCTAATGATAATCTAGAACTTTTTTTCTGCATAATGTATGTTGGCCTTTCCACTCATTAAACCCAGGATCACACCACTTAGTTTAATTTTTTATCCAGCAATGATTTCCTCTCTCTGCTAAAGCCTTTGCTGCATGTCCACTATGTAGATATGAAATTCAATTACCTCTCCCTGGCAGCTGGGGAGATGAGGGCTGGAGACAGCCAGAGGAAGCATTTTGCTCAAATTTATTGTGGAATTAAACCAATCTCCATATGAAAAGACTTATATCTTAGTTGATGTAGGCTGCTTTCAGCCAGATACCAATAAATTGTAGGTCAGTAAATGGAAAGCACTGAGGTGTTTCTGGTGAACTCTACCTTCTAGGAGCTCTCCATTTCTGATTTTTGGCTCCATCATTCCACAGGTTCAGATTTTCCTTCCTGGCTGAAATATCTTGTGTTCTAACAAGACTGATCTGTTCTCCTGTTTCTGGTCTCTGCCGGCGCTTGGTGGCCAGTGCTGGGGGACACCTGCAGTTCTCCTGTCCTCCCAGTGCCAGCAGATGAAGATGTGAGGGAGCCACCCCAGCCCACAAATTCTCTCAGTGGCTGCATCCACAGAAAAGACCAAGAATGAACCATTTCCTGGGCACTTTCTTTTCCCCTGAAGCCAGGGCAGGGGCGTGGGTGATGGCAGGTCTTTCTCTCTGGGACGCCATGGTCCCCAGAGCGAGGCCCCAAAGCATCAGGGTGAACACGGCTGAGGGTTTTGGGACCAGAGGGAGTGTATCCATCTGGAAAACACTGCTCCTATATCCTCCCTATGCTTACAGAAAAACAAACACAGGCTCAGTCGAGCAATGGCACGCCGACATCTGTTTCTCTGTAACAATTCTGTGCTGTAAAATAATAAACCCACCAAGCTTCAACTCCACCGGGAGGAAAGCTGCTTATTAATGCAGACAAATGGCATTTTTCCTTCTTGTTTTTCCTGTAAAACTTCAAGTATTGTGAAACTTGACTAGCCAGCTGCCTGGGAAGAGACTGATTTGCATCCTTCAGCGTCCTGACAGGGAATGGCTCTTCCACTGAACGCAGCCCAAGCGTCAAACCTTGCAGAGGATTGGGGGTTTTGGTCCGGACCAACCTTGCTGATAACTTGAATTAGTGAAACATTTCAATTTCTCAGAGATTTGCTGGGAACGCATTTATTATTCTACACATGTGAAGTGATGCATAAATATCTGATGAAGGATGTGAATAATCTACAATGAATGAATGGAGCACGAGGCCAGGGGGTTGCCCCCCAGGCTGATCACCCCACCTTGGGGGCACCCCTGCCCCACAGGGCCGTATCCCGCCTCTGCTGCTGAAGGAAGGGACACTTTCCTGTCCCAGTTTGGTTTCTGCTTTGTTAAATTAGCATTGTAGGAAACTTCAAAAGCCTGGAGCTCAGGATTAATTTAAATAACTGTTAGGTGTTGCAAACAGAGCCATGGAAGAGCATCACAGCTGTTCACCAGCCGTCGCCATGGGAGAGGAGGCCAGGTGAGTGGGAAGGCTGCACGCCTTGGGACGTGGAGCGGGAGAAGGGTCCCAAAGCCTGCGGATGGATTCGGTGCTGAACGCTGGCCGCAGGAGTGGGTTCCTGGTCCTGTTTCTCTCGGAGGCAGATGCAGGAGCTGGCCACCAGCAGGAGGACGCTTAAGAAGCCTCCTGTAATAACGACACAACCCTTGGGTGAAATAAAGGCAAGACATACCAAATGCTGTGGGACCACAAATTCCAGGGTTCCCTGGGTGCATCTCTTTTCACCTGACATCAAACTGAAGAAACGTGCTGGTTGCTGGTACAGAACTTCTTTCAGGAGGGGTCTTGCTCTCTGACCAGTTTTGCAGAGCTCCCCGCTCTGCCAGGGGTGCGTTAAGCTGGCAGCGCTGCCCGAGGGCTACACGGCTCGCCCCGAGCGCCTGGATTTCTGTACCCGCATCACCAAGGCACTCACGAAGTACATCACCGGCTGGCGTCCAGGGATTAGCGAAATAACTTTTCTGTGGCTTAACCAAATAGCCGTGATGCATGCGCTGAAATCTGAGGTCCTTAATTTTAGGTGAAGTGCTAAGGGCACGGGGAAGGAAGCGATAGCAGAGTCTCAGGATATTAAAGAGGATTACTTTTAGAGTATTGTTATAATTTCCACTTTTTAATGAAAAACTGTGTGCCAAAGGGCAAAGACAGAGCAACCATGGCGTGCGGATTCAGAAAATGAAGAATGGGATAGCCTGGGAATTGCTGTCTGCACTAAATTCCAGACAACTTCTGAACAAATTAAACAGGTTAGAGAATAATGTACATCGTATATGGGAAAATAAATATCCTTGCATGCACTCTAAGCCTGTGCTACAAAAGCTGCTGCAGTGCTAAGTGGATTTGTAGAGAATTTCTTCTAACGATGTGAGTTGGAGAAAATCTGTCAGTCACTGGTGTCGCTTTGATGCAGCTGGAGCACGGCCCCCGAGCGCTGTAGGCTGGGGGATGTGCTGTGTATCTGTAGCACGGCCAGCCCGTCCCACCCCAAACCAGGGGCTGCTGAGGGTCCGTGCTGGTGGCCTGGGATGATGGTGAGAGGGAGTGTGACCTGGCAGAAGGAGCGGTGGTGCTTGCCCGTGGGTGCTGTGCGTTCCATCAGCCCAGGGTACCCTACATCCCGGCGGGGGCACGTCTGGCAGCATGCCCCATCCTTTGTGCAGGTACCTGGGAAGAGTCACTGCTGGGGCTGAGGCTCACCTGTGTTTTATCCATTTCAGAGCAGTTTTGACGAGTCTGGCTGAAGATCCCAGCCCAGCAGCGCTTCCCAGCACTGCTGGGAAGAGCTGTGCATGGGCACCTGAGCAGCTCCTGACCACGCCGGCATGCGCGCTTCTCTCCCGCAGCTCTGTTATTACAGGTGGGTCTGGATAAACCTGTTCAATCAGATGCTCAGTCTCTAACTTAACTGCCAGACCTCAACACAGTGAGGCCCGGGGCTGTCCACGGCGTTGGACTTGGGTGCTGGCACTTGGGCAACTTGCCAGCATGAATCTACTTTTTTTTTTTTTTTTTTTTTTTTTTTCCCCTCCCCCCTCACTTAGACTTCAAGTCCTTCCTTTTTCTTTGCAAATTCTAATGACAAGGACTCCTGTCTCCTCTTGGCCAGGCGACTCTGGCAGGCAGGGATGTGGTACCCTGCCTCACATTGCACTCCATCAGGGCGTCTGTCGGTGCGCAAGTTGGTGTCCAGAAAAACCATCCCCTTTTGTGCTCCTGGTGTGCTCACAGAGACACTAGTTGGCTTATTAGCTGTGAGAAACGCTTACCGAAATTCAGAAGACCTTGCCAGGTGCACGTGATGTCACGCATTCACTCCTAGGTCATTAATACAAGGTTAAAAATGTAAAAGTGACCTGCACCTGTGACTGTGCTAGTATGAAAAGACAAGCAGCTTGTAATATATGAAATGGGTGCTGTTTTATTTTAATTTGGAGAGCTGAACCTTAATTCTGAATAGAAAAAGTGATGAATCATTCCTGATGGATTCATCATAGCCATTTCTGTTCTAAATTCTTACTTTCTCTAGCATAGCTGCTTCAGGTTGCATGGTTTTCAATGCCATGGTTTTTCAAAGCCATTTGTTTTGTTATTTTAAATATAGCCTTAGATGTACTTACTATTTTTATGTAGGTACTTGGGAAATCGTAAATTCTGTGACTGACTATAGAGGTTGCTCGGGTTTGACAATAAAAGTTGATTACGTCCCGCAGCAGCGGCAGAGAACAGTGTTGGAACAGGGATTTCTGGGGTGTTGCAGTGCACGAGGAATGGTTTTGGTTGCACGTTACTGAACAAACATGACAAGAGCAGATCTGGCAGGTGTGTCTCAGATTCCTGTCTAGCCCCTAGAATCGATAATTTTACTGACTGAGCTTGGCAAAATTACATTCCTTATCTTGTCTGTCCTCTGAACAGTAAACCTCAGGACAGTGATTCATTGTTAGTTACCACGTTTGTCGTGGACTTCTGCCAGTGTCTTCCCTGCGGACTGGCCCGAGCACATCTGCAGATGGCAAAGCAGAACATACACTCCTGCTTTTGGCAGATGTTGAAGGTCTGAAATGGAATAAATGGTCCAAAGGAGTGTCAGCAGGTGCAGGAAACGCATCACCTGTGGGTCCTTGGAGGAAAGCAAGGTCCAGGCAGCTGCTGACTCCACATCTGACCTCGGCAGTGGGTGCTGTAAGAAGGGAAGAATCATAGAATCTTTAAGGTTGGAAGAGACCTCCAAGATCACCAAATCCAACCATCAACCCAACACCACCATGCCCACTAAACCGTGTCCTGGAGTGCCACGTCTACATGTTCTTTGAACGCCTCCAGGGGTGGTGACTCCACCACTGCCCTGGGCAGCCTGTTCCAGTGCCTGACCACTCTGTCAGTAAAGAAGTGTTTCCTGATATCCAAACTAAACCTCCTCTGATGCAACTTAAGGCCATTTCCTCTCATCCTACCACAAATTACTTGTGAGAAGAGACCAACCCTCACCTCCCTACACCCTCCTCTCAGGCAGCTGTGGAGAGCAGTGAGGTCTCCCCTCAGCCTCCTCTTCTCCAGACTGAACAATCCCAGTTCCCTCAGCAGCTTCCCATCAGACTGGTGCTCCAGACCCCTCACCAGCTTCACTGCCCTTCTCTGGATGCACTCCAGCAGTAACTGAAGAGGTATATAAATTAAATGGGATGGAATATCTCATTAACATATGTCTTTCCATGAGAACTTCTTTTTTTTTTTTTTTTTCCAGTTTTGAAAGCACAATAGATTAAATAGAGCTGTGTTCAAATGCACTGACTATCATGTTTTGGGGAGGCGGGGATGAACACAGGAAGGCGAAGGCAGGCTGGGCTTGCAGAGGGTGACGGCGTGCGGACCTGGGGCGCAGGGGCGTGCAGTGGGAGGTGCTGGATGGATGCTGGCACGATGGAGTGGTGGGGCTGTACTGGCTCCTCTCCTCCAGTCCCACAGAAATCTCTGAAAACAGGGATGAGACCTCCCTGCTCTCTGCCCCCTGAGGAGTGTTTCCTCATCAGAAACGTGGGTGGCATTTGGAAAACTTCAGAAAAACTGGCAAAAACTGGAGAAAATCAGTGTCCTTTTAAATTTGTGCATTTTCCTCGCAATTAAAAAGGCTTGTTGTGGATATTTTATTTTAATTTAAAATCCCCAGTCCAGTGGACTCTGAGCGGCCTCACTTCACTGGGTGTTTTTGCCATTTGTTACTGTCTTTTTAAAATACCCGTCCCGAAATTCAGATGTGTATAGAGTGGGGATGATGTACTGTTGTATTTCAGACCGAGTGGGAGCCATCTGTCAAAAACAAAAGCTAAATTCTGCGTAATAAAAGCCACAAAAAGATTGATATTTCACATTAAAGGGAGAGCTGAAAAAAGCAATTTTGTTTATGGGCAAACCTGCTCCTGGCACATTTTTCATGTCGTATAAAGATGGAAATCTCACCTTATGGCTGCAGATTACTGCTATACTTCAGACTTTATAATTGTGGGCGGATATGCACGTGCTTCTGTGTTAAGAGAGAGAATTCCCCCGATATTGTAGATAACAACGCGGCCTTTGGACGCATGTTTCTGCTGCTTCCCAAAGGCGTGGGATTTTCCGTGTGCTGCCCTTAGTCTACCTGGTGAAGCACGTTCTTCTAGTAATTTGATTGTTATGTGAAACTTTTTTGGTACCTTCAGCTTATTCCAAACTGTTCTGGGTGTCCACAGATCCAAGGGGAGTAGAGGCTGAGAAGGGAGAGGCTTGGCTGGGACAGGGACGCAGAGGCAGCAGATTGTGTGTCCTCACCTTCCATGTGGAGCACTGAAAAATATCTCTGAGCACTGCAGAATTGTGCAAACCCTTTAATTATTGACTATAGGGTTTATTAGTAAATTTTAACTTAAAACCACAAAGCCTCTCTGGACTGTGTCTGAGTTGCATTGCTTCTGGAATAGGTACCCACGTGTGCTGGAAGCCCAGGCTGGCTCCTCCATTAATCACACGGGGGTCCTGGTGGTCCCCAAAACAGGTAACAGAGGGAGGCAGAGACTTTTTGTGTATTTATGGACCTCCTCTTAAAGAATAGCTGTGTTCTGAGCCTTGTATAAGCCGCAAGAGGTTGTTTGGGTGGCTCTGGTGGGTACTAGGATGCAGTTACCAAGGAAGGCTGGCAGGTTTCCTCCTCTGCAGGGCAGGGTTAGCATATTCATCAGACACCTGGAAAAGGAGACATTCTTCTGTCTGCTCCCAAGGAATTTGAGCAGTCCGAGTCGTTTGGGTAGTACATCTCCCAGGATGTCACCCAATGGAGCCGCTGTGTGGGAAAAGCTGCAGTTTGAGCATCCCGCTGCCCTGCCAGTCTGGCTGGGGCTGGTGAGCTCTGGTCCTTGGAGAGGATCCTCAGCCGGGAGGGATAGAGGGGAGCCGGGCACAGGGTGGGAGGACGTCTGCTCTCACCCACCCTGACCCCCAGTTTGGAAAGTGAACCGGTGGATGGGGCAAGTGCCTAATCCTGCAACCCAGGCTGCTGCTGGGGCTGCAGGGAGCTCATGCCCCAGCCAGGAGAAGGCTGAGCTGCAGGCTGCTGATGGTGGCCTGGCCCTGAGCCGCGCTCAGCGGCATTCCTTGTTTGTGTCCACACAGAACCTCCCGCTGAAATGACTCTGCTCAAGCGGCCAGGTCAGCAACAGATTACACATTTCTCTGCAGACATTTGTGCCGCGTAATTTTGCTGCACCTGGCAACCAGGGCGTACACGTGCCGTGTGAACAGAGTTCTTATTAAAGACACCTTTTTCTCCCTTTTTTCCCCTGTTTCTTGAGCGTATTTCTAATGGTGCTAAAGCAGTCAGCTGCAAGGTACGTGACACCACAGAGATGCTGAGGTGTACCTGCAATGGAGACACAGAAGGTGGTCCCATCCTGGCTCTGTCACTTGCCGTGAGGAGGTGGCTTTTCCGCAGTGCAATCTGGTGGCGTTGCTGCTCTGATCCTGGAGGTGCCTTAGGAACCGTAAGGCTGCCTGAAGCACAGTGCGGGAGGTTAGCTCTGCTCTGAGCAGGAGGGGCCTAGGTGCTCTCCAAAGATCCTTTCCCACCTAGGCTAGCCTATGCCTTTGGTTCACACGTGTTGCTTTCTCCTCTCTGTCACCATGGCTGCTGAAAAAACCATGTAAAATGAAGTGTGAAATATTTTTTACCAGGGGGTTAAAAAAAAAAAAAGTCAATGAGAGATTTTAAGAGTGGACATAAATGTCAGAAAGCTGATTTAGAAATACAAAAATAATGGAAAGCTGATTTGTAGCCACAAGTAGCACGTGGGTTATTTGTCTGTTAAGCAGTTGGAAAGATTTTTGGAAGTATTTTTTGATCACTTAATAAGTGTAAACAAGGCTTGGTGTCACTGGAAGGTCAGAATTCCACTTCATTCTCAAAAAGATGATTTGGTCTTCAGCAGGCAGCCAGCAAAGAGCCCAGTCGGGAGTGGTTCTGCACGTGAGGCTGTACAGCGAGTGCATCAGCATCCAGCCGTGCATTGTGTGGTGCTAAAGCATTTCAAGCATTTGCTAGAGAAGCTTTTCTGCAGGTGAGTACTGCAAAAGAAATTCCTTTCTGTGGCCATTCCCATAGCCGCCTCATTTCTGGAACTCAGTTTCCAAAGTGGTTGCAGGCATTTTGAGGAATGAAAAAAGAAAATAAAAAAAAAGAACCAAAAAACCCCCAAAAAGCAATGTTATCAAAGTTGCACTGAGGGTTTTATCTTCGTGGACTCTTCAGCAGGTCCTGCTGGGCCAGCCGATGTCCATGGGGGTGCTACACGCGGATGAGAGACCCTGATGCTTCTTTCAGTAACTGCCCCTTTACGCAGGCTGGTGAGCATCCCAGGATGTCCTTAAACCTCCATGACGGTTTCCTCGGGCACAAGCTGTCTCAGAAAAGCAAACCAGGGCATTAAACCCTGCTGTCACGCCCTCTCCAGGGTGGCACCCATGCAAGGGGTGCAGAGGTGGCACGGAGGGCTGTGGGAATGGGACAGTGGTGTGCAGTGACCTCTCTGCCCTCTCCCCGGGCTGGTGACCATCTCAGCTGCACACGGGTACAAGCAGCATGTCCAATTTGTCTTGTCTGATCTGCGGGGCTGGTTTTGTATGTAGGTTGCCAGGGCTTCCTCTGAAATTTGGAACTGCGGGTGGCAGCGAGCGCCTCAGCCTTGCTGAGCTGCTCTCTCCCCATTTCCAAAGCACTTTTATCCTCTTGCATGCTCATACCTGCTGACAATGTCATTATTTCAAGGACATCTGCTAGGAAGATGTTCCCAAAGAAAGCCTGGCACTGCTGCTGTCATTGGGAGATTTCTCAGCTCCGTCTCAAGGCGCTGCTGGACACAGGTGAGCAAGAGGGAGCTGGCTGCAAGGCAAGGCCATTTTTATAGCAAGCAGCCAGTTAATGCCCCCGTGTGAGGCGAACATTTTGTTTAATGCAAGCTGTGTTATGCTAGGCTTCATATTTTTGCATGCAACACGCTCTCTGCCTGGTCTGGTGCTGCTCTTCACTCGTCACGTGCTGCGATGCTGTAAGGAGCCCGGGGGCGATGCCTCCCGGCAGCATCGCGTGGGCGGCACGGGGAGATGGACCCCGCTCCGCCTCTGGGCGCCTTCCTCCCGGGAGCACGCCCTGCGCTTGCGGATGAAACGCTGGCCTAGTTCAGGCTGCTGATCTCGTGCATACACGGAAGGACAACGCAACTGCATGGCTATGCCTGCTCCCTGCGTGGTACACACGGATTTGATTTGGCTCACTTGATCACAGAGGAAATTCCCACAGGAAAACAAAATCTGCCAGCGTAGTCGGGGGACTGTGACTTGCAAAGCAAATATTCGCAGTTTTAAATCTGAAAGAAAAAGCTCAATGGTTTCAAAACACCGATTTTATGACCTCTCGCTGGATCTGGGCAGAGGCAGCGGGAGGACTGCAGGCTGCTCCCGTGCTGTGCATCTTAATCGCAGCCGGGCCTTGGTCCTCCAAACCTCCGAGCTCAGGCTCGGTGTAAGCAGTTGCTCTGTCCAGCTGCCCGGTCACGATGTCCTCTGTGTTCGTAGGAAATAATCTCCTTTACAAAAACAAAGTTTTCTGCTCCCTGGAGGTGCAAAGCACAAAACCGTGGAGCAGTATCTGGGGGCTTGTAGACAACTTTTCCCTCTTCCCCATTTCTCTCAGTGTGTGGAAATCTGCTTTTTTAGGCAAAGAAACAGTGAGGTAATTTGGGCTGGGAGTGGAGAACATCAAACCTACCTGCATCTTTAGGAAAAGTGTGCCGTCTTCCCCTTCAGGTGACTCCCCATCACTCAAGCCATCAGCCTTAGGTCACCACCTTACCGGTTTTATTAAACCAGTCTCGGTTTCGAACTGATGAACAGTAACTTTAATAGTTTTCATTCAATTAAAAAACTGAAAATAGACTCAATGAGGAGAGATACTGTAGGCAAAAGGGTTTAATGTTAAAGTTTTATTTCAGTAATAACTTCTTATTGTTAGTGAAATGGGTGGAAATAAGTCAAGATGAGATGATTTTTTTTTTTTTGTAGCTTGCAAACGGGTTACTGTGGGCAGCGGGTTGTGCGGAGCTGTGCAGTGCAGCACGATGCTAAACGCTGTCAAGCCAAAATTGCGTGCGATTAAATACTCATCAAACCCAACCACAGAGGATAAATTAACTCTACATGCTGCTAATAACTTCTTGTGGGAAGCGAGTGAATTAAGCACTGTAAAACGATCAGGACCGAGGGGCAATCTGAGCGCGTCAGTGCTGGGGAGTTGGCGCAGTTGCCAGCCGCCTCGTTGAGGGGATGAGCGAGTTGCTGCCCGTCCCCGGAGCGGGGCCCTGCCTCGACGCCAGGCGCAGCAGAGCCATTAGCTCCAAGGGCCATGAAGGGCTCAGAGGACAAGTGCCAGGCTAATTGTGTGCCTTCATGTGCGTATACCCTTATTCAAACAAGAAGAACGCTCTGGGAGCCGGGACCGGATTTTGGGTACCAGGAAACCTGAGGTCATTTCTTACAGCAGCCGTGTGCATCGCTGGGTGGGACGGTCCTGCTCTCTGTCTCGTTTACTCCACCCATAAAACTGCCTGGCTTAGCCTGCCGTAAACACCAGTCACGAGGAACTCAGGCTGTGGTGTGGAAACGGAGACAAACATTTCAGCTAGGAAAAAGTGGGCTGCAACGTGTTTCTCCTGCTCTTCTGGCTCGTGTCAGACACAGCTGAGGTGGGACCGTATTTTCTCTTGTGCTTGTGACAGCTTTCTGTCACACATGGGTAGGTCTGCCAAATATTTCTGTTTTCCTCGCCCAGGAAAACCAGGCCTGGGATCCATGGGACGATTTCCGCAATAAAAGATGCAGCTTTGTAGCACCGAGAATATTTGTTCTGGAGTAATGAAGCAGGCAGAAAATGGCTGTTGGGCTTGCTGAGGACGTGGTTTTCTCTCTTAAACTGCACCGGCTGCTGGGCATGGTGGCGGAGCACGCTCCAGCTGAGGACCGGGACGGTCGCCGCTCCCACCAGCAGCTTGTCGCTGCCGTTTTGCAGTAATAGTCGTTATCTGCATGGGTTGGCTTAATGGCGTAATTGTCTGCTATGTAACAGCGAGCGCTGCTTCTAATCAAAACGGAGCCTGGTGCATAAATATTTCTCTCACAAAAAATTGTCAGACAACGCTTAGTAAATGCTGCTGGAAATCTATGAACTTTAAATAACTTCCACATGTGAATACAGACCCTATTTATTAGCAGGAAAAAAGCGATTAATGCTTTTGGTCAACAGATCTAATTCAGTCCTGTGCATCCCATCTGTCACCCAGTCACTCCGAGACAGTTAAACGCACGGGCGGTGACATTTCATACATTTTAAATGTAATTTGTGGGAAATGTTTGCAAATTGGAGCTGCAGAGATAATAAAAGGAGGTAAGACAATGCCCTCTGGGCCCTGCTCGTTTATCTTGCCGGTAGAAGGGATGGTGACGGGACTCCTAGCCAGGTGCTGGTGGGGACCCCCGGCCCCCGCTCCCCTGGGCTTGTCCGGGGCACCATTGAATGAAACTCTCAACACTGATGCAGGGTTTGTAGGTGCCTGCAGGCTCTCCAAACCCTAAAGCATTCAAGAAAATAATCTTCTGCCAATATAGATTTGATTACAGCAGTTCCAAATTCTGGAGAGGACAGTGTTCAAGAGGTTCACGCTTCTTGGCCCACCGACGTGGGCTGGGGTTTGGTTGTTTTGTTTTGCTCTGCTTTGTTTTGCTTTTTAACATTTTGCCATGCACTTGCATGATCTGTCTGTCACCTTCCCCGTCTTTCTGCTCTGCAGCTTCCAAACTGTTGGCCAACAGAAGTGAGGGGAAGCAGCTCATGGCATCTTACCTCTTAAATGTTCCCAAAATGCTAAGCCAGGCAGGAGAGCACTGCTGTTGGTAGCATCACTGGGGAAAATCCATGATGCCCATGTGCTTTTCTGCTGCCCATCACTCCCAGGAGCCAAGGACCTGTCTCAGCACCTGGTGTCCCATGCACGTACCACGAAGGGAGACCCATGGGAACCGTGGTCTGCAAATGGTTTGGAACCTGCTGGTGTTGCCCAGGAAGTAGTGTCACAGCAGAAAGTGGGGGTCCAGGTCTAGAGGGGCAGCTGGAGCTGGAGCTGGAGCTTTGCTGGAGCACTGGGTGTGACGGTGGAGGGGTCCCTGCCATGCTCCCCTCGCACGCAGAGTGTGTACCCGGGCCACCCCTTATCCTGGTGGGTGCAGGGGGAGCGTTTGGCTTGGCAATACTGGGACACCCAGCCCTTGGCCCCTGCGGCAGCGGGGCAGGACAAGCTGCAGGTGGGCATCAGGGACATTGTGAGAGAGAGGAGCATGCTGAAGGGAAATCTAAAGGGTGGTTTGTTGAGAGTGACTTGGAATTGAAAGCAAACAGAGTTTTGTCATTTAATTTTTACTCATTGGTGGAATCTGGTTTGTTTAAGGATGTTTTCAAAGATACATTTGATGCCTTCAATTTTTCTCCTCATAATAAAAATCCAGAACACTTCAGATTTGGAAAATGGCCCATTATAATAATGTCCTGCAGTGCTTTTCTAATTAGTAGTCAATGTTAATTCAGGACTGTAACTATCCTTGAAAGAACAAATCACATTTTCACTATAGCTAAACATGGATTTAGCAAGCAAATTTTAAATCTTTATCTGCAGTGCCTTCTCTGTCATCATCTTTATACATCCAGTTTCGTAAGGAACTAGAATTGGGATGGCTGTGGAATAAAATCCAGTGGCAGCTGTATCTCGGTTCAGATTTGCATGCCCCTTGGGTGTTTTGCTTGACTAGGAATTCTTTTTCAAAGCCTTTTCTGAATTGAAAATTTTTAAAAAATAAAAATAGAAGAGACAAACGCACATTTCCTTTGTGCAGTGTGTGCTTTCATACCCTAATCGTTCCACAGATAAAACATCACTCCGGCTCCCTGATGCCACAGTCTATGCTCAATCCAAAACACTCAAAGCTACCATATGCCTGAGCCACAGATCGCTTCCTTTAACTTAAAATGTAGAAACTCTGGCGAGGTAAGAGCACGTCTGGCATCCACGTCTGATGGGATGATTCAGGGGCAATGTTGTGGCAACAAGACAGCTCTGGATAGAAGGGGCGGCCTCTCACAGCTTTGCTGCTGGCGATGGGGTCTCAGGGCTGGTTTCCACAATTCCATCTCAGAGGTGGGAATTGTCCTTTCCCTTTGACAAGCAGGCACCTTAGCCATGGCTCGTCTGACCTGGAGGGAGCGATGCTGGTCCGTGAGCTGCGAAGGGGAGGGTGGGTTGAGCTGGGCACCGGGAGCAGTTCTGGATTTCCATCCCACGGGAGCAGGGATGTGGGTTGACAGCGCTGAGGAGCAGGGTTTCCACTCTCAGCCCTCTGGGACTGCAGTGTCTGTGTGTGCGACAGGTGCAGAGCTTAACTTTCGGCAGCTTGTAAGGACACTGCTCGTGCTGGTTGGGGCCTATGACGATCACAAGGAATTTCACTGCGTGGTTGGTAAAACCTATTGGTCTGATAACTAGTCCTGAAAAATCTTGAGGGCTTCTTTTCCCTTTTTAAAATTTGTTCCTCTTTCTCCTCCCTCAGTGGGATGAGAATAATGTTACTGGCTTGAACAGCTGTGTGCTGTTAGTGTTCAGTGTCTGTTCACACACTTTAGTGCAACAACCTCCAGGCACGTGAGCAACATTTAAAAACTGGAATCCTGTTGCACATAGAAATATTTGAAATGTTGAGGGTTTTGTTAATCTAAGGATTTTCTTGCCTATGATTTTGGGATATGTGTTGGGGTTTTTTAGCGAGGGGGCTGCGGTGGCAGCTTCTGTAGGAAACTGCTAGAAGTTGTTCCCCTTTGTTCAGTGGACTCGGCCGGGGCTAGGGTGGACCCGCTGCTGGCCAGGGCCAAGCTCATTGATGACAGTGATAACCATAGAATCACAGAATGGTTTGGGTTGGAAGGGACCCTCAAGGGTCATCTAGTCCAACCCCCTGCAAGGGGCAGGGACACCTCCAAACAAAGCTCTATTTTCACTTCCATTCACACGTGTAAGAAGCCTTGGTTTTTGGCAAAGAGCATGCACAGCTGTAGAAGTAAACCTGAGAATGTAATGTTAGTATTACTAAAATCTTAGGAGTCTAACAATTATTAACTTAGATCTAATTGTTACAGAAAAACCAAAATAGCACAGTTAAATTGTTATGTTTTCTCCCAAGGGCTCTGGGTGCTGATGACGGGTCTTAGTCTGGAGCTGGCCCTGGATGTCATGGCGAGTGACGGTACCGGGGGTCCCTTGCTGGGATGAATGTGATGGCCGTGGATTTTAACACGTGTTTTGTGTGGATGCACTTCTGTCGCTCCAAGTGGGGAAAACGGCTGTGCTTCTGGAGTCATTAGCATTTAATGAATCATAAAATTAACTGTTAAGTATTTGTAAATAGACCTTTGGCAAGGTCAGCGATGGGCTGTTGGTCCATGCGTGGGTTCCTGCTGTGAAGAGTGAAGAAGCCCCGTTCCAGTATCCACAAAGCCAATCTCAGTCCTCAGTGCGATGTAGATCTTGTAAACCGAATTCGAATGCTTATTGGTGGCCCTAGGGAAGCTGTGATGCAGCTGGTAATACACCTCGTAAAACTGTCAAAGCCTTACGCATCTATGCACCCTTCTCTTGAAAAAAAAAAAAAAACCAAACAAAAAGCCCAGTGTTTATAAAGGAAGTAAAGAAGGGAATCTGTGAATTAAAGGTTCTTCTCAAGCTGTTTTTCAAGTACATTTCATAACTGTTTCCGATGTTAAATCACTGTGCTCCTAGCATGCAATATGTTGTTGTTATTTACAGCAGGAAAACAAAACAGGAGTAGTAGAAGCTTGTGGTCTTCTCCCTAATGAAACAAATGTCTGATAGATTCATGGCGCCGTTAGAAAGGCTGGAGGAAGCAGCGCAGTGGAAAGCACGTTAGTGTTGCAGCTCGCTGAACATCTGCAGGGTTTTTATAGCAATGTGAGAGGCAGAGGTTGGGGCTGGAGCTGGGGACTTTGTGCAGCTAAACTAACCAGAACAAGGTGCCTTTCATAAGGAAGGAGCTTTTTTTTTGTTGTTAATCGGGTAGGGGCAGTACATGTGTGTGATATCATGAGGAGGTAAAAGTGTGTGTTCATTGTAGGACTTGGACGCGTAAGGATTGAATGTTGCAGGTTTTCTGACATTCGTCAGGGGAATGGCAGTTTTAATAACACTCATCATTTTTCTGAGATACTTGTAAAATCCCTGAGAGCCTGCTGATAATGACTTCTACTTAATAGGGGAGAGAAGAAAAGTGGATAAATGGAATTAAGTGTCCTACATGGATATGTGACCACATATGGATTCAAATGAATACTGAAAGAAAATGATTTGAGATATAAAAGAGCAATTCAGAGCTTCCTCCGAAGCACCACTTGTACCAAGGGCTCGTCCTGCTGTTCTGCAAGATCAAAGGATCATCAATGCAACAAACTGGTAGGAAGTTTTAAAACTGAAAACAAAATGCTGTTTCTATTTTAATAATAGCAAAAGTAAACCTGGCGCCTTGGCTTTGGTGACAATGACTTTGTGGCTTTTTGGGAATAATTTCAGTATGATCGGTCAGCTGTGATCCTAACAAAAGGCAAGAGGAGTCACCGGCTCTCCATCTGATTGTAGGATGATCTGATGGTCAACAATCTTCTGGAAAAAGCAGTAGAATTATATTCAATTTGAATATGCATTTTTTAAAAAACAGAAACATTTAAAACTAAGTAGATTTAATTTTTAAGAAAACTAGTAGATAAATTGAATCAGGATCAGTTTTTTGTATGTTTTTTTTTTTATAATACATGCATTTTACTGAAATAACAAATCCCAATTTGTCTCACTCTAGGCCCAAGTTAACACATTTTCTGAATATTACTCTTTGAGGAATTTGTATCGTTTCATGTTTTGATCTAATTAAGGATGAAAATAAGCATCAAGATCTGTCAGAAAACTGAGCCTCATCCCTATCTGTGAGATACCTGCCGAGTGCTCAGCGCAGCACCTGAACTGACCCCTGGTCACCGGGGACATTTACGTGGTATTTCATCATGGAATGATATCATGCTCTGAGCAACCTGATCTGGTTGGAGATGTCCCTGCTCCATACAGGGGGTTGGACTGGATGGGCTTTCCCTTCCCACCCAAACCCTCCTGTGATTCTGTGATTCTATGATAAATGTTGAAGCATTTCAACAACCAAGCTGGGAAGGTAACTGTGAATATGATCAGAAAGACCTAAGGAAAACATCAGAGCATGACTGAAACTTATGCTGACAGAATCAGCTTCACCTAAGCTTTTGTGGTTTACAGGAAGTTCAGTTTAACAGAAGGGTGCACTGCAGTCCTGCTTTAGGACACCCAGAGCACAGTGACCCCCATGCAAAGCCTATCTGTAAGAACAAGGACTGAGATGGTGTCCTTTGTGAGTGACTGTATGTTCACACGTGCTGCAGGCAGGCACTGGACCCACCAGTAGCCCCACAAAACCCCTTAGGCAGCACCTTGCTCCCACCTTTCCGTGCGCAGTGCACGTGCCAAGTCTCCCTTTTGCAGTTTTTCTGTGTCCAGCTTGAGGGGAACTTTCACCTTCAGCTTGAATCCCTTCTCAAGCCTTGCTTCTAGCCCTGAGTTGCTTTGAAGCCTTTTAGATGTTTCAGTTCCTCTTTTTGTTTGTATTTTGCTTTTCCTCCTCCTTTTCTCCTTTAATGAATTCCTCTGAGCAGGGGGTCTTCAAACTCCATGTCTTTCATGAGACACATTCTCTGATCTGAAAGAGACATGTTTCTCTCACCCGAAGAGCATACAAGAAGACTTTATTGCCTTGGAGAGTCACATACATACCCAGAAAATGCACGCTTTGCAGGGGCTTTAATCCTCAGGCCTGCAGCAAGGAGAGGCTGTGTTTGCTATTGTTTGTGAGGCTGTCCCATTTTTCTGTCTTAGATCTGAGAAATCTTGAGTTTTGGGGATCCATCTATGTGTTCAATCCAAACTCTTTCTGGAAGGAGGTAAGAGTCTGTCGGTCAATACCAGAGGAGGACTTCTCTGGGGCAGCAGAAGAAAGTAGCTTCTGCATTTCTGCTTCTTCCTGCTGTGCGATCCCCCAGCTCAAAGTAGTCTGGAGCGTCCTGTTATGAGACGATCCAGTCATGAAAGCAAAACCCATGTGCCACCTTTCTCCATGTTTTGTTGACTGAAGGCAATTGGACTTCTTCCTCAAGGTTTGCCTCAACTTGAGATTGGTCTTCTCACACCTCTTAGCCTGCCTGCCCCACAAAGTAGACCTTGTGCTGGTGCAAGTCAAACTGCTCTCCAGTGCAGTGGCATGGCCAAAGAACGTCCCCTTTTCTCCCACTTTGTCCTTACCCTTCTGGCAATGGGATGACTGCATTCTCTGACAGGAAGATGTCCTCTCCTTCAGTGTTCTTAGACTTACTCCTGGCAGAGATTCAAGCCCAACCAATGTTCCTGAAATTTGACTCAAGAATCCTTTTTTTCACCTTTACCTCTTCCTGCCTCAAGGAGATGTCAGAGATTATTTTCTTCTTTGTCCAAGGATGAAGACTCTCTGGGAAGTCTCACGTCAGACAATTTTGGGCTTCCACCAACCTCTCCACATGGAGGCAGCAAGTGAGCTTCGAGCGCCACCACAGTGCACCAAGTCCTCCTCTTGGTGACAGACTCTGCATCTCCATCTGGACTTGCCCCTCTTCAAACCCAACCAGCTGTAACCAGGTGGGTTTCCCTGGTGCATCCCTGCTGGGCAAATGACTCTGCTGGATCCTAGTGTCAGGGACAGGTTTTCTGTGCTCACACATGGATTAGTTAATACTTAAAAGCATCTTCAGACAGCTTATTTGTGTAGTAATAGGATTGGCAAGGAATACACAAGGGAGATACTCAGAGAAAGAAAGAATTGTATTATTTCAGCATGTATTTATATATTTTTCAGTTTGATATGTACATGTCTGATTTGACCAGGAAAACCACAAAAGCACCCTTAGATAATTTGGCAGTAGGAGACCCTGATGACGTGGCCTATTGATGCACAATCCCCAGATGTGTGGCTCGTTGCCTGCAATGGTGTCGATTGCTTCCTATAACCCAGTCTGTCATTTTGATGAGCTCCAAATGGCACTGGGAGATGTCAGTCCGCTCTCTCAAGCTTTAATTCCCCTCTCGGCAGCCGTTTCGGCAGGTTTTGTGTGTGCAGGCGTGCCAAGCTATAACATGTGCTTTACAATCCTGGCACCACCACTGCCCCAGCCTCTCTGCCTGCTGTCTTTGCAACCCTTCCCTGAAATCATCTCAGCAGGATCCGCTGCGGCTCTCACTGCTCTGCATACTGGGAATTTGTCTTTCAGAAGTGGAAAACTCTCAAGACTTCATTGTGGATAGGTAAGAAAACACTGCACCTGAAGGCCTCAGCATTTTCTGAGAAATGCAGGCAACTTCTGCTGGTTTTGGGGCAGACCATGGTCTTATTTCCCCCCCGCAGTGTTTCCTATCCAGCAAAGACTTGCAGCAGAATTCCCTTCCAAGAGGTGCCTCCTGAGAGGACAGCAGCGACGGCAGGTGCCGGCACAGCGAGATAGGCACGGGCTCAGATCTTCGGTGCCTCCAGGCATTTCATCTGCTAAGAAGGCTTGTTAACATGCAAACGTCTTGGAAACGGGAGCTGGAGGGAAATGAGCTTTGTCTCAGGGACTTTATACTCAGGTGGAGGCTGACACTGCCAATATGGTCCTCTACATAAACAAAGCCCACAAGTGGTGTGACCTACAGCAGACCCATTCGCTGCCTGGTTGCATTTCAAAAACGTTGACTGCCTTAGCAGGCAAGTTGAGCTATTTTAGGCAGATAAATTGCGTGTGGGAGGACCCAGTTGACTCCTGCAATTTGTGTTAGTTTGATATTGATTTCTTTACAGCCCAGAGGACCAAGGAGGTCACACTGACTTCAGGATGGAGGATCTAGTAAGCCATTCAGATGTGTCTATCAAGATTCACAGGTTTTTTTTACCTCATTGCTTTAATTGCAAGCATGTTGCAGAAGGTAAGTCAGAATTTACCGAAGGAAATTTGTCAAAGGTTTAATTGCCTGCAAGGATCAAGGGCAAGGTGGTTTCAGGACTGGTACATTGTCTCAGATCTGACATCCCATGTTTTGGTTTTAGTACTTGCCCTGGTTCCGGCTAGGACAGGATTAATTCTCACTGGAGCTGGGAGAGGAGCTGGGGCTGGTGGCCCTGGGGCCGGGGACACAGCTGGGATAGGTTCCTCATTAGCCCACAGCTGGGACAGCTAATTACCCAAATGAGCCCCAGGGCTGGGCCATCCCAGGGCCATCCTGCTCAGGGGATAAAGTGGGGCTGGGGCTGAGGGGCAGGTTTGGCTGCTGGGGAGGGAGCTGGGCACCAGGATCCCCCTGAGCTGCTGTGCTGTGAGTTATGTGCTTAAGGATGTTCTGTTATTAGTTTTGTTTTCCCTTTCTGTTTTCTTTTCCTCTGCTGTTCTCTTGAGCTATTTTTATCCGAACTGAGGAGTTTTGCTTTCTTCCCCAATTGTCCTCCTCATCCCGCTGCGGGGGGCAGTGAGTGAGTGACTGCGTGGCATTTTTAGCTGCTGAGTGGGGTTAAACCACGATGGTACTAGGTTTTTGCTCAGCATTCCTCATATTGTGATGCTTGCAATGTCCTTGGGCTGCTCTTCACCACCAAGAAGTATTCTTTTTTGTTTGTTAATTTCTTACACGTCTGCAACGTTTTTCTCTGGGGGGAGATACCCCAATACAAGACGTCCTGAGGGTGTGTGTTTTGGAGGGGAATGCTATTCTGCTGCAGTGCACCAAGTACAAAGGAGGCTTTAATATTTAGTGATAGCCTGGAGCCTGTGCTTTCACGCTGAACGGTGAGACCATAGGCCTCGGGCTGCTCTCCAGGCACAGTTGTCTGCTCCCAGTGCAGGGTTCTCTTGGCCAGAGCTGGTGGGGTGTCTGGGGTTCCCTTGGGACCACGTTACTGTCTGTAACGGTACCTCCCACTTCTCCGAATTCCTGTTACATTTCTTCTACATAGAGACACATTTGTCTCTCTGACACAATAGCTATGGAAATTCCTGGATCCACGCTATTTTTGGTGAACCTCATTGTGTATGAAGTCATCTGCTGTTTCGCTTAACTGGTTTGATAAAGAAGCATTGTCCTTACGTCTGTCAACGAGCAGAAACTGTTATTAATTTCTGTTCCATGAATGCCAAGCTGGTACTGCATTAGAATATTTTAATCCATCTTCCTGGATAATAGTATCTGTGATCACTCTGCGTTTGCCAGTTTTTGTGAATGCAGAAGTTTATTTACTCGCTCTGATATTTAAATTCTCTCCAAACCGTCTCTGACGGTTTCAGCAATAGGTTTTGCATGCAACAACAAATTCCACTCAGAAAACAAATGATACAGCTATGTGAAAAAATTGTGAAAATAGGTTTCTAAGTGCGTATGCACAACTGCTTATGTCAGAAGAGTTTATCGGTTTGTCCAATCACTCCAGCAAGTACCACATCACTTATCTGCAGCTAGACAGCAAAGTGTACACTTCAAATACTCAGATACAGCATAAATCCTTGTTCAAAAATATGTTTTCCCACGATCACGGGTATTCAGCGAGCAGACAGACTAGCGTCAGTGAGTTGCTTGAGATAAACTGGTTGCTCTAATAGGTGTGATTGTGTCTGTATATGTGCACAACTTGGTGACAGGACTGAAATGTTTGTGCCGTGGTTGAGTGGCTATTTTCTGTTTAAATATTGTCAGAGGGTTTGTCCGGGTCATGGAGAGCTGTAACTTTTGAATGTCAAAATGAATTTTTATTTTTCTGGGAAAGGAAGAAATTGAACTTTTGGATTGAAAATTGTGTGGCTGTGGAAGATTCGCTCGGGGTCTGGGAAGAACTGAGCTTGGAGGGGAGTTTCAGGGATGTGAGGTATTGGAAATTAAAGTGGGATTATCAGCTCTTCTGCAGCTCCTGTGGGTAAAAACCTGTGTGTTTTCTGTGCTTCTGCAAGCCTGAAGCTTTCTTTTAAATGTCTTGCTGTTAAGTAAGAGATAGTACAGAAGATTATAAATGCAGAAATCTCAGTTATGTGAAGGAGAGTCCTGGTTGCTTGCTGATGCACAAAACGTTCATACTGGGGACTTTTATCTTAGTCATGTCAGTTCAGTTTTATTTCATACCAAGTTCTCCTACAACAACTGCTTTCATATTGTTCTATGTGGCATTAGGTCCTCTGTTTTCAGGTACAGCTGCCTAGAAGACCTAGTTAATAATCTAAAAAAGGCTCTCTATTTGTAATTTAACGTGATGTAATGGTGCAAGACTGCAGACCTCTATATCCATGGAAACCCTCCGCGGGTCAGGTCTTTCCCAGACCAGTATCACAGACTGGGAGCAATGGTGATTCCTGGTTGATGTCCATGTCCCTCTTGCAGATTTAACTAATAGTTTTTATTCTTCTGGCTCAGGTGTTTGTCTTCAGTTGGGGACTTGTAGTTAATCCTTGCTTTCAACCATGTCTTATTGACCAAAATGGCTTTGCTGAAGCAGAGCGTTCTGAGCCACCCCGGCATGTTCTCAGCATGGCAGGACCTCCAGGTCTCCCTGGGGCAGATCTCAGTGGAGAGGGCTTCTGCAGCGTCCTGCATGGAGGAGGAGCCCCTCCTGAGGAACCGGGGGGATGCTCTGTTCCTTGTAATTACAGCTATGAAGTATCAAAAATCTTGGGTTGATTGAAAGCCTGGAGGGTCAGAAACTGGAAAGTTTTTTACAAAATTGGTACCTGCTCCTCAGATGGGGGCAATGTCCTGTCACTCTGTCAGCAGCACTGACTAACCACTATGTGCGCTCCCTCCAATTACTGTATCCCTCAGTCCCCAGAGTGCTTTCGGAGGCAGTCTGTAGAAGAGCATTCAATGTACCGTTGTCAATTCTGCTGAGTGCTCCTCTGGTCGCCTCCAATGAAAACAAGAACAGCACTGGCCATTTTCTCTGTTTTGCTTGTGGTGAAGGCCTCTGCTTCTCGCAGGTGAAGCTTTTCATTAGGCTGTTGCAGGAAGAGTGTGAGAAAGATGTTATTTGCCAGCTGACCTGCCTTGTTGTGAGGAGGTAGGAGGTAGAGGTGAAATGAAAGGAAACAAACTGCAGTGCGAGTCCTTGGAGCTGCATCTTCCACACTCCAACCGCTCGATGGCAGCCGGGGGCTGGGAGGGGTTTTGTTTCATCGCTGTTGCTGTGCGGCAGGTCTGTGATTCAGATCCAGGGGAATTTGCTGTAGGTCTCCATCAGGATTGTGAGAGCAGGGGTCATACCAGATCTGATTGAAGACCCACCAGGGCTGAACCCTGCCTTGGCAGGAGCCCACAGGAGATGCTGAAGGAAGAGTATGAGGGCCTGGATGGAGGACAGTGGTGTTTTGCTGGTCCATAAACCTGTAGCTTAGGGGCTTTCAGCTTCAAGCAATATTTTTGGTTTTAAAAACTGTCCTCAGTGAATTTACCTAATTATCTTTTTAACAAAAATAAGTGTTTGTTGTCCAGTTCCTCTCCGACTACATTCTGCTGTGATGTACACCTGCATGGATGCAGACAAACACAGATTTGAATGATTAATACCCGCAGTGAGTTGTGTTTCTTGGCATCCAAGGGATTCTCCAGCATTGAGGCAAACCAGATGGGTTGAAACTGCCCTGTCCCGCTATGTAAGTCACACATGCTTTTGAACAAGCCATTTTTTAGGAGACCACCCTTGTGCTGGGCAGAGGAGGATGCTGACTTCTGGATGAGCAGAAGTGGCTCCCAAAGGAGAGGATGAGCAAAAAGGTCACTGCATTTATCTGAGCATGGGTAAGGACAGAGCAAGTTCTGACCTTCAGAACATGTGTGGGACATGTGCAAGGTCACAAGGGCATCTTGGGGTGCACCGGCTGCTGCCAGGCCAGAGGTCTTCAGCCAGGGCTGGGTGCACAGCGGATCAGGTCCCGTATGGTGTTGTTTGCTCCCTCTGTGAAAGCTTTTGGGCAAGAGTCCAACCTGCTCTTCCAAGGGATGGAGGTGCTGCATCTCTGCCCCAGAAGGCTCTTCTGCACTGCTCGCCGGTGTCCCCAGGGGAGGGATGGCTGCGGTATGTGTATTGCATCATTTCGTTGGTCCCCTCCAGCCATGATGTTTCACCACCTAAGTTGAAGAACGAAGTAGGTTTTGCTCAAGTCCAAAATCAGGAGAGCTGGAACAGCTCTGTGGGTAGTAATCCTCAAGAGGTTCCTGCCTGAGTGGCAGAGCTGCCACCAGCGGTCCCGTCACTGCGATCTGCGTTGTTTGATGTTTTCCTCTAAAGTCCGTGACTGATTCCTGAGTCACCCAGAAAGGCCACAGGGTTTAAACCTCTTGGAACTCAGTACCCAGGTGCTTGGAAGCTGGGCAGGTGAGAATCCTGCGCAGGGCTGGTGATGCTCAGAGCCAGCTGAGACTCACCTCGCTTCCGCAGAGTTTCGATTGCTAATTGTTTCCTAAATATTCCGATTAATTTGTAAATCATGTTGCCATAGCAACAATAATTTCTATGCATTATGAATATCAGACACCTCTTGAATCAATTTGTTTTCCCTTGTTGCCATAGTGACAGACATTTTGTCAGAATTATTTAGGTGGAGAGAAGTCCAGAGAACTTTGCAGGGAAGGAGATGCAGAAGGAGCCCAGCCAAGAGCCCAGCCTCCCTCCCAACCACTCCTCTCCTCCCATCATCTCCTGCCCTTCTGCGAATGGGTCCCCCAGGTCCGAGTGAGAATTGGTTGGCTTGGATGCAAACAAGCCCCTCAGCTGCTACCTTGTACCCATCCTCACCCTTTCCAAACTTGAGCACATCGCGTGTCCGCTGCTAATGGCCCCCTGTCACCTGGCTTGGTGTTGGACCTCTTCCAGTCCGGCAGCCTTCGGTGCCTTTCTTCTCTGCATTCTCCAATGGTTTCTCCTTTTATATCCAGGTCTTTGGTCACATCTCAGCCTTCCCAGGTTTTAGAGCAATGTCTAATAAAACAGGTTGGGAAAAAAAATGTTTATCTGATACAATCATTAGTGATACAGAATAGGTGTGTTGTGAAAAATCTCAACAGCTTGTTTAATTGCATAAGTGGTAGATGAGGCCTTTGAAAAATCTGACTTGTAATACCGAGTACGCCACCTACTTTTTGTTCAGAAATGGTGTTGCTTCACTGTGGCACTTCAGTGACGAGCTCCCCAGTCAATTTATCGAACCCTTTTTGGGGACTCTGCCTTCTCAGCTCCTCCAGCTCAGCTATTGGGCTGTCAGGATCCACCACCCTGGCCGAGGTGGGTTCTCAAACATTGCCTCTGCAGCCAATATTGCTCTTGGTTCCTAGGACTGCATGAAATCCTTGGAGTGGAAGAAAAGTCATGAGGGAAAAAAAAAACAAAATCTGAGCACCGTTTGATCGTCCTCATAGTTCAGCTTCCTACAATCTCTTATTTGAAGAGTAGTAATCATGCAATTTTTAGGACGCATCCTATTGACTCCATCTGTATTTGGCAATATAAGAAATAAAAAAATATTTAAAATAATCTGTTATTAAACATGTGAGTACTCAAATTACAGGTGAGCTTTGGAAAACAAATTAATCTTCTGAGTAGGAGTTGGGAATCTCCACTGTGGGCTTGAAGGCTCCCGCAGGACCCCAGGGCTGTGCTCCTCTGTGCTGCGATTCCCCTGCCACGGGACATTTCTGCTCGCTTACCCCGTCTGCAATGGGAAAGCCTGCTGTATCCTTCCAAAATAAGATGTAATGCTTCTCGCATTGACAATGTCCAGGCAGAGGAGCCAGAACACTGAAGCAGCAAGCTGACATCTGGCAAAATAAGTGAGGAGGATACCTTGTGGCAGACAAATGCTGCTCCACACCGACTGTTCCATAAATCCATCCATCCTCTGGGTATGCACATGCATGCCTCTCGGTAATCCTGAGCCTCAGTACAGTGCTGCTGAACGCATGAATATCGGTAAGTCAGAGGGGAAGATCCCCTGAGGAGAACCATTTTCTTCCATACTGAACATAACCAGAAAATAAAACGTGGTGCTGCTCTTCCTGCATAAATCATGGGAAGCAGTTACAGGGATTTCCATCCTGGTCTGTGCTGCTCTGCCTTCCCCTGCTGTCCCAGCTTCACCTGCACGCTTACCTCCACTTGGTGGTAGCATTTTCTCTGTCTTCCCTCCTCTCTCCCAGCATTTTGAGTGGTTGTGGATGCGTGTAAGGAGACAGTTCCCTAAGTGTGTGATAGAAGTTGAATTGAGCATGTACTCTTCCTCTGCCATGCAGTGAAGTCTGACACTCAGATCCTTCCTGGACTGGGTTTTCTGGCATTCAAAACACTTTCTTCTAATGTGGAAGAAAGAAGAAAAAAAGCTTAAAAACTGGAAAATGCCACCCCATGACCAGCTCTGCCTTGTCCTCAGGTGGGCTTGCCCCTCTTGGAGGGAGGCAATGGTAGAGCACCAGCACTCAGCCTAAAACCTGGTCCAGCTTAAGGGGAAGCTGGTGACAGGGCTTGCTGGTGGTCCTCTCCAGGGAGGTGCAGTTCCAGAAGGTGAAAGCATCCCCATGTCTGCCCCAGCAATGCCTTCCCTGTTCCTTCTCTCCTGGCAAAAGGTGTTGGGGTGAAGGCCTTGCAGCGAGGAGTGGTGGCATAACATTTTTCATGAGCAATTCACCTATGAGGTGGGAGGGACAAGCATCCACGCTCTGGTGCAAGATAACTCTCTCAGGGGCATCACGAATGTCCTCCCAGCCCTGTCCTGATGGCATCAGTACCTGCTGCTGGCGGCGAGCCACACTGGGCTCTGCCTGGTCCCCAGAGACACAAATGTTGCTGCTGAGGGACCGGTTTCAGCACAGCTGGGTGGGATGGGAAGGAGATCTTCCCCATGGAGAGAAGCGAAGGAGATGCAGGAGGAACACTGTGAGCTGCCAAGGCAGGGCTGTGCACGGGCAAGGATCCCCATGGATGGTGCAGCTTCATCAGATTGAGACAGCAAGAGATGATGTCACTGTTGGCTTTATTCCTTCCTCTAGCTATCGAAAATCTGCATAAATCCTCCACCTCGGTGATGGGCCATACGTATTTTGCTCGTGCTACTTTTGGCTGTCATTAACCTTTCGCGGTCTGAGCAAAACCGCAGTTAAACGTGGCGAGGTCTGTTGTGCCAAGGCTTTTTGCTTCTGTTTGTGCCACACAGGTGCATCTCATTTTCTGCAGAGAAAAATTGCAGCACCACCTGCTGTAAATGAAATTATTGTAATATTAATTCTATTTTTTTTTAATTGAAGTGTGCCATTTATAGATAGCTTATCTGGATGGCATTTACTGCTGTTCTCTTCCCAAAAAGCAGAAGGCTTCCAATCCCTGGAAACTCATGGTTATTAAGACACACTAAATTGGTTTGCAAGTTAAAAAACTCTTGTTCTTTTCTAAAGAATTGGTTGCCATAGGGGCTGGCTGGATTGTGACATGGAAAGAGAAAGGAAACTCTTTCATCTCCTCATATCTCAAGGAGGTTGGCTACCTGGATTGCGGTGTTGGTGTATGCTGTGCCTTTTGTCGTGCCTTGCAAATGCCTTTTGTGACTGCTACGGCTCTGTTTTACCCAGAGGGAGGATGGGAAGGGAGAACAGTAGAGAACTTGGGGTGCATCCTGGTCAAACCTGGTGCTGATGGCTTTCTGCAAAGGGGTGCTTGCAGGTTCTTCACTTTGAAACAGTTTTGCTTAGAAGTGCGTAAGGATGGGCTACGACGCTGGGCATCCTGCTTCTCTCTCCTCCTGAGAAGGGCACTCTCGTTTAATAAAATCGTAATTCCAATGAGTGGTGGAGTTGAAGATGATGGTGCTAATAGCTCTTTAATGCCTCTGAGAGCTGGATGGGAATACTGCTTGGAAGGCTGTAGGGGACAGAGGCACGAGGTGGGGCTAAAATTGTCCACATCTCGTTCCCCCGTGCCTTTTAGGGCTGCCCTCCTGCCCACTGCCTGGCAGGTGCTGAACAACACCCTGGGGTCACAGCGATGGAAGCCTGCCCCGTGGATGCTCTCCATCACTCGGCCACAGCAGATTTTCTAATTTCCTTCTGAGTTTGGAGGCTTTTCTCCTCTGGGTGCTGTGGATGGGTAACGAGGTCTGGCACAGCCTCCCAAATACTGTGTTGCGGGGGGGAAAGACTGTGTCTCGTTGTGCTGAGGGAAGGGGATATTTAAACTGGAGAAAAGCTGTGATGTCTGTGCTCGGTGCTGCCAGCGTACAGAGCTCACTGGGGAGGCATCATGTGAGAAAGCCAAAACCTACGGCAGCCTCATATCAGAGCCCGTTAGCGTGTAGCCAGGGTAGGTTGGATGCTGCAGACTTCTATGGCCTTATAATTACAAGGGCTACCTGTTCTAATGCTGTGTATTAGAAATCATTATCTGGGATGAAAAATAAACCTCTTAACAGATTACTGCTGCAAAATGTATGATACTCGGCTTTCTTGGGAGCAGCCAGTTTTAGTCTCTGTCAAGAGTGGTGTAATTACCGTAATGAGCTTTTGGCAGGCTTTTTTTGGAAGTGTAGTTCTTTTTATTCTTCTTTTGAGAAAGCAAAACAAATACATGACTCTGGAAAAGGAAGGTCTCCTCCAACCCCCTTGCCCCCACCCTCCTCAACGCCTACGAGCACGCGATGAAAGAGGAGAGGGCTTTGCGGGTGTCTGGCTAACAACAGCTTTTCTTCCAGAGCAATGGCTCAGATGGCAGGCAGCTGCTTTTGGAGAATTCAACCTTGACAAGGCATCTGCTCCAACCGCTCCGGATGCGGCAGGGCTGAGGGGAGGAGTTTTTCACAGCAATTGCCGAAACTCCTGGAGTTTTACAGTGAAAATAAAGCAAGAGGCGGGTGGCGCGTGTCTCCTGAAGCCGGAGCTAGTGTGGTATGGCAAAGCACGGTGAATCACAGGATCACACAAATAGTGACTGAGAGCTAGAAATAGTCCCAGACTCCAGGAAATGCCGTTACTGTCTTCCCATTTAAACACGCTGCCTTCACGGAACCGCAGTCACTGTATGTACTATCCATTTAAAACACTAATTAAACCTGCAATTTCCCCTTTTCAAACCCAGCGAGCCTGGTTCTCCATTTCTTTGCATTTGGCCTTTTTAACAACTAAACACACGCAGTGTTTAAGAGGAGCCCGTGCTTTGCTGGGAGAAGTGAGCTGCCATTAAGGCATCCGTGTGCTGCCCAGCCCATCGATGGTCCCCAGCAGGGGACCAGCCTCCTCCCTCATCCTCTAACCCACAGCAGCCACAGTCAGCTATTTTGGTGCAATCCCAGGTGATTCCTGTGCTCAGCTGCCTGCCGGGGCCATGCAGCCCATGGTCCCAGTTGCTCCTGTGACGTTTCAGTAGGTGGGACAGGCTGCAGCAAGTGGGATGTAGCCTGGGCATGTCTCTGCTGCTGGAGACAAAGGCCATGCTCACAGAGAGGTGAAGGGATGATGGGTCTGAAAACGCTGTGGACTGAAAATCAGCAAGTGAGGGATAAAGGGAGGAAAGTCCCTTTCTGCAGAGGGAATGGTGACTGGGCAGCCTTGCTCCCAGTCATAGAATCAGAGTGGTTTGGTTGGGAAGGGACTGTTAAAGCCCACCCAGTCCAACCCCCCTGCAAGGAGCAGGGACATCTCCAACCAGATCAGGTTGCTCAGAGCCCCGGCCAACCTGGCCTGGAATGTTTCCAGGGATTGGGCATCCACCACCTCTCTGGGCAACCTGGGCCAGGGTTCCACCACCCTCAGGGTAAAAAATTTCTTCCTTAGGTCCAGTCTCAATCTACCTCCTATTTAAAAACCATTACTCCTTGTCCTGTCCCTGAGCTTCAAAACAGGAGTGGAGGTTGGTACCATCTCTGCAGGCTTTTGTCCACCCTGAAGTATGGAATGTCAAACTGAGCTGCTTTAATATGGCTCTCAGTAGCCAAGAGGGCTATTAAACTTGAACTTATTCCCTGAGAAGAAGTAAAAGGCGAGTGAAGAAACACGACACATGCCACCATGTGCCCCTCCGGACAGGCTCTGCCCCAGGTGAGTGTACAATCCCCAGTGCTGCTAGGTCTCGCCCCTCTGTCCCAACACCTTTTCCTGCTGGTAACTTAGCAGAGGAGGACGAAAGCGCAGTGGGGCAGAGGGCTCTGCGTGGGGGCCGGGAGGGATGGCACAGGCAGGTGGTGCTCCAGCCTTCATCTGCAGTGCTGCATCTGTCATCAGAACTGCTCAGTCACAGGGATTTCACTCTGTCTGGAGCTTCTCTGTGGATTGCATCCTCTTTCAAGCCGTCCAGGAGCACCAACTCACAGCACCTTGTTCCTGGTGTGTGGAGAGGAAGGCAGTGGCAAAGCTGGGAGTCTGTAGAAAAAGATGGAATAGGTTGGGCACAACCATGCTGAACCTCAGTTGGCAAGAACCAAAGTGCTCATTTTGCTTTGCTTGTTTGCATCAGTGGGGCTCCTGTGGTGAGGCTCTGCTGCAGGAAAGGAAAAGAGCTGGGAGCGCGGCACGGCCGCTGACAGCCACTCCAGCAGCTGTGACATCCTGTCTCTGCTCAAGCTGTTTGAATAACGTTCACGTATAGATGGAGATTTTTTTTTTCCTCCCCTGTCAGCTGATGAATTGATGATTTATGAATATATTCCTGTTATATGACTGGCTCTGTGGCCCTCTAAGGATTGTTCTTAATAAAAAGACTGACAGAAAATAAGGCATGCAGAAGCCTTTCTAGCAGCTAATGTTGGTTTTCCCCCTCGTGCTGCCAGGTCAGTTTTTGTGGCAGCAAAAAGTAGTGCTTCAGCAGTACAGAACTGATCCTGATGGCAAATCAGCTGCAGCCTTCCTGCTGGAGAAGAGGTCGGCCGTGTGTACGGCACAGGATGGTCCCAGCACATCACTGGTGTCAGCCAGCACAACCCAGTCCTAACAGGGCTTTGTCATTTTCATACTCATTTTTAAATAATTAACAGGAGGACTGGTTGTTCACAAGTTAAAATTACACCTTCTGGAACCCTTGGACTGGAAAATGGTCCCCAGTTTCCACCCGTTGCAGGCGGTGATGCTGAATGTGCCTGTCCCCCACCCCATGCAGCTTCACCCAGGGTTTTGCTGCCTCTGCCTGCTGGAAAGGCTTGTCCAGAAAATCATTCATCTGGCAATTAAAAAAACCTCTATTCTGAATTTTATGGCTTGAACCCACAAAATTTGTATTTTTTTCTGAAGCCTGAATGTCCTGTAGAGGAGCTCATATTGCTCAGACTTCAACAGGAGATTAACTGTAAGGGAAAGCTGCAGATTCCCGTAGCTGGATAACCCTTCGCACAAAACCTCAGAGCAGGAAAAGCAGTGCTGAGGGGATGGTTTAGTTCACATTTTGCATGGTTTTTTTTATACTCTGAGAACTTGAATTTTTATTCTTTCTAGTTCAACCCAGTGCTTTGATTCGTCTGGTGAAGGGTAGCTCCAGCAACTACACTTTAGGAACGTTTTCCAAGGGAAAAGCATCCCCTTTTTTGAGTAACAGGCTTGAAAACAAAGCAATTGCAGTCTACTCAGAGTAATAAAGGCCTGTATAAAATGTATTTTTCTCACTACTGTCAGCTTTGTCTAAATCTGCGAAGGGATTGTTTTGCCTTTAAGTATATTCTATTAGCTGTCTGTATTGCTGCGTGTGAAAATCTAATTTCTGTGACAAATTATTTTCCTATTCAGTGCGTTAGGTGAAAAGACTCCACATTTCTAACGCTAAACTGCCTCCGTGTTAACAGAACTGCTCACAAGGACGCTGCAATCGCTGCCAGCGTTTGGGTTGCGTGCACACAGGCTGGTTTCCCTGCGCTGCCTCGATTGTTTCCATTTGCAGCTCATGCCTCTTTCTGCTGAGCTATGTGTGTTTTGCAGCTTTTCTTCACCAGTGTCTGTACCTGCTCTGAAGGCATTTCTGACCTACTGGGGATGGGCTAGCAGTGCTGGCTTCTGCAGGGACCTGCTTCTGTTCTGCTGGAGCCCAGACCTTTGAATGTTGTGGTGTCCAAACCAGGACCGCCTGGTTTCAACACCACAGATGGTCACGCTGATGTTGTGGGGAGCCTATTTCCACCCCTGTTCTCCAGGCTGGGTCTCATGGAGTTTCGGTGGTACCCGTGTTTTCCATACTCTGATACAAGTGCAGCGCAGTTCCTTTGCACGGTCCGGGCCGTGGCTTGTTCTGTGGGCAACGAATGCCCCTGGGCACCAAGGCAGAGGCAATGGATGCCCTGGGTACCAGCAAAGCCAGCTGTCCCTCCAGCACGTGGGCTGGTAACGGGTCCAGGGATCGTGTCCCCAAATTGGGGTGCAGCTGGGGAAAGGCTTGGCACATCCTCATCTCGGTGGGTATCATTTGCTCTGCCAGAAACGTGCAAATGGGGGTGTACAAGGATGTGCCTCCCTGGGCTGGTCCCGTCTCCTTCCTGCCTCTTGCGCTGCATACTCAGCTGCTGTGATTCATGAGCTTTCTCTGTTCTCCTTCCCTTTGGCTACGGCAGCTTTACGTACAAGACTGTGGTCTGAGTTGATGGTGTTGAGGGGGAAAAATTTCATACTTTTGAGAAAATAGGACCAAACTTTGTCTTCAAAGAACAAACAAGAGGTGAAAACTCTTAGGAAAAATCCAAACTGTGTAAATGATGTGGAGTGAAGGGCACGGACGTGGGCGAGCCGCTGGGCGCAGGATGCTGCTTCTTGGTCGGTTGCTTTGAAGCTCTCTGGGTTGCAACGGCTGTGGAAAACTCGCCTGGCAAAACCCCAGCACTTGGCTGCAGCGTCGGCGGGCTGAAACGGCTCACGCTGTGGTCAGAGCCAAGCTGGGCAGAGACAGTCACACCGGGAGTCGAACGGGAGGAAACAAGCAAAATGAAGGGGAAGTGGGCTTGAGGGAGGCGGAGAGGAAAAATAAAGTGAAAGTGTGCTCCCTTTGGAAAATGTGACCAATCTGGTGTCCCCCATGGCAGAGCAGTTTGCAGCCGGTGCTGGGCGATGCAATTAAAGCAGTGAGCACAGGAGCGGCTGGCAGGGCTGGGAGGTGGCTCCGCATCTCTGGCTTCTGTGGCTTATTGGTCCCTGAGGGACTCTCCGGAATGAGACAGGTAAGAGGGATGTGTTCCCAGCTGCGGGGAGGTCAGGTGCTCCAGCTGAGTGTCTCGTGAATCTTTAAGCAGTGCAGCCTGCTTTCTGTCTCAGGAAATTTCTCATTTGCTGGAGTTTGCCCCAAAATGTGTGACATGAGGTCAGGCTCCCTATTGCCCCGGGAGCAGTATCGGCATGGAGGGAGGGAGGAAGCGCTGAGCGGGACATCCATGGCTCTGCAAGAGCCCTGAGCCGCCCTGCCCACGGGGACCAGCATCGCCAGAACCCTGCCAGGTTTGTCTGCCGCTTGAGGAGGTGGCGTTGACCCATGGGCTGGTGGATAGTGCTGGACGTGGTTTGAATCGCATCATGTACACAATGACACCTTTCTGCTTTGGCTGAAGTGAGATAGCTGGTTTAAAAGCCACGTAATCACACGGCGGGTGTGTGCAGTAATGTCACCCCAGGCACTGGTGGGAGCAGGGTGCTGAGGGTGAGGGCAGGACAAGGGCAAGCCACACGTTCCCTGAACAAAGTCCATGATGGTGAGAGGTGACGGCAGAACAGCTCTGTGGTGGAATGTCTCCAGGAGTTGTAATGCATACGGATGGTCCTTGCTTGAGGGATGGATATGTAAACTTAAGCCGTGGTCTGGGCCTTCAGTGACCTCTGTTCATCTTCTTCCTTTTGTCTCCTGAGGAGCTTGAGGTGCATCTTCTCCAGCCCCCAAAACCCACTTCTTGCTCCTCCCTGTCATCTTCTCTCCCAGTACGGTGTTGCTGTGAATACTTCTCTGTGTTCCCCCCTACTCCCACTGCCATTTCACCTCCTTCCACCCACGCCCAAAAAACCAAATCCACAAGCAGAAGCGTTTCATGGCTCATAACCACAGCTGGCAGAACCGGTGCCTGGCTTGTGACAGTGGCCTGAGCAATAATCTTCTGATTCTGATGGATGCTCAGAGCGAGTTACCGAGACCTATGTTTACAAAAGCCCACTGAATTTGTGACTTTGTACTTGGAAAAGCCCAGAAGAGCTATCTTGACTCCACCCTCACCACTTTTCCTGTGGCACTGCTTGCCCCTGGTGCTGACAGCGATACAGGGGTACCTGTGGGTGGGTGGGGTAGGGTCAGACTCCAAGCTCTTAACTCCTGCACTGTGGATAGCTTTGAAACCTTGGACCACCCTGTGTGTCTGCAGCTCTGTTTTCTGATGTCTGTAATGGAACAACAATGGTTTTCATTTCTTTACCTCTTCTAATACAATCTCCTGTCTGATTCTCCAAGCATCAGTAATATCGAAATGCTTTTTCACCACACAGCTACATTAATCACTGTGTTCAGATAATCTTCAGTAACCTGCAGCAGGGAAATGGGCTCTCTAGCACATGAAAAGGTTAAGAAATAATGCTTGGTCACCCTTGCAAGCCAATTTGAGCTCTCTATATGAAATAATAAGTATCAGATGAGACCTATGCATTATTAGCCATCTCTTATCTCCAGTTGACCTTTAGCACCCAGGCAAAAGAAATGAGGACTCGCGTTTTACGCTAACTTGGCAATGTGCCTGTAGCATCTATCAGGATGTCCCAGAAGTGCCTATCACCTCATCAGACAGACCATTATGGTCTGCTTTGGAGAGCAGGAACAAAACCAAGGTAAAACCACGCCGGACGGGCTGCAGCTGATTGATGGTGTCAGATTGCAGAGGCAACAGAAGAGTGAGACACGTATGGCAACGGGGCCTTGGCGGAGCACTAGGAAGCTTGAAGGGAGGTGTTTTGTTTCCTTGGCTGTATTGACTGAGCGGCCGCTGTCTCCTGAGCAGATCCAATCTGTTGTGATGTGACGTTTTGCTGATGGCACTCCTCTGCACAGCCTCGCTCTCTTCTCCTGTGCACTGTTCCTGGTACGTTGAGTTTTATGGCTCTCTGGGCACCGTAGCATCATCTCGGCTCCCAGTTTCTTCAGCAGGGACATGCCAGTCTGGTGATAAAGGCAGTGGGACAAGGGTGGCAAGTTGGTGTGGGGCAGGGCAATGTCCCACTGCAGGGCTGTTCTCTCCTCTTTGCCCTCCCTGCAAAGTTCTTTAGGTTGGGTTATTTTCCATCGGGGCCAGCTCTCCAATGTGTGACACTGGGGGAAGAAAGGGGCTATAAATCACTCTGCTACTCGTCACAGCCTTCAAAAGCTGCGTGCTGCTTGTGTCCAAGTGCTTCGGGTAGCTCCTGGGCCCATGCTGACCTTTCCCAAAGGCCGGCTCACTGACCTTTCTAGATGGCAACAAAAGTCACTAAAATTTCCCTTCTCTCCAGCCTTCTTACCACACGAAACATTAAGGGGGTAATTGTTATTTAATAACTGGTAACTCAGCTTTAAATCATTTTTACTCCATTTTATGCTCGTGTTGGTTCCCATTTTGATTAGCATTCAGTACACACTCGAAACAGGGAATCTGCAACAGGATTAATTCCATTAAACTGTGTGTTAGAAAAAGCTTACAACAATATTATTGCTCAAAGTGAAAATGAAAAGATTGGTGGAATGGGGGCAGCTGGGATAGGACTGCTCCCATCCTGGTAGATGTATCACCGAGAGAAGGTTTTGGGAAGAGAAGGGTGTAGATTCAACGAGGGGGTGTGTTTGCATGACACAGTGCGACGTGTGGCACGTGGCACTGCACAGAGAAAGAGGAGCTGTATGGATATTTCCAGTATGGAACCGAAAGCAGGGCAGCCAAAAACCATAGGATAATCTTGCTTGTTTCCTCTTCTGCCGTGCCTGGTGTGCCACCCCTTCTTGTTCAGCTGTTGGCCTTTCAGTTAAAGCAAGCTAAACTTGCTGCAAACAGAACGTGAGACCAAGTCCAGAAAATCAAACCAGTAAGCAGGACTTGGGGCAGCCCCTGGCTGACGTCACCAGGTTGACTTGGTTCCGAGGCCAGGGCTCAATGAGCAAACCCTGGCATGGCAGAAGTGCTCTGTGGGACGGACTTGCTCTCGGGACAGTCAGAGATGAGGGCGAGGAGACCTGTAGTGGGCAAACGAGTGCTTTGGTCCCCTCTCTATCTGTAGGTTTAGGTGTTTCTTTTAATTTCCATCAGTTTTCCATCTTCTTTGGATAAGACTTACTCTAATGAGCTTTCGTGCTGCACGCTGTTTAAGAAATTTTCACTTATGTGTCATTCTGGGGAAAAATCACTGCAAAATGTTGATGAACAGAGAGGACAGGGAGGCAGAGGCATCAGGCTGTGGTGGGAAAGCCTCTGGGAAGACACTTGGAGGAGCAAAGGAGAAAAGCTAGGGGCTACTGGAGTCAGCTGGTTCTGATATGCCTTACCCAGTGGTCCAAAAAGGGCCAAACTCCCTCAAAATAGCTTGAAATACAGAAAGAGGGTCTCCTGTGCATGTGCAGAGACATTTAGCCCTCCTCTCATCTTCAGAGAGTCTCTGCTCTAATTTAATTTTTAACCTTGAAAGTCCTACTCTGCCTGCATGTAGGAGACGCCTCGGCTACCCTCCACAATTGTATATGGGAGACATTTGCACACTTCTGGTAGATAAGGAGTCATTTAAAACACTGAGTTGAAGCAAAGAATTATTTCCTGTCCATAAGATTTACAACCATCTCCCTGCTTTTGGTGGCCAGGAGGCATTCTCCAGCAAGGATACATCTTCCTTAGGACCTCGAGTTTTCTGTTTGTCCATGCGTGAGAGGCATGATGCAAACCTCCCATCAGTCCCCCTGTACACAGCTTACAGCGGCCTCCTGAGCAAGGCCAGACGTGGTAGGAGTCAACTGCTTTGGGTGCCCGGCCATCCAGGTCTTCCTCCTAGGCAAACTAACAGCTGCATTTCTATGTCTGTGAGGCCAAAAGTCCAAAAAGATGTATGTGACTTACCAGGTCATTTTGGTATTTTGGACATTTCTAGACTGAGCTCTGTCTTGTGCGTGCTCTGCTTCTTGTTTGAATGCTTGCAAGAAAGGAAAAGAGCCGTGGTGCTCCAAGACCAATAAACGGATTATCCAAATTAAGATGAATGCGGCTGGGATAAATGCAGTTTCAGAATGATGTCTCCAAGCATCTGGAGAGTCAATAATAACACACCTCAGCAGCTTTGCCGGTGTGCTTTCGGAAGGTGAAGATTGGCTTCAATACCTTTAAAAAAGTGTCTCATGGCCCACAGGGCCATGATGTGAGAGCGCATCAGAGCAGTGTTTCTGCGGCCCCCCTGGGGACTTGCTGGCCAGAAAGGGCCATGTGCAGCCGGAGATGGGGGGGTCTCTCTGGGAGCGATGTCCCTTCAAACTCCCAGCTCTAAGAGCTGGGGCCGATGGACAGGAGAAGTGATGGTGCTCCGCTGTCTGCTACCAAGAAATCTGCAGAGCGGGTGATGTACTGACAGTTGAAAAAGGGCTTCGGTCTGCCGTGTCGGCACTTTGATGGGTGGTAAGCCTCTTGCATCCTTCAGAAAGACAGTGTGAGAGCCATGCTTCTTGCTTTTCTCTTTTCCTTTGCCTGCTGTTCAGTATCCTCTCATGACGTAAGGAGTCTACAGCTCTGCCTGAACTGGCCTCAAATTCTGTTTTCTTTTAATTTATAATCTTTTTGGGTGACATGAATAGTATTTATTTGAAAAAGGAATGGCTCAGAAGATAACTAATTGTACTCCTGCTTCCATTTATTCCAGCTCTCCTGGTAGACATCCGCTCAGTATCCCATAAATAAATGGGAGTTAAAATCTCATCACAGTATGGTTCTGCTGGGTGCTGGCCTCCCGGCTATGTTGTACTCAAGGTGGAATTGCTGCAAGAAGCTGGTAATTTACCATTACTACCCTAATGAAATATTTAATCAGATTAATCAATGTAACTTCATTAATCAGTGTGCTTCTCAGACGGAGATTGGTGCCGTGGTTGTCTCATCCTTTTGCAATGTGCTTTGGAGAACTTGATTTATTTACCTCCAGCATCTCCTCTCGTGTATCTGCGTTGCTACAGCTGGACTACAAAATCTGCTGCTCATTGATCAGCTCCAGGGGAAAGCATTTTCAAGAGCTGGCTGGAGGGGAGCTGCTGTGTGATTAGACTGTAATCAAGGGGGCTTCATTTTCTCTGGAGAAACTCCTGGGCTGGCTGCTATAACGAGCCCTGGCCGTGAGAGCTCTCTGCCCAGCATCCCCTCGGCGCTTCCCCTTGCAGAGCAGGGCCCGGCTGGGTGCATCAGGGAGGGCGCTGCCCTTTCTGTATGACCGTTTGGCTGTTTTCAGACCTTCCTTACAGCAAAGCGCGCTCTGGGAGCTGCCGCAGCCTCCTGGGCTGGTGGTCCGTGGTGTCGGTCTTGGCCACGTGCCCCCCGGTACGCTGCTGATGCCCGGGGCTTTGTAGAAGGTGTAGGGATGAATAAACCGGAACTGGAGACAGAGGCATTTTTCCTGATTCCTTTTTAAAAGCAAACCTCAAATCCAGAAAAAAGCTTTTTTTTTTTTTTTTTTTTCTTCTTTTCCCCTCCCCCCCCCCAGTGTCTTTGAAGGGGTGGCACAGTCGGTATGGTGACGTGCAATGCCTCCTTCCAGTGCAAATGTTCAGCGCGGTAAGGTCTATTGCTTATTTGCAGTGCAAAAGTAAATAACAAATTAACCATGTGAAATGAAAGGGATTTTTAGGGACCCCTTTTCCAGCGCTGACGTATGCGCTGTATTATTGTCTCTGGTTTCCCGTTACTTGTCAGCAGCATTTGCTCTCTGCCAAGGACTGGGGATCCAGCATCCTACAAAGTCTGTTTCACCAGGAGTAAATCTTTCTAGCAGTAGTTGTAGGCAGCGCACAAACATTTGCTTGCTGCCAGCAATCCCCAGCAGCACAGGTACCCAGGTCTCTGGGGTGAACGAAGCCTTCCCCGGTTCACTGGGCACCTCTCTCCTTGCACACCCACCCCTGGCCCTCGGGCTCTCCCTTGCAGAGGCCGTTGGTGGAAATGTGCCTGGTTCCTCCAGCTCTGCTGACCTTTTTGCAGGCTGCCGCTTTTACAACCTCTGTAAGATTTCTGTTAACCTGCGTACATTAGTGCTGTAGGGAAACCGACCCTCGGAGAGAGGAGGCAACGCAGCCAGTGCACTCAAACCATAGCTTCTTTGCAGTTTGGCTGCTTGTCTCCATCTTTAGTATTTCCTTCTTTCTTTATTATTATTTTTTTGGCATCCCTCAGAGCCGTGGTCCAGGGCTGCGGTCCCTCGTGGCGAGACGGGGTCTGTGCCTCGTGGCTGGGTTCCCACTGCTGCCTGCTCCCAGGCGCTTCCCGCGCCCCTGCCGTTAGCAACGCCTTGTCCTTTTTGTGCAGAATTGATGTCCCTGGTTAGTTTTACTGCTATGTGTCACAGATAAGCATACGCAACGTACAACTCCAGCTACCGCCTTCTTGGCAACCAGTAATTTGAAGTTTTACTGTACGTTATATTACAGACTGAAAAGTTGTTGACTTCCTCTGGATCATCTCAAATGCACTTAAATCATGGATGAATGAATGTATTTTTCAAAGATAAGTCCAGAGCAAATGAATTGGATTTATTTTTAATGCTGACTTGTTTCTAATGCTCAGTGACACATGAACAAACGATTGCCATCAGTTGTCCTCTTTCTCTGTAGGATATTGCTTTGGGCAGGATAATATCACTGCGTTTAGGATTATAAATCATCCCTCGGGCTTTATGCTTCTTTGTGAAGGAAAAGGCTTAGACTCAGCCTCCGGAAGATAGATCAAACCTTCCTTATTGTCACCGTGCCGCTCAAGTCAACAGCAGAACTCATGGGATTTGACTGATTCAGGCGTGTCGGGGCACGGATGTCTCTCCATCGACTGACCTTGTCGGACCCTGGGTGAAAACAGGGAGGACACTGATGTGTTCGAGTGGTCCCCAGAGCCCCCTGCTACTGCTGGGGGTGGGCACAGGGCACCCAGACCTCAGGAGGGCTAAGGAACCAGAGCTCAGGGTTTAGGCACGGACTCTTTACTGCCGGGGGCAAAGGGTGCCCTGTACTTCAGGCCACCCCCTCTGGCTTTCCAGGTCTACCCCACCCTTTAACAGGGGTCTAAGGCCACATTCGGTGTATAGGGGCACCGCAGCTCTGCATGGTGGCCTGATAATTTTTTCTGGCTTTCTTTTCCATTCCTTTCCTAGCTTTTTAAAATACTACTTTGCCTTCTGTGATTTTTGCGAAGCGCAGAGCTAGTATTTTCACAGAGCTCTCTTATAACACACAAAATCTTCCAGGGAAGGCTGTCATTTCTTTGTGAAGGAAAGCAAGCAGTCTAGCATTTTGCTAGACTCCTGTGTAAGCCGTGAAAGGACCGTTCCCGTGCGCTGTTGGGAGCGGCGAACAAACTAGATTAAAATATACCAAAAGCACAACGAGAATCCCGAGAGTGCATCTCCAGGTGCACCTAAAAAATCAGGATGCTCAAGGACTGAGATCTGTCATACATCTGGCCACGTTTTCCAAGGAAAATAAGAAATCCCCCCTGGAGGGGAGGTGTATGCAGTTTTCCTGCCAGGCACCAACAGCACCTCCCCTGTGAGCTCACAGCGTTTCAGGTAACGTTGCTTTTGGAAAGAGGTAAAAAAATCCTGAGTGCGATACCAGAATGGGGATGAGGTGAGACACAAAGGCATTAACGTGCGCTCTTGCCTCCGATGCTCCGGCACGTGAAAGGGGGGATGCACTTCCCTGTGGCTGGATGGAAGGAGAAGCATTTGACGCTTTCTGCCCAAGGCCAGCGGGATCCTGCTCGCTGGGAAGCCCGTGGACATCACCTGCCTGCGGGGTCTGGGTGCAGCGTGTCCTGCGCCTGTGGTACGTGGCACAGGAACGAGCGTGCTCAGCGCGGGCGGTAGCTCCTGGAGGCTTTTGCAGCCACGTTGTACACATCGTTTAGAAAAGTCTGTCTTCCTTTTTTTTTTTCCCCTTTCAGTAGAGCGCCTGTTTTTCGACATTTGGGCGCGTTTTGCCATATGTTGTTTTCCACTGTGTAATGATGTGAGGCACCTTAATGATGAAACGCTGGCATCCTTCCCAGAAGGTACAGCAATAGAAACTTCTTGCTTGCGGCAGTCTTTGCAAACTCATCGGACAGACTCGCGCAACGAGCTCGGTCTTAACTGGCTCGACTCACGAGGAACGGGGCTGGCATGCGAAATGCTGCTCGGGAGCAATGTGTCCTGGAGCCACGCCATGGAATTGTGCCACTCGATTGAAGATGATGACTCTGGAGGGGCACGTGGTCCCCCGCAGAGCAAGGGCATCCCACTAGGATGCCGGCCAGTGTTTCCCTCTCCACTGAGGAGGGGGGCTGAGCCCAGTGGCCCCTGCGCCAGGCACCGGGGCAGATCTGACCCCCCCAAAAGGTGCCAGAGTCTGTTTGCTTTTTTGTATATCATGGTACCATTATTGTAATGGCTTTTTAAACACCCTTCAGAATATATGCTGGAGATCTAAGGAGCTATTAACAGAGAGCATTTTAAATCTCTCCAGTATTGCTTATGGCAGCCTCTTGTGAATTTGCAATGAAACGATAACTCTGCTGGGGAAATCAATTATGCCAAGCAGTTTGTTACATCATTTTTCAATGTATTAATTTTTATTTCAACAGAGAAAAAAACATGGTGATTCCATCTATCATTTCTGAATGAGGTGGTGTACAATAGCCTCTTGGGACTCCTGCAGTTCTGCAGTCACTACCGTCAATAAAGGGGAAGGAGAAAATCTGAGTAATTTCCAAATATGAGAAATTATTATAAATTGGAGTGAGCCAATGAATGCAATTATGACAGCCCAGGTTTATTATCCGTGCTGGGGATACAGCATCCATTTGACTTTAACTGAACAAATTAATGCAGGTAACTATTTTGGTGGACTTCCACACGCACATATTTCAACATCAGGACAAGAGGTCTTCTGGTTCACTGCCGCTTTGTTTGTTGTAACCAGGTTTGGAAACCAATGCCCTCGTTTGGCTGCAGTAGATCATTGAACCTGGGCCTCAAGTTCACTGTGTTGTAAAATCTTCTTAAAGAAAAGTCATGTAAAATGTAGTTTACTTCATACCATGACTCTTCTGTCTTGCATAGGATAGCTGCTATGCTTGTCTCTTGTGCTGGATTTGGTACATTAAAAAAAAAAAAAAAAAACCACCCAAAAACAACAACAAAAACAAAACAAAACAAAAAAAAAACCCAAAGAGACCCATCTATATACCCATATATTATTTTGAAACTCTCTATACTCCACCTTCCAGCCACAAAAGATTAATGTCCAAGGTGAGTAGGACAAAAGCATTTTGTTGTGCTAGTGCAAATGTCAAGACTACCATAGGCCTTAAACCAATCCCAATCCCATGCTGCACTCAGGTTCTCTCTCAGCTACTGAAAGATACTTTCCTTTTATTGGAACTGTTAATATGAAAACAGGGGTTTCCTTGTGCTCCATTTTTTTGCCACAATGTTCACCACTTTCCTATCTTGTGTTCCTCTTCTCTATCCAACACTAACACTCTGTTAGTACTAAAATGGAAGAAGGGGAGAAACTGAAAGTTGACATTTCATCTTGTTATTAAAGTCTACAATTTTATTATATGGAAAAGGAAGAATAAATGGTGACGTTAATCTGAAAACTAGGAAGATGATAACTAATGTGAAATATATTTATTAGCCTATTCTACCTCTTTCCAGCTCTGCTTCTGGTTTTGGTGAAATTCCCTCATCCTACATCAGCACATAAAATCACCGTGGGCAAGAGCTGCTACAGGTCCATGGCTCAGACGGGCTGAAATTAGAAGCCTCTCATCACTGGCTGGTGAAGGCCAATTTCATCCGTATTCCACGTTACTCACTGAGCCAGAGCTATAATGAGCATAAGTAATAACGCTGGAGCCTCTTGAGCATCTGAAGCGAACCCCTGCGTGCGCTGCCTTCCGTAAGGCTGGAACACCCTCTGCAGTCTCTGCGCGATTCCCCAGTAAAAGTATGAGGTATTGCAGTTACAATTCAGTGTATTTCCGACAGGAAGGGAAACCAGGCACGTGTGTGCTGTGTGCTCCCAGCGCGCTTCAGTTTGTTTCTCTGCTCACCTGGGGTGGGCGGGGGTCTGAAGTAACTCAGCCTGCCCGTGCTTCGGTTCTGGTGTGGCCGCGGGAAGGATGGGGCGGGATGGCAGAGGTGGAGATGCTCACGCCCTGGAGCAATGCCTGGACCACTGACTCTCGCCCACCCCCTTGCTGATGGCTGCTTCACTTCCCTGAAGCACTTTGTGATCCGGCATAGAGTCCCACACCCTGAGCTCACACAGCGGCTTGCTTTCGTGTAGCAAAATGCCCTGAAATCCTGAGCAAGCTTCATGGAGAAATAACATTCCTCTGCTGAAACGCAACATTTGGGATGTGCTCCCAGGGAGCTGCGTCAATATTGCCGTAGGCACTCGGCCTTTGGGTACACAAGGAAAGGTGGTGGTGTGGCCAGATATGGCTCCTGTGGGCACAGCGCTGGCCAGGCAAGGCTCCTCGGTGGCCACCAAGTCTCATCATTCTCATTCCTGCTCCCTGGCTGGGGTTGAGCAGAAACAGCCCCTTTTTTAACCTCTCCTGCCAGTGGTTTCTCCCAGCATGCTTCTCTTTGGACTGCCCCTCGTGGCCATGGCATATCTAATTTATGATACTGCTCAGTGATTCTATGTACATCTTCCTTTTCTCCTGCATTGTTAATTCACCTGTTCTCCTCTCTGCGGCTGTGGAAGCTGCCCCTCTGCTCCTGGCGAAGTGTCCTCGGCCGTTCTGGGGTACTGAACAGCCCTGTGGGTGTGTTGGTCCACAGGGAGCTCAATGGCATGGAGATGTCCAGCTCACAGAGTGGTGCCAGGCACCCAGCACACGCCTGGGGCTGAGGGGGGTTTGTGCCAGTGGCAGCTCAGCCCCAGCCCCACGCCGGGCATCCAACCTCTGGCTCAGCTGGAGTGTAACCTTGCAGGTACAGGTCCAGCTTGAAGATTAAAGACAGACAATGCAGCCAATTCAGGTAGGTTTTTTCCATGATTAATTACTCTTAATTATTGGAGAGTAGGTGCATTAATCATGCTTTGTGCCGGCTCCTTCATTCCTCTGCACACCGCTATCTGCAGTGAACCAGAGCGTCACTGGGGGAGCGGGACATTGCTGTGGCACATGGGAACGGTGTGAGATGGCTCCTGCCCTCTTCTCCCTGCTCCTCCTGCCTAAAATATCTCCTTCTGCTCTAGGGAACGGAAGGAAGGGAGAGCCCGGCTCAGCAGGAGACAAGAGCATCTCCGCAAGGTGACGAGGGGAACCAGTGACCATGCTTCTCAGCGCCTGCAGCCCCCGAGAGCAGCAGCGGTGGTAGGAGCACAGGGGGCAAACGCATTAAACATGCAACCCATTAAATGTGGAAATGCAAATTATTGCATCTTTTGAAGATGTTTGTGTAATACACATATAAACCATGCATCTGTAGTCAACATATTATATATACCTACACATACACATATGCAGGCTATACATATTTACGAAATCTTTGCCTAATGGTCAATAATCTACTGATTGGGTTTTTGTTTTTGTTTTTTTTTACTGAAATGAAAACAGAACTGATTTTTGTGATGCTTGCATAGATCAAATGCAAAATTATTCAGGTTAATCAAACAGCTGAATGTTAAGTGTTGTAGAAGGCTCTACGATACTGAATACCTGTGAAATAAAATGGCTGGTGAAATTTCATTGAACAACGAACAGTCGTGCTGAGGAGAGAAAAATAACCTTCATGTACATTTGCAGTGGGCTCTGGCTAACATTATGCAGAAAATAATTTTTCCTTCATAGAAAAATTAAACCGGTGCCGGTACTTCTGTAACATTGGGAATGATTCTGGTCACCACACCTCCATGAGAAGTAAAACCTGGGCAGTGAAAGACAGCAGAGCTTGATCGTGGGCTGAGCTTTGCGCAGGGCAGGGTAGTCCAGAGCTGCTCCCATTGGAGAGGAGAACAGGGAGAGGGAAGGCAAGGCTGCTCTGGAATCCCTCTGCAGCAGCTCAGCGGGAAAGAGCTCATCCCTGCTTGTTGCTGGAGGCTGCAGTGGTGCCCGGGACGGCGACCGAGGAGCCGACTGAAAGGGAACAGCGGTAAACTGTTATTGCCCCGTGGGGTTTTTCTCACACTGTGCTGAGCTGTGATGCCAGCTCAGCTGCATGAGATGTCGTGAAGATCAACGCTTTAATGGCAGTGAGGAAACGGACACAATCCTGTGCGTTAGTGACCACCAGACCTGGAGCTCTGGGTATGTCCCCTGGCTCCCAAAATCTCTGCAGGTACCTGTTTTCTGGGGGTACAGATGCCATACCGCTTGCCAGGACCTCCCAAACCTCCATTCTTATCCTCATCATTAATTATTGATCCCTGTCCCATAGTTTCATTAAAAGTTTTGAATTGTAGGAATGTTTTTGGGTGAGTTCTTTTTGCTTGTCTTTTGTTTTATTCAGATGCAAGGAAAGGAAGCCTCAGAAGCTGAATTTGAGGCAGTTTTCTTTCGGGTCTGTGGTAATCTGTCAGTGGTGGTGGCAAGTTTGGTTGAAGAGGAGCCTGGAGGCTGATTTGCCCCGTGGCTCTCCTGGTGATACTCTGTCCAGAGGATGGGATGGGCTGCGTGGCCGTGGGCTGTGGTCCTGGTCAGGATGTGCTCTGAGACCCCCAGCACAGCAGAGCCAATGGGGAGCAACTGCAGGTGCCTCACCAGCTCATGGTGAGGGGTGGATGCTTGGTTGCTTAACCAGTGGATGAGGAAATTTGTTAATTACAAAGCAAGGGAGACGTTTGATACAGGTTTGATGACATGGGACACTCAGTTGCACGTGTGTGCCTCGCTCCAGCGGTGATGGTGAGCCGGCTGTAGCTCATCCGTCCCTGTCCTCACACCTCGTCGCAAGGGAAAAAGGCAGCTTTCTGCCAAGGCTAGCGAACTGTGTGTCATCCGCACAGCGTTCAAAGCTTTGTACTTTTTAAAGCAGAGGTCTGTTTAGCAAACGGGGACAGAAAGAATGAGTGTTGGGGAAATTCACAGGCACAAAGTGCAGCTGCAGACAGGCTTTGTCACGCTGATGGCCACAGCTCTCTGTCTCCTGCTCATTAACTGCTCCTGTCGTTGGCAGGTACGTGAAGCAACGAGGTCGAGACCTATTGGCTTGCAGGAAACACCAGTCTCTTAAGAAACTGCCAGCCTGCTTGATCACCAAGAGGTATTTAAATTTCATTAAATTACAGAAATTGCCTGTAGGGCCAGGGACAGATGCACCGTGACTTGCGCATTGCCCCATGCCAGTGCCGCAGTGGGCACAGCGAGATGGCAAAGCCACCTTCACCTCGGCTGGCGTGCGGCTCTGCTCCTCTCTGCTCAGCACGGCACAGCTTCTCCCTGGATTCGGGGCTGCTCTTACCACAGACAAATGTTTCACCTATCCATATATTCAAACATAATGTGCTTTTATGGCCTTTTATTTCTTAACTGTTGTAAAGTTGCAGTAGATTTTTATGGTCTGAAATTTATATTGCACCAATTGGATAGTTCAATCCCAGGGGGAAATACTTCAGTTGGAAGTTCAGGGTTTTTTATGCTGCTGTAAAATCTATGGTGGCAGGCTTAAGTGGCGAGGGTGGGTGTGGATGAGGAACACACCGATCTTCATGCCGATGGCATTGGTGTGTTGCATACTGGTTAACACCATCATCGCTCACCTTCAAGGGTTTTAAGACTTCTGGGTGTTAGTAATCTTTTTATTGAAGTGATTGTTCAATTCAACGACCAACATGAGGAGCCACAGGTCAGTATTTCCCAAGCCTCAGTGTCCCTTTGAAGGTGTTGCCCCCACCTTGTCCCCCTCCTCTCAGGGCAGCAGCTGTGTTAACATGGCCAAGCAGCAGAGGAGAGGCAGTGGGAGGCAGGAGCATCTCGGCTTTTGTGCTGTGGAGCAAAGTTACTGCCAATTCCCATCGTGGTCCCTCCTTCTGCCGGATAGGGCTGGATGGGGATCCCAGACCCCTGGGCACTGCATGTCACCTCATTTCTCACGATGCCATCCTGGGGGAAGAGTGTGCTTCCAGAAGAGTTTCCTTGCAGGTAGAATAGAATACCTGTGCCCAGCGAGGGGTACGTGACTGCACAAGAGCTGCGCTGCCCTTTGGTACCCAGGCCTGTTCCTCTGGGAATGCTCTGGGCACCACTTGACCTCAGAGCAGAAAAAGATGATCAGCGCTAGACCAGGGCCTTGATTTCTGTTCAGTCGTTTCAGGCTGACTTCATGCGTGCCAGTGCCCTGTTGGTTTAAGGATTAAATCTAGTCTCTCCTGTTTGCTCTTTCTTTAGCGTTTTTAAACATCCCGATGAGACCGATCAATCCCCATGGATTTATGGGCTTTCCAAACTGCTAAAGGCTGGGAGTGGCTGTGCGCTCTGGGAATGTGACCTCGCCTCTAACGGCACTGCTCCCTCCTGCCTGCAGCCGGTGAGCTGCGGGGATGGCTTTTCCCCACGTCTCCCGTGTGTCTTTAGTCCATCTTCCCTTTTCCTTCCCCTTAACAGCAACGATGGCAGAGCTGAGCCGCCGGAGACGCAGCGCAGTGCCTATAAAAGCTGAGCGAGTGTTTTATGAGCCTTGCCATTCGATGAATAGCAGCTACTGAAAAAATTATTCAATGATATATACTGTAGAGTTTTGTCTGTGTGAAGAGTCCTTGAGCTGTAAGAACACTGGGACGATGCAGCCGTTTTGGTGGAAGCTGCTGCGGATGCTTGCAAGAGCAGATGGGCTTGGAAAGAGAAAGAATTTGGCTTCAGGATTCCACTTACTGGCGGCTCGGGGACCTGTGGTGGCCTGTGGAACCCAGTTCTTTCTCCATGTCATAGCAAAACACTCGACCCAACCCTACCCTACCTTACCCTACAGCTTTATCAACTAGAAATTGCAGAAATGTGAGCTAATTACCAGGAGTTTTTATAAGAGGGTGATAAAGGCTGCATTTTAAGGAGATTAGTGTATATTTCCACCTTCATCAGAAAACCCTTCTTTGAACTTCTCCAGAAATAATTTTCATTCTGGTGAATGTGCTATCGTGTTTTCTGATCATGCACCTCTGCTGAGGAGCGCGTTGCTAAAGAAACAGTAATTACACTGGCAAACCCGTTAGATAATGGAGGGCTGCTACATTAATAGTTTTGAGAGTCAGCCCTGGGAATAATTTGGCAACTGCTGAAAGGGGAACGGCGTTCTGCTTCTTGTCATGTTTAAAATTAAAACTGTGATGCGAGCTGCCCAGCTAAACGCGTCCCAGCAGCACTGGGGCTGGAAGGTGTCCCCAGCTCATTGCTGGGCAAAATTCAGGGTGAAATAAAAGTGGCTGTGGCAGAGCTGTGCCGCCACAGCCCTTAACTCCCTCTGCACCTTTCCAGGCAGGCGAGTGGGGTGGTTGCTCTGCTACAGCTCTTCACCTCCCCCAAAACCACCCAAAATCACCTGGGCAGCAGGGGGAAGGGGCACCCATGGCACCCACCTCAGGGTGCTCTGCCCTGGAGTGTGGGGGGATGCTGGCCACAGCTTAACATGAAAGCACTGGTTTCAGGTCCCCAAAAAGTTGTCTAAGGATGCTAAAATGAGTTGGTTTTTTTTAAAAAAAATACAAAGATACGGGTGGCACAATAGTGTTATTCCCCTTGAACTGTCTGGTAATGTTGCTAAATTCTTATTAAGCTGAACACTATTCAGTGGTGCTTCTTTTTATTGCTATTTGCCTAAAACAAATATCCTTTGTGAAGTCTCTTTTAAAATGTGTGCTGCTTCATCCAGACGACTCTGGATGGAACAACGACTCTTCCAAGTACCTGTTTAGACAGCCTTTCGACTGGTATTGTTTGTCTGAAAATAATATACAATGTTGGATAAATAACATGTGCTTGTTTTAAAGCATATATTGTTATTTCCACGCACAGATGTAAAATAGGAGCCTTTGAATCCAATCTCTGATTTTTTTTTTTTTTTTTTTGTGGATCAATCTGCCCTATGGCACAGCAAACCAACTCCTAGTAAACTAAATAATTACGTAGGTAAAAATGGTTTGATTTAAAGGAAAGTTATTACAGATGGTTCAACCCCCACACTAATTTTGCAGGAAGGTCAGACTGTCTTTCCCACTGGAAATGCTTTCCAACCCTGATGTCAAATACCCTTGGTGCTTTCCAGCTCTTTCTTGCTGATTCGTTGTTCAAAACACAGAACAAAGTTGGTAACAATGCTGGCCTTAAGGCAATTCTTCAACATATGCTTGCCCAGCATTGCCTGCTGTTATGTTTCATGCAAACACGTGTTACCCTCAAATATTTTTTTTTTAATTATTCCTATCTTTTGTATACTCTAACTTTGAGTCTGGTACTGTATCATGTGTTCTACTGATGCCCAGATCAGCAGGATCTGCCTCATTTTCCTTGCCAGCCCAGCCGTGGCGTTTGCCCGGGGAAGCTCTCCCTTCGGGGCAGCGCTGCCCCAGACCCCACGCTCCGTCTCCCCGTGTCAGGAATCGCTGCTCTGCAGGGAAACGGGGAGCCCTGTGCGCTGGTCCTTCCCCCGGCGCGAGATGGTGATGCAGGCAGTTCTGCAATTCTCTTTCATGTCCTTTTTCTAGTTCCTAAACTCATGATTCCAAGCATTTCCTTAGTTTGCCAGTTTGCCTTTTGAAATTGCAGATTTTCCATGATAATGTGATTCTCGGTGGCGTCTGTTGTTCTAACAGCACTGCACAGATTCCCCAGGTACCCAGCCCTGACCCGGGAGCAGTCTCCAGCAGCAACAGGCTCCTCGTTAAAATGCCTTTATAACTTAACCCAGGTAGATTCTACTTTGTCCATGCTACTCCCTATAATTTCCACATAGACATCGGCCTCGTTCATTCCTGATTCTGCCCCGGCACTGTTCCTTCTGCTTGGCCTTTGCAGAGCAGAGCGTCTTCCTTGAACCCGCGAGCGCCTGCAGCTTGTAGCACTCCTCGGCCTCCAGCGGCCCCTCTTCGCTAGTGCTTTGCTAGAGCTTTTTGTCAAGGATTGGCAAATTTTCTGTAATACTGACTTGATGTGCTCTGTGGGTCACGACTCCCATGTCCCAGGAGTGATGTGTCCTATTTATGGTGTCTGTAACACTGCCAAAGCAATATAAATATCTCCTTTTTCCTTTCTGCCCTTTCATTTGGGTTAGAAAGATGCAAACCTGGCAATAGCACCGTGTCTTGCCAGCTGTACTCCATTTGCACGGTCACCTAGCATCTTCAGTGAGGATCCAGGGACTTTGCTTGTTTTTGTGCTTTAGAGCTGAAGAAATAGGACATACACATCAATGACTTCTCTTTGCTCACCCTTCTGGAGCTGCACAAGCCCCAGTGCCCTGCTCCATCCATCTTCCTCTGCCCCCAATCCTCCTCTGCCCCATCCATCCTCCTTGGCTGTTTCAACGGAAAAACTCTAATGACAGTGAAGTGTAGAGTCTTGCAGAAAGGCAGCCAAACCCCATGAAGCCGTAGCAGGAATAACTTACGCCCGCACAGGCCTTCTGGTGATTAAACTGAGAAATTGCAGTAGCATCCTCTGCTTGCCCGCTCCAGCATCCCCCGTGAGCAGCCCCAACGCTCGTTCCTGCTGCGCGTAGATCAGGTGTCCTTGGGGACCAAGTGCAATTAGCCAACACACACGGGATGCTTTAGGGACCCCGTAAACATCCAGCTGCCAGCAAAGGGCTGAAAAAGCACAGGTTGGCGAACAGATTATTTAAATTGGGAGAAGTTGAAACACCTCCGTGAGCTGAGAGGAGAGCTGGCATCGCACTTCAGTTGTTGCCGTTCAAAATAAAAGCTATTTTTTGTGTGAATTGCAAGGAGGAATAAACGCTTTCTGCTGCGTAATCATTTCTTCATCTTAGCAGATACTTAGGTATCTATTTATATAATATAAAACCTTAGGTAGTGTGAGTTCTAACTCAGCTTGGAGGTAATTCACATTCTCAGCACAGTGGTGGAAATAACTTGTCCAATTTTTTCTGTAGTTCTTCCTAAAAAAAAAAATAATAAAATAGGAGAAACCATAGCACTGCCGACCAAATGCCACAGCCAGCACCGTGCCTGCGGACCTGGGGCATAACGCCTCCAAACCCAATTGGGTGGAGTTGAAGTTGTGCAGAAGTTGGCAAAGGACGGGGCGGCAGCGAGCTGGCAGCCCGACTCATCCACCTGGGTGCCGGGAGGCCGCTCGGGGGCTGGGGCTGTTTACCAGGATGGTCCTAAGCATCGTCAGATCTTGTTCCTGGGTCAAGGATGCATACGCCAGGAGATACACCAAGGTGTATATGTGTAAGTATATCTCTACGTGTGTATCTATATCCAAATATAGGTATTTTGTATGTATCGATAGCTAATCTTTATCTACCTAATTCTATCCATATCCATCTCTGTATCTCTAATCTATAGCTCTGTAGATTATAGATCTATCAATAACATATGTATCTCTATCTCCAGATATATATAAGATACCTTTTTTTTTTTTTTTTTTTTGGTTGTTGAGTTGACAATAAAGTTGAAACTTCTCGAATTTGCATGGAATGCAAAAATTTAAAAATTCCTGCATAGGCAACATCAGAATGTTTTCCTTTCATCATAAAAAAAAAAATGTTTATATTTTTAACAGTAAAGTTCTCAAAGTGTTTCGGGAAGCCGAATAAATCCAATAGAACGTCAGTTCAGTGCTTGTCTGAGTGCGCCAGTGATGGTGCGTTCAATCACCACGTTGATTCTGAAATCCTGTTTAAAGTTTCAAAGGGCAGTATTTTAGGTATGTCCATTTTTAAAAACAGAGTCTTCTGAAGGGAATGCATATGAGTAATATTTTTCAGGAGAAAAGAGAATACTTTCAGCAGTATAAATAGATATATATTTAATATAGATAACCCAAAACTGAGTCTGCATTATTTTTATATGCATTTAATTGTATATATAGTATCTATCAGTTTTAGATAATATAGACAATATATAAAACACATTATATATAAATATACAATAATATGTGCTTAATGGGTTTTCATTATTGTGCATATTATGTATTATACATTACATATATTTATATATAATAGGTATTTAAGTATAAACAAATAGAAATATATAAATTTGTTAAAATAAATAAAATAAAATAAATATATATAAAGAAAAATTAACATATTATAGAATGTACATTTTCAAGAAACATAATTATACATGTATTACTAATAAATGTAAAACAAAGTAAATATTCATAGGTACTGTTTATGTTTATTATTTGTATATATAATTTCTATGTACATTATATAATATCATTATATATTATATACACTATTTTATAACATTTTAAATCTATTTTTGCTCTTACACAGAGTTTAAAGAAGGGGTCGCTGCCAGGCGCTGGTTTTCCCGGGAGAGGCTCTGGTCCCCAGTCCCGCCGTGACGCCGGTTTGCGGCGAGCCCGGGGTGGGCGAGGGGAGGAGAGGGCAGCGCTGGGGCCTGGCCCTCGCAGGGCTGCACCGTTCTCCCCAGGCCTAAACCCCCAGCAGCTCCATAAGCCTTTCAGATCCCTCGCAGGTTTGAAACCCGGTTCTGAAGTTCATCGTTCCCCTGCAAATTCCATAACGTGAGAGGATTTGGGTGTTTCAGTGGTGAATAGGAGTCCGCACGTTACAGTCAGTCTGACTGGTGTTTTATGATGGAACGCCAGGCTCCAGCAGCACAAGCTGGGAACGGCGATAAAAGAAAACCCAGGCTACGTTCAGTTTCCTTCCTGTCCATTTTATCATTTCCCGTAAGCTGCTGACCGTTTCTCTTGGATGGAGTTAAACTGCCTGAGTGAAATTAACTGAGCATTAAAATAAAGAATGATAAAAGCAAAGAGCAGAAGGAGGCACAGAAAGGGCTTTCAGATCCTCCGTGAAAACCCGATATCAAGAAGATAACGAGCAGCATATCAAACCATCATCGTTTGTAATGTAAGAGCTGCATAATGTTGGAAAACCATGGAAACAACCCTGGAGGAGAGAACCAGTTTTAAACCTTTGCAGCAAAGAAAAGGGAGGGCAGCAATATGCCGTTGTCAGTACTTATTTAAAAAAAACGACTATTTTTGACAAACATTGCTGTCCTGCCGAGATGCTGAGCCCCTGCATCCCGCCAGGCTGGCACTGGAATCTCTCCTGGAGCTGGGACGCGGCCTTCGCTCACCTCGTCCTCCTGAGCCCCAGGGGCTCGCTTTGATACCGGGAATTAATGCAGGGAGACGGGTCAGCGGGCCCCTTCCTTGTGCCTGGGCACGGGAGAGCCAGGCCGTTGGCGTTAACGCCCAGCAGTAGGCCGTGAATATCGATCTGAATCCGTCCCAGAGGAAACGACCGCTGAACCGAAACCCTCTTTGAGGCAAAGAGCCATTCCTCTTGCTGAACGGCATTGAAATACCAAGCCTCGAAGCTTCAAAATATTGATGGCATTACTGAAATGGGACCTTTAGTTCTGCAGTAAGATCATTTTAACGTTGGGATTCAGGAATTTAATTATGCATGAGCCCCAGCCTCAGTGCTTTGCTGAAATCAGTTTGTAGTTTTCGCTTATACTTCTACGCGGAACCTGTAATTTAGGGCCAAATGCTGCTAAATGTCGGTTTGTGGTTGGCTGCAGTAATCCCTTCAAAGTAAACGTGCGGATACAATACTTGGGAATAAATGTGGAAGGATATGAAGAAAACTAGGAAGCAGATTTGTGAAGCTGATCCCAGTGTGAGTGGCAGCAAAGGGCACAATTCGAACACTCTCCGATACAAACCCTGCGATTTCCCATTCCTTGGGGTGGGCAAATACCTACTGGTTTCACTATTGCCATGCAGTGCTGATTGTCCCTGTTTCCATGACGCGGTCCCACGCAGGGAGCTCCGGCTCCGGAGCCGTCCGCGCAGCAGCTTTTCCCCGTGGGAGCCGCTGGCAGGCGTCTTTAAGCGTTGATTTTAAAAGTGTATTTTCTGGGGAATCTGAAGTCTTCTTCCCAGCAGGAGTGCCTGGGGAATGAAACCTCTGCTCATAAAAATGCCTATGTTGAGAGAGAAACTAAATCTGAACCAAATCCAGTTGTTTTGCACAGGAGAAGAGAGAGCAGCTTCGCTAGGAGAAAAAGGAAAGCAAACAGAACGGAACAGAAAAATCAACATTAAATCCAATCTGCACTCCATACGCTGTTTGCTCGTGGTGCCAGAAGTGTGTCTGTAAAAATAACATCTGCATCCATGCAGATCCAGAGTCCTTTGAGAAACAGGCGGAGCTCAGGACTGAAGGAAGGAGCAGGGGAAGAAGCCGGTCATACTGCTCGGGGCTAACGGCCGAGAAGGGGCAAAACTACCAAACGCTGCCATAGGGGTTTTCCCTCTGTGCTGGTGCACGTGCTTAACTCCTCTCCCCTCCTACCTGTTAGTGGTGTGTTATCACATGCTACTTTTCCTATGCAACCAGACGTAGATGGTCATTTACAGCACCCATACGATCATAAACAGCAAAGGAGATAATAATAAATCAGAGGCCATGGAAAATTTAAGTTCTCCAAGAGATAATGTACAATTTTAATGAACTTGTTTGTATTTCATGGTGCTTTAGCATTTCATAGAATCATAGAATTGTTTTGGTTGGGAAAGGCCTTTAAGACCATTGAGTCCAACCGTTAACCCAGCACTGCCAAGTCCAGCACTAAACCATGTCCTGGAGTGCCACGTCTACATGTTCTTTGAACACCTCCAGGGATGGTGACTCCACCACTGCCCTGGGCAGCCTGTTCCAGTGCCTGACCACTCTGTCAGTAAAGAAATGTTTCCTGATATCCAACCTAAACCTCCCCTGCTGCAACTTGAGGCCATTTCCTGTCATCCTATCACAAGCTATTTGGGAGAAGAGACCAACCCCCACCTCCCTACACCCTCCTCTCAGGCAGCTGTGGAGAGCAGTGAGGTCTCCCCTCAGCCTCCTCTTCTCCAGACTGAACAACCCCAGTTCCTTCAGCTGCTCCTCACAGGACTTGTTCTCCAGACCTCCTCACCAGCATTGCTGCCCTTCTCTGGATGCGCTCCAGCACCTCAACGTCCTTCTTGTACTGAAAGGCCCAAAACTGAACACAATATGCCTTTCATAAACCCATGCTAACTGGGCCTCATCACTTCTTGTCATGTACGTGCTGCATGACGGCACTCAGGCTGAGCTGCTCCATAACTTTCCCCAGCACTGAGGTCAGACTGACAGGCCTGTAGCTCCCCAGATCCTCCTTCCAGCCCGTCTCGTAGATGGGCATCATATTTGCTCACCTCGTCAACTGGGACCTCTCCAGTTAGCCAGGACTACTGGAAAACGATGGAAAGTGGCTGGGTGAGCACTCCCAGATCCCTCAGTACCCTTGGGTGGATCCCATGCAGCCCCATAGACTTGTGTGTGTCGCAGTGAGAAAAATTTTAAGTTTAGTATCCCAAGAGGGATTTGAAGGAGCTCTTTCTGGCCTGTTGGTGAGGCTACTTTGGGACGGTGTATGCAGAGAAGACTATCTCCCCCACCTCATGTCCAACACCAAGCATGGACAAGCTGACAGCTTGGGGCTGTCAAAGCACTGCCAGGCTGTCCTGCCTGCCCTGAAACGGGACTGTCCTGCCCTGCTGGGCTGCATGCTCCCTGAGGCAGCACCGGAGCCCTTGTCCCCTGCCAGCCCCCCAGCATCCCCGCTGCCACATCCCCGCCGCACAGCTCCAGTCGTTGGGTGTTTGCCCCCCAGATATTGCTTACTCCTCACACAGGTATTGCCACTGTGTACTTGCAGCTGTAACTGAAACTTCTTCTTCTTCTTGGCTGTGCCAGCTTTCTTGAGGCTGAAGATCCCATCTGCCCGCTGCCTCCTCGCTGCTATCCCACACATCTGAGCACGAGTCCCTCTGTGCCACCGCCATCTGTTAGACCTTCACTTAACCTTGCCAGCCCTCTTCTCCATGCCTTTTGTCAGGTTAACAATGTAAACTTTGATTTTAAACTGTTCAAACACTGCCTTGGCTGATTTTTAGGGGTTTTTTTTCTTTTTTTTTTTTTTGTCTGAAGTGTCTCTTACACCTGTGGCATTTTTGGAATAATTACATTTCTGGTGTTTTAACAAATAGTTGCAAATTAAAGGAGCGCATGCTGAAGTCAGAGCAGATGGGCTGAATAAATTTATTGGTTTGGGAAGAATACCAAGAGAAATTCCCTTTTTTAGGGCAGGGAAGATAAGAAAGGACAAGGAAAATTAAGACAGTAGTTGAGTTATCTTCAGAAAAAATGCCGTGATCTCAGTAATGGCTGATGGGCTGGCAGCTGTGAGGAGAAGGAGGCATGGAAAGCCAGGCAGGAGGATGTTATAACATTGCAAAGGCAACATGGGTGTGCATGGTGTGTGCATACATACATGCATGTATGTACACACACCAGCTCACAGACCATAGCACGTGTGAAGCATCACATTGTAAAGCAAACTGACCCAACCCAAACCTGGGCTGCAATATCTGAGGAGCTCAGGTGGCCCTGAGGCCGGGGTGAAAGCAGCTCTCCTCGCACTTTGCACAGCTGTGTCCCGTTGCCGGGGCTATTTACTTTCCTCTGGGGGCCAGCAGCAGCCCCTGGAGTGGGGCAGTTGGTGCTTCCCCAGCTGGTGTTTCCCCAGTTGGTGTGTGCTGGGAGCAGCATCGTGCTTGCAGCAGGGCCCTTTCCTACAGCGTTGTTCATTGATCCTGGTTCAGCGTCAGCTCTGCGGAGGGACCTCGCGCCCATGGGCAGCCCTGGGGACCCTGTGCCTGGCAGCGCTTGGCTGATGCAGGTGAGCTCGGCTTCTGCGCTGTGGAGGTGACTCTGTGCTATTCCAGGAGCTGTTGCTTTCTATTTTGAGGCATCAGATATTTAAATCTTCCCCTTAGGCAGCTTCTACTTGATCTGTGCTTTTCAGACTAGAGCTGAGAGAGTTTCCTTTTTCAGTTTCACGTTTATTCCAGTGCTGCTTTTGTTCTTCAGCTCAAGGGACATTTCACCTTCTCAATACTTTCCCATTTCCAGGCAGCAGTCGTATCCATAATGTCACACAAAAATAGGCAGAACGACTGGTGTATGGTAGGGAAAGCGTTGTCTGTGCAGCCAAACGCACTGAGGGGTGGGGCGTTCTGGGAGTCTGTGCGTTCATCTCCTGTTTGCTCAGATGACAGCTGCCTGGGGGACACAGATGCTCAGCCCCCTCGGGAGGAAAATGGCAAATTTCCATGTTTTCCCTTCGTATATAGGCTGGGATACACAACTGCTGGTGGATGTTTCTTCATAGCTACTGGCAGAACTCCAGCGCATCCATTAAGTGTAATTACTTTGACGAGAGTTAAATCTCACCGTGGTTCCTCTTAGATGGAAGGAGGGATCTATTGGAAGGGGCTATTTCCTCGTCGTGAGGATCAAAGCCTTTTTGTGTTTCTGTACCACAGACGTTCAGAGAAGAAATCGATGCATTCAGCTCCTTTCTTTCCTGGATCGCTTTGCTTGTTTGCTGTCAACTTGAGATGCTCTGTCTGGACAAGCAGAATGAGCCACTCCTGGACTTTGTAGCGACTGCAGAAGCTGTCTGAAGGCAGTTTCCCTTGCAGGTCCCTCCGGCATTTGTTACACAGCATTGTAGACATTAAATTAGCAGAATCGCTGTGATGCTCCAGCCAGCCTGGTGACTGGAGCTCTGCGTTAATTTTGAAGTTCATTAGGAAACTGCTTAAAGCTGGAACAGGTGAGGCCAGAAGAGGAATGAAGAAATGGAAGATGAGTATCATGAAAAATATCTTTTAAATGCTGTTATTAAAGCATTTTTGCAAGGGTTTAGGAGCAGACTGCCAATGGGCTTAGATGGATTTTTTTTTTTTTTAAAGCTACAAAACAGGTTAGGAATCTGAATTGTTCACACTTAATCTCTCCACTATACACTCAGAAGGAAAGCAGGATGGTTCTTTTTGTCGGCTATGAATGAATACAGGATGCAGATTGCTCATGGTTTTGTTTAATACTTTTAATTAAAATATATTTAACTATTTTCTGTAGTCTGGTTATAGAAACGTACAAGTACATACAGTGGTGGAGGGCAGCTGCGTGGCGCATGTATGTATGCGTTGTCCTCCTGGGCCCGTGCAGAAGACCAACCTTTTGAGACTCACGGGTTTCAGCAGAAAAAACCCCAAACCAGAGAGATTTCCTGAGGCATTGTGCTAAACCACAAATGAAGCATTGCCGTTTAACGGGGAGTGGGAGGGAAAGCTTCATTGCTCCTGGTCACTTCAGCTTAGACTGTGGCCATCTTGCATATGAAGATATTTTTGGAAAATATATTTCACTTGAAAAAGCACTTTTCCCCTCATTTTTTGCTCTTCAACTTGTTCACAAAAAAAAAAAAATTAAAAATGAGACCATTTGCCAGAAAAGTTTTCCAGCTGGTGTTCTTGAATGCTAGCTCGTGCTGCTGGAAGGTACCATATTGCTAACTGCTCTTAGATGGCTCCGAACGCTGCCGCCTTCCCGGCAGTACCTGGGGCTCTCGCTGAGCTCCTCCTGAACGCTTCCCTTACAATTTTTTTTTCTTTCCCTTTTTAAAGTCTACTCATGGAGCTTATGCTTCCCCGATAATTGCATAGAGATGCCTCCCTGCATCTGAGAGGAACATACGGTTCAGCACTCAAAGCACGACTGCGGAGCCCTCCTGCGGGGAAGGTAACATCTGCCGGCTCCCACGGGCTGTAATCAACCCGACAGAGCCAGCGCTGCTGGTGTTGCGTCGCAAAAAGTGGTAAATTTACATCCTGGGGCAAGGGGCTTTGCTTGTGTCAGGCCCTTCACTCAATGTGGGACTTAATTCTTGGGGTCACACCCAACGGTACTCTGCAGTCAGTGGTCGCAGCCTCAGTCTTTGCAAGGAGAATGGAACCTGTTGATGGAAAAAAGATGCTCCCAAGGGCTGGCCTGAATTCTTCTTCTGTGTCTATGGGGAACTCATGGGCAGCTACAGATATCCTATGTGGTTTTATGAGGCAAAAAAAAAGGTGAAGTTTTCCCAGTTTTTACGGGAAGGGTCGTACAACTGTATCAAATGACTTAGGAGGCCATTTCCCGTTCTAGGTTCCTGCCTGATGCAAGGGCAGAAGTTTCATGCTTTGCTATAGGTGGTCCAGTCTGTCTCTAACTCACCTCAGCAGGGCAATACAAACAGTTGGGGAATTATAGATCCCAGCAAATATGAGCCTCACAACCCCACCCCCAATCTTATTCTAGGAGCTATTAATAGAAGAGTTCTCTGAGGATTTGAATATCATTAGGTGGCTCTGGTGTAGTTAATCTTAGCATGCTGCATTTAATTTTAGGAACTAGATTGTAAAGAAAAAAAAATTATATGGGAGAATTATAAAACAGCAGTAGTAATAGGAGGCTCAAGAAGTGTTACAGACCAGGAAAAGTCAGAATAAATTTTCCTGCTGAATTTCTGGAGTGATGGCATATACAGCACGAAGCTGAGGAACCTTGTGGAGTTTACTTCTTCAGAGATTTTCAGAGGGTGGGATTGTGCTTGCAGAACGTGGCAGTAGGCAGTACGACATCCTGAGATGTTGCAGATGTTTGGTCAGGGTGTAGGTTCTGAGTTATGGGAATGGGGGGTTTATGCAACGCAGCAACTGAACAAAACCCAGAATTTAACTTCCAAAGGTTGAAGAGAAGATGGTGTTCAACAGTAAGAATGAAGGGAGGAGGGAAGGGTGAAATCTTGAATTTCACCGACGTGTCAGTTCTCCAAAAGCCAAGTGAAAGTTTCAAAGTAGTTAAGGAAGAAACGTTTACTTTCTTTATGAAACATCTGTTGAAAGCTTTAAATCTTGGGTCTTTCCAGAACTCCAGTTTTTAAGCTAGAAATCGTGAAAGATATAGCAGTTTGAATTATTCTCTAATACAAGAGTAAATACTCAGAATTATCAAATGAGGAAGCATCCAACAAAGCCAGAATGGATATATACATTTTACAAGCAGAGGGGTTTTTTTTGTTGGTTTTTTTTTGGGTTGGTTTTTTTTTTTTTTTTATGGAACTTACCTTAAACCATTATAAAAGTTTAGAGTTTAATAGTTACGTGTACACTGATTTGCATTTTAGGCTGCATAAATTTTAGCTCTCGCCTTTGAACTTAATTTAACACCTTTGATATCGACAGTGAGATATCTACCATGTTTGCTCCTTTATCACTTCCAAATAGTTTTTCCCATCACTTGTGGTTTGACATGGCAAAAGATTCTGCAGCCTGATTCTGAAATTCATTAATATTATCAAAGTTTTGGACGGGGGTGGCAGAGGTAATTTAAAGTGCATGCAGAAAAATCTGCTTTAAAAAAGAATAATTGAGTTCAGCTCTTGCTTAGTTCAGAGTTTATCAGCAAGGTTAGGAGGAATTGTTTTAAAATCTATTTTTAAAAGAATTGTAGCTTCATTATCAAAGCACTGATGACCTCTAACAAATTAGGTGTTGCTGTGGTTCTCACCAGGGCTGCAGGGAGGTTTGCTGTAGGTGAAGAAGAATGAGCAGGCCACAACAGTTACCAAAATTTGAGCTTTGGCTCCATGACGTGTGAAGGTAGTAGGTAGAATCACAGAAGGGTTTGGGTTGAAAGGGACCATTAAAGCTCACCCAGTCCAACCCCCTGCCAGGAGCAGGGACATCTCCAACCAGATCAGGTTGCTCAGAGCCCCGGCCAACCTGGCCTGGAATGTTTCCAGGGATGGGGCATCCACCACCTCTCTGGGCAATCTGGGCCAGTGTGCCACCATCCTCAGTGTAAAAAATTTTTTCCTAATATCCAGTCTGAATCTAGCTTGCTCCAATTTGAAACCATTTCAGCAGGGCCTGTTGTGACAGGACAGGGGGTAGAGTTTCTCTCCATCTTTCCTGTAGACCCCCTTTAGGTACTGGATTGTCAACAGTGACTCATGCATGGAAACATCAATAATGCCTTAGAAAATACCAGGAAATGTGCTGTGATATATTTTGTCAAGACTGAATTAGTTTTTACACTTAGTTTGTGTTTTGCAGCTGCTGGGTAAGTTCCAGGGGAATGATTGTTAAATTTAGAATGTCATTGTTTCACTGAAAATGGGTGCAGCATGGACTTAAGCACTTCCCTGGGCACCTGTATTTCTGTATTTTCTAGAACCCAGTAGAACTCATTAATTAATATATTAAGCATTTTAAGTAGTAACTATAAAAAGTTAGTACATTAGAAGTTTAGATAGTGGAACAGTTTCAGACACTTGAAATTCACTTGCCAGTTCTGCTGCAAACTTCTGTAAGAAGTAGAGAAGCCACATATGACTACTTAATTATTTTGTGTCTCATTCTTTGAAGAACAATGACAATTTTCCTTTTCTGGGCACTTCATAAATTTTTAGCAACTGACCTCACTGATAGAAGGTTTTCTTTGTAGCAGATGTAGATCAAGCACCCCGTACTCCTTTTGCTATATTTCAGAAGTACTGTTTCTTCAAAAGAAAGGACGTGTCAGCTACAATTCATGTTGAGCACTGTTTATTGGGCCATCAGGACTTTTACACTGAAACATATGAATGTGTCTTAGAAAGTATATGCAAACAAGAAAGCTGTTTTTTAAAATTCTTTCAAAATATTTTTGTAATCATTTATGTGTGAGTTTTACACTAAGGAGGTCACAGAATGGTGGTGGTGTTGGAAGGGACCTCCAGCTCCCTGTTCAAGTGATAGCACCTTGGGCCGTGTCCGGTCAGGTTTTGAATGTCTCCAAGGATGGAGACTCCACAACTCCCCTAGGCAACCTGCTGCAGGGTTTGCCCAACCTCACCCCAGGGCAGGGGAGAGGAAGTGTTTTCTTATGTATAAATAGAATTTCATGTGCTCTAGCTGCATACCCTGCGAAACGGGGAGAGGGACCGCCAGTGTGCACGGCTGGCTTCTCTCTCGAAGCGGTGGTGATGTGTGCTGAATCAAAATGCCGTTATAAAGGGAACGGCATGTGTTTGCCCATGGCATATGGGCCAGAAGGGACTGCTTCCATCATGTCCTTGCCTTGGGTAATGTATGAGCAGAAGGCAAAAACTTCCAAGGCATTAGGAGTATCAGCTCGAGCAGATGTAGGGAGACAGCTCCTTACCTCCTCTTCCCCACAGTCATCTGTGAAATTAGTCCCCAGAGTGAGTCGTAACCAGATGTGGAAACATTTTCTTTTCAATTTATTTCAGCTATATTAGCAAGAACGCTTTCACTTATTTCTATTTGTCCTTTGCTTCTCATCCTGGTATAATGTAGGAGCCACTGCAAATGTCACATTTGCCACCCTTTCCACCTCCCAGCTTAAATGCAGGGAAAACTGTGGCTGCCTCGGATGCCACCGCGTACTGCCCCAGCAACTGGTGACTTTGTGGGGTTTTGGGAGATGGCCCAACACTTCTTCCTGCCATGCCCCAGCAGTGCTCCCTTTGAAGTTTAGAGCAAAGCGTCAGAAGGGATGCTTTGAGTGGCAGGGAAGGTTATTCCACGCGCAACGATGCTCGTGCCGAACTCTGCGCTGCACTGCGGTGGCATGAGGCTCCTGGGGCATCTGTCGGGGACTGCAGCACCAACGGCTCCAAAGGAGCCGAGCCCCCTCTGGGACTTAATTTCTTTGGGAAACTGCTGAAGTGACTGAAGGTGCTCACAGTGCCTGGGTCAGTTATGGTAACAGTTTCCATTTGGACTTTCAAGACCCTTTAGATGCTTTTTTTTTAAAAAAAAAAATATTTCCTCTAGCAGCAAATTAATAGATTTCAAGGACTGCATTGAAAACTTACATAGCTGACAGTAGGAAATTTTTTTTTTAAAAACAACACACTCTTGGCAGTTAAACATAGAAAACTCCAAGCTAGGATGAGATTTTTATGTACCAGATACAGTAGACCGCGCTATTATTCCTTTAAAAGGAAACACAAATTGTAAAATCTTCATCTTTAAATTGCTGTTCTACAGCCTTGTTCTGACATCCATTACCATCAGTCAAAATCTGTGCTAAGGTATCAATTATATCTGGAGTTGCCATCAACACGGGGACTCTTCTTTTTCTTTCCTCTCAGAGCTTTAGATGCTGCTACGTGTCTCGATGCTCTCTTACATATAACAGGACATTCAATAACGTGGTAACAATACAGTTTTGTACTCAACTTTTTTTAATACTTTCCAAATCTTTTTTTTTTTTTTTTTCCTGCCCTTGGTTTGCATGAGATCCTCCAAGAGGAAGAGCCAAAGCCAGGGGTCAGGGAACACCAGACAGGAGGTTCGGTCAGCTGAGAGAACTCACAGGCTTTGACCCGCTGATTTTAAGGCAAGATGTATGGACCCTGATGCTGTTCTTTGAGCCCTTTCATGACAGAGATGAGATGTACATGCCTTCAGCTCGCTGGAGGATAAAGTGAAAGCGTGTCTTAAGTCTTAAATCTGGTTTCTGTTCAAAGGTTTTAAGTAGCAGTAAGTCAGCTGGGCCTCTTGGCAAACAGTGTTGACGGTAATTATCTTGGTAATTGCAGTAGGAATGTACAAAACAGTTTCTTTTTTTTTTTGGCTAAGATGATTTCTACAGTAAAGTTTCCCTACTGGAAGATTATAAGAGGGAATGGATAAAATGTTTCATTTGTCCTTATTTTGCTTCTACCTGTGAAACACATAGCCTTGTATGGCTTTGGTGCCAAGTGACCAATGTCTCCTACTCTGGGGTTGTCCATGCTTTCCTCCTGAGTACAGCTTGAACAAGAATGTTGAGTCTTGAACTGTTCCTTCTCAAGGTCTGGCTGTTCTGCAGTTATGACTGGCAAACAATTGGAGGTTTTCTCTTTTGGCTCCTTTTGCAGTTGGCTAATCTGGAGGGTAAGGGCTGTAGACCGCACTGTTCAAGAGGCACAGCCACCAACGCCTGATTGGTTTGGGGGGATGGCAAGAGAAGGAAACCCATCACGGGGAATGGCCAGGTTGTGGGGCGCTCTCAGTGTGGTGGTCATGTAGGCGCTTCCTCCAGTAGCATGTGCAGCGAGGCAGCGCGCTGTTGTAACCATCGCTCGTCTTTCTGTTTGTCCGGAGGAGCTGGGACTTAAGAATGCTTTGGGGATGGTTTTGTGTGGATCTCCATTTATTTTTCTTCTTGGGATGGGTGCAGTAATGAGAAGACTTTTATTCCTTCAGGGCACTAAATCAACCCTTTTGACCGGTTCTCAAATACTTGGCAATTTGGTCTTTTTTTAATTGAGATTTAGGACACTACACGCACTTTTCATTAGAGCGGCTGGAAGCAGTTTTTTCCCAGTGCCCTGAGCTCCCCCATACACAAGCTGCATCCTCGCTCCATGCTCTGCCCCAGCACCACGGAAGGATCGGACTTGCAGCTCGAACCTTCCGAGCAGAGTCACAGCCAGGAGCTGTGCCTGTGGCGTCGTTGGTGATGGCCCTGCCTGACTGAATCGAGGTGCTGGGATCAGAGGGGTGATGTTCAAGTGTGGCATCTGCCCAGCAGAGGAGTCTGTGAGTTTCAGTGAATTATCTCTGTATTTCCCCTTTTAAAGTTATTCTCCACTTCCCTCTTTGCCCCTCCCTGGGATACTTCAGGCTAGACCAGACATACTTAAAAAAAAAAAAAATATAGTTTTAGTAACTCCTGAGTTTAGTGAATCTCTTTATTTGGAAAAGAGAAGCTCCCAAGAATCTGTTTTCCAGGTGAAATGTGTCCAGCTCTCCCCTGGGAGTTGTTGAACCCTTACTCCTCTCCATCGATGGGATTACTCCATGGAGAGTTTCCTCCTAATAAAAAAAACTACAGCATGCTGGGCATGATGCTCAGAAGAAACAGCCCAGGTTATCATGTGGTTGTTGTTACACAATATTTCTCTGTGTGAGAAAGGGGATAAAGATGAGAAGTGATTTGCTTATTTATCCTTTTTCTTTTTTTTTTTTTTTGGTGGATCAGGGATTGGCTAGAGATTAGGGGACGTTTCCTGACCGAGTTATTGGTATCTACAACACCAACAATTAAATGAAAGAAAGTGATTTTGCACATCATGGTTGATTGCTGTCTTCATGTAGTCTTTGGACTTAACAGGAAGGCTGCACTTGTCAGAAGTCAATGCGAACGCAGTTCTGAGCAGATGAGGAGGTAACTGATGTATCGGTAATGAATTAAATTAATTTTCACAAGATGAGCGGATGGCAGGATTTCCATGGATCGCTGTGGCTCTGTGCTGGACCTGCTGTTACAGCACATACGAGCTGTTTCCTTGCTGCTGAGCTGAAAATGAGACTTGGCAGACAACAAGAACCGGCTTTATTTAAGGTGTACCTCTAAATGCTGCGTTGAAACAAATTCCTAAAATGTCTTAAGGAAATACTATGAAAGGGCTCACGAGAGATGCTGGTGAGTGATTCTTAAACCCCCGTGAGTGGTTTTTGCCTCTATATTCAGATCCAAACCCTGGTTACCTGTCTCTAAGTAACTCCACTGAAGCCAATAAGATTATTTGCATGAGTAATGACAGTAGGAGTATTTCCTCTATTTGCATAAGAAAAGTAATTTAAGAAAAATATTTAGTTTATGAGCATAGTTGACACACTCAGTATTAAATTCACAGTATAAATATTTGGTATTTCTATAATCAGTTCTAAGAAAGTAAAATAGTAAAACATTGTTGGAAGGAGGAAGGTAATTCTGGATCCGATAAAGTACTTATATGAAAGTTGGAAACAAAACTACTTTATTTTTTTGATCAATTTTTTTTAAAATAAAAGGTTTTCTGGAATTCTATGCCATTTCAAAAAAAAAATATTTTCCGTCCAGTGAAAAGTCAGAATGCAACGCTTTGGGTATTTCCAAACTTGCTAATTTTTACAACCAAAATAGTTTCCTGAAATCAAGGGAAAAGGCGCTGTTAAAGCCAGCTGAGCTCTGAGGGCGGCAGGAAGAGCGCTCTGTCATCAGAGGAGGGGAGAGGGGGCTGAGAAGGGGATGCTGCCCGCTCCCTTCCCGGGGGTCTCACCCCAGCGGCAGCTCTATGCTCCGACGGAAGCAGTTGGCGTCCGTTTCACCATCTACCTTGGAGAGCTGTCACCAGCTCCAGTCTTTATGTTCTCTGACTTTTTGGCTAAATGAAGAGCAGCAATTAATTTTTTAGAGCCCTAAAGTATAATTTTATTTTGCATCATTTTAGCCATTGCTTGAGCTACCAGGCAGCGCGTTTCTCCTGTTATTGCAAGGACAAGCGAGACTCGAATCTCTGCTCGTGCGTCTCTCGGGAGCAATAGCATCAGGATAAATCCAGGAAACTCAGCTTTATTTAGGTCACTGACTGTTGAAGGAGATTTTAAAATTAATATTACAGGCCTTAAGGTTTTCCTGAAGAAGTGGGAGGCACTGAACAGACTCATTGCTGCTCTTTACGAACGCAAACGCGAAGAGAAAGGCCCTTGGGAGCGCATCTCCTGGCAGAGCTACCTGGGCTTTAAAACAGAAATGTGGATGCCTCTGGAATAATTGTTTCTTGGGCTTAATTGCCCTTGCTTTAGAACAGACAAAGGAGGCAAGTGGTAATGATGAAGGATATTTGGATTTGATATCTCAGGAATAAAATAAAAAATCATTAGGGAAAGGTTGTCGTTAGGGATACACAGAGCATGTAATTAAAGTAAATTCCAGAAAAAAAACACAAGTGGAGACAGTCTGAGATCTTTAGAGCTGTGCAGAGAGCGCTCAGAATGGACTGTTTGAGGGAAAACAGTGATTAGCAAAGCAAAGGTGTGGTGGCACGGCTGGCGGAGGAGACAGGCTGGGTGGCAGTGGTGTCACTGCTTCAGCAGCCCCGTGGGCAGGCAGCGATACCTGGTTGGTGGGAGCCACAGCCCTTCAGCAGGGTGGGGGGGTGTGTGGCTCACAAATGTCCCTAAATAGGTTCAGTTCCACGCACGTGGACGTGTGCCCAGGTGCAAACTGGGGCAGCCAGGTCCCCCAGCTCAGAGGGGCTGGGCACGGGGACCAACCTGGCATCGTGGGGCTGGAGGCTGCCAAAGCTCTCCTGCACCTCTCCTCCAGGACAGCCGGCCTGCGTACCTTGGCCGGGTCCCTGCTGGGCATTTGCTTGCAAACACGTTTAGTTTCTCCTGACTCTTTGTGCTGATATTCTGCATGTGCCAGTGCAAGCTGGGACATCCAAACGTTGGAAATCCATGGATAACTCTATAAACGAGAAGGTTCTAGTGAAAGGGAAAGGAAGCATCAGTTTTGGCTTTGCTGTTGTTCAGTGAACGTTGTGATCTCGCGGCTCTGCAGCCTTGGGAACGGAAAGCAGCAGGCAGCTGGGGACTGAGGGAGGTTATCCGTGAAATACATGACAAACTTTTTGGGAGGTGCAAAGGGAAATTTTAACATTATCTTTTAAAAACTTTTCAATGTCATATCCTCACTTAGACCATGTATTCTGTGACACATGGTCTGTTTAATTTCATTATAGTTTAACATTTTTAAAAATTAAATATACAATGGTCATATAAGGGAAAACATAATTGCAACTGAAAAAGTTCCTAATATTTTGATATCCTCCTTTCCCCCTCCCCCCAAATTATTAATTTTGTAGGAAACTTCTGAAATGAATCTTTCCTTTCAGATTTATATTCCTCTTTTCATTCCTTGCTTTATTTCAGGATTTCCCTTGGAATGGAGATTTCAAACCACAGCTGGCTTTGTTAAAAATACACTCACTTGGATTTCATTTAAATATGTTATATGCTCAGTTGTCTCTGGGTGCAGGGATTTTCCATAAAGCATCAAATACTGGGAGAAATGAAGCTCTGTAGGGGATGATTTTCCACTTCCACTCCTTTCTGTGGGGTCGTATGAAGGAACGCGGTGCTGCGTGAGCCCAGAGGCGTTGCAGTGTGGCACAAGCCAGCAGGCAGGTGTTAAACCGGGTAGAAAAAGTCAAGAAAAAAATGCTGAACTGATCGTGAAATGGTGGGATGCAGAACGGTCCTGAGCTCGTGGTGCTCGGGGTACAACGGGAAGATTGAATGTTGACCAGGCTCAGCCTTCGAGTCTGTCCCTCCCGGGAGGGCTGAGCCCTGGGTGGGCTTGGGCAGAGCCCTCCAGCCTGCTGGGAGCACCCCAGAATGGTGTTTATGCATTTTCATGCGTTTGTGTCGACGCATCTGTTTTCAGGCAGTTAAATATTTATTGAACACGCTGTGTCTCGTGCTTTGCTGTCTGTAAGGGAAGGGCACGGATGGGGCCCTCCAAACAGGAGCATATGCTGTGGTGTCAGGTCCTAAATCAGAGCAGGAACCCCTCTGGATGCTGTAACTGCAGGGGAATTTCTTTATGCTTGTAATTAGATAGGAATTTCTTGAAATTCTGATCTCTGGAAGGGCTGGAGAACATTTGCAAGTAAATGTCATGGGTTTTGGTGATGTCTTCATTCTGGCTGCTCATAAGCTGTCTGGGCTGGAGGAAAATATCTGCAATTTACTTGCAGATGATAAAAACAACTTAGAGAATTCTATATAACACTGGGCTGGGTCAGTTGGACAGATGGATGTGGACCAGACCGTGAGATAAGATTTTTTTTTTTAATGAGTATTTTGACACAGCTAAGAGGAGAGGTGCCACTTAAGCAGCCAAAATAGTTGATATTTATGTGAGGGATGGAGGTCTAGAAACCTGTGGGATGGTAGGAGAGGGTTCAATGTGAGCTCTCGAGGTGATGCTGAAAGCGAAAGGGCGGCTGTGACGGCTAGGGGTGCAAGTGATGCCTGTGGGGCAGGAAGAGGGGCTGAACGTGGCTTTGAGATGAAAGATCTCAGCCCAAAAGTGCTGATCCTCAATACGGACGTGCATGAAAATCTTTGTGTTGACAACCCCAAGCATCTCTCTTCTCCTGAAGGCTTGAGATGCTGAATTGTTATGGAAGGTGCTCACTGCTGGTGCAGGGCGCTGTGAGGTGCAAGCCCATAGGAGAGATATTAGCCACCTTTTGTGTTTCACAGAACAGAAATAAAGCTCTTCGTTTAAATGAGGAAAGGCAAGATTACAAATTCTGTAGTTTACCACAGTAGCATGGCATGCAGGTAAAATGCACTGAAAACTCAGATAAGATTAAAAAAAAAAGGCGATTGAACTATTCTGTGAGCATCGCATCAATAAACGATTACAAATGATCTGATATTTACCCACACAGCTCTATTAAGTGATCATTATTGCAGGCACGCTTTCTACAAGTCAGATGAAGGAATACATGCCATTAAAAAGTTAACTCTAATTTCTAATGTAATATCGTCATTAAATTTCTGTAAATTAAAACAGGGCTCCCTCAGGATTTTAAAGAGAGTGTATGTCGGAGTGAAGACGCTGCAGTGAATAAAGCCTGCATCGGTTTAGACAGAATCACCAGGAGCTTAACACTGAAACACGCTGCTGGATTTTCCATAGCTCGTATTGCTCTGGAATATTTCATACTTGGGGTGTGTAGTAAGAAATCATTAGACAGAATTCTTGCAGAAGTGACTAGAAAAGAAAACCTTATTAATACTTAAAGGAAACTGAGGTTTGTGCCCCGGTGTTTCTACACTGTGGTGTGGTCCAGGAGGTGGGTGATGCTCAGCAGCGCTGAGGGGGTCGGGCAGGGGCTTGGTCCCATCCCCTCGCCCAGTGCTGCCTGCGATAAGGGGTGTGCAGTGCTTGGGTGGCTTGGGCTGCCCCGACTGCCCTGTACGACCAGCATTTGCACTGGCCTTCATCTGGGGAAGAGAAGGGTCACGTGGAAGCACTCAGGAGACGGCAAGTCTCTGGCTAATGCATTTTAAGCTTTTGGTGTTGTCCACTACTGTGCCCATCCTGCTCCTCTGTGCATGGGAGAAAGCAGGGAGAAACGGCACGGTCCAGTAGAGATTAAGTCCTTGTCCTCCCCAAGAGCCTCAGCCTACATCTCTCAGTGCCCTTTAGTCCCTCGGCCTCCCCCAGCCGTCTGCTGGGAACCACATCTGCAAGTGAGTGATGTTTCGTGTCACGTCAGACTCCAAGCCAAGAGCCCAGCGTGGCTGCCACAAGCGTGCACGGGGACAAATCCTGCCTCTACCAGGGCTGGTGAGCGGCAGTTTCAGAGGAGAGGCCCTGTGGCTGCCCCGGCTGTGGAGAACAGGGGAGATCTGGAGAGGAGATGGCTTGGGGGATGCAGACTGTCCTGCTGTGGCTTGATTCTCACAGGTGGAAGGGTGCTGGTTCATAATTTCTCAGGACCTCTGCATATTCAAAATACAGTACGGTGAGACAAAACTATCAAAGATCTTCCTGCTCCATAACCCATCAGAAATGCATCAGTCTGGTGCTGCAAACCCCTCCCAGAAATCTTCTGATTCCCTGTTTCTGTACAATGTGTACCCATAGCTGGGAACATCACAAATAGTATAACAGGGAGAATTAATGTATTTTTATCTTTGCCGAGCACACCTTCTGTACTGATTTGGAGATGTGTTGTCTGACTTAGCTGGAAACAGCACATAGGTTAGAAGAAAAAGTCCAATTAATCTGTATAACTCGTGTCAACACTGCCACGGACATGAGAAACCCAAGTTATGCAGACAAGCACAATTGGGTTGGTGTAAAATATTCCATTTTATGACGCTCCAAAAATCTGGCAAGGAATTAAGTAAACACTGTCTTTCATCCACTAAAGGCCTTAAATATTTTGGATAGCTACAGTCCCCACGATCACAATTTGGCATTCAGCTGGCCAAGAAATAATTCTGACTGATAAAGCTTTGTCAAGCTGTGAAGAGGTAGTGCCATCAGACAAAGTCTGGAGATAAAATGTTTTAATTAGCAGACTCCATCTCCTGCTGCTCTGCCCTCAAACTCTTATCAATGTGAGCAGCTGGGAAGCCGTGCTAGACCCCACCATTGACCTCATATGCAGACAGCGATGTTTGTCCAGCAGCTCCGGCAATAGCTGGGACGTGGGAGCTCCATCTGTACACTCAGAAATTTGTGCATTTTTTCCATGTGTCTCAGTCCTTGATGGGGAGGAACAGCCCTTCCCCTTCACTCTGTGTCTGTTCTCATTGTGGCCCAGAGGAGTTGGGATGTTGTGCCTTTGTCTCATAGCACTGAAGTGCCCTCCAAATAGAGCACAGCTCTTGAAGGTCAGCTGTGGATCAGCCTGGGAGGGCTCTTGTCAACTCTGAGACCTCTGGAGTCATCTGGAGAGGTGTAGGGTTTGAGACGCTGAACTACCCACCCATCCATCCGTCAGTCAGCGTGGGCTTCAGTGAACCAAGGAGGACAGGACCATGGTGTGAGATGAAGTGACTGGTCCTGATTAACAGGCCTGAGCAGAGTTGACCCATGGATGATCTGTATCACATTGCTATGTTCAGCAGGATTGTGTTAATTAAACTTCTTCAGTGTACACAGTGCGTGAGAAAATGCATCACAAGAATGGATAACAACTCTTCTGGCCTTGTCTATGAAAAAAAAAACCCCAGGAGATACGCAAGAGAGAAGTGCTACATTACAGCAGCTCCCTTGTTTCCTATCTTGAGCTCTGGCCAAGCTCTAGAGGGAGGGGCAACGAGGTAACGGAGACCAAATGGTTCTGCATTTTACAGTAATGAAAGTCAATTGTTTATTCAGCACTGTAAAAGGCTGAACCTTCTTGCAACAACTTTGGAGACCTCACCTATGAATGGATGCACTGTGTAGGACCTCCCCATTGCCAGGACGGGCTCTCCAAATCCTCCCTGCAACTGGGGCTCCCCAGCCACTGCGGGTGTGGGTGATGGTAATGTATTAATAGAGCAATTGGTGATGTGTCTCTCTTAATCACTACGCTTACATTCGTGTAGTAACGATGAGATGCATTACCTTTAAATGCTATTGCTGTTAATCTGTTGATAATCACTACTAATCCTTTGTTACCTTCTCTATTTGAACAAATCAGGTGAAATTTAAGTTTGTGCAGTGTTTTTGGTATTTGAACCTTTTGTGCTGATCCTGCTCTGTGGCAAAACATGGGAAGGACATGAGGGACTCGGGGTCAGGTGTACTCGAAGTGGGTGAAGGTAGCTGTAAGGGGTTTATGAAAGAGTTGAAGCGTCCTGCCACAGAGGATAGGGCTGTCCCCGTGCCTCTGACTTGGGTGAGACCCGTGGGGACCCCAGTGCGCAGAGAGCCAGTGCTCCCCATTTAGCACTGGGGATTATCAGCTTTGAGAGTGTCAGCCACTGGGTCCCTTCAAAAGGCCACAAACTTGCAGAAATGCCCTGGCTGTCCCCAGGAGAACGTGGCATCACTGGAATCCAAGTGACACCTGAGCAAAGACCTCATATTTGTAAGGGCTGTAGGACAGACCTGGATGCATACCGTGGGGGGCCTGGGGAACGCAGGAGCTCCTTAGGAGGAGGAGGAGGAGGACCTGTGGAGGCTCACTGTCTTTCCTCCTTGTCCCTTCATCTGATGGGCAGCAGCTTGGTCTGCTGGTCCAGGCTCTGACACTGGTAGTGGAGAGACCTTCATGGGCCCCGTGGCGCGGCCCCGACAGGCTGAAGTGGAGCTGGATTTCTAGTTCAACTCGCTACAGGAGACAGTAAAAATGAATAATGAATCAGCTCCTCAGAAGACTGCGTGCAGAGTCAGAGACCTCTGAGATCACAGCAGACGTCAGTAAAGTGAGTCTCATCTTCCTGCAGCGTGTGGAGCTAATTGCAGAGGGGGGTCAAACAGGGTTGAGTTGGGAGGGTAATTTTTGAATATACAATTCTATAATTGCTTGACTCTTGTGGTTTGAGATATTGGTATTAGAATTCAACAATGGAATTACATCCTTATTAATTTAAACATGTTGTGGGGAGGAGAGGAGATGATTGGCTTGCTTTGGGGGTGGTTGGAGAAGTGCTGGTGTAGTATGCCTTCGATGGCAGAGCAGCTGGTAGGGAACACGATGGTCTCCATTCCAGCTTCACTGGTGTTTCTCCTGGCTGCAGTTCCTGACTCAAATGCAGGGAATGATGGTGGAACTGATTACAACTAGAGGGGTTTTTAAGTGATATCTTTGTAGTATTATCCAAAGACAGGATTTTTTTTAAACATTACATCATTAACAGCACATCAGTCATTCACTCCTAGTTAAAAAAATAACTGAAGTGGGGGTTCTGTAGCCACCTCCATGGAGATCCCCACTGTAGATCCAGTAAGAAAACTGGGGGCACTGGTCATGGGCGTTGAAGCTGTGCGTGGTCCATTTTGAGTAACAGCAGAACAAGGTCCTGTGTGTCACCCAGAGCTGCGTGCTTGCCTACCACCTTGGAATGGCTCTCAGAGAAAGGTCAAATTTTTATTTGAAAATGAGCCTGTTTGTACTAGAAATAGAAAGCTGCGGTATTTGCTGCCAGGTTTGTAAACCAGACGTAAGGAAGCAGAGTAATAACATCTCTTATTAGCTTCCTGCATTTGGGGTGGTTCCCCAAGTCTCCCACAGAGTTAAGTCTTGCCAGAGCTGGGGTCCAAGGCCTTGGGCACGTTATGTCCTAGAGCCACATTCCCACGCCAGTGCTGGGGAAAGCTGCCCTGCTTGAACCTCCCTCCTCCCTGGGGCTCTCCATGTGCAAATTCTCCCCAGGGCTACCGCAACCTGGTGCTCTGATAATTGGATTGATTGGGATGCTGATTGATTAGCCTCCTGCTAATGAAGTGCTGGCTGATGCTGCAGCAGCTCCTGATGCTCAGAACTTTCCTCTAGCACTGCCTCATCCCAGGTGTCTCTGTTGTCAACCAACAGCTGATACTCACCACCCAAAACCACCTTTACTGGGTGAAGTGATGCCAAACCCCCCTGAAGGCTTCACAGTGCCAGTCACCTGGATGGAGAAAGTGTGAAATATAACTGCAGAGCATCATGCATGGGCATCTGGGTGCAGAGTTTGGGATCTGTGGTCTCCAGCCCTGCCTAAGGCAGTCCAGGACTAACTTGGACAGCTGCATTATTATGGCTTGTGATTTGCATAGCGTGCTTGTGTTTATTGCTTGGAGGAAGTGTGCAGGACGCCCATCCTCGCTGTATGCTGAGCTCAAATGTGCCAAAACCTGCTGGAGTGGCCGTGCTCTGCGGTGTTTACCCTGTGCTATCTTTCTGGTGATACCTGTGCTCCAAGGCTGCCAGACCACACTGGACAATGTAGGATCTCACAGCAATGAGCAACTAACTTGGTGGCATTCCCAGCAGGACAGGGGGTCCAGATCCCCTTTTAAAAAAAAAATATTTTAAAGATAAATTGATTGATTTACACATTAAATATGCTCACATCCAGATTGTGTATGACAAATGTGTTCCCCTTGCGTAGCTGACGGCAGAATTAGAAACCAGCTTCTGGAAGGCAAGAATGAGGAATAGTTTAATGTTTTTTTTCTTGTGGAAGAAGTTAAAAATGGAAATGGAAGCTACTGTACATTTTTTCCTAATTATCAATGTTCAAGCTGTTTACGAGGTAAGATGACAACAAAACCTACTTCCCATTTAATGAGCTAAAGATAACTGTAATTGGTCTGAGTCAGGCTGCAGAGCTATTAAAACGAGGGCATTCTAATCGTCTTCAGTACGCTGGGGCGGAGGGTGCCTTCCTTGCATTTGTATGGGGTCACGGGCATCAGTCTGATAATGTGGCTACCCGCATTTTTAATTTAAAGTGAGCACCGGAGTTTATCCCTATCCAGCAGAACTTGCAACTGCTTTTACAAGTCCCACAGAGTCACTGGATCTGAACCGATGCTCAAAGCGTACGGTTTTGCTGTAGGACGGATGCGAGTCTGGACATAAAGGATGTGCTTAAGCAGTTAGCTGAACTTAGTCTTAAAGACGGGCTTGTTAGACGGTTTTTACTCTTCATGTTTTTAGATAATATGAAGTGTTGAAAGTCTGCATGATTCAAACTTTATAACATCTTTAAAAGATACACTAGTAACAGAGTAAAAAGGTCCTTAAGATTTTTGTCTCCAAAGAAGAATTAATTTTAAAACATGCATCTTACAAGGGTCACCGGAAGAGTGACACCTTCTGAATAACAACTTTCCTGCATTTATTTTTCATTTCCCAGCTCTGATTTGGGGTATGGAATAATAAAACGATGAGCCGGTGACTCCCTCTGCCCAGTGGAACACTCACGCTGCCCATGCCAGCTGTGGCACCGCTCCCATGGGTGCTGAGAGAGCTGTGGCCAGGGTGGGACATGGCTCGGGAGGGAGCAGGGCAGCTTTCCCTGCGTCCACCCGCGCAGTCGGTGCTGGTGGATCTGCCTCGTCAGCCCGGGCGAGCTGGTGATGAGAGACGAGTTCGTAAAAAGCATCACAAAGGGACTAATTAAGGTGAGCCATTTTCCTTTGTTCCCGTTCCTCAGAGCAGCCTAATTGGAAGGCAGAGGCATTTTCACTCTGAGAAGGATTAATTCTAACTGATAAATGCCCCGGTCTCAAATAATTTTCCGTAGGCTACTGCAGTGACATTATTCAGCGAGAAGACGGCTCAGGCTGCAGCCCAGCAAGGCACTTACACGTGAGGCTGGGTTTCAGCATCCAAGCAGCTCTGATTAATAAGAAATACTGAAGTTAGCAGAAGCTGCGGAAGCTTCTCGGCTCAGAGTTTTGCTCCACTAATCGTCGGTTAACATTTCCAGAGCTGTCCAGGAAAGCAGTGTCCTTTTGTAGGAAAAGTTAAGAAGGCCAGGTTGGATGAGGTTCTGAGCAACCTGATCTGGTTGGAGATGTCCCTGGTTGGACTGGATGGGCTTTAACGCTCCCTTCCAACTCAAACCATCCTGTGATTCTAAGAAATGTCATTAAGGGTACGACGGTGCTAGCTGACTCAGAAGAGGCATTAAAATGCACAGCTCTTGAATGCACTAGCAATGTGCTCCTCTTAATAGGTGCTTGGTCGCCATGGGACATCTGTTGCATGGATCTCCTTCTCTTTACCCCTCAGCAGGGATCCTTTGGAGCATGATGGGGTGAAATAATGTGGTATTACTGAACCAGTGGTGCTGATCTCACACTGACCATCAGACAAGTGTGTTACAGCTGGGGTGCTTGGTGGTGCTCAAAATGAAGGCAGAACAGAGGCAAGTTGTGATGGTGAGCCTTCCTCAGTGCCCCTGCACGGTTTGCAAGGATGGGGGAGTGGGAAAGATGGGGCTAGTCTTGTCTCAGCTCTGCAGCCGTGCTGAGCTGCCCCTGTTCCCAGGTGCCCCCCGAGGCCGCCTCACTCCGTTGCTGTCCCAGGACGAAACGCTGCACTGGCCGCACGTCTGGAGCAAACGATGGGCAGCGTGGTGTTTCCAGGCCTGGTCTTTCGTTATCTGCAAGATGAAATCCTCAGATATTTTATTGTTTTGTCATCATCATCCCTCTGTTTTATAAGAAATCTTCATTTGAATTTTTTAAATTGTTTTTTTTTTTTTCATGCGGAGAAGGAACAACCTTTCCTTATTTTACTGCTTGAGATTAGGGTCAGCCTTTAGGATGCTGGCGTTTGCTTTATGCCCTGTTTCTAATTTATCTGCCTGGTTTTATAAGAGCACGGTTCATTTGGACAACTTGTAGCTCAGGGATGTGTAGTTGGAGAGTCTGTACTATACATGTTGTGTTACTGGTCTGTACTGGCACCTTCTGGACTCGTGAAGTGGGAAACTGGGAGGAGCGCTGCAGAACTGGAGGCAGCGGGTGCTGGAGGTGGGAGAGGGGCTCTGGGAGTGTTGGGTACAACTCCTGCTCACAGCAGGGACCACGCCAAAGCCAGGCGGGCTGCTCAGTGCCTGTCTGGTTCCATCTTGAACTTTCTTTCTCAACTCAGTTGGATATTGATGTGCAAAACTTTTGGAAAATATATATTTTTTTTAAATAGTCTGATGCATTTGAGCTGTATCTGAAGCAGCAAGCAAGGTCAAAACTAATGCACTGAAACTTCCAACAACGGAGCAATGAAGGAAACAGATTTCTGCAAAAGGAGCAACTAGCTAATTCCGTGCTGTATTAACTGGAAATGCTGCATGCTGCTTGTAAGAACAAATACCTAAGATGCAACACATGGAAACCTGGTAATTTTAAGCACAATTTCTCCAAAATAGCTAAGAATTTTAAATTGTTTTTGCGCACAATGATTAAGTTTGCAGAGAGCTGTGTTGGGTAGTACTTAAAAAAAAATTAAAGAAAAAGAAAGAATTTGAAAAGGAAGGAAGGAAACAGAAGTGCTTCTCTTCCATTTAAAATATATTTTTTTTTCTTTGGGAATCTCTAAAAGTAACTGAAGTTTACTTTTCTTGAGCTCAGACAGAAGCCATGCAGAAAAGACATTGTCTGTTGCACTCAGGCAGCTCTCAAAGGTTCCCAGATTAACCCAAAATCATTTTTGCTTTTATCTGCAAATCCTGATTATGACTTTTAAAAGCGACTACTGAGATGTACATCCGTAATCTGTAGGGATTTCACCCCCTGGCTTCACTATTTTAATTGGATTTGTAAATGCGTCAGGATTTCCTTGGGTGGAATATGCTTGAATGGCAGTGCCGATGTCATCTGCCACCCCGGTCATTGGACTTTTGCTGAATCAGGTGGTAAGGCTGACAACTAAACAGCACCGGTCCATGGTATAAAATACAGCAGGTATTTGCTCAGGTTTTTTTTTTTTGTTTGTTTGTTTGTTTTTTTCCTCCAAGAATACCAAGTGTGCACATAACACACCACGTTTGGTGGGCTTGCAGTGGTCCCAGAGCTGCAGTAGCAGCTGGAATGAAGGCGTTGACACCAAAATAAATGAAAAATGGGGATGTTTCTAAGGGAAGATTGAAGGTACATGCCTATTACACTATATGAAAATAAAGGAAATATTTTGGACTTCAGTCACCCTGACCGAGGGTGACTTTCCAGTTCCATCCTTTTAGGAGCCCATCTCCTTCTTTAGTGTGAGAAGCACATGTTTGAACTCGTCCCTTTTAAAGAAAACTGTCCTTTTTTAGTGCATGTGCATAACCTGTGGAAACCTGTGCCCTTGAACAGCAGAAAGGATAGACAAACTTTAAAAAGAAAAGTAATAAGAAAACCCCCGAACCCCAGCCTCACGCAGATGTGGATGACTAGTCAGAGCTGGCTATCCAACACAACTTTCCGAGAAAAAGAGGTTTTTCTTGTTTTCTTCTTTCTGACTTTAAACATTAATATTTTTTCTTTCTTTTTTTTTTTTTTTCCTGAGTGAGAAGTTCATGGAAAAGCTGTCTCCTGTGGTTTCCCAGATAAGCATTGTACGCAATTTTAGACCGATTTGGCTGAAGGTGTGTGGCTGACAGAAAGGCACAGTTGTAATTTCTCAGGCCTAGCTAGGGGTGCCAAATAAATCTATATCTTCTTGACAATTACATCTTTACAAAAGCTTTGGAAAGAACAGCTAAAATGTGAACTTATCGACAAGCTTTCTTATTAGAGGCAAGTCCTTCGGCAAGGCCCATGAGTGCCGCGTTTCGTGACGGATCTCTCGGAAGCAGCAGCTGTGGGAGGCCAGTTAGAAATAGCTTTTTATTGACAAACTTTTATTTTAGAGGAAATTCTTCAGTCATTTCACAGCGGATCTGTAAAAACAGGTATGAAGTATGTGTAATTTTTGCTTGACTCAAATCAGAATGTAAATTGGCTTAAATGCTTGTGCTGATGGCGCATTGACATTGGTTTGCAGGAGCTGGTGGATGCGAACCCATATCTAGCAGTTCTTCATTTCTGAGGACAGCAGGGAATCATGAGATGGAGAAAACTGACAGCAGCAACTCATCACGTTGGTGGTTTTGCCAGAAAGCTGCCCCTTTCCCTGCGTGCGGCCCTGCTGACAGCTGGTGCGGGGTCTGCTTCTCTGAAACCCCAGCCGCTCCTGGGAAATTAATGACTGGTAATGGGAAACGGTGACTGGGAGAGAGAACGGGGCTTATTAACAACTCCTAGGAGTAACGCTACAGCCGAAACGGGAAGTATTTCCAAAGTCAAATATGAGATTAATTAACGTTACATGTGATCTGGTTACACAGGAGAATGAAGCCTCCAATTTCATGGCTTGTCCCGCGTTTGTGACTGCTCCGTAGCCAGGCTGTCGGAAAGGACAAATGCAGCTTAATGCAGTTTGCTATTTAGGACAGCTATATATAAATACGGGAATATAGGATGTGACCCTCGGGGGGACCTTTATCCGCTCCTCCTCTGTTTGCCCTACTTCTGGTAATTATGTTTTCCAAGTAGGTGCTGCTTCACTAAACTCCTGTTAGAGGGAATGTATGTAAATTCTGCAAAATGTATTTTCTGGCATTCTTTGATTATTCTCAGCCCCCGTGAAGTTCCTTCATAGTCTTATAGCAACTTAGCAGGGGTTGAGGTGGCAGAATAAGGAGGGGCTTGCAGAAATCGCAGCCTCCGAGTTCTGTGGCAAACAAAACAAAACAAAACAAACTAAAATCAATGCAAAGCTGGGCCTGCTGGGTGAGTAATATTTCAGCAACAATCAAAATTGAAGCTCGCAGAAGCCGTGAGTAACAGATGAGCCGTCCGGATGGTGCAGCGCTGGCAGGGCTGGGAGGAAGGACAGCACTCGGAATAACAGCGAGGCAGGGACACGGCATTTTGTAAAAAAGCAGAGCCAGATATAGAACTGGTTATATCCCTTTGCCTCTCAGCATTTCTGTGGACTGAAATCCTGTGCTTAAATGGGAAAATCATAGTCTAGTTTTGATCTTTTGACCAGGGTGATATCCAGGGCTGTCGAATGCTAAAGAGGATTAGGGAGGCTGCTAGGATTTAGAAGCAGTAATGGAAGACTTCAGTTATTTATCAGTGTCACACAGAAACTACAGTTTTAGATGTAATAAACAACTGCTATCTGTTGAAACAGAGAAAAGAGAAAAGCAACTATAATTTAGTCACGAGCAGCATGAGATGGGGCTTTAGATTATGCTGTCAAAGAGCCATCTTGTAATAGAGATAAGTCAACATAAAACATCCGTGGAGAAGGCAGAAAGTAAAATATATGTGATAGTAATACTTTAGAAGCAGAGCTATATAAAATGGAGCAAGATAATTAAGGGATTGGATAATGCAGCAAAAATTCTTGTGGAAAAAGGAGATCACGTGGGACACAGCAGAGGAGAGGCTCCGAGCGCCTCGTGCCCATCACGGAGCTCTTGGGACACACTCCCACTTCACATCTCCTTCCAGCTCTGCCCTCGTCAGAGCCCTGTGTTTCAGAAGGGAAGCACAGGAGGAAAAGCAGTCTCCAAGAAGTGCAGATCCGTCCTAAAGGAGGAAAAAGGAGAGGAGTGTAAGCACAAGCTAATTACTGCAGTTTTGCATTTAACAGGGCTCAAATTTTGAGGAGCAACAGGCTTGGGAACTAATAATAAAATTCTTACGCCGATCAGAAGTGAGATATAACAGAAACTTGAGGCCAACAGTTCAAGACTGGTAAGTTTGAGTTCTGGGAACTGTTTAACAGGAACGGTAATTTCCTTATTATTTTGTCTTCTCTTTTGGCCTTGTTCCTCAGCAATTTATTCATCCTTCATGTCCTGTTTTTCCTGTTCACTCTGTGCATTCCCCCAGCCTTGGGACTGTTTCCCATCTCCACTGATGTTCTGCTGGCCATGACTCTTCCTTTGTGTTTTGCTCAGTAAACTGTTCCTCTTGCCTTGTGTCTTGTCACACAGATTTTTTTTTTTTTTTTTTTTTTTCCTCCAGCTTTTAGCATGGCAGCAAAATCAGTAATACGTGACTGTGGCCCCCGCAGCTCCCACTTTTCTGTTTGATCTTCAACCGCTTTTGCCTCTTCACTGTGAGCAGGCATTGCCGTGAACTATCGGAAGCACTGGGCAGGGCACTGGACGAGGGTTGACCATCAATCAGAGTAGGTGGGGTGGCTCTGCTGGGACTTAACATCTCATTGATGCCTGTGGGGACACTCGGAGTCATCCAACACCACCCCGCTGTCGTGGTGAAGAATGGGAGAAGGGACCACCCCACGCTGCTGCTGACAAGGTGAGCATCCTCTGGGCGGTTTATGCCTTCTCAAGATTGCTTCTTATTTCACCTTTTCTCCCATGTACTACACAATGTGGTCCCTGCTGTAAAAGATCTGCCAGACTATTTTATTTTTCAGGTGCATATCTGAAGTATTTCTACTCTCAGGAGCTTTCACTCCTCTGGGTTTGTAGCTCCCTGTCTGTGCTAGTTTGGGATGCTCGGATGACCCCTGGCTGTATGAGATACCTGTATACTTGGCAGTATTTAGGTCTTAGCAAAACGAAAGTCTAGCGCCTTTATCCCCGTACTAAAGACCGAGAAGATGCCTGCAGAGTCAGGTCCTCCCTGCTCGCCAGCTGTCTCCTCTTCTGCCCAGAGCCTGGGAAGAGTCAGCAGCGGGGCTGGTGGCACACAGCTCCCGCCCAGGGCTCCCCACGAAACCTGTGACCTCCAGCCTAAGGCATCTCTTAGAGGATAACCATTTAATTAAATCTGCAAATGTTAAAGAATCTGCTCCATATTGTGTTAGCTGCTTTACTGCTTAATTGACTTTATTCCTACTCTGGACTTGTTTAGCTCCGCTTTCCAGCCTTTGGTTCTCATTATGACTTTTTTTTTTTGCGAAATTAAAGAGCTGCCTAGTACCAGAATCACCTCCTCATGATGGCACTAAAGAACACAGTGAAATGTGCTGTTACTCTTCCCTTGGATAAATTACAAAGGTCAAGTGCCTGTAACCTGCCTCTCTGTGTAAAACTGGCTTTGCAGGCTTCGAGTCGCCCTCGTCAGCCTCTGAACTTCATCGGGTCACATCCTGGTGCCCCGTGGCTGGGCACGGGGACTTGGTAACGCGATAGCATCCCCGCTCCCTCAGCATCCCCCACTTACATCCTTTAGCAGTTGCGGCCGCCGCGTCCTGCCTGGCACGTGCCTGCGGTTGGTATTCACCTCAGCTCTTCTGAGGATCACGGCTCCCTGAAAAATAACCATCATCATGAATAAACATCTTGAATAATTTTATGAGAAAAGTGTAACTTTATCACTGGCTGTAAGGAGAGGGGCAGGATGAGAGTGCTGATTAGAATGCTTATGCAAACCAGCCTTGATGAGATCCATCTTGACAACATAGTCATAGGTCGCTCCATTTTAATGTCATGGAAATGCCTTGTTTCCTGGAGCGGCTCAGCACAGTTAATTGCGGATGCTGACCTGCGTCCTCTTGCTCTGCCAACCCTCTCTCGGGTTGAAGGGTGCTGGGTTGCCTTTCTGGCGTGGCTCTCGAGAGGAGGACGGTGCCTGCACAGCCTGTGAGTGGCCAGGACTTGTGAAACGGGCAATGATGAGGTTTCAATTCTGTAACCAAAGGTACGAACCGCCGAAATCGCTCTGTGGGCAGGCTCAGCCGGCGCCTGAGAGAAGGGAGCCCTCTGAAGCCTCAATGCCTGCCCAGTTCTCATCCTCTCTCAGTTTTGAATATTTTTTTGTTAACTGTAAAAAAAAAAAAAAAAAGCACAAACCTATAAATTTTTAAACCTAGCAAAGGATTAGAGCTAATTACATGTTTTAGGGAAAATAATCATTTCATTGCCCTGAGTTTGTCACCTTTTTGATTAAATTATCATCTCATTTATTTGCACGACCTCATTTATTTTCTTCTATTTTTAGACACATTTTAATCTTGTCATTCTTCTGACTAGGACATTTGATATTCTGGTAGTGCCAGATTTCCCAGGCAAGGTCTGGCACGGAGAGAAAACCCGTGAGTTTGACAATTTACAGTTTGAAGTTACGAAGAAAAGCAATGTTTAATTGGAAATACAGAAGAATGGTGAGTGTGGAAGATGACTACCTCTGCATTTTCAGGTACTTAATCACTGGAGATAAAAACACACAAATAAAAATGAATGGATGAGTGTATGTGGTCGGAAAGATGAAGGTGTCTCGCGCTGCCTGAAGGACTATGTCATGGGGATGTTACCTCTTTGTATCCCTCTGCTTTCTGATAAAAATCCATCTTTTCTGTCTCATTCTTTTCCAGATCTCTGGTTGTTCCTGCTGAAAACTCTGCCCCTTCCGTTAACAAGGAGAGCATGCAGGTAGGGTGATTGGGGCTGAGCATCACCATCACTGGGGAGGTGGTACCTGCATTTGTGACATGAAAACAGATTTTCATGGATTTAGCTGCATTTGTGAGATGAAAACAGCACTCTGAAGCCCAGGACATGGGGCTAAGCAGAACCTTGTTCTCACCCCGTGGTGTTTCTCACATCCAGGTCTGATTGCCTGGCCAGGAGGAGACAGCAGCAAACCCACTCTGCTGCTGGTGCCTCTACAATTTCTGCTTGTGTGCATGTAATATTATTTTATGAAAGCAGCTGTATTCCTGGTTGTTGTAACTTATGCTTTAAAAGGGCAAAGTAACAGAGAAAGGGCCAGCAACCTAGACATGATGTAAAGAGAGTAAATCTGTGAGGGAAAAATAATATACCTTATTTTCTCTCCAAAATAAATCAGCTGGGAAAATACCAAGTCAACAAACTTAACTTTCAGCAGGCATCCCTATTCCTAGCCAAGAGGTATATTACTTGTGTGTTAATTGCCCCTCTAATTGTTCTCTCTGTGCTGGATGGTCCACCTTTGAATCCTGCTAGCAGCGCTGCCTGCCACTGCTTTGCCTCCTTACGTCTCTCCTTTACGGGAACAGTGTCTGAAAACGGCCCGAAGCGTTCGGCGTGGCAGCGGGTGTCGAGCCTGCTTTCGGGCATTCTTCTGCCAGGTGTCTGGAACCCTCGTTCTCCATTACTTTCCATCGTGTTTGTAGAGGTAGAGAAAATGAGCGGTTCTGAGGTTGCACAAGTATTCCCAGCACTTTTTCAGCTATATAATGAAGCAGCGCAAAGCTTGGCAGGAGGTGAGTTTCTCTGCTAATTAAGATTAAAAGTGGAAGTGGTCCATTACAAGGAAAGGAACTCCTGATGAACAGCTAGAGTGGGCTGAGAAAGAGGGCACAAAATCATTTTGCTTAAAGAACCAGGAGGAATGCAGTGCCCCCTGACAGCACGTTGTATTTTGTCAGGTGATAGCTATGATTAAGCTTGAAAATGAGACCTGTTGACACAGAACTTGCCGGTCAGAGCGCAGTGCGTGCGGCCTGAGATGAGCTTTGTGTGTTCGTTGGCTTCTCAGGATTTCACAGCAAACTCAAGGTGTTGATTTTGGGCTTGGTGGGAAGTGCAGCAGCAGAGTTAGTGAAAGGTTGCACGATTCATCTCCCAGAAAAACAAACACGGAGTTTCAGAGCTCAAAGGAGGAGGTGAATACAGTTTTACCTTAGTTAGAGGTGTTGATTTAGCTTTCCGTGGGTCGCGGCCAGCTGAAGGCTGTTCCAGCTCCTTGCTGAACGCTGCGTGTGGTTGGATGCGGTTTGTGCTAAATGACGAGGCTGAACTGGGCCATCAAAGGGGAGGCTGTCTTTGACGTCAAGCCCCGTCTAGATCTATCTGTTGGACCTGACTTTGCCTGTAATTCAAACCCTCATGTGGCTCCAGCATCTCGGCCATGTGTTTGTTACCGTCCCTGTCTGCAGCTTCTTACAGAACTACAGATTCCCTGGGTAGCCGGTCACCTGCCTAGGGAGTCAAGCTTCTCCAGCGTTCAAGAAAACTCATCAACAAAAATAGAAAAATGCAACTTTCACCTTCCCACAGGCTTTTTCCGATATTTTCTGCTGGGAATATTTTGTTCCAAGCCGCACAAGAGCGCTTCACTGAAGAACAAATCATGCTATTAGACTTGCACTTTAATCTTCCCTTTGGGAACACAGAGCTTCCTAATGTAATCTTGATGGTACCAAAAAGCATTATTATAATTTTAATGCACATAACAAATTACCGTTGTCCCCTATTTGCAGAGGTGAAGGAAGATATCTTTTATGCATACGCTAGAATGAACGTAGGAAATTCTGTTCTTGTTTATCCTGGTTCAGACCAAGTTTTACCGCAGTGGAACCTGGTTTTTACAGTAGATGTGCTCTGAATGATCACTGTGAATGATAAACTTTAAAATATGCCCGTACAGGTTAATTGGAGGGCATTGTATTTTGTGTGCTAGCCTGGACTTCATGATAAAAGAAGCTCGAACTGGATTTCCAGGGGTGTTGAAAAGCCGCATCTGCACGTTGATTCAAATTTAGCATCTCCAATCTGGACACCGATGCTCAGCTCTTGCAAAGGTCTCCAAGCAGCTGACTGCCTCTGATTTCCCTTCTCAGCCAGAAGCAAGCTGCGGGAGCCTGGCGTTCAAACGCCTTTCCAACTGTACCCCGAATGCTGGGTAACGCCCCAGTTCCCTGCTTCTGCTGCGTTCCTGTGGGTTACGGCCCTGAGCAGCAGTGCTTCTCCTCACCCGTACCCGGGTACCGTCCCTGGGTACCACGGGGCCAGCGCGGGCAAGGCGACCACATCAGGGCTGCTGCTTCTCAGCTGGGAAGACTGCAAACGGTCACGGCCTGGCAAAACCCTCCGGGAGGAGTTTGCTGTTTGGGGGCAGAGGATGGTAACCTGCAGCATCCGCACCCCAAGGGCACAAATAGTTTTCTATCACCAGCTGATGAGGAACAAATGAGAGAAAAGGCTCTCCAGGAGTTTCTTGTGTCAGTAGGGAAATACCTCACTGAGAGAGGAAAATGCACGTTGTGTGACATTATTCATCGCTGTTACCATGAGCATCCTCTAACCTCTGCTGGTTAGAGGTAAGAAAGTACCTTGTGAAAGCGCTGGCTTTGAAAATTTGCTGGAGTGAAGCTCTCATGCAGCTGCGGCAGCGGTCCGGGTGGGGACCGGAGTGGAGCTTTGCTTCTGATTCAATGTATTTTATGCTAAATACACATGTCGATGTTGAGTCCGACCTGGAGTACAATTAGTGGGAAAGAATGAGCCATGCCTTGAGCCCTATTTCTATTTTTAAAATCTCATAGAACTCCACTAAACATGTTGGATTTTAGCTCACGTTGTTTTGCTGTCCTTCAACTTTCTCACAAGTGAAACTTGGTGTGTGTGGAGTGAAAAGAACAGAGGGTTCAGGGGAATTCACGCCGCTGTCGGTTCTGTGCTGACAAAACCACGTTCTGTCACCAGCCGAAGGAAAGGGAACGACAAAAACGCCCTCAATTCCTGAGCTACAGAACGAAGGGTAAGTCGGTATTAAGACTTATGCCTAACTACTCAGAGGGGGAAAAGAAAGCAGTGAGTGTACTGTGCTGTGCAAGTAACGCAGACCAGTAACAAGGAATGGATGGGAACTTTACAAACACCCAGCTATAAAACATGACCTGACTTTATTTTGGTAGTATCTTCCATCTTCAGATGGAAAACCTATGTTTTCAACCATTACTTTTATATTTATGTTTGCTCTTTTTTTTTTTTTTTTAAATGAGCAAACTTACCCAAAAACAAGTGTTCTATCAAAGTAATGCCTTTTGTGGAAAAATGTCAGCTTTTTTTTCTTTTTTTTTTTTTTTTTTTTTTTGGAGAAAAAAAAAAACAAAAAACAAAAAACCAGCCCACCACCACCCCCCGATGCACTGTATATCAGACGGGATTAGAGAAAGGAATTTGAAAATAAGCCTAGCTCAAACCTGCAATGGGAGATGCTCATGGTGAGGGGAACTGCCTTCAGAACAGCTTGGGAAGCTCTGCAGCAGCTGCTCAGTTGCCGGCATTTTAAAGAGCAAATGTTCCTCTGCAAGATACGCAGCGTTTCAAACAGTCCGTAATTTAAAAATGTTACGTGGTCTGGACAATTGTCTGCTCTGATCCTGTGATGTGTTAGCCTATCATTACAGGGAAGACTGATGATATTTTTGGGTCAGTTCTGGATGCTCTTGGTTGCTTGGAGGGCATCTCCAACCTCGCTTTTTTTCTGGGAGGAAGGGAAAGGTGTGGCCCACTGGAAGGGTGATGGGAGGAAATACGTTAGCAGGTCCATGCTCTCTGTCATGTCTAGCACATTCTGAAATACATCCCTGGGAGGAAATCACTGATCCTGCATCACTGTAGCTGTTGCCATCTGGTCTGATAAAGCCTGGTTAGAAATGGCTCAGGGAACAAACCCGTCCTCAGTGATTAGAGACACAGATATGTGGAAATTCCATCAGATCGGCTCCTATAGTTCTTAGATTCTCTCAATGTATGTTCTCCTAATACACATCTTTTCTGTCCTGCCTGGCTGTTCAGGAAACCGTCCTCTCTGGGCCAATTTACTTCTTGCTGGCGTAGCTGGCAGTTCGTCATTTATCTTACCGGTAATTGCTCTCTGTGTGGCTTTGGGATGCCGTGAGTAGCTCGGGGCCTTACATACCAGTGTCCTTGATAACAGAAAGTTAGGATCCTTACCCATTTTAGGGCTTTTCTGGATTTCCTTTGCTGGTCTGGACGCGCGTGTGCTGTCACACAATAGACATGAGGCAATGGAAGATGAACCCTGCAAGCTGTGAAGCGCTTCAGGAGACCGGCCAGTGCCCCATGCCATCTGAGGCAGCACTGGGTATAATTAGACCGAGTTTGATGGGTACCGCACCACGTCACATCTGTCTCAGTGCTCACAAATGAGAGTTTCTCCACTCACTCCCTAATTAAGTTCTTCCACAAGTTTCCAGAGAGTTACAGCTTTTTCCCAATAGCCGGTCGGAGCGGTGATCCCGGCGTTAGGCAGTGGTGGCTCTGTGCTCCCCCCAGCCGTTCGCCAGCCTGTTCTGCCGTCCCGGCTCCTTCCAGCTCTCACGCAGGACCACAGTCCCGCACCTCCCGGGCGTCTCTGGGCTTTCTCCAGTGCACATGCCCTTCCCGAGATGCGGTGCCCTGACGTGTTATTAGCTCTGGGGAGAGCGGGAGCATTTTTTTGCATATCTGACACACTATGTCAGCTTTTGTAGATCCTGGTGTATTAATTTTGTGACAAGATGACATTATTAACTCATGTTCAGTTTATTTTCAGCTGTCACTATTGCCGCTTTCTTCAACCCTGCTGCCTAGCAGAGGATCCCTGTTCTGGTATCTGAATATTTGTTTTTTCTCTCATTTGTATGTGCGCTTGTCTCTACTGAATTTTGTCTCTTTGATTTCAGGCCATTTTCCAGTTTATCAAGATCACTTTGAATTCTCATCCTATCTGTCAAAGTGCTTGTAATCATCCCCGTATCGATGTCATTCACAGTTCCCTCACTCGCGTTGCTGGAGTCATTAATATTTGATAGAAGCACCACCAGAAGGGCCCCTGCTCGGCAGCGTTTGATACGTCCTTTGCCAGAGGATTGTCTGTAGCAGCTTTTTGCATGTGTTTCTGGGTCCATAATCTGTTCTCACAACCAACTGCTCGTGATTCCAATAATGCTTTGGTTAATGTTGTATTTCATGATAAATTTAGATCGTTGACAGCAACCTCAGGTTGGCTTCCCTAAAATGTTTTTCCTACCCAATCCTGTGCTGTCATCCTTCTAAGACAAATGCTCCTCGTCTTGGTCCCAGATGGAAAATCACATTCAGCCTTTTCCGTGGCGTTTGATGCTCGACTTCTTTGTTAATGGCTAACTTTACACTTTGTTGTTCCTCCTTGCTGTTTGTAAGTCCTGTGCCTCAGTCTTTTAGTTTTGAGTTCCTCCTGCTCTCACCCTCAGCCACCATCCCTCAGTCCCAGCCCATGTGCCCAAGAGGTGGGTATGCTCGTTATAGCTGGTAGAAAGCACGGTTCTCTCTGATACATGAGTGCAGCTCCTTAGTATTTCTTTTCGTGCTGGGCTGGAAAAGAAACTCACCTTTCACAACCATGTGGGGAAATTGCAAAATAATTTTAATTGAGAGCATTGCATTGTTCAGTGATTGATGAAGTTTGGATGTTAAAATGTGAATTAAAGTTGATCACAGAAGTTGAATTGAAATTAAGTAAAATTTTAATAAGTTTAAATTAAGCTAGGAAGCTAGGAACTGGTGTTAGTCCTTTCAGTGCTGGTCGAGTAAATAGGTTGGTTACACTGACGATGTCCATCCAAACATCCTTCCTTGGGTTGTGGGGCAAACTGTAATCTTTGTATTTTTCCCAGCCAGGTCTTGGTAAGTCATCTTGGTAAGTTTTCTGACTGGCAACTGCCTGTCTTGCTGCTGCAGCAACAGCCTGGTCTTTAATTGTACCCCAGCCTCATCCAAATGGTGAAGGAGAAAGATTTAAAAGGAAAAAAAAAAATTCCCCTTTTGTTTCCTAAAGCTGTAGCCTGGATGTTCACAGGCACGGGTGGAAGAGGACAGGACATGTCTGGAGAGCTGGTCCAGCTGTTGTTTTGCACGTGCAGCCAGTGCAGAGGACTGGGCGCGGTGACCAGCTTGCAGCGCCCGTGGGTGCCATGCTCCTCTGTGGCAGCGCCCTGGGGGGAGCCCAGGACCCTTCAGCCCCCAGCAGGAATTGATGGCAGCACTTCCCAGCCGACGACTGGTGTGGTGTTACCTTGGCTGTGAGAACTTGAGGAAAAAAGTAAGAGCGCGTTTTGCACAAAAAGCAGAGTGTATTTCCATTATCAGTGGAGAGGTCTGTTCATTCCGCGCCATGTGCTGACATCACTGAACCACATCCGCACAGCCGGCACCCGCGTTTATTGAAGGGCGCCGTAGTTTGCTCTGATAGCCAAGGTGAATCTGCAGAAAGGTGAAAACTAATCAGTTTCATAATATTCAACTGGGAACATTAACTAATTTTAGGATGGGTCTTTTGCGGAGTAAAATGAATAGCTAATGACTTTACTATTTTAATTACTTTAGGAAAGGTTGCCCTCCAGGTTATCTAAAGGAGTTTGCCCTGTTAGATGAATATTACAGCTGAGATTGGAAAAGTGTTATTATTACCGTCTATCATAAAATGCATGAGATGTGACCAGATAGAACATACTTCCAGTTTTATTAACTGTATTTCCGTGCAACTGATGAGGTTCCAACCGTTTTGAATAATACCTTTTGTCTTTAATGGGGTTGTAAGGCTAGTTTGATAATGCAGAGCTGATTGGCAGTATTGATGGGAGAGGCTGGTGGAAGCAAAAGACTGTTTAAATTTAGGCGGTTGATGGAGTACCGCGTACTCAACAAGAGGTGAAGTTGGCTGCTCTGGTTTCTGGAGGCAGAGCCATGGAGGAGCATGCCGGCCGCAGCCTGGCTCGGGGGGAGCAGACACTGGTGGTCCCTTGGGCTGCTCGCTGTTGGCCTTGGCCATCCTCCTGTGCGTGAGCAATGCTCATACATTATCAATTCACATCGAGTCGGGGGGGTTCTTTGCCTGTGCAACATTATTAATTTATAAAATTATTTATAAGGTTATTTAAAATACAGCTTTTCCAGCTTGCTTCTAGATGTTCCCCAGGCTCGGTTATTTTTAAGTAACAAGATCAGTGGGTTTCAGCACACTTCTGGCCAGCGTTCACCTAAGAATGCCCCAAAAGGTGAAATATTCCTGTAGTTTGTTTCAGTTTTTCTGAGGATTTGTCAGACTGGTTGAGAACTTCAAGGGAACATTTTATTATGAAAAGCTGAAAGTCAACTCTACAAAAAGAAAGCTTAATGGGCTTAAGGCCAGGCTTTGACATTTCCTGCCTAATTCCTAGCTCTGTGCCATGGCCTTTATTCAAGGCCCTCGACAAAAACATTCTGAATAACTCTAGTACAACTGCCGATAGCCATGATTTTATCGATGTGGGGGGGGTTACTTAACACAGAAAGGAAAATGAGAAACAGGATTCTCTTTTTATCTTTTGGGGAAGGAGGTCATGTTTTGAGAAGGTTTAGTCCGTGCCTGCTGTGGGGTGTTCACTAAAAGCCAACGTTGCTGCTACGCTTCTGCACACTGAAAAGCAGTCCCGCTTGCTTTTTGTGCAGAGCGTTTAAGAACTGATATTCTGGATTTGCGTGGTTACGCTGCAGCACTGATAGACTGCACTGTTTGTAGCCAATCTTATCTGCTGGGCACCAGCAAAATTCAGAGTGGGCGCGTGCTGCTGTGCTCGCTGCCATGTTTATACAGCCGGTTTACCCACTCTTGCTCCGCAGCTCATCGTCTTCAGCAAACTCATCTTCACAAAACCTCAGCACCCGTGTGCTGAGGAGAGCCGAGCGGCCAAATCCCCGAAGGGCACCTTCCTGGGAACGGCACTGGGAAACCCAAAGCCCCGAGGAGGCTCCCGGCGCTGATGGGCGCTGCATCCGCGGGCCTTGAGGATGGAGCTCGTACAAACTCTGCGCTGACTGGGGTCAGTGCTGCAGGGATGGGGGTTACGAGCCTGAGCCGCCTCAGTCCCTTTCAGCTCTGGAATGAGATGTTCACAGTGCTGGCTTGCGCAGGCGCTGCTTGCGTTGGCCCTTGAGCCCTGGTGCTGGCTGTAGCACAGTCTGGTGACACAGGTGCCACCCCTGGCTCGGGAAATTATTATTCTGCTGGGAAATGTCCAAGGCAAGAATTGCTGCTGAAGGAGAAGCATCATCCCCGTGAGGGGGTACAGAGCGGCGAAGGTGAGTGGCTTTGCCCCGTATTGACACGGTTGGTGGTCTCTTCGCTGTTGGTGGCTGCTACAGGGTGCAGCTCAACAGGGTTTGTCCAGGAGCAAACAAAAATGCAGACACCTAAAACCCCTGGTAAAGGTTTCGATGCTGTCAGGCATCAGGTTTTACGAGGATAATGATGAACCCCTTCCTGAAACCGATCCGTAGAAAGGTATCCAGCACCTCTGAGATCTGAGGACTCAGCTCACATAATGAGCTCTCAGCCGCTCACTGATGGGAGCGGCTACCCACTCATACGCAGCGTGGAGATGTCCCCGAGGAAAGGAGCTGCTTGTGCTTTCCTTTCCAGAAATGTCTGTCTGACAAATCCTGGGAGAAAAAAAAAAATCCACACAGCAGAGTGCCAGAGAGGAGCGTGCATGCAGTGTGCCTTGTGCATCCCCCAAATCATCTGCCAGGCTAAGACACTGACCTACTTGGGTGGATTTTTGGAGTTTCATGCTTTGAAATATTTATGATTAAATACTGTGCTGCATCCTTTACTCATCTCACTGCCTGCACTGCCTTTGGCTGCACACAGCTCGTGCATCATGCATCCCCATCTTTTCAACCTGCGTTTGCCCAGAGTCCAACTGTTACGTGACAAACATTCCTCTAACCTTTCATGTACCTCTTCTGTGAAATCCACTGTCTAAACTGGGCCGTGCAGATATCTGGAGCCCCTGTCAGAAGTTAAGAATTCAGGAATGGATGTTGGATTTGGGTCAGGTGGGAAGTGCCGCGCAGGGCAGGCAGGTAGGCTGGGCTGAGGGCGATGCGACGTCTGCATCCCCTTGCTACTTCCAGTGGGGATGGTTTCTGGGGGCCGCCGTTACTCATGGCTGTCTGCTACTGTACAGAGAAAATGTTCTGCCAGGGATTTAAATAAGATCTCATCAGGGCTGTGGTCTCTCCTGTGTCCATGTCCCGGTGGGTACCAGGGTCCTGCAGGCCTCCAGCATCCACCAGTGTGAGGAGGAGGGGATGGATTCTCACCACGAGGGGGAAGGACCTTGTCTCACAGCGAGTTGTGTGCCTGTAGAGGTGTGACTAAAACCAGCCTATAAATGGATGAAAAAGACGTCCAGGATAGCAAAATTTGCAGAGAGGGCTGATGTGGCACAGAGCTGCAACCCTGGCATGTGCTGGACTCGGTACCTTGTGCCCCTGACCTGCACCACATCCCTGCACCCACTCTGCTGGGGCACTGGGGGACCTGGGAAAGGAGTATTTGTAGAATCGGAGTATTGCTTCGGTTGGAAAAGACCTTTAAGACCATCAAGTCCAGCCATTAACCCAGCACTGCCAAGTCCACTGCTAGCCCATGTCCCTAAGTGCCATGTCTACATGTTTTTTGAACGCCTCCATGGATTGTGACTCCACCACTGCAGCCTGTTCCAGTGCTTGACAACCATTCAGTGAAGAAATGATTCCTAATGTCCAATCTAAACTTCCCCTGGCACAACCTGAGGTCCTTTCCTTTCGTCCTGTCACAAGTTATTTGGGAGAAGAGACCATTTTTCGGTTGCTTCACCTGAGCTGCTGGTTGGCTGATGTGCAGGCACAGCTGAGAGCTCGCTGGAGGCTGCGCCCACAAATTACATTACAGCACTGGCAAAAGCAGCAGCACCTGGTGCCTGTTGTGTTAGGATAAACTTCTCCGTGTGTCTGCTACTGTGCTGGGTCCCTCGATCTCGTGCTTCCTGGGCAGACGCTGAGATGCGTGCTTTACATCGTGCTGCTCCCTGCGTGAGCCAGCACGGGAGGCACCGCCAGCCGCCTCGCAAGGATGCTGGTGGGCTGGACGCTGCAAAGCTCAAGCCCAGCGATGAAAAACAAAGCGTTATCCTCCTCTGCTTCCACAAAATCCCTCTGCGGGGGTGACGAGCTTGGACAGTAGGAAGAAAAAAATTCATAAAGCGAGTGATCAAAGAGCTGTACGGGCTGCTGGGCGCAGTGCTGTGATGAGATCAAACGCTGCCCATTGAGAGGCTCCTGTCAGAGCTGTGCTCACGGGAAAGCAGCTGTCAGCACGTTGCTTGTTTGCTCCCTGCGTGGGCGCTAAGTCCAAGCGGCAGGACCAGCACCCGTGTCCCTCCTCAGCACCCGCCCAGGCTGCGCGGGCCAGCCCCGGCATCCGCAGCCCTGCGCCTGCCTGCGCGCGCTCAGGAGAGGGCAGGGGTCCCTCTCCTCGACTCGCCGTGAACCCAGCGTTCACAGAGCTGGCGTCCCCTGCTTCTCTGGGTTTCGCATACCTGGTGCTGTAGCAGAGCTGCAGGAGGATAAATGTCCTCTTCTACCAGCGCCTTTTCTACTGCTCCAGCCAGTAAGGATTTCTTTCCTGACATCGGATCTCTTATTTAATCATGCAATATATATGCCAGCGCATCATTAAGCAGAGATTTATATGTCCTTAAATTAAATTTAGCTACTAGGCCTGAGCTATTTCCTTCCTGATTACCCATTTGTATGAAACAATAGGCATTCATCTCTTCCCCTTTTGCTGGCATGCGACTTTCAGAGTTTACTGCGCTGGGGGCTTGGCAGAACAGAGCAAACACTGTCTTTTGTAAAAGGATTTCAGCGTGCCCTTTTCCCGCTTTGTTCTCAACCTCTGCAGATTAAAAAGCCCCTGTTCCGCTGTTAATTTCTTCCTCGCTCTTGTCTGCGCCCCTGACTTTCGTGTGAGCTGATTGAAAAGCGGTGCGAAGTGCAGCTCTTCCGTTTGAACGGATGGAAATTACGCCAAGTCCCAGCATGCGGACAGAAACTTGTTAGCATCCTGAGGGACTGGGGCACGGCTGGTGAGAGGGGGTGATCCCGCTGAACAGGGCAGAGAAAACACAAGTAAAGGCAGGAAGGTGCCAGCGTGCTGTTGGTTACGGATGCAGGCACCGGAGCGTGCGTTCCGGTGCGTTGGGTGCCGTGCTCCCTGGGGTACCTGGAGAGTCGTGTCTGGGGGGGATGAAGCTCCCGGGGTCCTGCCTGACCCCCTGCCGATGGGTGTGTGAGTGCTGAGAGGAGCGGTGAGGACTCATCATGGGAGGGGATGAGGTTTGACACAGCCTCTGTCGTCTGCTGCAGCCTGGCACGTGTGGGACGTCCATGGTCCCTCCCTGCTCCGTTAATTGCGATTTTCCGACCAGCAGGTCTTTCAGTTCTGGTACAGCTGTGACAGCCAGATGTTTGGGGACAATCCTCAGGCCAGAGATTGTTTTGGCCAACTCTTTTTCTACCGGCAACGACGGTTTCTCTGCAGGGCTTCCTAAGCTCCACTCTTGGTAAACTCACCTGAGTTTACCATTCAGTTTCCAAGAAGTGGAAATGGCAGAGAGACATGGCACAGCTGGATCCTGCCCGCAGCTGCTGATCAGATCCCACGTGTTCACATTTCTTGTGAAGGGAGCTGGCTGCGATACGGCAATGCAGGGTCACCTCAGATCCTTTCACAGGTGCTGCAGGTTCCCAGCCCGGGGTTACATATAGGAGTCACTAGCAAGTGTCAAAAGAAGGCACAAAACTTTTCAGCTGAAGAGAAAAAGGACCAGAACATCCAGACTTTTTTTTTTTCTGTGTAATATATAATATATTGGGCTGGATTTTATCGGTAGTTTATTTGAGAAATTCACTGATGTTTCAGTTTTCATCAAGTGCACTTTACTGAAAGTTATATTTAATAACTCTTCCAAACCACTAGAAACTCAGACAACTTTTTATTCACCAAACCTCCTTCCCCACCCACCCTCCTCTCTCCACTCCTATCCTGTTAGTTGTACAGGAACACTGGAAGGCAACGAACTCGGCATGCAAAGCCCAGGGAGATAACCAGGTGGGAAGACCTGATTGTGACTACATGGATTATATTCTTCATCTTTCCATTCTTTTCCCTTCCACATATTCAGACGGAACATAAGGAAGACATTTTTTACACTGAGGGTGGTGGAGCACTGGCCCAGGTTGCCCAGAGAGGCGGTGGATGCCCCATCCCTGGAAACATTCCAGGCCAGGTTGGATGGGGCTCTGAGCAACCTGATCTGGTTGGAGATGTCCCTGCTTCTTGCAGGGGGTTGGAGTGGGTGGGCTTTAACGGTCCCTTCCTACCCAAACCGTTCTGTGATTCTATCTCTAACTTGTGCCGTGCAAGGGTTTTGTACATTCTTACGACACACTGACATACAGCAAGGGGGAGATTTATGGTTTTTGAACGATACTCGTGTATCACAGATCAGCGCTTCCATAATAACTCCGTTATGTTGTGCAGAATAAGGGGAGCTGCAAGGAGGGGAACAAACAGCAAAGAAAATATGAACAAGATGCAATCTGACAAAATATGGAGGGTCCAGAAGAGGGGGGAAAAAAAAAATGTTTGAGAAAGCTGGTGCTGCAAAACAGAACTGTAGCAGGGAGAGAAATGATGAAATATATTATGGAGAGGGCCATCATTCACCCAATTTATTACGTTACAACGCTCCTACAGTTGAATTATGGTTGTGAAATTACTCTCTGTCCATACATTGTCTTATGTTTAATGTATAGGGCACATCTGTTCGGGCTGGGATGACAGACTAGGGACAGCTTATTTCTGCAACCCTTGTTCCTGCAACTAAGTCACCTTTTTATCACTTGTGCGGTAGCCAACAGGCACACGCTGGGGAAAGAGCTCAGAGGACTTAGTTGCTGCGCGCTGCAGTCATGGCTCCCCTTAAAATGAAAAATCAGTGCTCACAAAAGGTGGCGAGACTGGAGTTGGTGCCAGATGCCCTGCAAAGAGCTATCAGAGAAACTCAGACTTCACCTGAGCGTCGCCTCACACCCTTTATTGGAATCCCTCCAGCGCGGTGCGTTGCTGTTGGGGCGTTGCATTAAGGACACTACAGAGCTGAAATGCCCTCCCGGGCATTCAGTCCCCTTTGTAACGGACAGACACTCATCACAAAAGGGCACCCGACGTAAAGAGCAGCCTCAAACCCGGAGCAGGATGGGAGGGAGTTTGCTGCCTGGGCCCAGGTGTCCTTCCAAGGGAAAGAGACGGATGTGCAGTCTAAGGGTCTATTTTGCTGGCAGCCGCTTTGCTGTCTCCTGATGGATAGAGACTCTGTGTCAGCCTATGGACTTGTCGAGAGCTGTCGAGACCTTTCTTGGAGCTAGGCACATGGAATCAGGCACTGGAACAGGCTGCCCAGGGCAGTGGTGGAGTCACCATCCCTGGAGGTGTTCAAAGAATGTGCAGATGTGGCACTCCAGGACATGGTTTAATGGACATGGTGGTGTTGGGTTGATGGTTGGACTTGATGATCTTGAAGGTCTCTTCCAACCTTAAGATTCTATGATTCTATGGATAAGCGATCATCCCGTTCACTTCCAGGGCATGCTCTGAAACCAAGCTCCAGTGCTGGCCCCTGGTCCCAGCCGCACGGTGCGGTGTGTGCAGGGGTACAGGGCATGCTGCTCCATCACCAGAGCTCTGCTGCAGACCCCATAATCTGCTCCCATAGCGGTCCTAGCCTCCTACCAGCCTGTCCCCTCACCACGGAGGGGGTTTGGGCACCTCTGCCATGTGTACTGTGTGTACACAACTGACGTGCTGCCAGCTCACAGGAGTCAGGGATGGAAAACTACGAAGACAGCAAAGGCCAGAGCAGCATTAGTGATGGTGGAGGCTCCAGGGATGCTCCGCTTCCGAAGCCGAGCGCAGGGGCTGTGGTTTGCCCAGGTACTGGACTCAGACTGGGGGATGAATGTATGAAATCCAATGTCTTGTGACAGGCAGGGGCAGGTGAGAAGGATTTAATGGTCCTGTCTAGGCTTAAACTCTATAAATCTAAGGGATGGCAGCGAGCAGCTGCCCTCGGTAGGAGTTGGTAATTTAAAGCTCAGTTCTGTATTGTCAGCTCTAATTCCCAGTGGAGATGTCTGAACCTTGCTGTCTGCCCTTGCTGCACATGAGAAGATAACACAGCTTTTAGCCAGAGCCGATTCAATCCAGCCAGCTCCAGACTGCAGGAGATTTGAGGATGGGAGACAAAACCCTGGCTCAGGCCAAGCGCAACGTATCAAAATGAGCTCGACTTTTCACAGGCTGGAAAGTTCTGGCAGAGCTCCCAACTATCCCGGTGTTTGGGGGTCATCCTGGGCAGTGCCCTGGGGACGTTCTCCATCGTTGAGTGCATCCTGCAATCAGGGCACACCAGGCAGAGCTGTGGCTTCCACCCCATGCCATGCCATGTCATACCATGCCACCCCGTCCCATCCCATCCCATCTCATCTCATTCCATGCCATGCCATGCAATCCTATGCCATCCCATTCCATCCCATCCCACGCCGGGTGTGTGCACACCGACCCCGGTGCACCTGCAGCAGAGGGTGGTGAAGGGACCCCCCAAGCACCCAGCACAGACCTCAGACGCAGCAGTAAGCACCCCAAAAGAAAATCTTCCTGCTGAACCCAGAGCTTTCCCCCAGGGAAAAGATAATGCTGTGGTAAAATCTGTCTCCCTATAAAAACTCCCACATTTGGGAAAAGCAGATTTGCTGTCAAAGAGGCATTTAAGCAGGCACTTTTCAACCTGATCTGCTTTTAATCACGCAAGATATTAATACTGCTGTTCTTGGTGTGATAATGCCTTTCTGTTACAAAAAAATAAAAAAATAACAACCAACAAAACAAAAAAGAACAACCTTCAAAATCTTTTACAGGCCTCTTATTCTCAGTCTTTCTGTCGCAGAGATAAGCAAAGCTGTTTTTATAAATAATAGCACGGAAAAACTGAGAAACTTCCCAGGACAAAAAGAAATAAGGATAGAATTAGGATTGTGTTTAATTGTTTTTGAGATCTGATTTTTGGAGTAATTTCCTTTGCAAGGTATACCGGGTTGTTCCGAATCCCCATTATTTTATTGATGCCCGCAATTTTCCATGCAGGACAAACGAACCTGGGTCTGAAAACAGCTGCCGGCTCAGCCACAGAGCTGACTGGGAAATCTCCCTCCCTCAGCTCGCATGCAGGGATAGGTTTTGCCGCCTGGCACTGATTTATTTCAAAAGTGTGACTTGTTCGTGGGGAGGGGTGGGGGCGAGGCTGGGTGTCACCTGCATACGGAGCCGCAGCCCTGAGAGCTGGGCTCAAACCTCTGGATAACTGGGAAATACAGCGGTGCTGCAGCTGTACCCGAGCAAGAGACCTCAGTGGAGGATTTTAATGAAGCAGGTATTCTTTCCAGTTGAGAATCGCTGTGTTTTGCTGTTGAGCTAATTGCTGTTAATGCAGAGTGTACGACATCGCTAAATCAGGGTTCTCTGGAAGATTTTCTTTAGAGTGGTTTGCTTTTTCCGCACGTGCTGTTTCATTGCTAGCTGGTTTGGAAAGCTTGGTAGATAGTCAGGGAACAAGTGTGCCTGCAACTCCTTCTTCCCTGCCATGAATTTAATTTTCAGGCTGTAAGTGTATCTTTCTTCTTTTGTGGGTATATTGCAGCACATCTCTCTCCTAGAGAGCATCAGCGAGGAATGGGACGCTAAATGGCAGGAGATCTTGGATTGGTTATCTGCTCATTTATTTTTGTGCCCATCTTCCCTGCCTGCTTCTTTCTTTTTTTCCCATTTGAGTTGCATTGTTAGTTCTTGAACCCACATAGCTCTAAATATAACCTAAGAAAATAAGGCTGTGTTCTCGCAGATCACCTGATCTGTTTGCCCAATAAAAGGCCTGGTGAACTGTAGCTCAGCCTCTCTGACCAGTGCTGCTCTTACTTGTTCTTGGACGGGGCGGGGAGAAGGAATTTCCACTAGTTTTCCAAGAAATCTATTTCAATGCTTCAATCTTCTATCATAATACTTAGCCTAGATTTACCTTGCTGTGACTTTTTTTTTTTTTTTTTTTTTTTTGGTCTTACTGCCCTGGTTCTGACTAGAAGAAAGTTAATTCTCACTAGAGCTGGTGGCAGCTGGGGACACAGCTGGGATAGGTTCCTCATTAGCCCACAGCTGGGACAGCTAATTATCCAAATGAGCCCCAGGGCTGGGCCATCCCAGGGCCATCCTGCTCAGGGGATAAAGTGGGGCTGGGGCTGAGGGGCAGGTTTGGCTGCTGGGGAGGGAGCTGGGCACCGGGATCCAACCCTGAGCTGTGGTACGGTGAGTTATGTGCTTACGGATGTTCTGTTATTGTTTTCCCTTTCTGTTTTATTTTCCTCTGTTGTTTTCTCAAACTGGTTTTATCCCAGCCCAGGAGTTTTGCCTTTTCTTTCCTGATTCTTCTCCCTGTCCCACTAGGCGAGGCAGTGAGGGAAGGGAGTGAGCGAGTGACTGTGTGGTGTTTTAGCCACTGAGGGGGACTAAACCCTGACCTTTGACTTCCCATTTTACCTCTAGAAGGTGAAACTCGGAATCTAAGAGCTCTTAAATGGAAACAGCCTGGAACAAAAGCTGCAGCGGTCAAGGGCAGGTGCTGGAAGCTGGCAGGGTTGCCAGCCCTTTCCAGAGGGTTACAGCACCTCAGGGGTGCAGATGAGCCTGCTGCCTGGGGGTCTCACATGCCTGGGGATCCCTGCTCCCTGTCCTGGCCAATGCTTCCCAGCTGAGCCTCGTCTGCGCCCGCCCCGCTGCTTGTCATGCTCCTTCAAAGGCAACCACGTCTTTGCAAATCGAGCCACAAATAAGCATTCGAATTATCGCTGTAGTGTTTTTCCACACATCAAAAACCATCAAAAGAGCAACCAGTGGCATCCTAACAGAGGAACTGCTCTGTGGTTGTTCCGGTCCTTCCAGCTGTGTGTTCACGGGCAGCCCTCCTGAAAAGCCTCCTGCGTGCGTGATGGATCTCAGTAGGGTTGTTAATCGCTGTCAACGGCTCCTATCATGTGAAAACACGGTGCTCTCGGACGCACCATGTAATTCTGGGCTGTGCGTATTGCCCCCCTGCTGCTCATGCCTGTATTCATAACAACTCTAATTTTTGTTAGATTCAAAGAGCTTTTTGATCATATTTTTTGCTTTAGCTGTGTGGCGCAGTAGGAAAAACCTGTTGTAGCATTCAGCGATTGCCTCCTGTGCAATAACCCAGTTATCTCGCAGGGGCATACTTCAACGTGTCTGAAATTGGGCATTTCTCATCCCCTGTGCAGACGTGGTTTTGGCAGACAAGTTCTGTCAAGTGCCTTTGCTCAAGAAGGAAAGACTTGCGGCAAAAAAAACTTTTAAAAGTGTGGTTGCTTGATAGCTAATAGATTGCTGGTGTTGGATCCTGCATCCCCATGGGGATAGTGGTATACGGGATGCCTTGTGATTTTTCTTTATATGGAGTAAATACCATAACGAAATCATGATATTCTGTTTATTTTTATAAGGAAATAAAGAAGTGAAAGGGCTGCACTTTATCAGATAAAAGCTAATACAGCTGGGCCTGTAATAGGGTAATATTGTACAAATTCCTCAGAAAAACTTGATTAGATCCGCACGTGTTTTGGGCAAAACACAAACAGCATCTGGGGATCCGGTTAGGTAAGCATGCTGCTTCTGGATAAACAAGCTCTGATTTGGTAAAAGCGCATCGTGGAGCAAAGCGAGATTTTAGTGGTGAAGAGGATGAAGGGAGATGGCTTTGATGGAAAGGTGAGTGGAGAAACACCCAGCCAGCTATGGCCAAAGGTTTTATCAGCATACGGGGTGCTCTCACAATTAAGTGTGAGCAGATGGAGATCTGGAAATGGGACAGAGAGACGTGTGAGGATGAGTCTGGCTCCCTCCTGCCTGCAACAACAGCAGCACCGGACCAATTCCTCCAATGCTCTGTGCTCTTATGGGGTAATAATTTAACCTGCTCGCCCTCCAGAAAACCTTCTTTCCACATGTTTCATACAGAATCTCTTTCACCTGAGGCCAAAACTGAGTATTACAAAATTACTTTGGTTTTGCCTTACTAGAAAAAAAAAAAAAAAAACCAAAACCAAACAGCTGGTGTATATGGAAACGGATGGGCTCACACTGGGGTCTCTCGGGCCTCAGAGCAAAAAACTTATGAGAAGAAAATATCAACGTGCCTTTGCTAAATCAGAAATGGAAGGCCTTGGTCCCAGCAGATCTCAGAGGAGTCTGAAAAAAATTAAACGTGTATAACGCTCGGTGTTGCAAATGTCTTACTGAAGCTGGTTCCTTAGGAAAAGGAAGGTGAAGTATGAAGTTTGAAGAGCGAGGTGGGGGACAGCGTAGGCAAAGTCTTTCAACCATCAGAAACTGCCTACGGAGAAACGACTGGCGTGTTGTATATTACATCTTATTTTTCATTTCAGAGTGTATTTTATGACCAGAGTGAACCTTAGCTGTTCAGGTAACCAGAATAATGACCCTGTAACTTCAAAATTGTGCTAACAACGCTGGTTCAGTGCTTGGCACTATCTTCCATGAAGTGCACAGCAGCAAGCGATTGGGACAGGGAAATGTGGAGTTACAAAGAAAATGTGAAATGGGGAATGGATATTCCTAGCTGTGTTTTAATGAGCCTTGATCACCTGCTAAGGCATGCAGCTGAGATTGGTGAGAAACCTACGAAAATTAACAGAGGGATCCAAATATTTTCTGTGGCAGCCAGGTGAACCTGGAGAAAGAGCAGTGTTAATGCCAGATTTTGGGGCATTCATTCCGATGATATTATAAAATTCAGGATATGTGATCCTGCCTCCCAACAGCCACTTTCTACACTCTCAGCTTGCACTTTGCAGATTTGGGAACAAGAGCTTTCCTGTGCCCCGTCCCATCCCTCCCGAGGAGCTGCTGGGCGGCCCTGGGCTGGGCTGGGTGAGGCAGCAGTAGCTGCTTTATCAGGGTACGGCCATACTCTGCAGCAGGTTCTCTTCGTTTCTTTGAAGTGTTTTGAATTTTGTAGCTCAACAAAATCTGCCTGATAAAAACACAGGGTCTGGTAGCGTTGAAGATGAAAGAAATGCAGTTGTTTGCCTTTATCTTTGTATCTTCTGCAAAAGCAATGTGCGTCTACCGGTGATGTTAATATTCATATTTCTGTGCTTTCCTCTGATGGAAAGATGTTTCACTAAGTATAAGCCCTTAGCAAAATATAGTTGTAAAAAGGGGAAAAAAAAAAAAAAGAAAAAAAAAAAAAGAAACTGCCAAAAAAAAACCAAACCCCAAAACCAAAAAACCCCAAACCTGGCCCTCAATTATTATTCTGCATGCCTCATTCATGTGATTAGACCTCAACATTTTTTGTATTTCAGATTTTATAGCTGACCTTCTCCTCAAGCTTTTATCCCCTGGTAAGTCATCTCTCCGTATCCCAACTGGCAGTCACTGTCCTTTGGGCTGCTAAATCCATCAGAGCTCATCCCCAGCCTGCTGCAGAGACCTACCAGCACTGCAGGGCCTTCTGCCCTGCTCTGCCACAAAGACAAAGAAATATCTTCATAGGCAGCTGATGTACATCTTCCCCGACCTTCTGCGAGAGCTTGCCAGTGCTTGGGGCTCCGATCTCCTGGTGCTGTCTGATCCAGCTGGGTTGAACAGGAGTTTCCCTCACCCTGCAGAAACCTCCAGCCTCCTTGTTCCAATATTCAGCTCTTATCTTCCCTGGCATCCAACCACCTCTCCCTCTTGTACCTTGCATTTCTCTCTCCATCGCTGGAAATGCCTCCTCTTTGTGTGTGCAAACGCCTGATGTAAGACTTGACATGAGGTGCTGAGTCCTCTCACCAGCTTCTGCTGAGGAAGATGTCTGCGAGGCGCACTCTCTTCTCCACTTGCCTTTTGCTCCTGGAGAACGCGGTTGTATGGGATTGCACGTACAAGAACTCCAATGCAAACTTTAAACCCACATGTATGACAACGATGGTACACCACATGCTTGAAAAAGTTGTAATAATGGCCTTTGAAATTGCATCAATATCTCAAACTATTAGCAGTTTATAGTCAAGCTCTTCTTGCTGGAGAAAAACCTTGCCCATCCTGCCCTGCATCTCACTCTTCCTGCGTTAAGGGTGCCTCTAACTGGCGATTGGTACTTGTCCTGTGGTCAATTAGTTTGCTTTTCTTTCTGCATGTCAGACTGAAGAATTCCAAGATTTCAGAATAAATTCTTGTTCTTAGATCTCGCACTTTTGACTGTGGATTTTCAACTAGAATATTCTCTCTCCCAAATTTTTTCTTCAGGTGGCTCATATCTTCCATGTTAGGATGTCCTTTTGCTTTTGAAAATCAAACTAATGATTATGCATATAATTTTTCTTATTTTTTTTCCTTTTGAATGCTTCTGGGTACATACTAGATGCATATATAAAGAATGTCAGTAAGAGTCAGTGATGTTTTCAAGTTTGGGGATTGTTTTTTTAACTTCCCTTTTTAAAATCAAGTGGAAACCATACACTTTATTACAGTATTTTCCTCTGATTAGTTCCCACAAATGACTATGTCAAAAGCAGTCAGCTAGTTGGAGGCTGAACTACGACAAGCGTGAATCTTCCCAGCCATCAAAACAAACTGTGGTCGTTATGAGCCTGGGACAATTCAAACATAATTTAATAACGGCACCTAAATCTGTACTTGTCAGGCGGCCTGACACCAGGATCCCAGGAAATAACGAGCCTGTGTCGGCAGCCAGCGCGGCAGAGCTCTCTCTGTTCTCCCCTCTAATTGCGGCGAGCGCGGCTTGACACGCGCTGACCTTTCTGAAAGCCTCAGGAGCCGCTCTGCTCCCAGCCTCTTGCTTCCCGCGCTCGCTTTGCTCCCTCTGCTTCGTTAGGCAGGCGCTGGAGAGGTGGGTAGTAAAAGGTGAGGTTTAGATCAGTCACTGTGCAACAGCGCAGAAGACCAAAAATCAGTTGGCTGGCTGTCAGGATAATCCCTAACCACGGATTTCGTGCGCTGCTGGGCTGGGGACGGGAGTGTGCTCTACAGTTAATTGAAGGAAGGTGAGGTGTGTGCTCCCAGCGCTGCCAACAGAGCTCTGTGCCCGGCATCTTTATTTCGCTGCTCCCTCCTCACCTTCTGAAGTGGATGATGGGGTGTGGGTGATCGTTAAGTGTGGTGGGAAACCCCGAGTACCCACCTTGAGTCACCAGTTAGAACCATTATATACTTTATGTTGGTTGTACCAGTGTAATACTTAGAAATTGAAGGTGTTTTCCCCTCACACTGCTGAAAAAGGCTGTGCAGACTCAACTTGTTCCCTAGTTGTAGCATGGTATTCCTCCAGAACCGGTCCCAAACGTCCCGGTACAACTGGTGAGCCAGGCAGCCCTCGCCCCTGCAGTCCCTGCCCTCTCTGGCACGGGTACGAGCCTTTTTCAGAGCAGAAAGCTGCCACGAGATTTCCTGCTGGATGAGTTTTTAAGCTGGAAAAAAAAAAATCCCAGTGTCACAGTCTGTAAGAAATTGTCTTTGCATTGAAAATGCACTCCTCTAGGCGTGCAGTTTTATTCTCGCTGCGGATCTGTCACCTAACGAAGAATCAAGCCAAAATCTGAACCGTTCTTTTAAATAAACTACGCCCAGCGTTGGTCCCATGGGAGAACAAACCGTGCTCAGTGGATGTCTGTGTGTTCATTCCTGTGCCTTGCGGTCTCCAGACAGCTCTCGAGTTGGTCCTTCCACCACTTGCTGTAACTCCTGTAATCTGGTCCATGCGGTCCAGGACCGTCGGTCACATCAATATCCACGCTGTCGTTATTCATAAAGTGCTCTGCATGTACGTGGCAGAGGCCGGGGAGATTGTCGCCGTTCCCGATGCACATTACGTGAGATATAGCCTTTCACAGTGTACAGCAAAAAATAAAGGTCACAGACGGTGACATATCTGCAAATGCAATTTATGAATCCTGCTTTTTGAGATGCATATTCATATCCATCTAAACATAATACAGCAGTAACGGTCTACAGGTTTTCTCACATGCTCCCTTAAGCACAACTATTTACTGAAAATGAAAAGAAAATGTTGGGTTTGTTGCACTTCTATCAGTGAGGAATTAATTAAAATGGCAAGGAGCACCTACAGGAGAGTTACGGCTGTATTACTTCTCAGGACTCTGCTATTAAAAATACAAAGCAAAGTTATTAGAATTAGATTTATTTAGTATTAAATTTGCTGTTCAAAAAACTGCTCAGAAAGCCCATAAAGTCGTGTGGTTACTAATAGGCAATTTTAAGACAACTGGGTAACTGAAGTGTGAAAGGCTGAAATACCCAAAAGGTCAGATGCCTCAGAGATTTGATTTTCTATCCAGTGGAAGTCGTAATGACTAGCTTAATTATCTGGCACATTGGTTCAATGAATCCAAGGAAGTTAGAAATTGCTATTTTCTTGGATAAATAATTTGAAAATAAGTTGAATTGTTAAAATAATCATTGACTACTTCAAAAGGTCTCCGCCGGCACTCTCAGTTCAGCAGAACGAAAATACGAGCTGAAGCCTCATTGAGCTACAAGCACTTAATTGGAATATGTTTGAGTAAGTTTACTTTTTCCTCTCCGATAACTAGACCATGATGGATATAAACAAGCCTTGGAATTGAAGTTGGTCACAGCATTAATTGCGAGTGATTTATTCAGCACATCGCAGCCTCTGCTCCTTGCTGTGCCGTGGTGGACGTGGCTACACCCTGGTTACATCTCACCCTTCGGTCTCTGGGTTGCCTGCAGAGCATCTGCCTCTTCTCATCCCTGCTTGTCCCCTCCTGCTGTGTCTCAGCACCGGTGCCACTTCTCCCAGCCCTGCTCCCCAGGCTGCTGGGAGGTCACGGGGGTTCTGTCAGTCCTTGCGCTCTCCCGGGTGAAGGCAGGGGTAGTCTGAGGGTGCTGCACAGCTTGGGGAAAGGGTTGTTGAATCAGTCTTTGCTGAAGGTGCTCCCCTGCTCCTGGCAGGGGGTTGGACTGGATGGCCTTTAACAGTCCCTTCCAACCCAAACCATTCTGTGATTTGATGATTCTGTGATTCTGAATAACCTGAACTACCAGACAAGTTTGTAGTACTGCCGCATCAGAACATGACACCGTGCTTGCTGGGCTTTCTTAGCCTTCCCATAAGAAAATGTTCTCCTTATCATGTGATGGAAAATATCATCCTGATGATACTAAGGTCCTTGAAGATATGACAGCTGCTGATTTTAAGGTGATTTCAGCCACCATTAGACAGCAAAGGCTTTCCGAGGAACTTGGCCTGAGTGATTGCCTCAGGTCTGGCAAGGAGCCCATGCAGGATCCCGTGTCCTGTTTCTTCCAGTTCTTCTCAGTCCAGAAAAAGGGATTCTGTATCAGCACCAGAGGAGCGGTCCACGTGTAAGTAATATTTAGGAGTTGTTCAGTCTCTCCATTGCCTGGATGATCGTGTATAGTTGTATCTGGTAGAGAATTTCCCAGAACAGTTTCCATAGGTGGATAAATAACGCTTAAATGAGTGTTTTCCTCCTGGTTAATAACACAGCTTTATTTCAAACTCCTTTTCCCAGGCAGTGGCACGCAGAACGAGGATAGCGATACGAGGGATGCGGAAGACATCCAAAAAGCTCTTGACATCCAGCGGATGAGTGCAGCGTAGCCATCAGTCCTGAGGATTTTCACAGCCTCCCCCGAGATCTGCAGCGGTGTAACGTCTGCTGGTAGTGTCATTGTTCTGCATGGGAACACCAGTCTATTTCTCACTTGAGCAAGCAGGCACAAAGGAGCACCATCTGATGTAATTTATCTGGGCTTTCAAAACGTCTTCAGCCAAGTCCCAGAACACAGAGCAGGAATAAACGGCCGTCTGACTGTGGCGAAAGGTTAACAGTAGGGTGTCCAGAGGTTTCCGTGTGGGGACCGCTGCTGTCTGGCATGCTAATTAATGATGTGGGGAACATTTGCAGGTGATAGAGTTATTTGGATCAGCCAAAGCTGCAACTCTCTGGTCTAAAGGGACCCTAATGAAGCAAGGTGATCAACAAGATGACAGCAAATAAAACTCAGTGTTTTGAGATACGTCTTACGTAGGACAGAATAATTTGGAAAACTCATCAGTCTAGAACTAACAGTGACGTGAACCATGGAAATATTGTTTGGAAAGCATCACTGGAGGTCACCCCACCAAAGCCCCAGCTTGAAGCACCAGAGCGGTTCACATGTGGCTTTGTCTAGGTGAGTTTGGTAGTCTCCAAGGACGGAGACTGCACCACCCTTGGGTGCCTCTTCCACAGCTGCTACCCCAATGCCTTCTCTAAAGCCTCCCACACTGTAACTCGTAGCTGCTGCTCCTGACCCTACCAAGGAGGGTCTGGCTTTGCAGCCATCCTTCAGGTGATGGTAGGCTGCTGTTAGATGTACAGCCCTCTCTTTGTAGGTGATGTGCTCTTGGCCCCTGACCACGCAGGTAGATGATGGCTGGAGTCTCTGTAGTTTCTCCGTATCCTTTCTTGTTGACAGCAAAACAGCTTGTGGGACCTAGGTCAAATGTCATTAAAATATTGGGCAAGACCAAATTTATTTTTTACTAGATCTTGTAGGAACTTTTCACTGGAAATGTTTTGACACAAATAGCTTTTTTGATTAATCAGTGTTTCTAAAATGCCTGCCTAGAGTTATCTTGGCCATGTGCCGTCCATCTGTGCGAGTGGTCGGGAAAGGATGAGGTGCCCAAGCACTGGGATGAGTTATGCACGTTGTCTGAAGTCAATTACCCATTTTGCCTTCAGGAACGAGCACTGTCCTGCTGCAAACCAGCAATCTCAGCAGCATTAGCCAGCCCTTCCCAGACCCCAATCCCTTCTCCTGTCCACCTAGGCTGCTTAAAAACTGCCTTGTTCTACTGACCGTCTGGTCATTGGGCTGGGAGGGGGGCTCAGCCCAGGCCCATCCACGTATGGGCGAGGTGCCAGCTGGCCCCATCCCACCGCTTGTGCCCAGCCATCCCTGCTGCCCCAGCTGTGGGACCCAGCTTCCCTGTGCCTTATCCGCAGCCGCTTCGGCTGCTGCTGAGATTAACGCCTGTGCCGCGGGAGTAAACGGTGAGTGGCACAGTTAAAATTAAGAAATTAATATGACTGGTTATAAATGGCGTAGGAGTTCGGTGGCGGGTTTAAAGGTGATCAGACAGCAGACACAGCACGCTGAATATTGATTTTTCTGTATCGCAAGTACTATTTTTGTGTACTTGACTGCCAAATAAACAAAACCTACAATACAAATTAAGGGGGCATGTCCAATAAATTCCATGTTTATAAAATAGCTGGATTCTACAGGGCAGATTAATTATGGATGGCAATTAATTTGAGCTGCTAACAGCTAAAACCATGAATATTTTAGCAGAAGTCCACCTACAGCACCGACTCTGGAAATTACATCCTACGTTCCAGTGTCTGCTTTTGTTCTAAAAACACTGCTTCCATTTGTGATGGGAAGCAACAACTTACAAACATCGCAATAATCACACAGCGCCACGTTTTCTGCTTCTCTGTACGCCAGACGAGTCATCCCGCTTATTTTGTGTCACAGCCTTATCAGAACGGATCTCGTGATAGGATTATAATGCATGTAAAGCTTAGCGAGGAAACACTATATAAATTTTTAATATAATTTTCTATTGAATGCTCATGTTTTGTTGTGCACAAAGACAAATTATTAACTGGTTTATGCCAGAGTGCATAGCTGCTGCTTGGATTGCTTTATCTCCATCATCCAAAACTCGATGTGATGAGAAAACACTTACTACGTAATATTGTGAATGTTGTGCCACGTACAAGCTATGTGAAGATTGCCTATAGTATGTAATTGTCTGCTTTTCCATTTGAATTTTTATTTCATCCTGCTGATTGCCAAATAAGACAAGATTTTCATAGAAATTAATCATTTTCCATCATGTGGTTCTTCAAACGCAGAAGTGAAATACCAGTCTTCTGTCTCATCGTGCATGTCTGAAGGTCAAAGAGGCTCAGAAAGGTAATTTTTGTTTCTCAAAACGTACTAGCCCAATGATCAGGGTTTACTGAAATCGTATTTGATATTTATTGAAATTGTATTTGTTTCATATTTTTCTATTTTGGAATTCATTGCAAACTGGAGAGTTCTTATGCCTAGGTAAGTAAGGGTTTGCTAGCTATATCTAGGCTCTGTATTATGGGAACAGCGTCCTCTCCCCAGCCCATCTGTGCAGTTTTGCTCTTGGATGTGGACAGACATCCATCCCCAGGGAGCTTAACCACGCTGCTGGGAAGATTTAGAAGCGAGGTACTGAACATAATGTCATAAAGTGCAAAATCATAACGGAAGAAAACACCATGAGCATTCCAGAACAAAATATGAGCCTTTTTTTGCAGTCCCATGTAGCAGAGCTGTAAGGCAATTATCCGCACAACGCTCAGCCGCGGTTGGGTTTTTGCGAACCTGGAGCAGCAGACACTGCTAGGAAGGAAAGAACAGTGACTGTGACACTTTTTTTTCTGTTTCCCTGAGAATTTTACCATTCTGCTGGCTCATCATCTGTAAGAAAAAGGCATGAAAAGAAATTGCCTAGGTGTGGAGTGGTCTAGCCTGAGTAGATCGTTAATTAAGAGGAGGCTGCTCTCAACAGGGGAAACCAACAGTGTTAGAACAGCAGATGCAACAGACCTTGAGGAAAAGCACAGAGAAACTCTCAGTTGGGAAATAATCCATCTCTGTTCCCAAATACTCTGACAGTGTTTATTCATCCCCGCTTGAGCCGAAGTGCTCACCCTGGGAGCTGAGGAATTGAAGGGAAAATGAGCACCAAGGGTAGTGATGGGGAGGGGATCCACCGTAAGGGCAGGAGGCTTCCTCAGAGGGATGGGGGAAGAGAGCTGAGGGGAAATGAGATTTAGAGAAGTTCATGGGAGCAGGCTGAGGTTCTTATAAGGAAAGGAGGAAGTGTTTTTTCAGGTATGCCTTTTGGGTTGAGTGAGCACATCATGTTAATATATTCCTGCTTTTGTAGAAGGGACCAGTCGTTTAAATCACCTGCTTTTGTGGACTTGCAGAGGGGAAAAAATCTGAAGGTACTAAAGAGTTGTGCTTCTTGGGAAGACTAGGGGAGAAATAGTCTAAAAAGGCCATAATGTGTTTTCTTCATATAGATTTCACTGTTGTCTCCTTTCTCTGTCTCCTGCGGGATGCGGTCAGGGGAGAGTAAGAGGTGTCCACAATGTGGACAGGGAGAGGACAACCCACCAGTGGGAAGCCTGAGGGTAGCAGTTGTCAGAGGAGAACTGGGAGGGGAGCAGTTGTCAGAGCAGAACTGGGAGGAGAGGACACAAATGGAGAGCTTTGCCGTGCTTCCAACCTCGTGATCAAAGCACTGAAGATTAGAAAACAGCTGTAGCGGCAAAAGCTTCAGGGTCATTTTTACAGCCAACTGGCCAAGTTGGAGACATCTGTAGGTGCTCTACACAGAGAAGGACGAAGGTAATGGCAAAGTTGCAGCAGCGCGGCTCTGTCCTTTGGAGTCCGCAGCTCTGCGCCCTCTGCGATCGAGCAGGCTGGCGCAATTACCTTGGCGTTAATCACAGCCCTTCCCCAGGCTCACAGCAGAACTTACTGAGGAAGGGGAAAAGTGCAGCTCATGAATATTTATGGTTGGTATTTACACGGGCAGCACCTAGCTACAGAAACACAAAGGCATAAAACAGTTTTAGAGGCTGCTTTGTTCTCAGATGCAACGCTGTTACTTGACAAGTCTTCTCCCATAAAACCGCAGGCAGAAGAATAATATAAATAGCAAGAGTAAAGGTCAGGCTGACTGCTCCTGTGTACATCAAAAGCTTAACATTTTGGAGAAGACATAGAACGTCTCCCGTGCTCAGTTTCCAGCCCTAGCTGTAAGGAATGAGGAAGGATGGTGAGGGCTGCGTTTCTTTTGTGGCATCTACAGAAGTGCCCAGAAACCCGGCCGCAGCTGTGCCGCTCTCAAGTTTTGATTGCTGTTCATGGAGGACTTCTCCAGAAAAATGAGAAATGAATGGTTATGTATCACAAGGAACAAGTAAGGCACATCTAAGGCAGTAAAGTTCATAATCCGGATTGTAAAAAGGAAGTTGGCTTTGTTAATGCTAATTTAATTCAGATTCTGAACTCTTGTCTGAGAAGAAGTTTTCCCTACGAACGCTTTGCATGCCCAGCTCTTTCAGCTGCAGAATAAGAAAGCTTCTTTTCAGATTTTCTGGTTAAAGCAGATTAGATGAGATTTAATTTTCTTGATTTATTTGTTTATTTGCTTTTTAAACCTAAGGGTAAAAAATGGGCAGATTTTAAGTTCTTTCCTCTGCAGGAACTGTAATTTCATTTTAAACCTTGCTTATGTAACACAAAGCAGCAAAATTGTGATTCCCTTTTCCATTTAAATAGCCTTCAATATTTATTGCATGGAGTTAAAAAATTTGGTCCTGCAGCTCGACACGCAGTGGATCAGTCAGTTACAAAGCCAGAAGGAACTTCTGCTTGATACCAGCCATAAAGCTTCCCTGAATTAATTTCTATTTTAACTAGAGGATGTCTCTTAAAGTCCAGTTTTGATTGGATTGCCCTTGACATTGACTCTACACAATACTCACATGTTTTAAGGTGATAAATGTATTTAAAAAAAAAAAAAAAAATCTTCCTTTCCTCTTGAAGCCAAGAAGTCCAGATGCTGCCAGCAAACCCTGTTCAACTTTGCTGTCCTCAAACTGAGCACATGGAGATCCCTACATGGCCACATGGCCCTGGGGACCACCGTACAGATGTCCTTGACTTACCAGCACAGAAGAGGACCTGGTACCCTGCAGCAGTGGTGAGCGCAGAAGCTTCCCTCCCAGCTCTCTGCTTGTCTCTCTATGTACTCACAAAATTTGCACCAGCTTTTGCGGCCAAGGTGTTGGTTGGAAGCCAGTGTTGATGTTCACGTCCCAAGGACCCAAAGTCATACTCGGAGCCATGGTGTTCACAGTAAAATCTCCTAGTTCCAGAAGTGGCCTAGTCCTTCATTCTCCAGCCTGGGATGTCAAAATTGGCTTTTATAATTGACTTTACCTTTAGATTAGTGATTTGCATATGCCAACCTGTCCAACAACCTGGAGAGCTCCCATCATCCCCACGGTCCTTGTGCCATCTGCAGGCTTTACACAACATGATTTTATGTTCCTTCCCAGGCCATTGATTGAAACGCTTAATAACCTGGGCTGAAAACCAGTTCCTTGGTACCCGATTAGCGATGCACCGGTACACAGACCCCAAAGTCACAGTGCCCCTGAGACCCACCAGCCAGTTCTAAATCCACGTAAATTGTGCCGTGCTGCAGAGCTGCTCTGCCATCTTACTGAAATGCTGTACTGCGGAAATCGGGAAAGCGACTCTTTGCTTCTTACGTTAAAGTCTAATCGATGGGGTTAATCCTTCCTGCGGGAGATGCCTGTGACGGGGGTAAGGAAGCCTCAGGTTTCAACTGTGTCCCTTTGTATTTAGCACACAGAGTGGTAGTGAGGGACTGGAAGAAATAAGGGTTGAAGTCTGTAAGGAAGACAAGAACCTCTGTGTATTTTCACTTATTTTCAGGAAAACAAGTTGCTTTTGCTGTGTTTAGGACTTCTGCATTTGTATGCAAAAAAAAAAAAAACCTAACTGATTAATGCCTAAATCATTATACAAAGTCATTTACATAATATATTTGTACACCATCTGTGTTATGTATTTATGACTTTTTTAGGATAAACTTGTTTTAAAAAAATTGTTAAAATACGAAAATATGTTGAAGCAAATATTTTTTCAACAGTTTTCCTATATACAATAGAAATCTTGGGCATCTCAGTAACCTTAAGGCACTTCTTTTTCCCAGTTAGAAATCCAGAATATTGAGATAAATGTTCAGGTAGCCATCCAGAGATTTAAAACTCCAATCAATATAATCCAGAGACTGACATTTCAGATACCACTTGCTTGATACTGCTGAAATCTACATGTCTGCCTAAGCATTAATGTTTTATGATTTAGTATGTAATAGTACTAATGCCTGTTTCTTATACTACCTGATAGAAAACACGGTAACTCCTTCTGGAATCTGGACCGAGGATTGTGTCTGGAATTGGTGGCTGCCCCATCCCTGGAAACATTCCAGGCCAGGTTGGCCGGGGCTCTGAGCAACCTGATCCGGTTGGAGATGTCCCTGCTCCTGGCAGGGGGTTGGACTGGGTGGGCTTTAACAGTCCCTTCCCACCCAAACCCTTCTGTGGTTCTATGAACCTGTAGCGTCCAAGAAGAGGAGGAGAAGAGATGTTTCACATCTCATGCTCTGTGGGAAGAACATTATCAACCAAGCTTAGAAATGAGAAGAGGAATGGTTCGAGAGGCTGAGGTATGGAGACAGCATTTTGCTCTTGAGCAGAAAGTGATGGAGGCTACAATGCCTCATTTATCTCTTAGGGTTGTGATCAATACGCCATTTATATTTACTTCCCCAGGGTCAGAAGTGAGGACCAAATACTTGAGAAGTGCCAATCAGACAATTGTCTTGGGGATGATTAAATAAAATAATTAAGTAGGGCCTATTCCTTTTTAATTAGATTGCATCAGATCTCCTTCCATTACAGAAAAGATGATTTGGCTCAATTAGCTCTATTCTCAAATGTGAAGTGCTCCAACATACTTTTTTTTCCTTTGTTAAATTAATTTAATTAGAAAACGCTATTTTTATGAAACAAGATACTGTAGCTTCAATAAATGAATTTTCATATCCAGAGTACTTGGGTAAAAAAAGAAATGAAAATAAATTTGATAAGTAAACCTCAGACGGAGTATTTCTATTGTTGCTCATGCTCTGAGGTTATATTTTTAATTGCATGTAATAAATATAACTTCATTAATTAGAAATTATCTGGAAAGGAAAGAGAATTTTCTTCTTCTTTATGGTGTACAGAGGCTTAAAACAAAATTACTATTCCTAGAGGGAGGTACATCTAATCTACCTGTCTTTTTTTTGCTCTTAGGCTGGCAATCAAATCGGGAATATAAAATCAAGAGTATAAAATCCTTTCTTGCTCATGTGGTGTTTTGTTTTGGTTTTACAATTGGAGAAGCAGGTTGTTAGCCTTTAGCTGAAGGAGATCTGAGAAGTCTGTTTCTTGGGAAAATTCTTCCCCAAGGTTTGTGATGGGAATCTCACTTGCCAACGAAACCGGGATATCTGTGCTTTGTAATAATTTTTTCCTTGTATCAGATTTTCATATCTTGTTTCTCACAAAGTGACAACATTAATTTCTATTCTGTAAGATGTCTTCCACATACAAAATACTAACTTGGGGGTAATGATGGGATCTAAGATTGAGGACCTAGTTGCAGGAGGTAAGAAAAAGGGAGATAATAAGATATGGCATCTTTTTGTCCTTTCTTTCACTCTAAAATTTAAAATGAGGAAAAAAGAATCCATGTATTTCAGATATTTTCACTGGAGGAAACGTTTATCAGCTGTACAGGACAAGTTGACTTGACTCACAAGTAATACAACTAAGCTGTTTTATCAGATTGCACACTGTGAGTGAGAAAAACTTCCCATAGGTTGGGCTGCGTCCTCATAGGATCTTCTCGCCAGAAGATCCCCTCTCCCACAGCACAGCTCTCACGCTAGGAGCAGACCTGGCACTAGTTGCGGGAGGCTTTGTCAGGGACCATTGGGGTATTGGAAGTGTGGGAAGACTGGAGACGGGCTGGGCTCGGTCCACACAGGAGTGTCAGGGCTTTCGCAGACGGAGGTCTGGTGGCTCCAGGTCGTTGCCTGAAGCCCAGCCAAGTGCTAATGGAGGATGAATAAGCCGGTTTGATTTCTGCTTGTCTCCAGCTGCTTTGTGTTTCCATTTGCCAATGAGCAGAGGTGCTTCCAAAGCACAATAATCGGTAGTTTTCTTTCTCCCTAACAACTCAGAAAAATTCATCTCCTGTCTCATAATGTATATCTTAATTTTTGAATAGACATTTCTCAACCAAGAATCTAGATACGTGCTTTTATGCTTGTTGGCAAAGAAGAGCAATTTAACTCGGCTTTTATCTGAAGGTAAACATTGAAAGAATTTGTATTCAGGTCCCTGGTCACAGCCACGCTGTGGGAATGCCTCCTCAGCCAGGGCACAGCGTGGCGACGCAGGCGGTAGCTTGCTACCTTTTCCCCAGATTGTTACGATATCTCACTGATGTTGGTTTCGCCGTTTCTTCCTCCCCAGGAAGCCACGAGGAAAGCGCTGGGCATCATGCTTCACCGGGGCCCCGCAGAGCCCTGCACGACGCGCGCCTCCCACCTGCGTGACGGCTGCCGTGCACAGGCAAAGCCAAAGGAAGGTGTTTCCAGGCCCAGAGGGCTGGAGGTATTTACCTGTGTTTTTGGACGCAAAATATTCTGCTGTTACTGTGAAACTGAGTTTAGGATCAAATAATCTCCTCCTAAAAGTTCAAGTGCTTTTATACTCAAGAAAAATCTCATTACGCTTCAGTTTCAAACCTCTTCCTGCCTCATTTGTTTTTTGCTATCATAGACATCAAATGCAGTAAGTCGGTTACCTGGGAAGATAAATGCGCTTATGCACTGAGCTCCTTCAATCTGGAAAAAAGAAATACACAAAATCTTGGAGAATATTCTGGAGAAAATTAATCAACCTTTCATTCACTTAAAAATAATACAAACTCCTGCTCCTCGGAGATCTGGAGACTTGCAGCTCCACAGCTAGCTCCCACCGTGGCTCAGGGCGTGCAGGCGAGGGCTCCTGTGATGGAGGTGGGCATCACGCCCACCCTGCTTCCCATCCCCAGTGTTCCCTCCTGCTCCTGTACGGCCTCTCTCATTGTGCTATCCAAACTGCTGACGAACAGCAAAATTATTTGGAGGAAAAGGAAAAAATATTAAACAAATGTAAGAAAGTGTAGGGTTTTTCTTTGTCCTTTTTCATCTGGTCGAGCAGCTCTCAGCATCAGAGTTCATCTAAAGCTGCGTTCATACTTAACACCCAAGGCACGAGTATGCATCTTTCTCTACTGTTTTTTTTTAAACTCTGTTACAAATACTACAGAGAAAGGTGGTGTCTTTGATTTGAGAGCAAAACAAAATCTCCACCTGGGTTTAAGAGGGAAGAAAAAAAACACTAATAAAAAAAGGCAAAAGTAGAATATAGGGAAACCTGCAAATCCACAGCTGGGCAACCAGAGCAGGAGACGAGAGGCTCTTGTGTCTGTAGAAAGGGGTGGCAGTGGGGTTGTGCAGGATGAGGAGGGATTCTCTCTGAGTAAATAAAACCTCAGCGGTGCGATGGGGCTGCTCTTCCGCACAGAGCAAACATGTGGGGCACAGAGGGTTGGAAACCCTAAATGTCTACCCTCACTCTGTGTGGGAAGAAACAGGGTGATTTACTCACGTCTCACTGTGATAATTAAATGCTTTCTATTCCGTCTGGAACTGGGGAGGATGTTAAAGAGCAACTGCTAACCATTTCTGAATCAGCAGGACCACACAATTTGCATCTAAGGTCATTAAAAAAGGGCCAGGAATCTCCGGGAGCTGCTAACTTTGAGGATTTGTTTGTCTGCGATTGTTAACAAATCATGGAACACTGGGAGAAGTCTGTGGGAACAAATAACTGATGCCATCTCAGTATTTAAAGAAGGCCATGGAATGTCCTGAAGTGCCGGAGAGTCTGATGTGCGCGATGGTGATGGCTTGTGGCAAGGCTGATGTGGGAATATCTAACGTGTGATCGGGTTATATCTCGTATTTGATGATCTAATCAGTTTGATAAGATGCTATGATGTAATCGATACTGAGTCACAAGGTTGCAGTACAATTATTAGCAATCAGCTTTGATTAACAGAAAGAGTTTTCTTAACTTGGGTTCCATTTTGGCCGGTATCTCACAATAACAGACAGGGCTCTGAGCAACCTGATCCGGTTGGAGATGTCCCTGCTCCGTGCAGGGGCGTTGGACTGGGTGGGCTTGAACGGTCCCTTCCCACCCAAACCCTTCTGTGATTCTATGAAAGGTAACTGAAATATCTCAAAGTGCGTAGGAGCTTTGTGCTCGTACCGCTGCAGTGTGCAGAACCACTTCAATACACTTTGAAATGTGAAAACAGCAAATAAATAGCAAATACATTTAAATAGTTGGCAGTTCTGCAGAAAGAGTTTTTCCAGTGGTTTCCCAGGGATCTGCCCTTTGCCCAAGGCTAATTAATAAGTTCACCAAAGACATAAACCTGATCTCCCTAAAAAACCTATCTTGCTAAGAATTCGTAAATAGGCAAAGCTAGGAAATGTCCCACACCTCAGGCTTGAATTCCACTGGGAGACAACAAGAGGGAAATTACAGCTGGAAGAGTGGGACCTGCCACAGTTGGTGGCGGAGCTGGCAGGAGAATTTAAGTTGTCTGATTTGGAGAGTGGGGCTGGCCCCTATGCCACGGGCAATTCCAGTACAGCCAGAGGATGCTGAACTGGCTGTTGGTTGAAATGCAGAAAGATTACGGGCGAAATTTTGCTCCCACAGGTCTAACAGGGCCACCGTAACTCCAGAGAACTTCTGAAGTGAAGGAGACTTGAGGGATCAGCTTGGTCATTGGTTTAGGGACAGCATGGGTTTGCTCTCAGATCTGTCAATCTGGGGCCATGGGTCCTGAATTTCATTCTGTGTCCTGTTCCAGTCGGGCTGGTGCCCGTTCAGCAGGTATCCCCACCCAAAGCCCAGGGAGGTGATCCGCTGTCGGCCAGGCATTGCCTGGGAGGGGATGGGTGCCCTGGCCCACAGGGCCTCTTGCTTTAGGTTTTTGCCTTTGTAGGAAATCACTAAAAGTCCTGCACAAACCCATTGTGGAGGCAACAGTGCCGCAGGGGGGGTCGCTCTGCAGCTCCGTCAGAGTGATCTTTTATATCGCGTGCTGTAGTTGTCTAAAAATAAAAGGGTTTTGGAAGTGTTTTCTGAGACAGAGATAATGATGTCTCAAGATCTCAGCAAGGAAGTGAGAAAGTTTTAAGTTAGCAAAAAGAATGAGTGAGAAATAAAAACATTAAATAATCTATTAAATAACACCTAAAGGAAAGGATGAGCCCTTTGAAAAACTCCTGGAGTCCAGCAGTACCACTGCTGAATAAGAGTCTCTTGAGTTATTGAGGCACTGGCGTGGGTGATATGTCAGGATTTAATGAGAGAATATTCCCTTGGGAGTACCAAAACAGTTTTTAAAGGTACTTTTTTTTTTTTTTTTTAACTAGAGCTTTTTAAATATTGCTTATGAGTGAGTAATGAAATCTTGAACATCAGCCCTCCATGGCCAAAGGGCACAGACCCCCCGCAGGGCAGCGAGAGGCAGGTTAGTTCTCCCAAACGTATGTAGCATTGAAGAGTTGCACAGCTTTCCATTTGAGAAACTGATTGTGAATTTCGGAAGCGAGGCGGTTGAACATCTTGTCCCCGCAGCGGTTCCCTGAGTCCCTTTGCCCGCGCTCACCCCCCTGCTCCCCCTCCGCCGCATCCCCAGCCTTGAATTCCCATTGGATTAACAGGGCTGGAAATGCGATGTGTTAGACATCCACCGATTATTTCATTATAAAATGGGAACCGAAAAAGAAATTGGTTTCTGTCGCCACTGGAACCACTTGCACAGGCCAGAGGGGCTCCAGGAGCCGGAGCCTGGCCACTCCAGCTCCGTTCCCTTCCCTGCCTTTGCTGTGAGAGCCGATCCTGCCCCTTCATTTCTGCCGGCATCCTGCGGCAGTGGGGAATGTTTTCTGCTCTATGTATTGCTTTCCTGTCTTTGACTCAGAATATTTGGGGGCCGTATATCTAGTGTCTTACTTTTAATGAGCTCACTCTTTTCTACGAGTCTTCATTTAATTAGACCAAACCAGCAGTAACCAAGCCCCTGATGTGACCCTGTTGTCCCACAGCTCAGCCCGCTGCCGCAGGAAGATGTTCCTGGGAAACTCGATGCCTTTTGGTGGTGAAGCTTTGCGAACCGAGGGGAAGGTGAAGGGAAATGGGCTCCGAGAAGCCCCACGGGGCACAGCTGGGACATCGCCGCCCTGGGGAGCGCTGGTCGGGGGTTTGGGCTGCGGTAGGTGCGTTTTGGTGATGCTTTTCCCCAAGCCCACGCTCATGATGTGGGCGTGGAGCAGGCCACACCTGAACTGTATGCTTGTGATGGGTGCTTGTATTTAGGTACTGCAGGCGGGGAAGCAGGGCTGGCACAGGAGAGCCATGTTCTTTCCCAAAGTGTTCCTGTCTCCCTTTCTCCCTACAATACCAACACAGCCGTGTCTTGGAGTCTTCTCTCCTGGGCTTTACCGTCTGTGTTGCTCTGCAGAGCGCAGGGGAGAGAAAAGCTTTAGTATTTTGTGGCAGGAGTGCGGGGATGCAGGAGGGAAGGTTAAAAGACTCTGACAATAGGTAAGGATCTCCAAATAATATCCTTTCGCACTCGGTTAGAGAGAGATGCCGTTACATATAATGATGTAACTGTAATTGCTTCTCTGTACAACGGCATTAAATTAAATTCACCCAATGTCAAGGTCCTTCGCATTTAAGTACAATTCAGCAAGAGTTTTAATAGGTGTTACTTTCAGTGCTTTAAATGGACTGGTGGCAGCCATTTGTCCAGCTTCTCTTATGAAACGTCAAGACAACAGAACACTTCATTGGTGCGCCTGGGGGACGTCGTTTTGTGGCGTTTGAAACCTGGGAGTGAAATACACCCCGCACAGATGCCACACCTTTCCCTAGCCTGCTGTGGGTGCTCGTAAGAAGGCGGTGGTGTGGCCAAAAATCGAAGTTCGGTAATGCCTTTAGGTAACGTGCTCACCACTGCATTTCCCAGGCTGATAAGAAGAATCAGGGTCAGCATGCCAGGCTGCTTCTTGTGATGTTGAAATGAAGGAGGGACGGCGGCTCACACCAGGACTGGCACCAGTGACCCCAGGGTGCAGCTGGGGCCCAGTGGTCAGGTAGGTCTGAATGCTGGAAACAGCACAGGTTAGCGTGGAGGTCGTGTTTTCAGTGAGTTTTCACCGAGTTCAACTTAAATTGAGATGTTGCTTTTCCATTGTTTCAGATTACTGCAAGCAGTACAGCAGTCAAGGTAAGTAAAAATAATCCCCATGAAACGCGACATGTTTGGGTTTTTTTAAGCCTAGAATTATAAGATGTATAAACAAGTTGAGAAAACTATCACTTTTCATGTGCAAACACTCATGCAAAGATGACGGATTGTTCCAGTGGCTCCACACACCTATGGATGCAGATGGTCAGCTAAGACTCTGCCACATCTTTTATTAGCGCTGACTTTTTACCAGGGCCTGTAAGTGACCGCATAAGGAGCAACAGAATTAAATTGAAAAAGGGTGGGTTTTGATTGGATATAAGGGAGAAATTATTTACAGTGAAGGTGGTGAGGTGCTGGGGCAGGTGGCCCAGAGAAGCTGTGGATGTGCCCCAGCCCTGGCAGTGGTCAAGGCCAGGTTGGCCAGCACTGTGAGCGACCTGGGCTGGTGGAAGGTGTCCCTGCACAGGGCAGGGGAGATGGAATTGGTTGAGCTTTAAGGTCCCTTCCAACCTAAACCACTCTGTGATTCTATTCACTCTGAAATGGTCTGTGAGCCCATCGGTGCTGATGCAGCAGAAACCACCAGGCAGCAGTGGCTCATGCGGGATGTTCAAGGCCAGGTTGGCCGGGGCTCTGAGCAACCTGATCCGGTTGGAGATGTCCCTGCTCCTTGCAGGGGGTTGGACTGGGTGGGTTTTGAAGGTCCCTTCCAACCCAAACCAGTCTATGATTCTGTGATTCTACGTGCATGAGAAAGGCACAAACGTTGTGTAAAAAGAACAGAGGCACACAATTGAAAGGATGGCAGAACTGGTCCCTTCGTGCTGCCTCTTCTCCACATCCTGTGCACAGCCCTTTTGGTAAGCCGTGCCAAAGGGAGCCGCCGTTGCTGTGCCAGGGCTGATGGTGTGGCGGCTCCCGGAGATGCCGAGCAGGAGTGATGGCTCTGGCAGGAGCCAGTGCCCACGTGCTGCGAGGAACGCCCTTTCCCGGCGGTGGGTGAGGAGCAGGCGGCGGCGGGGCACGGAGAGGCTGTTTAACGAGCCCTGCCTGCTGCCGCCTGCCCACCTCTGCTCCTGATTGAGTCTTTGAGTGTGAAGTAACGCGAGGTGAGGGAGCACAGTCCCATGAAATTACCTTCCCATTAAATTCCTTGTCATAAACGAGAGGGAAGGCGGTTAATTCAAAGCAAAGGTGAATGAGATAAATTTACTGTGAATCCCTCCTGAGCTGCCTCTTTCCTGAAGTTTTGCGCTGGCAGCAGCACGTGCTGTGCCCTGTGGCACTGAGGGCTCTGGGTCTGGCAGGTCGATGCTTCTCTCCCTTTGAGCCAACGCTGCAATGTGTTGCTTCATCCACCTTGGTGGAAACACACGCGTCCTGCTGAACTGTCCTCCCACAGAACTCCCACTATTGATCTAATTTATGAATGAGGCCCTTGATTAAATCGCTGTTAACAGATACTGTGTGTGAGGCAGAGGCAAATGTTGAGAGGATTGTTAGAGTGGGGGGGGTTCTGAGTTGTTGAACAACTGTTATTGCATTGGGTCACCTCGCTGCATGGCCTTTCCCTCTTTCCCCTTGCATTCCCACCGCAGGGCATGGCACACAGTCCTGTTGGCCTGATTTTGTGTTCTGCACAGTCTGTCTTTATTGGTCCAGAAATCCTACCAAAATGTTTGTCCTCTGGCCACCATCCTTGAGCTGCTCCACAAAACCTGGCCTTGCCCCATTTCCACAAGCTCTCACAGCTTCGTTACTGGCTGCAAAATGTACAGGAAAAGGAAACTTCAGGGTTTTGTTGTTTTTTTTTTTTTCACTAAAGAATTCTGTGCCTCCTGCATAATTTCTAATGACCCATCTGTAATACCGGCACCCTCAGCCAGACAGCTCAGGAGGTTTCTCAGTGGCTCCACTTTTGCAGTTCTCCCTGGGGCATGAGAGGGCAGTTGGAGGACATTTCTGTGCTAAGACGTCCCTCGCAGAGTGGGAAACTGTGGGATGTATTGCCGTGGGCTTTGCCAGCAGCAGAGGTGGCCATGGGACCAGCACAGCCCATTCTGCGGGCAGCAGAACCAGCGCAGGCAGATGTTGCACACCAGCCCTACCCTGGGCTCCCACCTGCCGCTCCCAGCTTTGCCCATTGGGGTCCGGATCGCTATGAGGGCAGCGATTGCCTGGCCCTTACGGGTTCTCCTGCTGTACCAGCCCTGCCGGGGGCTGTTCTGCCTGCGGTGGAAAGCGTGTTGCTAAGATAGTCCACTTGCACCAGAACATTAAATACCACCAGAGTACTATATACTGCGTTTAAAGACAATTTTCTGCCATTTAGAGTGAAAAGCACAGTCCCTGTACGTGCATGCATCCGCGTGTCCGTGTTACTGGAAAGGGGCAGAAGAACGTGACTGTATTTGTGAGGTTGTGGGTATGGGGACATCTCTACGTTTTCTCTTATTCCTGCTGTCCAGATGTTGGTTAGATGATCTCTTACGGGGACTGGAAAAGGCAAGTGGGTAGCTTGGGTCAAGACTCGCCAGTTTTGGTTTCAGATTCTGACTTGCTGTGTGACTCCAGGCAGATAATTTCATTTCTCTCTGTATGTGTTTTCCACCTATAGAGAGGGGATAATAGCTTTAAATGGTGACACTAACTTCTCCTGTGACAGTCGTGAAGCTGAATAAAGATGAAACAGTCCAACACTGCAGTGTGAGAGAGATGTATGGCATTGAAACCCTATAAATATTTAAATGCAGGATATGTTGGCATAGGCATAAACAGATAAAGGTTTGTACTGTGCACACAGAGTGTAGTCCTGTGGAATTGGTGTTAGCGGGTTTCATCACACTGAAGACAAGTTAACAGCCTGAGAGCAGGTCTCGTGAAAAGGGAAGTCAAGGGCACGTGTAGGGCCAAGTGTCCGGAGGATCCCTGGTTATTGGGATGGCATTGGGCTGCTTCTAGCGTGCAGAAAGGGTTGGAGGAAACCATTGCCTCTGGGGGAAGCTGCAGGGTCTTAACATTGAGCTTAGTACTTGAGCACAGTTTTGAATTCTCTCGTCGTCAGTCAAACCTTCTGGCAGTGCCGGCTGTGCACGGCTTCCTTCCCTCCCCAGGCATCCCTCCTCATCGGCACCCGACCGAGCTGAGGCAAATGGTGGTAAAACCCCTCAAAACTGTAGTCAGGGACTGCTGGTGTTCCTAGCACTTCTGAACGGTACATGCGCAACGCGTGTGTATACTCATCTGTGTATGTGCGTGCTCGCACGGGACAGGCACACGCTTGCCCCTTTTATCCTGATCTTTTCCAGCCCTGGGCAATGGCCCTCTATTCCTTTCCTGCTCCAGACACAACAAATTCAGATGATGCTGATTTGTTTTCTTCTATGACTCCAGCAGCAAGATTATTGAAGATAGGAAGAAATCTCTCACATGTAGCATGAACAGCAAACAGGCTAATCACCGTCAAAACAAGAAGAAATGTGACTGAAACAGCCTGAAACATGGGTTTTCCTCTCTAAAGACTTTTCTCCGGAAAACAAAACCCTTCCAGGAGTGAGGGAGAAGAGGGGAACTGGAGCGTACGAGAACAAGAGAGAGAAAAGGTGAGGGGACAGAGGTGAGCCAACTCGCGAAGAGCAGGAGGTCGGCAGCTGCCGGTCAGGTCAGTGCTGGCAGTGGGAACAAAGCACCGCCCGAGATAATTGGGTGTGTGTTTCTCTCTCTTTCTTTGGCAGCAAAGTAGGGTGCTGGGTTTTTTTCTTGGCTTGTTACAGAAAAAGATTAAATACGCTGGTAATCAGAGAATACGGTGGAACAAGTGGAAGCTGAAAACTAAGGAAGAAAAGAAAAAGAGAGAAAGAGATATGATGTGAATAATGAATGAAAAGAACACAGATAGCTAAGTAGGCAGCAAATTGGGAGATAATTATGTCACTTTAAACAGGGATAGTAAGAAATGCTCATGCAGCCGGTAAAGGTTCATGTGAGATTGTTATGCTCTTTCCAGCCCCTGAAAGACAGAAAACGTTCCCCTGAGGGAAGCCCTGGGATAGAGAGAGTTTCTGTAGACCTCCTAAACTTGTGTGTAGGACTACGACCTGTTGCAGGCCAGGGCCAGTCACTGAAATGCTCTCCTGCAATTTTTTATTCATTATCGGAGCTATTACAAACTAGGAATTTTTGAGGGAAATTTCCCAGGGTGAGCCCAGCAGATCCCTGCTGTGTTGGACCAGTGGGTTGGCTGGTGCGGGTCACTCTGGACTAGTCACCAAATCTGCTGATGCATGGGGGGGGGGCCCGAGGGAGGGGTTAGGGACCAAGCAGCACAAATTGGAAATAAATACACCATGGATATATTACTGGTTTAACTAGGCTCAGATCTGCCAATACAAATGCAAATTACAACAGCTAGCAATAATGCGGCAGCAAAATTTGCACTTTTTAAATTTTGTGCAGATTAGGGGGAACTGGGACTTTGTGTGTTTGAAAAATGGCATACCTCATAAATATTTAGTGTCAGACTGGTGACTGCAGACATGTCGTAATAACATCTGAAGAAAATTGGTCTTCCTCCAGCCATTAATAACTTCCAACCAAGCTATCACCCTAATGAAAATTGATCAATGCCAAATGACTGAACGGAAAACGGCAACCAGCAACCCGATCCTGACTGGCAAAGCCTGGCCCAGATGCTGAGGCCAAGGTCCAGTCCTGGGGAGTCCCTCGGGAGGAGCTGCACCCTGCGGGAGGACAGGTGCTGCTGTGATGCTCAGGCAGGGGTGCTGCGGGGTGCAGGGGTGCTGCGGGATGCAGGGATGCTGCGGGGTGCAGGGGTGCTGCGGGATGCAGGGGTGCTGCGGGGTGCAGGGGTGCTGCGGGGCAGCGCACACAGCAGGGGAGAGGCTGAAGGGCAGGCGGGTGCTGCTGTGCCTTCGCAGCCGGAGGAGGAGGAGGCTGCTCCCGTGGGCAAGGGCAGCAGGGGAGCTGCATAGCAGCACTGCTCTGAGTACGCAGTTGGTGGATGATGATGGTTTTCTTTCCCATATTTGGAATCAAATCTTCTGAATATTATATTCCATGGGAAAAATAAGTAAGGAAACAGAAATATTTTATTTTCTCCCAAGTCGATGGTGGGGCAGTTTTGAATAGAAATAAATGTCATTTTATGCTCATCTCTAGATCTCATAGATGCGAACCAGTAACCATGTTACCATGGATGTGCTCATGATGCACAATCATTTGTAGACTTTTAATTTCAGAAACTACTTTAGATAAATTACTGTTCTTCTAATGCACTCCTCACCTAAAATTTCTCTACCTCTTTCTGAAATGTTGCTGTAATAATACATGAAAATTCAGGTATGTGCTTTATCTTTCTTCCATCTCTTTTTTTCCTATTTTTTGAAATCTTTGGTCAGATCTACCACCTTGTCTTGTGCAAACCTTACTTTACCAACTATATAATATGTCTCTAGTATACTGTATGGGTTTGCTTCAAACTCATTGAAGTTAACAGGAGCATTTTCACTGACTGCTCCCTGAAATAAGGACATGCCTATGTCTGGAGATATCAAAGTCTCTAAAGTCTCATTTCAAAGTCTAATTCCACACAGGAAGTCTTCAGGAACTCAGATCCCAAGTGGCAAATGTGTAACCAACACAAAACTCTTGGAACAGTCATGCATTGTATTCTCCCAAGCGTCCTGTGACTTGCTCAGTATTTCGGTTAACCCTTCCTCCTGGAAGTCTTAGGCAAGATGACAAAAGGTAAAACCAAAGCAACAAAACTTTAGGTCTATTTTTCAGTGTGTCGTGGAAGTATGCTGTAAGGTTAAGACAGAGTATACAATAGCCTGGCCGTCTGCGTTTTGGCCTGTTGGAGGCCGGGGTTGGGCTGTTGGGTCTCTGGGTTCGTCCAGTGTAGCCCTTCTTGTGGTAACACACCCAGCTTCCTCGTCACATAGCAAAAATGCCAGGAGTGTTTTGCTTGGCAACTTCTACGCGAAAGGAAGGTTTTGCACAAGAGATGATAGATCTGATGGAACGGAGGATACCCAGGTTTCCATTTTAGTGCCTTCTATTGTATTAGGAAAAATATTCGGGGTCAACAGGTTTGTGTGTCTGTACCGGAATGGAGCATTACCTGGAGCAAAGCCTTGGCAGCCTCCACACAGTAACGGCCAGTCCTCAATAACTACCTGGTTACTAAAAATTTAAAATAGATACATGAAAGTGCAGCCACATTTTAAATCTGTAGGTGGGACAATCCAGACAGGTCCAACAACCATTTCTTATTCCTCTGCTCTCCATCCCTTTCCTGGTGCACCTCTCTGTGGGGTTTGTTAAAAATGGCAGAATAATCACAGCTACTGGCTGCACTGGTTTCCAGCACTTGGCAGGAAAGCACTGAGCCTTATAAGCAAAGTTGGATGACATGTTTTTAGAAAAAGAGACTTTTCAGATGCTTGATTGACATCATCACTGTGTATCTCTTTCACAAACGTCAGGGACAGAGGAACATAATTTAATATTTCTGTAGGACGTTTGTTTATAGATCTTTATTTACAAATTTGGAGATGAATATAAATTACTGTAACATTTTCAGTTAAATATAAACTACTCATCACCAGATTTTTGTCTGGGTTGGGGCGAGAAGACTTAGGATGACTGAGAGGCTGGTCAGAGGAGGTAACGCAGGCAGGACAGTATCGGTGGGCAATGCTGTGATCAATGCAATCAGTTGACGAGGGTCAGAGTGAACGACACCGAGCACGTCTGTATGGATGTGATCTGCAGGCATTCCCCACGCATTTCGTGACCCCCTCCCTTCAAGGACAGCTTTTTCTGGGAAGGCAGTTAGCAATCTACAACCAACGACTTGAAATGAAGATGAACTGGAGTGGTTTTTTGGACTGCAGCCTCCCACAGACTATTTATTGTTGACTGTGATGCTTCCAAATGATGATGGACTTGAATTTAGGGAAACAAGATGGCACTGACAGATGCAAACCATTGCTTTTGGCAGCTGGAAGCCGAGCAGCTGAAGGGAGCGGTGTTTTGCTGTGGAGCTGGAAACCCTGGCAGCAGCTCAGGCTTTAAAAGCCCACCACGGCTGCTGGGTGGATGGTTTATAGTCTTCACAGATCATCAGGCTCCATAACGGGAAGAGACATGAAATTTGGAAAGAAGTGGTGCAGCAGTGGTGACGTTCCCTTGCTAATTGCCTCCTCTGCTCTGCCAGAACAAAAAACCAGGGTTTTTCAGTGTTGCCACCACTGGGACCATGAATTCCTGCTGCCCAAGGAGAGGGAAGGCAAGCAGAGGAAGAGATCAGAGCAGAGCTGGAAGAAATTTAACTGGAAGCTCAGCGAAATCCCAGTGGCACAAACGCAGCAGGCAGCAGCTGATCGTGGAGCAGATGTCCATATCTCAGCCTTTTTCTGAGGAGATAATGGCAACTTGGTTAAAACAGCGCTGCAGAAAAAAAGGATTTTCAGTAAACACGAGTGTAACAAGAATTACTTTGTGTGCCTGAAAGACGTATTGGGCAATATTTCAAACAATAGCTGGTTTTGGTTGGTATTTAAAGACTTGTCTGATGTGTGGTAATTTCTTCAACCTGTAGTTTCCCTCATCCAGATGAGGCTGGCGTGATGGGGCGCAGCAGCAGAATTGCCGAGTCAGCAATTTAAGGTGTTGAATGACTGCGCTGCGGGGTGAGCACGGAGGAAATCCCCACGGGAAGGGAAATGCAGAACTTCACATTGTGAGGAAAGGCTTTGCCTTAGGTGAATTCTCAGAAGCAGCCCATTTCAGAAGGTTAAAGGGCAAACCAGCGAAAGGGAGGGCAGGGCTGCTACGAGCACATACTGGTGGGCGTCCCGGGAGGTGAGGGCAGGGACAGTGCGCAGCCCCTGCCCGAACTCACGCGTGCGGGTGTCTTGGAAGACTCGGGATATAAAAAAACCCAGTAATCACAACCTTTTAAGAGGCTATGCGGCCAATGTGCTTAATGTTCCTGCACGTTTGTTTCTTCTGCCTCCTATTGAACCAACAAACCTGTCAAGATTTTTATTATTTAAACTTCAGAAGAAGAAAAAAGCCTGCACTCGCTCCTACACTTAGGAGAAAAAAAGGATACACTCTCAGTCTTGAACTGTGTAAGCCATTTGTAAACCAGATCGTGTAATTTGCTGCAAATTTTTGTAACATGGTAAAAGCTCGTTATCTTTTTGGACAGATCTTGTGAGACTGGCAGTCAAACACCAAAGGTGCAAATGTTAGAACTGGAAGTGTTGTATGGCTTATTGTATCCAACTTCGCTCTTGGTAGTGCTGGCCAAATGCCACGCTGTATTTTTGTGAAAAGGTTGAATAAATAAATTACTTTAAAATTTTTGATTTTAAAATAGGATTTTTAAATTAAAATCCTGTGCTTATAAAATGTGATTTTTTTTAAAAAAAAAAAAACCACAACAGTTTATGTACTGCATGTTCATGTGCGTCTGTGCTTGGTTTGCACTTACTGCAAAATCTCAGAAATGCATGAACATGCAGCTTTCTGCCTCCTTTGGAAGTACCAACAGCTTTTTATTTATTGAGTGTGTAAAATGGACATTTAACATTTAAAAAAATAATAGAGTGCAATGGTTTTGTTTTCCCTGTCTGCTTTTCTACTAAGGAGCAGCTTTGCCTCTCAGCTCTTCTCTCCTCAAAGAAGAACTCAAGGAGCGTGTGCTGTGCTCTTGGGGAAGGTGACAGCCCTGAGAGAAGGTGTGAAATCCAAGCTCCTTTTCTGGTATTAAATGTGTGTATTAAATTAGAGTAAAGCTTTCTGAGGTGACAAGAATCTCTCTCCATTACCACGCTCTTGGCTGTTAAATGTGTAGGTTATGTCTCATTATCACTTAAGAAATTAGCACCTCAGGGTCATGAATAACAAAATACCGGCTGGGCGACCCTGGCACAATGGGCTTCTTAAGTCAGCTAAGTGTATGTGTCATTTCCTCCCCTTCTTATGACCTTCACAGGTTCAGGTCACTGAACTGTGCATCAGTAGAGCATGTTTATTGAGGACCCTTCATAAGGCATTAGATTATTTAGAGGCATTTCACTTAATGGATGGTTTTTGCAGGCTGTGGAAATTTTCAGTGCCAGCCGGACCTTAGTGAAGGGATGTTCATGTCCCGTGGGTTTTAGGTCCACAGGGTGGGAAATGTGCATGTATGCCATGCTCAATCCAATGGAGGAGAGCCACCACTCTGGGGGACGCGGAGGGCATGGGGACACAGCTGCCTGAGGTGCTGGTACAGGACTCAGCCCTCACCACGCCGTTAAGCTCAGCCCACATCGGGAGGACAGGGGAGGCTGGACGGTGGCGGTGCAAAGGGGCGTCAGCATGTGCCCACCCTATGTGAAGGGGCCAGGGCATCCCTTACCGCTGCTCAGGGATAAACAGAATCACCTGTAAAGGCCGGGTGCCACCGGCAGTGTCTCTGGAAGAGCCCAGGCATGGCATGCTGTGTTCCAGGGGCTGTCTTCTGTTCTGCAAGAGTGAAACCACAACCGTAAATAGAGTCATAGAATCTGACGGTTGGAAGAGACCTCCAAGATCATCAAGTCCAACCATCAACCCAACACCACCGTGCCCACTAAACTATGTCCTGAAGTGCCACATCTATGTGTTCTTTGAACACAAATATTTGTTGAGAAAATTAATAACCCCAAAACAGCAAAGGCTTCTGTGGTTCAGTCCTTCACCTGTGCTGCCGCAACGCTGGATTTAGCCTACGGCCAATGTAAACCGTGCCTAGCCGCGCCTCCCAGGCCGTAGCTGTGTCTGCGGCAGAGAAGGCAGTGGCGGTAGAGTTTCCATGGGATGTTATTACATTAGCAGCTTTGTTATATCCTTTGGGATTTTTTTGTTGGTTCATTTTCTCCTCTGTTTTGCCTGAATCATTTCACACGATTCATCTTGGACAACGTACGCACTCACAGATGTCTGTGCTGAGCTGGTTTTCCCTGTTGCCTGGCCCTGGTTTCCACGGGTCCGCGCACAATCAGCTGTGGTTGTGACGCTGCTTGCATAAGGTGGCTGTACAAGGGAAAAAAGCCTCAGTTCCCTCTTTAGAGTGAAATAATGTTTCTTTTCACAAAATTTGTTTTCAAGTTTTCTTCTGGTGTGTGTTTGTTTTTATCCCAGTAACATATGGCACAGTGGATGTTGCCTAACTGCTATAGACAATTTAGCAGCAAGTACGTGATGTAAAACACAAACCCTGGCAAATGCGCAAGTCCTTTTAGCAAAACTTGTAACGGAGCACTATGACAAAGCAGAATGGAGAAGATACTGGAATACAAAAATCCTTTTACGCATCACAGCTGTAATTCACTTGTGTGCTGCGCAACATTGCGCTGAGTGAGCGGCACTTGCAGTACAAAGGCTTAACAAATGCTGTAACTGCCTGCTGCACCCCCTGCTCCGGGCTGTCGTCCGGTGATCTGCAATCACGCCAAATTGTACAACGGTGCCAGGATCAGAATGGTGAATATTCAAAGTGATTTGGAGGTTTAAGCGACTAGGAAGCTTAACAGATGTGGAAAGGTAAAGCAATTTCATGGGAAAGTTGCTTTTCAAGCTTTTCTCTCACTTCCCGCTCTAAGAAGCAATATGCCAGATTTCCTTCGTTAGCCTTGATGAGGAAAATTCATGGCCTTGGTTTTCGGAGTAAGGCTCAGAAAATTCAGTTTTGTTATAATTCAATTAATATCCTATTAACCATTACGTTTTCCCAAGAGATTTCACACAGCCTGTTTTTGAAAAAAATGTCCCATTTGGAAAAAAAAAAAAGGGATTGTTCTTGGTTTGTGTCTCATTTTCTGTGGTGTGACGCCCCGGTGTCGGTGACCCAAAGAGCTCGTGGCAGCGGGCGTGGGGCTGGCACGTCGCTGCTTCCCCACCTCGTTCCGTCCCCAGGCCTGGGCAGAAGCTTCTGGTGTGGGGGAGTAAACACCAGTGACAAAATCAACACGAGGCAGGATGGGAAAGTGGGTCTGAACAGGTTCTTTACGGTTTCCCCCGCTTTTGAGTATGCACTTGCGTGTAAAGCACTTGTGTGTAAGTACTGTCTCTGTGTATATAAACATACATGAGTATGTATAATTATTTATAAAATAGGTAATATATAAATAAAATTATAAATAAAAAATATATTTTATATATGTATGTATAAAAAGTATATAAGTGTGTGTCTGTATGAGTGTATCTATACAAACAGTACTCATGTATTTTAAAAGTTCTCCTTCCATCAGGGGATGCTCATGTACAGCCCTGGCACACGGGCTACAGCCCTAGAAAATGAGCGTGAGGACAGGTCCAGCTCTGAGCCCTTGCTCTCCCGGTGGCTTTAGCGACGTCCCGGAGGTATCCAGCCGTTCGCAGACCACGTGTTAGATATCAGCTGCAGTCAGCGTCTCGTGCTTGCGTGAGCCGTTAGGAAGCTCAATGTGCCCAGCGAGGCTAATGCAAAACCCTCCTGAGATGTTCAGGGGAAGTTACCCTTAAGCTTTACACAATTTCTTTTGATCGCCATGATGATTTTTAAAGCAGGGGAACACATGGAATTGTGACTGGAGATCAATTTTTCTATTTTTTTTCTGACCTTTCTCCCTTGCTTTAGTTACAGAAGAAAATTCAATGCGTGCCTGGAGGCGCAGCAGTCGCGGAGACGTGTGCGGTGCCCCTGCCGCCTCGCTGCTGGGTGACTCTCCTTGGTGGAGGGATAAATCAGGGGGCTGTGTGATGCTGTGCCTCGGTACCCAGGTCTCCTTCACCCCCCCACGTCTGCCGGGGAAATGCCGCCGGATTGCAGGCACAAAACAGCAGCTTTCCCAGAGAGGGAAAATACTGAGTAGTAAAAGCTGCACTTCAGGCAGCATCTCCTCGTCTCACCAGTCCTTCCCCCCTGCCAAAAACCAGTTGGGAAACAGGAGGATCTGTGGGATGGTTTGCTGGCGTACGCAGTGAGCTTGATGGGGTTTTGACAGCTGCGGTCCAAGCTCTGCGCTAAACATATAATTTACAGCAGAAAAGGGGACATGCAGATGGTGCCGCAGTATAAACAGACAATCATTGGCACCCGCCGGCACGCCAGCTCCCAAGGGAACCGAAGGGGCTTTTCCCACTCACGCCTCAGCGAGCTGCAAAGCAACCATCCCATTTCGGGGGGCTGGGGAAGGGGGGGTGCTGCTGCGCGGCTCCGCTACAACCAAGCCTTCCTCGGATGTGCATCGTAATTTGGCTGCGTATTTTGCTCACACGGCGCTACGGCTGCAGCGGGACCAAGGAACATCCTGTGCTTTCAGCAATGATTTCTGAAACAACGGCAGAGCGAGGGAGGCGTCAAAACAGAGAAAGCCCTGAGAAAGCAAGAGAACCCACGGTTTTAAGCAAGGGCGGAGAAGAAAATGAAAAATGCAAAACTTAAAAATAAAGGTACATTTCCTTTTTTAAATGTGCTGCGCTACAGTGAATTCTAAAGCAGCGTCTCCCCCTGGCCCACAGTCTGCGCGTCTCTTACAGAGCGCATCGAGCTGGGCCTGGCTGCCCTGGCAGGGTTGTGTTGGAACGGGCCTGTCTTTCCCAAACCGATTTTCCTCTTGCCATCAACACCCGTGCCACAAATTGTTTGGCCGTGGGGGGCTCTTTCTCCTCCCAGACAGTTGGCGAAGGTGTGACAGCAGCGTCTCTGGTACCAGGCGTGGTGGAGCCCGGTGAGGAGCTCGCTGATATTTGCTTTTCCTTACACCAGCCAGTCAGTTATTCATCCAGAGTGTGGTTTTTTTTTCCTAAGAATGCTTTCATTTTTAAAGTGAATATTGTACATGTTAAGCGAAATACCTTGCAAATTCAATTCATGTTATCTCTATTCAATTATTTTATATTAACTAGACTAGAGCCGGACACTTATTTCTTCCTGTTTTTTTGGGAAGTTTGTTTGGGTTTTTTGTTTTGTTTTTTTTTTAAGATTCCACTTGTGTAAAAGATGCTCACTTGTGTCACTGTTACATCGTAACAGGGATTTACACGATGATGAAGCTTAGACTCTCAGGACGTGTTTACCACCACATCAGATGTCTATAGCACGCTCATTAATCACGCTCACAGCTCATCAGCCTGCAGCCGTCCCCGTGTCACGCCTGTGCCACCGTGCCCTCAGTGCCAGCCCGTTTTGCACGCCCATCCCACTCGGTCTGCTGGCTCCCAGGTAGAGGGCAAAAGTGGGATTTTTTCTTTTCTGGAGGATCCAACAGCTTTGCCTGACACTGAGCAGTTGGACGATGGGATATGGATAAGGGGATCGTGGACTGCTTAGCCCCATGGCAAAATCCATGAATTATTTGAATAAAATGTTTAACTTTGCATGAGAAATGAAGACTAAAAGGCCAGAACAACTTGTCTGGAAAGCAGCGTTCCTTCAGCATCCTCGGGCCCTGCTCCTCCTGGCTGGGCAGGATCGCAGAAGGCAGCACAGCAGGGCTGGTGTCCTGCCGCACCGTGGGCAACGTCTCCACCACCACCACCGGCACCTGCCCGCGGAAGCGGATGGGTTGCACCTTTGTGTTGCTCACCGTAGTGCAGGAGCTACTGCATGTGGGGTCTGCGGAGTCTAGAGGGAATATTGGCGTGGCTTGAAAAACCCTTGTCATGCACGGTCTGCTGTGTCTAACACGTCAAACGTCCCACCCATTCTGACATTTTCGGGCACAATGAGGAAGACGGTGCTGGGGCCCCCAGTCCCAGCTTCCCACCTGCCGCCTCCCAGCAGCCTGGCCCTGGGAGAAGGAGGCCACAAAGTGGCCACTTCTTCCTTAAAACAGGCAAAAGTTCCCAGTTCTGTTATGTAGATCAGCATTTACCAACATTTACAGCACCAACATTTTCCATGGAATAGAATCGCTCCCTGGCCAGCCGTTCCTATGAGCAAACCCATTCATTCTACCGGCTTCAACAAATCTCATTTTGGTGAAGTAAATCTCGCAAAACACATTATTTCCCTTGTCAAAACAATCTGTACAAATAGGAGATTTTTGACATTAGAGTTTAGACTAAACAGACATTTTGATTGGGTACATTTAAAACCACTGTCATTTACCAAGCAGATTTTCCCGGTTTTGAGGGCAGTGAGAAATAGTGATTGATACACGGTGGGGAACTGCTCCTTCAATCTTCACTGGCCTGTCATTAAAAAAAAAAATTGCAGTTCAGTTCACGGCCTATGCATTTTTCTTCCGTGAAATTTTGCAAGGGCAAAGGATTGGCAACATAACATCAATATCAACAACATATTATCCTGTATTTGAGAACGAGTTCGGAAATAACAGGTTTGCTGCCAGCCTGGTAGTACCAGCCTACACCTGCCTTTTGTCCGGAGCTGGGATTGATAAAGAAGAAAATACTGTGCGAGCGCTGCGACTGTGTGCTGTCTTGTTTGGTTTGGTTTGGTCTGGTTTGTTGGGTTGTTTTAAGGCTGTCACTAATTTCTTCAGCAATAGAGCTGCTGCCAGTAGGAGGCTTGGAAATGTTAATTTTTAATTTATAAAGATTGCCAGTTTGGCTTTAAGGTACACCAGGGAATATTTTATGGGGTCATTAATTCTTGTCTGGGATGTGATATGTTGGTGTCTTCATTCCCTTGGGGCACTTTATTAATTGTCCCATGAAAGATGCCTTCAAGTATCTAGCAGCAATTAAAACATGTCCCTTTGTTCCTAAATTAGTCTTTCCAATTCTTTTTTAGAACTCATTTACTGAAGAGCCCTACATTTAGAAGAGTGCTTGTGCACAAGCTGCAAACTCTTCCTGAAGATGCTCGTGGGACCGAGGGGCCGTGGGTTAGGGGCAACTTCGGCTACAGGGCCAGCAGCATTCAGCTCCGAAACAGAGCAGCAAAATTACGTGATCTTAGGAGAAGTGGTTTGCTTGACCCCTGTGAGATAGACAGGAATGCCTTGGTCAGTGCAGCCAGGGCAGGCTTTGAAATCAAACTGCAAAGGAGGTCAATAAGGTACAGCTGGTACGCATAAATCAGCGATTTTGGGGGGAGCTCCCCAAATGATGTAAAATGCTCATTCCACCTCTTAATTCCAGTTTAAATTCCAGTTTAAATAAATCTGTGGTTGCAACAATTTTAGTGTGATTATCAAAATCAGCCTAGCAGAATTAGCAGGTCTTAATTAGGCATTGTTTAATCTTAATGTGAGCTAACAATTGCCACCTGCGGAGGGCCCTTCAAAGGGGCGGAGGGCCCTTCAAAGGGGCGGAGGGCCCTTCAAAGGGGCGGAGGGCCCTTCAAAGGGGCGGAGGGCCCTTCAAAGGGGCGGAGGGCCCTTCAAAGGGGCGGAGGGCCCTTCAAAGGGGCGGAGGGCCCTTCAAAGGGGCGGAGGGCCCTTCAAAGGGGCGGAGGGCCCTTCAAAGGGGCGGAGGGCCCTTCAAAGGGGCGGAGGGCCCTTCAAAGGGGCGGAGGGCCCTTCAAAGGGGCGGAGGGCCCTTCAAAGGGGCGGAGGGCCCTTCAAAGGGGCGGAGGGCCCTTCAAAGGGGCGGAGGGCCCTTCAAAGGGGCGGAGGGCCCTTCAAAGGGGCGGAGGGCCGGAGCCCCCCTGGTTCTTCCTGGGGGGGTGCTGGTGGAAGAGGGCTGCTGCCTGTGAGGTGAGTAAGCAGTTTAATGTTGTATAGGTGTTTCAGAAGTAGAAGGACTTTGGTTTGGGCTTCTGGTTGGATTTTTTTGCTTCTTTAGGTGTTGAGAATAGAATTTGGTGGATGCATGACTGGTTGGCTCTGTTTTAATACAGCTTTTAGAATCAGTCTGGAAAGAGATGTCAGCACATGTGGAAATGCTAGAGGCTGATAGGACAGCAGCCTGTATGCTTCTGTTTGTGGCAGCGTAAAACTTGGTTCAAATGTTGTGGTATTTTGGTGGGGGTTTTTTTGGTTGTTGGATTTTTTTTTGTTGTTTTTTTGGGGTTTTTTTTTGTTTGTTTTTTTTTTTCCCTAGCAGCAGTGCGTTTTGCGTGCTCGAGGCAGCAAAGTGTGGGCTGAAGGACACCTTGATCTGCTGGGGATGCTTTGCTCTGCTCCCTGGATTCCCCTGGAAAGCCAGAGCTGCACTGGGGAGGGGGGCTGCCGGGGGACAGGATTTGGCCGCTGTGGCCCTGCCTGGGTCCCAGGGAAGGGTCACCCACCCCGCGGGGCACCTGGGACGGAGCAGTGACCTGTTGGGACAAGGGGGTGAATGTCGGGGTTCCCCCCTGCTGAGGTCCCGGGAGGGCTGGGTGCGGGCGGGAGCGTTAAGTGTGCTCCCCTGGCCATGCAGGCTCCCTGCTGGTTCTGAGGCTTTTTGTTGAGTTTCCCTCTCATTCACATCCATTCCCGTGCGAAATGGCTGAAAACAAAAGCAAGCCAAGCAGCGCTTGCTGTCCTTTTCTCGGTACGTGTTGTGTGAAAACCCGCCCCACGCGCTGTGCGGTTCCCGACCCGCGTGGATCCGCGTGAGAGCTTCCCGCTTCACAGGTGAAGCGCCGGGATCCTGGATTTAAACTTGCATTCTATGAGGATAACTTTTTTTTTTGCTCTTGTTCTTTTGTTTTACTTTTTTTTCCTCAATCTGACGCCTTTGGTTCCTGCCATGTTCTGACTGCTGACTTGTTTTCCTTTTCCCAAAAGCAACCAGTTTTAAGTGAAAAGCAGTGTAAATTCATGCCCCATCTGCAGAGAAGATCTTATTCCACGTGGGGAGTGTCCTGTCTGCAAGGTGTTGGTTTTCTTTTGTCTTTAAAATTGCATAATCTTTACAGTGCTGACATGGGTGTGCTTTTTATAAGGTTAAAAGGGATGCGGAGCCGCAGCCGGTGCGTTCCCTCAGCGTGGCTGTGTGCCTGGGTTGCTCGTGTGTTTTAGTTACTGAAAGTGATGTGATCTGATGAAAACTCTCCAGAAAATTCTCCATCTTGTAGTTTGTTTTGGGGAGCTACTGAAGCTTAAATACTGTCTAAAGGTGGAAAAAAATTAAGGAAAATCCCACCTTCTATTTCAGGTGATACAAGACTATTTTGTCTTTCAGCACACTAGTAATAATTATTTTCTGTATGTTTTTAAGAGAAACAATCAAAAAGTAACAGTTTGGACCCACCGTTAGGGTGTGTATGCGCACTGCGAGGCTGCCAGTGTAAAAGGAACGGATGAGGCTGGGTATTGGATGTGAGAGGCACCGTGGGGTGTGGAGGCGTGAAAATACCGTGGGAAGAGACGAGAGCGATGGGGTTTCTGCTGGTGGTGTCTCGGCTGGTAACAGAAACATGGTGCCAGGGCTGTACTGCCAGGCCCCACGTGAGACAGCAATGCCATCCAGATGTGTCCAGTGGGGATGAGGATGCGCAGAAACACAGCAAGTGGGTTTACTGGGAGAGCTTAGGTCTCACCACAGACGCGGCAGCAGGACGAGGTGTAGGGATGAGCTGCTGAAGCGGGAACAACGCCTCCTGACCAGTTGTGGAACAAGAAGGGATTCTCCGTCTTGGACTTTGATGGGAAAAGTCTGATTCAATAAATATTTGGCTTACTGCATTACTGGGTAGTAACAGCTGTGATACAGGGGATGTAGCACAGTGGGAGGAGGGAGCAAAGCAAATACATCCCAGACACAGAAACAATTTGAAGGGGAGAGTCTGAAGAAAACCTTAGGCAACTAGCCTTTTTTTTTTTTAACCCAAAAAGCAAGGAGCCTGTGAGCAGGCTGGAGCTCCTTTTGAAGTTTGTGTTAGGAGGCTGACTAAATGTTGTGTCAAATTCAACACGAAAACAAAGCTGTTCCAAGAAACTCTCCATGGCTCAGGGGAAAAGCTAAGAACATGACGGCAGAGAAAAAGCAGGCATTTAAAAAATGAAAATCTTCTGAAAACTGGGAACAGGGAAGGAGAGAAAGCGGATGTAAGCAGGTGGCTAAGAGGCCCAGGAAAAATTGAAAAGTAGACGTGGGAGATCACACAACCCACTGGTGGTGAGCTGTGCCAGCAATGTCCCTGTGCACGGCCGGCCGGCGGCCTTCGCGGGGCTGGGTGCCGAGCTGTCCTTCACCAGAGCCTGTGCTGGGCAATCAGGGGGGTGCGTCTCCGCTGAAATGGAAAACGACTCCTGAAACACGTGCTAAGGACATCTAGAGAGGAGACCTTGCTTTATTCTGCGCAGCGTGTGAGGCAGAAGGCTTTCACAAATCAGCCACACCTACTGAGGTTTCCAGTTTATATTTATACATTAAAAGTTGAAGTACTTCACTTATTAGACAGGCAGGCATATATATTAGATAAATACTCATCATGCTGAGCAAGCATGGCACGCTGCCCTCTTTGCCAATCATCCCAGAGCCTTTTGTGCCTGCACGGGGGTCTCTGGTAGTCTGGGGAAGAGTACCCTTACTCTTTGTTCTTTCACAGTTATACGTCATTTAAGGGCACCAGAGTTTTTGTTTTTCTTGCTAACTTCTTGTAAGAAGCCTTGAGGTATTCTTTATCTGGTGTGTTTTAGCTTGCTGCCTGAATATTCCTTAAGCGTTATCTATTGAGAACAAGCCAACTTTACCTAGAGTAAATGACAGCACTCCTTTCATTTTTATTTATTTATTTTGCTAAAATCCAGCCGTTTAATCTCCTGGTCTTCTTTGTGAAGTACTGGGAAGGAAAGGATGAGAGGCTCAGGATGAGCTGATGCTGCAGACCAAGGGCTTTTGTGTTATGGAGGGAGCAGAGCTGACAGGAGGTCTTGCTTCTCAATTTCTGACGTTGGTGAGTTTGTCTCCTCTCCTCCCTTCCCCAAAACAGCCAACATCAGGTGGGAAGAAGCAGTTAACTTCTTATTCCTGTCTCCATTGCTGATGGTCACGTTTTTGCCAGAACTGCACCTCCCTTGTCTGCGCAGTCTGACACTTTCACAGCCTATTTTCTTTCTGTCTGCTCTCATTTCTGGTGACTGGACCCTGACAAGGCGAGACTGGTCCTGCTGCATGGAAGGTGTGGGCAGCTCTGGGCCTGCAGTGCTCCCACCACGGATGGATTTCCCTGTTTCTGAAAGCAGCTTTTTCTCTGCTAGCATGTAAAACCGCCGTGATGAGTGTGTTCCTGCAAGGACCGTGGAGAAGGAACCGTTAGGTCCATGATCTGACCCCTCTGGCCAGGCACCAAGAGGCCTGGTGGTGTGGGGAAATGCTGTAGGGGAGGGAATGCGGATGTCTCCCCTCTGAAAAGCTTCAAATATCGAAATAGTTCTGGTTTTCACTTACATTCATGTGTCATTGGTATGATGTAAAAGAGGATCTGATGCCAGCACGCCCCAACAAACCCACCCCTCAGTGCTGGGTGCTGCTCTGCTCTGACACCTGAGCAGGTGTGCAAGTGTGTGAATTCGTGCGGAAACAACCCTTGGGTGCCCTAGCAAGTTCCCATCAAAACAAAAATGATCCCATCTCTGTACTAAAATGATAGCAGCGATGCTAAGGAGGTGCAACTCAGTGGGAGGTTGGCTTCTAAGAACAAATTAATAGATGGTATGAATAAAAGAATCTGTAAGAGCCTGTTTTCTTTTGCGATTACAATGTACTGGTGAAAAGTACACCTGGAAATTGCTTCTCTCAGCAAGTGCATGACTTTGGTAAAAAAAAAAAGTTTATATGGCCTGGTAAGTAGGAAATGGTGAACAGAGAAAGCGAAGTGTCTGCATCCATTGTGCCCTGTCCAACCTGGCCTTGAACGTTTCCAGGGATGAGGCATCTTCTGGGCAACCTCTGCCAGAGTCTCACCACCCTCAGTGTAAAAAAATCTTCCTTATGTCTAATCTGAGTCTACCTCCCTCTAGTTTAAAACCATGACCCCTTGACCTATCCCAACAGGATAGGGATAGAAACTCCCAACTGCTGGGAGTTTCTCCCCATCTTTCCTCTGAAGCAGCCTGCTGGGATGCCTGGTGGCATGGGGCTGCTGGGGCAGAGCCCAGCATGGTGACTCCAGTGCCAGGGTTTCTCTGGCATCAGGCACTGAGATTTTGCTCGCAGCCTTCTCAGCAGGACCCCTCCTGCCCCTGCACGGGGCAAATGTTCCCCTTTAGAGAGATACTTCTGCTTTTTCTGATTTGAAGTTCTTCAGGCTGATATTTAAATAAATCGGTGCTTTCAAATTCATTTGGAAGGTGTGCAATAGTCAAGCACTCTTAATCTTTTCAGAGCTGAACTTAATTACTCACTGTACTTCCAGAGCGCACGGGTCCCTGCGCCTTTCTGCTCTGAGCTTGCTCCGAGTTTGAATTTGAAACGGGGAAATGTATCAGTGAAATATGGAAATATGTATCAGTGAAAGCTGTCTTTATTGCCTGTGATTCCAAAGGTGTTAGCTTTATTACTAAACTCCTATGAAAACAGTATCTGAGATGTGAAAAATAGGACCTCCAGCTCCTGCTGATTTAACACAGTCCTTGGATTGAGGAGCGCGTTCCTGCCACTGTGAGAGAGCTGCAGCTTCATTAGAGCCATAACACGAACAGAGCAAATTGCCATGGAGCACTTTTCTCTTTACAGGTTGCCTGGTTCACAAAGCTGCGTAAATCTTCTGGGTGAAATGCTTGCAGAGCTCTCCCATTAGCTCCGCTCATCCTTCAGAGGATGCGATCTCCCGTAACCTGCCTCGTGCCGGGCTTCCCCCAGGTGCCGATTCCTCTTCTCTACCGGCAGCTCAAATCTGAACAGGCTGCATCAGCCCGGTTTGGCTCATGTGTGACCCCGTGCTTGCCTCCTGGAGGGACCAGCGCCGAACCTGGCAGCGTGACCCTGCCGTCCGCCATCAGCTGGGAGCACCGGCCCCAGGGCTGTGTGTCGGGGTGCACCCCGAGTCGTGCTCCTCCCTAGGGAACCTGCTGGTGCTGTTCCGGTTTGGTACCGGAGTATGAAACGCGCTGCAGTGAACATCAGAGCAAAGTCTTGCCTGTCTCACAGGGCCAGTTGTGTCCCTGGAACGAGGAGGCACAGCGAGGCTGCCGAGCAGATGCGCCCGCCCGAGTGGGATGTCTGTCGGGGATTAGCGGAGATCTGCTCACGCGGGCCACGCTCTGAAAGCGGGAGGATGGTGTACCCACACAGAAATGTCCCACGGCATCCCTTCAGCGTGCACTGGGATCTGAGGAAATGCTGCTGAGAATGAGTGGCTGTGCCTTTAGCAGATGAATAAGGCTGTTAAGTGAGTGCCTGATGTATGATAGCCAGGAGTATGGAATCTCAGGGTTCCACGAAGGACAGAAAACACCTGGATTTTCAGCTCTGGATGGCAGGATGCTGTGCCGTGTGGTCCCTGGTGCAGGTAACACAGCTCCTGGGATACAGTCCAAGTAAAGACTCCCAGTAAGGTACTTGGTCTTGAGTCAGTTTATTGCCAGAGGTAAGCAGGGATTTTGAGGTCCCTGGCTGATAGGAGAGTGGGAGTCTGGAGCAATTGGTGCTCTCCAGCAGACTCCACGTAGAGCTCTGGCAAAGATGTGTCACGAGCAGATTCCATCTCTCCACTTGCACCAGCGCCTGTCCCAAGAGCGGCTGCATGGGGCACCCTCAGCCCAGCCCCGGGTCCGTCCCCCAGCCCAGCTCTGCTGCCTGGAGGTGGCCCCTGACCCTCCCATCCCAGGGTGGCTACAAGACAACGATGAGGCTCTTTCTTATCTCCTCATCCAGGGAAACTTCATTCCCTTCTGTTTGTGGCATTCCTGCTTCCAGGTAGTTTAACCCCTTGCAGTTCTTCATCTCCGCCCTCTATGCTGGATCATCACAAGTTACTGCTGCTGAGCAATTGCAATGAGAATTTATCTTTCAAACTCTTCATCTTTCTCAAAATTCTGAAAAAGCAATGCACAAGAAATACGTAACCTGAGGTGCTGCTTCTTGCCCAAGCTGTCTGTTGCTTCAGCTGGGATGTCTTCCCTCTTGTGCAGGAGGGCTGATGTTTTAGGATGAGCTGTAGACACAGTACTTGCATTATCATATAATGAGCATCTCTGAAAATTTCCTTGTGTTCCAAGATCCACTTTGAAATTGGTCTTTTAGACTGAAGTATGAGACAAAACTTGTCATTCTGCATTTCTAGCATTTGGCAGTCCCAGCTCATGGCCTTATTGCTGGCAGAATCAGCCCTTTTCGACATTTTTACTTTGTCTAGATCACTCTTTCCAAAATTCCTGAGATACTGCTACGCTCGGGCCTTTCCGCAATGAATTTTTTTTTTCCAAATTGTAGTATCTTTAAAGTATTCTCCGTAGGAAGCTTGCTGTACAAATCCTGACACTGCGCACGCTCCATCACGCAGCAGCAGCGTTCCTCAGCCACGACGCCGGTGCCACCCAGCTCAGCCCCTGTCAGCTCGCCCGCGCGCCCCACGGAAAGCCGGGCCAGCAGCCGCCTGCCGCTCTGTGCGTAGACTCGGACTAAAAGCAGCAACTGCAAAGAGCCAGTGAACAGTCAGCGCTGGCGTCTGGGGGAGGATTTCTGTTCACCTACAGACTTACGGCTTTAAATAAAAGCGTAAGGGAGCTGGGCTCATTGTTCTGGCAGAGAAAATAAACTCCCACCTCCGTCCTTTCAATGCAGGGTAAATGAGTCTGTGTTTCATGTCAAGCTTTTGCTTTGCTAGTTGGCAACTTCAAAAGAAACAACAACAAAAAAATCCCCAGACATCACAGAAACGAAACCTTTCCTGGCAGCTGATTTAAACTATTTTATGCCTCTGTGGATGCATCCTGGTTTCGGCGGGGATGGAGCTAATTTTCTCCTCAGTAGCTGCTGGTTTTTGTATTTAGTATGGGACTGGGTATGTGAAGAATGGTGATAAATGCACTGATGTCATCAGTCGTTGCTAAAGAGACCAAGGACTTTTTCCACCTTTCCAGGTCTCGCTAATGTGCAGGTGTGGGAAGCTGGGAGGGATACAGCTGGAATAATTGATCCAAACTGGCCAAAGAGTATTCCATGCCATAAATGTCATGCTCAGTATATAAGTGGGAGTTGGCTGAGGGGACAGCACGCTCTGGCTCCTTTGCTCTCTGCTCAGGATTGCTCTTTGGTTTCATTTCCGTGACTGTTTCTTGGGCAGGGCTGTATCTGTCATGGGGTCATCAGGTGGTGAGAAATTGAGCATAGTTTGTCTTGTGTGCTTTATCCCTGTATTTTGTTGTTACTATCATCTTCCTTTGCTATCCTAGTAAACTATCTTAATCTCAACCCACACGTTTTCCTTGTTTCCTGATTCTTTTCTCGATCCTGCTGGGGAGGGAGAGGGTGAGTGAGCGGCTGCATGGTACTGAATTGCCAACTGGGGTTAAACCATGACAGACTGTTTGCATCTTGATGGACTTCTTAAACTAATGTTTTACTGCTGTAGAGCAATTATTATTTTTATTACAGTTAAGTGCCTTATCAGTGCACTTGGTAACATTAATTATTTGCAGTATTGACTCATGTTTCGCAGCAGTCAATAGCAGAAACTGCCCTCCACAAAACAGCACCATTGCTCATCCTTGAGGGCTGTCTGCCTGAAGTGGAGGAAGAACCTGCTCATCTGCAAGGCAGGAAAAAGGGCAAGAGAAGCTCCCACAGGGACAGGGAATTTGTTACTGCTGAAGCGGGGAGAGTTATCGATGAGCATCCCTGAGCCGCAGCCTTCCCTTGGCACGCTTTGTGTGCTGTCTCCCTGCTGTGAGGGATCTGGAGGAGCAGAGGGGTGCTAATCTAAAAGGAATTCATTGACATCGGTGTGGCAGTGACCATCCTGGGGCTGGGAGCCAGCCTGTCACCCGGCACCAAGCCAGCGCCAGTAAACCCCAAACTGGGTGGGCGTGCGCGCGGTGAGGATGTGCCTCGCGCGTCAAGAGCGCAGCTGTCTTGTGAGCGTCTGGAGCAGCGCAATCACTGCTGGCCAGGCTGTAATTAAAGGTACTTAAGGACCATTAGCAGAGCTTGTAAAAATGCTTTTTAATCCAGTTTAATAAATGGGAGTCCTAGTTTAATTGGCATTATGAAAATTACATGTGGGCTATTTTCTGTAGAAAATTATAGGTGGAACCGATATCCCTGTGAAAGGAATCAGTGCTACCCAGACCTCAGATTAACACCGTGTGCTGAATATCCCATGGTCTGACTGAAACAGTGCCATGCTTCACAGCTGCTGTCAAGTGCTGTCTCAAGATTTGCCAAAATATGGGAGCTGAGCCCTATCTGTTCGTCATAAACATCCCCTCCTGCAAACAGAGATTTTGGTATGGAAGATTTTATCAAGCCATTGAAGTCCTTAATGCTGCCAATATGGAGCTAAGGGTTTCTCCATCAGCCAGCCTGGATGAAGGAAAGAGGATTTGGTCCCAAACTGGAGATTTCTCTTTTGAGCCCCACCACTGTAGTGATTATTTTTACTGCAAGTTTTCAACCACAACTGCCTCGTGTTGTCATGGTTCTGCCATTTTCTTTCATTTGTCTGATATTTTAAGAGTTTGAAGGACTGTTGACATGTCCCCTTTGGGCTGGCTTGCTGTGCAGAGCTCTCCTGCCTGGCTGCTGGGACCTCCTTGAGCAGTATGAGGTCGTTAACAAGATCAGGTAATTACACCTTCAGAGAATCATAGAACAGTTTGGGTTCAAAGGGACATTTAAAGCCTACCCAGTTCAAACCCCTGCCAGGAGCAGGGACATCTCCAACCAGATCAGGTTGCTCAGAGCCCCGGCCAACCTGGCCTGGAACGTTTCCAGGGATGGGGCATCCACCGCCTCTCTGGGCAACCTGGGCCAGTGTGCCACCACTGTCAGCGTAAAAAAAAATTTCTTCCTTATAGCCAGTCTGACTATCTCCTTTTTTAGTTTAAAACCATTCCCCCTCCTCCCATCACAACAGGCCCTGCTGAAGAGTTTCTCCCCAGTTAGAATTGGTTTTCACATCCTCCCTAGACCCTGTTGCAGGGGTGCTTGTTCGGTTGTGGGATTACTTTGAGAAGGGAGCAGCAGCTGTGAAAGAACAAGATCCTGGGACTTTCCTGCACTGTGCACCGCACAGTGACTCGGCAGGAGCCCGGGAACAAGTTGCGTTGGGCTGATCCCTTGCAGCCAGCTGCGATGCTCGGCTCTCGCCTGCCGAGGTACAGGCAGGAGCCGGGAGGCAGGCGTGGGGCACGGGCAGCGCGGTCCCAGGGTCTCCCCGGGCTGTGGCAGCGCTCACAGGTGCGGTGCTGAGCAGGGGTGCTGGAGACATGCCTGTCTGTCGCTGTACACTGAGCTCTCCTTGTTCCACCTTGTTCCCAACACATACAAGAAAAAACAATTGTGTTCATCTTCTCTTTGGAAGAGCCTTTAGTCATGTCTCTTAATTCTTCCTCGGTTTTATGCCCATTTTTTTTCCTGTTCTACGGGTAAAATCCTGACATTAATGAACTTTTATGGTTATGCTTTTAACGGTATCTTCATAACTAGATTTTATGTTCTTCCTTACTATGCCAAAACAGCAAACCGCAGTGGAGAGAAATGAATGATAAGGATTTATTTCATACAGAAAAGAGAAATTATATTGCTTATTCTTTTGGTTATTCTGTTTTAGAGAAAAACACTCTGAATCACTGCACTTAAATCAATCAATTACCCTCCCTAGCCGAATACAAATCTCATTTTGGGGTGTGTGTGGTTTGTTTTTTGTTTTTTTTTTTTTCTTTTTTTGCAAATGGAAGTGGAGTAGGCAATGCTTAAATTCCTGTAAGTCACAACAAGAATTTGACATCTTGGCGCTCAGGGTTGCGTGTTGATGCTCCAGGTTTCAGTGGTACAATGAAAGGGTTGAAGGACAGGGTTGTTTTTTTTTTTTTTTTTTTTTTAATGAGACACTTCTCAATAGCTAGAGTAGCCTTAGATATTTTCCTTCTTAGTATTACTGTCTCTTATTTTAAAAGCATCTTTAAGGTGACTATTTGTATTGCTTAAGTAGTTCTTTGGTGTCACATTTTTATTTGTGTGACGTGTTTAGAAGGAGTCTATGGAAGAGGTGAGGTAAGTGGGTGGAAGTGGGCCCCTCTCCACTGGAGGGGCAGGGCTCAGCCTGCCCTCTGCGTGCTGGTGCTGCCGCGTCAGCTTACAGCGAGTGTTAAGAAGGGTGCAGAGGATTTTGGAAAACCAAGCCAATGCGTGTATGTAGATGGCTATGTATGTGTGTATGTAGATGGCTAAATGTCAGGCATTCTTCCAGCTGCATGGTAATGCTAGAATAACAGCCAAACCCTCTGGTTTCACTTGCTGAACTTCCAAGAGTTGCTGATGCCTGACTCCGTTTCTCCTGATACTGCCACTGTGGAAATGTGCACCCTGTCCTGGTTTTGACCAGGATGGAGCTGATTTGCCTCTCAGTGGCTGCTGTGTTTTGGATTTAGTATGGGGTTGGTATGTGAAGAATGGCGACAATACACTCATGTTATGAGTTTTTGCTAGAGAGACCAAAGACACTTTCCAGCATCCCAGGTTTTGATAATGTCCAGGCAGAGGAAGCTGGGAGCGATGTAGCCAGTAGAGTTGACCCAAACTGGCCAGAATATTCCATGCCATAATTGTCCCACTCAGCATGGAAGTGGGGTGGGATCAGGTGGGGAGCAGTGCTCGCTCTCTCCTGGGGTTGTACTGAGACCTCTCTCTGTTCCATTTCATGATTGCTACTTGAGACAGGCTGTCAGGTGGTGATAAATTGTGCATTGTTTGTTTTGTATATTTTTTTACTATTACTATTATTTCCTTTGCTGTCCCATAAACTATCTTTATCTCAATCCATTAATCTTCCTTCCTTTCCAAGTCTCTCCCCCATTCCACCTGGGAGGGGGAGGGTGAATGAGCAGCCACGTGGTACTTAGTTGCTGTCTGGGGCTAAAGCATGACACAACTGAATAGAAAATGTCACAGTTCAGAGATCACTACATGTACTGCTGGTATACCGGAGAAATAAAAATGTTCAAAATCCAGCCCTGCAGCTCAGCAGCAACAACTGGGGACTTAAAAAAAAAAAAAATTCAATCCAAAACCAAACAAAAAAGTTGAATATTCTTGATAATTCCTCTTCACGCACCATTTCCAAAGCTGGAGGGCAGTGGGTTTTGTTGAGCCAAAGTGTCTCAGTTCAATAACACAGCTGCCCAGACCTAGGGATGGGGGACTCCGTCAAAACCACCGTGGTGTGCATGTGCCCCATTTTCAGGTGTGCTCCTTCTCGAGCAGGTAGGCAAATAAAGCTCCCAAATCTGTCTGTAGTGTCAAATTGGCTTGGAGTAATGGGGTTATTCGGATGGGGTTTTGCAACAAGGAATCATTGCACTGGGAGCAGTAGGAGAGAAGAGCTGAGCCTGCAGTGACTCACTGGGAAGACCAATTACGTTCAAACTTGGCACCATTAGCAAAATGGGACCCAAAGCTGGTGTAACACTGCTTACACCTGCACCTTTCCTGGGCAGTACCTGTGCTAATGGCATGATGTTTTTCCTCTCTGCTGAGGTAAGATTTTGTTAATCTTGTTGGATAACACTTTGATCTGACCGAGCTTGGGCTGAAGGTGAGGTCTCTCCCAACCCTTACTGTGGTGCACATTGCTGTGGTGGGGGTTGATCTAATCCAGAATTTGGGGAGGGTTTTTAAATTGGAATAATTATATCTTGGGTTAGGTCAAACTATAGTTCAGTTAGTCATGTGAATTCTCAGGACCATCTCTACTTGTAACTAGAGAAAAAAAAATAAAAAAAGCAAAGGAGAAAAATGAAGATCATCAGGGTAAAATGCTAACAGTAACATGCTAACGATTACTTCTGAAGAAAAGTGTCCCTTAAGTACTCTACTCTGTGTTCTGATTACCTCAGTCAGTTAGGACAGAAGGTATTTTCTAGGACATTCAGCCTTCCCCCTGCCCTCGGGAAAAGCGCCAGAGCCGCAGGAGCGGGACGGCGTGGAATCCCCACCATCGCTGCGGGATGGGTGGTGTCTGAGGCAGTGATGGGCTTCCTCCTTCAGACTACTCTTGCCTTAGTTTCCTAGCCAGGGTATTTCTGTGGCATTGTTATTGCCATCTCAATTTAATCTTCACTTGTTAATCGTCCTTTTAAAAAGCAAAATGTAAAATCGCATAAATACTCTTTGCTGCTTGCATTTGTTATCCTTCACTTTAAAAATTTTGGCAGCTCCCACTGTTTCTTCCGTAAGCAGCTGCCAGTGGTACCATTGGAAAATCCCTTTTTCCCTTGGCTTTAACTCAGCTGTGTGTATCCGTTGTGGATGGAAACTTGTCTGTGGTTAGCGCTGGAGTGATTGCTCTCTTTCTTGGGGACATTAAGGCAAAGTCAGGCTATAATTCTTAAACTTGATTTTTTTTTTCTGGTGTTTGTTTTTTTCCTTCTGCTTTTTAGAACAATGAATGTTAGAGGCAACTCTACAGTTCTGTAGACAAAGTAATTTGACTAAAAGAAGAAAAAAAAAAAACACCAAAAAAAGCCCCCCAAAACAAAGCAATAAGCTTTATATTTATACTGTTTATTGCTCCCATTGGCTCGGAAAGCCTCACCCAGACACGATAACGTGTGAAGCAGCCATTCCTCCACACAATGCGATGCTGACTGTTGAGTTATAATCCTTAAAGTATGAGAAGGAAGACAGACTGCTGCAACCTCCGTGATGGTGCAAATGGAGACATGGAGGGGAAAAAAAAACCCAAACAAAAAAAAACCCCAAAAATGAGAATTATCACAGAAACTAGCTCTTTGCTTGTATTTTATAGCTGGTTTTCTTTTGCATGTGGGTCCCAAGGTTTTGCTCTGCTCTGAGTGGTCATGCCCAGAGCTGGGCCGTGCCAAGCAGCGTTCTCGGCGGCAGCGGCTGTGGAGCCTGGCTGCTGTACCTGGTGTGTGGGTGTGATTCATCCTGCAAAGGTCTGAAATTAAAGCCAAAAATCACCCAGGAATCGGACCCTGGGGTAGGGCCTTGAGCCGTGGGAGCAAAGCCCTCCCTCGGCCGTGGGGAGCTGCACCCATCTCCGCTTTCATCTCCTGAGTGATTTTCCTGAGACTCCGGTCACTCCTCACTTCTTGCCGCTGCAGCAGACCGCTGTTAAGTTTTCCAGCTTTGAAGCTGGGTGAACAAAGGAAGATTCCCTTTCCCTCCCCATTTCTCGCTTGGCGGCGGCGGGGCTGAGCCTCGCACCAGAACGTTTTGCTGCGTCTCTGTTTTGCGCCCGAGGCATAAATGTTCTGGGCCAGCTGCCGCTCTGTGCGGGCTGGCTGGTGTTTCTGATGTAATATTGATAATAACCCGTGCCGCAATGGAGCCCACAGACCACACCAGCTGCGGTTCCCCTCTCCTTTTTTTTCCTGACTGCTTGCTTCTGGCAAGGCTGAAAACGGGGAGATGCGGGAGCAGCGCCAGCGATGCTCCGTCGTGCTGTTCAAAACACGGGTTTGCTCTCCGCGCTAATCGGTTCGCCGCAGCCTCCCTAATAGCCTTTATATGGAGTTGTTATGCGTTGGCAGATAACCTCACCTGACGAGTGCTGGTATTTAGGAGGCCAAAAATTCAAGCTAAATCTGTTTCAGGAACAAAATCTGTCTCTGTAATGTCAGGTCTGCTCTGATAATGCAGTTGTGTTTTATTCAGGCGATGCTCAGCCTCTGAAGCGCATCGTGCCCTCTGGCAGCGGCCGCTCCAATCGGTTCTGTTTCTCTCTAGGCAGAGCAACACCATTTGTCAGGCGTGCCCGGAGAAAATTGGGCTTTCTCTGGTCAATACGTGGTTTGCACTGGCAGTTAATGACTGAGAATAAAACTGGTAGGGCTTACCGCACGGGCTCAACGTTGTCTTTGCACCACAGCCAGGATTCAGTCACGTAACTGCACTTTCTATTGAAATCGTGACAATAAAATGGATGAATGATGCTGCTAAAAAGAAAACGTGTTGAATGTGATCTGTGTTCTAACTATTTCATGTAATTAAGTGAGAAAGCCTTTTTGGGGAGCTCAGCTTCTTTCAGCCTGTAGTTCCAGGGGATGTTCCCCATGGCCAGCGATGGGAAGAGGAGGAATTCAGTCTTGCACACCAAATCCAGTCGTGAAACCTGTTTTTGTTCTGAGTCAGGGGCAAAATGCAGGTCGTGGTACTTACACACCAGCCGCTTCTCATTTGCAGTTTCCAACCCCCTCGTCCCCGTTCCGACAGAACAAGTGAGGCTGCAGGTGAAACCTGCTGGCGGGAGCTCCTGATTGAGATGTGCGTCAGGGTCCTCTGCAGGCTGCTCTGTCTGGTTTGTGATTCTGGAAAAAAAAAATCCATCTGTTTCCTGAAAAACCTGTGCTACAAGTAAAGGTGAGCAAGAAACTTAAAGCATGTAGATGTGTTAAGTAATGGTTTCATCTTGGGCTTTCTTTATCACTTCCCTTTTAGCCAAAACAGCTTTTATGGGGGAAACCCTTGTTTGATAGTCTCAGAGAGCATTAAAATAGTTTCCTTCTTTGAGGGAAGAAGAAAAGCTGGTTGATATGCTGATTACTAAATCTGATCCTGTTTCCTTGAGAACTGAACAAGACAAATGTATTAATAGGAGGGAAAGAGAGAAGAGCAAGGTTGAAGGCAGCTTCCATTAGTCCCTGTCTGAATCAGCACACGGCTTTGCTGGCCTCTCTGAGAGCAGAAGAAGATGAGTTGATGCTGGGCTGTGTGGGAACTGCTTCTGGGCCGCCCTCCACGGCGTGCCCCACCGCTTGCTGCATCGCTGCTCCATTCCTGCTCAGCAGGCACAGCAGCCAAACCATCTCTGCAGTGTTGTCAGCCCTTTCTGGGGGCACCGGTTCCAACCTCCTGCCTTTTGAACTCAGCTGGCCATCGAATGACCATCTGCAGAGAACTGGGTTAGGTTCCTGTTGGTTTGGCTGGTATGTGAGGTGTCTATGGCTGCTCCTGACTTGGTGGGGAGGGAGTCAGAAACCGTTATTTAACGAATAAATAATACATCGCTTTACCCTTGCTGACACATCTGAAATCGGGCCCAGTATCGTTGAGAACTCAGCATCTAACTCCCAGTTGAGCCACTGGCGTGTAGTCAAACTTTCCGCTCAAGCAGAATGGGTTTAACAGATGTGTATGCAAATTGGTGGAAATGGGAATTGAAAAGTGATTAAGTGACTTAGGAGCACAGCTGGTTTTGGAGGAGTTTGCCGAAACCCTCCGGATTAGTTACAGTGTGGGGAGCGCTCCCTGTCCTGATGCGTGACGCTTCCCGGGCGCGTGGGCTGCTGTTGTGCTGCTGGAGGGGCCGGGGGTCCCTGCCCACAGCTGGGGACCGCGCAGGTGTGGGGCTGCTGCTCCCACAACACAAAGCGTCACAGCAGCCTGGCAGCACCCTCGGCTGGTCCCCCAAAATCCCTTCTGCTGCTGGAGAAGATGGATATCTCGTCTACGTGGATATAATTAAAAATCGGGGTTTAGCAGCAAATTTCTAACTTCAGATAGCTTTGTCCTTTGAATAACATTGCAAAAAAACCAAACCCACCCCTAAACCCCTTCCACGTACGTTTGATGTGATACCTTCCTCTCAGCAAGAGCCGCTCAGAAATGCTTCTGTGACGGCTCGGAACAGCTATAAATATTGCAGTAGTGCTGCAGAGTGCCTGTTAACGTTTATTTACTGCAGGGGTACTTTTTCGTGAGACAGGGATTTTTATATTAACTGTTTAATTCCTCAAACGCTGTTGTGTGGACTGGAACACATGGAAGTACAATGTAAGCTGTACTGTAGATCAAGCTATAACTCAGCACAGCGTGTCCTGAGGCGCCTCTGGCAGTACAAGCAATGCTTTTTCCCTTAATTATCTTGTCATGATAATTCCCTTTAATTATCTTGCCATAATAAATTCAGCAGGTGAATTAATGCAGAATAGTCACTGCAACACTGGTAATTTCAATGGCTTTGGAATTTCTGTCTGCGTTTTTGCTGATGAATCAGAATCCCCTGGCTTCTCACAGCGCCGTTCGATATTAATAGTGCCCTATTTCTCTTGCGTGCCGTATTTCTCTACATCAAGAAAGGCCAGAGTGCCAAGAGCTGTCTCTGGATGAGCTTGAGAAGTGGGCCCACATGAACATTATGAGGTTCAAAAAGGCCAAATGCAAGGTCCTGCACGTGGATCGGGGCAACCCCTGGTATCAATACAGGCTGGGGGATAAAGGGACTGAGTGCAGCCCTGCTGAGAAAGACTTGTGGGTGCTGGTGGGCAAGAAGCTCAACGTGAGCCAACAATGTGCACTTGCAGCCCAGAAGACCAATGGCACCCTGGGCTGCACCCCCAGCAGCGTGGGCAGCAGGTCGAGGGAGGGGATTCTGCCCCTCTGCCCCGCTCTGGTGAGACCCCCCTGCAGCGCTGCGTCCAGCTCTGGAGCCCCAACATCAGAAGGACGTGGAGCTGGTGGAGAGGGTCCAGAGGAGGCCACGCAGATGATGGGAGGGCTGGAGCAGCTCTGCTGTGAGGCCAGGCTGAGAGAGCTGGCGCTGTTCAGCCTGGAGAAGAGGAGGCTCCGGGGAGAGCTGAGAGCGGCTCCCAGTGCCCAAAGGGGGCTGCAGGAAAGGTGGGGAGAGACTCTTCAGCAGGGCCTGCTGGGACAGGACGAGGGGTCATGGTTTTAAAATAGAGGGAGGTAGATTCAGACTGGATGTAAGGAAGAGATGTTTTATGCTGAGGGTGGTGGATCCCTGGCCCAGGTTGCCCAGAGAGGTGGTGGATGCCCCATCCCTGGAAACATTCCAGGCCAGGTTGGCCAGGGCTGTGAGCAACCTGATCTGGTTGGGGATGTCCCTGCTTCTTGCAGAGGGTTGGACTGGATGGGCTTTAACGGTCCCTTCCCACCCAAACCCTTCTGTGATCCTTCATGACAAAGGAAGAGGGAAGTGTGCAAGGAGTTGCGTGACTTAGCTGTCTTAGGGCAGTGGGAAACAAAACTTTAAAGAACTTCTGTGGTTCATTTAACTACCACAAACTTCTGTTGAAGTAGTTTGCAACTGCTGTTTGATTTAAAGGTTTTTTGGATATCTTTTTGTGTTTAAAAAAAAAATAAAAATTTTTGTTTGGTTGGTTGGGTTTTTTTTTTGTATAAAGATTTGAAGGAGTTAAGATACACAGAGAGCAACTCAGGTTTAACAAACAGAGCGTTCTGACAGCCATTGTTTGGTTGTGGTGCTGGTGGCACAGCAGGAGCTCTAATTTGGTCTCTTCTTCCTGGCGGTGTTTGGAGTGAGGGAGAGACTGCAGCTGGGACGGGGTGGAAATGCCCTTTCCCACCGGCTGTGGAGCACCTTCCTCACCGTGCTCGTGGGGCCAGGACGGGCACAATGGCCAACGCCGTGCGCCTGGCCGCAGCACCAGCCGCAGGGCACCCGGCGGGCGGGCAGCTCCGCAGAGCCGGGCTTAACCTCCCTTTCCTCCACGTTAGGCAGAGCTGAGGCATCTAGCAGTGATCCTAATTCTCTGGGACAGGGGAAAAAGGCCTGTCTCTTTCAGATCTTGTTAGCTGAAAAGTGAATCCCACTCTTGTTAGCGGGCGCTGCAGTGCAGCGGGTGCTCGCCCATCAATCAGGGGGCTGTGGTTCAGCATCCTCAATGCCGCTGAGGAGGCTTTTAAATCCAGACACCCTGCATAAGGCCCTACTGTAGTCTAAATCCACAATTTTAATCTTTTTTTTTTTTTTTTTTTTCCCAAGACTGATTTAAGTAGGGAATATCTCCTGCACAAACAGTTGGTGAAAGCCATCATGGTCACCCCTAGTAGCCCACGGGGTGTTTCTGGTGGCAGTAGGCAAGCACTGAGGAGGAGTTGGCCATTCCTCATGTGCTGCCCATTGCCTCTAGTGGGGTGTTCCGAGAGCGAGCACTGCCCCCACTTTTCCCAAAATGTGGGGTTTCTGTGCAGCACGCTTGCTTTGGGTTCCAGACGAGGCATTAAAAACTGATGGCTTGCGATGCTCTGGTGTAAGGCTGGCAGTGATAGCGACGTTTGTTCTGAGACAGCACCGCTCTGGGCGTGCGGGAAAAGGAAAACCGGGAAGGAGTGAGTGTCTGGTGAAACATCGCTTTGAATCGCGTGAAGAGGAAGTAGGAGTTGTTTACAACAAACATCTGGGTACAACTGCTCACTGATTTTAGGTGACTAGCGTGTAGGAGAGCTGTTGTGATTCGTTTTCACGTGTTATCTGTACGTGGGACTTTTCCTGGAATAAGGTCTGAGCGCCAGCACGGTGCCACGCAGAAACTGTAGGTTTCTTCTTCAGGCACAGGTTCAGCGGGGTTTTGGGGTTTGGTTTGTGGGGGCAGTGAAGCCCAGCTGATGTGCTGCTGGCAGAGGGAATTTCCTAGGAACTTTACCTCTGGAAAAATTGCTGCTGTGCTCTTCCTTCTCATATTTGGTGCCCGGTGCAGGTGTAAGCCCAGCCCTGGCAGGGTGTGCCTCCAACGGATGGCTTTGGCAATTACACAGGAGTCTATAGAACCTTCTCTATTGGATTTTAATTAAGTATGCATCTATAACTTCCAACTTTACTCATACTTTTCTCTGGTACCGGACCTTGTAGCACGTGATGCGTGTACCCTCAGCACCCCTCGCTGCTCCGGGGCAGGCTGGGGCTTTCCCTAGGGGTACTAGGAGGCAAAGGAACGCTGCATTCTGTGTTCTTGAAACAACTGGTAGTCGTGATCGGGCAGTAGTAAAGAAAAGTCAGTCGTGCTTCTCAAACAGCAGGTTAGGCTATGGAGAGCTGGAGCTCTGAACAGCTTTGGAGCCTGCGGTGGTAAACCATGGGGATGTCGCTGATTGCTGTCGGTCTGTGGCTCCTCCTCGCCCATAACTCATGCTCACGTGCACCAGCTGCTCAAATTTAAGGTGTTTCTACTTTGAATTGTGAGGAGGGAAATATAAAGTGTCTGTGTGGTAGTTCAGCACCCAAAGTGCAGACACATCCTCCTTTTTTTGGACAGATGTCATCTCAGATTATAATAAAAGCATTTATCCTCTTCTAGATAAGATTACAGAAATATCCTCAACAGCCGGGTGTGATTTCACAGTCGTCTTGGGCGATGTGAGTGTGTACAGCAACCTGATGAGACGCTGAGAAGCAATCTCGGACAGCTTTTTTTAATTTCTGAGTCTTGTAGGCTCTGGCAGAACTTGCTTCTCAATTTGGTATTGCAGTTGGTTATTTCTGACAGGTCCTGGCCTCCCCTGCTGCGGCTCATGTAACCTGCTCTGGCAATTGCTCTGGAAATGCTCCCAGCATTGCTTCAGAGGAACTCTTTCTATTTTAATGGCTGTGGAGTTAGTCATGCAATAGTTTTGTGTTTTTTCAGTTTTTATTGTAAGTCATGCGAGTTGAAAGGGAGCAGCAGAGCAGGCGAGGATAACTCCTGCGCTGGGAAATGCTTGGTGATGGGAGCAGCGCTCACGGGTGCGGTGGGTCTGTCATGCTTGGTTCTCGCAACACCCGCAAACAACGCCATTTGTATTTAACGTGAGCTGCTTCAGCGTGCTGAGGCAAACCGTCCTATTGGGAAACTCATGTGTGCACATGCACTGTTCTTGTGCACGGCTTCCCAGGAGCCTGCCCGCCGTGAGCCACAGCAACGTCTGGAGCTGCGGTGGGCACATTCCCTCCTCAGCTGCGGTGAAAACCAGGCCTTGTTTTCCCATCGCACAGCCCCACCTTGGGCGATCTTGCCCTGATGGGGAACTGCTTGTGGCAGAAAACTCGCTCGGGTCCTTGCTGACTCCTTTCTCCTGTACGTGTTCATAGCGCATCTCGTATCGCTTGTCTCCAACCACTTCTGGAAGTTACGTTCTGAAAAATAAGCCGTTGCTATTGAGCCACATTCCTGGTGGCTTTGGGATCTCTCTTCCTTTCCATTTTCGTTGCTTTGGAAAGCTGTGTGCTTTTTGCCCCTATTTGCCCAAATGTGAAATGGATAGAATACGTACCTCTCTAGCAATGTTGTGAAGTCTTATATCTATAGAGAGATGGTTTTAATCTCTTAGGATCAGGTACAATTCAGTCCCAAACGCGGTGCTGTACTTTCTCCTCCAAGCAGCTCTGCAGCCCCATTATTTCTTCAAGCTGACCAGTAGCGTAGGAGTGAGGGGTACAGCGATACGCAGCGATCTGGGCCCTGTCCTCGTCCCGTCTCTGAACACAGATCTCGGAGGGATCAGGAGAAGGATAAATTGTTTCCATCTGTTTTTACTTCTACCAGTTAGAGGACAAACAAGACTATGTCCCTAAAACCAGTAGTCAGACCAATGGATTCACAGGCCTGAAGCCAAAATGCACAAGCAATAGCAATGCGAGGCTGGGGTCTTCCTCAGATGTTCTAGAGATACTTGGACCAGGAAAGAAAGCAATCACAGCAGAGCACATGTAGGCCAGGGTTAAATAATGAGGCTGTTACTAAAAGGATGTTCTGTTTCACTCTAAGTTTTCTAAGGGCTAAAGGCCAAAACAATCTGAAGATTTTTATTTCTTGTAAACAGGGTAGAGAAAAAAACTTATGCTTAGAATATAGCAATGGTAATAAAACTCTTGACATCTAGATCCTGAGCCATCATTTATTCATGCTAATGGAAATTCTTTAATTCTTCGCATTAACCCCACTGACCGTGGGATTTGAGCACATAAAGCTCCTGCTATTCACACTCTTGTATCCTCACTGGAAGTAACGGTTGAAAAATGTGCTTGTGGTTTGTTTTTATTTTTTTTTTAGTTTAAATAAACAAAAAAAAACTCATCTGCAGTGGTTTCTAAGCAACAAAGTACAGGGAAAAAAAATAAACCACACAAAACAACTATCAAGTAATTTCTGTTTCCCTGCATGGACCTTTTAATAACATTAACCAGTGGCGCTGGCTTCTCCTGATGGGGCGAGGATGCTTGGTGTGAATCGCCGTTAATTCCTCTTTGCAACCCACAGATCCTCAGACTGTTTGGGTAAAACGTTACAGACCTCCCTGGCCCTTCCCAAGCGTCAGAGAAAAGCACTGGAATATGGCTAATTTAGCCTCGTGTGTTCAACAGAAGATCAAGAAGTCGTTCAGCGCGCTCTTCTCCTGAGAACACGGCTCCCAGTTGTTTACAGACTGGGTGTGAATGAGGCAGGGAGAGCCACTAACGGCCAGCACGCCGAAACCGAGCCCGGCCGTACAAAGGGGATGAAAAATTGCTTTTAGGATAACAGTCTAGGTCACGGCTGCTCAAAGATGAAGCATCTTCACCACATTGTTGTTGCATAGCAGTCGTTTGAGAAAAGAGAAATCCAGAAATCCTTCTGCAAGGACCTGAATTGGGGTACAGATGAGACACCTCTGGAGAGACAAACACAGATATTTTTGTTCTGTTTGAATCGGCGGCAGCGTTTTAGGAGCCGTGCAAAGGTCCATGTACCACACTGTCCTGTCTGGGGCATGGCTGGGAATGGGTGCTGAGGGAGGGGTACAGTAACGCTGTGTGCCTGCCATCCTTCCATAACATTGAATCTGGCTGGTAGCATCACGATGTGGCAAAGCCGTCTCTGCACAGGATCTTGGCGTGAAAACCGCTGTGCGTCCGCCCTCGTAATGCAGCGCCCTGCACCTGCCCCATGCTCATGATGCTCCCCGCTCCTGCTCAGCTGTGGTGATGCTGGTGTGGGTCATGCATGATTGAACGCTCTGACCAGCATCTCCTGGCGCTGGTGGTCAGGCAGAGGTGGGATCTGCTGTTCCTGCGCAGAGCAGAGGACCAGGGAAAGGCCTGGCAGCGTGTGTGCGGGGGCTGTAGTGCACCCCCCTGTGCGTGGCCACCACGCTGGTGTCCTCCCTCAGGCTTGAATTAGTTTTTACTGTGAACAACAACATAAGAGAAATGTGACAGTGATAGATTTTCTTGGGAGGGCAGCGGTGTGCAGGCATTCATCACGCTGGCAAGGGTCTCGTTTTCAGCCATCGCTGCTGTTCTCAGGGAACCTGGCTGCCGTGAGCAAAGCTGTCTGAAGGCCTTGCTCATGTCTGCTGGAGACACTCGTTTGGGGCGCTTTCCTACTGCTGCTTTAAAGGTTTCTTTGTACAGGACTAATGGAAATGGTTCATTTCCATGTCCAAGAACACAACCCTGTCTGAGGTATGGTGCAGACCTGACCTGGGTGGAGAAGAGACCTGAGTGTCCCTGTCCCCTCCTGCTCAAGCAGAGTCAGTCTGACCTGGCTTTCAGGCTGCTCAAAGCGTGTGTCTGGTGGAGTGTCTCTGAGGATGGAGACCCCCAAAATCTTCCTGGGCCCTTGTCCTGCTACATTACTTCTCTCATGGTGACTTTTTCCCCGCTCATATCTGGTCAGATTTGGCCATGTTGTAGCTGGTGCCAGCACCTTTTACCCTACCTGATCCAAGCATTCCTCATTGTCTCCAGAACATTTTCCATGTCTGAGTTGTGAGACCTCTTCAGCGAGGCCAGCCAGGACCAGGTAGCTCTGGGTGGCAGATGAGACAGCCCCCGGGGCTGGCTGTGCCCAGCAATGTGCCCGGGCTCTCATCCTCACAGGGGCTGCTCTGGAGGCACCTTGCTCTTTGCAACCGCCATGAATTTCAGGGCTAACACCCCCCGGTCCTGGAGACAAGATTCTGCCCGTCTCTGAATCTCTTTGTAGAGTGCATGCTGCTGGGAGCATGTCCTTCACCCCAGATGCCTTTTGTTAGATATAAGGAAGAAACTTTTTTTACACTGAGGGTGGTGGAACCCTGGCCTAGGTTGCCCAGAGAGGTGGTGGATGCCCCATCCCTGGAAACATCCCAGGCCAGGTTGGCCGGGGCTCTGAGCAACCTGATCTGGTTGGAGATGTCCCTGCTCCTTGCAGGGGCGTTGGACTGGATGGGCTTTAACGGTCCCAAACCATCCTGTGATTGTCTTTCCTGAGTGGCCAATGGGCCAGAGAGACCCCCAGGCTGGTGCTGACCCCGGCGGTCGTGCTGTGGCTGCTGCCAATGAGTGGGATCTCCCCACTCCATGTGAGAGCATCAGCGCTGGGGGCCACCATTTAATTTATTTAATTGCCTTAAACAACTTTGTACGTTTGTCTTAAACCACCAAGTTTGAGCAATCTCGTCACGTAACAACTCAAGAAAGTGACATTTAGATTAAGAGGATTTTTATTTTTGCTTTTAGGGTTTAAAAGTGCTGTTAGCTTCCCTCTGAGTGCATGTTGTTCAAGTTAAATATATGGCTTGGTCGCTGTGAATGTTTTCCACTTTGAAATGTGTTGCTAATAACTTGTAAGGAGAAATTACAAACCCATTAAGAAAGCCACAAATCATCCCATCCGTGGGCAACTGGAGGTACAGAGCTGTCCCTTTATTCGTGTTTGTAAGGGTAAGTGTGTGAAACCCGACAGTGAGTTCAAAACTCTAGTTTTATAAAAACTAAGTGGAAAAAAGTGACTGTCAAGACTCCTATCATTCATGCCCTGGATATAAATAAGCACCACTCATTATTTTGGTTCCCTGTTGGCAGCAAAGTTTGCAAAATGGCAATGTTTCCCGCAGAATGACGTTCAGATTAACAGCATGACCTCTTTGATGTCAGCTTCCCTGAGACACTCGGCTGTGGCTCTACCCCCAGTGCCTCGCTTGCTGTTTAAACACCATGTACATCTTCTAGAGGGAGGTTTCCTCTTCTGGAGGAGATTTAGGAGATGGAGCCCTGCTCCCCTCAGTGCTGCCTCCCATCCCTTCCCTGCACTGCACATCTCCTGTTTTGCCAGGCCATGTCCTTTGAGGAGAAGCAGATGTAAAACTTTCGGCATGGAGAGTGCTTGGGGCTCTCTGAAGAGCTGGAGTTCGGCTGGGTGCAAACCTGACCTGAGGGGGTGTCAGGCCGTGGTGGTATGGTAAGGATGAGACGGGTTGCAGGGCAGCAGCGTCTGCTCCATCCCATCCTGATGTCTTTGGGTGAAGCAGTGCTGGGATGGCATTGGAAACCCCTGAAGAGCTGCTTCCTTCCTTGTCTTAAGGTTATCACAAAATGTCGCAGCACACTGGAGAGTGCAAGCTGTATTGTCTGGACATTTAAGAAGGTACTAGAGGAGAGGAGATGTTGAGGTGGGAATGCTGATAGTAAATGCAGCTTGATTTTGCAAAGGTGCCACAGTACAGGGCAGCCTGCCCCACAATGGCAGCCCCTGCCCTCCAGACCCCCATGAAACGGCAGCTCCCACCTCCTCAGCCTCCATTTGCTGTGGGCTATACTGGTGGGAGACCACGTACTTCATCTCACGGGGGTTTCCTGCTTTTGCCTCTGCAGTCACCTTTCTGTCGTTAGGAACTGAGACGGTGCACGTAAGGATGCCTTGTGTTAAAGTGATTGTGTCGAGCGTCCGAACCCCTTCTGGGGAGAAGTCATCGTTTCCACCAGCGTGTCAAGCTGCTATGTAAAATACTCTATAATATTCAATTTTTTTAGTAGGAATGTACCTAAAGTTTGTGTTTCTACATGGAAAATATTTCCTGAGCATGGAGTTGTGGTTCTGAACAAATGGAGCTTGTTTCCTTTTTTGTTTGTTATATTTAACATAGATGTTTTTCAGCAGTTGTAATAGGATGAGGAGAAATACCAGGTCCTTCCCACAGGTCTCTCTCCTAGCCCCTGCTAATTGCATGACAGCTTTTTTCTCTAAATTGTTCCTTGCCTACAAGCACCAGTAGAGTTTCTTTTTTTTTTTTTTTCTTCTTCTTCTCTGCTTATGGAGAACTTAATTATGAATTACTCCAGTTCTCTGTTGCTGGAGCGTTTTATGATGTGGGACCTCACTGCCTACTCAAATGCTAGCTGTAGTGCTTTCTCCCGGGCTTCCTGAGCACACAATGCTCCACTGAGGAGCTGTGCCTGTTTGTTTCTTAGAGTTGTACTAACACAGAGAAAAAGGCTTGGGCAGACAGAAAAATAACCTCTCACTTTCTCTTCAGCCCTAGCAGATAGAGCAGGGCAGGGTACAGTGACGTTCCCAATGGCAGAACTTGCCCCTTCAGGACACTTAGAGGCCATTTGACTTCTAATAATAGACATAGTTTGGGAATTGTAACCTCTTTCTTCAGGCATCCCAGGAGGACGCAGCTGCGCGGTGTTGCCCCCTCATTTCTCACCACCTTCCCATGGATGTTGGGATGGGGGGAAACCCTCTCAAACCTGCTGCTACCTCCCTGCGGGACCGGTCAAGTGAGGCACCGCAAACCCCCATCTGCAGGGTTTGGAATGCCAATGGCACCCAAAATGTTTACAGTGATGCCAGAAACGCTTCTGTTCTCATCCCACCACGCGGCACGAGGAGGTTGGTGCTCCCAGGTGGTTCAAAACGGGGTGGCAGTGGGAAGCAATGGCAAAAGATGGAACACATCGCAGAATGGGCCACAGTGACTCCAGGTGCAGTTCTGTGAAGCTAGAAGAAAACAACTTTAGGTTTTTTTAATTGAAAAAAAAAAAATCTTTGTTTTTTTAAAAAGAATTGTGGGTTTTAGTAAACAAAAACTTTAGTTAATTAGCTGATGTTAAGCAGAGCACCAAACACCAGCAGGATGGGGAATTACCTGAGAGTTTTCAGTGAGTCGCAGAAGCAGAAAAGCTCACTGTGAGCTTCAGCATCAGCAGCTCCCCCAAAGCCGAGAGGTGACCGTACCCCTGGCAGGGGCTGAAATGCTGGAGGATTGTTCGTTAGCGCATTCTAATAGATGCACAATTAAGCTGGGGAGAATGTGACGTACCAAGTAAGAGGCAGGGAAGGGTGCAGAGGCATCCGCGGGCAGGGGAGCGATGCGAGGGTTTCCTGTGGGGGAGGCACAAGTTGCATGGCCATGCAGTGGGTTTGAAGATAACATGGGAACGAGGAGGGAATCGATGTCGAACAAAACTATTACTTATCCTTGGCACTGTGGAAAACTCTTAAAATTTGATTCCACCAAGCTATAGCTATTTCCTGAGCTAATAATATTCTGGGCACGCTCATGGGAATGGAGTGGTTTTATTCTGTTGAAGTTAATTGCAGAAGTTAATTTCAAAATTCTGACTTGAATTATTTAGAAAAAGAGGAAAGCTAACTAGGCATTCACTAATGGCAGGCTTTCTCACTAGTCAATAAATAAGCTGACATGTAATCTTAATTTGCAATAAAATTAAAAGAAAAAAATTATTTGCGAAGGTAAATCTCTGAACCTTGCCTAACTGCAGGCGTGTGTAGAAGGAGGCGTCCTGCCCATGCTGCCCCAGGCACTAACACAGCAATTTGGCCTTTCCTGTGAGCTCACTTCTGTTTTGCTGGTATTTAACAGCAGTGATTTACAGCTGCAAGCTCCTGAGAAGTGATGAAAGCGTGCAAATAGAAAACTCCTATTTTAATGTAATCTCTTAGTTAGGAAAAAAAGTATCCTTAATTTAACTGTAACTGTCCTTTAAGTGTGATGGAATTCCTTTAAAAATGAAATTAATGCTTGTTAAATGTTTAGCTTCTACGTCTTTGGTGTGAATGTGCCTGTCGTTTCACTTGCTGCTCAGCACAAACAGAAACCTGGAAATAAACCCAAACGCGCTCAGAGGCATAAACAGCAGCAGCAGTTAAAGCCGGGCATGTTGGGAGAGCCGCGTATGGGTGGTGTCTGTCCCATGGGGACGCGGGTTCAGGCAGAGAGACATCACGCGCAGGTCCCAGTGTCCCTCGGAGGTGCCTGGAAATGGCCATCAGAGGCTCGCATCTCGTTAAACAGCAAGAAATACCCGAATTTTATTTTATGAATAGATGGAAGAGCAAAGGATTGCTTTTGTTGCGTGAGTGAAGGGGTTTGTTTAACTTGTACAAGCCTCCAGCCTGGTTTGGGAAGGGTGCGGGACTGGTGAGCTGGCGTTGAGAGCTGGGAGGACGGAGCTGGTTGGAGGGAGCACCGCAGCAGCAGGAAGCTGGTGCTGAACGTGGCCGAAGAGGGGTCCCACTCGGTGTCCAGGTTCAGCCACAGCTGTAGGTGGGTGCTGGGGAGGTGGCTGTGACAAGTGGAGGGCTTTGATCCTCTCCCAGCTTCCCACCACTTGCAGCTCGGGGCTTCGCGGTGGTTTCCAGTGGATGGCCTTTTCATGAACTCACGCCCTTTCCCCCTCCCAGCTTTCATCTTTCAAAGACCTTTCCAATAATACGGCTACTCCTTTCTAAACTTTCCCTTTCCTCTGTTTTTAAATCACAGTGCCACCGCCACCATGGCAAGGTCTTTACACAGCGGTGTGCTGCTACAAATAACAGAATTTATGAGAACGATTTCTCATTTCTTTGAAAAGCAATCATAAAAATATATTTTTTCTTTTGTTTGACTTGGTCACAAGGTGAACACTGAGTGAAAGTGTTTTCCTTCAAGTCCAGTGTACACTTTTTATTTCTAAGAATCTGGCCAGACGTTCAAAAGTGGTGAGAGGAATATTGCTAATTATCATGAGATCCCCATTGCATTGTATCAGTGAAATAACTTTTACTTATTTACCACCGCTCCAATTCTGTTGCCTTCTGCAAATCTGATCAGTACTGATTTTCTGCTTTCTTCCAAGCCAGTGATTAAAGCGCTCGGCAGCCTGGAGCTCACCACCAGCTCCTCCGGAGAGGAGATTGCTCAGTGGGCTTTCCATCTCCAGAGCAATCACTGAGTTAGCATTTAATTGTTTAAAGACCGTTGTATTGATTTTGTATTTTTTTTTCTACTTTCTTAGTTAAGGAACCGCATGGTATTGACCCAAGTCTTGAGTATATTGTGTCAGTGCTGCTCATCTGTCACCAAAGGTGTAACTTGCTTCAGTCGAGAAAGTTGTTAGGTTGTTTCTGCGGCAATTAGTTACCACAAACCACTGTTAACTGTCATTCATTGTATTATTCAAAAGAATTATTTAACTATGTTTTTAGCCTTTCCATTTCTTGAATCAATTTTACTCAGATCAACAAGAAACTACATTTTCTAGATAATTTCTTTCATCCTTTCATAATAGCTGTAGATGATCAGTTTCTCTTTCTGTATCTCAGATTTCGGATATTCTTTTTTTTTTTTTTTCTGTTATTTCCTACCGGTTTAAAAATACTTTATTTTCATAGTAGCCCTCTCAGTAAGTGTGGAAAAGGGTAAATCACCTACCAGCTGCTCTAAGTGCACGCATCTCCCTTCAAATACTAAGGAGAAAAGCACAGAGATGCTGTTCTACCTCTTACTGACAATCGCTGGTTTTGTTTGCATATCGATGAACATAGTTTTCAAGATCCCTAATGAACTTTTAAAAACAAACATGTGGTATTGTCTCTGCTGGCAGAAGTTTTTCAGATGTGGTATCTTCTCTTACCAAAATTCCTCAGAATTTCTGGGGTTTTTTTTTGGTTTTTGTTTTTTTATATATATTTCTATTCTCTTCCCTGGTTATCCTAAACGTGGGGCTGGTTTCTTGTCCGAGACACTCTTTTGGGCACAAAAGCTCTTTAGAGCTATTCTTAAACAGTTCTCAGTTTTCATTCCTTTCCTGATGAAGTCCTTTCTCCAAGCCGCTGTGGCTCACGCCAGGCCCTTCTGGATGGCTGTGTGCCTCACCTCCTGGTTCTTCACCCTCTTTGCATTCCGGAAATGCAGCCAGGCCGCGGTCTCCCTGTGCCGAGCCACCGCCTCTCGACCCATGGTTGACTCCCCTTCGTTGGCTGGGCTGAGGTCTGACCTCAAATCACTGCAGTGTGTTTTAGGAGCTGCCGCCTCTAGCCCGAGGGGCTCTGCGGGTGCTTGGACATCTCTCTCCAGCCTTTGGCTTTGTGGGGTGATGCAGGGTTAACATCCCGTAGAGGGATATGTCTTTGCACCAGTTTTCAGGAAAGCAGCCGAGCTGAACTCAAGGACCTAAATTAAAAATATTTTTCTACCTGAATGTGGATTCTGTGTCAAGGAGAGAGAAGAGGTGCTGGTAGGTGACACTCAGTAACGTGGCAAAGTTCCTTTTTCACATATGACCAAAAGTCTTCAAAGCAATGTCTCCTAACCCAAAGCAGCATCCCACACCCTCCAGGTCACATGCTTTCAGATCTTCCTTTGGTTGTTCTCTGCATCCGCTGTCAGCAGAATCCAGCTGGGCAGAATTCCCCCTTTTGGAGGCTTTTCCCGCTGAAGCACAGCAGTGTCCCTGCTGTTGCTGCAGGGTGCCACTCGATACCGCAATGGGGACCAATGGCAGTTGGGGAGCTTGGTGGTTTATTTTCTGTGGCCGTTGCATCCAGCTGCTGGTTCGTGTATGTGCTGTGCTGGGGGTTTGGGTAGCGGCTGGACTTACAACAATGGGTGATGGTCGCACCTTTAACATCAGCCAATTCAGGTAGTGCAGAATAATATTCACAACCTAAATTAGACATGTGAGTTTGGCAGCGCTCTCCTTAGCAATTCCCACCAGCACCTGTGTAGAAAACATGGGGGAAACTGCAGAGCAGCCTGAGAAGCTCATCTCTCACGTGACTCCAGCGGGAAACCTCTCTGCTTGTTTCTGGTTTTCCGAGCGAGGAGCTGGGTGTGCTCACAGGAGGAGAGGGAGACCCCGCGCAGCTCTGATCGGAGAAGGGGTGGGTGGGATGAGGCTTGCTTCCGAACTACCTTGTCAAGTTGGTTTTGATTTTGTTTAGTGGGTTATTTTTGGTTTTGGTTTGGTTTTTTAATGTTTTTTGTTTTGTTTTTTTGTTGTTGTTGTTGGTTCCCTTCCCCCCGTCCCCCCACCCCGAGTTTTATTTTGCTCTTGCTTTGTTGTCAGACTTTCCTGACATCAGTCTCCCGGAGCACTCGCAGGCGGGGAGCACAGAGTAGGGAAGTGACAGTTATGAAGAAAAGCTGGTGGCGTCCCCGTTAGATTGACTGGTGTTGTTAGTGACAGCACAGACTCACCCTGCACCCAGAGGAAACCAAAGAGCTGCAGCCAAGCGCTCTCCTCCGCCGGCTGACGTGATGCTCGTGGCGCAGCGCGCGGGGAGGCGGCGGGGCGGGGATCTGGCTCAAAAAGCGCGTTTGCGTTACTGCTGATTTGCTTTTGCAGCGTGCTCTAGCCTGAGGTTGGCTGTGTTTTAAATAGCCACAATTGCTCTCCAGAGTTTATAGACGATGCCAGTTTCTTCATCTTGAGTTTCTCTCCGCTCTTGGTGAGCCGCGCTGCTTCTGTAGAAGGCACAGAGTGAAGCAAACAGTACCGAATAGCAAAGTACGTGTTGGTGCTCGGCCAGCCATGCTGGTACGGAGGGAGGAGGTTCAGGAGCCCCCTTTTTCCTGGGCACAAAATGACCACGTAACTTTTCCACTTAGATTTTCTTTTATTTTTTCCTTATTTCTTTCCTGTTTTTATTGTGCTGGCGCATGGCTCAGTGTCAGGGTGTATCCAGCGTTGCTCTGATTTCCCAGCTCGTTTGGAGCAGCATCAAGTCCTGGTGGGCATGCACAGACTGGAGAGGAGGTCCGTAGCAAGCCGGACTGTTCCGGACTCGCCTGCACAGGGATTACCACTGCCTGAAGAAGTGTTTGTAACTTCTATTGAGTGGGAGTTTAAAACCACTGAGTGTTTTGTACAGTCTGATAACCCGACCTGGCTGTTATCGAAATGCTTTGTGCCGTGAGGCAGCGGGAGGAAGGTGCGCTCTGCCCTCCGTGCCGCAGCAGTAGTTAGGCAGATGAGATGTCGATACGCCCTTTTCTCCCTCCAACACTTCTCAGTGACGTTTGATGAGAAGATGAACGTCGCAAACCAGTTAGGAACGGCAGATATCATCTTGGCTTTTGCTGACTGCTGTGGAGAATGAAATTAATTTTACATCCAGGCTTGGAAGCCGCAGGGTTTCCCAGACCAGGTTGTTCAAATAGTTACTTGATTTTTTTTTTTTTCCTGTTCTTCCAGTTGCACTTACAATAATGATAGGCTGGGAACTGGCTGTGGTACCTGTAGAGAGACGTGAGATGTTGTTGGATGCATTGAGAGGGAGAGCAGGTTATTTCATTAGAGAGAGAAACCTCTCTATATAGTTCTCCAAAACTTTAGTTTTCATTGGCTGTTTAGCATATTTGAGCTAAGAAGTCCTGAAAAGATGGAGGGGCAGAAGCAAAGCCAACTCTTGCCACTCTCCATGTGGCTCAGCCACATGTGGGAGCCCCTTCCTGGGATGCAGGATGCTGTCCCATCTGTCCCAGCCGGCTGATGGAGGTCACACATCTTCGTGCATGTACATCCTGAGAACATACAACTTGGCTTTGTAGTCCAGCCTACAGGTAATTTAGCCAATTAATGGGCATTATGGAAAAGCATCTCAGGCAGATCATTGAAAACTGCCATGACAATGAACCAAGCTCTTCCCTTCCTCCTGAGAACGCATCAGATATTTGTTAGCAGAATAACTCAAGGGCTCTGTAATGGAGACAGGACTCAGATTCATCTCTTGATTTTACAGGTTAAGTACTTGGCCTGTGCAATAGGAACTAAAGGTTTTCAAGCCTGATCATTTGGAAAAAAATACATTGGTATTAAAAAAGTAGCTTTGTACTCCTATGAGTTCAAAGTGCTTTTCAATCTGACAACAATTTTAATCCATAATGAATACTTTTTTTCTGGTTAAGTATTTTTCAGATCTTAAAATGTTTAGTTTGTAGTTTAAACTGCAGTTTAAATATTTGAATGCAATTCCAAAAGGCAAAAAAAAGAGCCTGGCAAGAAAGGGTGTTAGATGCAGTAAAGTACCAGTGGGATTTGCAGTCACCCGTGCATCTGAGAGCATGAACCTTAGCTCATAGTGTCATTAGGCAGGGACAAAATCATACTTGTAAAAATAAACAGAAAGTAAATGAGTGGATCAGCATAAAGTACTCTTTTAAAGCTGCCTGTAAATGAAAACAACTGAAATGTTTGTAATTGCCTTCATGTTAGAGCTTATGCCCAGTAATTTTTGAACATTGTCTTGTGAGAAGAAATTGGTGTTGGTGATGATGATAACAGGCTGCAGTGCCGTAAGTGGATTTCGGTGAGCTGCTTTCCACTGGGAAGGATGGCCCTTAGAATTCAACATCCCAAACACCGAGATTGCTCGTTGGAAAAGAAGGGGAAGGAGCTGGCTTGGGGCGGAGAGGGAAGGGATTCCTGCAGCAAGGTGCCTGCTGTGCATGGGGCGGTACAGCTGCAGCGGGGAACACTGGGAAGAGCAGGGGCGCAGAGCTGTCAGATGGATGGAAGTTGTGTGGTCGTATTTCATAGAATCATAAAAAAGGGATAAAATCACAGAATCACAGGAGGGTTTGGGTGGGAAGGGTCGGACTGTTAAAGGCCACCCAGTCCAAGCCCCCTGCAAGGAGCAGGGACACCATTTCCTCCCCTCTCTGTCTGTGTGCTTTGTACCAATCAGCCCTTAGCGCTCCCATGTTTGTATTTACTCCAGTTTAATTGTTAATGTTCTTGCATAATGCGGTGCTTTGATACTCCTTATTCCCACAGTTGTGTATGCGTCAAAATACTGTCTCTCATTATTTTAACGGTAGTGTTCTCAGTAAGCATTTGGGCTTAGTTCTGCATGTTTTAATTATAACTATATTTAATATAGGTACAGCTAAGAAATGTTAAATGTGAGGCAATGTGACTAAAGGGTTGCATTTCTGTCTCTAGTAATATTTTTTAATATCTCTTTTCTTTCCCACTCTATTCTCACTGTAGTATGTACTGAAAAATGTATTGTAGAATGCTTCAGTCCTGGGAAGTGTGCAATAATTACCTCATTTGTTAAATTCCTGTTACTCTTTCTTTGCCTACAAACAGCTTCTTACCGGTATTGCCAGACTGGTACAAACCAGTACTAATAGAAATACTATAAAAAAAAAAATGCGCAAAGTAGCTGAAACAGAAATTTCAGTGTGGGGAAAAAAAAAGAGATGGAAACTAGGCTGCTGTTAATATGGCAAACTACTAAAGACAGAACAAGAAGCCATCTAATTTGACTTTTCATCCAAAACATAAAGTTTTGGGGAAAAGTAAGCACCAGATCAGGTCAGTGTGCTTGCTGCTGCCAAACAGATGCCATATCTCTTGGTGGGATCCACCACCAGATGAGAGTCCTCCTGTTCTGATTGCTCAATTATCATTCCTTCCTGATGGGGAAAGACAAAACATGCCCACAAATGGTTGTTCTGGGGCCTCGGTGACAAGTGACTGAAGCCTGGTACCAGAGGGGCTTCCCAGCTGCACAGATTTGTGCACGGTGTAGGTTGCCCATGGTGCATCTTCTCTTTGTTGTGGGAATGTGTGGCCGGGAGGGATCGGGGTGACAAGCCTGGGCCATCCCTTTGCACTGCTCAGGCCCAGCAGCAAGGGGGCTGGGTCAGGTCACCCTGCTTGAATGACAGTAGATGTTCAGGTGTGTGTCATGGACTTCCGAAGGGCGAAGCCATGTGACGTAGCTTAGCCCCACCAAATAGATTAAGATCCCCTTAATTATCTCAGGCTGCCAAAGGCTGGGAAAGGACCATGAAAAGTTCCTGTTTGACATCTCTGGTAACTCATTAAGCTGAGGAAATGTTCCAGTGCAGCTGAGCCCCTCTGGCTGATGTTAGTCTAATCCACCCAAACAAATGAACAAACAAACCCAACATAAAACAAGCCAACCGCCTGCGAAAACAGATGAGGATTCTGAAGCCTCCTTGGCCAGCCTGCTCTAGCACCCCGCACGCCCCGGCATTATCCCTGAAATCCGGCCTAGATTACCCTCGCTTTCCCTCAACTTTGCACCACTGTTGTTTCCCAGAGGATGCAGAAATTAATTTGCCCTCCTTTACACAACGACCTTTGCACATGGGACAAGTGTGGTTCCCTATCTGTCCCCAGGCCCCAGTCATGCCCACCACTGGAGCGGCACCCCCCACGCCCCTTTCCTGGATTTGGCAGTGCGATGTTTGGGAGCTGCAGCACTCTCCTGCTCCCACCAGCAAAGGGATGAGGGGTTCAAGCGTGGCTGGAAGCGCCCATTCTAACAAGGGGGTTTTCCCAACTCTGGTACTCAAAGGACAAAAGCTTTTTTGATTTCATTTTTGCCTGTTCCATGATATAATGAGCTCCCAGATCAATTAAATATTTTTGAAAAAATGTTTTCATTTTGATGATACTTGGGTAATTAAGCCAATTACGTCTTCAAGTAAGGAGCTAAAATTGGAGTTAAGCTGGGGCTTACCGGGGTCTCTTTAGGTAACTGTATTTTGAAGAAAATGATTTTGAACATAGTTGTTACTTTTTCATATGATGGTTGGATTTGATGTTCTTGGAGGTTCTTCCGGCCTTAAGATTCTATGATGATTGTATGATATATCTGTTTTTAATACTTTTCCTCTATGTTTATCAATTTGACGTGTAGAATGTATGGATGAAGAGGTGTAGGGAGAAACTAGAAAGCCAAACTCTGATTTTCAGTTTTCATAGGGAAAAAAAATGGAACTGATAAGATTTTTTGAAATACAATAGGTTAATGGGTCACTACATAATTGCTTGACTGCTGTCGTAGTTCTTCATGCAAGCTGTAATGCTGCTTGCACTTGAAAAAAAATAATCTAACAGTGATTGCTCTTCCCACTCACTTATCTGCCTGAGAAGGTCTGGGACACCGACCACAACGCTGAGGCTTTGAACTCAGCCAGTAGCTCCCCTTCATAACAGCAATGCAGGAAAGGGTGTTTGTGGGGAGAGGCCCTGGCATTGTGGGGGCCGGCGGGAGCAGCTGGGCTCTGGTAAAGCCCTATGGAAAGCTCCCAGTCAGCCTCTGGATGGGAAGAGCTTTGAATTTTTTTCCCTCGTAATCACTTACCCATGGATTTTGGCAAAGAACCTCACCCTGGCAGGAGACAATGATATTTCAGAACTCGTTTGGTGTTTTTTCGATGTATTTGAGGTTTGAAGACATGGTGCTGACTAGTTAGAGATCACTTGTTGGTGAAACATTGGATTGCAAAGGCAAGTAACGGCTTCATAGACTTTTCCCAGGAAAAGCAGCAGTTATGTAATGTAGAGAGCTGATATTAAAGGTCATGCGTTGCTCACCACAGCTGCACAGTTCCACTTAGCTTTTCCCATTCCCAGCTCTGGCTGCCCAGCCCCAGTCCCAGAGGTGTGAGCGCTGTGGATGAGGCAGTGTCAGAGAGGTCAGAGGTACGACCAGAGCAAAGCTGTGCTGATACCTCATCAGAAGAGCAGCCTTACAGGTCTGTTGTTACATCCCCGTGTCCTTAACACAGCAGAGCCCTTCGCTTCCAGGCAGCAAAGCTCACAGCCCTTGGCTGTTCAAAGCCTCGGTGGCTCAGCTTTTCAGGCTGGAGGAGATGTGGTGGCCAGCCCAGGCCACACATCCTGTTCTCCTCAGTGTACGTGGTGGCTATCGGTCCTCGAGGACAAGGAGCAGCTCCTTCCACTGCAAAGATCAGAGTGCAGGCAGTGCTGCTGGGCTCAGGACCTGGGCAACAGGGACTGAAAACGTGCAACTCAGCAGCAGCCACTCCCTTACAAGACGTGCTGGCAACACTACTTGATTTAAAGAGTGAATCTTTTCCCATTATTTTCCATCGTCTGGATGTTCAGAGCTCACTAGTTAAGTAGCTGGAGGGAAAACGACAACAGGATGTTCTATTCTACAAGTCCCTCACTGAAACAGCGTTGCACGCGCATTAAATAGATATTAAATGGCAATAATTGCTGAGCTATGACTGAGTACATCAAACATAAAATACTGATCTACACAAAAGTACTTTGATGTTCTGTCTCTTCTAATTGATTCATTTAATAAATCTATTAAAGAGTACTTGTGAGTTACAGAAGTAAGGAGAATGCCGAAGGGAGGGAGGAAGGTGGGGATCTTTCACCCACAGGTGAAAAACTGAAACCGAGTGTAGACAGATAAACCTGCTGGGTTATTCAGAAGTCAAAGCTTTTACGTAGTAAAATAATGGAAGTTGTGAAATAGGAGAAGTAAAGGACCAAATCTGCCCTTCTGCTGTCTCAGGCTGAAAACCCACTGCCCTTGCTCTTACACTTGTTGGATTTTCACCTCAGTGTTTCTCCTGTGGCTTTCTACTGCAAGGCTTGGTCTTGACCAAAGGCAAGGTTGAGCAGTGGCACGGACGGGCTCTCCCCCAGCCCTGTTCTCCAGACCGGTCCCCAGGGATGGGGCAGGTCTGGGTCCAAGCTGGGAAGTCGAGCCTCTGGCTCAGGATCAGGACTAGAGCACTGGCACGGCAGCAGCGCCGTTCCAACACAACGTATTTTGTTGAGTTATGATGCTGCTGGAGGTTTGTGTGTTAAGATGCCAACCCAAGACGTTTCAGGATTCCTGAGATTTCTCTTGTGGTGCTGGAGCTTCCTCTGATTGTGCAGGATGTAAACTGAAAGAATAGACATGAACAACATAATCTCCTCTCTCCTTAAGGAGGAACCCTTCTAAGATGAGATCATCACTGGATAGCACATCTCCTTTGAGGGAATGTGGTTTTGATGGCTGGATTCTCCATCTAGGCTCTCAGACTTCCTCAGTGCTGCTGAACTGGCCTGTGACTTTCACAGTCAAGTTGGGGAAAAGCAAGAATGAATTAAAAAAAAAAAAAAGTAAGAGTGAATTTAAATCAGTATAACACCCACTCTAAAGCAGTAATAGTGAAATAACACATATCAGGAACCACTTGATTGTTGGGAAACTAGTTCAAAGATTTTCTACCCCAACAATAACACATAATCTGAGCTTTCCACGAAGACGTTTTTTTTCAGTAGTTTGGCAGAAACACACCAAAAGGATGTTAGTTCTGAGCTGTTAGATCATTAGGAGGAGGTGATTTGGTTTTTAAAAACTTGTGTTGGTGAATGAACCCGAGAGTCCTCGAGCGGCCATCAGCAGCACGGTGCACGGGCGTGCAGAAACCGGCTCCGTAGGTGGTGGATAACAAATCACCCAAAGGACTTCTCTTTGGAAGCGTTCATTGCTGCTTTCTCATGGAGGTGATCTCCCATGTGAGAGGTGTCTTTACACTGCTGTTTGTGGTCAGGAAGCATTTACATGATAATTATTGGGTTAAAACAGCAGCAGCTCCGTACACGCTCAGGCTGAAGTGCTTTGGTTAAAGCCTGTGGGAACAAACATGAACTGCTGGAGAGGATGTTTGTTTTTAAATCGGAGAGCGCAAAGGCAGTAATTTTACTCCCTAAAAAAATAGAAAGTAAGATTTCATTAAAGATTTTTTTAAAATAAAAACAATAACTATGAAAGAACACTTTGATCTATAGGTGAAAGAGCTGCAAACGCTACCTGCACGAAAACTAATGCAGCCAGAAGTGCCCACTTAATTCCGACGGTGACGCTGAGTTACAGCAGCAGTTCCTTCCCACTAACGGGAGTTCTGGGAGGGTGAAAGTGCCCTGCTTAGTACTAGGTTTTAAAAGACTTTCAAAACGACAATAAATTCAGAGGGCTTGATGATTGTGACGAGCTGAGCTGCTCAGCAAACATGAGGATGAACCTCACCAAGCAGAAGAGATGGGCGCTGTTCTGAGAACAGATTTGAACCATGTAATGTTCACTGCAATATACCTTAGGCTTTTTTTTTTTGTTTATTCTTTATCACATTAATGATGTTTTAAAGTATATCTTGCAAGGATTTATCCTAAATTATCCTGAGAACTCCTTGGCTCCACGGAGTGGAGTCTCCAGACGGAGATTAGAGCCGTACTTTCGGTTGCAAAGTGCAACCGCTTGATTAAGAGAGCCGCAGTGCAAATCCCTGTCTTAGTGCTGGTACAGAAAGCACTGACCTCCTGAGAGCCAAAGCGTTTCAGAGAAGGCAGGGATAATTACCGGTAGCCAATTGAGACCAGCAGCAATTACTGCAGTTACTTAAAGATTACAAGATATTAGCTGTCCATGTTCAAGTGCATCTAGGCCATTCAAAATGGTTTATTCTGGACATCTTACCATCCTGTTCAGCTCCTGTATTGTAACTTGCTGGAGCAGGATCTGCACAGGAGGGTTGCCTGCTGGAGGAATTTCGATTTAACCCCTTGGAATTTCAGTTTTAACCCCCCCCTCTTTTGGGGGCAATTTCTGAGACCTGGGCTAATGCCACTGCGTGCTCCTACCCCACAGTTTAATTTCTTTTGAATCATAAAAAAGCTGTGAAGAGCCATGATTATGCTGGGTTTAAAACTCTCAAATATTTTTCTCGTTTATGTTACTAAGAAAATATGTATTTTAGGAAATGATATTTCTAGAATACCTTATAATGGCCTTTCAGAGTACAGTACAGGTCTGTGTAGGTGAATCGCTACACTTTCAGCTGAAATTAGGGCTATCTCAAGTAAAACAGAAAAGTATGTGAGTGTATAGGTATAACATTTCTATGAAGCACAAGGATTTTTAGGGAAATTTCCTCATTTGAAATACTTCTCCTCCCTCTCCCCCAGCAAGGCTGTGTATGAAGCACGCATCGTGTCAGGCTCCGTAACGGTTTATTTGAAAACTCAGTTTTTTAAAATGATTAAAACAAACCCTGACCTCCCATCCTGAATTACGAAACAGGAAGCAGAGACATAACATCTGATATTTAAATTTTTTTTTGTTGTTTGTGTTTGATCACATACATTCCCTTCGCTTCCCTCCAGCTCGTGGCTTCTGCTTTCTTGTCTCATCACACAGTGCGTGTCACCTATAAGTATGAAAGGCTTGTCAGTAATTAGCTTGACATTGAATACTCATGTGTCTGTGTCACCGGGGTCACTTCCACATGCATCAGCCAGGCCAGACGCCCTGAAGGTGATTTAAAGGCTGTTTAAAATGCCTGCACAGGCCAACAGCTCCTGCAGTAAGGAAAAGCGTTTCTCTTTGAGAAGACCCCCAAATGGGTTGCCGCTTCCCACCTCTCGCCCCGCATGGGGCTGGAGGGTCCCTGGTGCTCGGAAAGGGGCTTCAGGCAGAGATGCTCCAGGAGAAGTTTGTCTCCCAGTGCGGCGTTGGGGAGGACCCAGCCCCCAGGCAGCTCTGCTCTGGGGCATCCTGCTGCCGAAATGCTGGCTGCTGGGCTGTCAAAGTGCGGATTCCCAGTGCATCTCAAATGCTTCAAACATGTCATTCCTTTTGACTGGGATGACTTCGTGTTCTCCTTTGAGATGCAGCATCTCAGTTCCTCCAGGCAGGGAATGAGCTATGATTGTATCTCTTGCCTTCAGATTAATTTGGCTCTTGCCCCCTTCCGCTTGACCATTGCTGCTTTTCTAATATCTTGAGATCCTCTTTGAAATCCCTTGCAAGCCAAAATGGGAGGGTCATGATCCCTGGCTTGCAAGCGCGGCTCTGAGCGCCGGCAGTTCTCTGGCAGGGGTGCAAACAGGAAATCTCAAAAAGCCGGGCAGCAATAATAGCCACTTAAATGGCAGGCTCCTTCTCCATCTCATCCTGCAGCCAGAGGCTTTTGACACACCTGCAAGGTGTAGCGTGAAGCTCGTGGTGCAAGGAGCTTCAGCTCCTCAGGGGGTTCTGCAGGATTGTTCATTTGCGGGGCAGGAGGTTCTTTGACGCACTCTGGACTCGGTGTCTGCTGCCCATCAGAAGTGTCGCAGGAGGTGATGACCAGGGAGTCCCTTTTTGTCCTTATCCATTTCCTACCAAACTTATTCCAGGATGTTGGAAGGCGTAAAACAAGCAAGGAGGAAGTTTTCTCCTTGGACGGAGCACAGCTAGTAGGAAGCATGGAGCTTAATCCCGGTTTTACAGTGACTTATTGCATGACCTTTTGAGCAACCACTTGACTTCTTTGAGCCTTCCTTTCCCCGTGGGGCTAATAGTCTATCAGGGGGCTTTACAGATTGACTCATTGACTCCAGAATCACATTTCTTCCTGAAAATAATTTGCCTGCAGGTTTTTCCAGATGACAGCCAGGGTACCGTGTGCTCCCCTGGGTGGTGGTTCACCCCAAGCTGTCCCCACATCAGTGCAGGGCCGGGCGAGCCCTGGCCGATGAGCTGTGTGCTGGGATTCGGGCGTCGCAGGCAGACGCTGCTTTACTGAGGTCATTTCTTTAAAACAGCCAAAGAACTGAAACGGCAGAAAAAAATGAGGGATAAAAGCCAACCAACCAAAAGGAAATGAAGTTGTGATAACTCCTGAATTGTAAACTCTAGAAGTTTAAATTGTTGTTGTTTTGCACCCTATGTAGAGGTCGTGAAGCAAAATCATGCTTGTCTCAGAGTCAGAGAATCAGGTCCTGAAGCGTTTACAGAGTTTTTAACCCTTTCTTGTGCAAGAAAACTGTATCATGGCTGCGGGTGTTATAGAGGTTTGCAGATTGAAGAACGTCAGTGACCAATGTAATGCACAGAGACTTTGCAAAAGCCGTAACTTCAGCGTAAAATCCTCCAATGCGTTGAGTAAGAAGTTAGGACAGCAGAAGTTAAATAGATTAAGAGCAGTGAAAGGGAATAACTGCACATTAGAAATCACTGCTGTGTGGAAATATTTGCACTGAGACTTTGCAGGACCTCTCCAGCATTTGAAACAATAATTCTGAAGGATATTGCTGTTGACTAAAACGAATAGAAAATCTGCCAAAACTGTGGTAGCTGACACTGAGCTAATGCTGAATGGAAGTCAGTAAGAGAGCAATATGGATCACGGATGGGCCCATTAAAAAAAAAAACACAGTCCACACGTGCAAGCATATTGTGGGAGCAGGACAGGCAGGCTGGGTTTACGGGACGGGTGGCTGCATCTTGGTTTGGGGGACAGAGGGCGAACTGTGGGTTTGGTGCTATGGGAAATGCAGATGTTGCTTGGAAATTTCGGGCAGTGAGGCAGCGGCTGCCCTCCTCCTGCCCCCTTTGCACGTGGGACTGCTGAGACCAGCCCCGCGGGGGTTTGACGTCCCCTGCAAAGGCGCAGTGCGTAGCGGCGAGGGTGCTTTGGGGTAGGAAGCATGTGCCTCAAATGATCACATTAAGGAGCTCAGTCTGGTCGTTTGTTAAGAAGACTGAGATAGCTTGACTATATCCCACAGGGACCTTTGTGGGAAGAAGATCTTTATGATCTTGTGTACAGGAGAGCGTTTCGTTCTGGCAGGGAAAGGCAGAGAGGAACCAGTGGTTTAGTGGGGTAGCTGACAAATTCAGCCTGCAAATCAGACCTGCTTTAGAAGCAAGTGTGGCTGAACTGGCACGCCCCTGCCAAGGGCACAGCTGGATGCTTCCTCTCCAGATGCCTTCAGGTTCAGAACCAGCGTGACATCCATCGGGAGCTACGCTGGAGAGAGAGAAGTTAATGGTCTAGAAAAATGTAACTGGATAAATGTTGACTTGTCTGTACCTGGCTAGATTAGATGGATTGCAGGTGCCACTTATCCTAAAGTCTACGCATTTATGATTTAATTGATTTATCTTTCTGATCCACAGTGAGAACTGGGACAATCCAGGAGCACCGCTGTGCTGGAAGAGCGGTGATGTGAACTCGGGGAAGGTGTTAGATGTCAGCTGCAGAGTCACCGTCGCGCTTGGTTCAGCATGAGAAAAGGAACAGGGAGTTTTGATAAAGAAGATTTTATCTAACGGTTCATTAGGCTGAGAATTAACAGGCTGTCCACATCTGGTTTAGAACAATCCCAGGTGGATCTTTATTCTGGTAACGGTGATAATTTCTGTAAATATTTCCAAATCCTATTGTGTGCATGCGTATGTCTGGCTTTAAAGGACGTTACCTATCCTGTGCATGGGGTGACAGCAGCCAGTGGTGTCCGGGACACAGAAATCCAGGGAATGGCTCAAAGGCCTCTTCCAGTGGCCTGAGCTGGCCTGGGAGCACGGCTTCAGGAAACGGCAAGCCAAGCTGCTGCTTACTGCCGCTGCGGATGTTATTCTGGGCTTTAGTGTTTAAAGAACGAATGTGGTATCCAAAAAAAGCTGTTTTGTTTGGCGTGCTCAGCCTTGGGTTAGCTGGCACAGGGATCTTAGCACACAGTCACTAATCACACCGACTAACGCCCACGTTCGCGCTGTAATGTGCGTTAATAAATCACACTTTCTCATTGTTAGGAGGAGACTGCTCTGCCTCCGCTGAACTCTTTCCCCTGCTATATTTGTTTCTGTAATTAAATATTTTTTCCCCTTGGTTTACAGCTAATTTAAAGGCACAAACATTCAAATGCAGAGAAATAAGTTCTATTAAAGTTTCCCAAATGTCAAAATCACTCAAGCCAAAAGCAAATTAAAACCTTGATACAAAGCCGTGAACATGGGAGTGTTCCAGTTCTGTGACGCAGTGTAAGCTGAAACTCGTGACTGATCTTCCTCCCCGCCACATGCTGAAAAGCAAAACACAACTTGTAGCTAATAGCAGGGACTTAGAGTCACAAACTGGTTTGGGTTAGAAGTGACCCACCCAGTCCAACCCCCCTGCAAGGAGCAGGGACATCTCCAACCAGACCAGGTTGCTCAGAGCCCCGGCCAACCTGGCCTGGAATGTTTCCAGGAATGGGGCATCCACCGCCTCTCTGGGCAACCTGGGACAGTGCTCCACCACCCTCAGTGTAAAAAATCCTTCCTTATGCCCAGTCTGAATCCACCTTCTCTTAGTTTAAAACCGTTACCCCTTGTTCTATCACAACAGGCCCTGCTGAAGAGTTTCTCCGCATCTTTCTTAGAAGCCCCCTTTAAGTATTGAAAGGATGTAATAAGATGAACTCATAAAAACAGGGAGATTTCAAACCCTTTTTGAAAGTCTTTTCCATTACAAAAGCATCAGCACAGACCACTTCCACCACCAGCCCCTCAGGTGGCAGTTCACATCAAACCCAGCACCTTCTCCTTGGGCTCTGTTCTCAGCCCTCTTCCCGGGGCCTGCGTTGGGAACTCCCGCTGACACCTGCCAAAAGTGACACTTTCTCTCTCTTTGCCCAGCTGGAATGTCTTTAAAAGTTTAATTTTTTACTTGCAGCCTGTTATCTTGCACATACTTGTGTGCATCTTACACCCCGAGGGTTTTTTATTTACGTATGTCTAAATAATTTTGTCTCCCTGACTGCAACAGGCTAGGTAAAGCTTTTAAATTAGGCACCTCAAGAAGTGATCCTAACACACACTTCACTACATGTTTCTCCACATAAGGTGTGCATGGCAAACTAAAAATATAGCCAGCAGAAAGCACGAGTTGGGATGAGCACTCCCAGTGCCCCAGTCCCCAGCTGGCATTGCTCTGGTTTGGATGATGTTGGGGTGGAGCACTGAGCACCAAGCAGTGGGAGTTTTGCGTGCACTTTGGGGACAGGATCTCAGGATGGTGCTGTTCATTCCTGGTGGCATGTGAGTTTCCAGGGGGTGTTGCTACAATTTCTTGGTCCAGAGCTCAACTGCCTTTTAAAGTTGGTTTGGATTACGTGAATCCAGAACAAGGACTGCAGCGGTGGTGGTGCTGAGATAGGATACTTCTCAAGATCAGCTGTTAGTGCCCTCTGAGCGAAGGCCGTGAGAAGGGCAAGGACGAAGCCTCCATGAGCTCTCTGGGAAGATGACTGAACCACGGGTTTGGCAGCCTCGGTGAATGTGATGACTTTCTAAAGAGGTCTATGAACACGTCACTTTGTTTCCTAAAAAAATTTTCCAGATGTTTCTTCACTTTTCTCTTGAACCTTCATCAAACAGAGGACAAGGGGATGGTGAGAGTGTCTCTCTAATTTACACTGAGCAAGTAGGACTTAGGCTACTCTGGACAAGGACATTTTCAGGCTAATTTCTATTTCAAGGTGGCTTTGCATTTTGTCCCTTGTTTTCACTCTTCATTGCAAAGCTGACAGTGTGACCTGAGAGGCGAAGGAACATGAGAAACTCAAGGAAGGTAAGATACACCGTTATCCGTGTCATGGGAGGAGGAAATAAACATGACGGTGTCATCTCTCTGTGGCCATAGTATGCCTTTCTAGGTTTCCATTCACTACCTGGAGAGTGGCTTTTCTAGGGCATTTTTTTGCAGATAGTTTTCCCCACAGTAGAATTACTGTTCAGGAGAGAAATCATCTTGGCTGGAGTTGCTCACACTTTAAAAGAAGAGAAGTTTCCACACAATTACAGCGAGAAGCTGCCAAAATTGCCTTTTGATACAAGACACAATGCTCAGAGGAGCAGCAAGAATTGTTTTGCCTTTTCTTTACAGGGATGAAAAAGGAGGCCAGATTTGCTTTGTTTGGAATGTCATTGTTTCTCCAAGCTGGCCAGGATGCTGCTGTGCTGGGAGCCACGGGGCTTGTCAGTGCCTCCTGTGCGTATTTATGAGATGAGGGGGAGCACATACGGCCTTTAAGTCATAATAGAAAAGTCCATTTCTCAAACTTGCTATTCTTTTTCCTGGTCGAATTGTAGAGTATTTATGATGTTTTTTGTAAGATTTTTGTTTGTTTTAGCAACACAGACTACACATCACCGAGACCTACCTTTAGAGTGAAGTTTTCCTCCATGGGAGATGAACAGTGCAGAGTAACTCATAACTTCTGTGAAAAGAGCCTCTGCAGTAAAGCAGCAAGAAATCCTGAAGAATGGGAAGAAAACATATAGATCTGGCCATGAGGCAGACCAAAATAAATGGTAAGATTTGTGCAACTGGGGAAATAGGAAATAAAAGAGCAGTGTTACTGGGTAGTCCTGATAGATGTAGCCTGGGAAAAAAAACATCTGGAAAACAGCCCTGCAAAACACAGGGCTGAGAGTCCGTTTGAAACCATGGACTCTTTGCTACAGTAGAGGTGATTTGATACGGGATTTGTAGCGATGCACTAAACCATGAAGAGTTTGAAAGACTAGAGCTATTATTTGCAGTTTGTGAAACAAAGCTGTAGGTATGCATTGCGTACAAAAGCGACCAGTGTCGATACAGGAGTCACTGACCGAACTCTCATTGAGTCGATGATGCTGAACACTGCTCGCACCCAGTGAATTCAGCAGTCACCTCAGGCACAGTTCTCTGCAGGGCGAGACCGAAAGCGAAACGGTTTACATCTGCTGAGAATAAGATTATTCTTTTAGTAGTCCTCCAGACAGAAGGGAAGGTCCAGGTTCCATGGTACCTGGTCTCGTTCTAATAATTAGTTTTGTATTCATGGGAAACTTTAGGACTGTAGATATACGAAGAAGGGATGTGGGTGAGGCTGACAAGCTGGGGGTAACGCTTTTGGAAAGACTCATACTGACTTGTACTTGGAGGTCTTCAGAGTCTTCCTCACCCCTGGACACCGAAGGAGTTTGTGAATCCAGGGCGTAGCAGTCACAGCGTGCAAATAGATGTTTTGATTTTGCAGTCTAGGAGATGTGATGGTGGAATAGGGCTTTGCAGGTGTCCTACATAAACTGTGGTTAAGAGAGATAATGCTTGGTGTATAAATAAATATTGAACGATGCCACGGAGGTAACCATTTTCTCTGAATACCACATCAATAGTGGTAATTTGCTGCTGCAGCTGTGATGATACAAAGCTATAAAAGAGGCGAGGTTTGTGGCAGAAGGTAGTGTCTTTTATTAGTCTCAAATCTCTTGCATGGCTGTGAAGAAAAGCTTTGTATATCCGAAAGCTTTTCTGATTTTTCCAGCTACATCAATTGGCCTAACAAAACACACTACCTCTCCCTGCCGGCTCTCCTCCCCACTGCCGTCGGAGCTGTAACTGCACACGCGGTGGAGATGCGCGCGAGGGCTCGCATCGGCTGGTCTGGCAGAAGGTGCCGCTCCTCCTTGAAAGCACTGTTGCTAAATTGGACAGGATTCCTAAAAATGATATCCCCCAAAGTTGTCTTCAACAGAAAGACTTGCAGACCTTGACCTACCTACCTCGTTTGTCGGAGGGATATTTAGTACGTATGTTGTTGGCAGTCTACCAGCAACGGCATGAAGAACTCTTCAGTGGTGGGAAAACCCTTAGCACATACAAAAATGCAGAAGGAGAGGGAACCCCTGTGGAGCTTACACCACAAATGGAGAACTGATCCCAGGGAAGAGCCCTGCAGTCGTGCTCAGCCACAGGCTCTGCCTCTTCCCTATCTCTCCCTGGAAATGCCGGGGAATGGCTCTGCGCTGCAGGTGCCAAAGGGGAAAGCTTTTGGGCGGTAATTACGCCAATGTGCTTTGCTTGGGTCAGCTCAAACCTTTTTTTTTTTTTTCATTGGCAAAAAGTACAATGTGATTTGCAGTAGTCTAGAGCTGACACATTTACACCAGTCAATGAGGGGCGGTTTTTGTCAGCATAGAGAGCTGCCGCTCCCTGCGTGCTCCCTACCTGTGCTAGCTGTGCTGGACACCTTTGGGCTCCCCAAAGCCTTCAGCCAAGATGTGGAGCGCGTTCACTGCAGCCACATCTTACCCATCACCTAACACAGCCCCAGACACAAAAGGCTCTTTGGCCGTTAATGTGGCCGAAGACGAGCTGATACAAGCCCATCTCCAGCGTGCTTTCTGCAGGGGGCTCTGGAGGACCTCGCTTGGCCGACTAATCTGAGGTTGCGCCATGCATTATAAGAGAAGAATAGAGGTCAGAGTTTGAAACATTTTATGGCTATAACATTTAATCTGCCAATGTGCACTCCCTGATCCAGCCAAAAGACACAGAAAATGCCAACGGTGCTAAAACGCAGCTAATTTTGAGGCTGTTAACATTTTCTTTGCCTTTTGCCTGGAAGGAGGAGCACAAGCCCCGAATCCCTCTGCCATCCAGAGAAAGGCAATTTTTCATGACAACGACTGGCGCAGAACAGGCTCAACTTCAAGATTCAGCTCGAGACCCCTGGAAAGGCAGCTCGGAGCCCTGACAGCTGGGCAGGCGTGCCGTGTCTGGGCGCTGCTTTTCAGCCTCCTGCCACGAGCAGGAGGAAACTTGTTATCAGCAGTTTGTCACATGTGCTTAGCATTCCTTGCAAATGTTGGTATTTTTAACAGCAAAGTGCTGACAGCAAACTGCAGCTTCCAGGCTAGGAACTTTAAAATTAAAAAAAAAAACCTAACAGCAGCACCAAGAATCTGGCCCGATAATGGTACAGTTTGGCTTTGGCCAGCTCTGATTTTGGCCTGGTTGCACCTGTATCTCTCCACAGCGAGACTGTCCTGCAGGTCTGGGTTATTTTCTCTCCTGAGATGCTGCGTACGTTGTCCTGGAGCCGCTCGGTGCTATCAAAGTGGAGTGGGAGCTTGGAGTGTGTACGCCAACTTCAGAGAAAAGGCTTTGACTAGCTGGCCATGCTTCACTGCACTCAAACTGGGGGTAAGCAGGGAGTATTTAACGGCACTCGAAAACACTGCTGCTCAGCTGGTGAGTAAAAGAAGAGACCAGTTCGTGCTCAGTGTTTAATGCTGCCTTGAAGGCACAGATGGGAGCCAGAGGGAATGAGCAATTTTCCACTCAGACCTGCAAGGTGGATCTCAATACGTACATATGACATACGCATATCCTGCACGCACGCCCTTGGGGTGTCCAGGCAGGGATAACCGATCCAGCGAGCCTTTCTCCTGTGCGTGGCGTTTGCTGAGAGCCCAGCTCCAGAGCAGGAGTGTTACTGGTGTTCCTGAGTACTGCCACAGCCTGTGTGGTGGGAGATATCACCCATGCCAACATCTGCTACAGTGGAGCTACAGGTGGAGCTCGGGACCTTCCAAGGGGATTTTTTTGGCATATAGTTTGGGTTGCTGCTTACACCTTCTGGGTGGGTGACCTGAGGATCCTGGCAGTGCGGTGGCCAGGGGTCTCATCAGTAGTGTGGTTTGCTGTCCCAGCATCTATTTGGTAGATTGAAGGAAACCAGATACATCTCTTTTCTCCTACTTCACAGGAGACCTCCAGAGGACACAGGGGGACTAACACCAGTTGAGGCATTTCCAAGTTCTGAAATTCTATTCTAAACATTTTCAGAACTTAAAAAATGATTTCTAGCCTTTTAGAGGGTTCATTTTATATGCTTTTTGTTATTCATGCATTATTTTATGAAAGAGCAGTCAAACCAATGACTTGTCATAATATGACATTATTGCTGAAACATTGTCTTATTTTAATGTCATTTATAAAAATCAGCAACTATGACAGATCAGTGCTTGTTAAAATATGTAATCTTCTTTTCTAGATCCAAATGTCTCTGCCATATGGAGCAGTGATGGAAGGGATGAGTGGTTTGTTTGTTTGTTCAAAGTTTCCTCTGGAGTGGGCAGTCTTAGAAGGCCATGGCCAGGTGATGAGTTGTTGGTTTTCTGGAGCTAACATAAAGCCCAGACATATTCCACATTGTGCACCCTGGGTACTTGTGCAGAAATAAAATGTAGTGCCCATTTCTGGTGTAGGTCACTACAGATTTGCTGGGTGACCTGATGGAGATCATCCTCAATACCACTGACCAAGAAATCCCAAGGTGAGCTTAATTTCCTCCTGTCAAACAGCACTGCCTTTTGTTTCCAAGACGTAAGTTTGTCACAGTGAGCTGTTCAGGCGCAGGAAACGAGCACCGTGTGAGAGCCGGTGTAGCTGTGGGGTTTGGTGCTCTGTGAACATGCTGTGTATTGTATTGTCTGTCACAGCTGGAGGTCAACACCTAGAGCAGGGCATGATCTGAAATGCCATCAGTGCATTTCTGGCTGCCTTGCTGTATTTCAAACTGGGACGGTTACAAGCAAGGAACCCAACTGCTCGTAGTTCAGAGATCCTATACGTTGATATTGCCCTCTGTTTCTTGGGGTGTGAAGCACGGGGCTGAAGGGGCTGCCTGCTCCTGGCCGTCACGGTAAGTGTGGGGTGTCCTGCACGCCTACATGCTCTCGACTCCATCACTTTTTTTTTTTTTTTGAGGTGAACAACAGCATAAGCGAGATGAACACGCATTCATGGTTTTCTTTTTGAAGTTGCCCCGTGCTGAGAGTCTGAGCTGTTCAAAAGCATCTAAATGAGAGATACATAATTGATCCTGACTCGCAAGCAATGCCCCTCTTGTCTCTTGACTCGTTGGCTTACTTTGATTTTGGGCAAATCCGCCACCTGTTTCTGTGATACCTTTCCCCATTTGCAAAAAGAGCTCTTGCTACTGCGCTAATCTGCTTCCAGTCTTCTCAGCCTGCATTTTTAAGCCATTTTTCCTGTTCTGTTTCTTTCGGGACATAGGTGCAGTGCCAGGCCTTGCCTCTCCATGGAGGTACAGAAGAGCAAGGTCAAAACAAGACACCAGTTCCAATTCTTGTCCCTTCTCCAAGAGAGCCATCCAGCCATTCCAGGACTCATTCTGTTCCACCTTGGGTTGTGAAAAACAATGGTTGGTTGGTTGGTTTTTTTTCTCCTCTTGCTTTAAAAAGCAAAAGTAAGCACTACTTCTTGTCTTTTAAGACTCTAAGAAATGTGCATGCTCTGATTTAAAAATGCCCTTGTGTCACAATTTATATACCCTTGAGCTCAACTCTTTATGAGGTTTTTTTTTATTAGAATATTGCTGTTATTTATTAAATCCCTGATAAAGCTACACTTAATGCTCCCATAATAGAACAAGCATCCTTAAAACTGCTGAATATGTTGTTTGTCACTGATGCAAAGTGTACTGATTAATTAAATAAGACTTAGAGATTTGTAAAGCAATTGCTCCAAAATGAAATGTTATTTACGTCTAAGTATATTAACAATTACAGAAACTTAATTTTTCCCTTAAACAATTTGTCTTGAAATTCCACTGATAGTAGCAATCTCATGATTTAATGATTTAAAAGTAATTTTCAATATTGAACACATTTGCAAAAGCTCAGCAATATTTTTCAAAATAAATAAGGCTGATATTTTGCATAAAGGCAATTTGAAAATTCTTAGGAGTGGAAAAGAACAAGGGAATTAAAACCATATCTGTATTTCTGTCCAGTTGTTAAAGTATTTTAGCTGTCATAACTGTAGTATATGAGTCCTAAAATGTCCTTGCGTTAAGATGAGTTTTTGATAACAAAAAGGTTGCCCATCTTGCTTTCATGGGTACGGTCTTCTGGGTTGTCTCAAGTCTTGCTTGTTATCTCTCAAGCGTTTACTGGGCAGGTAATCAGCCAGCACCAGACAAATTCAGTCCTTTGTCAAGCACTTTATCAAGGGCCCATCAAATGGCTGGGAGCTCGCTCAGTTACTCCAGTGAGACCTTACCGCCACGGCTGTATTAATTCAGCTTCAGAAGACAAAATCTCATTCACTCGGTTCCTCTTGTTTTCTCTTTTTCATGTAAATGGGAAGATGAATGATGCATCAGGTATCTGAGCCTCTCCTTCACCAAGGTCTTTGTCCGTATGTTTCCTTTTTATGTAATTAATGTCTAATAGGTACAGGGCTGAAGGTCTGAGGAAAGGTCAGGATTTCTAAGACCTTATGAGAGCTGGTGGGTGGTGTCGTTTAGAAAAACATTAACCCAAGATTTGGTCTCTAGCAGGGGAGTTTTCCGCAATCCTTTGGTACCATGTTTGCTATTGGATGGTTCCCAGCAACACCTCCTTCTGCTGAACCTCTTACGCAATTATCACCTGCAGCTCAGAAGTTCATTAGCAGCCTTGTTCCCAGCCTGGGTTACAAACATCAGTGAAAGCCCATAGGAACAGTTCTCATTAAACCTTTAGTGTGAAAGTACAGCCACACCCCAGCCATACATAACATTTTTTAATTAAATTATTTGTTTATTAAATTAATCAATGTCGCACAGTTCTGCTTACCCTTGTCCTTCAGACCTTCTGTTTTTACCACTCTCCGTATGGGGACCTGGGGATGTCCTTTGCGCTTTTTCTTTTTTCTTGGTCCCAGCCTTTGGGCTCAGGCCATGCTGTGGGGACCTGTGCCCCTCCACCTCCGTGGGTGAGGTATGGGAGCCTCTGAACCTTTTTTTCCCAAAGCACTTAGTCCTTCTTTGATGGACCTTCTTGTGAGACACTTAATAGAAGCTCTCCATGGGAGCAAGCTATAAGACTTGAGTGTTCTTGAATTTCTCTTTCATGTTTTCTTTATTAGAGAGAAGAATTTCCACAGGAGAGGTGAAAACGTAGAGTGGTTCAAAATGATTGTGTCTAGGTTTAATATTTTCAAAAACACATGGGAACCTTTTTAATTTCTCTGAATGGTGATGGGGTATAACGTGAAGCATGGTGTGTAACGTGAAGCACTTGAGCTTTATTTTAAAACTACTTTATTTTAAGTACATCGACCTTTTTGAAAAGGACTTATCTGAATCCGTGGTCTCTTCTCTCGTATGTGGAACGTTGTGCTGCAAATGTGTAGTAAGTAAATCTGTCATAAGGATTTTTATTATGCAATTCTGATGTGCAGGAACGATATCTAAGCTGTTTAGAGTCATTGATTGCTATTGAGCTAATGAGCCAAGTGCTAATCAATTCTCTAGGAACTGCCATGAAAAGCTATTATGCCTCCCACAGTGCCTACATTGACTGCTTATTGGCAGAGTGATTGTGTTATCTGCCTCAGATTTCACCAGACAGACTATAATAATCTAGGGAAATAATTTACCCTCAATGATACTATAAGGCATGTCTGAGAATGATGGAAGAGGAAGATGCCAATGAACTGCTGCATGGAGCCTTCTTTAATTGGGGATGTGTATTTACACACCGCATATTCTGCCGCCTCCGCCTAACGCGCACCAGGGCACCCGAGCTGGGTGGACATCTCTACCTGGCTCATTTTCTAGCACGGGAAATGCAGTAGATCTACTCTGAGGCTTCAGAAAAGCATTTGGTACAGTGTCCCAAGGGAAACTGGTGTGTAACCCAGGGGAGACATGACTTGGTGTGCTAGGCAGCAAAGGGGCTGAAGGATAGAACAGTGTTAGGTGGTTTCTTGAGTGGAAGGGCTGCATGGGCTGGGAAGGGCTGGGTTCAGCTTTTTGGCAGTGACTCGAGCACTTAACAGGTGGGAAAACTGGGAGATTTCACCAGGGCAAGAGAAGGGAGTGTGTGGTAGGTAGGGGTTAAAAAAGGGAGAATGATGTCACAGAACGATTTGGGTTGGAAGGGACCTTTGAAGGCCATCCAGTCCAACCCCCCTGCAAGGAACAGGGACATCATGGAAGTTAATAGTGAGAGTTTCAGGATGGATGTTAAGTTCTGTAGGATGGAAGTTAATAATGAAAATAGAAGCCTATGCTTGACTCCAATTTAGGAGTCATGATATATTCATGCCACCAGATGAGAGTGGATTAGTTGGATACAAGTGGAAGAGACTACAGAAACCTCAGTCGATCTTGGGATAACTATGGACCATCAGCCTGATCCTTGACTGCCTTATGTGTGGCGTTCCCAGGCTGACAGGGTGGGCATAATAACCAGGCTAGAGTGAAAAAACAGCTCTGTGGGATTCCGAAATCCTGAAAACGTAATTCCAAACCAAACTGGCTTTGGGAGATGCTTCCAAGATGTCTTGGCAAAGGATATTGCAGAGCAGGGAGTCTTCTCAGTTCTGTGTACAGAGCCCCCAGGAATTGGTGGACAAGGATATAAGAGGATAATGTTTGAAAAGAGGATTATAAAGTGGTGAAAATAAACATAGGCTGAAAATGACAAGACAGAGAATAATTCTGCTTTTTTAATGATGTCCCAAGCAATGTCAGCGTGGTTTTCTCCTCTCCTTCCTCCAGCACTGGCTCCTGCCAGAGAGCATTTGCAGCTGGATTTGCTTCTACCGCTGGTGAAGAGGGGCGCCTTGCAGTATCTGTGTCCATCCTCTTCCTCCTCCCTGCTTTTCCTTCTTCTTCCATCTTATGGGATGAGGCTTTATGGCTCATTTACAGGATTCTTGCTGTATTTAATAAGCCACTTACCATAGGATCTGTGACCTCTACACACTTCCCTTGCAACTTTATTCCAGCTTTCCGTATGGGCCCCGCGTGGCGTGGCGGACACGGGGGACACGCAGGCTTGGCGTTTGCCCTTTCCCAGGTGCCTCCCTTCAGCCTGCACTCCTCATTTCTCCTGCACCTTGGAAGCATCTGGTGAGCTCCCCACCGTACTGCAGCGTTTGTCGTGAGCTAGAGCCTCTGCTGATAAACTGCTAAATCAATGCCAGCTGCAACTGTAATGTCATCCCTCTTCCGTTATTTTCTCTTATTAGCCAGGAACATTAAAAACAAAGAAATTGATAGTGTATTTTCATTGATAAATACATTTAAATTTGTTTTAGCATCCAAAATGCTGATTAAGCTTTATAATAGAGTTTTGTACCTCAGAGCTTCATTTTACTAAACACTGATACAAGAAAATTGAAATATAATCTCATTTCTTTGCTAAGACAACCAAATTTTCCCACCCACAGTTAACTGCATTGTGTTGTTGATTGTTGTGTTGCTGGTTTGTTTTTGGTTTTGTTTTGTTTTTTTTTTAACAGAAGTGGAAAAAAATATGCAGGCTTGTCTGAAATAACCTTGTGCTATTCATGTCACCAGCTGTAAATCTTGGGACAATCTCAGACATTTTCACGTATCTTCTCAGCAGCCTGAAGGACGACGCTACATGGCTGGAGAGCATCAGCCTGGGCTTCCTGCTGGTAGGAAAGCAAATTATAGTTCTAATCTAATAAAATTGTAGGAAAAAAAAAAGGCACAATTGGTTGAAGCGGGGTAATGGGCAGACCTCTGCTGAGCTTGGCTGTCCGGGGTGCAGGGCTGAGCAAAAAAAGTGCTGGTGCAAGAGGTCCCTGGCTGCAGGACCCAGCTTACCCCCAGGTTCCTGGCACGGAGGGAGTTTGAGAGGAGAGAGTCCCAAATTATGAATCTTAGCTACTCCTGCCTCAAAGTGGAGCTGTAGCAACAATCCAGCACTTCCCCACAGCGGCGGCTCTGAACATCAAGGAGCCAAGGTAGTTTCTGTGCCACCAGGTACTGATCTTTCAGAAGCTCTTCCTGCTTCGCACAGAGGATTTTCCCACTGGAAGAAAAGAAATTCCACATGCAATTACTGAATTATAATGGAGAGCACTAATGTAGTCGCTTTGTAGTTGTGAACGCTGCAAGAATTTCATCGTATCCTTACGGAAGCTCTTGCTTAAAGCCATTGCCCACCCACGGCTGCGAGATAAAAGACAATTTGTGAATGCATTGGAAACTCTGCTGTTTGTGAGCAGGTAGCCTGGCGTGTGTTTGTCACACGTTCCCTCAGAGGCCGAACAAACTGTAACTGCCTCCGTGATGGCTGGTTGTGAAGAGACACGCTCGTGGTTAGAGGTGCGGAGGGATGAAGGGCTGCTTTTCTGCAAAAGGCCGAGGGGATGGATGTGCCGAGGAGGAGGGTCTGCCCTGCGGCAGCCCTCCTGGGAACGGGGACCCTCCCGAGGGTCTGCACGGGGTCTGGGGAAGGGCCAAGCACGCTCCTGGAGAAACTGCAGCAAAGCAGCGGGAGGTTTGTAACTCTGCAGACGTGCTTTTGCTGGCTGCGTCAGGGAAGGGCAATGCTGGACGTTCACGGTTTTTATCCAGAGTTTGACTCTCAAGAAGAGAAAAGGCAAATTTGCTGTTCTCCTTCGGTTGCTTCGCAGTGGTTAATCACACCAGCTCCTCAGACTGCGTGCTCAATTTCTTGGAATTTGCCTGGCCCCAGTTCCTGTCCGTAGCTTCTTGTCATGCCTGCCTCACCTAGATTAGAGACCTAACACCCGTTGTTTTCTCCCCGCAAAGGTACTTATATGTTGTAATCAAGGCTTCTCCTAATCATCTTTCTGATGAACTACGCAGATTAAACTCTTTAAATCTCTCCGGGTGAAGAACTTTCTCTAATAGTCAAATTATTTTTGTAGCTCATTTCTGCCCTCTCTCTAGTTTGTTGAAGGCTCTTTCAAACCAGAAAAGTCGGACTATGCAGTTTTGCACGCCCCGATGCTCTCCCCGCCGCCAGCCCCGTGTCTGCAGACCCAGGGGCTGCAGTGCCGTTGGTCCGTGCTGGTGGCCCTGCCGAAGCATGGAGAGAAGGACTGGCAGCTTCCCGAGGAGCAGCTGGGCAATTTCATTCCAGAGCAGGACCAAACCCACTCAGGGGCTGCTGGAGATGTTCATTTGACCTGATGTTAAATGCCAGTGCTGGGGTTCCCGTATTCCAACTTCTCCACCCAGACCACCCCAGGCATCTTTCAAACTCATTGCACTCCAGGACTGCAGACCGGACACCACCTCTAGCTCTCCAGGTACTTCTCTGCTGTCCATCGGCGTCACCCACAATGAATATTTTTTCAGTCACTGATTAAAACTGGTGATGAGGCTGCAGGGCCGATGCTGACCCGTGCAGATGCCTGTCTAGCAAGTTCTCCTGGCTCCCGTTATTTCCCTCTCTCCTCAGTACGCCGTTCACCTCAGTGATTAATGGATGTTTCTGGGCTCTCAGTGGTGCAAAGCCAAATGCCTTGTGAAAATCTGGATGCTGGATTAGATGTACCCAGACATCCTGCTCAAGTCTTTAGTGCCATGAAATAATAAAATAATTTTTTTTTACAATATATATTTTTTCCTTTTTTTTTTTTTGCAGGCTTGTTTATAACCACACCCTTAACTCCCTTAATTGAATATTTCTGGTTTCCTACAGTTTTTGTCTGGAATTTCTTTTGGACTAATGAACCTGTCTACTCAAGTGTGTCCTTTGAACACTGACGGGTTTTTCAGTCTTTTGCCCTTTTCACCAAAATTTCAATTAATATATATGTGTATATATAAAAAAATATATATATGTGCATGTATGCATCTAAATGACTTCATCGACCATCTTAACAGTTATTTTTATTTACCTGGGCTTTAACAATTTTCAGGCTCCATACATCTTTAACACCTTCTCTGGCTGTGAAGGAACGGGAAATAGTTGACCATCATCATGTAAAGTTTATTCACCCATTTAATTCTTTCAAATCCAGGAAAACACTGCTTTTAAGTGGATCTCATTTTTCTCAATGTTACTGGCGAACTTGCTATTTAATGACGGATCTTTTGTCTGAAGTGCCGGTGTGATGTCGTTGGAGGGCGGCCAGGCTCTCCCCAGTCCCGCCGCGTGTTGTGCTGCACTGGAGGCTGTTGGTGAAGCGGCCGCTCGTGGTGCCGTACCGCTTCTGGGGCGGCCTGCAGCGCCTGTCCAGCCCACAGCTGTTAGGGCTGGTGTTCCTTAGCACCGCGGGTGAGCCGTGTCCACTCAAGGTCCTGGAGGCCTCGGTTTGCCGTAGCTGGAGGAGAGATCAGAGAGGTTTTTCTGGGTGCAGCCCTTGCCCTTTGGTGGGCTGAAAGCCAATGCTGACATCTCTATTGGCATCTTCATCCCACCAGGGACATTGCATCTTCCCCGGCTGGCGTGAGTGTCCGTTCTCAGAGTCACTCTCTGGTTTGCAGGCAATTAAGGAAACAGGGAGGAAAACCACAAACTTCTCTTTGCTCCTGGCTGCAACATTTCAACTTGTTTATGGTTTGCTGAGTTTGAATTTAAGCTGTGTTGGCCTTGTTAGTGCCCAACCTTCTGGTGTTAAATTGAGCGCGTTGCTGGATGTGCCAGCCAGCCTCTAGCCCAGCCCGTTAGCTCCCTTGCCTGGGAGAAGTGGTCTGCCTCATTTGCGCAGCCTCCATCCCACAATGTGCTACAGAACTAATTTTTATTTTATTTTTTTCCATTTTTATGCCCATCATATATCAAGTGGTTCAGCTGCAGTATCTTCTGCAGTCTTCCTGCAGCAGGACCAGGAAGGTCCCTGAGAAGACCCCTTGGAATTCTTTCCTGCATTTCTTTTCCAGAGCTGGAGACATTTGTTAATTTGCTCTTCTTTACGCTTCTCTCAGGCAACATTTTAGGAGAAGTTTCTAGTATGGAGTGAAAATCAGATGAGCCAAGTGTTTAGAGTGTTTTGAAGTGTTTTGCTTCACACAAGCCATTTGGCGCTATTGGCAATAGTGAAATATGGACCAAGCATATCAGCATAATTCCTGCGGTGCCTGCTACTGGTTGGATGATGGCATGTTTACAGTGCAGCTTTTTGCTTGGTCCTGATTGCAGCTGGCATCCCCTGGATCACAGGTGCAGCTCCCACGCGGGCAGAGACAGGAAATATTTTGCAAAGAGCTAAAGAGCTTCCATCTCAATCAGATTTCAGATACTTTTTTTTTTTTTTTTTTTTTTTTTTCTCTCCCCAAGATGGAGAGAAACTATGAAGGCAGAATTTGGCTGGTTCCTTAGTAAACACAATAATCTTTGGGATGTAAACAGCTGGGACTTTCTGTTGGCTTGGTGGAGTGAGAGGAACTTGCTTGCGTGTGCTTGGAGGCTTCATGAAAATAGGAGCAGACGTCCCGGTCCGGGGGATGCAGGAGGCTGCCGCCCTCCCCAGACCCAGTGGTGATGGTGGTCCCAGGCGTGTGGGCGAGGAGCAGCGGTGCGTGTGCTCCGGCTGTCCCCAAACCCCAGCGTACCCAGTGAGTACGCTGAGTGCTTGGCGTGCTGCCGAACGCCCACGAGAGCTCTGGGTTCGGCGGTGCCCTCCCAGCCACTCTCAGCACCCGACTGCCATTCTCCCTATGTCGAGTCACCACCTGACTTTGGTTCCCTCTGTCCCTTTAGTGCCATTTTCCACACGGTGAACAGCCAGTTGTGTTAACAGGATATTAATGAGAACAGCAGCAAAACTCCCTTGTTACTCGGAGCTGTGCAAATAGCAATTGTTGTGTTGTTAACGACCTTGTTCTCCACCACCGTATTTTCTCCTTTGGGTACCACTTTCCAGTAAGAGTTGACTCACATGAGTACGCTTTGGTTAACTTCTTTTTTTCCCTTTTGCCATAGGAAGTTCTGAAGAAAGATGTTGGACAACAGGGTCCAGAGGAAAAGAAAGTTGAAGTGCTGGGTTTGGGTGATGTTACCAGTATCGGTAAAGCAAGCACCTCAACTTAGAAGGCCACCTTGGGTTTTCTACTTCTTTTTGTGTGGTGGTAATGATATATGACTCGGTTTAACAGAAGATAAACAAAATTACTAAAGAAAATAAGTTTGTCATAAAATTATGAGATATTCTCTGATGTGGATTTTTAGGAAATGCTAAAATGTTTATTTTCTCTATTAGCAAAACTGCAGACAATGGTAGCATTTTCTTAAGGCATGGGAAATTAGAAGACAGCTAAATGGGAGGAAGAACAAGCACATTTTTCATTATAAAGGAGGAGGTTTTTAGAAATAAAGGAGCTGAACCATGACTGATGAGTTTAGGTTAAGTTCTCCTCTCTACCAAGGGCTTGCTGTGCAGCTCAGATAATTAAATTTCTGTGTCTCATTTTGTCTGTCCACAGCTTTTCCTTCTGAGTTTGTATTTGTTGAATGTGACCTGCTGGTAAAGGCTGGATCGCCTGCCCTAATGTCACCTTTGTGCTTTGTCCTTTGCTGTAGGTAGCAAAGCACATCTGAGATAGATTGGAAAAACCCATCATGGAATTTATCTAACCCAAACTGGGTGACTAGCAGGAGACTTGGAGCTCCTTCAACAAAAGCCAGCTTTTATTTAAGTGCAGCCTAATAAATGCGCAGCAGTATGAGCCCCAAGGGTCTGCTGCAGCTCACATTTGCCTTTCCTGAGTTAAAAAAAAAGAATTAATTATTGTTGAAGTGACTTTACTTTCCAACAGTACTCCGTGGTTTACTTGTAGGACTTGATTCTCCAGTAGTCTGTGGTTCATTTCTTTGTTGTAGACAACATACTGCCACAAAAAAAAAGTTTAGTTTCTCCTTATTGTTGAAAGTAGAACTTATTTTTTACATGCCTCGCTATTCTTTAGAGGGACAGGGGAAGGAAAAGTTAAAATATGAAATTATCGCGGGATGGGGAGGTTGTTTATTATGAGAAGTTTGAAATGGAAGAGAATGGCTTTAGAGATCTGCAGGCCAGCTCATCCAGGAGCGGTGAGTTTAGGACAGGAGTTGTAAGGAGCTGTGTGGACTCGTTCTGCAGGAGTGTGGAGCAGATGGTTCTGGTGCTCCCTCCCAGCCCTGCAATCTGTGCATCTGAGGGAGCGAAACCTGCTTTATAAATGTGCAAAGTTCACGTACCTCCACCTGCAGGGGTTTTTACGTGAGCTTGAAATAATGGATGGTACTAGTACAGAATCATATTTTCAAAGACTTAATAATATGATACAAATTAAGTGTTTTGGGCAAAAGAGGAAAGATAGCAGAATATTCCTATTTTATTCTCATGAGACCTTTTTTCTATAAATTGTAACTGTGCAGCATATATGTTCTCTGACATCAGAATTTATCAAGGAAGCACTTTGGCTGGGCAATTGCTGTGTGAAAAATTAAGGGGTTTGCCTTGTTCCACCGACATGTTTTGGTTTCACTGTTGAATAAAAATAGATTTTTAACTAACATTCACATAAACTAAAAAAAAAATCCGGAACAGAGCCCATTTTCATTTCAGAGGCGGATTCAGCACAGTCTGGTGAAACTGGAACAGTTCACTCGGTTACTCTAAGTACTAAGGGCCATTATTACAAACGCAGTGAAAAAAACTAATGAACATTGTGGGGATGCTAATTTCTATCAGCCAACTGCGACACATCAGCCAGCTTTCCTGTGCAAACAGGTTGAAGGGAAAAGGGTAAGCCAGAGCTACTTTCCATTCTGGAAGCGCAGCGGCTGTTCCTGGATACTGTGCAAACCCAAAGTGACTGAGACCCGACAACTGAATTTCTCTAGAAAACAGTCTGCAGTTCAGAGCGTGCCTTTTTCTTTTTTTTTTTCTTTTTTTTCTTTCTTTTTTTTTTTTTTTTAATTCTTTTGCAAGTCAGAAGTTAGGTTTGGTTTTAACGTTTGCCAATTAAAGCAGGCTTTCTTTGAGGCCATTTCCCCTGGCAGAAGTCTGCGATCCTTGATGTGCTGAGAGGATTCAGTCCATACCAGCCATAGGAACTAATACCTTCTAAATGAATGGACGGTATCCATTCCCCCAGCAATTGAAGTGCTGTCTGGTCAGGCAGCAGGCTCCTAGCAAAGGCTTAAGGTCTGAGTACCTGGAAAATTCAATCCTGTTTCACCCTTGTACTCCCAGGACACCTTCTGCAACTCCTCAGGACGCAGGAGCCTTCCCTTCTTTGATAAGGAAAGAAAGTGACCCCCAAGGAGGGGTTATAGGCATGGGTGCTGCTGTTGCACTGATCTAATCTGCATATTTATTCATTTTCCAAGGCGCACAGTTGATTTCTGGCAGTGGGGAGGCCGGTTATCCGGAGAGGCAAAGTGCGCGGCGGGGTGCTGATGGAGCCGGTGCAGGAGAAGATGAGCAATCACAGGCAGATGAGCCTGGATTAGTCAGACGCGCCTGCGACCGAGACGTGATCGATGCCATTAGCATCACCTGGCACAGCCCTGGGGAAAGTGCTATTTCTGGCAGGCACCTTGATTTCCAGAGAATGGAGCTGATTTATGATTAGGAAAGGCTGCTGGTGGACTGGCTGGCTGCTGGAGAAGTTAATCACTTGATATGAGGAAACCATTATTTGTTTGACGTTCCCGACTCGTGTTGTAAAGATTTTGTGTCAGGTGGTGTTCGTGCAGGAACGCAAAGAGCCTTATTCTCATTTCACTGCGGTTGTAACTCACACGGAGAGGTCTTGGAACACCTTTGCTGGCTGGAAGCAGGCAAGGCTTTAGGGTCCGCTCAGTGCTGGCTGGCAGGGGAGCATGTGTTCAGGCATGGATCTTTACGAATCTCCACAAAGCAAAGGCAAAAGGCATCCTGACGCCATGCTTCTGGACACAGGGGCTGTTCCCGTGGCAGTAGGCGATGCTCTGCTCCAGGCTGGTGGAGTCTGCTCCTTCCCAAGCATCCTGCACACTATCTCCTAGGCATAAGAGGTGGGAAAACATTGGACCCCGCAGCGCTTTCAGAGGTGTGGGACATGTCCTGCAAGAAGACAACCACCAGAGCCTCCTACCTGAGCTCGGTCCGGGTGGTAAGACCTTTGCGCCACGCAACCATCCCGGAATTCCTCCCCCATGCTCGCTGACATGGGCAGCTGCTATGGGCCCTGTCCCTTCTTAAAGACACTTGGTGAAATGCTGTACAACTGGACTTCTGTATTTTTTAAGGGTCTCAAACCGGCATGGCTGGGAGGGGGAAGCGATGGTGTGTGTGACCTGTCTTTCCAGTGTCTTGTTTCTCCAGCATGGCAGCATGATAAGGAGTCAACCACATCTTTGACTTATGGAGTAAAAAGTGCCTTGCTTTCCCTGTAAAACACTGACCGGAAAATTTCAAAACTATTTCCCTGGGAAACTTTCTGAACAGATTCACTGTACATCAAAAACCAGTGTGACGTGAAAACACATTTGGAGATACTTTGTATTTAATGTTGGAAAACAGTGGCACAAACTTTGGCTAAAATGAAAGGTTTTCACCAGAACTACCGCTTTCCCATCCGATTTGCAGTGTGTCAGCACAGTGGAAGGAGACTAGATGGAAGGCAACATAAATTATTTAATTAAATCAACACCCCCCCTACCAGGAAAAGACTGTGATACTCTGTACCCCGTGTGTTTGATTTCATAGAAGCAAGCGTCTCAACTACCTGGGTTTCCACTCCAGCTGCGTGTTGAGCACACAGTGAGGTTTGTCTGTCTTCAGCGAAGAACTTCAGAACAAGCTGAATGTCAAGAGGTGTCCATCCAAACTGCTGAATGACTCATTTGAAGATTATTATTTAAACATTTCAACCGAATCAAGAAATCTGTCCATCCAAAATCAGAAGTAGCAGTTAAGTGTTAGCCCGTCCCATGGCGGGCCAAGGCAGGCGATGTTCGGTACAAGAGAATTACAGCTGGTGAAAATTCTGCACTAAGCTGACCAAGAGGCTGCTTTTAAATTTGTCGAGCGAGTGCTAATAACATCTGCAGGTCACCTCTGACAGCCAGAGCTGAAACTGTGCCCACAGCGCGTGCTCTGAGGGGAGAAAATGGCCTGATATGGGTAAGGATGAGTTTGAGAGGGATGTAAGTACCCTACAGAGAGCATGGAGAACTGGAATGAGTCAAAGAGATAACAGGGACTGCATGGACTTGAAAAATGAGTGACAGTGATGACTGTATGTGTTTTTCTGGCATGGGGAGTCCATGGTTCAGTTGGGGAAGGCTGGATTTACTCCGTTCCTACTGGCACAGGTGTGGTTTCATCTCTCCGGCTCCATCGGCCTGCTGATGCACAGGTCTCTGGGGCGGCTGGGTCTGATGGTGTCAGCGGCGCTGATGTCCCGGTTAGGCAGGTGATCCCACCTACAGGTACTCAGTGCTGTGAGCCTGTGTTGACTTGTCCCAATTAGGAAAAATCACCTGAAGGCCTACTGGAAAAACATTGTGAAAGGACACAGGCAGCTGGTTTAGATTCGGTATTTACTGCAAAAAAGGCTTCTGAGAAACTGAAGGCAGAAAGTAATTTGGATGATAATAACCATAAAACAATACAAAATGATGGAATGTGTTATTCTAAAGAAAGGAAGGCAGGAGAACAACAGAATAACGATAAAGGAGTTCAAAAAAGCAGACTTGAATGAAGCATCAGCAAGGGCCTCCCGGGAGGGTGTTCAAAGGCAGAAGGAACTGCAGCAGAACTGGCTGATACCCAACGACGCCGCTTTAAACGCGCAGCAAGCACCTCCTGTTGCAAAGGGAAGACAGGCGTTCCCGAGGCTGCTCCTCGGCTCTCTGAGGACGTGGAGAAATAAAAGGAATCCTCCCAAAACCAGAAATAAGGACAGATAACTAAGGATGAGTATAAAGGAATAAACTCCTGCCTGTAAGGATAAAATCAGGAAGCAGAAGGCATAAAACAGGCAAAGAACATAAAAGACAAAAAGGCGGATGCTGATAAACGCATCAGAACCAAGAGGAAGACAAAGGGATGTACAGCGCGGGTACCAAGCAGCGCAGGGAAGCGGACGAAGGCTAAACTGTTCAATGTCTATTGTTTCAGCCTTCAGAAAAATGTTAATTGTGACCAACACTGGCTGCAATTAATTTTAACAAGGGGATAACAGGGGAAGAAAAGATTCAAGTATACTTAGATAATTTAGAGGTTTCCAAGCTGTGGGAGCCTGGTGAAATCCACCCTAGAATACTCCCTGAATTGCTGAAAAAAACCCCTGAATCGGTGGTGATTATCCCTGGGGAGGTGAGGAATCCGCGGAGAGCGCTGCAGGATGGCGCACAGAGCACTGCTCCCTCAAAGGCACTCGGGCAATTGCAGAGCTGGAAGCCTACATCAAGTACCTGAGAAGGTACTAGGGCAAGTGATGAAGCAATCAGTGTGTGGGTACGTAGAGGATATTAAGATGGTAATAAAGAGCCAATGGGTTTTACTTGGCATTTTTTCACCTGGTTGTTAAAGAACTGCTTTAAGTGGCCCACAGCTGGCAGTGGTGCCCCTTTCTGAAGCATCGGCAGATCTCAGATAATTACAAAAGAAAAGCAAACCTGCATCTAGAGGAGAGCTCACCTCAAGCTACGCATCCTCTCTGAAGATGGTTGGTGTATTTGATGGCTTGAGTTTCAAACAACAAAAGAAGTTAAAAGAAAGTTTTAAAGAGATCCCAAGTTGGGGTGGGACAACCACCACAAGAATCTTGAATAATTTTGGTTGGGAGGGACCCCTGGAGGTCCCTGGTCCAACCTCTTCCTCAAAGTAGCATGAGCCTCAGAGTCAGGTCAGGTTGCTCGGGGGCTTGTCTGTTTGCATCGTGAATGTTCTTGGAGGTGAAGGGTCTACAGCTTGTCCAGGACCTTGTTCCAGTGTATTTGACAAAGCTGTAATCCCACCAGTCAGGATTTTCTTCTGATCTCAGCCTCTGGACATTTGTAGAGGAACAGATAATCACTACATCTGCTAGCACCTTTCTGTATGTGTACTATACCCCTGAAGGCATACTTCTACTCATATCATATACAAAAGAAATATTTTAAAATTAAAAATGTTATAAATATTTGTTATAAATAATTTCAATTTAAATTTTACATTTATTATTCATAAAATTAGTTTGGGAAACCCTGCACTTCAGGGAGTGGGAACATCCTAGCTTGGGTCTATTTTGGCTTATGGGATTCCTTCTAAAGATTTCTTTTTGTGCAAAGGCATTGTGGCACTAGAGCTAAGAAAATCTTTGATGGTGTTATTTATTTGGAGCAGTTCTCAGAGTTTTATAAGCTCTGAATCAGCGCGTGCTGGAAAGAGGCGAATATTCCTGTTCTTTGCTTGTGTGATGTGCTTTTCCATAGAACCCAAATACCAAAACCCTGAGACATATCTTAAACACTTGTGACCAACAACTGCATTGGGGAAGAATATCCTTATGATGTAATTTTTTTTTTCCCTTTTGCAGAATCCTTTTAATAGAAAAGCAAGAAAGACATCTGAATGAATTTTGTATGTTCCCTGAACAGCTCAAGCCTTTGAAATAACTCAGCTTGAAGTTTTAGTCAATATGAATGGAGACATTTAAAAAAAATCTGTGTGCTCTTCTGTCAATAAGAGATGGCAAAAGGCTAAAAAGATGAAAATAGACAGCAGAGTCGGAGATGCAACCAGTACTAAGCCACCTCCACGGGGAGCGAGCCATTGGTAACTGTAATCGGCAAATCTGATATGAACTTATAGCAGTATTGATAACTAAAGAAGCACCTTTCCTGCATTCCTTTGAAAAAACATTAGTGACTTCGCCTCTCCAAAACCTAGCCCAATTTGATTTTTGAAACAGGTGTATCTAACAGTTACATAATTTGAGCATTCACAAGTATCCTTGATAGGGGGGCTTGTGTTGGCCAGTGCCTTCACTCCCTTCCATGATAAATGTATGCATGTATCAACATAAAGTGAAAATATTTCTTTTAATTTAGAATACAGGTAAAATTTTAGTTAAACTAGCAAGCTTTCCATACATCAGAGCAGCTTGGACCAAGGGACTATGCTGTTCTGGGAGACAAGACTGGAGACAGCCCTGGCCCGTGCAGCAGAGCAGGGTCAGGATGCCTGGGCTTGGCTCGGACACCTCTGCTGTGCCTCGCAGCGCGGGACCGCTGACCGGTTCCCTGCCAGCCCAGGCATCGCCTCATCAAGGCCCACTGTGTGACATGGAAACGGCCCATGTCTGGCGCTGCTCTTAAACTCCCTCTTAAATTCCCTCCTTTCCCACCTCACTTTGCAAATTCTGAGCTCTCTGGGGAGCGCAGCAAGGAGAGGGGTTAGGCTCGGCTGTCAAGTGGCAGTGAGCAGTCAGCTTTACGTGAACCATCAAGAACCAAATGACTGGGGGAATGGAGAAACATCTCTGTGGCCAGGAATTTCAGAAACCTCCAAACCTGGAAGTTTTGGCTGTGTTCACCAACTGTTTCTGCTGCAGGGCTGTGGTGTTTTCTAACCTTTAGCTGTGCAGCGCAGCATTCCTGGTGCCACACGGTGAATAAGATGCCTTTTGAAATGAAATTAAGATCAAACAGTGTTGTGCTAGTCAAGTTTGAGATCCCTTACGCTTCTCCTAAATGTCGAGGACACTCCAGAGGTTAGCACAGTGACTTGTGCCAGTGTATGCCTCTTGACTTGATTGGATTTGATCATTATGAGTTTGTCCTGTTTCTGGCTGGGACAGAGTTAATTCTCACTGGAGCTGGGGCTGGGGACACAGCTGGGATAGGTTCCTCATTAGCCCACAGCTGGGACAGCTAATTACCCAAATGAGCCCCAGGGCTGGGCCATCCCAGGGCCATCCTGCTCAGGGGATAAAGTGGGGCTGGGGCTGAGGGGCAGGTTTGGCTGCTGGGGAGGGGGCTGGGCACCACGATCCCCCTGAGCTGTGGTATGGTGAGTTGTGTGCTTAAGGGTATGCTGTTATTGGGTTTGTTTTCCCTTTTTGTTTTCTTTTCCTCTATTGTTCTCTTAAACTATTTTTTTCTCAACCTGTGAATTTTGCTTTCTGTTCTTCCCCAACTCTTCTCCCCAACCCACCTCAGCAGGCAGTGAGGGGGAGTGGGTGAGCAACTGCGTGGTGTTTTAGCTGCTGAGCAGGGCTAAACCATGACAGAGTTGTACGAGCCTGGAACACTGGAGAGCTTTATATACAGATGTAGCAGAGAATTTTTGATGGGGAACTTCTGAGCAACCTGCAAGTGGAGTCCCCAGCCTTCTCATTGTGAATGGTACTACAAGAGAATTCAAACCCACTTTGGTATTTCTTGCAGCCTGCACCAACGTAGCAAAATATGGAGTTTAGAATCATAGAATCATAGAATGGTTAGGGTTGGAAGGGACCTTCAAAGGTTATCTGGTCCAACCCCCCTGCAAGGAGCAGGGACATCCCTGACTAGATCAGGTTGCTCAGAGCCTCATCCAGCCTGGCCTTGAATGTTTAGTTTTTGAAAGAATTGGAGAAGTATGTAGATGCTAAAAAGAAGTCAGAAGCATTGGACTGTGAGATATGCAAGACAAGGTAAAAAAGGTAGGGTGAATGAGGGATGTCTCACATGAAAAACCCTGTATCAGAATTTAGCTTTTACTTCTCATTAACGTGGATAACAAAAATGGTTTTGCTGTGCACTGTTTGTCCTGGTCCTGGAAAGGGCTTTCATACCAAGGGTCAGATTCGTCTCACTTAACTTAATAATATCTAGCGTAAACTATTTGTCAAGGCCTGCACTACAGCCCTACAACCTGTCGTATCTCACGTGCACGTTGCAGTTTGCAAATGCCATGTGTCTGGCTACACGGGGAGTCTGCACCCCTGAGTATCTTTGAAGTACTCAGTGTTAGGAGAGATAAAATCCCTTGTTAGACTCCATCGTGTATGAGACAGTGGATTGGTCAATGTCTGACCAGACTATAACAGATCGAGCAGCCTGGGAGCATTCTCCTTTGAGCAGCATTCCTGAGCCAGCTGGTGGGACAGAAACGAAAGTTCCCAGGCTGATGGCAGCTCTGAGTGCTGTGAAGTTATGTGGGTCTCCTGGGTGGCTTGGACTTGGGTTTATAAGTAAGTACTTATTTTTACTTAAAAGTAAAAATTGAGAACCTTAGTTGGACCCATAAACAGCAAATGATGCTTTTGATGACTTGTTTTGACTTTTTAGTGGATTCTTCAGGCTTGTAAGGAAAACACAGCTTTGTTCCCCCGCCCCACCTCTCCTCTTATCAAAAACACTTGCTAGGTGAGGACTTGGACTGGGGAAGGCTGGAACTTAAAATATCCCTGACTTGAGAGTGCCTGGTATGTGGATGTGCGCATCATTTAGCTGACTCACACTCTTCCTGCTGTCAGCTGGGTTTCACTTCGTGAAAAACAAGTTTGGGTTCAGTGAAATTTGGAAGGAAACAGTTGCTGGTGGTATAGAGGTTATTACGTAATGACGCATAGCGATTCATCAGAGCATTAGGTCTTGTATATCTCAACGCCTATCGTCCCTCGGGAGCCCATTCCCATGGAAACTTCATCATCAGTGCATCTCATCTCAAAGAAAACTTTGGTGTGAGGAGCATCTATGGAAAATACGTAGTTATGAGAAAAGCACCTGTGTTTCCTTCAGTGGGCACTAGGCAGTGGATCACTCTAGCAGTGCTGTTTGCAAATATCAAATAATAACGGGAAGTGTGACAATAATGAAGTAAGTAAGTAATCAGATGAACTGTTGGGTACAGGTGCCTACATTTACAACTCTTTCATCAAAGAGAAAATTAAGCGCTCTCAGAATATTATGGCAAATTGCTTGCTGTTATATGACTGCTAATCAGGTGGAGTACATAAATGCATCAGGAAAAAATCTTTAGCAATTATGGCAGTGGATGATTAAGGCACAGAGCACATCATGGGACAGTGAGCGGGCTCCTTTTCTCTGCCTACAGGTGTAAATGCTTTTTGTGAAAACAAACAACACAAGCCCAGAGCCACCGGCACCTCTGCTGAAGTTTGGCTGACGGGAGAGAGCACGGGAGAATGTGACTCCTGAGTCCATGCAGAGCCTTTAGCTACACGCTCCATTAGCAGGTGGGACGTGGGGTAGATGGGCATTACACCATGCCTGATGCTCTGATGCAGCCCAGAAGAGTTTGTGCCCCCAGGCCAAGCCCTGGAAAGCGGAACGGTGGGGCCATGCTCCGGCACCTCTCCTGCGTGCTCCCCCTCTCCAGCCACCCTGGGACACAGAGGGCACTGAACTGGCTGCTCCTCGAGCCTCTCCGGTTCCCGGCTGTGGCTGGGGGATCCGCATTTGACGTGGGCTACAAGCACACCCATGTCCAGAGGTGGGTTTATCCACCTCAACAGCTCCCAAGAGAAAACAGCACAGCTACTGCATCACCTCCTGCCTTTCCTACAGCTTTCAGAGCTAATATGCCTTCCTCCCTACTCTTTTCCACTCTCTGAGGCAGCTGATCAAGCCCTGAACTTTTTTCTTGCTTCCCTCTTCTCTTCTGGAGCTGCTCTGAGATGCAGCGAGGCTGCTGCCTGAGGTCTCTCCAGCCAAACCACTGCCTCTCAGCCTGGGCTCACCGCTTCTGGGGCTGCTGCAGACAAGCCTTGCTCTGTGCTTGGCTCTTCTGGGTCAGCTGGGACAGGAACAGATGGGTTTGAGGGGTCGGGGTTTGAGAGCAAGCTTTGACTCAGACAGCAAGCTGAAGACCACTCTCCTGTGCTTGCGAGGTGGGGACTCATCCTGGGGACTGGTGGGACTGTCCCTTGCATCCTCATCTCTGAGGGGAAGCTGGGATGCCCTGGCAGGATGAAGCAAGCTCTTATGCACCTTCTTCCTCCCCCGGAAACCTGTGCTCTAAGCTACAGGTAAAGCCAGTCTCTGCAGGTCCCTTTCTGCGGGGTGGCTTCATGGGTCCCTTCTCTATGAGCTGAGGAGGACGAGATAATTCAGAGTCATGGGATGCAACTGCAGATCTTGACTACAACACAGAGCAGCACGTGGTGGTGCTGAATCCAAGGACAATGTTGGAGCAGTGCCGTGCTAGGCTCCCGCAGGCAGCAGAGCTGGTATGAGGTTTCTGGAACAGCGCTTTCAGAACGGCGGAGTTCCTGTGCGGAGTTTGTGACAGCGTTTCCCAAGCCCTGCCTATGAATTGCAGGGATACAAAGCCAACAGCTGTGTCAATACATTGGGTCACCTTTGAATCCCTGATCAACAACCAAACCCTGTTTTCTGCTATTTGGAGACTAAAATTAGCACATTCCTCCAAGGGCATGAAAAATATCCTTTCATTTCAGCTGCACGTACGCATCCTTTCAGTTTATCATGGCATGAGTGTTACCAAGCGAGCGTCCTTCCATGCTCTGCCATAAAGACTGAGCTTTCCCTTGCCCAAGCCCGCTCCTCGCGTTGCACCTTAGCAAAGATCCGTGTGTTGTGAAAGCACGTAAGCTTTGTCAGCCTCAGTGACTCGCGATCAGCGTGGCGAGCCACACGAAAAAATGAATTGGGTTTTGGATATCAGGATAGGAGATAATATAATCCCATTATTAAAAAAAAAGGTATCTTCATCCGTTCTTCTCTGCTAGCTTCCAGCTCTCTGTTATTGGGCTTTACAAACCCTTCGTATTTCCTTTCATTTAATATCTGGTGAGTTTGGGGTTGGGAAGCTATTCCTGTGTTGGCATTTGAGTAGCAGATGTGCTAATATCTGCATGCATCCACTTAATCCACGCATAAAAAAACAAACTGCTGCCTTTTTTTTTTTTTTAATTGTGTGTGAGTCCACAGTGATGTATATATGTATATGCCGTCATCTTAGCCACTGCTTCACCCACAGAGCTCTGGGTACCCATTTGTGGTGGCTGCTGCAAACGCCTCGGAGATGCAGAAACTAAAGCTTCAGAAGTGCAAAGACAGACCTGAAGCCCTGGCTGGAGCTGGTAGGCAGTGCTTCCCGGTGCTACTTCTCTAATTCCTAGGTATCAGCCAACACCTGCAGCACTCCGGCCGTGCTGCCAAGTGATTACATCAGGGACGTTTATCAGCCCAATATATTTTAAGGCTGAGCACAGCAACGCGCTGAGAGCCCAGCGCACCCCCTGCAAGTTAGGAGAGCACTTTCCCTCGGCACGTTGTCTCACACCATCCTGGCACGGACCTGCCCCGCGGGACCACTTCTGTGCTGGAAGGTTTGCAAATCTATATCTTAATTTGGTACCAGCTGCTAGCAGCGTAGCTTTGACACCCCTGCATCATTCCTCCTTGTAGCCTACACGCTGCATCTCTTGGGCACTTTAAAGGTTTTCTAAACATATTTAGGAAAAAAAAAATGTTATTATATAATATTTGTTAGATCATGAGGGGTTTTTATAAACTTTAGGGTTTAGAGCCTCACAAGGAAGATGGTTACTGCTGTAATTTCTACAGCTTATATGATTAGAAATGGGAAACTAGAACTGGCATGGCTGTGCTCACAGAGGAGGAGCCCAGAGGCCTCCCTGGGCTCTTCTGCGCTGCGGGGACCCAAGGTTCCTCTGGCTGGAGTGTGGTGGTTGGGGACGCCGGTTATCCTGCACCTCCCGACAGGAGCTGACGTGTCACGGCAGATGCAGCCAGGATCGTTAGCGGTTCCCAGAGCCCTGTGAGAGTGTCCTGCTTGAGGTGACCGCGTGGGAGGACATGGCTGCATTCGTTGGATGCAAGTGCATCAGGCTGTGCACCCCATTAGCACTCCCACAGAGGCTTCTCCCGCCAGCTTTGCTCCGCGTAATGGTGGATGGCAGCTGCAGAAGGCCAGCGAGAGAAACAGAACACTTGTCCTCAGAAGGGAAATGTGTAATCTGCTCACATGCCTGCAAAATGAAAACCCACCCGTACCAGCAAACCCACTGGCTCCGCCGGTGAGTCTGTTTGCTTCTCGCGCTAAAGCTACAAAATCAAAAGAGACAGCGAGGAAAACGTGCCTGTCATCATTCACAAGGGCTACACATGTAACTTGGTGATTTCCAGTGCTAATATTCCTGCGGATACACTTCCCTGCATCCAGCGTTGCCCCTTGTTAACACTGGGAGAGTGCACCTACCTGCCCAGTTACCTGTGTCTGCGCTGCCCTGTAACTGGGATAGTCTCTGCCCGTGCAAACGGCAGGTGGGGTGGGTACCTTTGCGTGATGAAACCTCAGAATATATGGTTTTGGAACCAGGAAAACATTCAAGCTCCTAAATTATTTGTGGAGTGCCCCTTTCCCACTGATAAAGTGCTTGAGTGTTGTGTTGCTGAAAATAGTCTGTCTGGTGCGTTAGAGATGTATTTGGCCTACTGAAAACTTACTACTGTTATAAAATAAGCACACCATTGTATTCAGCACGTCACCAAAGAATCTCAGTGCACACCAATACGCTGATATTATGCAAATACGGCTCATAAACCAGACAGGGCCTGGGAGGCAGTTTGGTGTTCAGCTGTTGTGGTTACGGTTCTCATACACCTTTTGGAAAGTGCGTATCCTTTCTGGGACAATACCAACAAGCTGCAAATGTGCCTTACACTGAAAGACTAAACAAGGTCCATCTATTTAGTTTACCCAGTGCAAAAACATATTTTGTCTTTACCTGAATACTTGCAGGGGAGAAGGTTTCTGATAGCAAAGGGCTCCTTCATTTATCAAGCAAAGGTACAACAAGGTCCAGTAGCTGGGAGCAGCAGTCAAACAAGTTTGAAATAGAAAGAAAGCAGCTTCTTTAACACTGAGGAAATCAAACCTTCCCATCATCATAAGCAAGGTGATGTGGGTTTTCTATCACCTGAAATCTGCTCGAAGACAGGACACACTTCTCCATCAGTCTGCATCTGGGGAAGGTTCCAGCCTGCCGGCAGACTCAGCACCTGCTTCTGACTGTCCAGGAAAGGACAAACAAACTTGATTTTGTTAACTTAAAGAAACAGGTAAATTAGAATATGGAGCATACTGTCAGGTGGAAAAGGGTTTTGGGGATAGCAGGTGCAAATAAGATGAAGGCACGATTTAGCTTTAATCAGAGTTATGGCAGTTGCACATACATTGTGTACGGGAATTGACACGTACGTTTAATAGGCTGCTGAAGGAAGTGGTGGAGTCACCATCCCTGGAGGTGTTCAAAGAATGTGTGTATGTGGCACTCCGGGACATGGTTTAGTAGGCATGGTGGTGTTGGGTTGATGGTTGGACTTGATCATCCTCAAGGTCTCTTCCAACCTTCAGATTCTATGATTGTAGAGTGACTATGCGTACTTCACTTTAGACAGTGTTGTCTTTCCTCCAAATCCATATAGGACTGTGTGGGTACAGCTACCAAACCGACCCAACGGATTGTTAAATAGCCTGTTGATGTAGCTCAGGAGTCACGTAGAAAAAATATGGTTAGGTCGGTTTAACCCATGATTTTTGATAGCAGAGTCATCACTGTCTGTAAAGCTGATGTATCTGTTAGAGCTGGTTGATCCATTAAGGTGTTTAATGCCTGCAGAGACAGGACAAGGGGCAATGGCTTTAAACTGGCAGAGAGTAGGTTTGGATTGGACATGAGGAAGAAATTCTCCCCTGTGAGGGCAGTGAGGCACCAGCCCAGGTTGCCCAGAGAAGCTGTGGATGCCCCGTCCCTGGCAGTGCCCAAGGCCAGGTTGGACGGGGCTGTGAGCCTCTGACCAGCGGCCCATGGGGACGTTGTGGTACTTGCTGCCTGTGGGACATCCTCTTGGGAAGCAGGAGCTGTGTGGAGCCACTGGTGCTGCCCACCACCCCGACCCCGGCAGGGTACCCCGGGACAGCGCCGGCCGCGGGGCATGCTGCCGACTGCTTCCCAAAGAGATGGGGAGATGCTCGCTGCGCGCTGCCCCCCTGCCCCGCAGCACGGCTGGAGCGTTGGACCCCAGCGCCCTCACTCCAAAAGTGTGTATTTAAAAATGTATTCTTTACTTTAACGGAACACTTTGTGTATAACATTTCAAACATCCTTTTGTTTTTGCTCTTGGTGAAATCTGAGTGCAAAAACTTAATCATCTTGTGTTTGTTTATTTGTTTACTTGTTATTTATTTACTCAGCTTCCTTCTTGCTTCCCTCCAGCTCTGTGGGTTTCTGTGGAAGCACAGAGATAAGTTAATCTGAACAAAACATGGTGATACTTGAAAGAGTCCTTCCCATCAAATTATGGGGAACAACAGTTACTTTTCATCTACGTTCCATATTTTTATGTCGGCTCTAATCACCGTCTGCACCAGGCAGCATATGCCGGGAAGGGTTTCTTGTCCTAAATCACTCGGCTGCACGTCCCCCCGAGATGACCAAACAGCAGAGCCTGACAGGCTCCGAGACGTGGGGAACCGATGCCGATCAAAGACATAATAAATAATTCATGTGAAAAAAAGCAGTGGGAGGGGCTTTTTTTCCCCCAAGGGTCTATCCAAGTACAAAAATCTCCTTGGAATATTTATACTCATTTTTATTTTTAATTTTAAAGATTTTTTTTCTCTCCTTAAAACTGCTAATGACATCTATTTCATCATATTCAACGTTGCATTATATTTTAAAGATGACGTGCATTTTAATCCACTGTCTTTATAAATACCGGTTTATTTATTCATTTCAAAGGAGCCCTACGAAAGCCTTCGTCTGCCTCCCGTGGATCCTCCAGCGCCTGTTGTTTCCCCAGAGTGAGGGAGGCAGGGGTCCCCGGCAGCTGCCGCAGGTGCCGGAGCGGAGGGAGCTGCTGTGCGGCGTTGGCGATGGCGGTGGTGATGGCGAGGGCAGTGGTGATGGTGGTGGCCGCGATGGCAATGCATGCTCCAGCTTCTACAGCAGAGGGCAATAAAGTGAAGGTAAAATTTGTTTTTCCTCTATTAAATAAGAGTGGTTTGTAGGACAAAAGTAACTTAGAATCATTGAACAGTTTGGCTTGGAAGGGACCCTTAAATGTCTTATTAAATTATACTTACGTTATAGTTTATGACTTGATAACTGAATACATTGTTTACCTGCCAAATCCTTTATACGTTTGAGAAGCAGAACTCTTTCCATGTTGTTAATACATTGAACCAAGATTTTTCTTCCACAAAATTGCATTTTGTAAAGCTACGGTTGTACAGACCTTAAGTTTTACCATGACAAAGGTACTTATTTCTGGTTCTATTTTTTAACAATAGATGACTTTATAGTATTATCTGTCACGTGTTCAACTATTTATAACCACTCATGGAAAGAAATAAAGTTATTATTTCTCTCAGGAAGTTAGGATGCTGGCTGCAAATCCAAAACGCTTTGGATTTCTAGATAAACAGACCACTCTGTCCCATCGCGTGGGCTGCTCCTGCCAACGCTGCGTGGCAGCTGGGGGTTATTTTAAAGCTGAAAGCACTCAACTTCCCAGATCTTTAGCGCAGGGAGGAGAGAGGGAGGAATTGTCTTTAACATTCTTTACAGAAAGAGTCCCAACAACTATTGCCAGTGATGGAGAAAGAAGCTCGGCATGGAAACCTGGTAGGGGTGAGGTTAATGAGGTCTGGGCTAGAACTGGCTGGAAAGCAACTGGACTTGAACCAGCAGAGAATACACAGATGGTTTTAAAATGCTCGTGATTCAAATCTCAAGCAAGGAATTCATGATCATAGGAATCCAGTCTGCACCAATAGCCTGGAATGGATGCGCTGGTGAATCAGTGTGCTTCGGGGATGCAGCTGCTGCCTGGGATGGTCCCACGCTTGGGATGTGCCTGCTGTCAGCCCGAGCCTTGCGTCCGCCCTCCCTGCAGTGCCCCAAGCCACACCGCACACCGAAACAGGAGAAGCCGGTAAAGAAGGGCTGGGAATGGTAGGCTAGCAGTGTGCAAGCCGTTTTCTTCTGTCGTAGGCCTTCATTTATGCATTGTATAACTGCAGTGAGATCATGTCAGGAGCTGAATGGAATTTATCTCATGGCAGGATAGATCTGGAGCATCTGTTCTGCCCCTTTGGTGCTCAAGGAAGAACCATCCCAAGTGCTGGATCATCAGCACCCATGAACCTTCGAGGCTCACGTTTACTTCTGTAACCACTTCTCAGATAGAATCATAGAATCATTTATGTTGAAAAAGACCTTTAAGATAATCGAGTACAACTGTTAACCTAAGACTCCCAAGTCCGCTGCTAGCCCATGTCCTTAAGTGCCATGTCTACATGTTTTTTGAACGCCTCCAGGGATGGTGACTCCACCACTGCCCTGAGCAGCCTGCTCCAGTGCTTAACAACCCTTTGGTGAAGAAATTTTTCCTGATATCCAATCTAAACCTACCTTGGCACAACTTGAGGCTGTTTCTTCTCATCCTATCACTTGTTACCTGGGAAAAGAGACCGACCCCCACCTCCCTACACCCTCCTCTCAGGCAGTTGTAGAGAGCAACGAGGTCTCCCCTCAGCCTTCTCAGAGAGCCCTCAGACCCCACCTGCAATGCTTCCCTGGCAAATCCTAGCTGTTAGTCCCCTCCTGCGAACCAGTCACAGGTATCTGTTCCACCTTGGTTAAACTCAGACCTAACCAGTGGGCTCCAGGTCCTGCCCAGGACCTGTTTCACTTCGGAAGACCCCATGTTTCCACAGGGCATGCACTGTGCTGCTGAATACCGGCCTCCTTGACACCAGCAAATTCTCAACGGCAAGGATAACCAAAGCCGATGCTAACCTCTGCCTGTAGATTCTCGGGTTATATTTTCTGTTTATCAGTATTTTTTCTATTTCAAAAGAAATCATAAGTCAGTGTTCAGAAAGTGCTCCCTGGTTTAAATGAAGAATTATCCGCGGCGGCTATGATTTAAAACTTTTGGATCAACTGAGAAGTAATACCGACAGCTCTCCAGCTGACGTGCTGAGATTACCCTTTGTTTGATCTACCTATGCCTGAGCCAAGGATGTGCTCTTTACAATGCAAACCGAGCCCTTCGGATCATTTCTGAGCAGCTGATGATCTTTTCTCGCTTGCAGAGCCCTGGGAGGTCTGGTGGAGCCCTGCGGCTGCCACGGCCTGGCAGGGGCTGCACGAGGAGCGCTGCGTGCCCATCCTGCTTAACAGCACCTTAAATGGCTGTCTAAATGGCACCTTAAATGGTTTGTCTAAGGCTGTTTTGAAAGGTTACTCAGACAACACAGTTGTGCAGGAGGGCGAAGGCCAGTGCTGAAACCTCCCAGCACTGCGAAGCGAAGCCTGCGCTCCGGCATCGCGCGGCACAGCGTTGCCAGCTGTGGGAACTGGAACTGCCGTGAGGGAACGCCTGCCGTGAGGGAACCGGAAATCAGGGGGATTTTCTAGTGGAAAGGACGAGAAGTCAGCAAAAGAAGAGGCTGCCCATGTGATTTGTCGCTAATAAACAGCACCTTCCCCTCCAGCGGTGCTGCAGATTAGTGGGTTCAGTTAAGAAGAAGCTGGAGCTTGGGTCATTAAAAAGTGAAGGCAGCAAAGCTGGGCAGGAACCATTGCCTGGCATTTTAACGATCACCTGAAAGCACCCAGGGTATTACCGCTGCTGGCTGACAAGAGGCCTCTTTTCCTTCCTTCTCCTCTGCCTTTTTGCATCCCTGGGCTGGTTTGCTGCCAGCGTCCCTGCCAGCGACAATTCGTCGGGTCCTCGAACATCAAAACAGTGCTTTTTCCCCTGAAATTGTTTGCAGGCACAAGAAAGGAAGGTTGGATCCTAGCGTGAGGAGGAGGAGCCCGGGTTACTGTGGCAGCTTCTGTTTCCAAGTTTAGCGTGAACCTTGAAAAAATGTTCCTAACGTTGAAATTTGGCAGGCTGCTTGTAGCTGGGGAGGTATTTTTGAGAGAGTAACTGAATAGCAGCCAGAGGAGGGTACGAGAGGATCTGAACAATGTTGCTTATGAATATTTCACAACATTGCTCTTTAAAAATCAGGGTGGACTCAGTGCAAGTTGAGTCTTCTTTCTGTTGTTAATTTTCCTATTATTTGAAAAAAATATTTTGTAAAAACCATTTTTTTTTTTCTGTGGAAAATACTGATGCTTTGCAGTTATTTTGTGTCCTGAGCTGGGCAGAGAGCATCAGTAACAACCTCCTACCCTGGGAAGTGCCACATAGATCAAACAAGACATGGATGTGCCATATGTACCAGGAGAATCCAACTTTTCAGGAACTCTCCATTAACCACGTCTGCAAGCTGCTGGTGGGGAGCTGGGTAAGTTGCAAAAAACATCATTTACATCCTCAAAGTGGCTGGCGGGTGCTGTTACACCCAAGGGTGACGGTGGGGTTGTGGGTTGGCTGTTTCTCGTGTGAGAATGCTGTCGGCAGAGGTGATGTTTCTAGCTCACACGGTTTATAGCATGTGCTCCGTGCTGGGAGCAGGAGGCTCAAACCCACTGAGGGAGTCGGAGTGCTTGTAAGGGTCTGACATCCCCGGAAGAGGATGACAATGATGATGGACTTGATGATCTCGGAGGTCCTTTCCAACCTTAAAGATTCTAAGAGACCACCAGCAAGGTTTTTGGCAGGTCCTTTCCTCATCATGATTGTGTCCCGACTGCTTCAGGTCACTGGGAACGGGAGACGCCTCCGCATGACACCTGGGTCTGCCAGCACCCGTGGCTGGAGAGGCGGCCATGCAAGGCTTTGGTAGGGACCAGCGGGAGGGGAGCAACAAGGCACGAAGAGGCCCTTGCTCTCGCAGCCCTGCTCCTGTCAGCGCGGCGGGATGGAGCAGCCGGCCTCAGCCCATGCTCTCCATCGGTTTGGGATTTGCCCAGTTCAAAGGCGAGCTGCTCAAATGAACCATCGAATTAATTTCTGAAACCACAGCAGCGTGTGGTGCATTGCTGGGAGTGTTTACACCAACGTGCAGCTCTCCTTTTGCTTTGTATCTGCTCAGCAATAAAATGAGGAATTCGTTCTGAAGACAGAGCTCTCACAGCAAAAGCACTTCAAAGCCTACCTGGAGACAAGGGGGGATGGTGATTGCAGCAGTAAGTGTTTTTTCTGCGCGTTGTTGCACGCAGCCTGCTGCGGGAGCCCAAGGAGAGTCTCCCACTCCAGCTGCTGTTTGCAGTTTTACGTTGTTTACCCAAAACTTTCCATGAACTTACAAAGGGATTTCATTGTCAGCAGGTAGATGAGGCGCTTCCCAGATCGTTAGAACTGACCCAGAAGCTCGGGTGTTCAACGTCTCTGCTCACTGTCTCGTCGGAGCCTGTCCTCTTTACTGTTGTTCTCCTTCCACAGCAAATGCAAGGGCACGTGCCAACACTGCCGTTGGCTTTTCCCGATTTCCTTTTTGCTGTGCTGCTGCGTCTCCCCTCCCTACCACACGTCCCGTCCAACAGGCCGTGATTTTCGGCAGAACCGGTTAAGTCTTTGTTGTCTGTGGATGCAGCATTTGCTCCTGGGTTCTTCCCAATCTGCTCTTGAGTTCTTCAAATGCGTTTCGCTCTTTCTTGTTAGAAAGGATGTAAAGATCTTGTGGACTGTGTTTCTAGAAAAGAATAATCTAATTTCTACAAGACTCTCATTTTAAATCTCTTGTATTACATTTCTGATAGTCTTAATATCAGCGTTTCCTTTTGATGCCTGAACACTCTATGGCCAGAATCCATTAAAACAATTGACGATTTTAAACATGAGCTGATGGGTTAGCTACCAAGCACCTTAAGAGCCAATTAATTTGGCCGTTCATTACTAGCTGCTCATGGCATGGCCGATACAGCCCGGTGCTGTAATCTGATGTCTCACAGGCTACCAATCCTTTTTATCACAAAGAACTGATCAGCAACAGCGGCAGTTTGGAAGTTCCTGGACTTGCATGTGAACATGGGTATTTTCGTCAAATGTTCATATTTTTTCAGTATCCGTGAAAGCAAAATAACTTTTAAGAAGCCAACAAGAGCTCCGTGGAGTCAAGGGGAATATCCAATTTAGTTTACTGGAATTAGTAGATGAAGGAAACAGTGGAGGATAATAGTTGGCCAGATTGTTCTCGGAAAAACACGATAGAAATGAACAAAGCCATTGTGCAAACCAATTTACCCTGATAAGTCGTAACTGTATAGACTTTTTAAAGATTATTTCTGGACTTAGGGAAATGCGTGATTAGCAGCTCAAATAGCATAAGCCAGGCCTGAACTGTGTAGATGAAAATACGCTATGTTAAAGGCAGCTGCACGTTTTCATGCCGTCTGCCAGTGAATAAAACTCACAGGGGAAAGAAAACAGCAGAGAACCGTCTTCTCTGCACAAACACACCCTGCATCTTAGAAACAGAGCAATGCATTTGGAGGCCTCTGCTGCAGCCTTAGGTGATCACACCGAGGACGCTGATTTCCAAGGCGGCGCAGATAAGCCTTCTGCCAAATCTCCACACTCATGTTTCCTTCTGGACAAACCAGCCAGTGGTCTGTCTGCTCTGGTGTTGCGCAGCCCTTCTGAGCTCCAGTGAGGAGGGGGAAAACTCAAATAACAGAAAACAGGAACAGGTTTAATGTGAGCTTTGTCTTTGTGGCACCAGATGCAAACTATCGGAGGAGGAGGAGAAGACTGTTTTGCCCAAGGTAAGCACTGTGCCGCAGCACCGCTCCGTCCTACTGAAGCCGTAAAATAGGATTCAGCTGAAACCGGGATGATGCCAAGCTCTGTTCTGGCTTCCTGCACAAAGACAAATGTTGTGCTACCCTCAGCTGTGCCTGGAATGTAATTCCACTGCCATGCTATTCCTCTCTCGTACCTTTGTATGTTTGTGCCAATGAGCTGGTTTGGGTTTGTTTTGGTTTGGATTTTTTGGCAAAAATAGCGAAAAATAAAAAAATCCAGAAAAAACCACCCCAAAAGCTCAGCTTGGATGATGTCCACTCTGTAAAACTGACATTTATTTAGGCTTTGGAAAGATTTACGTTGTTTTGTGCTTTTTGCTTTGAAAACAAAGCCGATTATTTAGTAAACTGGGCTGGGATCTGCTGGTGGTACTGGCCACAGAAGGGAAACGGCTGCTCCTGCAGTGCGGTGGTGTGGTGACAACCAGGGAGGGTGGGGAGCTTTGGGAAAGTTTATTTTCCTGAGAGATCCAGTTCAGTTTTCTGGTTACAGCTTATTTCCATGGACGTAGCGGTTCATCCTTTTCCCACCAGCCCTGCCGCCAGCCGGCCGCCCGTGCCCTCTCACGCAGGGCGAAGCCTGTCCTGCAGCGCAACGGCCATGGTGCTCGGCGGTGGGCTGGGGGGACCTGGAGGATGACGGCATTCGGATGGCCACGTCCTGCGCCTGCCGGCTGCCAGTCCCCTCCACCCCTCGGAGCCACGCAGATGCCGAGCGCAACCTCCAGGTAACTCTCATCCTCTTCGGCGCTCCTCACCGGAGTCCTACATCTCCCTCCTTTCCTTTCTGAGAGCAGGACTGCCTCACACATCAGTCCAGCGGAGTGGAAGCAGAAACAATCTAAGACAAAGAAAGAAAGAATATCTTGTTGTCAGAGCTTAGAGAGGGAAAAAAACCAAACAAACATGCAAGGCTTCCTGGAGCTACACAATCTCTTGAAGATAAATGAACAGATTGCCATGAATGAATAAACTGCTTAAGACACTAATTCACATTCAGGAGGCCGTGGAGCTGAGGGTACCGGCGAAGATGACAGAAATGTTTCCCTGTGATTGCTCCTGCATCGCGCAATTTCATTTCTGAAGGTGGCAAACAGAAGGTAGCCGTGCTCTGCAAACAAACTGCTCAGTGCAGATGGCACAGAGCCCTTCCACCGGCAGCTGGATCCCGACGATCCTCCTGCCCGGGGAGATTGTCCACACCATCTTACCATTTAACAAGGGTTCAAGTCAACTTTTGCTGTAAGTTCTGCCCCTGCAATATCCAACACTCTGCCTGGGGACAGCCAAGGGGAGGAGAGCTGCCCCTGGGGCCATTCTGGGGCGAATGCTGACCACACACCAATTAATGATATCTGTGTGTAGTTGCTCATTAGCACTCCGCAGCTGATGCTGATGGGCGTTTGGGCTGCATAGGAGGTGCTCGTCTCAGTCTTTATGACATTGACCCTCCGGTTCAGCCCTAAAGCTGGTGCTGATGGGATGGCTTAGGCTGCTCTGTGGTGCAAGGAATTGCAGCAAAACAGCCGGACTGGGAGCACGGGTGTGGTGCTGAGTGGGGATGCCCAAGGGCTCAGTGCAACCGCAGCCCCAGGTGAGCCGAGTTGGCTGAAGTATGAAAGTGGGATTTATTATGTGAACTCCGGCTTAACTTCAACAGAGTGGTGGTGCCATGTCCAGCACGGTCACTGCCTGTGGAGGTGAGTAAGCGGTGGCTGGTTCTGGTGGTCTGGGCTCCACCCTCTCAGGCACCGTGAATGCCGTGCTGCTCCCTAAGAAAAGAGTATTGCAAAACGGGTGATTGAGTTTTGTTGGTTTTATCTTCCCTTGGGCTGGTTTGTGTTATTTAAGTACAAAACATGGATTACTTATTCCTGTGGCTTTTACTGTGTTTCCCAGTGACTGGTTGACTGCAGGTGACTAAGAAACAACGTGGGAAATAGAGTTTGAATAGAGTGGTCCTTCCTCTGGCTCCTGTTCCCAGCTTTCAGCAGTTACTAGTGTGGGGATTTCTTGGCCACTGGATTTAATAATCACCAGTGGACCCGCCTTACACAAATACCCTCAAATTACTTTTGAATCCCTATATCTCTGTGATATCTGATGGCAGCGAGTTGCACAGATTTTATTACGCATTAGCTGAAAGTGCATTTGATTTGTGTCAAACTTCTCTGAAGATCTTTCCTCTATTTAATCTCCTTCAGAGTGGAATACACCGTTTGTAACCGGAGTATTGAGGTCACCGAAGAGTGGGACAGCAAAGAGAAACGTGGCCCTGAAAGGGGCCGTGGGTGGGAGCTGTGCCTTTTTCTGAAACCAAGGGCGTGTGGAGCTTTCCAGCTCGACTCTGGAGGATATCCAGGAGGCAGAGCAGCTACTTTTGCTCAACTGTTTTCCCGAGCAGCTGCCTACTTGTGAGTGTCCCTCGGCTTTTACTTTCTGTCTCAATATTCCATTGGGAATAGAACACAGTCATCTAGTCTCAGCTAAAAAAAGGAATTAAATACCCAGCACACACGCAGGTGTGGGTTTTCTCGGTGCTTTTCTGTGGTTGCTGTGGGTAGCTGAATCTGACTCCTAATTACATGGTACGGTTTTGCAGACGAGGCAGTGTTGATGCTTTAAAGTAAAGTCTAAATGGCAATTTCTACACAACGCTGTGGAACTGCTTTGGATACAGAAAACGTATCTGCGCTGGCTGCGTTGTCCCACTGGTTACACTCGGATTTCGGCACGCCGTTCTGTGCCCAAATGTTAATGTTTCCGTGTCCCTGATTGTCTCAGAGATTTGTGCTGCTGCACAGGTGTTCAATATTATATAAAGGCATTTATTGTTCTGAGGATCTGTTCATTATGGCAAGATTAACGCATAATAAAACAACAAATTTCAGAATTTATCTGGCACTTGTAAGCACGGTCTGATTCTCCTCAACACGCAGATGAAAGTGGTTTTAGTTCTTCAGTTGGAAACTTTGCTGGCTCCAAAGGACAGGTAGTTCAAAACACCCTTAAATAAGCATACCAACTCTTCTCACAGTATTTATTTGGGGAGAGGCAGGTCTGTTTCATAACCCACATTATCTTGTACGATTCCATGCCCTAATCGAAGGAGGGACCTGGATTAGGATGTATCTGGGGGATCCCTACTTGGGGAAGGCTATTTTGAGTCGCAGTGAGAGCCAGAGGGATGCTTGTTGACTTCAGGACCCAGAGCTTTGGGTGCTGAGCAGACCAGGTGGATTCAGAGACGCTGTGTACAGCTGTGTGCTCTGGCCAGAGCCTTCAGCCCACTGGAAATGGGGTTCAGGTGCAAGGTTGAAAGTGTCCATAACTATGTAAAATAACATTGAAAATTATTTAAATATATTTCCTTCTAGAAAGCTAACGGGAGTAGATGAAAATGTTGATGAAAAGCCTACAAAAGAAGCCTACAAAAGAAGCCACCGTTATATCCTTGCAGTTAACTAGCTCTGCGGAAACCTTAGACTGCCCTTCCAGTACCTAAAGGGGGCTACAGGAAAGGTGGGGAGGGACATCTGATGAGTGACAGGACAAGGGGCAATGGCTTTAAACCGGCAGAGGGTAGGTTTGGATTGGACATGAGGAAGAAATTCTCCCCTGTGAGGGCAGTGAGCGCTGGCCCAGGCTGCCCAGAGAAGCTGTGGATGCCCCGTCCCTGGCAGTGCCCAAGGCCGGGCTGGGCTGGGCTGTGAGTGAGCTGGGCTGGTGGAAGGGGTCCCTGCCCAGGGCGGGGGGAGTGGCACTGGCTGATCTTTAATGTGCCTTCAACCCAAACCGTTCTGTGATTCTCTTCTGAATTTCTTATGCTAGAAGCTGAGGTGATCTGTAATTATACATCCACTGTCTTTTTTCCTTAAGATGTTCATGTGTTAATGGGATCTCAATTACACAAATATATACTAGCTTGTAATTAGTAGTCCTGGCAAACATCCCTTAAGCGCGTCTCACTGCATTATTTTCTTATGTAACAGGAGATGCAGACTCTTGCAGGAGCGCAAGAATAGGAACACAGTGTTCACACTGTTAAAAAGGGACCCTTGGTCCTGTTTCTTCATTTTACAGCCGCGTAACGCAGCGGTGTGTGAGGGGTAGCTGAGGGCAGCCCAGAGCCCACAGTCTATGACACAACGATCTAATCTCTCCGTATAAATGGCCCGTCAGGTTAGATCTGTGATCAGCTCAAATACGGATGAGGTGGTTTTCCGCTCGCGCTCTCAGGTAGGTAAGTGCTGAGCTCAAGCAGATCGCTTTGGCGTGCCGCTTGGAACCGCGCGCTCTTTCCTCACTTTCTCTGCAGTAATCTCTTATAAGTTTCCTGCTTTGAAGAGAAGAGCAGCTACTTTGGCCATCCATCAAAGCAGAGCGCGGTGACAGGGAGTTTTACCGTAGCACGGGCTGGTTCCTGGGCAGAACAGACAGCGGCACTCCGCAACGACGGAGTTGTCATCACAGATCAAAAACCTTGGGAAAACGAAGTGATCCTTTCTCCTGCTGTCAGCGCCAGAATTAAGAAGACAGTAAGAGAGACGTGGCAGTATAAATAGCAGACAAATACAGTGGCTTAATTTTTGGGATATTAAAAGCCTTAAAATTCAGGATATTGGTCCCCTACACCTCAGCAAAACGAGAGCTTTCTCTGCAGGACACACATACAAAGGCAGAATACTTTTTTTTCTTAAGAGTTCTGACTAATGTCAGACTAACTTGTGGAATAAATTATTTTAGACCATTGACGAATATTCTAAGTAATTTTTTCTATTCAGAAAAAAAAAGTGTCTAAAAGGCAGAAAATGACAATCCTTCAAACTCCTGGTTTTCCACCAACATGTGTAACTCGTGTTCCCTCTGGACATCAGCCCCGTTGGAGATGGGTGCTTCTGTTGGCACGGGGAAATCTGTGCCTATTGCATGCGCGTTAATCCATGGCTCCGGATTAACAGGACTGGAACCGACGGCTGCCCCCTGCCACCCCGATACCGCTTCTCAGCAAACCTTCCCGAGCCCTGGTGCGCTCTACGGATAGCAGGAGACAATGGCTTTCCCCGGTTTCGTAATGAAAACACATTGCAGCAGTAAAACAAGCAGAGCAGACAGTTCGTGTCCCCTCGGGCAGACGTGGGCGATGCTGGTGCCCTGCTCCCGTTCCCTCTCCTGCCTGGGTTGCACCCGGCGCTTGTGCAGCCGAAGGACGGGGTTTCTGGTGGGTCCAGCCACGCGCTGCTGTCAGAGGAGCACAGCAGGTCAGAAGTGTCCTGCCCAGAGGGTTTATCGTCAGAAACCTGCCACTTCATCAGCAGGGATGTGTTCAGCAGGAATCTGTCAGTGCCAAGGCGTTTCAGCGGGAGCAGGCGGGATGGAGGCAGGGCTCGGGGAGGGAGGAAGCGTACGTTCACTGTGAGTCTGTTTTGTCACGAGCCACCTGCTTGTGTATGTACAACTCAGTTCAACCTCCATCCTAAAATAATTTGACCACTTGTCCCCCACGTCCCTGGTTATGTGCATGTCTCAAAAGCTCACTGTAGTTATATTGTATACTTGTACACTTATATTTATACAGCCTTTTCTATTCATGCCCACTGATGCTAACCCTGCTTTTCAACCCAAATGCAACTATTCTCTCCCTGATGATATCAGGATATATTATACAGAGCCATGGCACTCGCTGCCCGCCTCTCTTACTAGCAGGTCTCTGTTCCCTGACCACCCCAGTGACTGGTTTCTGGCCCTGCTCCATCGCTAATTCTTCTTTCCGCGTGCATCCGGTGTTAGGTCTGTTTACGCACACAATGAACTACATAACCTGTCTGTGAGTTCAAATGTAAAAGTGACACCTTGTCTGGAGGAGATTTGGGCCTTTTGGAGGACAGGATTAGACTTAAAAATGAGTTTGACAAATAGGATAAATGTTTGGGGTGAAAGTAAGGTAAAATTCAAGATAATGTGATGCCGCATTTTGGCTGGAGCAATCAACTTCCCACACTGAGGACGGGAGTCAGAAGTAAAGTAGTGGCTATATGGAACACTACGTATATCTCACCTGTTGGGATTTCAGGTATCTTGGAGCACACGTGAAGTCCCGGTGAGGATCAGATTCCCTTGTGCCTGTTGATGAACCAGGCTGTGAGATGGTTTTCTGACAGTGACAGAGTCAAAAGAGTGAGAACGTGGTGAGAGTGAAGATGATGCTCCAGGGATCACACGTGGTCTGGAAGAGGGGCACTTTTGCAAGCTGACTTCTTGGTAAGAAAGCCTCTTCAAGATTTTGCACCATGATTTCTCTAATTATAGGAAAATTCTGAACAACTTTGTCAAAATACCCAAGTAGCTAGTATAGCTGTAAGGAAAAATATTTTGGTTTCTTATACACCAAGAGTTGAGGGCAAGAGGAGGAAATTTGTCATTTCGTGGGAAACAAACCATTTTGTGAAGATGGGCTAGAACCCAACCCGAAGGGGGATCCAGCAAAGCACAACTTACCTGATAATCCATCAAAAGACCTCAATGAACATCACAAACTTACATTTTCTTCCCTCTTTCAGGTGTTTCTGTGATTCACAGGTAGCTTTCACGGTTTATTCCAGAAAGCCTGTGTTACCAGCTTTGTCTAAGCACGCTTTTCCCAGCAGAAACAGCCAGCAGCTCCACTTGTCTGGTTCCCGACTGTATCTGTGGCAGGTGAACTGGGCAGCGGTGGATAAGCTTTTCTCAGATACTTGTACTGGAGACGTAAATGATTTGGGCAACAAATCTTCAAAGCAACATAGCTTTGAATGTTTTTTAACTCCCTAATAAATAGAGCATTCCAGACTGAGATGTTATTCAAAATTTACTTGCAGTGTGTGATTATACTGGAACTCTTGCAGTCTTCCCCGAAGTACCTGACTAGGATGTTCATGGTGTGTAACCTGCTTTTTCTCCAAGTGAATGAAATTCACATTAGGTTGTATAATCTACTTTTTACTTAAAGAAATTGAATAACAGAAGCTGGGGTTTTTTGTTTTGTTTTGGTTTGGATTTTGTTGGTTTTTTTTTTTTTTCCCAGGCCTCTGCATTCTTTGTTGTGACTCACAGGAGAACAAAGGAAGGGAGGCAAATCCTAAGCAAGAAGAATGCTTGGAGCCCCTGGACTTGGGATAATGTTTGCTCTTGGAACACCCTGTCTGCAGGTACAGTTAAAAGGGAGAAATCCAGCTTGCCCAGAGACCAATTTTACATGAAACTGAACTTTGATCTACAATTTTCATTGTCTGTTCATGAGGAAAAAAAGGAAATATTGCCCAGGGGACCCAGGGAGTAAGGAGGGAAAATCAATATCAACAGCCTAAGCCAGAACTGTATTTAAGACAGACCTGCAGCACGCTCTCACTGCTCTCAGCTTTAAGCTGTGCAAAAGGGACATTATTGGATGCAAAAGGGGACTGAGAGAACTGGTGATAAGCAGTGTTAAACTGCTGATAATCCAAAAACCTGCATTGTAGATTGACCAGCGTGTACCATCAGCAAGGAAAAGGAGTTAATTTTTAGAATGTAAAAATGAAAATTTTCATGGGAAGAGGGAAAAAAAAAACCTATGTCAAAATGATGTAAATATGAATTTTGTTCTCAGTATTATGAAACACACTTGACATAATCAAAGATCCCATTTTGGGGAATTAATTGGGACTGCAGCAAGGCCAGGACAGGGTTTGATACTGAGGTCAAGAGATGAAGACTTGCGTTTCACCCTAGGACACATGAAAACCTGATCCATGTTTCCCAGTCAGGAGTCTGTAGGGATGTTCTGATGAAAGTTGTCCTCCCTACAACTCCACCCGTGGCCAGAAAACAAAGCCAGTCCCTGATCTCCACCTGCACATCAGAGAGGTGACCCACAGGACTGGTGCTGTCCATGTGAAGTGCGGGCACAAGGCATCGCACCATCCGTGGGTGGATAAAGTGAGCTGGCAGAAACCAGGTAGGTCCGAGTCCGAGATGCTGAGCAAAGGGGCAAACCCAGAACAGGTACTGGGAAAGGGCACGGGGAGAGCAAAGCAACAAGGAGAAAACCTGCAGTCTCAGCCTGCGTGGACGGGCTGGGACCCAGCACTGCAGGCTCACCTTACGTTCACCCCGCACCTGCAGAGTGAGGCAAGGGTCCGGCTGCTTTACCAGAGGCGATCGTGCAGGGCTAACAAGATGTCTTTGGTCAGACAAGCGCTTTTCTAGGTGAAGCAGCTGTGGTTGGTTCTAGGTGTTGAGGTTTCAGTTGCTCTTTTGACGTGATTGTGACCTGTTAGTTCAGCTGGCAAGAGACAGAGCTGTAGGACAAGAATGATGCAGGGCTGAGGAAAGTGATGAAGGGCTGTCTGTAGAAATGCGTGAGGCTTTGGGGATGTCGCTAGCATGAAAACTGGAATGAGAGGAGGATCAGCACATCCCGAAGGAAGAAGTTGGTCGAACGAACCATGCTGGATGGGAGGAGGAAGGACTGGAGCCCATCTTTTGAGTTTGGTGGAGAGTTTGCTAATAGATCTAGAATATCTTTCTGTTTGAAACGCCTTTCATAACAACATCTGAGATGTATTACTATCTGCCATTGTGACACATCAGCAGAGCATTGGAAATGGTCAGAGAGGAATCAGATGCCATGTCTGGCTGGGCTGTACAAGAAGGGAGAGCTCTTTCTTGAATATTATTATATTTTTTTCCCCTCCACACCCCTGCCAGTCGAGGTGGCTTGACTGCGAGTAGAGAGCTCCTAAAGCAAAGGCAGATTGGCACCACTATTTGAATAACTTTTCCCCTGAAACGAACTGTCCTTTGTTCTTCCCTCTCCTCACTTAAAGAAAAAAAGAAATACAAACCTAAACCAGACAATTCTGGCAACATAGGAACATTGAAATTGTTTTATTTCTGTATTTTGTGTCCATGTCGCTCCTTGCTGATCTGCTTTTTGCTCTGCCTCCCAGCACAGAGATATTTGGGAAGATGTATGCGCTATAATTCCCATTCTCCTGTTTGCTCTTGTTTCTGTTTTTCTCTCCTTTTGTCATTCCCTTGCTAGGTAGTGCCTATTTTCCCTTAGCTTAGTGCATTCTCTTATCCAAAGCAATAGCTATCAACACTTGTGGTGGTTGCTAGTGTTCACAGGGTGGTGGTGATGTACGTGCTAATTCAGCTGTAGGCAGCTGGGGAAATACTGGCTTCGCTGTAGGTTTTCTAAGGATTTCAAAAGCAAAGAGAGGAATAAGTCACTTTACAATTTGTCAGGATTTGTGGCTGTATTTCAGGTTTCTTAAATGAGACAGTAAGTGGCTCGCTCTTGTGATAAAATACCCTACAAGCCATAAAGGCAGAGGCTGCCTGCCTGCTGCTGATCCGGGCACCTGGAGACCTGGCTTTGGGCCCTTTTCCGTGGGTGTTTGGCCCATTTCTGAGGGGAACCCCCATGCCAAGGAGATGTTGGGGCAGAGCTGGTGATGGTGACAGCCACCCTGGGGACAGTGAGGGGGAGCGCAGGGGTGGCAGGGAGTCAGGAGCCGGCCGCTTTCGTCGGGAGGGTCGTGATGCTGCTGCTGGGGAGGAGGCAAGAAATGGTCCTGGAACCTTCCCGGGGCGGAAAACACTCCTCGGATCTCTCAGGAGCAAAGTTGTGCCTCCAGTTCTGCATCTGACCTGCGAGTCGAGTTATTACTTGGGTTTATTTTTTATATTAAAAAAACAGAAACAACAAGCAGTTGTCACTGTACAAAAAACCCTGCACAACTTTGATCTCCTCTCCTTTGTTTCTATCTGCAGTTGCTGTGCTTCTGTCGTGCAGCATCGCTGCTGCGCCGTGCCCAGTTCCCCTGCTCAGGAACACTTGGGGAGGTAGTCTGGCAGAAAAACCACTCTTGGCAAAGTCAGAGTAAGTATCATTGCTTTTTATATATATTTAAAAAACCCAAACCAACAAAACCCCAACAAACTACTTAAGAGATTAATTATTCCTGTGATACACTTGTGATATCCGTGAGAGCTAAGGACACTTGGCCATTTGGATAGAAGAGCATTTGAAACCTAAAAGTACGGGCTCCGTAAAGGTAAGTTTTACATCTCTAACAAAAAAATGGTTATACGCTTTATGCAGGCTCTTGATGAGCCAGAATCCAGTCAAGATAAAATTTTCCATTTTAAAATTAGTTTACGGCAATAATTGTGTGTTGTCAAAGTTAATGGCATTCTCACCCACACATCACCGTACCAATGGCCAGCTTCAGACGCGCACAGCTAACGGCTGGGGAAGCAAAACAACAATTAAAAAAAGCTGTAATGAAAAACGTGACCCTACCACTGAGAAGACACCAAGCTGTAACATGCTCGGTATTGCTATCAGTAAAATTATACTTCCAGAAGTGTTTTTACAATGTCTGCGCATAGAAAACTCAAGTTTTCTTGTGGTGGGGGTGAAGGGAAGACCTTCTCTTTCGCAGTGAACTCTCCAAATCTCCCGGATACAAAAGGCATTTTAATTGTTTTGCACGAAGTGGAGCAGCCCAGGCCCCAGGGTTTTCTCCCAGGCTTTGAGGGCTGACGCGAGGGCAGTGGCTCCAGCCAGCGTTACGCTCAGGGACTGAGTGAAGGGATGAACCCATCACATTTTCGTAATTTTACACAGACAGGGAGGAGAGAGTTTGTCGCCTGTCAGATTTCTTAAATATACTTTATTTTTCAGAAAGGCTGATGCTCATATGCAAACATAGGTGACCAGAGGGAATATCTGCCCAGCCCAGGTTCCCAGTGTGGTCCGATACCCAATGCCCACAGAAGTGTGGCAGCCAGGGAAGCACAGGACGCTTTTTTCTCCAGACGATCACCTCAAAGTCTGCAGCACTGCAACCGAGGGATTCCACAGCCATCAGCTCGTTTTTCTTCGTTAGTGCGTCCTTCCAAAAAGCCACCGTGCCTGCCAGCGAGGCACCCTGCGAAGCGGCCACACAGCACGTGAACTTCAGCGTGGCCCATCCCAGTCGGAGCGGTGTCGGCCTCTGCTGCCTGGGAAAAACAAAGGACCGCTCCGTCTTCACCTTGCCAGCCCTTGGCAGTTGTGCTGAGCTATATCCCCTTCCCCTCTGTTCTTTTCGCCGTGCTGGAGAAGCATAGCTTATTTGGGGAATATTAAAAAAAAAAAAGCCCCTGAAAGCAGAGTGCACGACAATATTTCAAGCTGACGGCTCGTGCATTACGGGAGCCTTTAATCTTCCTTGGGATAAAGTAAAACCCAAATTAGCAGCTGGCTGGGGAGCGCCGCGATGCTGAGCTCAAACCGGCACGGGTTGGTTCTGGGACCAGAGCCAACGGATTACTTGCAGGGCAGAATAAAGACCTCAAATGTTTAGATCTACCTTGCGCCCCGAATCTCTGCATAGTTTTATAGGCCTGGCTTGCAAATACTTAAAGTTAGAGTTAATATTAGTGAGAAAATATTATGTGTTTTCTCGCTGAAAACCTAGTGATGTAACTGAAGAGTACTGCTTAAAATGATGCTATTATCAAACTGATAGTATCATCGCTCCAATCCTTGAAAATACTTCCTAGGCTGTGCTTATTGCAAAGTAGCTGCTCCCAGTTCCGGAGCTGTAAATATTAAACAGCTGCAGCCTGTGTGCTACGCATCCCTGTGGTGTCGGTGCCATTGCAGCCGGTGCTTCGTACTGTGCTCTACCTCCTATAACATAACGAAATTATGTAGAAACAACACTTTTAATTTAACAATATTTCCTCAAACGAGTGATTTTTATATATCGGAATTTCAGTCATGTTTACCCGCTGAGTTTTATAACTTTTTGCTTATAAATCAACAGAACTCTTTAGTTTTCATCCTCCCAAATCGTTCGCGTTTCAGAACTGCTGCCAGCCAACGCCAAAGCCGACGCATTCGTGTACAGTGCCGCTCTGCTGCAACGCTGCGTTCCTTTATTACTCGTAAGTGAAGCGTTCACATCAAACACATCCGCAGCAATGCTTCGTGTGTGTTAGCTGATTCCCTGTATTTCTGATTTGGAAGTAAAATAGGGGCAGGTTCCTGTAAAGGAGTGACTGCTTCAGCTCTTCCTGATTTTGCCGGTACTGTTGTTTTTGTTGTTTGATTAAAAAAAAAAAAATAGTTTTTGCATATTTTCAAAATTTATGACCAGCTTACCTCTGCAGCTGTACCTGGTCCATCGGGAGCTGAATGGATTGGTTATGGCAACGATCTGCCACCTCTGTTCTCTGTGACCTCCTCGGTTTCAGTGACTGAAATGCGAACTGTATCTGTGTGATGATTGTATCTTCTGTCTTCCTCAATTTTAGGCTCTCCACCTCTCCTCAGGAGGTGAGCTGCAAACACTGAAGTCACAATCTGAGATCCTGGGGTCCTGAGCAGCAGCAGTCCTTGCTCTGCTTGTGTGGCTGGTGAGTGGAGTGGTGAGTGGTAATGTCTTTGGTTGGTTGGTTGGTTTTGGTTTTTTCTTTTTTTTTTTTTGGGAGGCGAAGGGAACTTGAGAAGCATAACCAGTGTGCAGTACAGTAGGCTTTTCTGCTGAGTAGTGATTCTTCATCTACAGTTCTTCAAAGGCTTAAATCCTCAATAGTAGGCCAGGACAAGTACAGCTCAATTTTCAGCAGTTGCCATATAACGTATCTTCCCCAAAAGCGCATGTCACCAGGAAAAGACATTCAGAAGGATTGTGCTCCGTTTACAGCCTTGTTCTGGGTAGGAAGGCTCCAAGCAGCTGCTAGCAGTGTGCAGGTTCAGCCCATCTCCCGACGGTGATGATGAGTGCTCCGAGCTTCCTCGCTGCCGCTGGAGCCGTTAATCACGGCTGGTTCTGGGAGCTCCGGGCCACGCCACACCACAGGTCTTCATAAACACGGGTGGCACTGGGAACGCTGTGTGACGCGCGGCATCACTCATGATAATTGCTCAGAAGAGCTGTAGCTTGTGCTCAGAAGCCACTGAAAGTCCATCGTGTAAAAATGTGTCTGAGCAGTAACATGACCTGCAACATGAACTTCACCAAGCCATGAGGTCACCTTTGCACTCGCTGTCACAAGTGTGACCTGGCGCTCGACTCTGATGGACAGAGCAGCGCCTGGGGACCAGGCCACACTCTCATTGGGCACCGGGCGATGCCGTGGGCTCTGCGGGCAGCGACGGGCAGGTTTAGATGGACATAATGAGCTGTGAGGAGCAAAAGGAGCCCTCAGACCCCCTTACAGGGGGAGTTACAGGGGGGGACTGGTGAGAGGACCTCATTTAACTCGGTACAAATATACATTAATCAAACTGTCTTCAATGTTTTTATTGGCCTTCGCTCTAATGTGCGCTTCTGCCTTTTCCCCATTAATGAGACTGAGAGAGCACAGTGACTAATTAGTGACTGAGCTGAAATGAATGAGCCAGGTGGGAATGTGCTCGTTCCTGGAGCCTTCTTGGCTAATGGTGTCACGGTGGAGCGAGACCAGCGCGTCCACTCAGCGCAGAGCCGGCACTTTGTTTATGTGGGTGTTAGCAGTCGTGTTAATCACCGGGTCCCTTTTGCCTTGTGAATCGCTTAGGAAATCAAACATTAATTTACTAACGGGCTTCAGCGGGGGCCTTCCCACCCTGCTTGCATCCCAGACACAGACCTTGGTTGGAACATAAATGTGAGAGGTGCGCGGCTCCGGAGGGGAGTGAATGCTGCGCAAAATTTCTTGTGAATTGTGCTGTTCACAAACTGGTGTCAGGCTCCTTTGGTTTTGTGCTTGTAAATCTTGGGCATCAATCCTTTACCTTTCTCTTAAGCATGTTAGTTAAATTAGAAATACAAATTATTTCTTACTGACAGTCCCTTTATATCTTTTGCATATTAACTGTTGTGCTCTAAGCAGCCAAACCAAGACAGGTACCTCAGACCTTCCCGTCCCACGTCAGCAGGAGGAGCAGCTCTCCACGCCCCTGTCCCCAGCACGCTGCTGTGGCGCCTGGAAGCTTTCAGCAGTTCTGCTAAAGTGCCTGCAATTGCATGCATGTGTCTTTATTTGATGGTCCATCAGGAAGGAGAACACAGATAAGGTTTGCAGGGCCCCTGGTTACCAATTAGGATCTGAATTTCACGTTTTGCAGAACAGCCTGAAAAGTGGTGAGGTTTTTTTCCCCCTATGTATCTGGATGAAATATTATTCACTTTTTCCCTTGCTCCCCTGTGAGTTCTTCCCAGCACGTGCCTTTCCTCACAGCTTGCGCTCGGCCCCTGCCCCACCCGATGCGCTGCGCAGGGCCCTGCAGCAGCACCCGCGGATGGAGGAGGCGCGTGTATGGCCGGGGCGGCGTGGCGGGGACCGGTTCAGCTCCTGGGCGCATGCGACAGACCGGGTGACCCAACGCACCATCAGCTGCTGAGCGTGAACTGGTAATCCTTAACGGTTTGTCAGTGGCACGTGCGGGCTTTCCTGCCCTAGGAGCTGAGACGGGGCACGGAGCCAGGCATCTCAGTACGATGGCGGTGCCATACGGATGGGCTGCTCAAGGCATCTTCAGCTTCAGTCACGAACCCTGGCCAAGCACTGATCCTTTGTAGGCAGCCTGCAGCCCTGGCAACTGCAGTCATCAAGTGGAGCACGAAATCCAGTCCTTTCCTCTAAAAAAAACAACCAAACAAACAAAAAAAAAGAAATTGGAAATATCACTACAATGGCTTAGTAATTTTTTCTGCCACTTCACTCCTTGGTGTTTTTATTCTTCACCATTTAGGCCTTTAGTGGCTGTTAAGGCAAAGAATCAGGACACGGAGCCTTTCAGAGCCTGAGGAATGATTTCCATGTCCTTCCATGGCGTTCAACCTACTCGAGCGGTTTATGGGGTAGGCGTAGTGCCTTGAGATCTCACAAACGCTGCTCTTTGGGAAGGCTTGGCGGGGAAGCTGGAGGCAGGCTGTGGGTGTGACAAACACGTGAAATGAGAGGCTTTCGCTTGTCTCGTATGTAACGCGGGACTGAGGAAAGAAACAGTGACTCCAAATCGCAAAACTCCCTCACCATGTCAAATCCTGGGGGCATGCAATACCAACAAAGAAACCACAGAGTCAGACCTGATAAACAAATCAAGTGAAAACACTGAATTTTTTTTTTTTTATCACTGTTTTTCTCCATTCAGATTTTACATGTTTTTGCTCCTTGAAAAAACAATTGGTCATACAGGTAAAGAATATATTTACTGTCCCCCTTCTCTGCATTTCAAGGTCTGGCTGCTGCATTGGGTGTGTACCCACTTCAGCTCGGTGAACGATGTAAATGATGGCGAGGAAAGGGATGCCAAATATCTCTATGTCATGAAGTTCAGCGTTAAACATATTTGAGTAAAGTACCTTTATGAAGGTTAGTGGCTTTTATGTGTATTTTAAATTTTTTCACTTCAGGAGAAATGACTGACCCTGGGGTGGATCTGCTCCACGTAGAAATGGGACCACCACAAAAGGTGGGGACAGGTGTCCCGTTCCCTGAGTGCAGGGGACGCTTTGCCGGGCTGGAGGGGCTCGGCTGGACTGGGTGAGCCTGACCTGTGTGACTCTTGCAGAACCGCAATGGTAGCCCAGGAATTGCTATCTTACTGTAACACCCAGTTTTGAGTTTGACAGTAAATACATTTTGGATTAGTGCTAGAGCGGGGCCTTTTGGCTCTTGCTGCCGTTCCACATAAACCCCGCCTCCGCACACCCTAAGTGAATCCATCATTTCATGGATGAAGATAAAAGGCCGTGCTACGCAATACACAGCCAATCAATACTAATAGCAGAGCAAAACAGACAGTTCTCGTTTCCCTCTTCTGTTGGGCTGTTGTCAATACCAACGCACTCCCTCTGCACGCGTGTGTATTGAGTGAGTCAGGAAAACCACCTTAAAAACGCTACTGGGCACAGCTCTTCAGCAGAAATGTGTTTCAGATGCATCTCTATTGATATTCTGACTTCGCAGAGCACAGCTTCCCCGAGGCATCACCCAGTTCCTTAGGACAATTTTTCCGGACCGGCCATCCCGTGGGGCAGCCCGGAGAGCCCTCCAGGACATGGGCAGCAGGGGAGACTCCAGATGCGACGGCCGTGGCTCCCGTCACGGTAAGGGTTCAGGCAGAGGATGTCTAGATTCACTAAACTGAATGAGAATGTCGCAATACAGTTCAATAAGCACTTCCACAGGAAATACATCTCAAACAAATCATGCTGACAGAAAACTCCAAGCTGCTAAATCCATGCAATTTTTTCTCAAGAAGCTTCAATATAGCTTATATTATGCTTGACTATTAATAAATCATATATTCAAAATACTTTTACTGAACCTCTCTTTTTTGTTTAATTCCTGTTTAATAAAATGTTGGTGGGGATGAGTAATAAGCTGATATTGGGTATCTCAATGGCAATCATTATTTTCCACTTAAAATTCAATTATATTTACATTTTGGTTATATATATTTTAACAGCAACAAATGTTACACCATTATCTTAATATCCTGTAATTTATTAGCCCTGAAAATAAATAAATGAGTCTGCTTAAGACAAGCAGTAAACTGTCAGGACCCAGAAGCAAAGGAAAATATTGATTTGGGTGACAGTTGTGTGTCACAGACCTGCCATTCCCTTTAAAAGACAAAACAGAATTCTCAGTTTTTTAGAAACCTGAAATACTAACTAGTCCTATAAGAACTTCCCCACCGTTTAAAACACATCCTGGGAGTCTGGCTGTGTGAGAGGGAACTTTGAAACTACCACTGTTTCCGTGTTGGCTGTCCCCTCACCATCTAGGAGAAGGCCACCTATCTTCTTTCAAGGCCTGATACCTCCTAACTTCTGCTCCATCACAAGCAGGAGATTCTTTGATGGTTGGACTTGATGATCTTGGAGGTCTCTTCCAACCTTAAAGATTTTGTGGTTCTATGATTCTTTTGTAGGTGGAGGAGGTTGCCCAGATGGTGTTAAAGCCGTGGGCTCCTGCAGCCCCAGCAGACGTGTAGGATGACAAAGCCTCCTGAGAAGCAGCATCACGATGACTTTGGGTCCAGCAAATCACTCTAGTCTTCCCACTGTGGAGCGCTGCTTCGCTAGGGCTGCTGCGGAGGAGACATTTGTCTGATGAGCATGAACATCTGACAAAAGCAATCCAAATGGCTTGCTTTTCCACTGCCAACTTCCTATGGATTCGGGGCTGCACATGGGAAATCCCAGAGCCAGATGGCTGGAGAGCTGCTGTCTGTCTCCCCGCAGCGCAGGGTGCTGGCGGGACGTGGCTCCAGCTGCACCGCTTCCCAGTGACTCAGGGAACTGGAAAGATGCTGTTCAGCTTAACACCACAGTAAGTACCATGACACGGGATTTATACTGAGTGATGCAATATATTTAGGGGATCCTGCCCGCAGTGATAAGCCATTGGCACAGCAATACATTTTGGGGGGGAATTTCAGGCAAAGGAAGGTAGCTGGCTGATATTTACCTCCAGAAAATGCTAGCGATAAAACTTTTAAAAAGCTAACTTTGAACTCAGTAAAGCTGTCCCCTCAAACCAGTTTTATTCCAGCCCTTGAGAGGAGAGAACCTTTTAAGTCCAATAGAAAATGTTAATAAATCTTCATGCTGTTGAGTTTTTTCCTAACTCAATAACAGCTGTCAGCACCTTCCTCTCCCCACTCCTGCCTCAACAAGTTAATACACTGCACTACCTCCAGCCTGCACTGGGGTTGATCATTAACAGACCTTCCCCCGTGGATTTTTCTTCCTCATTTTTTTTTTGTGCAGTGGTAAGAGCCATTCACGTTCCGTGCAGCCTGGTGCACAGCTTTGGGCGAGACCATGGAGCAGGGATGCTGCTCCCTCCGGTGCTCGCCTCCTTCCCCAGCACTGTGTGGGAACAGGGAGCTGCAGGGGCCGCTCTGACCGGTACGAGGTGACCCCTTCCTCTGTCCAGACACCAGCAGCTCCTGCAGCAAATGGCAGATGAACACGGCCTGCTGGTCTTCTCTTCGTGTGCTTGCACATCAGATGCTCTCGCTGTAGCAAGCACCGCTGCCAGCCCCCGCCGATCCCCAGCACGCCGGGGCAGCCCGTGCCCCAGGGGAGCGATCCAGGTGAAGTGGGGGGTATGTAGCCCTCCATTGGACTGTAGCTCCTTGTATTTAGGTCACAATGCTTGAGTGAAATCCAAATAACCTTCCCGCTGTCCTGCGGCGAGCAGAGATACCAGCCCTGGTGCCATCACATCCTGCTCCCTCCGTGCTGGGTTACACCAGTACACGCTGTCGTACCCAGAGAGATTTATCCACTGTGCAAATCAACACATTTGAAATTAACTGGATGAGGGTGGCAGCAAGAATGCCTGAGTCAAATTCCATCTCGCTGCCACGGACAAACATGAAACACAATGATTTCCCGGGCTGATAAACCCCATCTCATTCCGTGCCTTTGCTCTGCCATTCCTCCAGCGCTGCCCTGCCTTTAACAGGGTCTTCACTCCTCATGTTTTGGCCTTGCTCAAGGTGAATTTCACGTTCCTTGGATGCATGCCTGCCCACCGAGGTCCTGAGGAGATGTCCCACCTTTGCTCGGCTGTGGTTCATGGGCGCAGAGCTCTGCTGGGCTCCTGCCCTCCCACGCACCGCATCCGTCTGCTCTCCCTAAGGTGAGAGATTTCCGTGTCACACCCTTCACGGGCTTCCTTCCCAGTGCACCCACCCCGTGGCATTTGTTTTGCCTGGAAAACATGTTGTTTTATCAAAGAATGAAGTTGCAGTTTAGAGATGGACACTCCAAGTTACAGCCCTGCTGCGCGTTAGTAACGGCTGCACAGATTGTTTGGCTATTTGTTTTATCACACAGCTGTTTTCTGTGGTGGTAGACACAGTATAGTCTGGCCGAACGCCGGTATTTCGGCATAGGCTAACACCATAACAATGAAAATGGGAGAGACAAGCGATTCATTCCACAAAATTAGCCGTATTCCCCCATTTCAGACAGCTGGCCCTGATGAGATGCCTCACGCGGTGCTCCAGCCATGTTGTACGTGAGACTGACTGAAAGCTGGAAATGAGCCTTAAAGAAAATGACATAAAACTATTTACCCATACCCAGCGTCGGCCAGCAGGACTTCGTGCTGATGTGCTGTCAACACATCTCCTCAGCCTTATCTTTAATTCAGCAAGAGTTTGTAGTAAAATAACATTAAGTCGAGCTTTTATTAAAATTTCCTTACTTGAAGTCTCAAAGCAACGGGTGCCGTTGGAGTTTAAGCACGGTGACGAGTCAGGAGCCAGGAGAGCTGTTGGGTGGAACAAGAGCGTGTCAAGATTAGTGCTGGGTTCGGTTCATCTCCGGTATGGTGCCGTAGGCTGGAAATAGATGGGTTGATTTGTACATTTTGATCAACATTTCTGATGGTTTTCCCTAATTGTTCTGGCAGAACGTGGTCTGCTTTTCTAGTGTGAAGAAGGAGCTCCACATGCAGTGATCTGGATTGTGGAAAGAAACCCACCCCAAGAACCACACAGTCATTAATTACTAGAGAATTATTAATCATGAGGTTCGCTGCAGAACTGTGAGCTGCAAGGTCCAATGTCAGATAGAAGCAATCAGGAGGAAGAATAGATTCTTTTTTTTAAAAGAAAAGAATAAAATAATATAAGGGAGAAAAAAAGAAGAAGGGAGATATAAAGATAAATATTTATTACGACAACCTGAATAACGTGAGCTGGGAAGGACTGTTTTAAGTCTTCTGGGAAATAGATCCAGTGAGAAACCATGAGCCCCCTGAGATGGGTGAACCAATGCCCCAGGTGCTCACCTCCCTTGGCCTGAAGCCGAGCAGCACCAGCAAGGGACTGGGAGCCTTTCATTCCTCCTCAACCTCCCCTCTGCTCAGGGGCTGGGAACTGCTCTTACCCACGGTGATACTCACATCAGCATAAATAGCAAAGAAAAAGCCGAATTGATTGTCAAGCTGGCTTCCCTTACGCAGTGACTCACGGCAGTGCTGCACCTCCAGCACCAGCCGTGCTGGTTTCTGAGTAACACCAAGGAGCAAGCAGTCCAGGCTGTCCTGAGCGGCACAGACCTGGGCTGAGATACACCACGAGTGCTGCCAGGGCCCTTGGCACCCCAAAGACAAAACACGCCGCGTTTCCAGCTTTCCCATGACTCACACAAAAGGTAGCAGGGTGCCTGTGTGAAAACCAGTACGGATGCTTCTTACGGGACTTTAAGGGATGGCAACCTTCTCACACGATGCCCGTGGGGCTGTGCAGCACCTTGGAGGGCCAAAAGGCGAGTGAGCGCCAACACTTGTGATCCCAAGAGGGGTGCTGGGCAGCCCTCCTCCTGTCCCCGCCTGTTTAAGGGACACAGAGGGACCTGCTTCACATGGGAGTCCCTTCAGGGAAGACTCGTGCAGAAGCAGCTCCACCCAGGAGGAAGGAACAGCAGTGGTGGGACCTGAGTCCCCATCAACACCAGAGTTATTTTGCCTATCTGCGAAAATAATTAAACAATAAATAGGTTGATAATTAAGGTACAAGTGTAAAAAATAATTCCTCCTTTTCTAGAAGTTATGACTTGTTTGAACAGAATTTCTTGTGTTGGAACATGAAAACGGGCAATGGGAATAATTTCATGCAACGTCGTTAAACTGTACAACTTATTGTTGCCTCGGCAAATAATTTATACAAATTTTGAAGGAAGGGAAAACATACACAGATAACAACACCCAGTTATCCGACTCGCTGGTGGAAGGAACAGAATCAGTGTGTCTCACGCGCGGTGCTGAGCAGCTGGGACGTTTTTAGTTTACTTTCCCTGAAACAAAACATGGTTTCCTTTTGGTTTTGTTCTCTTGTATTCATAATAGGAATGGAGATTTGGTATGCTCTAAGTTAAAACATGGTATGAGAATATTTTTTATTATTATTATTTTGGAGTAGTTGGCATGGAACATTTCTGCTATAAGACCTTCCTCCCCTCCTTCCCTGGGAAGGGCTGGAAGATGATTCTTGGATGTATTTTGATGAAGCTGAAGGTCACTTTTCACTAAGTGGAGCTATTTTCAGAACAATTTCAACCCACGCAGCAAAGGGTGGCTTTGGCCCAGCTGGGACGGACGGGGACGTCCCGCTGGCTGAGCCAGCCTGGGGCGGGGGGTTGGCAACCTCCTTGGTTTGGTTTGAGGTAATTTTTTTTCAGACAAAGTTTGTGTGACTTCAGTTTTCAGGAGCCTGCTGATGTAACAGCTAAATGGGATTTGGGGCTAAACAGCAATTCACACTTTCCGAAAGGTTTATAGCTTCAAGTATATTAATTATGACAAAGTGATTACTCCCCAGCATTTCAGTGCTTGTAGGGAAAAGTATTTTGTAGCTTAAGCGTTCCTCTCGCTTTCCTAGAGCTTTTTCCTTAACATATTTGCTATTTTGAAAATTTATCACTTCCAGCAGAGTTAGAAAGTAGTCTTTACTTTTATTTTTTCATTCTTTTCAAAAATATTGAACTGAACAACAGCAGTCCTTTCCCATAATAACCTCTGCAGCCTTCTTCCCAGTTTTCACCATTTTACACTCTTACCTTCCATGGGTCCTTCTTTTTTCACATTTGGACTGAAAAATGGAAATGAAAAACTGATGGGAAAAGAAGGGGTTCAAGTGCATTTTGTTTTCATCCTATCCATTTAATAATGAAATAATCTAGTGCAGCCAAGTTAAGAAAATAATCAATATGGACCAGGAATAATTAAATTAGCAATTATGATAGATCACTTCTGCTGGCGGCTGGCCTGGGGCACAGTGGGAACATGGGGGTTACGGGGACACAGGGCGGGCTCTGATGATGCCGTGGCGCTGGCTGCAGGTCCTCTGTGGCTGTGACCCCAGCGAGGAGCCCTGGAAGTGCCGCTGTGGGGCTGACAGCCACAGGAGTGCCACCACGGGTGACAAGGCTCGTGGGCGGCTCACAGGACTGCCTGAGCATCTCCACTGGGAGGGAGGTCCCTGCTCACCAGCCTGGGGAGGGGGGCACTTGTTCATTTCACCGGTCCTCAGCCACCCTCCTCTCCTGCTTGCAGCAGATTTTTATTTTTGGGACAAAAATATATTTCTTTAAAAATCTGTAAAGTCAGAGTAGATTGATTGGGTTTAACGTTACTTTTCATGCAGCCCAGAGTAACTATGCTTCGACTCTCACGACGCTCAAAGGACAAAAAAAGACCTTGCTGTTACCAGCACATTTGGCTTCCAGCAGTTGCCCTGGTCTAGTCCAGATGTAAAGCCATGACTGTGCCCTCGGATGTGATGTCGTGAATCACACCACGCAAACACAAACTCAGGGACACAAATCTCCCTCCCAGCAACTGAACTCAAAGCAGGTACTTAGATGCCCTTGTGCCCAGCCCAGTTTCCATAGCGCACTTCAGGATGCCATATGGTGAAATATGGCCATAATAATCCAGATTTCTGCTCTGTTAAAAAGCAAAATACCCTCTTGCAACACAGCAGTGCCATTTCATTGGTCCAGAGGCAAGCTGGTATGAAATTTTAGTGGACATGGTGGTGTTAGGTTGATGGTTGGACTTGATGATCATGGAGGTCTTCTCCAACCTCAGTGATTCTACGATTCTACGAAATGCTCAGGAACAGCAGCACCAGCCTCCTTGCCCAGGAAGGGTGAGTTTCCCTCTCCCAGGTCAAGCCAAAGTGCAGCAGCTGGGTCAGGGGAAGCTCTGCATTCACTGCTTTGCTTGTTGAGTATTTTCCTCGTAGTCTGGATTTTGTTTCTGGCTGTCAGTATTCTCCACGAGCCTCTCGCTGGACATCCTCTCAGATGCCCCATGCCAGGCTCTCCCCAGCTCCCAGCACGGCTTTGCCTCCAGCCTGGCACCCACCCTGCATCGGCACAGCAAACGCGTATGGAAATGAAAGTTTAGCTGGCTGATCCTAGAAAAAATAAAAAATAAATAAAAAAAAAAAAACAAACCAAAAAGAGAGAGAAAAAGTAAACCAGATGGATCTGGAGTAAAGGAGCCTGCAATAAAACATCTGTATCCCCTTCCTAGGAGACCAAAACCACTTTGGGTAAAATGTTGTGAAAAAAACTGCACTTTCCATGGGAACATGATTCCAGTGCTAAGTTTGCAGCCATCTCCTTTAATTGATTGCCAGTGTCCATTGTTGCTAACTATCCGCTCAGTTATTCAAAGGAATAATTTCCAGATTGTGGCTGCTTCTGCGCTGCCTATTAATCATTTACTGTTCGTTAGTTCTGAGCTGTGACTGACCACCTAAACTGAGTGCGCTACTTCTGTTCTTCAATTAGGTAATTGAAATGCTCTTTAAATCAGAGTAATTAGCAGTATGACTTTTCAGCTGAATTATTATTTACCCTAAATTAATGGAAAATTCAGAAACTTGTGAGCTATTATGCCCATTGCTTGGCGGTGATCTGAATTCTGTCAGATAAAGAGCAGTGTGAGTTTGTGAATCATCTTGAACAACCCTGACAGCTTCTATTTGTAAAAATATTAACAATTCTGGGGGTTTTTGACAATTTAGCCAGCTCTAACATTTCAGACGCAGTTTGTAACCAGCAAGGCATGATAGATACAGGAGCCACGAGTTCCGCAGTGGCATACCGATGTCGTCTCCTCGAGATGGTGGGAAGAACTCATTTCCATGCCTTCTGGGTGCTGCTGTAGTCGCTACACCAGCGAGACGAGAGCCGATCGAACGAGCTGATGTGTATGCTGTATGTGCTCTTTCGGATGTCTCCGTGAATTTGTTTTGCTAGTTTTTGTGCCTGTTTTGTGCTTGCATTGTGAATATTTTCCAGCCAATGATTTAACCAGCCTTAGACTATTAAGATTTTTTTCTGAAAAAAAGATAATTTAAATGCACAGTCATAAATATTCACAGGGCAAATGAGACTGCGCACCTTCAGCTAAAAAGGAACGGAATGTAAGGCCCACAGTGAATAGCTACAAAAATGGAGCTTTTTGCTCCTAAATTGTACACAGGCCCTGTTTCAGTAGATATTATTTAAAAATATTTCACTTTAAGCATATAGGTATTGTTGTTGGGCCTCAGAGGAGCCAGTCCAGTGATTGACGTACGCACCGAGCCAAGGCCAGTCCCTCTGTCCTGCAAACACCGCCTGCCAGCTGCTGCATGTCAGCATCTTCCGACGGCTTTGCACACTCAGAATAAAGACTCCTATTTCATAAAAAGTCTTATTTCATTTCGGTGTTCTTTGAACCCGACAGCAGTCGGGGCGCGGGGGCAAGACCAGCGACAAACACAGCTGGGTCACGGGCCAGGGGGGCTGAGTGGGACAGCCCTTGGCCTCGACGCAACTTTCTCCGCCAATTGTTACAGACCACAGGCTCTCGGAAATCTTGAATTCTTCCTCAAATTGTTTCAATACTATGTTGAAACAAAGACCATGATTCAAAGACGCTATTGTTATTGTTGTTACTGTTACTACTACAGCTATTAATTGCCTATTTACGGACGCCATGGAGCTGCCTATCATGTTTGTTTTATCTGCGTTATGCAATAGTCCACCTCCCTCTCTCGTTTAACTGCACGGTACAATAGGAAAACATGGCAGAGATTGGCTGGTCCTGTTTTACATTCTGAACAGGAGGCTTCACGAGAGGAAACGTTTTGATGTATCTGCTATTTTATTTTTAATGAAAACATTTCTCTCACTGAAAAAAAGGGGTCACCGCACATCTCTCAGAGTACAAATCACTGCATATGCACAAGAGATGGAAAACCGCTAAGGCTGGGGTTGGAGCACTAAATTCCCGGCTCATTAGCACCTTTACAACATGCAAATAAGGCAAAACCAGGCACCTTGCTGTGGGGTTTGGAGCACGCAGCAATATCATCCCTGGGGCAACACCTCTCCCCTGAGACTGTGCCGAAAAGCGCAGGAAGAGAGGGTTGCCTTTTCAGAAAGCGCTGTAGAGGAGTGAAAAAAAATCTCTCATGGACAAAGGGCTGGAGGCTGTGATATTCCAAATATCTTCCCCATAAGGGCTGGAGTGCAATGAGTGAAAAAAAAGCGGTGTCTCCAGAGCAGAGAAGAGATGGTTTCTGCTCTCCTGGGAGTCCCTCAGGAGGTCGTTTGCTCCTGGACTGAATTGCTGCCTGGCCTTGTTGCAGCTTGGTTCAGCTTCTTCCTTGTGAAAGAACAAAAAATGGTGGGTGTGTGTTTTTTTTTCTTTCCCCTAAATTGTGTGTTCGAATTTCTTTATAACTGAAGAAAAAAAAAAAAAACAAGTTTGTGCGCAGGGAAAATGTAACACAATTTGCAAGTATTAATTTTAAGTTTCTCCTAACATTTTGGTTCACAGGAGCGTGCACCACGGGACAAGCGTGCTGGCTGTGCTAATGAGGGCATCCAGGCAGGGAGAACAAACCGATACGGAGCAAGCCCTTTTCTTGTTATGGTGGATGAGGATTTTTCCGTGTGCCTGTCGGTGTCACAGCATCGAGCAAAGCTGTGGGTATTCCTTTCATAGCTGCCTCCGTTACTGCCCAGTCCTCACTGCAGGAACAGTGAGGAACAATTGCTCCCACACCGACAGCTGAGCCATGAGGTTGTGTTATGGTTTAGCCCTGGTCACCACACAGTTGCTCACTCACCCTCCCCGCCCCAGCCGGATGGGGAGAGAATTGGGAAGAACGGAAAACTCGTGGGTTGAGATGAAGACAGTTTATTAGAATAGCAAAGGAAAACTACAATAATAACAGAATAGCGGGATATTAAAATATACAAAATGAACAGTGTATGCTTTCTCACCACCCGATGTCCCAATGACTGATACAGCCCGCCCCGAGCAGGGAGGAGGGTGACTATCCCGGGAGTTATGGCCAAGATGTGACAGGCAATGGGCCACATCCCATCCTGTATGGCCAGCGGTGGGGGATGTACTGCCCCTGCGCCACCATCCCCTGCCCTCCCCTCTCCTCTGAAGACCGTGGCTGAGCACACACAGGACAGCCAGCACCTTGCCTCCCACTCCATAAATGGGGCATTTTGCATAGCAGGGGTACGAGGAGCACTGTAGTGAACTAATTTTTTTTTTTATTTATTTAGGTTCCTGGCATGAAGGTGGATGGTGTCACATCAAGAGACGGGTTTCCCAACAAACCCTTTATCTTTGTCCAGTCTGCCAATATCCCAAGAAAGACGAGACCCTTACACCTGACCCCACCGCCCGAACACACCGGACAGCCCACTGTTTCGGGGGCTGATTTGACTGACCTCTTCAGGGATCCACACTGACAGCACCACTGAGTCAAACCCCCGTCCTCCAACTGTTCAAGGTCCTGGGAATTTGCACAAAGTGAGTTTTATTATACAAAATATAGATTTGTGTTCAAAGATTGCTGGTGATAGTACACTCAAAGGTGAGTTTGAAGCAATATACAACCAAACTCTAATTACCAAAACCAGCTATCTTGGGTTCGTTATTTTAGTGTGCACAGAGTAAGGTTCTTACCCGGCAGGTGTCCCTGTGGGGGAGAAGACAGGGTCAGCCTGGCAGCTGATCCCGGACATTACGATAGCATCTTCCCTAATTTTCTCCCCTGGTCCATTTACTTTTATGCTGGGTTTTTTTACACTACGGTGGAGTTTGGGCGATTCTACTCATACATTCTTTTATTACTAATTGGTGTAATATTCTCTAGCCTCATTTCTAAAGGTAGAGTAAAATATACATAGAACGCATGCCCAGGGAGGGGTGGGCTCACTTTGGAGGTGGGTGGCCTTTGTGATGGAGGTGTGTTTCAGTATTATAATGAGGTTATAATGAGAAAAGTTCATCCAAAGGGTACGATTTTGCCACAGTTACTGGCTTAGCAACTGACAGTCGTCTTGTTTGACAGCTGCGATGCAGTTCATCAGCTACTATAGGGTTCATCAGTCACCAGGTACCACGAAGGTCCTGTCCCTGCAGGGAGTGTAACAGAGCTTGGCCGCGGTGTCTCCACTCTGCTCCACCCTCCGTTTTGTTCATCTTAGCCTACGCTAAGGGAGGCAGGGTGTGGTGCCTGGGGAACCACTGTAGCGAGCATGCCAACCGCATTCCGTCCTGGAAGTATTAACTGCATTTTACCCTAAGTCGTCTTTGTATTAGGATGAAGCTAGAGAAACTAATTTTCCCCCTCTCCCAGTCATTGTCCCACAGATGGGTAGAAAGACGTCTAGCAAGGTCCTTAAATCTTCTTCCTGAGCTATTACTCAATCCCGGATTGCACATCTAATGCTGTTCCTAAGCAAAGTGGAGGACAGGAGGTACTCACAGCCTGTGTTTGCTGCGGAGGTCATGGTCCCTACGATCGGTCAGGAGCTTGTGGCAGTGAAGCAGCGAGCAGAGCCAAGGGCTGGGCAGAAGGAGAGGGGGATCTTGCCTGGCAGTCCATGAGACACAGGGAATGTGTCCAAGAGGCAGTCCCTGGCTCCGGGCTCACGTCCTGCACTCCCAGCCCTACTTCTGGGGCTGCCACAGTATTCCGCTGATGGTTGGTGGCAGACCTGATGGACCTCACTACCAGAGTGAGCTATGTGTTAAACGAAAGATTGTCCCTATGTTTTTCTCATGGAAATGGGAATCAGGATGGGAGTTTCAAGGTGCAGCATCATTGCTGAGCTCTGTTTGCTCCTGCTGGCATACCAAGCCTGTCCTCGGGACTGGAACTCAACAGAGGTGGTTTTCTGAGCTGGTAGCGCTAAAACTCAGCGCTTTCTCTCTCAAGGTTGCCTGTGGCTCATCAGGAGAGATGGCGTGACTTTCATGCTGAGGTGCCTTTTCTAGTAAGTTAGGTGTCTTAAAAAAAAAAAAAATGCAAAATAAAACAAAACAAAAAAAAAGCCTGGCTGTGACTGCCACGTTTCCTTGAAGTTGCTATTAAAAAAAATATATATATATTTGATTTTTCTGGATTTTTTTTTTTGGGAAACAAATACACTGCAGCTTTGTATTGTAAAGATCTTTTATTAAATTTTCTGCCGGTGTTTTTATAAACACACTGTCCTTGGACAGGGTTTCTCGATGAAGTTTGCATCTGGCGCATCAGCACGTGATTGGGATGATCAATCCCTTCGGTCTCGCTCTGGGTGCTCGTGGCCTTTCAACAAGTGGCCAAAGGCACAGCTGCTCTTGGCCTAAGCAGGATGGACACGCTGAACTGGGATCACTGGGTGAGGAGCCCAACAAGACCAAAGCTTGTGGTGTTGAGAAACAGATGGGCTGTTCTGCACCAGCCTGAGCTCACCACGGCATCGCTCCAGACCCTGCTCCCAGGGCACAGGACATAACTTTAACATTAAAAAAATATATATATCTATCTTGGACATCAAATGCTTCAGAACCAAGTCACAAATCAAAGTTTAATTCATGTGGTTCCCTTCAGTGTAAAAATTCTCCTGTACATTGGCTGCTGCAACACACCAACAGAAAACACCGTTCAGCTGCAGCAACTAACACTTTGGCACAGCGCGGTTCGGAATTCAGATGTTTGAAAGCACCACGTAACAGTATCGTGATAAATATATCCTGTGCCATGTGCATGCAGCACGTGCGTGTGAGCGGCCTACAAGGCAACGTGTAATTTTAAAGTACTCTGCCATCCTATCGGGCTCTTTTTCCTTTGCCAGAATAAATCTGCAGTAAAAGATAAAGAACAAGGCCTCGTGCCCTGTAAAGAGTAAAATATTTTTCAGGTGGAGTATTTTTCATTTTACATTTCCTATCTCAGACATAATTAAATATTTTACGTGGCTTGCCCCTGCTGCTGTCCTCGTACTCGGGCTGCGACCGAAACCGTGCGCTCACTCTAGACCCGGTCGCTCTTTGTCAATAACGCTGTTGGTCTTCTCATGCTTTTCTCTGGGTCATCCAAGCACTAAAAACACCCCTTCCATTGAGCTGAACTTCCTGAAGCACCTCCGGTGCTGCTGTGCTGAAATTCCCACCAAGCACTGGAGTGTAAAGAGCCTTTGTCTGGTGTCCAAGCCGGGGACTGGGTGCTTGAGCAGCCTGCGGGGATGCTGGGCACGGAGCTGGTTGGTAGGCGTTAGGAAGCAAAGCTATGTTAATGGCTGGTAAATAATACTGAGAAGTGGAATTGCAAAGCAATATAAACAAATTACAGTCTTCAGAAATCAAAAAGAAATACAATGAGACAAAAATCTTACCAGATGGTAAAGTCTAGCATCACTTACTGGAGGTATTAAAAAAATGAATGTTTAATGAGCACAAAGATAGTGGACAAGAATTGTAGTTGCTGCTAGATGAGGATTTTTATGAGAAGGCATTATGGATCAGATTTTGGAAGAAGCAGAAGTTCTAGTGAAAATAAAAATGTAAACCAGAGCTGATGTAATTTGTGGAGGGGAAAAAAAAAAAAAAAAGCCAATTCAGATTTAAGCCCAAATTGCCAAATTTTACTAAAACTCTAAAACATAAGACCAATTCCTATCTACTGGGCCTTTCTATGCAGACAAACCTGTTTCAGAGCAAAAAAGAAGGACCGTTAAATCCAGCTCTCTGGTACTGAAGGTCCTCATGGTGTACAATTGCTGTCTTTAGCTCATCAATCCCTCTCAAAAACCAGACCTCCCCTCCGCCCCATGACAAGTTGTTCTCTCACCTCCCTTCCATTGCCTTGAAAACCTTCTGCTTCCAGGCCAGGTTTCCTCATGCAAGCATGGAGCACATCAGGGGTAAACCGTGGTGGAGAGGTTGTACAGTGAAAGATTACCAAATGTAATTTTTACAACAAAATAATTTGGATTAAAAAGCTTGCCATGTTTTGGCTGAACTTAGCTTCATTCAGTAATTCCCAACCACGACTACTTGGGATATTCCATGTGGTAAGGAAATAATAAATTTTTTTAAAAAAAAACATTTTTAGCCTTCAAATGAAATGCCTTCCATGGGCCATGACAGTGCAAAGAAAGGGGAAAGTTGTAAACAGCAACCTAAAGAGTATCAACTTTTTTTCTGAGCTTCCACATCTAACAATAAAACTACAGCAAAACCTCGAGTATCTTATATTTTCACTTAAGACACAGAACAATGAAGATTTTCCTGCGATTTTGATCATGATCCTGTGGCCCAGGAGACACCAACGCAGGTAACAGATCAGGAAGGCAGGAAATATTTCCATGATAAGTGCTGGCAAAGAATGCTCAGCTAAAAGCTGAAAATTAAATGGCACAGTAAAAAAGCTTCAGAGAAGAAAATGAGTGCCAGGCTCAGTTCAGCACCCCACGCGCCACTTGCTGTGGTCCAGGAGACCTTCCAAGGTGATGATGACTCTGCACGTGCCGTGCGGCTCGGTGCACAGAGCATCCGCTGCTCGGTCAGCACTTTCAGAGGCGCCCGCGCTGCTCAGCGCACCGAAGACGGGGTGAGCGACGGGGCGGCTACGCTGCAGCCGCCTTTGCAGGTCGGTACCAGCACAGCAGACTGGCGTGAGCACCTTTGTGTTCCAGCTTCCTATGAAAGGAGTTACAGATGGATTTTTACAAGGGATTTCATTCTATTCTACATTTTACTTCTCCCATTGAATACCACTCCTGTAAAACCTCTTTAAAGTTTGATACATGCTGCATTTTGACAGCTAAGATACTGGCCTTGCCCAGAGAGCTGGCCCTGAATGAACATTCATATTGCGTATCCAAGCTCGGGAGCCAACAAATACCCAAGTCAGTTCACATCACGTGAGCTCCTCAGCTCTGCCTGCTTGCATATACGTCTGGTGGTGATGCCATCCTCTATAAACTGCTACAGGGGCTTGAAAAATTCTCTACAAGTTCAGGTACTCAGGTAGGATAGCGGCATGGCATGATGTGCCACGTTTTGTACAGCCAGGTGTGCCACCAGCTGCCGTTCTTACCCACAGATTTATAGCACAGAGTCTCTCAGGGAGAAATGACAGAGTAGAGAGGATTTCCATTTGTACCCACCACTGGCCTGATTCTCTGCCACAAAAGGCAGCTTGAAACCTGCGTTGTTCTGATGGAAGCACAGTTAGGGCAGTCATGCCTCTCTGGCCAACTTGTCAAGTCTAAAGCAGACGCAAAGGAAGAGAAAAAGCCCCGTAAAATGGAAATGCTGTCCTACGAGCCACAGCATCGTCCTACTTCAGTCATGAGCACTGAACATCATGAGCCCTTCCACTACACATAGTGCCTGGGTAATGGGTGTTGTTAGAAGCACGGCTCCTTTCTGGAGGAAATAGGAGATAGCACCATGCCAAGGTCCATTTGTGTTGCAGAACTCTCCTGTAAAAGAAGGCATTTCCGTGAGCCCCCATCTCAATGCATTCTGCTCAACGTCAGGGAAATAATGGAGTTACACTCAGAATGTCTTTGTTGCATGCAGAGAAGAACTGCAATGACACAGGACTGTAGAGAAGAGAGAAAAAAAATGACATATAAGAGGAATTTTGAAATGATATCTACAATTTACAACCTGCAGAAGCAATAAGGGACCCTGTGCTGCCACCGCTTGTGTAATAGATGTCCTGTGTGTTCCCACCAACTCAGCAGCTGCAGCACTTTGCATAGCCTTTTTGTGTAATTAAGATGGAAATGGGTTTTACTGTTCCAGCAGCAGCGAGCTTCCCCGGGAGCGCAGAGAGACGCGAGAGGGGCGGACGTGGCAGGGATGTGCTGGGGCTGGGAGCCAGCTCGGCGGACTCACAGCACAGGACATCTCTTGAAAGAGAGGGGGAAGCACAGACCAGATTGTGCCTGTGCTATCCTTGATCCGCCTAATCCACATCCAGGTGCTCCCACCTCCCGTGGCCCCTTCGGAGCCACACAGGCTTTCACAAGAAGTGCCAATAGCGTGGAAGGTGACCCTTAATGGACTGTGGACAAATGTTTTTCTCCACCACTGGTCACAGCTCCTGCATGATGATCTCTTTCCCCAGGAAGCCATAGATTTACCCCGTCTATAGCTTTGGGGTGGCTTTCCATTCTCTCCCCACTTCTGTCCTGTGGCCACTGCAGCTCTAATTGACACGGGAAGGAGCCGCTTTCACCACAGCTTGGGAGGATGATCACTTTGTCCAGGGGCAGGCACCTTTTCCACACCTGACCAATGGATGTGGATGGTGATCTTGTCCATTTGGCCTGTGGAGTGGAGCCTGCAGCCCTGTTTGTCACTGCTGACACTGAAAGACAGAATTTGGCATTCACAAGAAATAGATTCTTGTTTTGACAAAGTTGGATCAAAGCAAATCAAACATCATTTACGTGGTGGTGTAAAAATGACCGTATCAGCTCAGAGCAAGGGTACGTCTCAGGCTACAACAGATCAAGCGCATTTGACTGCATAGAGTTGTTTCCCAAAACATGCTGTGAACCAGAAGTTCAAATACAATATCCTGGAAGTGTTGATAGATGAAGTTTTCTACGTGACACATGCTCCAGCTTACCCGAGCTGGAGACACTAGGCCACCTGGACTCTAAAACCAGTAACGGAAATCCTGGCTCACTGAAACTACAGGTCTTTTGACATTGTCTAAAGAGTTTAATTTCTGCTATACCACATGAGAAACTGTTCATAAAGAATTTTTCCTATGTATTTCTGGTCCTCTGGACCCCTGGTTCCTTGTCAGACCACCCAAGTCCACCAGCACAGTGCTGCTGCTCTGGAGTGATGGATATTGAAAGGGCTATGGATGCCAACATTCTGAGAAGGAGCTGTGAAAAATATATCCTGTCTTTTTTTCTTCTTTTCTGATAAAGGTGATTAGCTGGTATTTTTCTACAAACATCTGGGCAGCTCCTGCCATCACATCCATGCTGTCTATCAATGTACCTGAGCTGCAAGCGTAGAGAAGCAGGACCCCACTCGTGTGAGCCTCAGATGCTGCCTCTGGTGCCGGGACAGACGGGATGCCCTCCACCTCCAGCGCCCTCGTGTGCTCCAGCCTTGCCACCACGCAGTGTTGGGGGGGGATGTGGCCGTTGGAAGAGCCCTGCTTTTATAAGATGACCCTTGGGCTTTCTTTTGCCACCTCTCATCACATTTCCAGGATCTGAGTATTTCCTGGGGAAAAGAAGATGAGTTTTTTCAAATTCTCCAAACACATCTTGACTATGGTGAAACAACTGGACATTGTGAATACCAGAAGGAAGGCAAATACTGTCTGGATTATTACTTTCCAGGGAACAGGAAAAGGTTAATTTAAAAAAAAAAAAAAAAAAAAAAAAAGACTCATCCTCAAACTGAGAAAAGAATGTGAACAGGAAGAATTTTGGCATTTATGACTCCTGTTGTCATAGAAACAGAACTTGATATTTCTATAGAGCAATCCACAGAGGTAACAAATACTGTGCTTTATACCAATGATGAATTAAGATCAGCTTAAGATTTCCAATACATTGTCAAGCATATCAAATACTGGTTTATTTTGTATTGCCGAGTTGTTATCAGAGTCCTTAAAAACCATTGCTGACATGTTTAAATGAAACCTGTCCTGTATTTGCAGGCTATTATTAGAATTTAGAGCGGTGGGGGAGAGATGTTACAATAGCCTAGCAGAAGTTCTCAAATTTCCATCAGAAAAGAGCACATCTCATGGGACACATCTCTTGCTTGCCATCATACAACCTCCTTCGGCACCGACAGTGATGACCCGCATAGAAAAGAGTTCTGTGAGGCATTGTGGATCTCGAGGGCAGTTTCTGAGGCTGAGATGAAAAGGGGACCCAGCATGAGAGAACTGACCAGCTCTCTGGACACCCCAGCTCAGGACCTGCTGCTTTCTAGAAGGCCACATACATTTAGTCTTTTGGCAGCTGATACGACAACCATTGCTTAGGTTCCCCAAATTCTACTTATCTGTGTAGGCCTGTTAAAAGTATGGTGGTACCACACCCAGGATCTGAGGACTTTAGCTAATTTAGCATCTCCCAGTGCTATCACTGTGTAGCTGAGACCATCAAATTCATATGTTAAAGGGTTTTTTGAAACATTTTCATCACAAACCATTACCTCCTGTGTAGCTATAACTGTAGGACTTCTCTGAATGTGGTTCTGCTTCAAGGTGAGCACCTCTTATTTAAAAAAAAAAATAAAGTTTACTTTTAAAAATTCCAGTAATGATTTATCACAGTCCTTTGTACATGATTTCTCATTATTTTAATATATAAGCAAGAAAATGGCCTTTATCCTGCAAACCCCAAACTACTCTTAACAAGAATTTATTTAACTTCATTTCCCATCTGGATATTTTTTTGCCCTTTATTAAGTAGATTGGAGAATCCTCTGTCAAAGTTAAGTTCCCTCTGCTGTTAAGAGACAGAAACTGTGATCAACATAGACCTTTACCTTTTCCTTGGTAAGTAAAGCATTGACTACCTAGACAGTCTTTCATGTCAGGTCTATTTTTCTTTCTTTTTCTGTTGTTGTTATTCTCATGACTCTCAGAACTTTCTCCCATCATATTTTTTAAAATGACCATGTCAGACCTAGGCAATGCATCTTAGCAGCACTTACAGTAACACAGAACAGAGGGAAGGAGAAGTGCTTTACACATATACAGTATTTTTTAAATTATACAGTGAAATTACATGGTTAACGCTGCCTAGACTGGGCTATGCCCATGGTTGGTAGTGTCTGCTTTGGTGTCTGCTAAATCAGTAATTTGCTGCATCTTCATCTCGCAGGAGGATTTTCCTGTGACGCTGACAGTGCTGCTGCTTCCTCTCCCCGTTGCTGCAATAGTCCATCTCATTCTTCTGCAATCTCTCCCTGTTGTCTGCGCACGAGGATGAAGAAGCAGCAGTAAGTGGAAGCAGTCTTCTCTGTGCTGCGGGAGTGAGTAACCTGACAAACCCGCATGCCCTGCCCGCTGGAGGCCCCGGGTGTTGACGGTGCAAGCACAGGCCTGCTTCGCAGAGGTGCTTCTGCTGCTTGATGTCGGGGGGGTGGCAATGGGCAGCAACTGGTCCGGATGAAAAGGGTGAGTGGAGCCTCTGTCCTTCCTGCCAGCAGTTAGAAGATCTGAATTATGAATTAAGATAGTTACATGCTTCCTAGGCTCTTTTAGTTAGCTAATAGATTAAAAGACTGGAAAGAAAATTTATATGGGATGTGGTGAAAGCAAAAAGACCAATACATGGAATGTGAAACAGCACAGGGTTGTTTTGTGGGCACTAGAGAAGTCACTTAAAAGCCTTAGGGAAGATAATGCACTCTTCCAGGCAAGATAATCCTTCATCCCAAACTGACACTGCTGAGGATGCTGCCCTTCCTCCCTCCCCTTTCAGAACGCACACAAATGAAGCGAACAGGCTGAGTCTGGGCAATACGTCCAGAGAACGGTTCTCGTTGCCGCTGAGCGTCCAACACTAGGGACTGCACCTTCAGATGTACCTGGTTCCTTTATTTTTAATTCTCACTTGATGAATCTTTGGCAGTGCTTTTATACAACTCGACATTCCACACATCCTTTCTGTTGACGAGGAGAAGAAACCTCAGTGTTTTCACTTGTCCTCAACAAAGTTTAAGAAAAGTGTGAGAGACTTCTCAGAATTTTATCAGAAATCATTGAAGTCAGATAACAACCAGACCCATCTTCTGTGGAATGCCACAGTTCTGTTCCTGCGAGTGCTCTTCTCCCTTCTTGCCGAGGAAGAGGTCAGTAGATCATGCCACCATCAAGAGTGAAACTAAGCTGATGAGAAGGCAAGGACCGCGGCGGGCATGGCAGTCCCTGTGAAATACTCCGTACATTCAGCTTTCCGGGGGCTGAAAATGCCTATGGGATTTTCTTAGAGAGCTAATGCACGTTACACGATCAGCCAGCACACTAATATTCTGCTTTGATCACTCTATTGATGGCTGTGTTGCTGCTGAGAGCCCGTCCCAGTGCCCAGAACTCGTTTATAATTTATGTAAACCTCATAGATCTGTACTGCTGCTAACTCTGTGCCTTCCTGACCCGAGCAGCTTTTGGAAGTGGCAGACCTGTTCCTCCTTTGTCCTTACGGCATGCATACATCCTGCCTGTTTACATACCGCCCGGTTACGTATTTTCTTGGAAAATTATTTACACATTTTTTTCATATAACATGAACCATGGAGCTGAAAAGAAATACGTGAAGCTGAAGTGCTAATATATTTCATGTCTTGGTTTAAAGAGTGCATTTCCCAGAGAATACAGAGGCAATTGTTAATGCCACATCTGATTTCCTTTCTGGAGATGGAGGATGGACAAAGATTTACTAGAAGTATTCTTTTCTATGCCAAGAGAACTGATACACATTAGTAAGTTGACAGAAAAGATGAATCCTCTTGTGCCACTGCTGCTGTCCACCCTCCAGTCCTCCTTTGTAATTAATTAGCTGTCAGACCTGCTAAAACTCAAATAACGGATTACTGGGATTCAGGGAAAATTGACCCTGAAATTAAGACCCAAGTTTGAGTTGGTGTTCTTCCTGACTTTGCAACTCATTATTGATTTTGGGTGATTTCCTATCTAGGAAAAAGAAGAATAAGGTAAAAGTAACGAAGATGCTGTCATGCTTTCCGTGGTTTCCAAGATCTGGTACTCACGTCTGTGAGCTCTCTTCACTGCTTAAGTGCATTCACTTAACTGAAATACTTCCTGCTCATTTGCATTTAAGCTTCAAACTGATAAGGACCTAGATCAATTGTTTGTCCCTACAATAATTCATAAAATAAAATATAATTTGAATAACTGAACTGAATTTAGAAAGCTACTCAACTGCATAGCTTAACTCAAGTTCCAAGACCTTACTAAAACTGAAGACACCTATGGAAAAAATACCTCAGGTTTAGGTGTACGGTTGCAGTAACTGGCATAATCACCTGCATTAGAGGAGAAAATAATTTCTTAAACTTGTGTTTATTTAATTAATCTCTGTCTGTCTATCTTAAAAGTTCAATTGGGTTTTAAGCATCTCACAGCTCTTCTGATGTGGCAAAAACTTGATATTTGTTCTGAGATGTACTTTTCCCGGGAGGTGTATTCCATGGAAGTTAACTTGCTCCTATGACTGATGACACTTTGGGGGAAGAGGGGAGCCCTGGTCCCTCCGCTCGTTTGTGCTGGGGACTCACCACAGTCCCTTTTGTATCCTTCAGCTGCCTCCACACTTCTCCTCCTGCCCTGCTAATAGGCTGCTACTGGAAATGTTTGCTAGACAAGGGTGGCATAAAACACAGTATGTTTTAGATTACAGGATATCCACTGATGGAAAATGAAATGTCCTGTGCTCCTAGAGGCAGGCTGGCTGAAGCAGTGATGGATTTTCTGATACAAATCTGAATCAATTGGCTCCAGCGCTGTCTCAATAATTTGGAAACCTGGGTGCTATACAGAGGCCTTTGGTGTAACACAGCCAAAATTTGTCGTACTTCACGAGCATTGCTTTTGTGGAATTGCAAAACAACACAAATAAATCTTGATGTGGGCAAAATATCCAGAATACGGTACTTCACCCATTTGTGTGGTTTGTAAAGGGTAACAGGAGAACGTTGTGCAGCTCCAGGCAAAGGCGCATTTTCAGAGCCTACAGTTTAGTTAGGATGCAGTAATATGCCAGAAACTCTGCGTTGGCACGTCCTGGTGAATTATCGCTGGTCCATACAAGCCTTCCACCAGACACATTTTACACTGGAACCCCAGCACAGGGGTGTGCTGGAGGGGAAGCGAGGGGATGATAACCAGAGCATCACCCTCACCGCAAGCAAGGGCTGGCGGCTGGAAGAGGTTTGCTCTTTGCGCTGTCGGCCTGGAGAGGGCTTACACGACTGCTTCCTCCTCCTACCATTGACTGGGCTAATAAAAGATGTTGCATCCTGCCCAAGGCCACGAATCCATTAATGGAAGATAATGAGAGATCAATTTTCTGACCAGCTCAGAAGCACTCAGTGTTTCAGAGGCACATGTTAACTGACGTGATGGAAACTAGCTGTGGCACTGTAGGACAGGAGAAGATGCCGTTTCATTAATAAATGAAGTAGATGAGTGATGCTTCCTTAAAAAAAAAAAAGACTAAAAACAGAATCTGAGATGTGAAGTTTGAGTCATGAATCTCACAGGCCCAGGAGATGTGTCCTGGTGAAGTGAACAGCATGGGGTTTTGATCAGGATCATCTGCACAGGCATCCCTGGAACGCAGAGAATTCATTCATATGGGGCAAAAAAAAAGAAATAAAAGGGATCCTGAATTAACTGAGTGGGAAATAACTAGAGGTAATAAGTGTATCTTTAGCATCTGTATGGAGGGATACTTCAGTTGTACATTATATTTGCTTTAGGAGATACCCGTGAAGAATTTTACAAAGTAAAAAGGTTTGTTTCAACTTATCGTTTTTTTTATTGAACTAATAAACAAACAAACAAATAATAATAAATAAAAACTTATTGTTTTTCTTATTTAAGCAATATATAAATAAATAAAGTTATCATTTTCTCTCTTTTTCCCTTGTCTCGCATCAGGAAGTTTTACCAGCAGTTACAAACACAGGTCTTTCCTTGAAGAGGGATCAGACTCTCGGCTCCCACATGAGTCGTGTCCCAGTTTCAGTGCGCGGAGCAGAGCTAACTGATGGGCAGCTCATGGCCTCTGTGGGTTGGGGGGACCAGCAAGGGCTGGAGGCACCGCCATGCGTCAGGGCTGGACCAGCTTGACCCCCCCATCCTTGATGGATGTTTGTCTCCCCTGGCCTTGCCCCGTAAGGAAATGTCCCTCGGGAGCCTGCTCCCATGCTCCGCTATCCCGGCCATGGGTAAGCGGTTGCTACCAGCTCGCTCGCCTCTCCCTGCTGCACCTAAGCCCACGCACTGGGCAGATAGAGCCACTTCTCCATGTCCCCAGCACAAGGCACACTGCCATCATCCCTCCCGCCACCGTCTCTTTTTTTCACGGCAGCTCACATTTCTGGGATCTCCGATTTGCATTATCCCCTCCGCTGGTACCCGAACTGGTTTAGAAACACACAGGTGCAGGCAAGGCAAGTAAATATCACAAACAAAAAGCCCCAACTTTAAACTGATAGTGTCAGGAAACGCCTTCAAGTAATTGATCCACATCAAAGACAAACCGGCGCACAAACACGGATTCTGCAGTAAATCTCACTGTTTTGCGGGGCGTGCGAGGGATAACCGCTTCCCCTTCCTGTGCAGTGCAGCCTGACCTGCCTGCTGCCTGGCCAGGGAATCACCCGGGCTGCCACCCAAAACTCTTTCTCTGGGGAAAGTGCAGCTTGGGCAGGATACCGGTTCCTACATTTTCAAGCCAGGACTCAGCAAAAGTGTGCCCCAAAGACAAAAATCTGACAAAATGCACCCAGAGACAGGTGTCCCAAAGTCTCAGAATTCCTGCTGATATTCCAGAGAAATTCCTTCAGCTGAACAAAACCATTGCTTCCCGGCAGTCAGTGTTTCTGGTCGGCAGGTCAAGGCGCAGCTCACACCCCATCCAGCCTGGAGCTCACAGCTTTGTCCCCGCACCTAAATCACCGGGTGAGGTGGCTGTGAGCACATCTCGGGCAAACGGTGAGCAGAGCTCAGCCCCGAGCGCGGTGTGGCACCATCCACCCCCAGCAAAGGAGGCGCCGCTTCACACTCCACCTCACCGAACTGCGGAAGGTCAAATAGTGCTGGTACTAATGGCAGCGTTCGCCTCAAAAACTGACTTCATCCTCATGGAAGAAGACTCTATAGGAGGTTATTTAATGCGTAAACACATCTGTGGCCTCAGATACCTTCATGGCACAGGTTGCTGAAGGCTGAGATAACGTCCATTTGCCACGCACACTTCCTGGGCTGTCCCAGACGGGACAGCAGGGACTGCTCCGACCGGCCGTGGTCACCCTCTTCTTCACACCAGGACTCTGTCCTCCAAAAACCCAGGAAGGGCAGAAATCATGCTGGTGGCAAGTTTTTTGCACAGCAGAGGAATCTTTCCCCGTGGATCATGGATACTGCTGTCTCCCAGTAAAAGGACTCATTGTGACACTAACAGGGAAAAGCCCCATTCAGCTCCCAGTTCAGTGCGATCCAGCTCCGGACATCTCACTGCACCTCTAATCCCCCCGTACCCCTTTGTACCCTCAATTACTATCAAGAACAAAGTAGTATTTCGTTAGTGTTGTTAGTAGAGGCAATCACATCTGACTCCTGAGGAGTGCTTCATCACAGGGCTCTCCAGCCCATGCTGATGCCGAGATGATACCAAGCTCTCAAAATATTCTTTGTTTTCAGTCTTTAAATAGTCATTGCCCTTTGCTGTCGTGATCTTGGGTTTCAAAGGCAGAAACTAAAAATTCCTTGATATTGTAAATTACCTCATTACATCTTCTCCAGCTCTTTTCACCAGTTTATACCAGAAAAACTTGTTACGCATACTGCCATGTTGTTGCCGTGGGCAGTGTACGCAGCACAGATATCAGAATTATAGCATGGGGAGATTTATATAACACGTAGAACACTGGCAAATATACATCTCGGAACGGTCTTGTTTGTAAAAACAAGCTCTGAAGAGGTAACGAGTCTCTTCCAACAATCAATTTTGTACATACACTTTTTTTTCCTTTTAATTAAAGATGTCACTGCTTAACTGAGGAATTCACTTCTTGCAAGCTCATACTGAAGGGTTTTTTTCAGGAAGACAAAGTAAATCCTACCCTGCATCATCACTCCTGCCTTTGCTGCGACGTACATTCCTCTTTGCCTTCTAAATAACGCATCTTTACCTTCAGGAAAAGGCAAGATCTTTCTGAAAAGTGCAAGTTTTCTCTGAGATCTGTTTTCTGGAGATTAATTTATATCTGTAATAAACTAGTATAATGTCCAAAGTTTGCTGTTCTCTGAGCACATTTTTTTTTATGACATTTGAATGACAATGACCTAACAGTACCCTTTACCGTGTGTAATACATTTACAACTGGCAATTTGATATTTTATTAAAGGAATCAGGTTCACAACTCCCAGTAACTGCTGCTTGCGTTCCGCCCTCCCTTTAAAGTATATCATAAAAGAAAATGAATTGAGATTAAAACAATACAGAAGTTATAAAAACCCCTATAAATATATTCTGTATTTCTATGGCTATTACCTCATTTTACGCTTCAGACTTATCTTTGGGTGACAGAAAGCCAAAATCCTGAAATGGTTTAATTAGATTGAAAATCTTATTAAATTAATTACTGCTGAGGAAATATAAGCAAATGTTATTAACTTCCACAGGAATCAGACATATGAAGTCAGCAGTGAATTCTATTTTGCAAATTACAACCCCATGTAAGAATGTAACTGACAGATGGAAGAGTAAGTGCGACCGTTTTTCGCACCATTTCTGAGGTGGCCCCAAAGAGTCCCTCCGCCCACAAAAACTACTTTTGCAAAGAAATCTCTATATTCACCCAATCCAGACTGAGGACAACGAACAATAGTGATTGCCTGGACAACAAGTATGTTGACACACCACCCAGGCATGCCCAGGTAAGACAGAGTTGACTGGTGAAAGGCGCAGTAAGCTCCGATTTGGAGTCCACAGAAGCCCAAGGAATGGCAGCAAGGTAAACCACTGAAAATTTAAGCTATATATAAAAAAAAACAAGTCACCCGCCAAAATCCCTAAATACTTCACTGCATTAAGTGGCTTTTGAAGAGGTTGCCAGCCCCACAGTTTGTGCGCGGCATAGCAAAGAGGACAACGATGTAGTTTAAAGAAATTGTTCATGTGAGCAATAAGAGGTACTGGAGCAGGTGACCGGGCTGCCAGCCTGAAAGCAAATGGGATGTCCACTCCTCCTGGGATGGGCAAAGCTGTACATGTCGGTGTGGTGCCAAAGAATAAGCAAAGACGATGGCAGGTGAAGAGGTGAAACATTTCTTTCATTGTGGTAGTATAACTAATCCAAGAGAATATACTGAAAATGATTTTGTAACGTACAAATAGAAATACATGGTTTCAGCTATTTTTCCTGAGATGTATCCCTTTACATTGATCTCTGCTGGAGCTCATTTGCCAGCTTTTTCCCTTACGTTGGGGTTGGGGAAGTCTTTCTGGAGTTCTTTGCCATTAGTGCAGCATCCAAGAACCCAAAAGAGATCAGTATTGTCTGTAAAGTTGGCAAAAACTTGGTGAAGTAGGCTCAAAACAGGAGAACAAAATGAAGATTCCAGGAATAGAAGCTCGTTTGTCAGCATAGCAAAGGTAAAGAAAATTCACGTACTAGTAGAGTCAAAAACATGCTTGCAACACAACAGGCTATGAGGAAGGTGCAAAATTGACGGGAGCTGATGAATTATACAGACATATTTGTCCCTTCTCTGCCCGTCTCCTAGAAACCATTCTGGGCAGAAGCAGTACAAACCAGGCTGTGGGTACATCCAGCACAGATTTACAAAGACACAATCATAACTGGCCAACTTGACAGCCTCCTACGGTGAAAAGGCTCTGATGATGATGGGAGAGCAGCGGATTGTCACTACTTGTGAGGTTACCGAGGCTTTTGGCACAATTTCGTAGCAGGCTTATAAGCCAAGATGGTGAGGTATGAGCTGGAGGTGGCTGAAAGGCCAGGGTCAGAGGGTTGGGCTCAGTGGTGTGAAGTCTTCAAAGTTCAACAAGGAGAAATTCAGAGTGTTACACCCAGGATGGAATAACCCCATGCAACAGGACGGGGGATAAGAAGGTGAAGGAGGGATTTAATTACTGGCTTAAATCACCAGAAGGGTAGTTATAGAGAAGACAGAGCCAAACTCTTGTCAGATGTGTGCGAGTAGGGTAAAGAAGCAGCGAACACAAGATGCAAGAAGGGAAACTTCAACTAGATATGAGGAAAAAAGCTTTGCCACAGGAGTAGTCAAGCAAGTTACCCAGATAGGGATCTTGAGGGTGAGGATTTGTGTGCCACAACAGCATACAGGTTGAGTAAGTTAGATTAAATTCAGAATAAAGTTTTTCCTTAATTTGCAGGAAAAATCTCTCATGGGAGCAGTTGGTTAGGTGGAAGGTTAGCCAGGACACAGCAGAAGACTAAAGCTTTCATGGCTTTGAAAGAAGATTACACTAAATGCTCAACAGCTTTTTGTGGACCTTCACAAATTGTCTGTTGGATCCACCAATGCCTCTGTTTCTCTGCATTGCCCTCTGAAAACCCCATCACTTATTCGTAATCATTTTTATCTATGTTTATTAGAGTTATTATCTGCAATACCTGGTTAACAGACCACAACGTTCACCTAAAGCATTCCTTCTAACTTTTTTCCACACCTAAGTAAATGTCTTTGCTTGCTTAAGTCTGTCCTCTCAACAAATCCCTCATGCCTACCTACCTGACACGCTCTCAACACCTTTATGGGAGCTGCAGCTTTTGTTTTCCATCATTTCTGAAACTGGCATTCAAGGCAAGAGCGTCAAACCCAGTGCTGAAGAAAAAATAACAGTACAGGGCTGGAACTGGAGATAAGGGCTTCTCTTAAAACGATTTTTGGAATTTGATGGCCTATATCTTCTGCAGAGTAAACACATTCAGAAAGCTGTAGCATGAAGACCCTATCCATATTTTTTAGTAACGAAATGAGACAGAGATAGCAGTGCCCGTACCAGCTTTTGCCACTGCCAGTGTTGATTTGAGTGCTATTTCATCCCCTTGGAGCAGAGTCAGCTCCGCTCAGTAAACCTCAAACCCAAGTGTGCAAATACCACAGGGCTTCAGTTAATAACTGTGGTCACTTTCATTTGCCTTCTGAGAGAATAAGTATCCACGTTTGCTTCACAAAGAGAGTGGAGAAAGAAGAGCACCGAGCGAGCTAAAAGAACTAAAAATAGTGGTGGTAGCTGCGATTCTTGTTAGCGATAAGTACATCCTTGATTTAAAGAGCTGCTCCACTGGTTCCCAGGGAACGAGATAAGTGGAAGGCAAAAAATACTCCGCTGTGTATAACCACGCTGGGGATTATCAGTGATGCTGACTTGCAGGAAAAACCATGCACAGGAGGAGAACAGTGCGCAGCGTGGGACTGCAGAGAGCCCTGCCAAGAGAAGAACCTGGAGACAGCCAGGATGGGTTGTTCACCTGTGACGTATTTATATGCCATTTAATGCCACGGGCATTAAAAATGCCAGAAAATTATGCAACTGTTTTCCTAAGCCCCTGGGTTCCTTCTGAGAAGAAGCACTCAGGTCTACAACTTCTGCCAACACCTTTGTCTGGTGAAATGCCCCGGGGCCTGCTCCTCTGCATGGCAGCTGCCTGTCCTCACCGCGGGGCCGTGTATGCTGGGCTGCGGCCGTGGGGCTCTCCGTGAGTCAGCGGGACCACGAGGATCTGCAATATGAGGTAAGCTTTAAACCCAAGAATGTGAATACGTCTGTTTTTCAAAACTAAAACATTTTGGGATTTGAGTGAAATGGTAACCAGTTTTCTGATAATAAAATAAAAAATTCCCCACTAAAATGGATGCTTAAAAAATTAATATTACTCAAAAGACAAGTTTTCTGCTCAAAGGCATTTTTTCTGGAAAACTCATGGCTAAGCACGCTCTGAAGCTGTTGGTCCACCACAAAGCGAGTGAAAGACGCTGGAGGCTTTGGCTGGGGTCTGCTGAAGAACAGAAACACTCAGGAGCTGGCTGCCCCTCAGGGAATCACGGCACGAGCTAGAAAAATCCTGCAATTTTTGCAGTGCATTGTGAATACAAAGTAGTTCACTAGCTTTTGTAAATGATGCTGTGATTACAGACACATTTTCTTCCCACACTATTATTTCTCCATCACAACCCAAAAAATAGAAGATATTTTTGCTGCTGAAAGTGGACAATGTATCTCACACAAAGTCAAGTGTCAAATATGAAAAAAAGAAACATCCCAAAGATATCTAGGCTAGAAACGAACCAGAGGAGAGGGTTTTTTTTCTTTTTTTTTAGCATGCATTAGGTGTGAATTGTGAGTGGCATTTAATTGCGGTGCTGTGTACCGGTTTGGGAAATGCTGTGCAGAATGTTACCAATTCCACGGGAAACAGATGGAAATGTGCTCTGAAAAAATACTGTGCAGAGCAGACAAACGGCCTACAAAGTGTGAAAAAAACCCCAAACCCTTAGAAATAGCATATTTGTAAGTTCTTCATATTGTTTGATTTATTTACTCCACAGTTTATATACTACGATGCTAGATCTGGCTGTGAGAGCTGTTGATGGTTCCCGACAACGTTGCAATAATCGACTGATATCAGAATTTGCGCTGACGGAAGCAGCAATTTGGGCATGCTGCATAGCTGATAGCAAGCAGAATTACAATTACATAGCTGTTTATTACAGTTTTTCACCTCTTTAGTTTCAGCATTGTATTTTTGTGTATGAAGCGTTGACCCAGACCTAGACCTTACCTATTCATTAGTACTTCTGTTCCCCAGTAGTGTGCAGCTGTGCGGCTCATCTTAGTGCGGCAGACCTTGTCCTGTTGATGAATATTCATCAGAAAAAGATACAGCCCGCTTCCAAGGAATTAAAAATCAGGTAAAGAAAAAGTGGCATGGAGTAGCAGGAGAGGAGGACCAGAGAGCACTAGGAGTGACCTCGGTACAGCAAACAAATTGTCAAAATCTCTTGCAAAGACAGAAATGAGCTGGTGCCAGGAGCAGTGCTGGAGCAGATAGGGTGGCAGTGACAACTCGTAAAGGTGCCTCTGAAAATGTCTCCTGGGGTTAATGGTGGCTGGCACCACTAGCCAGTGGAAGAGGTGTCTGACACTGAAGAATTGACCCAAACAGCTGAGCTGTACTGCTATTCTCAAAACAGATTATTGAAAAAAGAAAAAAAGAACTTCAGCTTTGCGCGGTACGCCACGGTCTAGTTATTGCATTTAATCATCCGTAATTGTTGAGTTCATCAAACAACCCCAAGCAGGTCTGGGGAGGAAGGACTGGTGTGTTATGTACCCTTCTTCCCCAGCAGCCTTCTTACACACCAAAACGGCATCTGCCATCGGGGAAAACATTAAAACTAGAGGATAAAACTGAAATTCCTTACATTACAAATGCTTAAACAGTGGTCCAGAGATGGCAGTGATGTCATAGGGAGAGACCTGCTGCTCCTCACCCACCTTAGGTGAGCTTTTTTTCTCTGTCTCCAGCAGCCTTTTGGAGGGGGAGAAAACCACAGAGTAATCTCTACAGTCACAATGGCTGTGCCCAGAGCCCACCATGGGCACTGTGGGGTGAGTGGTCCCTGGGACTGTGGTCACCCCGCAGCATGAACCCCTCCTTGGGCTTTACTGCGGCTTTAGAGCCTTTCCTGCCCAGACACCAAGTGCCAACAGGTGTCACAGGAGCTGGTGGCAGGTACAAAGTGATGGTCTGATACTCATCGTTAGGGGTCCTGCTTGGTATCTCCAGGTCTGGGAGCAGTACAAATCAACTGAGACGGGGATCCTTTGTCTTGCCCAAATTTATAGCAGTTGTAGCTCCAGGATTCAGTGAAAAAGTTGTATCTTTACTCAAAGCTTCTTTCCAATGAAAGTAGAGAGAAAAAAATGACAGTGTAATTGCTTTCATTTTAATTTTAGAAGTGTCTTATCTGTTTCATCTCAAACTCAGGGAGAATGAATTGACTCAGTCCTTCTTCATAAACACTCTGCACTGATTGTGCCATGGGGTGTGTCACTCCCAGTGGTTCCCCGGCCTCGAATGAGGGCATCCGACCGCCATGCGTGGTCCCTGGTGCCAGCCGTAAGGCAGGACTCAGCGTCAGCCAGCTCCACCCTGGGGAGGAATGCCAAAAATGGATAGACCTGGAAATGGCTTTGGCTCTCATGAAGCTATCAAGATGCTGGAAGCTGCTGTTTTATTTTTCCTTTGATTTTATTAATGCAGAGTATTTATCCATCCCTGCAGTAGTAGCAAAAGTTCAAAAACCTATATATATTTTATGAGCAATACTTTTAATGCTTTTTAATAAAACACAAAAATAAGGCTTCAGTCTAAAATACCCTTCATTAAGAATCAATGTAAATAGGCAGAATGCTTCAGTGTAATGCAAATGATTTTCTACTAGGATTGAAATAAACTCACAAGTTACTGTTAGCTGGATTGCAAAAATGCATCGTTCTGTCAAATAAAAGCAGCAATACAATGTTAGCCAAAAAAAAGGTTGATTTTTCCAAGTGATAAAAAGAAACGTACCACTATTTGCACTAATCCACTGGTTGTCACTGGTGCAAGTGGAGATGGGTAAAAATACAATCAGACCAGCTTCGCTTGCACCCTGGCTACAGAACATGAGGTAAAGTTACCCCTTGCTCAGACAAGCAAGGGTGAGAAACCACGGAGGAGGAGCAGTTGCTTTCCAGTAGCACCCTCATCCCAGGCACTGGTCGCGCTGGTAGGCTGAGGAGCACTGCCTCCAGCCAGCAAAGCGTGGAAAAGCCTTCGGGTTGCTCGTACTTGCGCAGAAGCCCATGCCAGATTGCGAGGGCTCCAGGAACTGAGAAACCATAAAGAAAGCATATGGCCAGTTTTTTATCTGTTTCACAGTCTTGCTCTTGATGTAGCTCAGCACATGTGCATAAGAGGGGAAAAAAATTTAAAAAAAAATACTTCTGCATGAAAAACACTCTTTCTTTGCAAGAAAATGTGTGTGAGTGGATAAAAGACATAAAAATATGTTCTTACAGCACAGCTATTGATAGTGCTAAGCATGATGGATCACTATGGATTGTAAATGCTGACAAAAATAAGCTCCAAAAACTCTTCAGTGCAGTAATACTGGCAGTAGAGTCAATGGCATCCGCCATCCCCCAGTAATGCCCTTCCGCAGAGCGCTGAGACAAATCCCCGACAAATGCGTTTTCTCTTCCAGCCTGCCTGGTGCTGCAAGTCAGGACCACAGGGTTAGCTAGACTCCAGCCTGGGTCCACATTTGGCCAAGGAAAGACACTTGTTCCTCCTCAGCAGAGAAGGAAGGAAAAGGCAAAGCACGGGACTGCTGTCACTGAAGCACAAGCCTAGCAATGGGATGCTGAGAGAAATACGTCCCTTCAGCCTGGGGAGGAGAAGGCAAAAGGAGACCTTAGAGAAGGTGGAGATGGACTCTTTCTGAAGAAACATGGTGACAAGGCAAGAGGCAACAGACACAAGCTGGAACATGGGAAGCTCCCATTAGAGATAAGGAAAGACAAAGACTTTTTCATAAACGAGAGTGAATGCTAACAAAACTGGAGAAAGCCCAGGAAAGTTGCAGGAACTCTGTGCTTGGAGACATTCAAAACCTGACTGGAAAAGGCCTTGAGCAACCTGCTTTGAGGGTCCCTGCTTTGAGCAGCCGTTGGAACAGAGACCTCCAGCAGACCCTTCCCACCCATGTTATTTTGTGACTCTCTGATTTTGTTGTGCTCTCTCCTAACGAGAGAAGAATTTGTCTTGGAAGATACCTCTGGAGATCTCTTATCCATGCCCTGGCATCTCCAAGGATGGAGATCTCACATGCTTGGCTTCAAGGCTGGACAACCAGAGAAGTCACCGGGAACCTGGAGGTGTCTTCAGCTTGGGCTAGCTGGGTCTTTCAGTTTGTTAACAAAGACTCTGCTCTCCTGAAACTAAAAAAAAAAAAATTGTTCTTAGCCTCTAAGTTCACCAGAGAGACAGCCCCCTGCCCCAGCACAATTACTGGAGTTATATTCAGCTCTGTCACTGAAAGATTATCTCCTCTGAACTTTGAAGACTGCCTTAGGTTTCTGAATGGCCTCAGGGTAAAGCCTTCCTCCTCTATAGTCAAGATACCCTTCTTGTTGACACAATGCTTCTCTCCGCGGAAGATGGAAGCTGCTCCTTGGGAACAGCCTCTCTCATGCAGGGGAAATGGATGCCAGCCCCAATCTGTTCCCTTTGCTTCTCCCTGCTCCTGCTGCTGGGTCCATCTTTCTCCTTTTCCTTCATCTTCCTCTCCTGGTTGATTAAATTTGCCAGAAGGAAAACCTCCCTTGTCTTGAGCTGGCTGGGCTCAACTTAACTTTTGAGTGATTACAAAAAGATAACTTGTGCTACACTAGAACACTATCATTGCTGACTACCAAGGTTGAAGGACAGCAAAACAAACTGCTACTGGGCTCTGCTCTAAAGGAAAGGATTTAATTGTTTTCTCCAGTCAACACCATTAAAATGGTGCCAAATACTGCACTCCATTATTCCAGGGCAGATCTGGGGAGTGAGATCTCTGCTGCTTTATCCAATATGGTTTCAAATTCCCTCCTGGAGCACTTTGGCCATCCTCTCCGCTGTCTCTCTGAGCATCCTTCACTGGGGGTGTCCGTGCTCCTCTTGTCTTACAGCATGCCGGGGGGCAGAGGTGCTGGGAAGGGGGGACCAGGCACGTCAGGGATAAGAGAGTGCACAGACCCACCTGCCGCTATGCAAAACCCCGCTCCCGTCACCTCCCTGGAAGAGACTGCATCTCATGGTCCCAGCAAGCAACCAGTAGCTGCAACACTTCTCCAGCATCCACACTGCTGCAAATTAATTCCTTTGATTTGTATTCAGAGTGACTCTCCAGAAAGAAGTCGTCAGTTGTTTTACTTTGATTCAGTTGCCTCAGTAACAATTTTGACATTGAAACTACATGGTGATTAGTGTTTTCTACACAGCGGACAGGGGGTGTAATGTGGTCTCTTGATGCAGTACCATGCAACAAGAAATCAGATGGAAGAAAGGAGAGGAAGTGAAGCTACAAAAACACCTCAAATGGATGAGGGGGAGGGACTGATCCTTCTGCTTAGAACCAAGTGGATTTCTTAGTTTTGCTATTACAAACACAAAGCAGCTGTTCCCTCAATAAAACACTGCCTGTTAGGTAAATTTAGGAAGAAAACATAGTCTATGTACCCAAAAAAGGGATTTTAGTTCCTACAAAGTAATGTTGTTTTTCTGTTAGCAAAAGTGAACAACAGAGTCAATATTTTAATGGGGAAGAATTAATTACTAGAAGATTATTAATTACCGGTATTATTAATGAAGTTAGTTAAAACAGTTATTCACTCAAACCCAACGTTCACACTTAGCGTATACACAGGGACCCTGTCAGGTATCTGTGGGTGTTCAATAATCCTTGCAAGTCTCACAGTGCTCAGCTGACCCATTAGGGTATGAACATCTCCGAGGCTGGAGACCAAAACCTTTCTGGACAACCTGCTCCAGCATTTGACCACCCTCACACTAAAGAGGTTTATTATGTTGAAATGGAATTCCCTGCATTTCAGTTTGTGCCCATTGTCTCTTGTCCTGTCCCTGAGCACCACTGAGAAGAGCCTGGCTCCATCAACTTCACACCCTCCCAGCAGGTCTTCATAGAGATGGATAAAGTCCCCCTGAGCCTGTTCTTCTCCACGCTGAGCGTGGAGGTCTCTCAGCCTCTCTTCTTGTGAGAGGTGCTCCTCTCCCTTTATCTTCATGGCCCTGAGCTGGACTCACTCTGGTAAGCCCAAGCCTCCCTTGTCCTGGGGAGGCCAGCACCCCAGCCATGTCTCACCAGTGCTGAGCAGAGGAGCAGGGTCCCCTCCCTTGACCTGCTGACCACGCTCTGCCTGACACAGCCCAGGAGGCTGGTGACCATCTTTGCCACCATATAATTTAAAATGGTTTTGTCTTATTACCTATATAGCATCCACCACACTCTCCCAGTTCACGGCTCCTCAACATCAGGATATTTCATAGGCAATCCCTCTGTACTGTTATTCTTTATGGAGAGAACTTTTATGTTCGGCATCCAAGTGCCTTCTATGTGCACGTTCCTGCCTATAAGTTCTGAAAGTTAATTTTGTGTGTAATAATACACTGTGCAATGGGCTTGCGACCTTTGCTGTCACAGTGTGCTTTGATTACTTGGCTTTTCCAAGTGTCCTGTGTTTGCACACCACATCCCACTAACCTTTAGGGACCGGACAAAGTGGCTGCTCACAGAAAATACAGAATGCTGAAAAGGTCACGAGTGAAGTATGGTCAGCTACTACCCTCATCTGAATACATTAAATAAGTGCACTTGCTTGGAAGAGTTCATTCTTGCAGCAGAGTGACACATGAGGAACCGCAGGCACGTTCACACGGCAAAGCCTGGGTGGAAGGCGAGAACTGGGAAATTTGCTTCCGCTCATCTCGTCTTCAGGAATGCAGTCCCATCACTTGTAAGATCAATGTAGGCAACGCGCACCCAGTGACAGCTGAGAGAGGAATTAATGCAACAGTAATAACGCCCAGATCCACGTGCAGCTAGCTGTACCCGATGGCATTTCATGGGAGAGCTCTGGGCATTGAATCTTCCCCCAGGCAGCAGCGATTCGTAGGATGCATCCTTTAACTACCTGAATGTGAGCTGCATAGAGGGGAATTTAAGCTGCTCAGAAGTTCTCCAAACTGCAGGTGACAAGATGTGCCCACAAATTACGCTCCCGCACCGGAAGACTGCTCCTCAGCCTCCCAGAAAACACAGCCAACAGCCAGACACCCTGCGTGGGGTGGTTTACAGCCGCTGAAACTTTCACAGCCGCAGCTTTGTGGTACCACATTACTCACGCATCCCTTTTCTTTACACCTTGTATTTCACAAAGGAGCCTCAAACAACTGAACAATTCCTCTTGTAACCCATCTCTAGGGATATCTAAACTGTTCAGAATATTTAAAGTTCTAAATATGTTTGATGTTCTAAATATGTTTCCGAATATTTAATGTTCTAAATTCAATGTTCTGCATAATGTTCAGGATATTTAATGTTCTAAAATGTTTTGGTCTGTTTTGGCTGGGATGCTGGGTACATCTCAGCACCTGCTGTCAACCTCTGTCCCTGGAGACAGTCAAAAGCCACCTGGGCAACTGGATCCAGGTAGCCTTGCTTGAGTAGGGGCAATGGTGCAGATGACCCCCAGAGATCCCTTCCCAGCTCAGCATTCTGCAATCGCTTAATTTTTGCAATGTCCCCGTAGACAAAGTCTGGCAGCAGCCATTATGTCCTCAGGGTGGCAAATACAAAGGGAACTCAGAGTGCCACCAGCAAATTCTTACATCCAATCACACCTCGCGGAAGGAGGAAAGTGGGACAACAAATGCACTCCATGAGAAAACCTAGGAATCTTTGATGTGCAATACCCTGAAACACATAGTGAATGTGCCTACTCCTTACTACAGGCAGAAAAAGCTCCTTAGAGGAGAAGGCGGGTTGGCCAACCTAACGTCACTGGTACTTTGCACAAGCAGCAGCTCTCAAGTCCAGAGCCCTGGCTTCTCACTCTGCAGGCTGCCAAGGGCAACAGCAAGGTGGCTGGAAGCCTGTAATTAGTGCTGTTAATCTGTGGGTCTGCACTTTCTCTGTGAATAGAGCCAGCTGAAAAATGGGATTTTTTACCTATAGCCATGTTCTCTCCTACAGGAAAGGTATATGTTATTTTTACCCTTGACAAAAGTCTGCCCACATTATACAAGCAGAAACGGTAACTGCTCCTGCTCTCTTTCGCCATTCTTACTGAAGCTTTCTTTTAGTTTTAACAGTAATTAAAAATTACAGGCTTGTTTTCTCTTTAGAAAAAACATAATACATAAACAATGCCCACTTTTTCCTCCTCCTTTTCAACTCAAAAGAATAGACATGGGAAAACCTGAGTGTTCCCCCAATAAATTTCGCTTTTATTTCTCAAAAAAAAAAATGAGGAAAAAGTAATGAAAAACAAAAACTCATAAATCACAGCTTTTCTATTAAAAACATTTTGACAGATCTACTCATCACCTCCAAGTTCCTCAGAACTGGAGGTAGGGGTGGATATTCAGGCTACATTTTATTACCTGAGCCTCTATTGGCCTTTTTCAATATATCTTGTTCTTTTTTCATCTTTCCTCCACAAAAGGACGGTTGGCCATTGTACCTTTAATGCAGTTTCTTTCAGTAGCCGCCAGCCTGCCCGCACTATTTTTCCTCCCTGCGTTTGTTCCCAAGGCTTTACACACTCCTGCTCCGAGCCTGTTGAAACCAGAGGGTTTTGCCTTGTTTGAGCCTATGGTCTCTTTTCTCTCATTGCATCCCCTCGTCAGAATGCTAACGCCACCACATGATATTGTGTGTGTCTCTTCCCTTGCCCATGACGCCTCCCACCCCTCAGATCTTCACCTTCCCCCGTGACAGCCAGGCACGCAGCTCACGGTGAAGCCTTTCTCTTCCTGGGTGACAAACATTGCCCCTGGCCTTTCTCAAGACCGCGACGCACAAGTCCTGATGTTTTCTGTTCTCAAGTGCAGCATGGTATTACCCGCAAGCTGGGTGAACGCTCCTTTCCCAGTACCAGAGCCCCTCCATGAACACTCTGGTATTCTTTCTCCTTTCCTTTATCCACAAACGCTCAACAGTTCCCCATATTTCCGCTTTCCAGCCCAGCGGAACAATGGCACCCTCGGTGCCCTCTCTGGCTGGGTACTGAGCCCCTTTCCCTCCTCCCAGCCTGCTCCCAGCTGATGCTGTGCAGAGCTCCTCACAGCCTGTGCCCTCTCCTAGGAAGGTAGCAATTTCCCTTTCCCAGCGCAGACTGAATCTCATCGGAAGAGGTAGCCTGAGAAGAGAGCGCAAACCCTTCACCTCAGGTGGTTTTACGATCGTGATGGTCTGTGCAAACAGGATCTGTGGCGAGAATCACCACTCTGCCTTTATCGTGCTTTTAGCTTCTTTGCTCCTCTTACCATGGTGCTTTCAGGTGGTAGACAGGCAATCCTGCCTCACCTCATCAATCTCGTCAGAGTTATTGTTTGGTAATCCTGCGACCGCTGGTTTCACAAAGACTGAGGCTAGCTGTGCCTTGAAGCCCCATTCCCAGGCCAGATGTTTCACATCTGCCACACAGCAGAGCACTCCGACAGCAGCTTCTCTGCTGGCGTCCCTTACCCCTGCTTCTCGGGGGATGACAACCCCCTGCTCCAAAACCCACCACTCAGAAGATGCAGCCGTGCCCCCCATCTGGGCTCCTGCCATCCCAGCCTTGCCCAAGCGGTGCCTGAACCCTGCTCCTCGCCCTCCAGCGCCCCGGGGACCACACTGGGATGCCTGCACAGCGCTTCAGCTGCTTCCAGCAGTTCCATGCACCAAGGTACCCAGAGCAACAACGCTCAGCCTGTCACCACAGTTTGACATATATATGGATGCTGTGTGTACATAACATGTGTTCTTAATTAAAACATATTCTTATAACTATTTTCTAAATGACAGCTGGCACGGAAGTATAGATACATGATCCTCCCACACACCTCCTTTTTGTCTTGGCTTAGTTGCGGGAAGGTAACCTAGGGCAAAATCCTTTCCAGGCTCCTCTGAGCAGTGCAAAATGAGATTAACTTGTTGCGTACAGCTGCAGCACACCAACCTACACACACCGATCGTGGAACGCACGAGAAGCAGACATAAGCAGTAGAACAGGATAAAGGAGGAATTAGGCTGCTATATATTGATTTTCTCTTTAAGAGAGATTGTTAGGTGTTTAAATTCTGATTTTTTACACAGTTATTTTAACTTATTTGTGTCAAATTGGAGTGTGACACTTTTTGCCTAAGGTTTTCTGTGCTTTTAGTTTAACAGAAAAGCAAAGCATTGTAATTAATATCCAGTGCAATCTTGCTCAGGTACCTTGTTAAACTCCAGAGAAAGCACAGGTAGCAGCTGAAAGAAATACCCAGCTCTCTTTAACATAAAAGCCAACAGTCCTACACTCTGTTAGGAAATCTTTCTCAGTTAGGTGACAGAAAGAGGTGCCCCTGCCTTGGAATAAAGCATGATTATGCCAGAATGAGGGCTCAGTCAAGCCAGAGAAGGTCCAGCGTGGTCGCTGCAGGCACACGAGATGCCCTCAGCTCGGCACCGCTGGGAGTCCGGGCAGACCGTGATGGTAGAGGGGGCTTTGGTACCACTCCCAGGGCTGAGGACAAGTCACCCTGGCACAATGTGTCTTACTGTGCTTCAGAAACGGAGGCAGCAGCTGGGAGATTTGCTCTTTCAGCTTGAGCCACATCAGCCCTTTTCTCCTCTCCTGACCTTACCAGAGACCACTGCTTCTGAAGATTGCCTGCTCTGAAAAAGGCACGTGGCTGTTGTTAGCTGTCAGGTTATGAGGGAAGCAAAGCTCGGGTGGAAGCTCGGTTTCCGACAGCACTAATCAGGTTACTCTGTCTCGACTTGCTTGCAAATAAACAACGTGTATAAAAACAAACTTCAGCAGATGTATCGATGTGAAACAAATCACACCACAAAGCTGTCAAGGAGCAATCACTACCCCAAAGCAGAGGAAATTTAGTAGAACACAAGAGAGGTGCATTTTTCTTAGACTTCACATACGAAGGAAGCCACATGAAAATCAGAGAATCAGATAACTCATGGGGAAAAAAATGACGATTGATGCGCGTACTCAAATTGCATACGTCACTAGCTACCAGTAACAAAGGTGATGGGAAATGCAGTATTACGCAAGACGACCCCCAGTAGTGTTGGTTCAGTATCCAGTGGGGTGAGGCAGCTTCCAGCACCAGGTAACCGGTAAATGAACTGGTAACAGCAACAAAAATCACTGAACAGGCACCTACTACAGTTAGCCAAGCGATGGGCACATCTCTGCCCCATTTTACAATAGGTGGAATAATGGACAGGAACTAGAAAAACGTGGAGAAACCTCTGAATTACTGATGACTTCAGTTAATAATCACCAATTTCTGCCTTGCACCAGTGGGAGTGCAGAGTACTCAAAGACAGGGAAAGGGTGGATGTTCTGCAGATCTTCAGCAAGAGAAACAAGCAGGAGGTGAAAATCAGTGAGATCAGTTTTACTTCACAGAAAAAAAAACTGTGCAGGAAGTCAGCGTGATAAACTAGAAACAGCTTGGTTTTAATGAATCACATCAAACCAGTCTACTGCTTTCTCCATGCGACAGTAACGATCTCATGATTTCTAATGAAGAGCCAGCTGATGGCAGTTTCAGAAGCCTCGCAGCGCTCAGAATAGCTCACACAGTGTTCTCCTAGGCGAATGCGAGAAGCATGGTTTGAAATAAATCAGCACAGTTTCTAGAGGTGTACGGTATAGTTTATGTCATAAAACAACAGTAATATGTGGCAGGTGCAAGCCTGCTTGGAAATTATAAAATTATACCTCTAGAAAGGTCGTTAACGTTTATTGCCAAGAAGAAGGGATGCCTCTGCCAGGTTGGCCAAACCAAGTATTTTGACAGCCTGGAGACGTGTCCTACAGATCACCGCATCCACATGAGATGGACTGCAAACGTGCTGGGGAGCAGCCCGGGTTAGGAGCAGCTTTGTCACATGAGGTGGACGGGAAGTGTAGGAAGGTCTCAGCCAATAAATACCTCAAGGACGAGACGTGGGCAGGAGCAGTCTGCATTTACGCACCGCACAGCAAAGGACTTGGGGCTTTAACCGAAACAGACTGGAACAACCAAGTGCAGCTGTGAAAAATGGTCTCTGAGGAGCAGCATTACCTGTGAGACACATGAAGCCAATCCTCCACTCTGGTCAGTGCTGGGAAGGCATCGGCTGGCACGTTGACACCAGTTGTCGGTGCTGCACGTCAAGGAAGAGGTAGATCAAACACAGTCTGTGAGAGAACACAAAAGCCGTCTCAAAAAAAAAAAAATACACCACCAACTGGAAAAATCCTACCTTTGAGGAGATACTTGGAATGATGAGCATAAAGAAGCTTCAAGGGGGCATGGTTAATGATCTTCAGCTACGTAAAGGCAAGCGAGGAACATTAAACAATCAATTTTCTGTGTTCATCACGGACAGGGCAAGCATGACAAAGGTGGACTCAGGCAAGAAACGTTCAGGGAAACTTCTTAGTGCTGGGTATGGAGTAGGCTGCCTAGGGAGGTCTGCAGAGCTTTCATCACAGGGACCGAGAACAAGCTCTGCCCCAGGAACCACACAGCTGGAGCTGATCCCGGCCCAGGGCGCTCTACACACCTCCCGTGTCTTTAGCATCGCCTATTAAAGGACTGAAGAGATTGAAACGCTTCCTGACAACTCAGCCTAGAGCGAACAAGGGGTTTGCTTTCTCAGTATAAGCGACTGCAGCGGTTAAAGCAGCCGCCACGGAAGGCTGTCCTTGGCAAGGTTAATGCTCAAGCGTACCATTTTCAATTCTCCACCAGTGAAGTACAGAAAACTCTTCAAAGGCTGGCACACTATTTTCTGGTAGCATAAAGCAGACATAGGCAGCTCTTGAACCCAATCCCTCAAGTTTGCATTAGCCATAAACAGACAGTACCTCGCTTGTACTTACCTGGAGAGGAACAGAACGTGTCCAGGGTCCAGCCAGGAGCAACAGAGGATGGAGCTGGAGACAGGGCTAGAGACAAGGCTGGGGCACAGATCCAAAGCCCACCCCTGGGACAGGAACACCCACAGCACAGCTCAGGAAAGATCTGCGTGCCCAGATCTAGGCTTAAATGAGCTCCCAGCCCAGGGGCGGAGAGGTGGGTGGCCAGGTGGGGCTCATGAGGGCAATCGAAGTCTGTAGTGCACTCAAAGCCCCGACACGAAGCAGCAGTCCTGAAGTCAGAGCTGCTGGGTGCAGAGATTTTTTGCAACCTGCACTTTGAGGATTTGGGTCCTCCAGACACCATTGCAAGGGCTTGCAGTTCCAGTATCCATAGGAAAACATAACTGGCAGTGTCCTGAACCTTCCCCAGCATCCCTTTAAACTGCTAAGCCCTTGCTATGGCATCCACGCGCTGGCTCCATCTGAAGCCCAGGGGAAGATCAAATCTGTCTGAGCCACTGACTCATGGAGAGCTAGCTACGGTGAAGCCACCGACCTGGTCCCACTATTAGATCTGTCTATGCATCAGTGTACTGACACCCCAAAATCTGTTGTTTATTTAATGTTTGACATTAAAAAAAAAACAACTCTATTAATAGCTCATTAGTCTCTCCTGTTCACGGATAGCAGGGTTGGATGTCTGTTGGCATGCATAAAGGAAGCCAATGCATCTTTCTGATGTGCTTATAATCTCTCAGATGTGGGAAGCAACGGATTTATTTTGCTACGGTATCTCTAACAGATAACGGGTGAAGAGGCTGTTTGCATATCTGTTTGCGTGCATCCACAGAAGCAGACAGAGACACTTGCATCGGTACTGGGAGCTACCAGAGTGAGACAGGACTTTGGTGAAGGGAGGCTGGGATTAAAGACTGAATCTGGAAACAGAAAATTATTTTCTGTCTGACCCTCTCTGCCAACGCCTTTGTCTTCCTGGATTAAGAGTATAAACACTGCCTCCATGGCTGTGCTTAATTTAGATGGCGATAGAGTCTGTGGTGGCAAGATTTTTATCTTAAAATACTGTGGATATATAAAGTAATTAGGTCATGACATGACAAGGGGAGGTGAAAACACAAATCAATTTTTTTCGGTAAGAGTTGTCTCTTTGAAGAACGTTAGCTCACAGTTTGTAAAATTGAATACGAGTAAATCCTCGTGAGACCACGAACCACACAACGCAGCCGAGCTGCAAGGTTGACGGCGTTTGAATTGCCCAACGTGCCGAGCTGGTGGAGAAGGATCGCTGAAACCTACTGATGTGAGTTACGTTATTCTTGTATGGGGAAGTCCATTTATGATTCATAACTGAAGAAAACCAACGTAGCGTGCAGCATGTGGTCTATTTTTGCATTTCATGGAATAAATTAGGATGTTGCTGGAGAGAAGAAAATTCTGAGAGCAGTGGTTCTTGCTGCGCTGTGTTGATCATGCTGGGCTGGCCACCTTAAAGGCACATATCATGAAGAAACACATTCTGAGATAATTTATCCCTGTATTTTTTTTTCTTTTTATTTATTTTACTTAAAGTGAAAATTCATTCAATGGCATTTCCTTTCATCAGCATCTAAATTTTTTAAACTAGTGCCTCAGATTAGGCACCTGAGTGAAGTTACTTCACAACAAACTCTGGATTAATTGCATCTTTGCAAACTTAGGAACTTTAAATTAAAGATGTTTAACATGAGATTCATCTTTATGAGTGGAAGCACCACCCCTGAGAGCAACCTTCATGCCTGGTCCTTTATGGGAGACAGCAACCACTGTCTGCATCTTAACACAGAAGTAAAAGGACAGCGTGCCTGGCGGGTCCTGTAATACAGCCCATAACATTCCCATACGGACACACTGGGGCTGGGGCACAGGGGCTGTTCCACAAGGACAGACAGTTGTGACCCATGAGGGCAATTTTCAACTATAGACAAGTTACTCTGTTGCAGATCAGACAGTTCCTACTGTTAATTGTCCTCACTGTTGGAAATAAACTGAATGGACTTGTTCCTCATTTCTAGACAGACTCTTTTCTGCTTGCAACCTCCACACTTTGCATCATGCAGGCCATTTGTTGTGGTTCAATCCCAGTTGGCAACTGAGTACCACGCAGTTGCTCGCTCACCCTCTCCTTCCCCAGGGGGATGTGGGAGAGAATTGTAAAGAAAGGAAAATTTGTGGGTTGAGATAAAGGCAGTTTACTAGGACAGCAAAGGAAGGATAATAATAATTATATATATTAATAATGATAATAAAATATAGGGATAATAAAAGACACAAAACAAGCACACAATTTCTCACTACGTGACGACCTGACGACAGATACAGCCCATCCTGAGAAGCAACCACGGAATGGAACTGAGAGTGATCTCAGAATAGTGATTTCCTTAGAGAGCTGACCCACCAGCCAACCCCAACTTACACACAGAGCATGCTGCCGACAGTACGAAATACTCTCTTTGGCCAGTTTGGGTCAACTGTACCGGCTATACCTCTCCCAGCTTCCTGCACCTGCACATTAACGAAACCTGGGAAGCTGGAAAGTGTTCCTGATCTCTTAGCGACCACTGATAACATCAGTGCGTTACCCACATTCTTCACATACTACATCCCATACTGAACCCAAAACACAGCAGCTACTGGGAAGAAAATTAGTTCCATCCCAGCCAAAACCAGGACAGCATTTAAGTACTTATTTGCAAAAATTAGACCCAGTCATGATTTTCCTCTGATTATACATGCCTCAACTTAGATTTGAGCCCCTTCCCTTCCTTCTCTGCGTTAGATTAAAAACTTTGTAGAGTTTTCTAAAATTGTATCATAGTTATGGTTGTCTTTCCAAAACCTTTTTGGTTTTCCACCATTTGTACTGGAGACAAGACACAACATTTTCCACAATACTTCAGTAACTGTCTTGGGTTGTCCCCATAAATTGGTAAAACCAGTTCTTGACTTTTACTTACTATATTTTTTCCCCAACATTCTTTTTTTTTTTCCCCTATGCACAGAATCATTTTAGGTACGCATAGTCTCTTTGGAGCCACTGTTTTCCAAAAGATGGGGAAAACGAAGCTGTGCCCTACATGTGAGGCTCTCAGCTTCAGGGCTTTCCATTCAGCTGAACTAAAAAGAATACTTTCAAATAGTTTGAATAGCACACTCTGTACAATTTTTTATTTGAGAATGTCCTATGCAAAGATTATTTTCAGAAAAAAAAAAAAAGTTGTGAATGCAATTAAACATATTCAAATACAAGTTTTGTGCTAGGCCCTGAGAACCTTTACTTTAATTTATTAGTGTGACACTGCTCAGCCACTGAATGTGGTTGAACAGCACTTGTTGAAACAATTACTGTGTAATAACGGGCAACTTCTGGCCTCGCGTGAGCTTCCACGTCACCGGGTGTTGCGTATGGTCTCCTCCCAATGCTGAACTCAGCCCTGAGCACGTGGGACGCAAACACAACCCAAATATGCCTTCCTAAGCACGAGGAAAGCTCTCAAAACAAATCAAAGTGTTATTTATTTAGCAATATCACCTTAGTGAAACGCTTTTTATCAACAAGAATTTGCCTTTTTACTCTTCTTCTTTTAAAACAAATACTCAGAAGTATTATCAAAACCCTTGGTTACACGTTGTTTAATTTATTCACCTTCTTAAATCAAAGAGTGAACTGAAACAAACCAGGTGCCGTGTAAAGCTTTAGTTTTAGTAGAGTGCTGCCAAAATGCTATTGTTAAAAATAAGAAAGCTCTCCAGGTGGACACCACGGGAATGGGCATTATTGTCCGTAGAGACCACAACACAGCCCGTAAGGCAGCTATTTTGTGTTGCCAGCCGTTACAGTAAACATTTCTAATCAGCGAACGAGTCTGTCTGGGCTTCTCTCCTGTCACAATAACGATCCTTGGTGGGCGATTCTGTAGAAGGTTTATTACCAAGTTCCTGCCTACATTAAAGCTGATGACACTTACTGCGGTTTCTGTAAGCATCTCCTGTGTCTCGGGATATATTCTCCTGTGCACAACTTCCGTTTGGATTTCTCCTGACAACAAGTTGAGGAAAAAAATGCATGAAAGGATAGCTTCAGTTGGTTGACTGAAGAGGTTACTCAAATCACTCGGTAGTGTCTTTTATTTTTCAGGCACTGAAAATGGCTGAATGAGAGGTTATTACTTTCTTTTTATTAAATAAATACACATTTAGAAAGGCTGCTTGTCATTTGAATATTTGTATGGAATTAGCAGAAGGTGCTGCAGCAAAATGTGTAAATAGTGAATTGGCTCTATTTACAGCACCAGTACTCATGCCCATTAAGAAAACTCATCATACGTCCTTCTAGGCTACCTGTCCCATCTCTGGGGAAGGTCCTCTCCAGAACAAGTTACATCAGCTAAGAATGTTCAAAAGCCCAGCCTGTGAGCACGTCTCTGCGCGTTGCATGCAGAAATAACACACACTGTATGCAAGGCACGCCGCACGCGATGCTCACCTGCCTAACCCGCAGCCTCCCCCGTCACCGGCAGCGCTGGGGGGACATGGGCATCCCACCGTGAGTTCGTGCACAGAACGGCGTTTGCACTCGCAGCTCAGGGGTTTGCTTGGGCAAGTGACGCTCAAGCCAACACAAAAGGGTGGGTCTGTAGCGCAGCGGTGCAGCATGATGGGCAAGGGCTGGGGTGGAAGGGTGAAGACGATGACCTCCCCAGAGCTGAGCATCAGGATCTTCTCCATCTTCCCCTGTCTCTGCAATCCTCTGACAGCTCCTCCTGGCTGCTCGGGCTCCTTTGGGAAGGGAGCTAAGCACGTGTGCAGGGGGAGCTGAGGCATTTTCCCTGGTTTCAAGGGCCACTGGACTGCACCACCGTGGGCCGTTGGCTGAGACAGCGTATTTGTTAACTCAGGTAAATGCCGTGTATCTCACAGGGGTGTCAGGAGGATGTGGGCTTGTCTGTGTGTACCATACCGCAACATTAATTTCAGCAACACTGAAATGAGTTAAATTCTGTTCCGATCTGGCACCTCTGAACTGTTAAAATAACTGCCGAAAACGCTGCATCCAAATGAGGACACTGCTGCTGTCTTTGCCTCTGGCCATTACTGGCACAAAGGAAAAGCGGCATTTCATGCTCTGCAGCAGAGGTTCTGTTTTTGGGGAATGGCAGGCCTGCTTTCCTAGCCAAAAACTAAAAAAGGATCTGCCAGCCTGTCCCTACATGCCCACGTAATCTGAGGGGTCCTCTCCCAGGACCACTGGCAGCTGGGAGCTTGGAGCCTTGTTGCCCTGCTGCCTCCAGATGTTGTGGCCCACGGTCCCAGCACTCTGCCCCTCCTGTCTGACCCAGCAGAGAACGTGAGCCGTGGAAGCCATTCTTCCTGCTTCCTCCAAGCACGTGGAAGCTGCTGGGCTTCACAGGGACATTCTGAGCCGGTGCTCTGACCAGAGTGGTTTCTTGGCTCCGGCAGAGAAGGAGATTTCCAAACACAGAAGCCAAGAACAGATGCAATGTGTTGACGCTCATATCAAATGTACTGAGAAGATTACGGTGACAAGTAATAGCATCACCCTAGTGCTGCCATTTCACTGAGGACTTCCAACGACCGCAGCTGTGGGAGCAAGGGACAGGGCTGGTTCAGCCATCAGAAAGCTGAGCATCAGACTCTTATTCCTATGTAAGGCTGGAAAAAGGAAACGAAAAACGCCATTTGCATCTGAAAAACCAAATAGAAATACTTTAAAGCTGAGACGCTGGCAGAGTGACAAATTCTACTGCTGGAGGGGTTAAAACCATTTGAGGCAGATCTCTAGCACAAAGGCACACAAACCTTGGAAAGGAATCTGTAACTCACCACTTGGTGGAGAAAGAAAGGAAAAAGAAAAGTAAAAAAAAGTGTCAGGACTTAAAATAAATGAACAAAAGAAGACAACAACACTAACGAACACACCCATCTCCCTGCTAAACCTATGCTCTTTTCTAATTCCTTAAAGCTATAAATTTTACCAATACCTTCAAAATTTCTGTAACCTCTACAGTGCCAATCTCTTCTTAGACAATTTACCTCAAGTGACATGGACAAGCTATTGTACTGATTTCTCCCCAACTTGCTATCAATAGCTCAGGTTTTTGCAATTAACTAATGACATAGAAAATTAACCTGCTCGCTGAAAAGAACATAAGGCTTCAGATTTGACTCAGTAAGATCATTGTGCTTTCTGAAGGAAACTGCTGCAAAGATTAAATGAAATTCTTAAGGGAAGAACCAGTTCCATTCAATAATTAACTTAATAAGTATCCTATCACTTGTATTCCCACCGCAAGCTAATCTTTCATAAGCCTTGTGCATCTCGTCTTCAGCGTACAGCAAACACTGGCGGCAGATGTTGAAGAACAGGTACAGCGCTGGAGTGTGGTACTGCAATAAAAACAGTTCTAAAGTACTTGACAAAAACCAAAGACAAGCATTTGTTTGGCATATGTGAGAACATACTTTGTTCAACCCCTGGGTGCTGTAATCTGAAGTCGGAGAAAAACAGGGCTACAGCAAAACAAATTGCTGGCCCTGACCTTCTTTGCAGGACTGAATTCAAAGGTCTATTTTAGCTTGAAATGAGCAGCCGCTCTGAGTGGCCGCCCCGCATGTCTGTAAGCACTGCTTCCAGAGAAGGCGTGGGGCCCTGGGCAGTTGTTACAGTGGTTACTCTACTCTGTCAGTAACAAAGAGAAAAACCCACCACAATCCCACGTTCAGGGATAATCCTACTCCGTAGCCGAATGCCATTACACTTTTGCAGGGGAGAACAAGCAATGGGACAGGGTCACTCATCCCCACCCCGCCAGAGGTGTGTCCTCCAGCTCAGGCATCCCGCAGCGTCTCGGAGACCTCCCCGTGCCAGCGTTCTGGCTTCTCACAGTTCCCACTAACAGAACTCCAGCTTCCAGACCACCTGCAGAACTGTGTCCCTGAAGACACTAGTCAGTCCCTCAACAACAACAGTCCTGTGCTTAGTCAGGCTCAAACCAATGCAAAATTTCATAAAGCTTTCCGACCACATCATGGTAAGGAATAACTAAACATCAGGAGCTCCTGGTCTTCTGCATTGCTTCTTTCTCAATTGCTGGGTTGTCTTTGATGTAAAGTAAATAGGATTTTTAAACAATTAAAAAACCCTAAAACGTTAAGAAAACAAAAACTGGTCTCTTTTTGTGCTGTTCCATTAACAGAGGTTCAGAAGTTAACAAGAACTATGCCATTTTCCAACCCTGGAAACATTCCAGGCCAGGTTGGCCGGGGCTCTGAGCAACCTGATCTGGTTGGAGATGTCCCTGCTCCTGGCAGGGGGGTTGGGCTGGGTGGGCTTTAACGGTCCCTTCCAATGCAAATGATTCTATAAGTGAAAGGAAGGGATGTTTCCAACTCCTGAAGTTGATTTTGCATGCAGGGACATGTAATGGAGAGCCTGGGTATCCACAATGCAAATTTCATTTTATTTTCTCCAGTGTTACACCCATGTAATATAACATTGGGATTTGAGAATTAATTTAAAAAAAGAGCTCGACACTCCAAACCTGACAGGGCTGTAAGAAAGATTAAAATAGAAATACTCTACTTGTGAATTTAACTGCAGACCAGGGCACAATTAGTGAGCAAATATACCATTAATTGAAAGGATCAAGGGCATAGCAGGACCATTATAAGAGGACCAACTGTAGTAATGTCACGGTTAACTGAGCGATGATTTGCCTGCACTTGAATAGCGAGCAGAACTGGTAATTAATTACTTGTATTTCCATTTTCTCTGGAGCCATGCCATTTCCCAACTGCACCCATCACCATTTAAAATACACCATTTCTTGGATCTGGACTTTCGGAAATGGTGCCTCAGCAGTAAAACTTCTGATTCATTGTTGCCTGTGCTACATCCCCTTCTCTGAAACACGGTTTGGTAGATACAATGAGGACCTGTGGAGAGAAACGGGAAGAATATCAATCTCTGGGATGTCTCTGAGTAAGAGCTAGGTTTGGTACATACAAAGAAGTGTTTTACTTCCTTTCTAGCACATTTAGAGAGCTATGTTGTATTTCATTACTGCTAAATACATTTCAAAGCACATCCTCCACATCCGCTGACATTTATATGTCACGTATCCCCCACTCCAACCACATCTTCCACTCACTTCAATCCAACAGAGAAGGAAAAAAAAGCTGCTTCCTTCTGGGTGAGACCAAAACTATTCAGTATTTTCAAGGTCCTTTGAAGTATTGTTTGTTTTATAAATAAGATGTCTCTGAATATAGTAGTTTTCTTTCTTGGAGAAATTCCATGAAGAAAATTTTTTAGTAAGCGATGAGCTTGACACTGTCTTGCTGGGGATTTTCAGGGCAGTTTTGAGGGCTCTTCAAGCGAAGAACAGGAAGATATATTCATTCTAACCTCCGAGAACAAATTGTTTCCAAAAAGGTCATATTGCTGCAAGTCATGACATTAAGAGCCCGATCTCACGAAGCTGGTATAAACTGGCCTGCAGTCTTATGCATTCCTCTCTTAAATCAAGATCGAATTTCCTTTGCAGACACAGCTTTATGGAGTAGGCTCCTGCGCCCTGTGTTATGTCCAAAGGCAGATGTGATGATCACCAGCATTTCATCCCGTAAGAAAAAAAATAAAAATTGAAACAGATGACAGTCAACTACTTATTTCTCTCCTAGTCTGTTCTCCTCATGGCTCCTGTTGTCTGCCAGCTTCTACAGCTACATCCTCTCCGTAAACATGAAACTCCCCTGACAAGCAGCGCTGGTGACTGCCACCATTTCATTAGCCATTTTAAGGGAAGCATCTCCTTCCCATTTTTCTTGAGCCTCCCGCCTGCTCTACTGGAGACTGCACTCAAAACCCATCTTCTGCGTTGTTCAGCCCAGAGGGTGAGGACAAATACCTCGTTTATGAATGCGCCCAGGAGGAGGTGTGAGACACATGCTGTCCACATCCCAGTCAAGAATACAGCGCCTTTGACAGAAGAGCAAAGAACGGACTTCTAGACATTTAAGTAAGTTTCTGGTAAAAAACCTTCCCCATCAATAATTTTTTTTGGCACGTGTTCCATTAGATGGGCTTTTGTTGTTTGCTTTCTTGAGAGCAAGCATTTTACAGGGTTTTTGGAAGACAGTCTAGTGGTTCTTTCTCAAGCACTGGACAGCACAGATTGCCGTATCCACACAAAGGAGAGGACATTACTGCTGATAAACAGAGAGCCGTTCTGTCCTACACTCAGGGCAGTTCTTTGCATGGCTTTCCTGATGTCTTAGCTTAAAGTATGCCAATGGTTTGGGACACCTGCTGAGACTGAGACCAGCTGGTGACATCTGGTCTGCATGATCTCTGGAGGTCCCTTCTGGTCTTTGCTGGTCTCTTTGTATGGTACCAGACAAGAGCCATCAGCCCCTAAAGGAAATCAGTAACTTGTTTAGTACCAGTTTTAGTATTCTGTGCTGCACTGAAGTGGCAATCACTGGCCACTCCCAGGCTAAGGGACTGTGATGCCACCCAACAGCAGACCTGCTCCTAAAAGTGTAATCGCTGGTAAAAGTCTCGGGGCACTCTCAAAGTAGTCTATACAGGAAGTAACCACTGCTTTCAGTCTTTTTTTTTTGTCTTTTTTTCTTTTTTTTTTTTTCAATTTTTTATTTTGTCTGTGCTTTTTCTGTAATGGTAAAGCAGTTAAATAATTTCTCTACAGCAGTAACACTTGGATGTGATAATTTCTCACTCACAAATTCAACCTCATCTTTCTTTTCTGCTGGTCTCCCCTTGTAAAGGATTCACTTCCAAGGGGATTTGGCAGGCACTTTCTTGGACCGCAGTCCCAATCTGAACTCTTCATTCATGGGACATCTCCCCAGAAGGGCAGAATTTATATCTCAATCTGTGCCTCAGGTTCCGCTTGCATCTTCTGCAAGAAAGCATTGCACAACTCAGTAATCAGGTACTTGTCTCACCAGTGCATTTATTTTTCAGAAATAAAACATCTGGTCTATTTCCTTTATGCACCCCAAGCATTTTTTTAACCTCTGGGATGAAACTAAGAGCCAATGCTGAGCCAGCTGGTGGTCTGCCACTCTGACCTTTTCAGCATCACTGCCACCTCTGTGCATTCATCAGGCCTGTACGCTGGCTACACGCTACCTTGCGTTAACATATCGTTTGTTTGCCCTCAGTTTACTTGACAATCCATACAATCCATTTTAAACATCTGTCAGTATTCGTCACGTGCATACATTTTTTGATAAAACCTATATATTCACCCTCAAAGCTGAGAATAGTGTCTGTCTTTGTAATTTTTACTAAGTAATCCTATAAAAACATCTTCAATTGGTGATCTTCTCTTAGTAAAAAAGCAGAGATAAAGTTAAATAGCTTACAAGTCTTATACAGTTACCTCTGTCTGTCAAATCTGTGATCTCTCCTAAGAGTAAAACCAGACCAGTTCACTTTGACATCTGTTTTCCATAATCCATGCTGTCCGGGACTAGGACTGGCCCTATCTCATGGCTCTCTCTTCAGCCTGATGTTTCTTAACTAAGCAGGGATGACACCATCTCACCGGGTGTGTGGCTGCTTGGATCATCCTCTCTGCCTGATGAAATGTCCCTGGCTATGGAATGTCTCTGGCGCTCCCAAATTAAACAAAGTACCTGAGAGACAGGAACAGGCTGCCCAAGGAAGCGGTGGAGTCGCTGTCCCCGGAGGCAGTCAAAGGTCATGTGGAAGTGGTACTTCAGGAGAAGGTTTAGTAGGCATGGTGGTGTTGGGTTGATGGTTGGACTTGCTCTTGGAGTTCTTTTCCAACTTTAAGATTCCACGATTCAGCTCTCCTGACCCAGCCCATTTCAGGATTTTTCATGATCTGAAATTTCAGGGGAAAATTTTTCAGTGTACTCGAGAAGAAGGAATTGGAGAACATTTCACCATCCTGTTTAGCACGGAGAAATCTTCCCACTTTTTTCAGGTGCAGAAGATAAATAGTTATAGTTCCTGCTATAGTTCCATGACTAAGAGACTCTTATCTCAGTGCAGTAATTTGTCCACAGTGATTCTAGGATTTTATCACTAATGTGATGCATGAAATCATATCAACCTAAATATTTCCTTCTCATGGTCTGTAGCTCTGCTAGTCCTGCATCATTTGTAAGGCCTCCACCTTCCTTTGCGGCTCTCCCCTGTGACACGGGTCTTCACTCACCATGGCCTTTCCGTCCCCTTTCCCAGGTGCTGCACCACGCCCAGCATCCCAGCTCGGCTCTCCCAAAGCGTGGGGCTTCAGACAGGTCGCTCTGCTGGTTCTGGCCTGTAAAATGAGAATAATGGTCCCGTATTTCACAGACATCTTATAAATCCGTTACAGGTTACAAAATGCTTTGACTCTGAAGTGGCCACAGCTAAAAGAGGGAGGAAAGCCAGGAAGAGGTGACTTTATCCTCTGCCTGATGTACAGATCCTGCCCCGCTTTCCCCCCACATAGTCTCTCTACGGTGAGGAAGACATGTGTGTGCATTGTGTCCTGGTTACTCTTGCAGTTCTGGAAGAAGAACTGAGCTCCAGAGGTAAATTAACTGCCCAGAATCTGAGTGGGTTGGGAGAGGAGTGGGAGGAGGAGAAGGAGGGAAGAAGAGGATCATGAAAGAGGGAGAGAGAGAGAGAGAGAGGATAAACTAGTACTTATTAATCAACGGAAAATTCTTTCTTAACCCCATGGCTTCTTCCTGCTGCCGTCTGAGACGACTTCTAACATATTGTTATTTTACCAGATGTGTTTTGTGTTTCCCCAGGTCGCATTTTTCCTGCTAAGAGAAGATATTCCTGTTTTGACATCATATAAGCCAATTCAGGTTTGCTTGAGATAATGATTTGTTATTAAGGTTAGAAGACTTTTTTAATAATTGAATTAGGAATGGGCTTTGTACATTAGGATTTGGGAAGTTGGTTTTGGATACCGAATACACTTTTATTTCCTTTATTTCCTGTGTACTCTGACCTGTTTTAGTGGTGTCTATTTTTGTGTCACTTAAAGGTTTATGTCATTTAAAGTTTTCACTACTATTTTTCGGAAGCAGATAATTTTCAATATTAGCATACTAAAAAAACCCTGTCCTTCCAAATTCCGCATGATCTTTGACTGAGGGATAATCTTCTTTGACACAAGCAAGAAGGGACAACAGAGGAGAGACTGTCTGGGTTCTCCAGGACTCGTGTTCTTATCTGTGCCACTCAAAATCATCCAAAACCTCCAATAACATTACACTTTGAATTAAACAGATTGGGATGGAGATTTGAGTGGCTCAAAATCCAACATTGTGTTTTCTTCCTTTTGCAATAGAAACCAGGAAATGTTTTAAACAAACAAAATCAAACTGAAATCACATCATCCAATCAACTGTAATGGAGAGCTGCATATTAGGGGTCTTTTTACAGTTTTATAAGAACTTTGAAAATATTACTTTAAAATCATGCGTTTCAAATTTATTTTCTAAGCTCTTCTGAATTTATTGCATGAAATAATGCCTGCTTTTCCCTCCTCACAGGCATTTTTCAGTTCTGTTGGTCAAGATAACTTGGTTTCCAAGATCAATGAAAATTATTAACAAGAGCTTTATCTTTTTTGGCAGTAATCTGAAAACCCAAGGGATCAGTGGCCGTTCCATGCAGTACTCATTTGCAGTGTGGCACACTGGTAGAACTGAAGGAACCAAAAGATCAACCCAACCCTTTTGTTACACAGATTGGGCTGAAGTTGGATTTTTTAATTGGCATTTCTGTTATCTTCTTAAATATGCCCTTTGGAAAGCAACGTGGATATTCTCCTTTTGACAACACTTTCCTTTTCACAGTCTGATCATTATAAGAGGACTCTTGGGGTTTTTAGGAAAGGGAAACCTCCTGGGGGAGTTTTCTTGAAAGACTAGCCTGGCTTGGCAAAGTTGTTCCGGTGTTGAGCAAATGCTGGCATCAGGGGACAAAAGCAGAGAGATGCTCAGAGAGCGATATGGAGTTAATTTATCACAAATAAGAGATGCCCTCTAGATTCAGAGCATATGCCCTCTAGACTGCATTTGTTTTTCTGTGCTGCTTTTCTAGCACTCCCAGCATCTCTTGGGTTTACAGCACTGAAATCATTGGTACAACCGTTTCTGCATGATTTTCCAGATAGCTGTAGGCTTTCATCACCCTTAGCATCAGCTGCTGAAGTGAGGGAAAGAAGCACTCTGCAGCAGCATTTTCACATCCCGCATGCATATGTATGAGCAAAGACTAAATAGATTAGAACTTCTCAACCTCAGAGAGGAAAAAAATCAAAGCCTGGGAATATGATAGCAGCCTGTAAAGTTGAAAATGACACAGAACTAGTCAATGGGGGATGGCTGATCATTACTTTCATAAAAGGAAAAGGACCTCAGTCAACTTACCAGGTAACATGTTAAAAAACAAACAAAAGAGTACTGTTTTCATCCAAATGTTAGGCAAACATCTGTCAGGAATGACATTCTGTAGTTGTTCTTGCCTTGGGGCAAGTGATGGACCAGATGTCCTCTTGATGTTCCCTTTCATTCCTGTTTCCTGTGATTCTATAATTAGATTGCAGAGCTAATTGGCATAAGCTTTAGCAGTTGCCAAAGTTATAAACGCATTAAAAAAAAATTACTGCATAGAATAAAAATCCACAAAGAGCTGTTGATCACAACAGCCTGGGTGCAATCTTTGACTCTGGTGGTCTCTGATCAGCTCTTTGCCGGGGAAAGGCAGCATTTACCCTTTTTCTTACCTTTCCTCCAAAGCATCCCCTTCCAGCTGCAGCGGGAGGTTTTTGCCATACGTTGCTTCTACGCAGGACTGCAGACACAGTCATTTCCTCACACCCTGTAGGAACCGGGAAACATCCCTTCACGTTTCCTTCTGGAAAAGACTCCTTCAAAGGGAAGCAGTGCCAGCGCTCAGCATATTTGCAGCTAAACAGTGCATTGCTGTGTGCCTGTGACCATGGCACAACCGGGATCTCCATGTTCAGGAAAGTTCCCAGAACGAGCCTGGGCTCCGGCAGCAGAGCAGAAATGGAGTCACTGGCGGATGCTGCTTCAGGCCAGTATGATGGAATCCATCTCCAGCTCCCCTAGAAGTGCACGTGACTAGTCATTGCAGGCAAACATCCACAGGGTGAAGGATATCGTAAAAGCACTGATGTGTTCACAATGCACCCGTGCAGCAAAGCAGGCTGCGGCTAAAGGTCAGAGGTGTCTGGAATCAGAATTCCACTCAGCCTTACCAACTACCTCGCGTTTCAGCCCATAAAATAGCAAGTGTTTTTTGTAGGACCGTATTTTCTACCCAAGGTACCTCTTGCAATAAAAAAAAAAGCTAGTCCAGTAATTCAATCTGCCAAAGTTAACAGCAAATTAAGACCACATCCCAGTCAGAACTGTCCTGGGTAGCCAGCTCACAACAGGCTGTGCTGTCACGTATGTGCAGGAGGTATAAAAACTCACAAAGCTGCGTAATTTCTGATTGTCTGCTTCTCTGTAGAGTTCAGAACTGCCATACCTGTACTAACCTAATAATGACTTTGTGAAGGGGTCAGAAAACTAAGAATGTGACTCTACAAATTTGGTTTGGCCAATCAGAAAAATAGATGAAATATTCTTTGTTAACTAAGCCTTTTTCAAAGTTGCTTTAAGAGGAAAAGCCAGATGATGTCTCCAGGCACTCAAACATGGCGGGGCCTGGCAGTTAAGCCAGTGTGACGCTGGTACTGTCAGGCACCCAATGGCAAAGGTGAGATCCGGCTCAAGAAGAGGTATTGCCCTGAGCACAAGTCCCTCAGCCTAGAGCTCAACAATGACTTTGACCCAATAATCCAGTGCAACCATTGGGCCTCCTCAGTCCAGAGACAGAGCTTGAGCCCCGAATAATCTGTCCTGAGGGGGTCCTTACACCCTGGCTAATCCATCAGTCAGGGCTGCTGGTTTCTCGTAGCAACCAGTACCCACCTCTGCACAGCAAAGCAAGAAATTGCTGCCTTGGCCTGTTCTGAGGAAAGTATAACCATCAGGAGTCCGGAGGAAATGGAATACCATATTTCAGTCCATGGGCAAAGTTTAATAAATCTAACAAATCTGAGGTGATGTTATGTAAAGCTGATCCTGCTCTGTGGTGAGCAACATGCTGAGGTGAGGAAATAATTCAAGGAACGATGAGCCCATTAGCATGCATAGCTTTTGTACACACCTTGGAGAGAATAGTAAGACACGAGGGTGTAAAAAGAGACTGATGAAATACAGCTTGAGCTTACTGAAGACACATCATTTCAGATTAACATAGCATTACTTAGGAAAGCTTTGATAATGTAGCTTTTTTCTATGCAAGGAAAATACAGAGGATTAATCCATCTGAATTTCTATAAAACGTTTCATAAGGCACCACACAGGAAGTAATCTATTAAAGCGCAACAATATAAGAAGATGTAAATTGAATAAGAAACTCACGGAAAGGGAAACAGCAAGAAGTTCGGAAAGGGGGATGGCAGCTGGGTGAGAGGCACGGTACTGCTGCTGTCCTTGGGGCCGACTGCAAGCTGCTCACTAATGTCTTTGTCCCCAGAGTGACAGCGCACAAAGTGAGATGGCATCGTGCAGAGGAAAGCACAATATGGGGGCGTTGACAGGAGCTGAAGTTTTTACCAGTAGGTTGCGACCACAGAACATCCATCCCCGTGACAGCAGGACACGGGACTCTGAGGTCTAGGGACCCTCCTTGTTTTCATAGAACCAAAGAATCACAGAATCACTCCAGTTGGAAAAGACCTTTAAGACCATCGGGTCCAACTATTAACCTAGCACTGCCAAGACCACCACTAACCCGTGTCCCCCTAAGTGTCATGTCTACATGTTTTTTTAACACCTCTAGAGATGGTGACTTCATCACTGCCCTGGGCAGCCTGTTCCAGTGCTTAATAATCCTTTCAGTGAAGGAATTTTTCCAAATATCCAATCTAAACCTCCCCGGCTCAACTTGAAGCCATTACCTCTCATTGTACTGCTTGTTACTTGTGAGAAGAGACCAACCCCCACCTCCCTACACCCTCCTCTCAGGCAGCTGTGGAGAGCAGTGAGGTCTCCCCTCAGCCTCATCTTCTCCAGACTGAACAACCCCAGTTCCCTCAGCAGCTTCCCATCAGACTGGTGCTCCAGACCCCTCACCAGCTTCGCTGCCCTTCTCAGGACGCACTCCAGCACCTCAACATCCTTCTTGTACTGAGAGGCCCAAAACCGCAAACAGTATTCGATGTGCAGCCTCACCAGTGCCGAGTACAGGGGGACAATCGCTTCCTGGTCCTGGTGGTCACGCTGTTTCTGATAAAAGCCAGGATGCTCTTGGTCTTCTTGGCCACCTGGGCACACTGCCATCTTATATTCAACCATCAGCCAAAGGTCCTTTTCTGTCACATGACGGCACTCAGGATGAGCTGCTCCATAAATTTCCCTGGCACTGAGGTCAGATTGACAGCCCTGCAGATTCCCAGATCCTTCTTCCAGCCCTTCTTGTAGATGGGCATCACATTTCCTAACCTGCAGTCAACTGGGACCTCTCTGGTTAGCCAGGACTGCTGGAAAATGATGCAAAGTGGCTGGATGACCACTTCTGCCAGCTCCCTCAGTACCCTTGGGTGGATCCCGTGGATCCCATTCAGACCCATAGACTCAGGTGTGTCTAAAGTGGTGTAGCAGGTCACAAAGCATTTCACCACAGCTTATGAGGGCTTCGTTCTGCTCCCTGTCCCTGTCTTCCAGCTCAGGGAGCTGGATACGCAAAGAATAACTTGACTAATGATTAAGGACTGAGGCAAAGAAGACATTAAGAACCTCATCCTCTCCCTCAGCCTTTGTCATTGTGTGTTGCCCCACACCCAATAAAGGATGGAGATTCTCCTTATCCCTCCTTTTGTTGTTAACATATTTATAGAAATATTTTTAATTATCTTTTACAGCAGTAGACCAATTAAGTTCTTGTTGGGCTTTGGGCCTTCTAATTTTCTCCCTGCGTAACCTCAAGCCATCCTTGTCCTCCTAAATTGCCTGCCCCTTCTTCCAAAGATCGTAAACACTTTTTTTCTGTGCCAGGGCTGCCCTGGCAGAGCACAGCCCATTGCCTGGGTGCTGTTCTTACCAAGACTGCAACAACATCTTGTATATGGGGGGTTATGGTTGATCTGAAGCTTATCCATGTCTAAATCTCCTGGTTTTCCCTGGAGGTCTCACAAGAATGGATTTTCCTCTGAAATGCCCAGGTTTTTCAATGGGCATGAATAGTACTGGCTCATATTCAGGATGGAAAAGCAAAATAAACAAAAGCTTTGTATTAAAAAGTTGCAGAATCTCACACAACAGCTGGCTGAAGCTCATCTCTGCAGATGAACGAAAGATGTGCTGCTCTCCCAGACCTGACTCATCCATCTACCGCTGTCATTGCAGTGTAGGAGGCTTCCAGATTTGAAGCTGCTTTCTCTTTTTATCTCTTATTTCAGAAACTCTGAAATGAAAAAGAAAGTGACCTTAAGGGACTTAATCTAACTCATTTACCTGCCATTTTCTGAGAGGCAAGCTGTGCTACTCTGCATTTTAAATTAACTGCTCTCCTTCTTTTATGAAGCGAAATGAAGGACAGCTCTGTTGATTTGAGGTGTAGTGTTGCCTCATTACTCGCTGCACTTATAGCAGATATTCACACTCTCAGATGATGTCGATTTTCAGTGCTCCACACAACTCCAGGCAGACTGTCTTATTAAGCACTGTAGGATGGAATATGGGATTCCTTCTGACAGACAATTCCAATGTTCAGAAACATCTTCTGATCCTTATTCTGAAACACGTTACGTTTAATCCCCAACTACGCAGGAACAAAGAGCTCCAGTTTCCTGTGGGATCAATACTATAATACTCTGACATAAGACATTTGACATATGTCAAAACAATATAATAAAATATAATAGTAAATAGCATCAAATTAATATGACAAGTCTCTGAGAAATTATATACTTGGAGTAAACGTAACAAAACATCTTTACACGAACGAAACAGAACACTGTAGAAAAATTAACAAAATCAGCATATTACTAGGAAACCATTTTATTTTGATGAAACTGCTTGTTTCAGTGAAAACGTTTCAGTTAGCGTGTTACTGAACAAAGCACTGAGGTTGCTCCCTCAATGCCTGCAGAAATTAGTGTGGCTTTTGATATAAGCCTAATTAATTTAGACCTCCTTGATGAGTTTAATTTAAATTTTTCATACATATATATGTTTCTTGATCTGGAGCCTATGAAAAGCAATTTATCAAACCTTTTGCTCCATACATTGCAATTACTGACAGAAAGAAAATAGCAGCACATAATTTAGCATGTTGAATATATTAGTTTAGTTCATTCAAATTTAAACAAGTCAGCAGGAAGAGTAAAAGGAAAATTGGCTGTTTAACTTCAAATGTGTTGCAGTAAGAAGGGGAATACCTCTGTCAAAATTTTACTTTCCTATGGGGAACATCTGAAAATGACTAGTAGAAACAGCTGCTTATGCAAACACACATTTCACAGCCATGGACCTCCTCCACACCACAGCTCTCGTTGGGGCATCTCTTCACCAGGAACATCATGCTTGGCCAAAAAGGATGGGTTGTGCATCCCTCAGGTCTAACCTGAGCTTTGTGCATCTTGGAGCACTTGCCAAGTGTCATAGTTTAGCCTCACTCAGGACCAAACTATGCAGTGTCTCCTCACCCACGCCTCCTCAGTGGGGCAGGGAAGAGAATCAGCAAAGAACAAAAGACAAAACTCTCAGATTGAGATAAAAAACGTTTAAGAGAACAACAGAAGAAAAGAAAACAGAGTTGAAAAACAAACAAAAAACCCAATAACAGAAAATACTCAAGCACATAACTCACAGCACAGCAGCTCAGGGGGGATCCTGGTGCCCAGCTCCCTCCCCAGCAGCCAAACCTGCCCCTCAGCCCCAGCCCCACTTTATCCCCTGAGCAGGATGGCCCTGGGATGGCCCAGCCCTGGGGCTCATTTGGGTAATTAGCTGTCCCAGCTGTGGGCTAATGAGGAACCTATCCCAGCTGTGTCCCCTGCTCCAGCTCCTCTCCCAGCTCTGGTGAGAATTAACTCTGTCCTAGCTGGAACTGGGACACCAAGTCACCTCATCATTGCATAGCTGTGCCTACGGAAAGCCAGAAGTCACAACTGTACCTAATCTCTAAAGCTAACAGGTTCATGACAGATTTAAGACCAGTTTAACTAGCAGACTATTTTCTGAACCTATTCTATGAAGCATTTCCCCCCTCGCCCCTACTATCCTCTAAGAGTGACTCCAAACAGCCAGATGTTTGCTGACACTATATGGTAACACACTGTGTCTGTAGGTGGCTGGAAGGTGATGAGGATGGTGCTCTGGCCTGCAGGAACGAGCTGCTGTGATTATTTTTTTTTTGCATAGACTCAATTTTTATTACCCTTAAGCACATGAAGTCTAAAGTTGAGGAAATAGTTGATAACAGAGAATAGGTTAAGATTTCCATTAGGTCAAGAAAAAAGATGCTTAAAGTGGACAGGAGCTGGTGTTCATGAGCTGCTGTTAAAGCTTGGCAATAGGAAAGTTCTGCCATCAAGCACGGCGCTGAGCTGCTCTTCCGTCTGCATGCAGTTCTCTTTCCACAAGTTCTCTGAGAGGCAGGGACCCCTGTGAGAAAGAAGAGATGGGCAACAGGAGACATGAGGGAAACCCGTCAAGCTGTCCCTCTGCATCCCTGCTCTCGCTGGCGAAGGGAGCAGCTACTACTCCCTGCACGCAGTGCCCGTGCTGTCACCGGGGTTTTGTGGAGAAATCCTCCTTGACCCCGAGAGTTTGAACTGTGTTAAAGTTATGTGCTCTTCCTCTTCCCATTACCATGGCCAAAAATAACACTTTTTAATGACTCTATTTCACTGTTTTTGAGTGACTTTTTTTTTTGCGAGGAATCCCCAGGCAGGGCACGGCACTGTATTTCTGTATTTCCTTGGCAGCGCTGAGTGATCCACTTGAGAAGGAGCAGTCATCGCTCAACAGTCTCCTCCTCTTGCTGCACACAGAAGTTCAGCATCACGGCAACAGTCCAGCCCTGAGTACAGAGCCTGCTCCGCATGCTCCCTGTACATGAGGTGGCCATGAATTTTTCAATTCATATATCATTTACGATTTGCTGCTGTAAATCCACAAAAGCAGTGAGCTTTAAAAAGTTAACGGAAGACAACATATTTTTCTGGCTGTTGTTGAAAGTTAAGTAATCTGTTGCGTTGCAATTCTCTGGGAGCCTGAAGATTCATTATAAAGTAGAGATTAAAAAAAAAAGCTCAAAACATTACTTTTTACTTTGAAAGTTTCATCATTCTTAAAGCTTGATATATTGAGAAATTAACTACAGTTGGTCCGTGGCCTGATCTGCAATGAGACAGACACAAGGGCTACTCCTTTCAAAACTGAATCCTTAAATTTCATCACCACCAGTAGAGACAAGGCCATTGTCCTACTCTACTCAGCACTTGTCAAGCCAAATCTGGAATTCTGTGTTCAGTTTTTGTCCCCACTATGCAAAAAAAGATGTGGACAGGCTGGAGAGCGTCCAGAGAAGGGCCACAAAGGTGAGCAAAGGGCTGGGAAGCCTTCCACGTGAGGAAAGGCTGAGAGAACGGGGTTATCAGCCTTGAGAAAAGAAGGCGTAGGGGAGACCTTATCACTGGGTCCCAGTGTTTAAAGGGTGGCTACAAAGAAGATGGAGACTTCCTTTTTACAAGGAGTCACATGGAGAAGATGAGGGGTAACGGGTACAAGTTACTTCTGGGGAGATTTTGATTGAACAGAAAAGGAAAAATTTTCACAATGAGGACTATCAGCCATTGGAGTAACCTTCCCAAGGAAGTGGTGGATTCCCCAACATTGGACACTTTAACAGTTCAACTGGACAGGATACTAGGTCATCTTGTCTAGGTAGAGCTTTTGCCAGGAAAGGTTGGACCAGATGATCCTTGAGAACCCTTCCAACCTGGTATTCTACGATTCTATGATATTCTAATATTTTATATATTTTCATAACTTAGCATCTTCATCAAAAGCCTGGACAGTGGGAAGGCATGCACCTTCAGCAAGTTCACACATGACATCGAAGTGATGTAGCAGGAGGACAGGGACCGGGACAAGCTGCAGAGAAGGGCTGATGGGAACCCAAGGGTCAGGTCCCATGTCCGAGCTGCCGTAACCCCACACAACAGGACAGGGTAGGCTGCCTGGAAAGAAGCAGCCAGCAAGGCAAGGGAAGAAATTGTTCCACTCTGTTCAACACCTTCTATGGCTCCATCTAGAGCACTGTGTCCAGCTTCAGGTCCTCTAAGAACCAAAGAGCTGTTGGCAAACTGGAGAGAACCCAGTGGAGGCCATAGTAATGGTCAGGGGCCGGAGTATGTGAAATGGGTTAAGCAGTAAGCACAAGAAAGCTGGGCTTGTGGAGCCTGAAGAAGAGCAGGCAAAGAGGGAACCTCACTGCTGTCTTCCACTGGTGGGAGGTTACTAGAGAAAGCACAGCCAGGTTCTCCTCAGAGGAGCAGATGCACTGCAAAAAGACAACAGGCCACAAACACAAATTGCTGCAAGAAAAACCCCAACTGGATATAAGGAAAAAAATGCTGTGTAGTTGCTCAGAGAAGCTCTGCGATTTCAGTTTTTGGAGATTCTTCAAGCTGGGCTTGAGAAGGCCTCTACCTTCATCTAACATTGGAGTTGGCTTTGCCTGGAGCAGGAGACGGGACAGCACACTTCTGAGGCCACTCCCAGCTCACTTTTTCCTATGATCCGGCTAGAACCCCAAATATGCCCACATAACTGTGGCTATCAGAGCCCTCTGAACACTGTGTCGGTGAACAGAAATGCAGGCCACCACGTTTATTTGGATTTTAGCATATGTAAAGGTGCCACATAGGGCAGTCTGTCTCATTAGAGTCAGTATGGCACTAGGCATTGTTCCCTTTTATCTTTCTTGCAGTTTCTCATAACTCTCAATGTAAAAAAAATGGATTAAAGTAACAAAAGAAACCAAATTTTGGGTGTGAATAATTGGATATGAATAATAGCACTGAGGATAAAAGACATCGTTTAAAAATTATTCCTGTTACGTAGCATAATACAGTACAGATGGTGATACTGTTAAATCTGCCCCTAACATTAACTAAAATTAACCTGGGGGGAAAATACATTTAAAAGAAAAAAAAGATATATATCTTAGACCAAAATGAGATAAATCATCTGATTAGTACTGACCAACTAGCTTGTGAGTATTGCCTTAAAATATACAGCTAAATAAAGACATCCAGAAGAAATCTAAATTGTTTTTTTTTTCTTTTTTTTTTTTTTTTTACAGCTGGAGGATAAATCCTCAACTTTTAAAAACTCCAAGTTGCCAAATGTAACACAAAGAGATGTGCAATATCTCTGCAGCAGGCAGACCCTTGCTTTACGAAAAGGAAACAGCCCCTTGGTTACAGAGGGCCAAAACCCTTGTCCGAAACCCCTTATCACTCCAATATAAGCCAACCTGGACAGTTCTGAAGGTGAATTTCCCACAGTTTTCAAAAACCTTTGAAAAGAGAGACGATGAGAAATAGGATGTCGATTAGCAGTAACAAATCTGTTTCCCAAAATAGGAGCTCTGGTACCGTGTCAGCTTCTCCAGGCAGCAGCCATCAGCAGTAGCTACGGGAAGATGCCTGTAAGGAGTCAAAGTGGGCCAAGGAAATGAAACAGCATTTCATCTTGAAGAGGGCCCGCTCTCAAGGTGAGGAGCATTTGCCTAAAGCAAATGTTATTTACATTCTGGATGGCATTCCACCAAATAGGAGGGAATTATTATTTGAAGAATTAAGTCTAAAACAGCTGGATGTGGCAAGAAGCGCAGTACACACCTCTCTCTGCCAAGGTGTACCAAGAGGGATCTCTTTTTCGGCTTTCTGTTCCTCTTTGTGTTTCTACTCATCTTTTTAAAAGATCTACCACCGGCAGTTGCTGCACGCATGATACTGAGCTCTTGGTGCATTTATACCCATGCCAACCTTGCGTACGTTCCCACAAAATATCTGTGGGAAGCAGCACTTTGCTAAATCTGGCCGCACCCTTATCACTGAATCCTGCTCCAGACCCAGAGCTGCAGCCCCTGGGCCGTTCAGGGTCCACGCTGCAGGACGTGCTGCAGGACAGGGTGTCTGGAAGAAAGACGTCCTCCAAGTGCATGTCCTTAGGCAATGTGGTGTCTGCCCCTCTTTCAGGGAGAGGAAAAATGCGTGTTTTAACAACGCTCCTCCTGACAACCACCATACCATGGGGAGGAAAAGGTGCTGGGAAAGTATTTGCTGATATCTCCATTTATTGACCTTGTTCCCCAGTGTTTGAAAGGAAAAACGCCCTCTCTCCCATGGTTACCAATGATGGTGAACACAAATCAAACTAACAATAATTTTTATTTACACAAGGATAGTTGGAGTAAGGGTCCAACTTCATTCGAAAGTAGAGTGAAGTAGGGAAGTTACTCTTGAACTATGACATCTCTGGACATCTTGAAAAAGAAAATAAAAACAAAGGGAGAGAAAGGTGAAAATGAAAATGGACTACATGCCTTGTTCCTAGCTAACATCGTTCATTTTGAAAGTCGGTAGAACAGAGTTAAGGATTTCTAGCTCTTCTGAAGTATCTCCAGTAATATAAACTCCAGTTCTCGTCTTCAGAGTCAACTAATTCATACTGGTTTCATTCAAAGAGTAAGATCAGTTCTACGTTTATCACGAAGTTCATGTCTGTGATGTGTCAGAGATAGAAATAGCTGACTGTTTAACAGCAAGAGGCTCCTGTAAGGGTAGTTGTGATTTCTTCTCATAAGAACACCCAAAATCTTGAGTTTGGAATATATTTCACTAATAAGGGGAAAAAAATAGTCTCTAGAATTCTTTGCTTGTCAAAGCACTTCTACTCAAGCTGGTGGATATAGGAGCGAAACCCAGCCCATTATCTAGGTAGATTTACTTTTTTCTAGTAGGGTAAACAGGGAGAAAGAACCCCAGGAACCTGCATCTGGATGACAGAACAGCAAGTGAAAGAATCGAAAGTGGAAATGGGCAGATTCATAGCTGTGTGCTACTGCCACAGCCATTCCAGTTCTCAGAGAGTGGCTGTTGAGTTCCCCCAAAAGGAAATTCCACACAAGAGCTTTGCGTATTTTTTCATCTAAAGGTCCTCTGAACATTTCAGTCCTTGATCCCCTCTGCAGACAATATGCTGCTGGAGCATGCAAGAGACGCTGGGAGTGACTGGGGCGTTGCACAGACCCCAGCGAGGGGGAGTGCGGCACCTTTTCCAAAAGGCAGAGCTCAAAGTGCTAAGACTGAACCGACGCTCCGGAGCGGTCGGTGGGGAGAGGTCTCGCCTGGCCTTTCAGAAGGAGAACCTATCTGAGAGAAATGTAATTCAAAATTTCTAAGAAGATTAATCTTGCTTTTTTTTCCCTGGGGTTACTGAAAAGGAAATGGGTCTTGCAAGGCTTGGGTTGCAGTGCTATATATACACATCTATACTGTGTGCGTATGTGTACATACACGTATTTTTAAATTCTCTGTATATAGTGTATATGTATGCACATACATATTGCTGACGGGACTGTTCAGAAGGCTGACAAAGGAAGCCACTTTCAAACTTCAAAATCAAGCTTTACTGGACAGACATTCATTAAACATAAACTTTATCCATGGTTTGGTTCTCATCACTACCAACACATACCGAAGCAATTAGTCCTCAGCAATCTCATCCTGACCTCTGTGTGTACAGCACAGGTGAGGCTCTGGTCCTGCATGACGCTGGTCCCAAAGGCTATCGATCAGGTTTGAGAACTGAAATGCGACAGAAACAGGCAGAATTTCCCCCGTTTTTACCTGCTTGCCTTTGTTGTTTCATGCTCTCCTTTCCCTCCCCAAGCAGAAAGGCAGGGATTTCATCTGCTCCTAACACAGTTTATCTTTTTTTAGTTACAGGACTTGTTCTGGTTTTGCCAAACATCTTTCCTCCTTGCTCTGCAGTATTATTCCAGTACCACCAGGTATCTTTCCTCCCTCTGCTCTTATCTGGCAGGTTTTATTACTTGCACACACCCATTTTCCTGCACTCCATTTGTGCAAACACACCACAAATCTGCTCATCCCCTGGCACTTACATACTTTTAGTGTACCTGTGCTTAGCTGTGTTACAGAATGTCTACATGCCATCGTTGATTATGCTGTTTTAATGTGCTTATGTCTGTATTTAAGGCAAGAAAACAGTCTGCTTAAAATATTTCTCCCTTATGGATGCAACAGGCCTCTGCTTCAGCTACACCTGGCTTTGCGCTCCTAGTTTTAATGTGCAGCCTAAAAGTCTGTATCAGAAATTGCATTTCTGAAATAGAAAAAATATATTATGTATGCAGCACCGAATCCAGCTGAGTGCTGAATGCCATCAGCCCTCATTTCATCGGGAGCTGAGGGCACTTAACACCTCGCAGGGCTGAGATTAGAAACCTGGCAAGAAATAACCGATTATAATTCAACTTGTTCCACTCTGTTAGTGATTTCCTGGCCTGAGACCATCTGCTGTTCAGAAGCAGCTTTTCTAAGGTAGTAGGGCAAGGCGAGAAAATATATCAGAGCTGTTACAAGCTTTCTTAGCCTATTAACACTCCCCTCCTTTACCAGTTTTTAACTATTTATAATAGTGTCATAGAATCTTAAAGTTCTTGGGTTTTTGTACTGACTAAAAATACAAATTTCCATAAGCCATAAACAGAAAATATTGCAGAACAGTGGGGAAAACACTGTATTTTATCCAGCCAAGAGCCTTCAGGTCTTCAGCCGTCTGAACCGCCGTTCACAAAGCCGAGTGCACCGATCCATCACTTCCTAGGGAATTCCAGGAGTGAATGGCAGGGTGCCTGGGCACTGAGGAACAGCTCCTGTGCCCAAACAGGGCAGATCAGCAAAAGAAATTCAGAAGAGATTGTCATAAAAAGAAGGTAAACGTTCGGAAGAAGACTCAGTCAGACCTGAGAGATCAGGAACTCCAAAGGATGTAACTGAACAGAACAGGGAGGTTTACAGATCCAAGCTAGTGCACCAAGTACAAGGCAAATCCCTTCACCAGGGAATTTTCTGCCTTAGGCAGCAGAAATCCTATCCTGCTCCTTACGGAGATGTTCCCTGTGGCAGCAGAGATGCTTTGTATTCACCCCTGGCTGTTCTTGCTATTGTCCCTCTGCCCAAATGCAAGTCAGGGCCAGATCAGATTATCCTAATTGTCCTTTCTCCTCTTAAGATGTATCTCCTTCACACAGTTGGAAGGTGTGCTGACCCCTCTCTAGCCTTCCCCCTGAAGGCAGTCTCTCCTTAAAATAATAAAACATATTTTTTGTCTCCTTCTGATACTTTTTTTCTTATCTTCCTGATCTGCCAGCGCTGCCTGCAGCCAGGACACAGGATTCGTGCTCCGACGGGAGAAGGCTTGGGAACGTCAAAGTATAAGGCTGTTAAACCATCATAATCTGAGGTCAGCTGGCAATGCATCACTCTCATACAATAAATCTGTTTTGAGCTAAACTGGCGTGTCATTCCCCTGTTAGTGTAACGATGGGAAGTCGTGGCTGTGTTCTGACTTACAGGCATGGTTGCTTTAGTAACTGAACCATCTTCATCTACAGTGTGCTCACACGAAACCGCGAACATCGCTTAGCATCACAGAAAATGAAAGAAAAGGGGAAAAAAACCCAAGGATTATACTGGGGAGAGAAAGAAACGGCGTTGCTGAAGGAGAAGGCTCTGGGGAAGCACGCCTGGAACCCATCAGATGGGGTTTCCGGAATCACAGAGGTGACAATGTCTGAAAGGATGCCCAGTTTGTGTGAATGGAATTTGCCCTTGGTGTTCTCATGATGGTCACATAAATCATGTGATGAAAAACACGGCAAGCCATGGTAACCACTTCAAGTGAATTAGCAAACTTTATCTCCCATTTTCAGGTTTCCATGGCGACGGGAAAAGTGTGAATGAAGAGTTGGTTCTCAGGCACAGAAAGGTACGTAACGCAAGGCAAACGCCGGTGGAGATGAGTGGCCACAACATTAAATGAATGGAGCAGAGTAGAACAGAAAACGCCTTTGTTGTATAAAGAAGTTACAGAGTATACACAAAAAGAGAGAGAGATGCACGACAACTTCCAGAGGAACTGGGGAAGGTAAGGCACTTAGATGTTCTAAATGTTTTGGGGAAGAAATGCTGCCTTTTCATATCCAGAAGCCAGAAATAAATGAAAAAGGGGATTAATATCAGGGAACAAAAGCAAAGCTCAAGCATCTATTCTAACCTAGCTCCTATTAGAAACGGGGATGACATCCCTTAAAAGACAAAATCCTATAGGCCAACTAACCATGTGTCTGCACATTTTCTGTGAACTGCAAGGTCATTCCAGGACATACACATTCTGTCTGGAATTGTTTTATTCCCTACCTTTTGTATCCCTTCCCGGGGCGAGAACAGAGCTGAAATGTCAGCGTGCCGTTAGGTGATTGGTAAACCTTGGTCATTTTTTCTCACCTGGTGCCTCTGCCTTCAGGCAAATATAGAACCAGTAGCACAAATAAAATTGCAGTCTAAAAGAGCACGGAGAATAACATCCTTTCAGACTCTTTGGCCACAAGCCAGTGGTTTTAGAAACGGACATTGGTCTTGGTCATAATAAGCTAGTAACAGCATTTCCAGTCCCCCTGCCCCTCCTGTGCAGGCATCTCTTGCTCCACTGGTTGAAGCACTTCCCTGGTAATGACTTATTCTGTGTTTGTAGGGGCTTAGTATCCATAAAGATGAGTAATGGGCTTTTCAGATAACTCCAAAGTAAATAAAAAGAGGAGGAGGAGATTTATGGTAAATTAAAGCAATTTTTTTTTTTAAATGTACTGACGAAAGAAAAATTCTGAAATTCTAATTCCACTTAATTTTCATTCAGATTGGTGCTATTTAACCATAAAACACCCCTCTGTTTGTAAATGCATGTTAATTGGAATGTGGAAAGTGTCACTTCTCCATAAAAAGTGATTTATTAAAGACTGAGATGAAGCACTTTAAAATATCAAAGCCTGAAATATTTCATTCTGATAATATTAAAATCCAATGTTTTGGAATTATATGCATATTTTAAAACTTTTTTCTTTCCTAATTAATCTCTTTGCTGATTTCAACCTAGTTTAGCAAATTTTCCATTCTTATGAAGCTTCATAGTTCAATCCATTATTTAATTAAATAAAAAAAAAAGAAATAAAATTTAACATCCAGCAGAGAGGTCAACATGCATGGAGTGCACTGCAGAACCAAGACAACAGCCAGAGCATGAATACATTTTACACTGGCTCCACACACTGAGGCTGGGGCTTGCCTGGGGCTGTGCTACTGGTTCCTGCTGGCAAAAAGCATCTTCCTCTTTGGATCCCTCCTTCCACACCCCAGTTCTTTTCTTCTTGCTCCTTGGAGTGCTAATTCAAATGTTGATTCCCTTTGACAGAAACTTCTTTTGTGGACTTGAGGCCAACTTGTGTTTTCCCACAGAGCCTCCCAAGGGATCTGCAGGGCCTTTGGGACCTCCCAGGGAAATCTGGAAGCCTTTGGGAAAGCTGGTTATCACCAATTTTCTCTTCTTGTCTCTGCACTTGCAGATCCTTTGATGCAGATGAGAAGAAACGTATGGCAAACTGTTTGTTCCACAGGATCTGAGATCTGCGGGACAGACCTGCCAGGGCTGAGCCCCCACAACCTGGACGCACGCACACACAAAATCCAGGGTAGAAGGGCTCTAGCGATTGCACTCTGGTCTTCGTCATTCATATTTTTATTTTTCATCTCATTTCTAATCAAATAAGGGTAGTGGTGATGAAAGTTGACATGTGTAGCTCAGATAACAAAGTTGACCTTAAATTTGTCTAACGGCAGTTTTAGTACCACTGTGTGGTGGCATCTCCCCGGTCCCGCTCCCGGGCAGCTGGGCCACAGAAACCACTCCAGCTGGTTTTGTGCCCAGTCGCCGTCCCCTCCACCCCGGTACGTGTGCCCTCTGGACCGTCAGTGGCTACGGCTGCTTTCTTATGGCAGTAAAGCACATCAGCACCAGGGAAAGGAACAGTCAATCTCACACTCAGGAATATGTTTTGGGATAAATAAAAACCCAGGGACCGTTACTGCGAGCCTTGTGCACTGACTCGTGTATTACTGCTGCCTGTTCACAGCTCAGCACACTTACCAGAGGATGGTATTTCTTTTCAAAGGAAGGAAAATAGCCCTGTGGAGGATTTCCAGCTCTCCTGGAAATCTCTTCCAGCTCTCATGTTCACACCAAGGGCTATGGCTGAGCAGCTGAAGAATATCTTGACTGAGAAATGTCCGCTACCAACATTTTCCATTTACTTACACCTGCCACTCATAAACTCCTAGTACTCTGGAGTTCAAGCTGTTGCCATCAGCCCAATAACTAACTGTCTCTGAGGTCGATACAAATCGAGCTCAAGTCTTTCATTCTGTGAGATTTCTGCCACTTCATGTGATGAGCCCTATACAGTCACATGTGCTCTCAGGACCTGCACTATAATTTAGAAGATCTGTGATCGTTAAGTTCCAGCCTTGCCACAGATCCCTTGTGAACTTAAACCAGTCACCCAGTTTGGGATTTACCTTGACTAACTTTAGGTCAACAACAGTTAGATGAGCAAATCTGAGCTGGTGGCACAGGCTGCACATACAGCAGCGTTTTCATTCAGAAATGTTGCATGGCTTTTAAACAAAGCTGCTGATCACGCCCATTCTCGGTGCAGAGCAAGGTTGTTTTGTGTGAACTAGAGGATACTTACACCTGAACTGAACTCTGGCTGAGCTACAAATGTATTCCAGTCCCTAACGGGGCAAAAAAGGGAACACCTCTGTCTGGACGAGCGATGGCACAAGTGTTCTGGTGACACTGGCACACCAGCGTCAGCTGCTAGCAGAATGGCAACTCGTTCCAGCTGTGGTCTCCAGATGTTCCCCAAATACAAATACAATGCAAATGTGTTTTCAATGGTCAACTTTATGGAGTTTATCTTGTTGTCTTCACTTGGCAAACCTCCCACAATTGTCGCCAGGACTTTAAACTGGGACAGGAGCCAAATCTGACTGGGGATCAGTCATTGAACTCCATCAGTAAGCAACTCAAAAAGCCAGATGTGTATAGATGCCAGTACAGTGAGAAACTGCTTAAAGAGCTTAGACATGTATCAGTCCTCTAGGAAACAGAGGGGTCATTATGCATAGCAGAGTAATTCTAGCCTGACTCGTAACTGGTTATTATTTTATTCTTGCAACCTATGATCACATATTGTGAGGAATAATGCTGTTATCATGAAATATAATCTGTCATGTCTCACATTTTCTGTGCCATATGCTTCAGTAGCATGAGACAGTACGATATTCTGATGTCAGAGAGTATTTTTACAACATCTTTATGAAAAGGCGTTATTTAATGAACTGGTTTCTGTGTTCATAAACACAAAACAGAATTATTTTTCACAGTGTGTTCTTTTTGCCCATCTATTGTTAAACGTAGATTAGATGCCAACTAGTGGAATACCCAGTCTGAATTTATAGTAGGCAATTACAAGACCATTTTACAAATACCTCCAGTTAATTTGCTGGGCCATCCAGTACCCAAGCTTTAAGCTAGTGAAGGATATCACAACCGATACAATTTTAAGTCTAATGTAAGCAAACATCAATCTTATCCCAGTATTTGATGAAAAAATGTGAGCACAAGTTTTGCCTGGGGTTTTAAAATTTCCTCTCTTTGTTCAAAGAATTTGTTCAGTATCCATCCTTGTAATGCAAAAGTTGAATGGATAAACACAAGTCATTTTTATGCATGACTCAGAGGACTTCAAATTATGTGTTCTCAAGGACTATTCCTGGGAAGGTCTGTACATACCATTTATGATCATAAATCTTCCACTCTCTTTCATGGTAAGTGTCCAGTACCAAGTCTTTTGGGGAAAGAATAAATGAGAGTAAATTCCATCAGCACTGTTTCTTGCATTGTATGATCTCAGAGTGATATTCCTGTTATTCAAATTGCAAGCGTATTACCTCCATTTCACTTTCAGCAGGCAATAACCTAAAAATGGAAGCTCCTCACTCAACCTACTCATATTGAAAACCTTTTTGCTCCTCTAACAATAACTAACTTTTGGATTCTTTTATTTCTGCAGATGGCATAAGAGGGTTTGAACCCGGCTATGTTTCTCCTTGGACTTCAAATGCTCAGTCAGTTTTATATTTTTGAACACACTGAGGCTGGTTTTAATCTTGACCCCCAGCAGGTCTGAGCAAACACAACTAGGAGAATTAAGATAATTCACGGTGATGGAAATTGACTGACTTTATGTCAGTGAGGGCTCCATGTGAGCAGACAAACAGCTTCATCTAACTCGTATAAGTTTTTATTGTACAAATTAAAGAAAAAGATCATTGAGTCCTCTGGTAGAAAAAAAAAACCCTAAAAACTATTGACTTATAAAATTTACTTGATCTGGTATCAGATAAGATGTCATAAACGTAGAGCCCTGTGATGCTGTATTATAGTCAAAAGTGAGAAAAAGAATAACATATTAAGTAGAAAAATAATTAGAAGAGCTCTTGGCTTCCCCTGTGCCAGCTTCAATGTGGTGTGGTTTCGCCGGCTCCAGCCACGTGGGCTCCTGCCGTGCAGGGAGTGAGCGGGGCTGGCTGCCCTTGGCAGAATCGGAAGCCTGTGTTGAGATGAAATCCATTCCACATGGATTCAGCAGAATCTCAGAGGAGATTCTGGAGACCTGCTGAATAAAGCTCTTCACCTGCTGAATCCAACTGTCATCGTTAATGGCTGATACTAAAAGTAGGACAGCTAAGGCGTACTAGGTCAATGACTTGGGTATGCTCCAGAAAGTGGCCACCATCCTGCGGAGAAGGCGGCTGCTCTCACTTATTCGTTAGTCCATTTATAGGATATGCTGGAAATTCAAGTCCTGACAACCCTTTCCTCCTGCCTCATTCACACAGAAAGCTTCCAAGGGCCAGATTTGACCCTGGCGAAGTCCACAGCAAAAGTCACGGTGACGTGTCTGGGCCAGAATACCCCCAACAGGTCCAGTTCGCCATCTGCGAGAAGCGATCAGTGATTGGAAAATGTTTCTCCTTCAGTAAGGCCCTCCAGAAAACCAGCACCCTGATCTGCTCTGCCTTACGCACCCCTTTGCAGGGGTGAACATTAACATAGGCAATTCTGAAGTTAAACTTTGTGCAGCATAATTGTACCTGTGTATTTCACTTGCAATATCGAAAAGGCTCTGCATTTTAAACAAAGCTGTGCATTCTCAGACTAGATTTGCTCTGATGAAGAAGGCATACATCTGCTTAACAAGCTGATCTGCTCGGGAAGCTGTCAAGAGACAAGTGATTGTTCTAAAAAGCAGCTGGTTGAAAAATTATTGTTTTCTAATATATATGGTTCAAAAAAATTACTCCAACAAAGAGTAAATCAAAGGAGACAAACTTTAAAATAGGTAATTCTTGGAACTTTAATGCTTCAGTTAATGCAGTCTGCTACTTTTTGCTCAATAGTGGACACTGTTGGTATTAAGTCACTTCAAAAAATACAAAGGAGACAGATGAATGTGCAGCCCAGTAGACAGAGTATCTTTCATCATTGTCTCAGCATTTAAATCCCAAAGGAACATTTCTTCTTACTCTATCTTCATCTTTCTGCAAGTGCATTTTGTTAGATCCCACAACCTTTTCCAAGGACAGTCGGTGGCTGGTCCCATGTCCTAGTTACCAAACTCGATGTATGGCAGAAGGATACAGAGCAAGGAACGGCATTTGGCAATGCAGTTGCTGAAGTTCATGCAAAGTGAGATGAAGCTTCACGTAGTAATCAGGTCGGTGCAGGGATCTACAACAAGCAGGGAGCAGAGAAAGCAAAGCCCACGGACCAGCGAGCTTCCAGAGAGCAGTGCTGTCCCCAGGGATGGGATGCTCCCGTGTGAGCTCAGCATCACCATCCTGATGCCCAGATCCGCTGAGCAACACCTTTGCTGGGCGCTGGTTCAACTGGCTGCTGGTTTATCCACGGCGGGTGGAAGAGTGCATCTGTTGGAACAGCAGGCTGTACACATACAGACAATAATATCACACCTTTTTCTACAATTCAGGGAAAAAGTATGAAGAGAGCTGTAAAGAGTTCTTAAGGAAACAACCAAATTCTTCTTGATAACTGCTGGAGCCCACTTGGGTTTACCTGTGAGCCTAATTCTGAGGGCAATACAGAAATAGTGGCACAAAAGTAACCAAAAAGAATGCCCCAACATTTCCTTCAAATATAGGGAAAAATATCCCTTAATCTGTCTATCCAAATGCTGCCAAGACACCCTGCGCTACCCAACGGCGTGGCACTGTGAATGTCCTGACTGCTCCGCTTCCAACCCAGGAAGCGATGCTCTATTTTTCTGATTGCTCTAAAGGTCTGTGGGTAGAGGAGTGTTCCTCAAGATGCTGCACAGCAGCTGAAAGGGCAATAATCAGGGAAAAAAAAAAAAAAAAGAAAAGAAAAAAAAGGAAGAGGATAATAGAAAGAAAAGACTGAAAAACCCCAGCTCATTAGAGAAAGTTATTATATAGTTTCCTAACTGGGTTTCTCTTTTCCTCATTGCACCTTCACATCGGTACCATCAGAGCGTAGACTGGCATTTTCAAAGGAGCTGAAAAGTGGTAGCAGGCACCTTGGGCCTCTCGGTTGAGATATGTGGAGGAACTGGATGGTTTACAGCTAGGATTGTCCTGGCTCAACATAGAGCATGGCTGCACCCAGATCTAAAGGCACCTTCCCACCCTGGAGGGGTCCCCGGCTGGTGAGCCATGCAGCACTGCACAGCTCGTGTCCATCCTACCCTCGCTCACCTTTCCTAGGTGATCTCCTAGGACCTGGGAGATGGCATGGCCCTTGGCCTTTTATCCTTGGTTGTTTTCAGTTGAAAGCATTGGAAAGCTTTGAAGGACTGTGTAAAACACAGACCCAAACCTGTCGTGGCCTCATCTATATTATTCATCAGGAGTGGTGCTTTATCTCTAATTTGTGCAGAAACAGCCAGGTGCTCCCTCAGAAGCAGCCTATTCAACCCAGAAAGGAGCCCAGCAGCGCGCTGCCAGACAGGTGTGTGGGCTGAAGGGCGCCCGACGGAGAAATCCGGGAAACTGGATTATCTGTGGCTGTATAATATCCCCTGCCGTCAATCACCACTCCAGCCAGTTTATTTCAGTAAGCTCTCTGCTTTCTGCCTTTGTCCAGGTTCTACTATGGGCAATTAAGGATATAGGGGTTTTTTCCTAAGGAGGAAAATTCTGCAACTTCCCAGCTTACCAGCGGATGCACAGCGAAGGGGCCGTGGGCTCAGGATGAGCACAACAGCGGCCGACGCACACCGCCATAAAGCTTTGATCTAATCAGCCCACGTTTAATCTGACCGCAAGCTGTTCGGTGTTCCTGGCCATCCCAAGGTGTCTGTCAAAGGCAGGCTTTGATGAAAGGCAGGCTGGCTGGCTGGGGAAAGCTGCCAGGAGATCAGTTCCATCCAAACCTCGTTGAAAGGGCTGCTACTCTTACCGGGAGGATATTCTGACATACTTTGCTCTGATCCCCACCTCTGGCAGTGAGTTTTCCATTCAAAACCAAGAAAAAAGGGATCAGAAGCTCCTTCTCCTGTGTCCTCCACACAACAGATTTCAGCATCCTTTAGGAAAAATCAACCTGCTTTGAGATGTGCTAGCTCAGATGCTAGATGTACTCTAGCTGCAAAAGCAGGCTCTTTGTAGGCTGTTTTATCTCACTTTCCAGCAGAAAATGAGCTTCTGTTAGACCCCGTGCAGCCGTAGCAGAGCTGCTTCTATTTTTAATTGCTTGTTTAAAGTTAGTTTACATATTTCTACAGTGCACTACAATCTATAGCGCAGACAAGTCCTTTATCGCTTTCCCTCTGACAATAAGCTGAATTCGTTGCCACGTTCCCTGGGATAATTTGCTATAGGAACATATGGAATTGTTGCAGGAGAACCTTGATGTAAACGACACAACTTGCCAGAATGTTCAATTTAATAACCCTTATAATGGGAACTCGCAAAAAGCACAACAGTTCCTGAGAAAACATGTTTTCTAAAGCTTTCTACCACAAACAGCTCATCATTCATCATAACTCAGAAAAACTACACCCACTGAAGTTTCTGACACCGCAACTCCTGAACGTGTAATAGCACCAGGACGCCACAACTGTCACCAGAGAAGTATTTCTAAGAGAAATCTGGGGAGAGGAGAAATTGTCTCTGAAAACAAGGCATGTCATCAGGCTCAGACGTGTTTTTGTAACGCTAAGAAAATAAAAACACGTGGAGTGGACACAAAAAGTGACCACTCCCTCAATGTGCGTGGCCATCATGTTTGGCATGACGGTCCTGAGGGTGCCTGAGCCATGGCTGACACCCAAACCACCTGACGCCGCTGCCATCCAGACCCTCCTGGTACCCCAGTGTGGGGCAGCTGGTACCTCCGCGGCTCTGGGGGTGCCCGGGTACCTCGGCGAGCTCAGGGAGGGGAGCAGCAGCAGGGGCTGAGGGCACCATGGAGGCGCTGGCTGCCTCTGAGGTTTGAGGGTGCTCCTGAAGGAAGTTTAAAATACAAATATTCTCCAAACAAATCTGAGCGAGGAATAAAACTGAATAATAAATTTATCCAAAGAAAAAACAACATGCTCAAGGACGTGTCACTTGGAGAAGAACAAAAAAGCAAGGAAAATTAATCAACAAGTAACAGATTATTTGCTTTAATTATTTGCCCAAAGCTCTGTGGAGGTTGTGGGTAAAATAAACATCATATCTCTTACAACAGAGATGATAATCACTGCAAAGCCCAGTAAATCACTTTCTTCTAGACAATCTATGAAGCTTCTCTTCAGTAATTGGGCGTCTATAGAAGATTTGGTTCATTTTTCGGTACTATGCCCATTGGTAAGGTGTCTCGGGTGAGAAGGTGATTGGCGCGTCAGCAAACGCCCCTGGGCGGGCTCCTGACAGAGCTCTCTGATGAGTCAAGGGCTGGCTCCACTGAGACCGAGGCCTTTTTAGCGGCCATTTCAATGGGTTTTTGGAAACCACAGCAGCTAATGTTGTGATAATGATTTAATTTTAATTCCACGTTTTTAAACCTTTAGAACAATGCCGTTAAACCAGGCTGTACCTCATTAGTCGAGGTTTCAAACCAGGAGTCATTATTTTAAAAGTCTGTTTGCTGTTTCACTGTCACAGGAATTCAAAATGAAAAGGAGAGGGAGGCATCCTTTTCACTTGCATTGTGTGCAAACGATCTAAAAAATTTTCAGATGAAAAAATGAGGTCCGCTTATTAAAAAATTTAAAAAGAGCTTATCCTTTAGTGTCATCATTCCCTTTTGCCATCACAACCTTCAGTTTAAAAAACTAATAGAACTATTTCAGCCTATAATGCAAAGCAAGCAATAACCATCCAGGAGAGGCAGGATGTCTTAGTTAAACCAAAAATGTAAGTTTGGGGTTGGTTGCAATCTTTTGCAAATTAGATTCAATTTGGTGAATAGTTTCAGCCAAGAAACTTCAGATTTTGTAATCTGAATTCACGTTATGCCTTTAATATATTTCAACACCTCATCTCATTTTGAAATGCAGCCATAAATATCTTCAAATATTAGAAAAATATCTGATGACCTAAAGAAAATTTTTAGAAGCAAAAAATGTTTTTTGATGATTCCAAACTGTATTTCTGTATGTTTTCCCTATCTTTTTCTGTTGTTTTTTTCAGTGTGGTTTGTAAAGGAGTATAAAGCAAGCCCTGCATCACTGTAGGTCTGGGCTGCAGGTTGCAGCTGCAGCAGGCAGTACCATGGAGGACAATGTCCCTGCAGGAGTGGGGCAGAGGCAGGCTTCAGTGGTTGAGGTGGTCATTTACACCCCACCCAGTGTTCCGGAAAGGAGACAACCCCGTCAGGCATTGCTGGTGTTTGGGAGGTGCCCTCAATAGTCCTTTCCATCTCACCAGACATCTCATAGCACAGCAGTGGCTGTGCGCTGGTCCTCAGTAAAAGCATCCTGCGCATGACCATACATCCCACAGGCTGACCATATGGAGATGACATAGCTGGAGTTGTTAAAGATCAGTGAAAATCGGATACACTCATTAAAATATTGGCAATACTGGGCAGCTGCCTTTTTTTTGTGTGCAACTGTAGCCACTTTTTGCAAGACAAAGATGAAATACAGAGTTTGGGATAAATCATGAAGAAAATACTATAGCAAAGCAGAAAAATGTATTTATTTTGACAAAAACTCTTTTCCCTTCATAAAATCTACTTTTCTGCAAGTGTGCTGGAAAAACAAGAGGTGATGCTCTCAGTTGTGTTTACCCAGGACTGAGTATGTCACTGATTTTGTGCTTGTGGCTAGTTTAGATCCTCTTTGACTTCTTTCTAGGTTATTCCAACCACGACTCTTCCCCTGCCAGCCCTTCACAAACCAGCCAGTTCTTGTGGTTCTAGATGCAGAGAGATGATTTTCAAGCTGACTAGTCTGGTTGCAAAACTACCTGTACTGCAAGGTCCTGCACATGGGTCTGGGCAATCCCAGCACAAATACAGGGATCTGGCTGGAGATGTCCGTGTTCCGTGCAGGGGGGTTGGACTGGATGGGTTTTAAAGGTCCTTCCAACTCAAACCATTCTGTGATTCTATTCTATGACAGCACAAACCTTTTCAGCAGCTCACATTTCTCTATAAGCTGTGTCCTTTCTCCATTTTATAAGCTACATACCTTTTATAATGTTCTTCAACCAATCTGAGAGATTAACTTCTTAGGAGTGCTTCTGGGAAATGGACTTCGAGATACTCGTAAAACCCCATCAGCTTACACAATGCAAAGATTTTATGGCAAAGGTCTCTGAAGAGAGAGTTTATCCTGATTCTTCTCCCAAGAATGTGGCCAAGTACCCCCTGTTCAAGGTGAAAGTGCGAATGCTCCATACCCAGGAGCAGCCATGAGACCTCATCCCACAGCCTGAGTGACAACTGCCAGTACTCAAGCTTATGTCAAGTGTGGTGGACAGCCAAACAGTCTTTCTCCACGGCCTTTTGAACCTGGCTGGCACAATCCTCTCTGGCAACTCTGCGAATCTTTTCTAGTGAAGACTAGGCAGAGGAGACACAGGACTCCTGCTCTTGCTCAGGAAGCTCTCTCCGTGGGATTGGATGGTGCTCCATTCCTTTATAATCGTTTTCATGGTAATATCATTCAGTTGTACCATAGTCATCTCCATTAAACAAAAAGAAATGTCATGAATACGAGTTCTATATCTTAAAAAAATCAAAAACTTAAACTAATGATGGCTTTTCCAACACTAAGCGTTCATGTCACACAGTTGATTCCCTGAACTTTTAATTTGTGCTTTCTTGTTTCCATTATTTTATACAGTCAGGGTTCTTAAAGCCAGGATGGAAGCACTGTAATAATTTCTCTCAAGAGCATGAATACTTGACATGCACTGTTTATGAGGAACACGACGAGGAATAGTTCACAGGCTCTGTAACACTTGTTCTTGGACCTTTGCTATGAAATACTTTGATGTGAAAGGAAATGTATCATCATTGCCAAGAACGTTAATAATGAGGTTATCATGCACAGCGTGGGCGGCAGAGATGCTCTGAGTGGAGTGGTAGAGCTGGCTTTGTTCTGCGAGGTGTAATTCTCACGCATATCAATGAACATTAATAGGTGTATCGGGACAAAGCGCTCCGTCATCGCCTGGTACAGGAACTAGCGCAGGAAAGCAGGGTGTTCAGCAGCAACAGAGGCCATTGGGGTCTGGGCTTAGAGAGCTGAGAGCCAGGCTCCTCAGTCAGGGTAAGTCACCCTGGATGCTCTTCAACACTGATTAAGAGAAACGAGAACATCGCGAGGTTGTTATTTGGTAAATCAGATGGATGGGAATGAATTGCCTGTTCCTCCCTACAGACTGAAGGGAGCACAGAAAACTGGCTCAGGTTTAGACATCTAATATTGTATGAGGAAAGGATTTAATCCTAACAGCCTGTGAGCTCCCACGGAGGCTCCGGGGCTAAGGAGGACTAATGCATCCTCGGCTATGTGGAGGTGGAGGAAATTAAAATTATTCCATCTGCCAAAGGCAGTCCCCTGCTCTTCCTGCCTTTTGCTGCTTCAACAGCAGCTGTGGGGCTGAGGAGCCATCCTTATGGTGCAAAACTACCACGGAGGGGATGAAGGCAGGCTGGTGCTGCTGTTTTTTTCTCTGCTGTAACCCACAATGATAAGGGAGTAGAGAAGAAATGGGAGTAACTTTCTGCTCTAAATTCTCCTTTCCCTGATAAGAGCTATGGTGTCAGGAGTCAGATCACGATGAACTTCTTGTAGAAAACCCTTTTTTCATTAAGCTGTTACTAGCAACAGTGACTCGATTCTATTAACAGCAGCAGATAACTGTTCACACGCACGTTCACAGTCTCACTGGCTGCCTCACATCCCCTGCCCAGTTGGAGCCCAGAAGGGAGCCCAGACCCAGCTCTGTGTTAGAAGCAAAGGACGGCACAGGCATGCCGGTGGTTTCTATGTGGCTATTCATCAAGTCCTTCTGGCCTACCAGTCTCTAAAACTCACCAGTCCTTGGGAAACATTCACGTTCTGCCTTCTCAGGATGTGTTCTTCTCTTTGCCCTGATGCTTTCTGGAAAATGTTTCTCCACCCAAGCCTATCTATACCACAGAACCCGTAACGTTTTCCCTTCCCTCTGTTCCCATAGTAAAATGTTTGTTCAGAACTAGATAACACTGACAACAACAAGAGAAAATAAGAAATAAATGAGTTCTGGAAAAACTTGCCTGAGAAAGAAAAACACAGAATAGAGAAAACTCCCTTCAGTCTAAATACGTTACCCCAGAGGAAGCTAGGAGCCGACACGATGATGCTGCGCATGCATTTATGCATGTTCCTGTTAAGAAATGGTTCTTTAATGTATTAGGTAAGAAAATTCTGAGATTGGCTTGGTGGAAGTTCAAACTAGAAATTATGAACACTAGAAAGCAATTTCACAAGAAATAAGGTTTTCACTTGTTTAGGGAATGTAATTGCATGCAGCAGACACTCCATTGCTTAAACTCCCTAAATTATGAGTAGCTGCTTTTCTGAAAATTATCCTCGCCCAAGTCATAGCAGTTGATGAAAAGGGACAAAATCTGCATCCCATATTCTACAGTAATGCTGGTTAGAGGCTGAGAATATCGTTGCAGTGGTCCGAACTATTCCCATCAAAATCAAACCCGATTTTCCCCTGGCATCCTCCAGAACAGTATTATTACCATAGAGACTTAATATGAAAATAGTAACAGTAATACTAATTAATAGGCATTAAGTCTTTCCATCACAAGACATTCAGAATCTGCCACATTAACTGTTAAAATCAGTTCAAAACGCATCTACTAGAAAAATGTTATTTTTAAAGCTAAAGCTTCTGTTCAGATTCATTGATTTAGTCACACAGTAAGGAAGCGTGCTGCCCAACCACGAACACAGACACAGCATATCTCAACAAAGTTCCTGTGTTTGGGGAGTTGTACATTTAATTTTTGACAGGTTTCTATTAACATATCCATGCTCAGCCCATTAAATGGCCTCTTGTCACCGAATTATCTTGTAATCAGAAGCTCTGCATGCACCGCTGACTCAACACCGTCAGGTTCAGAAACAAACCGAGCCCGGACAGATATTGCGAGAGGGGAGCCAGGTGTATCAGATGCCTTGCAGAGCCCGGCAGGTTCCTTTCGGCCAATGAGTTTTTTTGGTACATAGGTTTCAAATTCAATCTCTGATCTTGAAGCTGTGGCTGAATCTCTTTCTGTCTGATACCAGATAATTTCTGCCACAGCTGTGTGCAGGCAGGCTGCCTCTTCCCCATCAGACTGCGTTTGGTATCGTTTGAGGCAGCCTGAAACACGGGGATCGAAGGAGTCTGTTGGATGGATACTTTTACCCAGTATCTTCAATTTTATTGTGCATTATACTGTTTATTAGTTGTCTCTAAGCTAAACCTCATGTCACCAGTTTATATCTGTCTGGGGAACGGGGCAGGCGCGATAGGCGCACTGGAGCAGTGCAGAGGTCCCGTGTCCGGGTGGAACAGGACACTGCACACGGGTTTGGATAACCTGCTGAAACAGAAAAAAGGTTTCTCCTGCTCTTAGAAATCTGAGAAGAGCTGTTTAATCACATGGTATACAGAATAAATTACCAGTGCATATGAGAGAATTTCAGTTTGCCATTGATGATAATTCAGATTGATTAATCCAGTTGAATTTTCTAATTAGTGTGGTTTTGTAGGGATTAGAACAGACTAGATTTTTTTTTTTTTTACACTGAAGATGTTCATAAATGTTTTCATACTAAACTGCAGCTTTATGGTCTTCTACATTTTTGCTTATGTAGGAATTATTTTAACATATTCAAGAATACTGAGCAAGAAGCCTCCTGAAGATGATACTGCCATGGGACAGAAGTAATAAGATGCAGCTATATGGTACAAAGGTTAATTCCTTTTGCATAAAATGTAGCAGATCAGAAATCCTTCGGGACTATTCCTTGGTTTGCATTTTTCCAGAGCAGCACAAAGCACTCAAAGGGCCTGACCCCTTGAAGAAACATTTTGCCTTTGGCCTCTGCAGGAACATCCCTGCAGATGTTTCCCATGGACTCACTTATGACACCCAGGACGGTAGCTCTTCCACTTGTATGTTGGTATTTTCAGACATACCAGTAAGAGTTGTGCGACCAAGAAGCTGGGTGAGCTGCCACCGCAAGACTCCCTCCACTGCCAGCAGAGGAACAGTGGTCCTTCTTGGCCAGGGATTCTCATCTGCATGGATCTTTTCACCTATGCTAAAACTCAGTTCCAGGACTTCAAATGCTATGAAGTGGGCAGCGAAAGTAATTTGCTTTCCTTTACAGGTGCTCACATTACTGCATATCCAAAATTTCTCCAAAGGTTTGACAAGGTGGGAAGGTCTCTGATCGAGTCAGGTGGTAAAGACGCACAAAACTCTTTCCTGTTATGTGCTAAGCAAAGTTATTTTTATTTGTAAAGACCAGAGCAACAGCAGGGTCCCTAGACAAGTGTCTGCACCAACAGAAAAGAGTCACTTTTCAAGGTGCACAACGGTAGTCCAAGCCAGACAGCTTCTGAGATCTGAACAGTTAAGGGGAAAAAGCACAGGAGAGACAAAATTGCTAAGCTCAAATATTGACTGAGCTCTGAAGCAGAAGTAGTTACAAGTAATGTATTCTTTATACCACGATATAATAAAAGAATCATTTAATTAGGAAAAAAATGATGTACAGAAAGCTATATTTATGGCAAGTTTAAATCAATAGGTTTAGTTAGTGTGCAAAAACATAATTCTAGATGGAGTTTAATTAACTCCAGGCTTTATCAGCAGTCATGGGATTACACTTTGGTGTAAGTACAGTGCATTTGCAGTAGCTCTCTGCACCATTTTCGGAGATAGTGCATCTTTTCAACTAATTCCTTTGTCCAGTTTTCATGCTCTTTAAAAACTCTCTTCTGCTCCACTGTCTTTACTGGAAACAGATGGCAGGATCGACTTCTCATACAGCCGTGTGCGTGGATGGATAATGAAGACGTTTCACTATAAAGACCAGCCAGAGTAGATAGGAGAGCTGTGCCCCGATGCCCTGGAACTGTGTCCTGCCCAGCGTCAGTGATGGAACGGGATACCTGGCCACCCGGTACGAACACCTTTACCTTATGGGATTGCGTACAGAACTGTAACTGCATGAGAACAGCAGCTGGTTGCTACGCATTTCCCAAAATATTCACAAATTGTAGGTGTAGGAGGGAGCAGTGGAAGCCCTTCTCTCCCTCTCACCCATCCCTTCCTCTGCACAAACATGTAGAATCACAGAACCGTAGAATAGTTTGGGTTGGAAGGAACCTTCAAAGCTCATCCAGTCCAACTCCATTGCCCTGCAAGCAGGGACATCTCCAACCAGATCAGGTTGCTCAGAGCCCCGGCCAACCTGGCCTTGAACGTTTCCAGGGATGGGGCATCCACCGCCTCTCTGGGTGGCATGTAGTGGCATTCCCCTACAATCCACCTTAGCCACCAGCAATGCAGACTGAAAATGTCCAGTGACAAATAAGGCTGTCTTTACATTTTTTCACCCTTCTGCCTTTCTCTTTGCTGAGTTTACAGAGCTGCTTTTTGAACCCGTGAAAATCATTACCGTCAACATATCCCATGTGAGGACTCGCTGGCACGTCCCATTTGCTTGCTGTGACACAGCTCCCCGCTCTCTGCTTTTGATGGCTCCTCCTTCTGGTGTTAGAAAAACAAGTCAACATCTTACTTCTTACTCTGAATACATTTTTCATTTTGTTCTGTTTGACAAAGATTCTGGTCTATTGAAACAGGCAGAAATGTTCATAATGAACTAAAGACATTTCTTCCATTCCAGTGAACTTTCTAATATCAGATCAGAAGATCCATGTTAATTTGGGGTGACTTAAAAGCCAAAGAAAAATGGATTTGTTGATAGAAAGAAAAATAGATTTGCTTTAGTTGTTCCACACAATATGCAATACTTTCTGAGATTTGTTTATAATGAGATGAGTACACACAAGAACTTCATCACAGCTGACAAGGTTGGTTAAAATTTTGCAGTACTGTAAAATAATCTAATATCCAATAAGCTAGTCTCTATCTGTGATTACTAAGATTATTCAGTGCAATTAATGCATCTGTGACTTTCATGAGACCTTGTTTGGAGGTTTAAAATTTCAGTTTTGGGACACCAGGAGAACTTTTTTTTTTGCACATACAATGTGCACAAGAAATTGAATAAGGTTTGTTTTGGTTTACTTTTCACAGGTTATCAGCTGCAGTCAAGAAATGCTTTATGGCAACAAATGTATTACTTCTGGAAAGGATTGGGGGAGATTAGATTTTTTTTTTAAATACTCAGCGTACATAAATGACAAATATGGTATATCTGTATGCAATATAAACTTCCCCAGATGTGAAAAGTCACTTTTGCTCAGGCAAGCTAGAAATGCAGTTTCTTTTCATACGTATACATTCCTTGCTGAGAAAAGTTTGCTGCAAACCTTAAAAATAAAGGACAGACTTCTGGAAGAAAATCCTACGGTTCTTAGGCAAATCTTTAATTTCAAAGGGAATTTTTGCCTGAATGATAATTATGTGGCTGTTCTGCTTTCTTTTATAGCAATAGAAATGGAAATATGGATTCACTTAGAGCTGGATCAGACTAGAGATTATAGAACTTATCCTTAATACTTTAAAAACTGAGTGTTTTTCAAAATAGGAGTAATTTCCTGTTTGCTCTAGAGGCCACAGGAAGGATGGAGAAGAACATGTTTCCTATTTTATTACAGATACTTTTTTAGTTAAAGGAAGGCTGGCATGTTGCCGATCTGTTTGATACTGTCACTTTCTTCATGGCAACTGACAGAAAAGTAAGGGGGAGCAACTTTTCCTTTAACTCCTTCACATCCTGTGTCATAACAGAGATATCTCTGAATACAGGCGGGAAGACAGACTCGCTTCCTCCTGCATGCCAAGTTCTTGATCAGAGATAGAAGCCATTGATTTGTTTTAATTAACTCTAAAGCTCAATTAAATCAAGTAAACATTAATATGCACAAATTATAACCTTCAATTATCAAATTATTTTTAAGGCAGCTTTTTAGGATGCAGATGCATAAAAGCATGCAGGCAAGAAGATTCCACCTTGGAGGCCAAGGGAGGCATTACAATGGTTTCCTTTTTATGGCCTGACAGTAAACGTGCATTACAGTGTCCAGAAGTAACATATATGGTCCCGTGGTGGATCCTACCCCTCAACTCTGTGCAAGACAAAGTGTTACATAGCTCCACGCCTGTTGATTTAGTTTACTTCCAGTTTAAGTGTCATGATAAAAATTGACAGATTTGCCCTGTCAATCAGATTAAGAAGAGAATAGCAAAACTAATTTGGCTTATCATCAAGAGAATAAATCTTGCTGGAAGGCTGGTGCAGTGTTTTCCTACTCATAACAGCTTCCTCTTCCAGGAGGACCTCAGCCACCGTATCATGAAGGCGGCTCTGGGCTTGTGTTAAGACTGGTTGTCTGTCTTGTCTTTTTCTTCCTGTGTTGAGACGGCAGATAGAGGAGGTGTTGCCCTTATTACTGTGACAAACATCTGTCATTAATTCCTGAAAAACACAGTTCCTGTGGATTCTCCCAAAACAGTGACAACAAAATTATTTGATTGTGTTGTATGCTCATTTGTTCCACTTTTGAGTAATCATTTGGGCAGCTTACAGCCAAGTCTCCGTTTCAGCATGGCAGTCGAGGTTGCTTTACCTTGGTTGTGCGAAGGAAGAAAGCACGCTGTGGTGTGCACGGGCTGGCCGCCAACTCCCAAACACCATTCACGACGAGCAGAGACCCGTGCCCCGCCCCGGCTCTGCGGCCGGAGACACTGAGCTCTCGCGGAGAAGGCGCTGATGAGGTCCTGAACACGCAGCGCCCGTTACTCGCCCGTTAAAGGCTCCGGACACCGCTTTGGAAAAACCTGCCACTTCTTTGGTTCTGCTGCACGTGCTTTCTGCAGTCAGCCCTTGGGCTCGACTGTGAGCTCCACGAGGCACAGGCCACTTCTTGACACGATACCTGGCACATCGACATTTCCAGATTAATTACAGTATAAAACTCGTGCTACTGAAACTAGCTGTAAGCCCAGATGCTCAATGCTAAACCTTCCCACTCTGGTAAGCATCTTTTTCTGCCTAGCAAGATGTGATATAAAAGGATAATATTAAAAATTACTTCAAGAAGCTGAAATGTTTCCTGACAGTTGCTGCACCTTTTCCTCTGTTAACTCACTTTGAGCTCATGTGAATCCTGTTTGCTAAGCTCCACTCAGTGCTCACTGGCTGCAGATCAGTTACCAAACTTCAACTGTGTTGGCTTTTAAGGAAAATCTCCTGAATAGAAGCAGCTCCAGAAGAGAAAGGTAACAGTTGATACCAACACATTTTCATTCCCATTTCTGGGGATTTTTTAAGGTTTCTGCCTAGCTCTTTTTCTTTCTTTTCCATTTCTTTTTTTTGAGCCATATCTCCTCCTCCTCCTCTCCATCTAGAGATGAAATTAGATTTTTTTTTTCTTACTCATCTTCAGAATCTACATACTGATGCTTGTTTTACTTATGAACAAGTAGATCCCAAATAGTGAAAATAAGAGCACAAAAATATCCCCCCCACACTGCTCAGAAAGCCACCCATGCGCATCTCATTACTCCTGCAATTCATTCTGACCCGGCACTCGCCGTTACCAGTGTAATCAGATTTAGTTACCACTCGACATATGATATTTGGCATGTCAGCACATCAATAAGGATTAGCTGACCTTGGGGAAACCCAACACGAATGTCAGGTTGTCAGAGCTGACACGGATATCATCAGAAGGCAGTCCATCGTTACTGAAATGGAGCAGAGCTAATGATGTGTAACAGTTTGTTTCTTCTCACGTTTTACCTCCGTGGCTGTCCTTTCCCCTGTGAGGAAGGCATCACCTCCAAGCCAGGAAGTCAGGCTTCCCAGGATGCTCTGGAACCAGCAAAGCTGTTTCAGAGTGTTAGGCTTAGCCCAAATGGTGTAAATCACCACCACAGAAGACCATGTTCTGAATTAGAGATTCAAAACTTAAATCTAAGATAACTTTTTTCAAAATGAAAATATTTGTTTAAAGTAATCACTACATTAAAGATGTTGAAACTTCAAGAAAATAATTCCTATCATAGCAACAGCAGAACAGAACCAGAATTAATCCCAAATTAACAAACTACTTTTTTTTTAGGCAAGTAAACAAGTCATCTGAAAAAAAAAATACTAACCAAAAGCCTTTGGAAATGTAAATGGCATTGTTCCCAAAGTGCTAGAAGCCTGACATTTTTTGAGGCTTATCTGGAGTACAGGCAATGAACAATGGGCAGCTGAGAACCTTTCTCTCTGTGGCTCCCTGCATTTGAATGCTCTACAGGAAAATCTCCTGCTAAGCCCTTATTCAGCCTTCCCCCTCCAACAGTTCGGTGAAGCACAAGGTTGCTTGCCTGATGTAGAAGTTGTTTTCTGTCTTGTCTACTATGAGAATAAAGTTCACGTCCTGGCCCGTAGAATGACTTGGTCTGAGCAGTTATGCTGTGTCAGAGGCTCCTGCCTGGCCGTGGTGTGGCGGGTGCTTGGCTGAGGGTCACCCACCAGCCAGGCAAGACCCAGCCATCTGCAGGATGCTCCCACCCCAGCAGCGGGTGGCAGGGCTCTGTCCTGGAGACCCCTGAGGGCAAGGACCTGATGGGCTGCTGGGACCAGGCTTAGGTTGGCCCCACCAACACGCAACATCCTGCTCCTCCCAGCTGCTGCCCCAGAGCAGGAGAGGGGATGCAGAGATAATCACTTTTCTGTTCCTTTGCACTGTTAATTCCTGGTTCACAGAGGTGGTAACTACCCAAGCTCCTTCACATGGATCCCGTTCCTGCCTGGTGAGTCCTTCATCCACTCTGACCTTCATCACAACCATTCTAAAACTGTTTCTTACATCCCCAGAGCATCAAAGCAGTAAATGGACCACACAGTCCTTACTCAATTGTGACAGAATAAAGCCCTCCTCATACCTCTGTTCACATCCTCACTTCAAGAGCTGGAGCGCATGTCCCGGGAATGACCGTGCTGATTGGGATTTCCAGCGCAGGAGCACAGGCTGGCCTGGGCTGAGACTGCTGGTGTAATTCAGTGTGCAAGAGATGTTTTACCACGATGCTGCTTCCTGAATTCCCAACATTTCTGTCCAGTTCTCTTCCACTGCATGGCCTTCTTGGGAATACGGGAGAGAAAACGGGCTGTGGATTATGAGCTCAAGCTGAAGAGAGCAGCATGCTTTTTTTTTTGTTTTGTTTTGTGTTGGCATTTCTTTCCTGACCTACATTGTCTAAGGAAACAGCTCACACAGCAAAGCAGGGTTTGTGTTTGGTTAATGAATTGTGTCTATGGAAATGTCCTGAGTGTTTTCACATAAATCTGCCCGGAACAACTTTGATTACAAAGAGATGAAAGGACTGTCAGAAAACAGGAACCACAATACAGAAAAGAACAATTAATCCAGAACCTTTTTTTTCGGGGGGGGCTAAACTTGTTTTTTCAAAAGATCATGTCTTGCAAATATTTTTCATTTGAATACCAAATACAAATAAATCATCTTTGCTGGCTCATTTGGTGCTTATGAGCCAGGCAAGATCCAGCCTTTGGGAAAGCACTCTGTCTCTTCCAGAGACTACCTTGGGTGATTTTGGGCAGAACATCTCTGGTTCAGCCTCAGTTTCCCTCTGCCTTCCCTTCTTGCTCCACAGCTCAGGGCTGTCCATGTGCACCACGACCACCATCCTCCATCAGTACCGCACCATGCTGCACGAGCCAGGTACCACGGGTGCCCCGTGCGCCCCGGGGGATGGGTTCCCCGGCAGCTTCCAGCAAAGCACAGAGCACTGTAAAGCCCAGAGCTCAGTGACACCTTCAGGCTCTGTAGCTCAAATGGTATAAGGCAGCATAAAAGCAAATACATCAGCCAAATGAATTGTCCAGTTCTCAGACTACACATTGTCAGATGAGGATTTACGTTATTTTTTTTTTCCCTGCTGAAGGGTTATCAATCAGGCAGCTTTAGTGCTGTATCTGACTTGTGGGATTACTCAGGATCTATTTATCTTCTGTCTTTCCCTCGTCTGGAGAACAGGAGTTACCTGCAGAGGCGATGCAGGCTCAGTCCCGACCGGCAAGATGCTCTATTTTAATTCATGCCAGACTGCAGAAGGACTCATTTCCATCAAAAGCAGCAGCCTCCAGAAATGACAGGCTGTGATAAAGGTGCGTTACTGCAAGCACAGCTTTCCAGGGAAGCACAGAAATCAGTGAAAAATAAACCCCATTCTGCAAATCTAGGTGCCTTCCAACCACTTGCAGTCATCCCTGGGAGGGATCACTGGTCACAGCATGTTCTCACCCCGAGCTGTGGTCCCTCCCAGGGGCAGGGGGATGTTTGTACAGCCATACTGTACAATCTCTTCTCACAAACTGAAGTCTATTTGGCTGTTGTCACACTTCAGCCCCAACTAAGTGGCAAAAATACCACACAATTACTCACTCACTCCTCCCCTCACTCGGACTAGGAGAAGAATTGGGAAAAAAAAAAAACCAAAATGAAGCCAAAACTCCTAGGTTAGGACAAAAACAGTTTAAGAGAACAACAGAGGAAAAAACAAACCAACAAATAACAGAATATCAGTAAGCACATAACTCACAGCACAGCAGCTCAGGGGGATCCTGGTGCCCAGCTCCCTCCCCAGCAGCCAAACCTGCCCCTCAGCCCCAGCCCCACTTTATCCCCTGAGCAGGATGGCCCTGGGATGGCCCAGCCCTGGGGCTCATTTGGGTAATTAGCTGTCCCAGCTGTGGGCTAATGAGGAACCTATCCCAGCTGTGTCCCCAGCCCCAGGGCCACCAGCCCCAGCTCCTCTCCCAGCTCCAGTGAGAATTAACCCTGTCCTAGCCCGAACCGGGACAGCTGCTCTGTTGTCAAAATAAAGTCATTGCCTCAACAGGGCGAGTGTCAGCACGGCTCCCCTGCTCATCAGCGTGTAGATGTACTGTGCTTTGGGTAATTTCTAAATAGGTCACAGGTTTCTGGCAGACAAAAGCAGAGTCAGTTATTTTTATCTTGTCTGTTTTTACATAAATCTGACAGGCTGATGATGAGAAATCCCCGTTACTGGGGTGCCATTCGTGCCGCAGCGGTGAGCGTGCATCAGAGCTGTCACTGTCAGCCTTTCTCTCCAGGGTTTGGTGGAGAGGTGAAAATACAGAAGACCTTACTCCTGGCTGAGTACTGATGCACTGCACAGAATCTTTGCCTGGGAAAAACCCTGCTCCTTCCTTCTCTCCTCCTCCCACTTGTTCTTTACAAACAGCATTTGAAGGGAAGGCTTCTCAGCTTGTTATTGCAGGCAGAAGTCTGGCAACCTTGGCGTGGCTTGTTGTCTGCATGGCCATCCCTCACAGAGCGGGTCACCAGCTCTGCCAGAGTGGTCTGCTGTCAGAAAGCACAGCTGCACTGAAATAGCAGTGTAGGGTTTAATGATTTTTTATTTCCTTAAAATTTCACTTGCAGCTGGGGAGGAGAATGAAAAATCTTCTGCTCTTGCTGAATATTCCGTTTGAACCTGACAAGAATAGGGTTTTCTTTGTTTGTTTGTTTTAAGCAAAGACATCAAGAAATAAAAAGTCTAAGTTTTAAACCGTTGTCAGGAAAACATGCCTCTCTGGCCTCCTCAGCCGGTGAGCGAGCCCGCAGCCGTACGATGACGCAGGGCTCAGGACTGGTCTGCGTCTCACGTTCCCCCGCTCCTGGTTTTCTTGGTAGGGTCTGGGCGCTCCGTCCACTCTCTCTAACCTTCCCCCAGGGAAAATCCCACTTCTTACCCGCCTCACTCTCATCCTTCAGGCTGATTTGCAGCAGGCTCCAGGTGTGAGGCTCTCCCCTCTCCTGGGGCTGTCCCTGTGCAGGCCGCCCAGTTCACCCAGTTCATCCCAGTCGTGCCTGGGCAGCCAGACACCACCCAGCTGCAGCATCCCAAAGGACAGAGCACTCAGACATTAACACCTTTGACCGAGCGAGTCTGCAGGGCTTGGGACAAAGATATCTGATGCTGGGATTGCAGCTGTAGAGTACAAAACACTTTTTGTTTCCCAATGAGAACAAATAGGTGATAAGATTGCACAGAACTGCTGGCGGCCAGGTGCTTGTGCCAGAGCTGCCAGCAGACTACAGAATATATATTGCTGGGTCACTTAGCAAAACAATTAGAACAAAAATTTAAGGAGTCCCAAGCTTTAAAGTCCTATCTATTTCCATGTCTGTGTGTATAAATATTTGTATACACGCAAGTGTCATCACCTGCAATTCTGGAGAAAGACAAAAGGTCAGTGAAACCAATAAGAGTAAGGGACGTGCCAGCCCTGTCAGCTCCACTGAGATTTGCTGTGTTGATGCGTGTCCACCCAAAAAAGGATGAAACGAAACAGAAACGTCTGACAGACAGAGGTGGAATGCATCTCATATCCATCTTACTTTGCCGTTTCCAGGTCTGTTGCTGTGTTTGTGGTAAGTGGTTTCCATTATGAAATGTATTCTGGTTGTACTTGTAGCTGTAGTGTTTCTCACCTCCCAGATTGCATCTTTACCACGAGACAGAACTGCTGCGATCAGGATAAACATATCGCTGCTTGATGAACCATTTTATTCTGTTGAAAAATGGATCGTGAAAACAACAGTTCAAATCAGTTTTGTGACTCTTTTGCTCCACATTTTTTTCTCCTTTGGGTGAAGGAAATGCTCTGAATCCTCAGACCTTTCATAAATAAATGGCAGTCTCAATGTTAGAAAGTACCTGGTGCTGGTGTTTAAGTTTTTATGACCTTTACACCAATGACAGTTATGCAATTCCAATTATTTTGCATTAAATACAATTAACATTTTTTAACCACATCACCTGGGCTTCAGAAAAAGACTGAACTCCAGTGTAGCAATAGAAAACGATAGTTACCTTGTAGAAGTACGTGATGGTGCTTTTAAACTGCTATGGGCACTATGTCTCCACTGAATCAATTACAGTCAAACTCACAGGAGGAAATGTAATCATTCCAGTTATTCTGTATTTAAAATTGACAAGTCCAGACGCACAGGAGCCTTGCGTGCTGTTGAGTCCCGGTGCCTGAGCGTGGGGCCAGGTCTCTCCGCACGGGTGCCTTCCGACAGACCTGTTGCGGAGGGTGGCTGGCGAAGCAGTGCGGTGCGGGCAAGCGGCTTGGCCTGAGCGGCTGTCGACGTTCAGAACAGACCTGCGATCCTCCTGCGGCACGTGCAAGCCCTGGTCTGAAATGCCCTCTAGCAGATGTGGTTTCTTATATTGGAATCTAAACCATTTCATCAGATCACTTCAAATTGCACAAGCCAATGCCTCCATGGCCCCAGTGCTGCCCCAAAATTTCTGGACTTGTAGAAACACCAGGGAAGTGGCAGCTAAGTACACGCAGTCCAATTGCTGGGTCTCCATGTGACCCGGGGCCGGCAGGTTTCTCTACAAGGATCCCAGCAACCCAAGTTCTCTGGAGAGTGGCTTTACAGCAGGGCACGGAGAAACAGTCCTCTCTCTTCTCCTGGTAGTATTTAGTGCATTAGGTAGCTGATACTGTACAAAAGGAGGAGAAAATGGGCGCATCTCTCTGCTGAGAGAGCCATGGGGTCCTGGGTTACACCAAGCCACTCGAGGAGACAATTGTAGCTGCAAACACACAGAGAAACTCCTGGAGAGCACCAATGCTGCTGTGACACAGAGCAGGGCTGATGGCAACATAGTCATCTGCAGAGCATCGTAGCCTGGAGGGTTCAAGAGCGGTGTTCTGGTTCTGGCTAGGACAGGGTTAATTCCCACCGGAGCTGGAAGAGGAGCTGGAGCTCCTGGCCCCTGTGGCTGGGGACACAGCTGGGACTCATTAGCCCACAGCTGGGACTGTAGCCCCAGGGCTGGTCCATCCCAGGGCCATCCTGCTCAGGGGATAAAGTGGGGCTGGGGCTGAGGGGCAGGTTTGGCTGCTGGGGAGGGAGCTGGACACCAGGATCCACCCTGAGCTGTGGTACGGTGAGTTGTGTGCTTAAGTATACTATGTTTTATCTTCCTCTGCTGTTCTCTTGAACTTTTTTACCCTAATCTGTCAGTTTTGCCTTCATTTCTTTCCCAATTCTCCTTCCTGTCCCACTGGGGAGGAGGTGAGGGACAGAGCGAGCAAGCGACTGTGTGGTATTTAGCTGCTGAGTGGGACTAAACCATGACAAGTGGTTTCCTGCTGTTTGGTTTGGGTGGGAAGACTCCCTTCAATCATCCTCTTACAGTGTTATTTGGCCACGCGTTCACTCAGGAGCTGAAGGGTTGAGCAGGACAGCAGAGCGGAGTGCTACACCAAAGCCAGGGATGGGCAGGGCAGACCTGGCCAGGACTGTGAGCACAGTGTGGATCCATCCTGCCTCACTGCGAGCACTGGTGGTCCTGCCTGGAGGTGGATTTTCAGTCCAACTTCTCTTTGTTTTGGTCTTAGATTTGAGACCCCAGTAATTCTTGAGCAAAGAGCGAAGTTTTATGCATATATACATAAGGGAAGTATTTAAAGTTAACAGCTTTAGATAAAGGCAAGTGTATTTTCCCAGTACTTTTGATCACATCCTGCCTCCTTTCAGCTCTGTAAGTGCAGACAATTAACGTGTGTCTCTGTGTGACTCTGGGCTCAGGAGGTGTCAGAGGCAGGGTGGTCCCAGCTCATCCCCTGACGCCATGCCTCACGCTCGGTGCTCCCTGACTGTAGGCCAAGTTGCCGCGGCTGATGCTGCAGGAGTTCAGCAGCCTGGGCCTGTGTGGCAGTTGTTGAGGAAATAATGATGGTGTGTTTCAGTAATTCCCCAGGTAAAGTGGACAAGAGGAAACAATCCGCGTTCGTAAACCTTGGATGTTTACCAGTTATTTTTCAAAATTCCTTGACGTGAGTGGCAAAAAAGCTGATGTTAAATGTGTTTAAAATATCTTTAATTTCTCAGAATGTCTGATAGTTTATCGGAATTTATTATAAAGATTCTTTAAAAATAATACACACCACCTTAAAGTCCAGTAAAGTTGACGTACTTCTTCCAGTATTTTTTCTTTTATGTACTTTTTCCAGATTTTTCACCTGTTCTGTATAATTTAGGAGACAATCTGGCCCCTGCTGTGTGTTGGCTTAGAGCTTGTACAACAGAGGTATCTCTCTTGTTAATGCTCTGAGATTTTTCTCAGTTTGCTCTGCATGTTCTGACACACTTTATTTACTTCTGGATGTGCCCTTTGAAACCTTTGAAAGCTTTATGTTTATTTGTCGCATACAAGAATATGATGAGGTTAAAGCTTTCTTTAGGCTCTTTAAACCCATATTCTGCATTAAAAAGCACGTATATTTGTTTCCATCACCAGAAAGTCTATACTATTCACAAACCCTATGTTCAGTGAAAAAGCCAGAATGACTACTAGATATAAGGATGGATGGTGTTGATAAGAAAGTCATATCCAAGTTTACTCTGGACAAAAAAAATTCATATCAAACTGATGTATTTTAATATTATCTAAATCTTGGAAACAGCCCTGGAAATAACTACTCACTAACAATTTTATTTTTTTAAAGAAATCTAGTTTAGCTGACGAAATTAAAAAAAAAAATCAGCTCAATATCTGTAGGACGTAGAAAAGGCTAAATGAATCTATTTTATAAACTAATTAAGCAGTTTTGGTCTCCGTACACTGTGTTAGTTCTCTTACTAGAACTCAGCTAATGCCTCCACTGCAGTTGAGTAACTGCAAATAACTTTGAGTTATGGTGCAAATCGGTTTTATAATGGAAATCAGGAAATTTTAAATATAACAGTTAATTACAAAATTAAGAAAATTCTATTAGGATCTATCTCCATTAGTTTCCGTCAGTTGTTTCGTTTGTAGGAACAGGTTTATAAGAATAAATGAATTTTTCCTGTTGCGTGGAACAAGGATGTTCTGAACAAGGCAAGCCAGCTGGAAGGAATGGCCAAGGAGAAACTATGGGAAAATTCCTTCAACATCTTCAGTCAATTGTGATGTGTTTACAGTTCTTCAGTATTTCTGTAAGCCCACTGCTCTGTGTGAGAAAGGAAACTTGTGTGTGCAAAGAAATGGCCGGCTCCCAAAGTGAGCAACTGAAGATCTGAATCCAGAGACTGCAACAGGGTGTTGTTAAACCAAAGTCAGACTTTTTGAGCTGGACACAGTCTAACAGGCTCCAAGGTGGTATTTTTTTGTATTGTTAACATTTCTATAGCGTGTGTCCACAACTTCGGCAGAGCTGCCTGAAGGTAGACTTAGACCTTGCCCATGGTGGTAGGTGCCCGTGGCCCATTTTATGAGTGCTCACTGGTGCTGAACCGATGTTCTCCATGAGTGGGGGATGCTTCTCCAGCCTGGTCCTCACAGGTGAGGCCGGGCAGAGGCTGGGCAGTCTGAAACAATCTTGTGTTGGCTGGAGTAGGGGCGGGACAAGACGATGGCCAAAGGTCCCCTCTCACCAACATCTCTACGACTGTGTGGTACCATGACATAGCCTGTGTGTCAGAAGACACGGGCTGGCAGAGCGGCCATCCACAGCGACTGCTTCCCCTGGGCAGGCGCAGAGCTCAGCCTTTCCTATTAAAATTCTGCTCTGTCTTCAGCTGGGAGCGAAACGCGGCTGAGGTGAAGCATCTGAAAGCCATTGCAGTCAGCGGTGTGAGCTTCCCCTGCGCTCTGCGGGCACTCCGACTTATTTATAGCAGGTCCTGTAACACTGGGGGGTGTGGGGACATGTTTGTGGAAAAAAAAAAAAAAAACAAAACCTCCAAGTCTGTTAAAACTTGATTGCGACCCTAAGAGAGGATTTATTTGTTGTGAGATTCAATAGTGCTTGATTTTTCTGTTTGTTCAAGCATCAAGAGCTATGGTATCTATGCAGTATCTTTATTAATGAAAAAAAGAATTCCAAAGAAAATGAAAGCCTTCTATGGATAATTTAAATTAGATATAGAAATTATGTTTTATTTACTTTAATAGAGAGAGCTGATTTCTCTGCTACCTGTGTAATATTGTTTCTCCCTGCCTTGATTCTTTTTTAGCCTTCCATAGCACTGAAAAAGAAATAAAGACAGAAAAAGAGGCGAAGGAGTGCAAAGTAAAACAAAAATAAGGCTGTTCAATCAGGCAAGAAAAAAGCTATCTAGAATCCCCCGAATAAGGTCAAGCAAAATGAATCCTCTCATATCATCTTTTGCTTCAGGCATTAAAATCTAGAGCTGTCTTAAAATATTTGAGCTGTATTTACTATTTTTTGTGCTGGAACTGTCTCTTTTTAGTGGTCTGATTGCAACTCCAGCTCACAAGTGTTAGCAGAGGTTTGGTTTGTAATTCCACCTGTTCTTAATTTACTTACAGAGCAGAGACTGGGCAGCTGCTGTCTGCCCACAGGTAACAATAGCTGCAGGCAGCTGAAACGGCTCTGCTCTTGGAGGTTTGAGACCCGACCGGGCAAAGCCCTGAGCAGCCTGGTCTAAATCCAGCATCGATCTTGCTTTGAGCAGGAGCTTAGGCTGCGGACATCCTGGGATCCTTTCCAGCCTGAACGAGTTTGAGTGATAATTCTACAACTACATAAATGTCCTCTAACTACTATAGTATTTTAGTTAGATGTGTGATTTTCTTTGTCAGAAAGAAACCCCAAAGCCTTTGGATTAGTTACATCCTACTAGTGAAAAAAAAAACCCCAAACCGAGGAGCTCCTGGAGTGTCATGTCACAGTCCAGGTTTTGCCACAGGTTTCTTTCTGGGATTTCTGTGAAGTTTCAGATACCTGGAAGTGCATCTTGTTCTGCATTTTTAAAAAAACGGGTTATTTCTGTTTCCCGCACTGGATGCTGCAGTCAGTGAATGCTCTGGTAGCTCCATGCGACGGGTGTATGAGCTGAGCATTTTTCCACGAGGATAATTTGCGGTGCTCTGCTCCTCTCTATCCAGCAGCATCTCTCAGCTCGGCTCCGAGTCGCGGTGCTCTGCTCCACGGCCAGTTCAGTGCCGAAGGGAAGAGCTTTGAGCACTGACCCTGAAAATAAGAACTTCTCTCCCAGTTCAGTGCTGTTGAAGTGAGAGGAAGTGCAGTACTTCAGATCAGTTTTTATCACGTTTGTCATACTTCTGACAGCCCTCCTCGCTTAAGTGCTGTGCCAAAGCACCAGATATCGATGATACCACAGAAATACATCGGTGCTCGTGTCCCCTTACGTCTCCATTGGGATGGAGGTGAGCCATCACAGAGTCAGGCTGGGCTGGGAGAGTGACTTTTGCCTCCCTGGCCTCAGCCACATGAGAACTCGCTGTCTGGGGAGAGCTGCCCAAATTGGCTGGGTCTGTCTGTGCTCAGCAGGAGGAACCAAGCTGACCCCGGGGCCAGCTGGGGTGAGATTGACTGGTGCAGGCTAAGGGAACAGCAGCCCCTGAGCACCCGAGATGGCCTGTGAGCCTTTGTGGGTGGTCACTCAAGAGCAGCTTCAGCAGAGAATCAGCAGTGCGTCTCTGTAGTTGCAATTGGCTCCAGTCAGCGTGCTGGCCGTGTTGCCCCCTCTCTGCTCCCCATCGCTTTTCTGTCTCAGATCCTCTCTGCGAGCCCTCTTTGGTAGCCTGCGTCAGCCGGCGTGGTGCCCGGGTCCCACACTGTCGGCTCTCTGGCAGTAGGCAAGCCCACGGTCTCTCGGAGGACGCTGACACTCAGCATCAACGCCTGCTTTCAGCCTCTCTAGTCCCTGTCTGCACTGCTTGTGTGGGTGGGTTTACCGCTCCAGGAAGATTGATGCTCTTTTCCTTTGTTATGCAATCATTTCTGTAATAACGTATCTCTGGGTAGCACCACAGCAGCTACAGTTTTTAGCAACCTTGTACTGGGTTTTATTTGCAAATGAACAAAGATGGGGCAGGGAGTGGCAGGAGCAGAAGGGAAGGGAGAAGAGGGAAGAATGCTGCAATGAGAAAATGGATATCTGTCTTTCAAGGCCGTGGAGCTGGAGCTCATCTTTTCAGCTTGTGTGCTGCTGATTTTACAGCGAAGCAATCCTCCTCCGTCCTCCATGTGTTTCTCCCGCCCTGTGCAGTGACGGCTGTGCCGCAGGTGCGTTCGCCCAGGGAGGAAGGACCGTGCTCTGCAGATGTTGCTTCTCTCCGGCACAGCTCAGGGTGCGTGAAATGCCAGCACGCGGTCTGCCACGGCACTGCGCTCCCAGAGGGGTCTCTGGGGGGCTGGCTGTCCACCGTTGCAGTAAGAAGGTTCTCAGTTGCTTGTGATTTGTAGGTTCCAGTAGTCCTGTCAAGTAAAGGAAATGTTTTGGACAGTTGGCTTTCTGTGCAGGTGTGTGAGCTGGCTGTGAAGAAAGAGCGAGCTGTAAGAGAAGTCAGAAGCCCTCAGATGTGAAGGCAGGTTTTTGAGGGGAAGGTTAAAAACTTAATTCATTTAAGTCTTTACAGCACTTTTGCCCTTGCTGTTCTGTCTCTTAAAGCATTATAAAGGCTTGCTTTAACGACCTACCTTTTCTTCAGCGGCCATAAACAAATATCAAGGCAAAGGATGACTTATTTTTTGAAAATCCTCTACCTCATCCTACTTGAGCATAATGTAACATATCTTAATCAAAACCACTTCTTACTCTTTACTTTGGGATTTTTTTTTCTCAGTGTTGTTGCTTTTGCTCTTTTTGGTAAGCTGAGATGGAAATTTTATTGCCTGCAAGTAGTTTCCTGTAATTCACATAATTTCCAATGGAATGTCACCTCTGCAATTGGAAATATTTTAAGAACCTTTCTCAAGAAAAATGTAAGTTAACAACAGAGAAAACCCTGCGGTGGTGTGCTACTTTATAGTCGAGCAGAAAGACTTTTGAAACGCGAAGCGGTTGATCCAGCTGTCCCCCCCGTTCCCACCTTCGCTGTCCCGTGGTACGTGGCGAGGTGCGAGGTGGGCTCTGGGAAAAAGCGGCGCTGTGTGCTCTGGCTCTCGGTGCCTGTCCTGCCAGCTGCCTATCCGCCAGCCGCGCGAAGCCAATTTCCTTCCTGAGCAGAGGACAGACACTCTTTGTTAAGCAATGAGCTTACCGAGTGCCCTTCTCCTTGAACCCGCCGATGGCTGTGATTAGTGGCTGCTCAGTTACGGAGAGGCTAGCTGCTCTGTAATCTCCTGCCCAGTCCTGAGCCCTCTTTTAACAAGATGCTTTTTTTTGATGACTTTGCAGCTTTCACAGGTAATTCTGGCACTGGGGTGTTGCCATAAGAAGTCCACACAGAAAAGGTCCATATTTTTCCATATATAACCCTGAAATTTTTGTAAGTGCCTTTGGTGCGTGTCATGAGCAGTACATGTTTTTAACCATTTAATAGGAATTTGAAACGCAAATTCCACATCTCCAGTTCCTAATCAAACATTTGTCTTTTCTGTAAATCTGAAGTAGATATTTGTTTGACCAGATTTTATTTCAACTCCAACACATTTTATGAATTTTTTTCCTTTATTGATATATTTAAAATAAAAATCAACCACGTGAACCAGACCAAAACCCCTTAATGCTGTTGAGAAGAATTGTTAGTGTCATTCTTATGCTTTGTCTGTTAATTTATTTTCAGAATATGCTTAACACCATCATTTTCTTTGGAGACAAGTGATCTCGGGAGCAAAACACAGAAGCGGAGGAGGAGGAATATTCTCCTTTCATTTCCCGCCTACCACTTCCCCCACAGCGAGACAAGCTGCCCATCCTCCTGCTCAGAGGTGCATGGCTCAAATGAGCTGGAAAACAGCTCAGTCTGGTCGAGTGAGGCTTCACTGACACGAACGAGCTCTCAGCGGGAACCGAGCTGGTAGCTCTGGTCCCTCCCTCTAGTGTCTCCCCTTCGGCTGGGCTGCGAAGGGTCGAGCCGCATTAGAGGTCAGATCTGGTGGCAAGCTCAGCTCCGAATGCGACCTGCCACCGCGGCTGGGGGCTGCGAGGACCGGGGGCCACTGAGTTCGGACACTGGGAGTTTTAAATGGAAGCCAGGTGACGTCTGGGTCAGTGGAACTGCCTTGCACTTAGCGTGCCTGGTGTCTGCAGGTAGCTGACGTGTTAATTTTACCCCAGCATTTGAATACTTAATAGGCTGTGTGGGCTGTGCTAAAAATAGAGCAGAAGAGCTCCTCTGGAGCAGCCAGCCTGGTTGTAGGGGAATTCAGATCTGGTGCAGAGATACTACACTGCTGGTTTTGGGGGGAAGAAAATAGCAAGAGCTCCGTGTTCAGAGAGCTGTACGTTTCTCCATCTTCCACAGCCCTGCCGGCTTGCTGCACGCGCAGAGGCGTGTGGGGAAGGTGAACGACCAAGGGGAGGGCAGCAGCTGTGTCCCCTTGCATATACAGGGGCAAGGGACAGCGGGCAGAGGGTGATTTCCCACGGGTGACTTAAGCAGCAAAGACAAACTGTGCCAGGTGCTATTCTCCTGTGACCCCAAGGGAAATCTGTGAAACTTGAACAAAGCAGGTGGGGAGGGAGCTCTGGAGATCTGCTTGGAGCAGGGTCAGCCTAGAGCAGGCAGGATATAATTTGCAGGATTAGTGCAATATTCAGTAGTTAGACATTCCTTTCTCTCTCTACGCAACACCCACACTGCCTAGGCTGTATCTGAAAAATTGTGGGCATCGTTTCACAGAATCACAGAATTCTAGAATGGTTAGGTTTGGAAGGGACCTTTAAAGCCCACCCAGTCCAACCCCCTGCCAGGAGCAGGGACATCTCCAACCACATCAGGTTGCTCAGAGCCCCGGCCAACCTGGCCTGGAATGTTTCCAGGGATGGGGCACCCACCACCTCTCTGGGCAACCTGGGACAGTGCTCCACCACCCTCAGTGTAAAAATTTTTTTCCTAATATCCAATCTGAATCTACCTCCCTCTATTTTAAAAAAATATTTCGGGCAATGAGAGAAGGGATGTCATTCCCCCTGATCCTCAGTTCTCTTGTCTCCTGCTCCCTACCATGCTGCTTCATTGGGGCGGGGCAGGTCTCTCATTTTTCGTGGCCGCAAGCAGTGCCATACTTCATCCCTGTGACTGCAGAGCCCGGGAGCGCTCTGTGCAGCAGTGAGTTCGTGTCAGGCGCTGTACGAACACAGATGGATAGCCTCAGCCTCAAACAGCTTTCAGGGAGCAAATAGGTTGTTTCCATCTTTCCTGATGTGAAGGTCAGCAAGAGGCCAAGGCATTGCTCCCAAGATAAAGAGAGAGGTATGTACACAGGGCATGCCTGTCCAGCCCTGGTTTCTGTCCCAGTACAGCAATGTTCAGCATTCACTTCTCAAGAGATCAAGATTCCAAACATTTCTAAGACATTTTACAGGAAAGTTTTGGTTTTGTTTTTTTTCCTAATATCTAACCTAAATCTGCCTCCCTCTACCGAAACCGTTTCCCCTCGTCCTGTCACAACAGGCCCTGCTGAAGAGTTTCTCCCTTTCTTTCCTGTAGCCCCCTTTAGGTAAAATCATTGCAGCATTTCACACCCTGTGCCACCAGGAAATTTGACGGATGTTTCCGTGACGCCTCCTCCTCCCTTTGCCAGTGGCAGCCCTTGACAGCAAACAGGTTGTGAATTGCCACCTTCAAGGTGGGAGAAGAGCGTTTGAGCCTTACTGCGAGGCTTCAGGGCACAAGTGATAAATCAGATAAATGTCGTTGCTGGGATGGGGGAACCTGCTCTCATGGTGTCTCTTCCTGAAGCTTTTTGGCAAGCGTGGATCAATTCCTCATTGGGCACAAGTGGCCTTAGCAGAGAGGTTCAGGAGAGTGAGCGGAGGCAGCGACACAGACCTGGTCTGAGCTCTGCCCTGCTGATCGTGCAGGGAAGGGGCTTTGAGGAGAACTGAAGTCACGAGGCTGGCTCAGCTTCAGGACCACCGCATTGCATAGCTGGGGTAGAAATCAATGCCACATCGACTCATTTCTGAAACTAGTATTACATCGTAAGCAAGACACAGTAGTTTAAAACTCCTGGGAAATGCAAGCCCACAGCATTCCTGGTTTCCTCCATCTTAGAGCGTTACAGTGGCACCATGCCCACTGAGCGTGCAAAGGAATGACGATTCATGCACACGTATGAGTGAAAAACAGTCGCATTTCCTCATCCAGGGATTCCCAGCATTGCTGTAGTACCCCGACTGCGCTGCGCTGCAGTTCCCCAGCAATTGTTAGATGGCAAAGATGAAACAGAGCCCCTGGCAAACAATCAGCATTCTCAGGGCACTCGTATCTGCAAGGTGTGTAAATATTCTGACTAAAAAATGGTGTAGATAATGCGTTACATTTGTCTGCGTATGTGCTGAGCACACAAGACAAGAAATGAGAATTCCTGGGTTTTGGGGGCCAGAGAAGCTACTCAGAAAATGAGTTTCTCTCAGCTGGAGGCTTGCTGGGATCCAGTCTTTCCCCCCGGGCTGGGGGTCCGGGTCACCCAGATGAGGGTCCACAGCGCAGGGGGAGGCAGCCCTGAGCCGCGTCCCGGGGAGGGACCCAGGCTGCTGGTGCTGCGCACGCTCTGCTCCCTTTCCCGTGGCATCTGGAAGAGATTTAAACCTCTGATCCCCCCAGTCCTGACAGACTTCTCTAAGCATGTCACTGCCACACATCGCTGGGTGAGAACACCTTTCGTGCAAGTGTAACTCTAGGTGTATTTATTATTTCAGCTCCTCAGCCTTCAGGTTTGCTCCTCACAGTGCTCTGCAATCATTTACTGCTCTCCCAGAAATCAGCGCCTGAAAAGTCTAGCAGATTAAAGAACCGTCTCCTCATTATGAGTGAGATCCATGGAGGAGGGAGAGAAGCAGGCAGAGGAAAGGGCTTTTGTTCAGCTCTCAGGATGGCTCATTTTCAACATCCCGTTAAGCTGCTACAGCATAGCCCTGTCAGAAAATACAAGAGGCTTTCAGATACGTGTTGATGGGTGAAGTTTTGAAAAAGTTCAACCGCAGAAGATATAGATGTAGCCAGAGTGAAAATTCAGAGGGAAAGGAAACTACAAGGAGCTTTATTTGTCCCCTGCCCAGCACCATGGTCCCAATGAATTCCTCTCCTGTCATCTCTGAGCATCTGAGGGATATCCTTGGAGAGGAGGGGGTCTGGGAGGGCCTGGATATTGCTGGGGAGCCAGGTCTGCTGTGGGAAGTTCTGCACCTCCTGCACGGGCAGCACGCACCGGGAAGCCTCCTGGCATGGGCACAATTACCTGCAATTATGTACCTCACTCTTTAGCTTCTATATTTATATATATATGGTTTGCTTTGGTTTTTTCCAGAAAAATCCTTCAAATGGCAAAATTTTGTGCACACTGGTGAAGGTCGGTGGAAGCCGTCCATCTGGTACGGCGTGGGCCGCAGCAGCGCACAGATAGGAGCTCTCGTGCACCGTCCCTGGCAGCCTGGTACGGCACAGCATCACTTCGGGAGGAGGAAAAGCACAGCTCGCCATGAGAAAGCTTGATTTTGGACCGGTTGGTTTTTCCCGAGGAGCACCGAGGTGCCAGCAGTGCTGTGCGCAAGGTGAGCTGCAGTTATTAAGAGAGAAGCTGCCTTTGAGCTGCGGGTGCTCGTGGCTGCTGTAGTTCAGTGATTTTAAGCAGCTCTGGGGCCCGTAAAGCCACTGTCTCTTTTTTTTTTTCCCACGTGTAAGCTATTCCTCTGTCAGCTTGAAGTTCTCTAAAATACTTTTTTCTTCTTGCCATGGGATTACCATTTCAGGCCAGACTTGTGTAGCCAGGCAAAGAATCAATGTATTTTAAATCTGTAACGCTACCTGCCCGTGGCCATGCTATAAACAGCCACTGCTGCGGGAGGGACGCGGCTCTCCTCTCCGCCGAGGTCGTGCCAGCATGGGCCCAGCTGTGCTGGGGCTCAAACAGTGCTCCGTGCCTTTCCCATCACATCCCAGCTAATTGACCACCTCTACTTCAACACCAAGCACACAGGGGTGCCTCAAAAATGAGAGAAGTGGCAGTAAAAAACTTTCAAGGAATATGTTCAGAGTCTTATTTGGCTTATAGGAAAGCCATGAGCCATGCACGGGCAGCAAAAGGGGCTGCGCGTGCGAAGCAGGGTGTTCGCTGAGCCCCATCCCTGCTGAGGGAGCCGCAGGTCTCGCTGTCCCCTGCGCTCCATCCCCCAGCACTGCTCTTACCGCGTTAGCTCGGTTTCCTTTAAAAGAAGAATTCACCTCGAAAATCTAAATGAGAATAATAATGTTCTGAATCGCTGCTGATAGCTTTGTTCAGGATCCACAGACATGGTGGGAGTTACGGCAAGGTTGCTCCTCTGCACAGAACACTTATTCAAAGAGTTTGATTAATAATTCAGAGCACATTTCCCAACTACATATCCTTTCCGCAGCCATTTCTTGGTGGAATATACTCCAGCACTTACGGATCACTTAGTCACCTTTTAAATCTAACACAACTGTAAATGAGTGCTGGCCAGTGTTCCTGCCGTCTGTCACGCACACAGATCACAGGACTTCAGGAAATTTCCAGTATTTCACCAGTATTCCACTGGTGTTTCCCAGTTGGCTTTCATCACCTCAGGAGCCCCTGGCTATGTGGCAGATTTCAGGTGTGCTGCAGTATACCCAGCACATCTCGGAGGAACAGGCTGAGGGTGCTCACTGTTGCCCAGTCCCACCAACCTTGGCGTGTCACCCCACAGCCTGTCATGGGCCAGCCTGATACTATCCCCCTCCGGCACGGAGCCTCATTTAAAGCTCTATGAGCCCCGCTAGCTCATGTGCAAAGACCCTCTTCTGCCTTTGCGAAAGGTGAATCCCATCTGAGGTCAGCAGGCCTGGTGCCATGTAGACCATCCCGTTACCAAAAAACTCCAAAACTGTAGTGGTGACACCAGCCAGACAGCCATGTATTATTAGACAGAGTCCAGATGTTTCTTCCCATGTTGCTCTCCACAACTGGAAGGAGAGAGGAGAAAACGACCATATTCTCTCACCAATCATCCCAAGACCCTGAGGTCTCTTCTGATCACCCTTGGACCACGTGTTGTGGCTTCATCACCACCCACAGGGCAGGGCAGTAATGGGTAACAGTCCGCGGGCCGTACCAGCCTGAGGCCTGGATGGCTGCGTGTTTTCGTGGGAGCTCTGTCATCCATTCAGGTAAGTGCAGAATATAGCTTTCCATTGGATGGATACTAAGCTCCTCCTGAGAGCGTGATGACCACCAATTGAACTCACCTCTTGAGCTGGTAGGGTGACCACACCCTTCCTCCTCACCCTTCCATGCCATGGCTGCCACGCCGTGCCTCGTTTGCCCGCTCTATTGGCAGCACTCCTGCTCACTCGCACTCCCTTGGGCTGCTTTTTGTCGATATGGGGGTGATCACGTTTGCTCTGGCAATGTCCAGGCAATGCCCAGGCCTCGCCAACGCCTCCCGCAAGAGCTGCCTGCTCCTGGCCGGTCTCTCCGCTGCCCTCACCTTTCCCTGCCCCAGGAAAACCCAATTTCATTGAAAAACTGTTACGATTGAGTTTAGTCTTAGCGAGATGAGCAAGGTTGATGTCTGTGGGTTTTTTTGGCTGTTTGTTTTGGGTTTTCTTTATTTAAGTATCGGCTAAACATGACAGAACTCTTACAGAGAAAAAATAATATCCTGGTTAATGAGGCTGTATCTTTTTAGCAGTCCTTTAAAATTTACTCTAAAAATAGTTAGAAAACTTAAGAGTCCTTAAACTTTAACTTCACTTCTTCCCCACCCCTCCCAAGGGCAGGAATATTAAATATTCCATTCTGTGACTGGTCAGCAAATATACACAGCTTTTGCATCTAATACGTATTAAACCTTAACATTTTACAAAAAACACACAGGAAAGGATCGAGATTTTTCATTTAATAAACCTTTTCAACTAATCACATAGTATTTTGTTCAGTCAACATCTTTGTGTACTTTCCTCACACAGATGCAATCAATTATAACATTTTAGAGGTTCCCCCGGCGATAAAGTAGATTATTGAACTCTGACAAGTCCAGTTCCTAAAGAGGCAGAGATTTGCAAATCTCTTTTCTATGTGTGGCCCTTACGTGCCACAGCTGCTACTGATTTTTTTTTTAGTAAGGAAAACAAAGTATTCCCCATCGGCTTGCATGGCTGAAGACAATTTTAATGTCTTTTCCTTTATAGCTGAACTCTCTTACTCTGTAGAAACTTTATGGTCTGCTTTGTCTTTACCATTTCTGTTTTAATGATGACACAAGCTCCAGGCAAGGTGACTTACTGCCTTCTGGGAAAGAGGTGGGTGAGAGGATCTGGGAAGAAGTCCCAATGGATTGGTCTTTCTTAGGTGAGGCTACTTCGGTTTCCCTCTTGCCTGGGAATGCGAGAAGATAGCAATGTCGCAGAGCCACTCTGTTGCCTGAAGCCGCCCCTCAATGAGCAGGACATCTGCTTTTGCAGGCAAAGGCTGTGGGCAAATGCGTGCCGCTCCTGCAGGGACAAAGGGCAATGTCTGGAGCGCCCGAAGGTACGAGCATCACAACACAGCCAGCAGCGTGCGAGGGGACTGCCTGCCATACGGCTCCTCTGGCGCCCTGTCCTTCCGCGACCGACGGCAGCGCGTCTGCCAGCTGGCAGCGCCGGGCTCCCCGTGACCAGGAGGCCAGAGCCTGTCTGGGCAGGGCTGTGCCTTCTGGAACGGCAGCTGAGCTCTCAGCTATGCCGTCTCACTCAGTGCTTATTAAAGTAACATAATTTAAATGTCAAACCCTTTTGTCAACGGCAGGAAATTTTTACGTGCAGAGGAACAAAGCCATGCAGGGCTGGAGAGGACTGTTGGGCTACCAACTTCAGAGCCCTGGGGTGGCAGTAATTTGTTCCTTTTTATGAGCTCGTTGAACTTAAAAGCAAAGATGTCTTCTGCACCCACTGCTCCACTTGGAAGACTGTTCATGAATCTGCAAGCTTTAGTGCTTAGGAACTTTCTTCTAATGACAACATCGTACTTTTCAAGAATATATTTATTCATGGCCAGTTTATCAGCATTTGTTCTTATGCCAAAATTATTTTTAGAATAAATGGCTTTTTGTCCCTCCCTGATGTTTTCCCCTTGACGTGCTTGCAGGGAGCAATCACGTCCTTTCTCAGCCTTCGCTTATTTAGGCTAAAGAAGCCAGCTCATTAGGCTGCTCTTGTGAAAGCATTCTCCTCTCCCCACGGAGCACCTCTCCGGGCATGCTTCAGCCTGAACGCGTCTTTGTTCTGCTCACTTCACATGGCACACTCACCGTTGCTGTGAGTACCTGCTACCCTTCTTTGTGTGGCCATTGCGCACACCCAGGCATTCCACCTGCCTTCCACTGTTATTTTTGTTCCCAGTTGCCTTTCTCCTTTTCTTTCCCACACATTATTTTACCTCTTCCACTCTGACCAGTGTTCGTGTTTTCTGTCTTTGGTCCTTCTGGGCATGTCCTCCCTTTCCAGCCCTGTGCACGTCTCCATGTCCTGCACTCCCTGCTAGCTCTCCTTTCTTCATCCTTGTCTCAGATTCCTGCTAGAGCTCGGCCGTCATTGCTAGCACGAGGTCTGTAGTGTTTACATCTGCTTCTATACACTTTACAAGGCATCGTTATATATACAGCAGCTTCCACCTCTGCTTGAGGGTGAGGTTCACCCTCCAGGTTTTTTCAATATTTCCTCTCAACATGGACTTGAAGCCAGAAAATATTCAAATTATTGTCATTGGCAGTGGAATGAGTATGAGGTCTGGGCACAAAAAAATCCCTTGGGTAAATAATGAATCTACCTGCTCCTTCTTGTGGGAAGCTCTTCTACTCCTGCAACAATGCTGTTTTTCTGGGCTGTAGTTTTTCTTGTTCTGTTCTCTATATTTTTTGTCAAATTCAGATTCCACATGTCACCAAATCTGAAGTCTCTAAATCCTTTATGAACGTGGAGATCCCATTTTCCCACCTGCAGGAACAATCCTGCTTCTGGATGCCCGGAGTCAGGCAGCAGGCTGCTTTTCACTTGGTGGTCCACAGCGTGTTTCAGCTGTCGTCTGCTGATGCACCAGACCCCAGCCAGCAGGGACAGAGCTCCTGCAGCTTCATCCGCTCTGCCAGCGCGTGTGCTCAGCTCAGCGCGCTACCGGAGGTGGAATTTTTTAACATATAAACCCACACTAGTTTTAACAAAGTGTTTCTTCCGCCCTTACTGCTGTCTTGTTATCCACCATTATTGGAGACTCGGCTTGTTTGGCTGCCTCTGAAGTGCGAAGGAGCTACTGAGTCAGCTTTGATCCATTTGCTGTGAAAAACAAAACTGGAGATGGGTGCTTGCTGAGTGAGGACTTCTGAGAGGGGTGATGCCAACCCTGGAGGAGCACTCTGTCTCCTTTTAAATAGTCGGACTTTGTACTGTGGTACAGTGACCCTGACTGTAACTAACGGGAATTTAAAATGCTCCATATTTTTCATCTGAGAGCTCAGCAGTTGCTGTTTTGACCTACAATAACACTGACCACAAGGGTCTTCTTTCCCTTGAAGAAAAGAAAAGGCCCTGGAGAAATCTTTGATCTCAAAAGGAGAGTAATATTATTAATTTTTCCTGCCAACTGACATCTTTCAATTATCTTCAACCCTTACTGAACAATATTCTCTCCATCCCTCTTGGTGTTTCCTATCATTTTCGTGGTTTGGAGAAAGTCCTCTGCCGCCTACAGGCATCAGCTCGGTTTATTGATCAAGATGAACACATTTATTTAGAAGGTAATTGCATGGAAAAGAAACTCCATATTGAGAAAAATGGATCCTATTGCTCTAGTGCCTCTTCCTAAAAATGCCAGTAACTGAACATGAGATCCAGGGACCCCTTGGGGAGCCGGGAAAGTGACACCCAGCCAGGGTGTGGCCCCACGGTACCCAAGCAGGGGCAGGGACAGGGACAGGCTCCGTCTCCTCCGAGCCTAATGGGATATCTGGGGAGTCTAGAGATGGAAACCTTTGAATGGAACTGGCTTCCCTTTCTCTACACAGTGGTGTTTTTCAGATACCTTGGATGGTGATAAGCACAACATTTGACCAGTTGCAATTGCAAAAGCAAAATAGAATCAGATTTGTTTAAGTGATGCGTGTGATTTACTGTGAAATAAAACCAGATGTTTGCAAGGAAACAACTGCTGAATAATATCCATGAACAGAACACGAGAAGATTTTACTAACATTACATGACAAGAGGAGATTATTTTCGGTTGTAAATATTTTTGTATTTCTTTAGTCACCGTTCTTTACATGTAATTTTAACACTAGTACCATTACTAGTGCTATTATTTGTGATGAACTGTTAGCCATACAGGCCCATTTTCAGGACTTATGAGCTTTCAGCCAATAGGAACCTGGTAGTGGTGGCATGTTACACAGAACCTCCTCTGTCTGGCTGTGTGTGGTCATCATCTGTGTTTTAAGGGCCAATTACATTCTCATTGACTCCAACAGGCTTTGACTTTTGCCTTGAGCAGAGCTGGAGCAGGCCCTAATTCCCATAAACCTGGTTCTGTTGAAGTGACTGAGAGCTGACGTCGGTGGATCTGGCCAGGACTTCACACTGTGCCTCTATTAACAAGGTCAAGATTTCATACACTTACCCCAGGGCAAACGGGGCTTTGAAGGTCAGGGTGTTACAGGCATTTTTGTCTGGATTGGCTGCTGCACATGGATTCACCTGTCTTCCTAGGTTAAAGAAAAGAACTTCTCCATTGCTCCAGAAACCCGTGAACAAGCAACATGGGAAACTGGAGCAATACCGAGAATCATCAGGGAACTACCCTGGCAGTGTGCACACATGGTAAGTGGTCTCTGCCTCTGGGGACAGAGGTAGACGTGGCTGACCTTGCACTTTTCCCTTTCAGGCTAATTTCAGTATCTCATATGAGTTGATAAGAGCTCAGTTCCCCTAAGGCTGAACCTATTAAGAACAACGAGATGCATCATTTTATTCAATGTGACTTGACCTGACATGAACCAACGGAGCATTTTGTGCATCCTGTTCTAAAAATACTGCTTGTTAGATGTAAACAGGATTTACCCAGGGTTAACAGGAGTTTGTAGGTGCCATCAGGTGCAGTGAAAACTGTCTGAACGACCAGGCCCAGAGGGTTGAGTTCAGCAGTATAAGGTCCAGCTGGCAGCCAGTCACCAGTGGTGTACCTCAGTGGTGGATACTGGGCCCATATTGTTTAACATCTTTGTTAACGACCTGGAGGATGGGGCAGATGCACCCTCAGTGAGTTTGCAGTCAATACAAAACTGGGAAGAGTGGTGGATACACCAGATGATGTGCTATCATCCAGAGAGCGTGTCTCATATGGAGAAAGGCTGAGAGAGATGGAATGTTCATCCTGGAGAAGAGAAAGCTCAGCAGGATCTTATCCATGTGCATAAATACCTGATGGAGGGCAGTGAAGAAGATGGATTCAGGCTCTGTAGTGGTGCCAGCTTCCAGGACAAGAGACAAAGGCCACAAATTAAAAAAAATGACACTCCATCTGAAGAGAGGAAAACTTCTTTACTGAGAGGGTGGTCAAACACTGGAGCAGGTAGCCCAGAAGTTTGTGGAGTCACCATCCATGGGATATTTAAAATCTAACTGCCCCCAGTTCTGGACAACCTACTCTAGGTGACCCAGCTGGAGCAGGGGGTTGGCCAAGATGAGCTCCAGAGGTGCCTCCTATCTCTGCCGTTCTGTGATTCCAAGAACGGAGCCTTAGGTTTGTGTTACTCTGTTGACTCAGATATCGACCCAAATCTTTGAAGCTGATAGGAGCCCTTATTTCAAAGGCTCGTAGAGAGGCACTAGTTCTTAACTTTTTATAATTCAAGAAATATGCTGACAGCCATAATCAGTCACTGACTAATGTTCTTTAAATGCACTCTAAAAGAAATTATAAATGCAATGGTCAAGTGAATCTAGTAGTGGAAATAAAATCAGCTTCAAAGCAAGCTCATGAGTAGAGTGATTACCTTAACCCTGTCCCTGGAAAGAACGTGATTGGTTTTTTCTACTTAGTTTAGAGCTCTGTGTAGGTTTAGAGAGATCCAGGCTGTCATCTTGCGTTTACTCATAGACATCCCAAATACATCAGTTTTCACTCCCTAGTGTCTGTGATATCATATTTGTGAAAAGGAAGAGAGTCTTTTACCTTTCTCTTTGAAGGCACCTATGTCACAGCTGAAAACAAGCCAAAAAAAAAAAGACACAGAAGAAGTATCTGAATGTGTCTGCCTGCTATATAGTTCTCCTGCTGACCTGGGGAAACTTGATACAGGAATGCAGTAATGGGAGCAGAGCTGGCAATGTCAAAGTGTCATTGAGCTACCCCAGCATTGCTGACGCTCACGCATTGCAGAGTGCCTCCGTTGTTCAAAGGTGAGGGACGGCTTTATCTCTTGCTCCTGCATGCCATTAACATTTGAAATTCACCCTGAAGCCATCAGAGTTTAGCATGCTGCTCTCAGGTTAAAAATGGATTAGATGATGCTTTTGGTAATGCAAATTGTGAGAAGGACATCCTTGTCCCTAGCCAGAAAGTTCGTATTCTTTTGTCACTTCACATGTTAAATAAGGGCATGGACAATTGCTCACTTTCATTGCTGGCTGGATTCAATATTTCAGAAGCTAAAATTAAAGACTTTGTTCTGCTGACCCCAAGGCTGTCGATTCTGTATTTAACTGTCAATACCTTACAGAGCATGGCAACGATGTTTGAAAAATTAATTGATATTCAATATTTCTATTTATTGTCTGTGGTAAAAAATCTGAAATAATCACTTTCCTGGATGGGCAGAAAAGACAGATTTTTTGTTTGGATTGAATTTGTCTGCACCTGAACATTGAGTGCTCTGGTCTTTGGGAAATGGGACAGGGGATGGAGTTCACCACTGTGAGACAAGAGCTGTAAAGACCTGGGGTTTTACCAGGTGTCTGAAGGAATGAGTAGTGCTTGCTCCAGCACGCCTCAGCTCCTGCAGAAGAGGGTTTGCAGTGCTATGGACGATTAATCCTGTGAATTTCATTCACCACAACGGCATGGTCGTCAGCATAATTTGAGCAGATAAGTGGACAAGTGTTTAACATCATTGACACTGAAACAGCCATTATGAGGATGAGCTGTGTGCCACTGATCACTGCGGGGCACACCGCAGAGCTTAGGCTGGGACTCCCAGTCTGACACAAAAGGAATTTGGCCAGGACACTAGATTTAATGAGCTTCCTTGGTGAAGAGTGCCAAGACAGCTTTAGTGGCCTCAGTTAATCAAGAGTCTTAACTCTGGAAGGCAAATAAAGTCATCCTTCAGACTTTAAAGCTTCTACATGCATGTTATCCATTACCATTTCTGTTCTTATGGAGGAAACGCACTGCCAGGTGAATTATCAGAACAATTTATTAAGTCATATGCATTTTAATTGTTTTCAGTTTTTTTCAGGGTGGCAGTCCCTAAATGTTTCTAGCTCAGCTGGAGGTACCGTAGAAATTTCATATGTGTAGCTGACATTGCGGTGTATCTGAGCTTTTCTTCCTCCTCTTTCACTGATGCCAGAGGAACAGTGCATGGACTCCCTTATGGTCTGCTGTCCCCACAGTTTGAAGCCCCTGGAGTAGAATATATTTAATCCTGCAAGACCCTGAATACTCCAGCATGATTTTGTACTTGAGCAGGAATAACTCATTTTGAAAAGCAGCTTACCCTTTTACACACGACCTGATTATAACTTGTTTCAGGAGCATCTGTTGGAGAGGGTCCAGAGGAGTGCCACAAAAATGATCACAGGGCTCAAGCACCTTTCCTATGAGGCCATGCTGAGAGAGCTGGAGCTGTTCAGCCTGGAGAAGAGGAGGCTCCGGGGAGACCTTAGAGCAGCCTCCCAGTACCTCAAGGGGGGCCTACAAGAAAGATGGGGAGAGGCTGTTCAGTAGGGCCTGTTGTGATAGGATGAGGGGTAATGGTTTTAAAATAGATTCAGATTGGATATTAGGAAAACATTTCTTACAATGCGAGTTGTAGAACACTGGAACAGGTTGCCCAGAGAGGTGGTGGATGCCCCATCCCTGGAAACATTCCAGGCCAGGTTGGCCGGGGCTCTGAGCAACCTGATCTGGTTGGAGATGTCCCTGCTCCTGGCAGGGGGTTGGAACGGGTGGGATTTAAAGGTCCCTTCCAACTCTAACTGTTCTATGATTCTATGATTCTATCTCTCAGGCCCTTTCCCATGGACCCAGGGACCCAGGCTCTTGCCACTGAGAGAGATGGGTGCCTGGCTGCCCCAGCATGGGAACCCCAGGGTTAATGTCTGTGAGTGTGGGGGGACCTCCTGATGTAAAGGATATGTTCCAGAGAAGTCAGATGCTAAGAAGGGAATCAGATTTTCTTCCAAAGACTCAAGCAGTATTCATTCTTTTTGAGGCAGATTTGGAAGACAAAACTTGCTGTGCATCTCATACTCTGCTCTCCTCCATCAAGGCTCGGTGGTTAAAGCACGTGCGACCTATCAGAGGTACAGATTAAATTCTCTTTCTTATCCATGCAGCACAAGAAATTGTCCTTCCAGCTTGTTGGCAGGTTGGAGCCCTCAATGACTCTCCTAGAGTTCTTTTATTGGGCACAGAACATAACAGTCCACTGAATGTGAGAGAAAAAGTTACTTGAAGACCCAACGTGATTAGACTCCTGTGGGAAGGGAAGACCTGAGCTCTACACCCCCTTGTAGTGAAACGTTACATATTCTGTCCAAGTATTTTTAACACATCCTGTTCTCTAAGATTATAACTCTCGGCTTCATTTGTGTTCTTTTTCCTCCTTCCTTTCTTCAACTTGCGTCTTCAGCAAGAGAAGCAGAGAGCATTTGGCCCCACAGCAAAGGAGATGTGGCTCTGAGGTTCCTCGTGCAAAAACAGGACCAAGGAGTCTCAGGTAAGTGTCAAACACCTGCATAGCTGTGAAAAGAGACAGGAGCTTCCCTCTTCGCTCTGTTTTAAATGGACGGGCAGCCACCACTGCATCTTTTTTGTTAGCCTGGTGCACAAGGCACAGACATTTTATTTTTGTGAGCAGGGCGTGAGCCCCTCAGGGCGGCAGTGCTGAGCGCGGCTGGGATGCTGGGGCTGGCTTGGCCATGAGGACCCCATCTGAAGTGGGTTGGAGTGGTCTGAGCTGGGGAAGACCATGGTCCTCCCCACACATCTGCACATGCTGGGGGCTCACAGGCCCTGCCAGACCAGGCTGCAGGGCATGATGTATGAGCGTGCTGCTGCTAGCAATCGAATGGGCTCAGTGCTCGAGTAAAGCTCCCATTCTTGGAATTTGTGCTTTAAAAACAAGAGAGATTTAGACATGGACTAGCTGACTGATATCCCTTTTTATTCTTTCACTTTGTTGTATTCAACAACAGAAACAACAAAATTGCTGTGCATTATTTACAAAGAGGTGTGAGACAGTTTACCTGTGATTCTGAAATCAAGTCTCTAAAGAAGCTGCTGAAAGAGGCATCAGGAGGACAAAACAAAGAATTTCAGAGTGAAGAGGGAAACTAGTCCTCTTAGGAACTGGGTGGATTTAAGAAATGTATTAATATCTTCTGTTCAGAAGGAATATAAATTCCATAACCAGCTTTTCTGGATTTGTACCTGAATCCAAAAATCAATGAATTAATATGGAAAATGCATCGGCTCAGCCCTGCTTAGTCATCCTGAAAGACGTCCAGTCTTCTCATTAAGGAATGAAGAAATTATAGGGAAGATGCACCAGAGTCCCAAATGCAAAGGAGGAATTAGAAAAAAATCTTTTCCTACAACAACTTCAAATCCTCGAGGAGGTGTTTTGCTGCCACGTGCGATGTAGAGACCATGTGCCTTGGCTGCCAGGCTGCTCATTCGCCGGTGCAATGGCACCAAATCAAGCTCGTTCCCAGCACACTTCTCTGGTGGGCATCACTGCCAAATCGTGAAACATCTCACTGCTCAGAAGCGTGTCCAGTGCGGAAATCGTTATGCAGCTGCAGCGTTCAGACACTGCAGACTGAGGCGCAGATCGGCACCGGTCAGCTTGTACCTTGGTTGTAAGAGAAACCAGTATGTCCTGTGTTGGGTAAGCCTACAGCGGCCGGATCTGGGCTGTGCAGAGCAAGCTGAGGTTCCCACCGTAGCAATCAGTGTAGGGGCTAACCTTCCGAAAATTCACACTTAGCTTGCTGAACAGGTAAGGATATTAGTGAAGGAAAAAAAAAAAGAAAGTAAATAATTAAAGAATATCGACCACTCAAGAACTACGACTACCAGATACATTAAATTGGAAAAGCAGCCCGTGCAGGGAAGAAATGCTGGTGGTCCAAAGTTTGCTTTCGTTCGAAAGGTAAGAGAAAGCCAAGAGAAAAATTGTAACGAACATAATTTAAGAAATCAATTTAAAATGGCAAAACTCAGCATGCTAATTAAGAAAGAAACATTTCAACATCTGAAATGAAATGTTCAAATAAATGTCATTGTGAAGGGAAATATTTGTGTCTGAACTGTCACTTTGAAATCAATATTGCCCTACACCAAAGAATCTCATTTGAATGATCACACAATTTCCCCTGGGGATGCAGCTTTGTTTTCATTCTGCTTCCCTGTTCCCATGCCTTCCCGCGCATCCTCGCTGAGAGCACCGCAGCACCCGTGCGCTCGGCTTTCGCAGGGGAGCACCCGGAGTGATCCTGGCCTCCTTGGTCCTGCCAGCAGCAGAGGAGACGCTGGGCACGCTGCCTGCAGTTTGGCACCTCCTTCACGGCCCAGGGGAGACTCGCTGGGGTCTGGAGGGCTCCCAGCCTGCAGACTGGACTTGTCCCACTTGGGCGGCTGCAAGGAAAATCAGCTTTTTTCCCTCTCACCTCTAGGTTATTTTGGGGTAAACATGATGGTAGTAGAAAGTTAGGCACCCCATTACTGCAACCTGTTGGAGCTTCCTGATATCTATTTCGTTTTTACATTTTTGATCTGCACCTCTGAAGATAAGTTTTTGGGTCTTTCTTCCATTTCTTTGACTTTTATAAGAGAAAGTGGATTCCACGGTACAGAAGGATAAAATTTCCTTTTTTCTTTCTCAGTTGTTTAGAAGAAAATGTTCATCCCATAGTTAAATACGTAGAGAATTACAAGGGAAAAGAACACCTATGAAACAGTGGAATCTGGAAAAAAACTTCCAGTTAGCTGAATTATGGGGAAAGCATCCTGTTGCGATAACCAGGGTGGAGCTGGGACGAGCAACTGGGTGGGAGCTCCTGGGCGCTGAGGCCCGGCCCGTTAGACGGCAGCACATGGTCCCTTTCACCGGCTCTGCAGAGCCCACCGCTGTCCTCGCCGGCCACAGGCCCTGCCCTGGCTCCGCTCCCCCCAGTCCTCGTCCACACCCGGGTTCAGCCTTTGGAAGTGGAAATGCCGTGGGGTTTCATCTCCGTTGATTTTGTGTGACTGCTCATTCTGATGCCAAACTCCACAGAAGTGGGTCAATGCGGGCGTGTCGTTGTGCGGGAGTGGGCACGCATGGTTTATCCCTGTCATCGCGTGTATCACAGCCATCAGGTGGATTTTCCCAGACATCTCCTCAGGAGCTGCACGGTTTCTTGCTCTTTGAGCCGTTCAAGCCGTTAGCAGCTGCACAGACTCATACGCAGATACGTTTTGTTTTATGTTATTTCTCAGGACTGTGGTTGGAACCGAGGAGTCTGAGCTTTTCAGGGGGTGTGTTTGGATGGAACTCTTTGCTGTCACCACTTTTGTGACTAACTCGCTCTCAGCTGCCGGTGAGATGAGCCCAAGCGACACAACCCAGCGCCCTATCACCTGGGACGTTGGTCTCTGACCCCTCTAAAAGCCAGGGGTTCAGGATGACAAACAAGCGAGGGGTTAGTGCACCAACGTTTTCCACCTGACGAGAGCTGTTGCCATGGATTAAAGAGAAAAGAAATATCAATTCCTTTTGTTTTGCCAGGGAATTCAAATGCTTTAAGATTTAGTGTAGCATAGGATCTGCTTAAGTGGTAATTGTTCTTTGTTTCAGACTACATCAATTTACAGCTGGAACGCCATGGCTGTCGCTGAAAAGGCTTTGTGAATTTATTTACGGGCTGCAGGAAAGTGAAGAAGCACACAGACCGCATTTTAAATACAAATTGCTTCAAGGTACAATTTGCTCAGATTGCTGTAATGTGCATTATGAATTTAATTTTAGTACATTTCTGCTATATAATAACCTGATTTGGAAGTATAAATGCAAATTAAATTGAAATAATCTATAATTTTTATGTGATGTGATGTTTCATAAATATTTACTACGAGCGTCTTATTATTGAATCAGCTAGTCCTTAAACTGTAGAGGTAGTAATAAAGGCAAGGTCATCTCTTACTCGTACATATTAAACTTGTGATGGGCAGTATCTGTTTGTTCTTTGGCTCATCTGTCTAAGAAGAGATCATCACGGCAGCATCCGAGTGCCTCACAGCCTTTAATACATTTATCTTTCCGCTTCTCGGTGAGATGGGGAAGGGCTTCTATCACCGTTACTCGCACTGGGGAGGAGGCCCGGGCGGACAGCTGTTGAGCTGATTTGGGTGCCCAGCGATCGTGGGAATCGATGGCAGTTAGCACTGAGATACCTGTGAGGAGCAGTGTCCAGGTACCCACGCCTGGAGAAACAAGAGGAGGGACACAGCCAGTTGCGTTGATCCCAACAGCAGCCGGAGGCTTGGATCATCTGGGATCCGGCACTGCACAGATCCTTGCGAAGCTTCTCTGGGCACCAGTCCTGGCATCTCGTGCACTTGAGGTCCCAATTCGGGCAGTGCATGCACGACTGCCCCGCGGGCTTGACGCATACCTGGTACCTGCCGCCTGCGAGGTCAGGTGCCAGGGGTACAATGAGGCGTCCTCGGCAAACGCACAGCAGGGCACCTGCCTGGGGAGCAGGAGACAGGCAGTCTGGATCCCTTCTCCCCCTGCCCAGGAACGCGGTCAGATACGTGCAAAGGATGTCGCTGAGATGAAAGGTGATCCTAGAGCCGCACACACGTGTCACGAGTTTGTACAACACTTTCCACTGCTCGTCCAGAAAGCAGGTCCAGGGGGTTCAGAAGGTGGGGATGCCCAAGAGAGGTCTAAACGAAGAGGGGGAAGAGTTAATAGATTTTAATTGCATAGCACTCTAATAACGAAATGACACTGGAAGACAGCCCACAGGACAGATAACCACCCAGGCACGGGTGCTGCTGGGCTTGCACGGCCGGAGACTGGTGGTGGGACGGGCATCTCCTTTGGCCCCGAGCCCGGCACCGTGAACCTGAGGGGTTGCCTGCTTCCACTGTGCACACGCTAAGTTATGCTTTTCACTAATCTTAATGTAAAACCTCTTGAAAGAATCTGAAATGGAAGGTCCACTGTGATGTAGTGCCGTTTAAATGAACGAGACAGCTTTGACTGGATGAATGTGTAATCTGAGATTGGAGAAAGAAATGGAAGAACAAAATGATGAATTGCTTACTATAAACAAAATAAATGTTTCCCTAACAGCTGATGTAGCGGGCTGGTGTTTTCTCTCTCTCTGCAGAGGGAGGGCACACTTTCTGCTGACCTCCCACCCTTTCTAGCAGTGCAGCCATGCAGCAGTTAAAGGAGATCCCTCTTACAGACGATGCTGGCCTTGCCTTCTGCTGTGCGCCCGTCCGCGGTGGCCACGGCAGATCCCATCCCCTCCGTTATCTCCGGGAGCAGCAGCCTGCACCCGCTGGCGCCCGGCACCCAGGGCTGCAGCGCGGCATTGTGCTGGAGCTTCCAGCCCGTGATTAACGTTAATTGCAGCAGAAACAATGGGGTGACAAATGATCATCGAGCTGGAGGAGCAGCCTGGTCTCATTTGCTCAGATAACTGTCCTGTTTGTGTAGCCAGGCAGCTTGGTGTAAATAAATGACTTTCCCTGAGCCCTCGGAAGTCCTGGAGCAGGAATTGTACAGAGAAGCTGGATGTGAAAAATACCCTTTCTTGCCGATGAAAAATGAAGGTGGGAAGAAAGGCAGGGTGAGAACAGGCTGGGGGCTCTGCCTGGCCAGCCCGGTGATCGGCAGGCGCGGCCGAAGCATCCAGCTGCAGGAGTTTACTGGATGGACTTTCTCATTTGAGAGACAACATTTTATTTGCAGGGGTTATTTTGAAGAGGCCACCTACAGAAATGTGACGTCCATTTGACCAAATTATTCCAGCCAGTGTTAAGTGCTACCTAGAGCATTTCAGCAGTGTTTCTGTAGAGAAAAAAATTGAGAAAAATATCAAAGGCCATAAACCTCTGTTCTGTGTTATCAAGGGCACAATGTGTCTTTAACTAGCGCACAGCCACGCAAGAACAATTAATGACATAACTTTTCAGGATTTTGGTTAAAAGGGTTAAAAGCTTTTCCTCACTTGGAGTTAGAGGCTGAGCTTTGTTGCCCCAGATATCCTTTCTGTAGAAAGCTGATAAGAACTAAAAGCGAGTTTAAATGGGTGGCGGGGTCGCGGTCTCCGTTTGAGCAGAGGTGACGTCCCTGCAGATGACGGCACAGGCCAGACCATTCCCACCGTCCCCGAAGCTCCAGGCGCTGGGCATCGCAACGGCACCAGCGGCAGTTTGAATGCTGATGGTTCTTGCTTGTTTTGGGGCTTATCATCTCAAGGTTCCGGAAACTCCCTAGGGCAAGAGTTATTCCATACTGTGATCTGGCTGAAATCCCTGCGCCCCAGCCTCTCAGTGCGCCGGCAGCTGGGTGCTTCCCAGGGAGGAGCGGCTGGGAGTTCGATGTTGGGTAACCTTTGGGGGAGCTTGGTTTGCAGATTTTTTTTTTAAGCTGCTGCGTTTAAAAATAAATAAATGCTGAAGGGCAATTTTAGCAGCGTGATTCTAATTTGTTTAATCAGATTATGTTGTTTTCTTCTTTGCTGCCTTCTAATTTGGATATATGAAAGTGAAATTAATATTAAATTCTCATATTTATTCAGAGTTAATGAGATGACTGGAATGGCTTGCCAGAACTTAGTTGTCTTGTAAATGTGGCTTAACATTACTTCCCGAAAGTTGTCTTTCATAAGGATTTTATTGCCCTCTGACGTTTAGGACCCAGCCCTGTGCGTGCCTGGCCCTTGTCTCCATCGGCCCCTTCAACACCCAGCATGGGTCTGGAGCCCTGAGAGACACCATTCCCGTTCTTCAAAGATGCAATTGTCTGGAAAATGTCTTTTTTTTTGTTGGACACAAGGGTTTTGTATTTTCTTTCTGCAGATTGAAACCTGAGTACCTGGCAAGGCCAAGCTATCCAGGCAGGGGGAATCCGTGTTCCTGGAAGCAGGACAAAACCAAGAGAAGGGGAAAGTCATTAAAGCAGTTTGCACATTGCAAAATTAAAGTGTACCTGCTGGTAACAACCGTGTGTGAATTTGGCCGACTGCTCTAGACTCAGTGATAACCAAATTATACCAGCTTCAGGCGGCTGCAAGTTCTGCTGGCAGGGGTGGGCTGTAGCAGATTAGCTTACATCCCATTCCATGTGCATCCGGAGAGGGTCTAAGATCCCCGGTGCTGACTGCATCTCCCTGCAATGCAGCCCTGAAATCAGGACAGAAAGACACTGGGTTTTCTTCAAGTGATTCACTCTGCCGTCACATTTTCTTATCTCTTGCTCTTGTGCGTTTAACGCTGGCAACGTGCAGCCGCAAACAGCAGGTTTATAGCCGCAGTCAAACAGATTCTTCCCGCTGGAAAAAAATATTCCAGAGCTTCAAGGGTTGAGCTCCATCCCCCCAGGCATGTCCTTGGCTCAATGATTTCGTTGCAAAGGGGCATATGGAGCCAGGGCCTGGGCTGGTACATCCGGATTGGTGTGGAACGCTGCTCATCGCTCTCCAGCTCCAGCCCGAGAGCAGAGCTTGGCAGGGAGCGTCCTGCAGCAGAAGGTGGTGGTGAGCGACAGCTTGAGGCGTTCCTGCCACGGGCTGCTTGTGCCCACGGGCTCGGTTTGGAGGAAGATTCGTTGGTTGACTCTGGGTGTATTGTACCACGCTGCAGATGTGCTGTGGTAATTATTTTGGGTATTCAACAGGCTTTTCCTTTGTAAAATCACTGAGTAGTTCTTTACCTGATTATCTCCATTGTGAATCCCACCTTGTCTATATGATAAGATATCCCACTCAATCAACACATGCCTCTACCTTGTAATTATCTCTGGAAATGTTTTCATAATGTGCAACCCTTAACCTTTTTTGTACCTTGATTTATTGCCTCTGAGTTAAACCTTGATGTTCAATTTCCTGGTGTTGTTATTAACACCCCCTGCTAGAGAAAATAATTTAACGAAGATGTCATGGGAGAATGAATCAAAACATGATGATATTTACATGAAGCCTTTTTCGTTATTTCAAACATAGACAAGTTTTAGATTTAAAATTACAGTAATTTTAGTTCAATTGTTCTTGGTATTATCCTCAGACATAATTAGGAATATCCACATAATTAACTGACTGGCAGCTCCTTCCACAAGCAGTAAATATCTAAGATACAAAAAATCACCAAATCTCTTTTCAGATACCAGATTTTTACAGGGAATTTGGATCAATTCCCTTTGCTTTTTGTTTGGAGTCACGAGCAGTTGCAAAGAAGCGGGACACCCGGGTGCCGCTTGGCCCTCAGCCGCATGCGGGATGCCAGCACGCATGCTAACCCCCAGGCTAGAGACTCTCAACCTCTTTTCAGGTTGTTCCTCTGCATAAAGAAAGATTTATAACGCGTTGAATCCCAACAGGAGAATGTGGTTGTGCAGGCTAACAGTTACACACCTAGAATATGCGACAGGATGGAAGTGTTCGGGGTCTGAAGGCACCAAAGGGTCTTTGCTGGCCCTGACCTGTTCCCCCAGGACCTCTACCCCTGCCTCTGTGGCCAGGAGAACCGTATTTTCCTGATCTTATCCAAAAGATCCTTCTTGTAGGTAGGTAACTGTGCTATCAGTGACGTTGACAACTGATTTTACTCTATTCCGTTGCCTTCTCAAAGCGGCATTCTTTGTCCGTCAGCTCTGCTCCCCAATGTGGTCTGTCAGCTCAGGATCTATCTATCCATCTCCTGGGTCTGCTGTGCATTTGGAGCTTGAGTGCTGCTCTGTATGCAGTCAATGTAAACCCAGCTGGTAGGGCTTCATAAAAAGCAAAACATGTTCAGCTCATCCAAATCTCAATCAGCTTTCATCAACGCTGCAGCAGAGTGCTAAAACAGAGCCGGCATAGGGCCCAGTACCTATCAAAGCACATTTGGATGGATGACCCTCATTTTACCATCTATGAACCTAATAAAAAAAAAAGTTGTTACACTTTAACACATTATCTGTCATGATAATGAAGTTTTATTTACTATTTCCAAGAACATTTTCACTTATAGAGATATTATGGGAACAAGCAGATCAGCTGAATCCCTGGTGCTCAATGGAAGCTGCCAAACAGCAGAGAAAAGTCTCGGGTGCGGACGTTCGTGTGTTGGGATACACAGTTCCTCCAGATCCATTTTGCTCAGGGTTTGTTGGTTTATTTATTCTCTGGTATGCAGCTGAACCTGCTGAAGGTTCAGAGTGGTGGCTGAAAGCTGTTCTCATACATGTCCTCATCTGCATCCTGCAGCTCCTTGGGGCCATGCCCTCCCCAGGACGTGCCTCTGACATCCCAATCCCGACATCCCAATCCCAACATCCCGGAGACGGTCCCCACTGCCTTGAGTCTGGGTGCCACCAGAGCATTTCCCTTCCCCGGAGAGAGCTTCTCCCTCTCCAAACCCATCTCCTGGGGCAGCACCAGCAGGAGCACATCTGGCACCCTAGATAACCGGGGCTGCTGCTTTCCAGTGAGACTTCTTTAAAAGCTGTGTGGATGTCTACGATTCTATGTGGCACTTAGGGACATGGGTTAGCAGTGGGCTTGGCAGTGCTGGGTTAATGGTTAGACTCTACGGTCTTAAAGGTCTTTTCCAACCTAAATGACCCTATGATTTTATGATTCTTATTGGTGTCCATACACTCCTCAGCTGGTCCACTGTCTTCTGCTCCATCCCACACCTTTGCTTTCCTGCCGTCCTTTTCTGACTTTTCCTCGCCTCCACCACCAGTTCCCACTCTTTCTCTGCTTACAACATTTAGCGGTTCACACAACAGATCCACTTTAAGTCTGCATTGTGCCCTTTAGGATGTGTTTTTTTCTACCGTATCTCCTTCCTCCTCCAGCATTCCTGTACCCTTTCCCAGTTCCAGCCTCCTACTTCATTTACTCCATCTCCTTTTAAAATAACCCACCAAAGTGTGTGTTTATAGAGCACCTAACGTAACGAACCATCCCCTGGACAACCTCCAGATGGTACTGCAATGCAAGTGTATGGTCATAACCCGTTATACCCCTATGGTTACAATGCTATTCAACAATTTATCCTAAGACACAATTTACTCCTCTTCTTCTGCCTAGTAACCTACTGACGCGCTGATCCATAAAACTTAGGAGAAATATTTATAAAGGTGACAGCCCTGACACGGAGAATTAAATCACAATACAAGAATGTGCCAATTTAGTAGCTTATGAAGTTCAAGTAAAAAAAAAACCAACAAAAACAGATGAAGAACTGTCACAGCTGAGAAAAAAAAAAGCATATGAGAAAGAATGAGAGCTACAGATTTCCTGTATATGACAAAGAGAGAACGAGGGTAAATTTGGGTCAGGCAACAGGTAGGCCAGGAGTGAGTGGTACACACCATGTTGTAATATCTCATACATGAGCAGTCCTTACTGCAACAGCTGGTGGTTAGGAAGGGAGAAGTGCTTCTGTTGGAGCACAGAAAATAAATGATGAAGCAGCAAAAACAATGCACCAGAGGCACATCTCTTTTTTTTTTGTTTTTTTTTTTTCCGTAAGGTAATGTAAGGATTTGTTCACTGGGAAAAGGCAGGCACAGCAAAGCACCCATCTCATGTTCACGCCAGGTCTGTGCTCTCCTACCGCCTGCCGCCGCACAGACCTGCTGTGCTGAACAGGAGTCAGGCCAGCAGTGCCGGAGCAGAGCAGAGCTTGCACAGAGACTTTTACCAAAACAGACATGGGTCTGATAGACTTAAAACCAGCAGCGTAATATCTCCTGGTGGCAGTGGAAAGTTCTTGGTGACCTTCAGCTTGTCTTTTATCCTGACTCCTCTGTTCTCCTTTGTAGCCAAGGTACTCTCTCAGGTTCCCATAATTTTAAACTGACTTTTTTCAGTGTATACACAACAGACCAGAATGTTCACAGCACGCTCTAACTCATGTGAGAATAAAGACTAAGGACTGATAACATATTTGAGAGCGTGTGTTTCCACTGAGCGGTTTCTCATCAGCTAATTCCACTGTGAGGTACCAGGGAACAACGTCTCTCTGGTGTAACACGCTGTTTGCTTGAGAAGATGCAGATGAAAGGATAGTGAGTACTTCACAAGCGGAAAAAATGGTTATCACAATATCAAGGCTATAAGTATAAGGTGGAGGTATTTCTGCAATGTGTTATGTTTTCCTTATTAAGAAAAAAAAATGTAATTAAGTGATTGCATCATATCAGGGCTCACAGCCCTTCCCGTGCTGTTTAGCACCAACCTCCCTTCCCTCCTCCCTCAACACAGTTGCAACTCAGGGATAGCGTTGTTGCCACTGGTGAGAACCTGATTTAGCATCCCCTGGGCGGGATGCTCCAAGCAATGGCATCCCACGGATGGAGAGGCACAGGGCGAACTGTTGCTGGCTGGTGCACCTTGTCCTGAGACTAGCATTCAGTGCCATGCTTGGAGGGTCTGGAGGTTTATTTTCTGTAACTCTTTTTTGCCTTTGTTTTATTAAATAAACCCACTCTAAGTTCATAGTCATTTTTTGACCTCGTGAATTATTTTAGAATGGGTATGCTACTCCTGTGCTGCCCTTTCCCCTGTGGAAGAACTGATGTGGATGGACTTTAAAATGTAAAGAAGATTTCATGTGTGACTCAGTTAAAACTGAGACAATTCCAAGGGACAATTTCTTCTCCAGTGTCTGGCAGTCTGAAAGGTGGGAAAAGATTTTAACTTAATGTAGACGTGTCATTATGAGTGACGATCATGGTCCTTGTTGTCCTTATGTATACATGGAAAAGTGATGTAATGAAATGATTGAAAATGGGAAAATTAGTAAACCTACAGCAATCTGCTATTTTTTACTGGATTTTTTTTTTTTTTTTTTTACTATGGGAAAGAGTGTCTCTCACTCAAAATTCCATTGCCAGCTGTGGAAGAAAGGACGGGAGGGCACAAGGATCTACCTGTGTAAACAGCTCTCCACACCATAATGGAAAAGGTAATGAAGAGTAAAGTGAACCTACAGCAACAAACTAGAAGTCATAGAATCACAGAATGGTTTGGGTTGGAAGGGACCTTCAAAGGTCATCCAGTCCCTGCAAGGAGCAGGGACAAAGTCACAAACCTGTCAGGCATGAAGAAATTAGGAAATGTCCGGTTTCCTGTTAATTCCTGTTCTCTGTTAATCCCTTCTCCTTTATACTGTTTCTGTGGGTCTGATCCCAGATTTATTTATGCCAAACTTTTAATCAATTTCAGTTTTAACAATTACTTAGTCATCCTCTATTTCTTCCTTACCACTCCATTTCAGGGGCAAAAATACACTTCTGACTCCAGGACTCCAAAATGTTAATTCATACTCTGAAATCCTGAAGCACTAAAATTATTAAAATGTGCAGGGCAAGGAGTCAACCGGGGGCAAAGAGAAGTGCTGAAGATTGCAGGGCAGAAGAACAGTTTCTCGGTGTTTAATCAACTGAAGAGGTGTTGTTAACAGTAAACATGAGGAGGCCTTAACGACAGAGCCTGTTATTTCAGCACCTACAGTGAGTCTTGCCAACAAGTAGTGTCTTCTTCAGTTTATCACCATCCTTTTCCCCCGGTTCGCCAAATTACTGTAGTCCTAGGGCAAAGGCTGTGTTTTAAAGAACAGCAGATGTTTTCCTCCAGTGATAATGATGGAAAAATAGTTAAAGAGAAAGACAAGATTCTGAACAAGAGAAAAATCAGTGAGAACAAGAGAGTTAATTAAAAAGACATTAGAAGTAGTAATGCCATCAATAATTAGAGTAATTTGTCCTGCGAGGAGCAGGGAGTTGGACTTGATGATCCTTACGGGTCCCTTCCAACTTAAGATGTTCTACAGTTCAACGATCCTAACACTTGGGCACCAGTGCGGCGCTTGGGGAGGCTGTAGGTGTTACAGATGCCTGGTCGCTGGCACCGCTGTAGGGACAGACCCCACCAGCAGCACTGTCTGCGGCTCGTACACACGCCAACAGCCACCGCGCAGCGCAGAAAGCACGGCTGCGAGCTCGTTCTTTTGCACCAGAAGAGAAACAGGTAAGAATGCGCTCAACTTCAGATCACTTTGTGAAATATTCAGAGATTTACTGTCAGAAACATGATACTGGCTGGTGATGGACCATTATTACTAAGACATGCATTTACCAGAGTAAAATCACCTGATAGGCACACTCACTGAAATCTCCAGGGGATTATATCCAGTCCTGTTTGATGCTTTAACTGCAGCTGATCCAGACAAAAGCTCGCGTTCTGAGCATCACAGCTTAGTGGCACATTATTCCTAAAGAGTTAAAAAAGGGAAAGTGCCCAAGGACACAAACCTGGTTCTTGTAGGTGCAGTCATCGTGAGACGCTGCAGTTCAAGTGCGTTGTTGAGTCACATTTGCTGCCGGCCTCTCCCGCGCAGTACAACGGGTGCCATAAAGCCCCCGACCCATGCTGATGCACTCCAAGCTTGGCTTCGCTGGGTTAAAGCCTCCTGAGGATCTGTTAAATAAGTATTTGGTATGAAATGAGTAACCCCAGCCCAGAGATGTGGCCTGTGACATTGACGCCAGATGCTGGGCTGGGATGAGCGAAAAGCTGACGTGCAGAATAGCTTTCTGTCTCTTTTTCTGATCCTTTACAGACATGAAATACATCACAGGTTCCATGGGATTTTCCACTGATGGCTGCTTGGCATGGTTTTTAAACATTTGGATCCCATTTCTAGGCAATTAGGACTGAAAATTCGGCAATTACTATTGATTTATGTTATAGTCTAGTCATTCTGTTGTATGCCACTTTTGAAAGAAAAAGAGAAAAAGTCCTTGTTGACTGCTTCTCCATCTACCCAATCTGCCTATTGAGAGACTAACAATCTTGATACGTAGACACTTACCAGATGTAAAAGTCTTATGATTCACAGATTAATGCGGGAATGTTAACGAAGAGCATCACGTGTTACCCAGGCAGTTATTGTTTTAGGTGCTGCAGGTTACCTGGTTTTTATGATAAAAATCTTTCTAGTCAAACCAAGTGGGCAAAAGTAAATGAAGTTTAAAGCATTATTACATTTTCTATTCATCTTGCATGATGAGTGTTCCAGGAAGAAAATTGAACTATCCGTTCCTTACAATTTCAGGGAAAGTGGTGTATTGTGTGAGAACACCGCAAACTTGAATGGGATTTAAATTGACTGTTTACGCCAGCTTTGTGTTCCCACTGAATTGTGAAACCTCTGCTCCAATCGGGTGTGAGCGTAACTTCTCCAGCCATGTTTAAAATTGCGGATGCATTCTCTTTTACAAGTAATCCATATTGAAATTGTATTTCAGAAGAGAAATGAGACTATGATATACAATTTAATGTTGATGCATAATGAAATAAAACTATACCACATCTTTAATGGCTCCTGATTCTCTAAGTGCAGATTTAGGAATTACATTGCATTTTGGTCTCAAAGCTGCTTGGAAATTGCTTAAATTCAGAGAAGATTTGCCAAGTAAATAGGAAAAATTATGGACTTCTGCATTGACATTATTCCTATTTGACTGTTATAATATAGCTGCGGTTCACGTGTTGAACTCTGAGCAACTCTTCAGTGAGCATATGTGTAAAAATTCATTTAATCTGAGTCTTTCAAAGAAGTTTCTAGGATGTGGACTCCGGGGAACAGATTTTGCATTGGCAAGGAGTTGTATTGCATGACCTAGCACACCATCCTACTTCCAATGCCTCTGGTTCTTTTGTGAAGAAACTCATTGAAGTGGCGCAGCCATTCAAAAGGGATTGGGACTTGGTATGGATTAGAAACTCATGAACGTCGCGAGGAACCGGGAAGACGTATGTGATGATGTGCTGGGTGTGTCTGAGATGGAGTTAATTTTATTCACAGTGGTTTGTATGGTGCTGTGTTTTGGATTTGCGACCAAACCAGTGCTGACAACACACGGATCTGTGGGGAAAAGGGAGGAACGGCCATTGGCATCAGTTAGCTAAGAGGACTGGTGGATGATGATTAATTACCAAGTAATGAACAACAAGCAAAGCGCAACAGCTCAAAGTGTTTAGAAGGTAAAGAGCATTATGGCAAAATTGTGAGTACTTTGGGATGTTTGGCAGGAAAACTTTCATCACGTGAACAGAGAAGGGTCCCAGACAACTCCCAGACCAGAGTTATGATGAAACTCTTTACTAATGGGTTAAAACCTCTGATTTACACATGCCATTTGCACAGAGCACTCTACCTTTACAAAGAGAAGAGAATGGGCCAGGAAAAACATCCCTATAGCGGAGACAGGCTTCTAGCAGACAGCTCTGCTCACCCGAGAAGCTGCCCCCCATACTGAGGAAAGGAGAAGGGGACCTTTGAGGTTTTGGAAGCTCTGGGAGAAACATCTGGCCAAGAAAGCTCTCAGTCAAGGGGAGCAAGCTGCACGTGAAAGTTTACTGTACATATGGACTCCTGGAAATAGAGGTCTTGGAAAGATGGACCTTCTTTTTGACCCACTGTAATAGCTCTGATGTTTTACATCTCCAGTGCACTTTCACAATAATATTTCCTTCTCTGACGTCCAGATTGGAAGTATCAGAGTATCTCATGGTCTTCAGCTCATCTAGATCACAGCTCTGTGCCCAGTTGCACATATAAGACAGGTACGACAGCCACGATCACACAGGAAGTTTGGGACAGGGAAGACTTGGTCCCATCTCCCAGGATCTTTGGCCCAGTGAGTGTTTCTTTGTTCCAGGTGAGATGGAGTAAATTTAGCAGACTTGAAACAGGCTCATGAAGCAATATCTCCTGACCTCCAGGTCAGGGCAATTACCTGGATGTGGATGTTTCCATTCTGAGTCAAGTAGTGAGAAGACATGATATGTGGATATGAGGTTTCTGCAGATACATTAACTTTTCAGAGATGCCTTAGCCCTTCTGAATCTGACACGGTGCTTTTATTAAATGGGAAATTAAATAAATTTCTTACAAGTGGAACAAAACTTTGTGTTCGAATTCAGACAATATTGCCAAATATTCTGCGTCCTCAATTTTGAGGTCAAACCCTAATTTTTGTGTATTCTATGAAAGTTACTTGTGAGTCAGTAACTAATGTGGAAGATCACTCCCAGCATCTCATTGCTAGTGTCTGGCTGCTCTGTGCAGCTCTCCTGACAGCGAGAGGACACGAGTGCTGTTTAACTGGTCAGTCAATCTGCTGGAGTGGAGCACATCAGCAGCACCACCCTGCTTAATTGGATCCTGCAGCTCCACTGACACAGAGCAGACCCCGAATCCTTTATTCATGAGAAGCTGTGCTTGAATTTTGCCTGAGGGATGAATGAGGACAGCAGCTGGTGGGTAGATAATGACACGTACACTCGTGACTTACGAGCGGTAAAATAAGCAGAAGAACATTTTTCTAACATGACCACAAATAATAATGCCTTTTACAGCACACAGTGAGAGGTGGCTTCAGTCCCAGGGACTGGAAATGCTCCCACCGTCTGATAAATGAGGGGAGGTAGCATTACTCTTAGTGCTGTCAAATTTAATGTAAAGCTACACTGGAGCCCACGGCTGCTTTCCGTCCCCTCCTCCGTGCCCCCTCCTCTCGGAGGAGAAGCAAGAGTCCTAGCGCCGCGTAAGACGCACTGGTTCATCTCTCGATGCATTTCTGGAAGGTGTTCCGGCACTGCGGTGATAAATGCACCATGAGAAACGATACGGCGCAGCGCAGAACGCGCTGTTATCGCTGTATTTGGTACGACACCCGTGCTGCGGTGGCACTCAGACCCCTCGCGACTGGAAACCGAACACCGTTAGAGAGAGGCAGATGGACAAGGGGAAGAGGAGAATCTCCGTGGAGCTGTGGCTGGGGCTGCGTTGCTCAGTGGCCGGTCCCTGGGGCAGCGGGGCCGCAGAGCTCACCCTGCGCGGCCGAGCCGGTCCGCAGCACACGCGCGAGCTGAGCACCCCAAGACCCCGCGGCGCAGGGCCAGCCTGGAGCAAGCGCGGCCTCCCCTCCCAGCTGTTCACCCCGCCAGAGCTTCACCCCGGCCAGGGGCCAGCGCCGGCGGGGAGCCCGGGAAGGAGCGCCGCCCTTCGTCCTGAGCGGAACCATGCTGTGTGGGCCGCACTGACATAAAATAAACCTTTCTTTTTGACGCCCTACTCAAACTGCTTTTTTTCCCCCAAAGTTTAAGTGTTTTAGAAGTTCAAACAAGCCATTTTTTCTGACAAGTTGCTGCTTTACAATGTTATCTTTTTAAAAAATTCTGCATTTGATTTTTGCATAGACTCTCATGCTGGAACTTTTTAAAATGTCATTTCTAGCGTTACATGTTGGATAGAAAATGTTATTCAAATTCAGATACATTTCATGTGCACGTGGACATTTATTGTCAGAGTGGAAAGAAAACATTTTCTTGGAAATTTATACAAGTTATGAACGTCATGTTTATATTTAATGGCTTTCTAGCATTGCATCGTGAGAAAACATTATATATATGCGAAATAAAAAACATTTCTAAAGGCATTGTATAACCTTCTGGATTTATCTTCCTCTATTTACTACCTGGCTCTGAGGTTCTATTAAGGGGGCAGCAATCTTGTCCTGAAGACAGCGTGTCATTTGTTAGATCTGTGTTCGCTACCTTCCTCTAAATGGGCTCAGAAGATCCACAAATGGGAAAAAAAAGACAATAAAGAGAAACAACGCAGAAACAGCGGTTAATCTCAAAGTGATTTTTTTTTCCCCAGGTTAATCCCCCTGCTTAGGCACAAGCTATTCCCCTGAGGAAACCTGTCCCGCTTCGCGGCCGCGCTCGGTGGGTGCAGCGCTCGGGAGGCACCACGAAGGTCCCTCTCACCTCCCTCCAGCAAGCACAGCCCTTCCTCCCCACAGCGCACGACCTAGGGTGGGGTGGTCCCTCAGGAACTTGGTCTGCACCTCTGGGAACACCAAAAAGGACACCGCCTTTGAGCCTCCTCCTGCAAAACTCTCTTCAACATTTTTACAACATGGGTATGAGCAGCCTCTCAGCCCTTCAGCCCTTTTGCCTGCTCAGCAGTTTTCCAGCTTCCTCCACTTTCTGTCTTTGCACCTGATTCTTGGGAGGGTAAATGACTCCTTCTGCACGAGTCATCAACACCAGGATGATGCAAAGGCAGATTTTGGCAGTTATGACTCTGCTCCACCACACCAGTACCCAACAAGAGCCTTGGAACCATCTCTAGGCCACCTATGAGCTTCAATCATAACAATTTGTAACTGATTAATGAGATTTTAGATTTGATGTAGCATCATATATCAAAGCTTTATGCAGATAAATTAAAGATCCTGCAGTATGCCTTATTATGGGATAGGAACATGTCCAACTCTAGTTTATGCCTAGTGGCTTGACACAGATGTGGACCAGCGAAACAGGAGCTCATCACTCTCCTGGCAATAGCTGTGACATTCCCTAATTAATTACAGAGCATGTGCAGGCACAGATACGGCACAGGACGTACGCTGGGCCAGGAACGAAGCTCTGCCAGCATGGTCCTTGCTGCAAGCAAAGCGGATGTTTGCCATTAGCCTGAACTTCACATTAAAGATTGTTTCCTGTGAAAACATTTTAAGACAACACTTTCAACAATAGGATGGAGCTAAAAAGTAAATCGACAGGGTTTCTGGCAAGCCAGGAAGGGAGAGGATCTGTGCAACCTGGATGGCACATCAGAATTCGACTGCATTTTTTTCTGCAGTCCTAATTTTTTCTTCTCATGCAAAACATCAGTGAAATTCCAGTGTTCAGTTTACCATTTGTGAGCCCATCTCTGTCCACCGAGCAGCCGGCAACCATTGGCTGGCCCCTGTTTACAACAGCAGAGAGACGTGGTCCGGCAGGAAGGGGACCAGATGCTGCACCCCTGCCAGAATGGGCAGATGCAGGGAGGCAAGCAGGATTTCTCTGGGAGCAGAGGAGAAGCCATGGCTTTGTGGGACAGTGTTGGCCAACGTGAACTCGGAGGGTCCATCGACACACAGCTCCATGACCACACACCATTCCCATTCCACTGTGCCTGTATCTGATGTAAACTGGGGATGTGCTTCACTGGAGCTTTGTCTGGAGGAAAGCAGGCACTCGTAGGAGGCCAGAGGCAGCTGGCTGCAGGGTGGAGCTGCTGGGGGTCCAGCCTTTGCTCTCACAGCCATTCCCGCACCACGGACCAGCTCCTATTAATTTCACTTTCCAGGTGTTGTGATTGATTTGGCGACAGGAGATACAGAGCTTCCTCCCTTCTTCCCGTAAGCTGCTGCTCCGCAGGACTCGCACTCTGATCGCAGTCAGCTGCATCTTTCAAATCAATAAGGCAGGCCATGGCGTGTGAGCGTGGGGAACTTTCCCCACCACATCCGCACACAGCCAGCCATCATCGTTAGTACTGCCAAGCAAAGCCAGTGCAGCTTGTCCCCCAGTCCCTGCCAGATTGTCTGCTTTTCCCATTACCTGCCTCATCATTTTCGTAGTGTTTCTAAGAGTTACATTCAGTGTTTGATTTATTTGCTGTTTGTTTAATAACAAATGATTATGTGTCCACTCCCGGTGATTTATAACGATGAATCACCTTCTCCCTGAAAATCCTCGCATGGTGTGTGCAGCCCTCCACATTTATAAATCTGAAATGTTATTCTGGGCTTGGCAGGCCAGCTCCTGGTTGTCAAGCCACAGCCGTGGACGTCAGAAAACCCAGCAAGAGAAAACATAAATGGCGTGGGCTTTGCTAATTGGGGAATCTGCCAGAGGACCTGACGTGGCCGGGTGAATCAGCATCTGCAAGGGGACAGCTGATCCATCCCTCTGCTAGAAGACACAGTTTGTGTTCAGAAGCCTTTGAACATTCTCCTCTCTTAACACCAGTACATCTGCAGCCTTTCGCTTTCCTTCCGTCCGGGTGGCACGGGATCCTTTCTGCACCTCTAATCCAAGAAATGCACGGGGACCTGTCCCGGTTCCAGCTAAGAGAGGGTTAATTCCCACTGGAGCTGGGAGAGGAGCTGGGCTGGTGGCCCTGGGGCTGGTGGCCTGTGGCTGGGATAGGTTCCTCATTAGCCCACAGCTGGGACAGCTAATTACCCAAATGAGCCCCAGGGCTGGGCCATTCCAGGGCCATCCTGCTCAGGGGATAAAGTGGGGCTGGGGCTGAGGGGCAGGTTTGGCTGCTGGGGAGGGAGCTGGCCACCGGGATCCCCCTGAGCTGCTGTGCTGTGAGTTATGTGCTTATTGATATTCTGTTATTTGTTGGTTTGGTTTTTCCTATCTGTTTTCTTTTATTCTGTTGTTATCTTAAATGGTTTTTACCCCGATCTATGTTTTGCCTTCTTTTCTTTCCTGATTCTCCTCCCTGTCCCACTGTGGGGGGTGAGTGAGTGACTGTGTGGTATTTTAGCTGCAGAGCGGGGCTAAACTATGACAGGACCAAAGAGTTTGATTACATCAGTGCAGCCTTTATTTCCAGTATCTTTATGTTGTTCCTACATGGGCTGCTTCATCTGCTTGCATGATCCTACTACAGATGATTCCTAATCTGTATCATCTCCGTAGAAAAATGTGATAGATCCTACAGTAAACACAGCTGGGCACCTCTGCATTTCTGAAAGTCTGGCACTGCTGGGCAAATGGCAGCAACAGCAAACCCAGCACCTGCCTGGAGAATGACGCTGCCCCAGGCCAGACCGGCGTGGGTGTTGGTGACCAACCTCCGAGGTGTCCGTGCACCGGCTGGGCTGGCGCTGCCCTCCGGCAGAGCCACGCGTGGCTGCACTGTGCGGGATGCCAAGTGTCGAGGCTTTCGTTGTAGCATGGGGCCCTGCTCCCAGTGCCCACAGGTGCACCGGGCAGGGCAACAGCTCCAGTCTTCCCTTTTCTCAACTAACGTGAACGTTAATGTGTCCCTGAAAGGCACGATGCACCCGCTTTATTCCAACTGATAAACACAGGCACAGTTGTTAGAGATTCAAGTTGCTTTTTTTCCTCCTGGCTTGAAGCATTAGCAGAGTATTCGAAGAGCGTGTTTAATCCAACCAGCACGCAGTCTCGAGAGAACCAAGGCTTCGGCTTTAATTCTCCGCCGATGCTTCCCTGAGCCCGTAAAGCACCGAGACTTCTGACGCAGCACGGAGACCAGAGCTTTGATATTTGAAAAGTGTTTGCAGGGCGAACCAGGGATGAAACGATTAACCAGTCCGCACACCCAAGGCAGAACAAGCCGTGCCGTGGCCCTCGCTGCCTGGCGAAGCCGAGGGGCTGACACGCTGCCCTGCGAGCGCGCTGGCGTGGGAGGCGAGGCGCTGGGCTGCGGGTGGTGCTGGCACACGGGCGCTGGTTCCCCCAGCAGTTCCATTGCATGACACTGCCTTTCTGTGAAGTTGCATGCTGAATGGCATCTGTTCTTTCATCTCAGAAAATATAAACCTACGGGGAATAGTTAATTACCGGCACTGGTAATGAATTAGCCTTGTGCATTGCTTTTCATTTTGGGTGGAGCTGGGATGATAAATGGTACATTTGAACCTGCAAATCCATTACAACTAATAGAATTGTAAATGCTTTCTCTCTCTATTATTCTGTACCCAATGTCCCACTCACAAACAGCACCTAAACCTAATTTATTTTCACCACGGTGGCAATTTTTACTATTGGAGCAGTCGCAAGTGTCCAGGCTTATTGCAGCATCCTTATTTACATTTATTTGTGTGCTAGTTAAAATGCTCGCTGTGTTCTTTGGAAAAAACTCCACCATCCTAAATCACGTTTTATCTGAGGACTTTTAGCAGCTATTTTAATTACAAGTTCTCACGACAACACCTGTAGAGCAGTGGTCCTTGCATCACCCTTATGCCAGTGCTGTCAGCAGAAGGAAGGAACAGGTTCAAGTATATTTGGAGTAGGCTCAAAATTAGCAAGAACAGCATGGGATGACAGTGTGGGTAACTCAAGGGGAGAGAAACGCAATTTGGAAAGGAAAATACAACGGTGGTGTGGAGAGAAGGCAGGGTTATAGCAAAGAGCCAGCACAGAAGAGGAAGGGATCTGAGGTGCTTAGACTGGAGGGCTCTGGGACGTGAGACCCTCTGGGACCTGGATGGGCTCTGGTAGGCTGCAGCTGAAATCCATTTGTGTGGCATTAATCACTTTCTTTAACTGTTACAAAAAAAATCAGGTTGTCATCAACAATTTGGCCTGAATGTTATTGCTGACAGCTTTTCCTACAACTTCCCCTGAAAGCCCGGAGTGAAGTCACACTCCCTCTTCCACACAAACCAGAGCTGTTGTGTTTATTACCCAAGTCATACTGGATTAATTTCTTGTCATGTCTTGTTAGAAATTCTTCCTTAACCAAGGCTTGTTATTTCCCCTGACTCAGTTTTAGTGCTGGAGATGTACACGATGCTGTTCCTGCTTTATTTCTGTTCTCAGGCTAAAAAGACTCATATACTTAAAAATGACTTGCTAATTTCGCAGAATAATAAATATCTGTGAAGAATGCTGAGTATCCTTGCTGGGTTGATTTTTGAACGTGTTAGTGCTGGCTTAACACATGCTTAGCCACCGTGGCTCTCTGAGAGCCTAAAATGACTTTGCTTCGGTCGCTGTTTTTGTGGCTGGCATCGCGGTGTGATCACCGCTCCACATCCCTGGCCCCTCGCAGAAAAATGTGCAAAACCTCAGGTTGAAGAATTCCTGAAAAATGAGAACAACAATGCACGATGGATAAAAACACAGAAAAATAAATGTTTTGTGCCGTTAGCGATTGCGCTTCAGGAGGAAATACGAGGCTGAGGCAGAGGAGATGGATATTCTGGGGACCAAAGATAAAGGCTGCGGCGCGGGGACTGCAGCCATTGGCATTCCAGGCAGCCGCGCGCTCTGCTCCGGATCCCAGGCCGCGTGCTGAACCCTTCCCGCAGCGCAACGCTCGCCCTATTAACCTCCTCTCTGCTGCGGAAATGTCACTCGCAATTGAAATTCAGAGGGAAGATGACACATCACCTGTTATTCCTTAGCGTTCTGGAAACACGTTTGTGTCAAAGATCAAGTATTCCACTGTAGAACTATTTTTTAGAGATAATGTTTCCCTGAGGAATAGTTAAACCAGAGGCTTTTAACGGAAACATATTTATAATAACAAAAAACCTGTCTGCTGGTTTTTAACATCACAGCAGAAGTGGGAAGCAAGAGGAAAAAAGTGTTGAAATGTTAAAAGAAGGACATGCACAGCCGGTTCTTGGTCTGAAAGAGAACTGCGGTCATGCAGATGAGAAGGAAGAATAACTTCATTTTTAGGAAGCCCACCCTGACAAGCTGATCCTGAGAACACATTTTTGGGGAATTATGTCATAATTTTACTTCTATGGAGGGAAATTATCATAAGGCGATGGTTAATTTAGATTTAGACCTGAACTTGGAGCTGATGTCTCTGAATAAAAATGATTAACATTGAAATTGGTCCAATACCACCTCCTGCACACCAGCGCATGTGGCGGACCAAGCTGGAGGTTTACTGGTCCTGGTGTGGCACATACAGGGACCATGCTTCTCCTGCCTGTGGCTTTCTGAGTCGGGGCAAGGTGGGCATGGTGAGCCCGGTGCGGGGGGATGATCTGGCGTGCCTGGGCATGGCAAGGTGGCAGCATCCCTGCCCAGCCAGGGACCATGGAAGGCAGGGCTCAGCGGTCCAGATCAGGATGGGGAAATCAAGTTAAAAAGCATCTTTCGTTTGTTGTCTTGTTTCCTGAGGAGCCTTTGTTTTGTTGGATGCTAAGTGGTGTTGATAGTGGTGGGGCTGTACTTTGTCCTCTGTGACAGACAGCTTTCTCCCAGTACAGAGCACATTCCTGCTCCCAGTTGATACGAAAGCAGCCGGCAGTGGCACAGAAAGGCAGGAGCAGGTTCCTTGGTCCACCTGGGCTCACAGGGACAGCCCGCATCCCACTGAGCAGCAGGCTGGAGAGGGTCAAGAAGAGACCATGGAGATGGTCAGAGGGCTGGAGCACCTGTCTTGTTGAGGACAGGCTGAGAGAGTTGGGGCTGTTCAGCCTGGAGAACAGAAAGCTCTGGGGAGGCCTTCCAGTGCCTAAAGGGAGCTGATAGGAAAGATGGAGAGAAACTCTTCAGCAGGGCCTGCTGTGATAGGACAAGGGGTAATGGTTTCAAAATAGAAGGAGGCACATTCAGACTGGATATAAGGAAATTATTTTTTTTTTACACTGAGGGTGGTGGATGGCCTAGCATTGCCCAGAGAGGTGGTAGATGCCTCATCCCTGGAAACATTCCAGGCCAGGTTGGCCGGGGCTCTGAGCAACCTGATCCGGTTGGAGATGTCCCTGCTCCTTGCAGGCAGAGGCAGTGAACTTGTTCTGCCTGCAATTAATTTAATTTATGTAACATTAATAAATTCTCTTGGGCGCCATTGTAAAGCGTAAACTTTCCTTTCCCATGTGAAAGCTGAAGTTGAGGTCTTAGAGGAGAGGTCCACGAAGAACCAAGAAAGTGGAGAACAGACTCCACCAGCGGCTTGGTCTGTCTCTGTCCCGGTCCTGGCGCGTGGGCTGTGACACATTCCCTGGGGCTGAGGTGCCAGCGCATGGGAGTTGGAGGAAAAAGTTACTGCGATATCCAGAAAATTAGATGTAGCTGCCCTTGCCTGTACTGCTGCTCTTCGTACGAGTTTACATCAGCTGGGGTAAGGCAAGATGCCCTGCTCTCGGGTTTTAAGAGGTTTCTCCCGGCCCCCTCCCCAGTTTGATGGAGACGTAAGGTACCAGTGCGCTGACTGAGAGTGAAAGAGAACTGAACTCTGAGCACCTGATGGGGAGCGTTAACACTTTGGTAGCACTGGATATCACTCAATTTTCCGTATGCGCAGCGACTGAAAGAGCTGAGGAAAAGCCAGCACAGCGACGTCCCCAGGTGAGGAGGGGCTGTGTCAGAGGTGCAGCTCGTCCCAGCCCGGGCGCTGCGCTAATGCATCTCACTTACAGCTCTTATCGGGCTCTTCCTGCGTGCACATTTGTCTCGGTCGTGAAGGTTTTCCCAGGTCAGCTCAAGTTTAAGCTCACGGTGCGTGCACACTTGGCTTGGCAAAAGATAATTATGCCCCCGTGGCTGCTTTTCGTTCCTTTCGAAATGTCACGGGTGGCTTTGCGGTGCCAAGCTGCCTGTTAACGCTGTGTTTCAGGGCTATCCGTCTTTGGGTGACAGCTACTGAAATCCCCTCTCGTGGGTGGATATTTGGCAGTTTGGGGGTGATTCACCTTCTGAGTCGTCATTGCCCTGGTGCTTTATGGCAGACTTTCCCCTCGGCAAGCTGCGAACTCGGTGCCATGCCCTGGGCTGGTGGCGGTCCCCGTCCCGTGCCTTGCCTGGCTCTGGTGCGCTGGGCTCCTCCATCCTCCCAGAAAAGGCCCAGCACAGCATGCACCTCCCATGGGCTCTGCTTCCTTCCCCTGAGGCTTCTTTTCAAACTCTTCCTTTGGCATGTTGGTGCCACAAAGTCCAGGGAGCCGATGGAGCAAGTGTGGAGTTTCTTCCCACGTTGAGAACGCTGCAGTCTGCAGAGTCAGCCCATGAACAGGGGAAAAGCACTTGGGGCAGCCACACGCCTCAAGGAGCTGCAGGAAATGTTATGGCTTTCACTGTTTGCTTCTGTCAAAAAAGGCGTTTGTTTGGGTTTTTTTTCCGTCTTTGAAGAATTCAGAATTTGCATGCATTGACATGGAGCTGCCCGCTTCAGGGCTGGACCTTTCCCTGATGCTGTTGCCTGCAGCATCTCCGACTGTGTGATACGGGCCATGAAATGGTGAAAGTCTGCAGAATAATCTGTGTTGCTGGTGAAAACCACTTGTTCTCCATTGGTAAAAAATATAAATTAAACCAGCCCCTTAGCAGCTCACAGGAATGCACACAGCTACTCAGGAAGCTCTACAAGTTTATTTAATTTTTTGTAGATTCAGAAGTGAATGGTATTCCTCCAGCTTTTGAAGTGTGATTTCTCCCTTCCTTTCTTTTCCCAAGTTCAGTAAAAGAAATAGCTCAAAGGATTTGCCTCATAAATTTTTTTCTATTTTCTTTTTTTTCCCCGTCAATCTGAAGCAATTAAAACTGAGACAGGAAAAAAAAACATGAATAAATAAAAGAAAAAAAAAGAAATCTTGTTATTGGGCAGAATTATAAATCCCAATGGGAATAGAGTAGAATGGGAAGAAATCAAAAGGAATGCAAATTCCACATTTGTCTTTGGTTCATTTTCACAAATGGAAGATAAGCTCAGGTCGGAATTGCAGCCGCAGCCCCTGCCTGGTTTCCCAGTGGATACAGCCGTCGGAGCCGGTCTGCGATGGAGGTTTCAGCGGAGGACAAACCTGAGTGCAGCAGGCAGCTCCACCGCAGGCCGTTGCCCGGGCTCTGCGGGATGCAGACGATGCCTAAAGGACCACACTTGCCGTCCCTTTGCCCTCATCCCATCGATCCACACAATTCCCCTGTTCCCAGTGTCCCCACGGTCTCTGGCCAGCAGCAGGGCCATTTTGCAGGTACGATGTCTTCTAGAAAGACCCTTTCTTTGCCTAACTGTTGCCACGGGCACATGTAAACACATCAGAGTGCGGGTCCCCACTCATCCTTGTTCCTGGGATGCAGTGATGGGCAGGGGGACAAATCCTGTCTCCATCAGCAGGGACTGTTGGATTAGGGAGTGTTTAGGGACGGGGGTGAACATCCAGCTGGGAAATTTGACCTGCCTAGAGACTGAGCTCAGTCTGCCCTTGGTTTGTGGCATGTTTTATTACTTCACTGTCATTTCTCCAAAAAGATAGACTTTTGTTCCAATTACCCTGAAAGAGGTCATCGTCGCTAAACCCAATAAACCAGAACAGGCACTTTGACCGGATGCAATACATACTTTGAAGTCTGTACGCTGTTTCACTAACAGTTTCTTAAGCCTGTACACTGTTTCACTGGACTGGGGGGCTCTCCGGCGTGCCCACTCCACACGTACGGGCTTTCTGTGCTGGTCAGAGATCTGCACGTGGGGGGCTGCTGCCTGCTCTGACACCAAACAAAGGGTTACCTCTCCAGAAACACACAGCCCCCCCCACTCTGAGGAACCACCGTGTTTTTAAGGAACGCACACAGCAAACTCTGGGCACAACGCTTGCCTTTGTGCTCGCAAATTGAAAGCCCTGGGTCCAGGCTACAAACCCTCTTGCCCTCTGCACTGTCAGCTGGGCTTTTCCTTTGCCCCGATCCCAATCCCAAACCGTGCCTGGGGTTTCTGGAACAGTGCTAGCTGGCACGTGCCAAACTCAGGCTGGGGACCCATACCAGGAAAGCAATTAATTGTTTTAACAGAAAACAATTATTTTTACTTTGGACTTTCACAAGTGTTTTGTTTGATGGGGCAACCGAGGTGCATACCAGTTTAAGATTCATAACATTTGTGCAAAATAGCATCACGTCCATAACCGTGGCAGTATTCAATCCGTTATACGCACAGGTCAGCTGAATAACTTCATGTCTATTCGGCTTGCATTGAACAAGTAGTGACCGTTTGAAGCAAGGATATGAAATATTTGAAATTACTGCTGTCGGGAAATTAACGACAAGTTTTCCTACACCATTTCAGCGGCTATGTGACTTCTGTTCTACATTTCACTCATAAAGGTTCTTGAATTTAATAGCAAAAAAAAAGAAAAGGCAGAACAGGTAATGTAGGGATGAAGGTGATTGTATGAATCTGATTTAGGATAATCATCTAAGAGAAACGGATCCTTTAATTGTGCAGCACGATTTTATTGTTGCCTACTGAAATTGGCTTCTTCTCAGTCACTTTAGCCCTTAGAAAGTTTGAACAGATGGCATATCTTGCTCTAACTGTACATCTAATTTAGTTTCCATGACTTTTTGATTATGTATATTTGAATTAATGGGCTTCTCTGTGTTTGTTACATCATCAGGTTAATGGTGTTTAAAAGATGGTCGTATGTATCAATTCTCCGTTGGTCAAGAGTCCAAAATAAATGAAACTTACTACGAAAAAATGGTGCTGAACAGTGAAATAACTCCACTAGGGATAGACAGAGTTATCTTTGCTAAATTAGGCACAACTGTACCAAAGGAAGTCAATGGTGACTGGAGGAGTGATTAATCTCTGTATCACATATGTCATTATTGCATCAATATCATAGGAAATCAACGCTCTTTGAATCCTCAGAAAAAAATCTGAAGTCAGATATTGGTTTTTAGACGTTACAGAAATAAGGAGTCTACCTTCTTGTTTTCCTTTTGAAGATAAGATTCTTAGACAAGAAGTTTTTTTACCCATCATGTGCAAGGACTTGCTTTGGCTGCAAGTATGTTTTCTGGCTCACATGGCTTTGAAATGAGGATGGTATAAAATACTGAGATGCAGCATGGGAATACTTGAAGCTTTTTGCATCTTCCCAAGGTCCAAATGCTCTGTTTATTTGCTGGAGTTGGTCAGACTGCAAAATGTTGTTCCTGAACATCTGCTCCAGCCCAGGCAGCTGTTGCGTTTGAGCCTGCCCATCTCTTGTTCTGTGCCGCAGTCACAAACACCCATAAAACCAGGTCTGTCTTCCCAGAAGTGCCTAAGGACAGGATTATTCGTATGCAAATGCCCATCCATATCTGCATGCAAACAAGGCGTTTTGTCGTTAATGAGTGTTCTTTTACATTATTTTTGCTGCAACTTAGACGCAGGGTTGAAGAAACACAACCGTGTGCCTAAGCACATATCAACAGCAGTGAGCGGTTTGCGTAGCGCCGAACAGCTGTCAGGAGCAAATTTCATTCAACTGCTTGATTTTTGTTGTTTTTTCCCCAGGTTTTAAGGCTGTTTTATCTCTCTACATTTCTACATATGTCACAGAGAATTTCAATCAGTCATCTCACAATGGTTATGCAGTAACACATTTAACTGATACAAAAATTCTCCGTTCACAGGGTCTGCAGGCTCAGAGCTTTCACAGTCTGAGGTATTTGAGGGAGCAGGTTATTTCATTTTATGTGGAGGGAAAAAAAAAAAAAAGGAAAGATTCTTTCTTTCCTTTTTGGCCAGTCTGGCACGATTCCTTTAGCAAAGTGGAGACCTATAGGTCAGTGACACCACAGCCCAGAAGAAGCATTTAAAGGTTAAAGGTTTCAAGGAGCCTTTCAATCATTGAAGCTTTCTCTCTCTTCAGTAGACAACTGAGAGCCACCGTCTCACAGCACAAAGAACTGTGTCTCGGACAGGAGTCCTGGTGCTCTGCAGCCCGTTGCGTCCCACCAGCTTGCTCGGCAGCACTCCTGCTTGCGCATCCTCTCCCAGAGAACTGGGGTTTGGCTGGGGAGCAGGAAGCCTTTGTGGATCAGGGCTAGGTTGGCCGGGGCTCTGAGCAACCTGTTCTGGTTGGAGATGTCCCTGCTCCTTGCAGGGGGGTTGGACTGGATGAGCTTTGAAGGTCCCTTCCCACCCAAACTGTCCTGTGATTCTGTCAGCATCCTCTGACCAGGTGAAATTTTGTCATAAAAAAACCCCTATCCAATGTTCCTGTACTGTGCTCCAAAAGCACTCCGTGGCATCACCCTCGTAGTGTTCTACCACCCTCCTTTTGTGCCTTTGGCAATTTGATCACCAAACACCTTGTGTCCTCTGTGGATAGAAAACAGAGGGATTGCTTTAGTCCTCTTTCGGTAACACTGCCAGAAGCGAGGACCACTCGCTCATCCTCGTGTGCTGGCTCTTGAGGCCCTTATCAGCCGAGGCGGAGGCTGGGAAGAGAGAAATACTCGGGAACGTAGAACAAATCTGTAAATTCTCCAGTGTAACTGGACAGATTTCCCACGTTTGCCTTGGAAAGTTCAAAAAAGCCATTAGCTTTTCTTTTTTCCTTTTTTTTTCCCCAATAAAAAGCTGTTAATTTTCTTTTAAAAGGTTAAACTCTAAATGGGGAAAAAAGGTTTGAAATATTTCCAGATGCTGGGGCTGCTCTGTAACCCTGTAGCCTGGAGAAATGTCGCAGATCAGAAATGTTTCTTCAGTTCGTTTTAAATAAAAGCAGAATGGTAGCACTCTGATTTTACCTGCAATATACCGCGGGCTTTCTGAGACAGCTTTTTCGCGGATACTATATAAATTCAGGATGTGTGCACATTATTATCAAAGTTTTACAGATATTGTCTAACAAATAAAAGTAGCAAGGAAAACATAATAAAAATAAGCTATTACAGTAAGTAATTAATGTTTCCATAAAATTAACCTTTCAATGTGAATTAGCTAAAGATTTAATTTTACAACATCTCCTATAAATAAGGTGAAAATTGGGATATAGCTAACAGTGACTCTGCACTACTTTTCTTTCTTATTTTGCATTTAAAAAAAAAAAGCAAAAAACAGTGTTTCTTAGAACGTAAATGGCAGAGTGTGTTACGGACAGAGTCATTGCAATGACTCTGTGGACTGGACCACCATCGCGAAGGTGCTGGACAAAGGCACCCAGTTTGCCACGGGTGGTTTTCTCACGTCCTTTTCCTGCGGAGCCACAGGACCAAGGGCGTGTTTCTGGGCAGCTTCCCAGCCTTCAGCATGTCTTCTGCAGAGTGGCCAACCCCAGCACTCAGGCAGGGCCACCGAGGCCACCAGCACCCCAGGGGCTCTGGCTCACCCAAGAAACCCCCTGAGGGCAGGACTCTGCCTCTGGAAGCTGCTGTGACGGCTCAGACAGTCCCGATGAACATCTGCTCATGAGTGCAAGGAAATTCCACTGCTCCACGGACATCTATAACTGCAATCCCTTCAACATACTTTTCTAATAATACCACATAAAACAGGCCAGAAAAGATAGTCCTTGTGCACATCACGTTTGACATCACTTGTCACAGGTGTGATGGGATCCATTCCAACTTTTCTCTCCCAAATACGACATCTCCAAATTGGTAGGATTTCTTTCAGCCAGGTAAATCTCAAAGAAGCTCCAGGATTATCTTCTCATTATGCAGGAGATTTCCATCAGCTCAGTGAAAGCACTACAGAATTAGAAATTTTGCTCTCGACGTTTGTCCCGAGGCTGCTGCATGGAGCCGCCTGGCAATGCAGCGGTTGGCCGAGCGGCAGCAGAAGCATCCCAGCTGCCTGCTCCCTGCTTTGGTGCTTATGCTCAGGGAAACCAAGGGGGTTTGGGATACAGGGAAAGGGAATTTCTCTACTGTTTCAAATTGCTCCCTTGGGTGTTCCATGGGATACCTCTCTTTGTAAGTCTCCTGCACATAAAACAGACAGATACGTAATTACATAGGTGGGTAGATTGGACTGGATGACCTTTAAAGGTCCCTCCCAACCCAAACTATTCTGTGATTCTAAGTACATAGCTAGACAGACAGGCAGATGATAAAACAGCTGAGTTACACAGTCCTACTCTTTCATCTACAAGGAAACAATATCTATAAATCAACCCATCGCAACCCGATGAGTTCAATAATTTTCCTTCCTGTTTCCATCAAACAATAGCCAAAGAAACACTTTTTTTTTTTTTTTCCAGAAAATATATGAAAAAGATTCCATACCTGCTTACCCCAGGACCCATGGAGCACAGGAACTTTGTACGGTTTTACCTGCCTCGTTCATAGTGGCAGTTAAACCACGCCTCATTAACATCGCTTAACTTGGGGGCAGTATTGGAGACCCTTTCTCTTTAGGAACTTTACAGCAATATACAAGTACATATGCACACAAGTACGAGGGAGAGGTGGGCAGGTTACCCTTTTATTTGGTACCCTGTGTTTACAGGCTCTCACCATTTGGCTGAAGCAGGGAATGCTGATGCTGCACCTGACCGGGTGTTTCCTCAAACAGCTCTCAGTCCCAGCAACTCCTGTCTGTCTTTCGCTCCTTTGTTAGCCTTTGTGGTTAGCTTTCTACCCTTACACTAGCGTGACTATCCTAACAAATATAAGCAACAGAGCCTAGGTCTTTCCTGTATGGCCTGAAAGTGATGGAATAAAGTTAACTGTATGTTTCTGGCGCTCTTTCTCAGTGTTGAGCAGTGGGTATCTGTTGCTCTCCATCTAGAAGAGGAGTAGCGGTGCCACTGCACAATGATTTTATTGCCAGATGAGAAGGTGTCCATACAATAAAGCATCCCATCAATAACAGCACAGATGCCATGTGTACTGAATGCATGAAGGAAGTTGTGGTGATGGGCAGGCACATGCAGATCTTTGGGCAGCACGTGCTGGTCACTGGGCACCACGGCCCCGTCGCCATCCAGCCACCAGTATCACCACTGCAGCCGTGCTGCACTCACCCCTTCAAAAGTACTGGTTAAAAAAACAGGCCAGGAAGAGCAAAAACCCACCTTTGGGCACGCCTTTGATCGGCGGGCTGGCTGGCACCCGGAGCTGCGGGGCTGCGCTGACCGAATTATCTTGCCTTAAAGCGTTTTTGCATTTTGATGCTAATGAATTATGAAACCCATAATTAGTCTCTATCATTCATCATTAAGTCTGTCATTTAGCCTTTAAATGGAAAGGTTCTATTTGTTGTATATGCTATTTGCGTAATGAGTATTTATCTTTATTTGATTATAATTATCTTATCTGGAAGGTGCCCCTCTGTTAAGGCACTTGGGAAGCTACGTACGCAATTAAGAAGAGCATGAACTTGCAAATACTGAAAGCAAATCACGAAGAGTAGATAACAGCAGAAGTGGGAAATTTGCTTCAGAAAAAGAAGCTTACAACATAGAAATATGAAGAAAGTTGGTCAGTAGTTGCAGGGTTGCACGGATCAGCGGGCTGGGATGGCAGCCGCGTGCCGCAGAAACCCGGCAGCGGGGTCACGGCCGCAGGCAGAATCTGAGACCAGGAGTCTGATTTACGTGCACTCCCTGTACAACTGAAACCTACGCTGTACCGCTTCCGGTTTCCTCCACCACAGTAATAAACCTGAGAAAATGTCTTAAAAACTGTACAATGAAAGTCTGCTTTCAGTTCGGGTGTGTTTGCCTTGAAGGGGGAAGGAAGAAGGAGCTCCAGCTGGAAAGGGTTTCACCCCATCCTTTCCTAAGCGGGCAGTTTCAGCTCCAGGCGATGCTGCAGAGCTGCCGTTTCCCCGGTGTTTTCCCAGCCCTCTGGCAGGGCTGCTCTGAGCAAGGGTGGGCAGCGAGAGCGCGGGTGCTCCCCACGGCTGGGCCAGGCGCCCACTGCTCTTTGGGAGGAAGCTGGGCATCGCAGGAGCTCGCCAGCGATGCTCCCACAAGTGGTTACGCTGGGTTTGTGCTGCCACTGTCTCACAATTTTGACAGTATCCTTCTGTATCATTTTGCCAGCAGCTTGTCCGCCTTACAGCAAAACCATTCCTTCTGCCCACCCCTCCAAAACGTCTATGGGGAAAGGGAAAAAACCCCAACAGTCCCAAAACCAGACAGTCTATTGCAAGTCTTGAGATGAGACGGGAGCAGCGTGACCCATAACCAGGGGCTTTGGCATGCTGCAGTCACCGCCGTGGGGTCCTCTAAGAAGAAACTGCCTGGCCGACAGGACCTTCACCTGATGACAGAGGACTTGATGGCAGCTCTTGTCCTGTATCACGCTTGACAGGCTGTGTTTAGAACAGGCTTATCATCTTAGAGAAAGATCTGTCCTGATTTAGCGATGCCAAGGGGCAGAGTCTCCGACATCTCTGTAGCAGTTTACCCTGTGTTTGATCTACCCTGCTGTTAAAAATGTGTCTGCAATTCTGAACTTGAATTTTGAATAGGTTCTCTTGCCTTTTCCTGCAGGAACCAAGTCCCCTCAACCTCTGCAAAGGTTTCTTTCTGGAAGCACTGAGGCATTCATTCCACGGCCGGTCAGAGTGGGCGTAGAGTGCAGGCTTAGGAGGGCTATAATCAAACAGTATTCCTTTTTGGAGAGACATACTTTACTAACAACACCGTCAGTCCTCCCTCCTGTATAACAGGAACATATTGCTTGCTTGAATTGAAAGATTTTTTTTTTTTTTTCCTGACAACAGATCAGCAAGTAGAAGGAGAAAAGATGTGAAATCCACTCCCGTAATTGCCGTTTGCCTGGAGCCTTCTCGCACGCATGCTTATGGGTAAACTCGGATGCCCCCGTTCCCTGTCAGCACAGATCAGCCTACAGTCCCATTCCCCGTGTACTCACAGCCTGGTCTCCAGCAATAATGGATGAGCGCCGGGTGGAAAGCAGCACCCGCAGCCACCGGCCCCGGCCCTGGGAACGCAGCTCCTCCGCGCTGTGTGGGCTCTCGGCCGTCACTGTGTGCTGGGGGCATGGACAACCAAAACCAGTTGTACTGCCAGCTCCTACAGACTTCAAAAGGAATCCCTGTCAGAACAGCTGGAAAAGAGCTGTTGTGGGGGGATGCGGAACAACCATAGTGAAGAAAGGGAAAGAATAGAAACACCGATAAAAATTGGGAAAAAAAATAGACTGTCCAATTTCCAATCTTCTGACTTCTGGACAGTTAAATCAATAACCAGTATAGGTGACTGCCAGTGAAGAGGCTGAACCACACACAAAAATGAAAACCACAGATTAATTAGAAAAAGAAAAAAAAATAAAGAAATGGCAGTTATATTGACATATCCCAGGTAAACTGTGCTGGTAGTTTTGTCTCTGGAATTTGCAGTATTTTAATGGTTGAGTTTCAATACAACTGCATTTTATGAGGGGAAGAAGTCTGAAGCTTGTGTTGATCAAAAAATTCCTTTCGCCGCCTGAGCTGCTGGGGCGTGTGAGCACCCACGAGAAGCGGGCAGGATGGCACAGAAGCGATGGGTTCACGTCTCGTGACCGTGGCTGGAGAGTTACAGTGTCTCCTGCGGCTTTCCCATAACACTGTGAGGAAACACAGGCTACGCCGTGTGACATCAGGCAAAAAGACTCCTCAAAAAGTACTTTTTGATCACTATGGAAATGTTGGCTATGATGGACCCTGGCTAGGTTGGGGATGAATTTTTAAACTTCCTTTACAGCCGTATCTTCTACCACACAACGCAGCAAAAGGCAACCAGTCCAGAAAAACAAACATGTAAATAAAAGCTGGTGAACTTAGAGGAATTATGAGATGTGACAGCCAAGGTGAGGGGGGTTCCATGGCTGTGGGCACAGCTGTTCAAGCAGAAAAATCAAAGGGTCATTAGAGTCAATAAAAATAGAGAGAATACTGTACAGGAAAGTAGCTTCTTGTTTTCACTTTCCTGTTAATCAAAGTTTCGGGAACTTAAAAAAGCATTTGTAATCGATACAATCGAAGTGATTATTTAAATTAGTTCTACTGTGTTTCCTGGGAAGGGATGTGCTTATCAAAATGAATGTTACCAGTGAAAACAGAGGAAATAGCGGTGTGTGAAATCTTTCTTACATTTCTGTAGAGCTTACCTAGGAGATGGTAGATGAAAGCTGGCTTCGCTCCCCAGGTTTCACACCAGACGGCTTTCAGCTTCAAGGAAAAAAAAAAAAGAGAAGTTAAATAGAAATGTACATACATGTATATGTATTTATAGATGCATATGGCCAAGTACATTCTTAATAGAAACATTCTGAAAAGTGGTCCATATTCTGCTAATACATATTTTAGTATTTTGCTACAGAAAGAGGTCTAATTGCATAACCTAATTCATTTTTACAATCCCATTAGAAACTCTAAGACATATATTTAAAATTAACAATAAAAATCCACCCTTACCCAGGTCATATAGCATTACATTGTGGAGGAAAAAACGTCTAAATAGTATTTCAATAAAAGTAGGAATAAAATGAGAATGAATTTATCTACAGTATTAGAAGGTATTATTTTTTCCATTAGAAAAATATTTTAGGGATATATTCCCTAATGGGATATTAAAAATAATCATAACATAGGAGACAGCTGGAGGAGAGTGCGGGATGTCTCAAAACACACTCTAAAATGGCTTCGTTTTTATGGCTTTGTATTATGTTTTGTACTTCTGTTTGCCAGCTTGTTTTCCTTTCCCCAAACGCAAAAGGAAAACCGTTCATGGAAGGCAAAGTATGAGACGGCTGAGCCCTAAGTATAAAAGAGACCAAACACATTAAATTCCCTTTTACAATGAATTCCATCGTTACTGAAAATAAGTTCAGGTGCCTAAAAATAACGATATGATCATCAAGGGACGTATGGGGTTGACTGACCATGGCCATCTTTACGTCAGTACGGTTATCCAGACCGCAGGCTTCTGTAAGGTTTCACCTCTGCAGGAGCCTTTTGAAAAACCTTAAGAGTGAAATCAGAGATGCAAATCCTTTTTAAACTGAGACCCTCGGGGAATGGCTGTGCTGGCTTTGTGTTTGTGAAAAATCTAACTTCGGAGGCTTTAGCACTAATCCAGATAACTAATTGCGTCACAATTGTTGTGCAGAAAGTCGAATGCAATGCGCAGGATTTAACTAAACAGATGCTTAAGAGGGTGCTTAAGCACCTGAGCATCCTTCTGTTTTCCCGCACAACAGAAAGCTCCACAGATTAATTTCCATAATTGATCATTTTAAGTGTCCGTTTAACTAAGAGATGGTCAGATTTGTTTGAGAGTCCTGGGAAACTTCACTCAGCTGGGGGAAGACGAGCCACGTGCTTTACAGGTGAGAACTTGGTAACTTCCAGAACTGCAAACTGCCAACGCTTGTGCCCGTTCTTTGCTTCTTCCTTACTGACCCGTGCATCCTCCTGGTTTTTCCTTCCACCAGCGCCCCTCCCCACGTTATTTGAGATGCTCATCATCTGGATACCAGCAGTAGAGATTCAGCATAACTCCAGCAAACCCACTTTACACAGCTTTTTACAGAACTACGTATTTCTGAAGGACTAGTGTTCAGCAGTGTCTTCCTGTGGGACACATCCTAGGCGTCTGGGGAAGTCTTCACAAGTCTGGGAGAAAGCTGAGCCTCTTTTTGTCTAAACCTTTCAGAAACGCCGGTGCACGCGGCCAGGAGCTGGTGCTGGCAGCGGGGCTGTGGGGCCGGCCGCAGCCGGCTGCACTCAGCTGCGCTCAGCCGTGCGGTGCCGTAGGGCGCTGCTGGGAGGATCCGCGGTCAGGTACGTATGTATTAAATAACTGCTGCTGCACAGGTAGTGCCGTGCGTTTGGCTAGATGTCCCATGGTGTGAGAAACCACAGTCAACAGCTCACTTGCCTCTGCATCAGGATTCTTTTTTTTTTCTTCCCCAATATTATCTTGGCAGGACCGACCTCGGTTTTTTCCCCAGTTTCCAGAAGTTCTTGGAACCCTAGCTCTGCAAAAGCTCCACAGATAAAAGGAGGCATCCTTATATGTGAGACTGGGTTACGATGCTGCCACTGCCCACTCCAAGGTACCCTGCTGCTAGTTACTCACTGCACAAAACCAAAATAAGGTAAAATAGCTGTCACCATCGCAAATAACATAAAAAATTAGAACAAACTGAATTTTAAAGTCATGTTTACAAGGCACACCATTCAGATACAATAAAGGAAACTGAAAAGAAATTCTCCGACCTCTGAGGTGAGCGATTTAAACTCTGGAAAGGTGATGGCTCTGGAAGTGTGGTCAGAGCAGGCAGGAGCAGGGTGCAAACACAAAGCAACCTGAAAGCTGAATGTAAACTACACAGAACCTGCCACACGGCTGCAAGAACGGGAACGACGAGAACAAAACCGGAGTTTTCTACCAGTCTTGCTAAACATGGCTGAACGTATTGATACACAGAGATGTTATACTGAGATCGTCTAAATGTCAGCGTTTCTGATCCCATACTGTAGCCCAGAGGTGGCTTTCTGATTGAAAATGCCAGAAAACAAGCCGCTCAGGAAACACAGGAATGGGTCCCCCTTCAGAAAATACAGTCAATGCTGGGTTTGTAGGATTCTGGTTTTCCATATAATCTCATTGCATGGTTGATCTTAAACTGTCAGAATCCACTTTATTTATTATCATATCTACATGTGCACTAATCCTCAGCCCTACATCTTCCAGTTGACTACTACAACGTTAGCTAATCTTTCCTCTAGTTTTCATTGCATTCCCTTTTCATTCTTTTCATGAGAGGAACAAACTATTAGCTTCTTTTTGCCTCAGAACTTCGTCATAGTAATGGGGAAAATGTCAGAAATATTGAAAAAAAAAAGAGGTGGTGAAATGTCACACAAAAGGAAGAAGCTTTCATCCTGCGAGTTTCTCAAAAGACGCTATTTGACACTGAACTGCTTCATTTGTGGGCTGTCAGATTATAAAGCAGCGTTTTTCTCCAGCAGAATGGCAGCAGGTAGTCAGGAGCAATGCCACACGTACAAGTTACAGAGCAGAGGCTTTTTGGGATCTGGAAATTAATAACTTGGCTGAAGAAACCTTGTCATTTGAGAAAAGGTTAGAGGCGAGAGTGATGGAAAATAATTACGGATAAAGGGAGGAAGGTGGTAACTGCTGCCGCAGCCTGGCCCAGATGCCCTCAGGAGCTCAGGGACTGAGCCGTCCCACAGTCACGTCGGTAACCCGCATCCGACAGGAAGGGGATGTCAGCTCCTTCCATGCGGGATCTGAAGTGGCTTGCCCTGCCCTGTAACTGAAATGGCTGGCCCAAAAGGGCTGCCCTTGAGGGTGGGAGGTTTTAAGTCACTTTGGGTAAAATTCAGCTTGTGGCTGAGCCGTCAGCAGGCGTTGTACAGCGTGACCGGCTCTGTGCGCTCCATGGTGCGCTAGTGCAGGGGCCCTGCACGCAGTCACCGCCCTACCTGGTAACCAACCTGGTCAGTAAAATGCCCTGCTTCACCCAAGGAACAGCATTGACCTACCTACCCGAGACATACAGCATTTCTTTGCCAAAATGAAGACCAAAACGATATCTCTGAAAGAATAAAATCATGAATAGGCCATCTAAAGGGGCAGGGACACACCGCTTGTTGCAGCGATACGGGACCCTGTTCCTCGCCCTGCTGCCCCCCAGATCTCTGCCTGCTTGTCCATCGGATGGAGCTCCACAATGCCCAAACCAAAGCAAAACAAAAGGTGCTCCCTACAAAGCAAGCACACAAGCAAACAAAACTCTTACCAGCTCCTCAAAAGCGCATCGACAACAGGAAGAGCCGTGCCGGATGGACTTGCTGGAGTCAGGGAGGAGCCTGAAGCAGCTGGTGAGCGAACACGCCAGGTGAGAAACACTCCTGCTTGCTTTCTGAAGGTTTTGAAGATTTCTGAACAGCTCAGAGCTGAGGTTTCAGGTGGATGACAAGGGAATGTTACTTTTTCCTCAAAAAAAAATTTTACACATATAATTTTTATACACATATAATATATATAGGAATGTATACAAATTACTTTCTACAGACATTTTTCTATACTAGTTTAGAAAATAAACCCAAAGACTAGTAGTTTGGGAGTGGGTGTTCATATTTGTCCTGGCATTAGAAATGTGGGCTAGAAAGGAAGATAATACAGTAGCTAGAGGGCTGGAATGCTTTAGAGGAAGAGCAGATAAAGCTCACGACACTCTGGAGCTGTTCCTTTCATTCTTTTTAAGCCTACGGTATTCACTCTATTATTTTCATTTTATTTAAGTTGAAGTTGATTCATAAGAGACAAAAATACCCGTGAGCTATAAAGAAATACTGAACCTTCTCACATACAGAAACCTGCGATTTCACTGAGATCCTGGGTCAAGCTGGGTCAGCCTGCAAATTTAACCTCTGTAGCTCAGGGACTCCGTCTTTCCCTTCCAGAAAATAATTGCTGTTGTGTTTGGCTACAAAGCAGATACCACCCTGTGTTTCATTTTGCCCTGCCAGGTGGTTCCAGTACAAGACTGGAACCCCCCCCTTGCAGGGGGTTGGACTGGATGGGCTTTAACAGTCCCTTCCCACCCAAACCATCCCGTGATTCTGAGGCACACAGAAAATTAAAAATCTCATTGCTAAGGGCTACAGATTCCATCGACATCTCCACTGAAGCCTCCATTGGCTGGATTTCTGCCTGTAAAACATCCAAAAGCAGAGGGCTTTAGAGAGTAGACTGAAAAATCTGACTGTCGCTCACCCCTGGTTATGGCCAACTTTCACCAAAAGGCGTTCTTGCCCCCCATCACTTTCCCCCACCTCCCTTGCTGGGTGCCCACCGTCCGTGGCGTGGGCACAGCGGGTGCTGCTCGCCAGCCCCTGCCCCGGGCAGCCCCTGACAACAGCCCTTCGCTGTTGTTTGGGACCCTGCAGACTTTCTTAAGCTAACTGAAGCAAATTAGAAGAATCAGAAAAAAATATTAGAAGTGTTTTTCAGCAGCATAGATATTGTATGAAGATGCTAAAGATTAATGCAAACTTGTCCCCAAAAGAGAACCTGAAAGTATCACAGAAGAAGAATAAATGCAAAGCCGGTGCTCCTGAAAGGCAAGAAGAGTGTTGTGAAGGCACTGACAACAGAAAGAGCTCTCAAATAGGGAAGTTTTGTCCAAACAATGAAAAGACAAAATACCACAAATTTTCACAAGCAAAATCATAACAGCGCTACAAACAATTGGCTTGGGAGCGGAAGGTGCAGCACATACTGAGAACGATTCTTTCTAATGCGTGGAGGGCGGAAAGTTTCCCTAGAGCCGGTTGGATTGACAAGAGCCAAGGAAGATGGGGGGAAGACTGAATGAATTCCAGACTGGCTGCGGCACCCGCCTTACACGCAGGTTACCTGTCTTCATGGCAATCTGCTGCCGGCTGGGTGACAAACAGAGGGGGGTCCTGTAGCAAAGCGGAGGGGAGCACGTCTGTGCACAGCGAGGCGGGCGGTCTCGGGGAGGCATGCCAATTTAACAGCCCTGCGGAGTATCTCTGTCTATCCCTTCCACGTTTCCTGATCGGTAATCGGAAGAACGTGATTGACTTGCATGCATTATTTAACTACATTTATTGGATACTTTGCGTTTTCAGCAAGAAATAAACAGCTTGCGTGTTCCCAGACCAGCAGACTTCCTCTGCTCTCCCCAGTTGTCCTAGAGGAGAGCTTTCCAACGATCGGGTATCCTCGGCACATTGCTGGCCCTTCCATCTTACGCTTTAACTCCTACCTCAGGAAATGAGAAGAGCTGTAGAAAGATATGAAGACAACTAAAGCAGCTCATCGAAGGATAATAGAAGTTGAGCAGGAAATTGTTCACATATAAAATTCACCGTCTAGCTCAGAAGATTTTCCCTCTACGCATCCAGAGGATTGAATCTGACAGCAAGCTTCGCACGTAAGCTATTAAGCTGCTGGCTTTCATTTTCTTGCTAGAAGCGTATGGAAATCTATGGCTAGGGAGAGCTCAGAACAGGGAGAGCATTTTCTAGCTTCACATCTGGGGAAGTGTAGCAGTCTAGTATGTGATCCGCCTCCATGCTCCTTTTTCTTTCATTTTTCCAGGTAGTAAGGATATCCTGCGCCCCGGTCACCCCATCCCTGGATAGCAGGGCCACTTGTCTGCCAGTGGGGCGAGAGCAGCAGCCATGCGCAGGGAAACATCCTGGAGATGCTCGGGGGCGTTGGGCTGGTTTGGCATGGTTTTGTAGTTTCTACCATTGATCGTCTGGAAGAAACAGAAAGAGATGTACACACATCCAGACCTTGTTCCTCCTGATTCGCAGGGCTGGGACTCAGGAGGGTGCTGCGCTTTTTACCTCCTGTGTGGTGCAGCTGAACGCTAACAAATGGCTGCAGTTTCAAACCTGCTCTGCGTTCAGCAGAAGTGTTGGTGAGGAAGGGATGCTGCCTGGGAATCCCCGAGCAGGATGGAAATGGAACGCGGTGCTGCGATGTGACACTGGCCCTGTCCGTGCCGGCACCAGCCGAGCACCAGCACGCACCCCGCGTTTGAGTACAAGTGTGCCAGAAATACCATGGTCTAAAAATGAGCTTCCGTTTTTAAAGGAATAATCTCCAGACCTGTCTTTGCATTTTAGAAGTATTAACGTGGTTACAAGGGGAGAAAGAAGAAACAGAAAAATAATCTCAGAAACAGTGACAGTAGCTCACGAAAACCTGAACTAGCGCTTCACCTTCCAGCCGCAGTTCTCCCAGCTAACAGGTCCAACCACAACTATGAACATTCAAGGTTCATCACAAGAGAAGACAATTTGTCTCTTTCTCTTAATTTTCAGAGCAATGAGGTTCTGTAGGCTGCTCGCTTCTGGAGGTTTCCCTGTGCCCACACGCATCACGTCTGGCGAGAATGTGCCACAGGGAACTGTAATTTGTAAGGGAAGGGAGACCCCGGACAAAGTTTTGCAGCAGGGCGAGCTTGTACTCATCGAGATGAGTTTTCAGTTAGCTCCTCTCTTCCGTTGGGTTTTCCTCCCTCCTTACGCTTCCCTTTTTAGTTAAATATACAAAAATGTTTACTGAAAATGAAAGAGATTTTTCCTGCATTATAGTGTGCAAAGTAACAATTGTACATGGAAATTTGCAAAATAGAAAATTAAGCAAACAGAATTCATAAGACATTCCGAAGTTTTACAAGTTAATCAGATAAATATCTCAATCCCAAACCACAGTTACTAACTTTGGCTCTTTGATTAACTTAATGGTCACACACACATTAACACGATTTTATCCGGCTGTTTCATTGTTATTAGAAATACATTCCTGTTTCAAGAAAGAGGAAAAGTTCACGTCTGAAAAACAGTGATTTGATAAATTATGATTGCAAATAATACATAAGAATGTATTAGTATTCATTAATGTATACTAATACACCATAACACAGTAATACCATAATCCAATATTGAGGTTGTATCAGAAACACTTTAAATGACTAAAAAATTCATTAAAATTACTGGAGTTTCCACTTCCCAGCTGCCTGGTCCTGGCCCGTGTTCAGAATCAATCGATTCTGGAGCTAGTCCATGTGCATACCTGCAGGATTTGGATGGGTGCTGTCTCCAAGATCTCTGCAGCAAGGTTATTCTTCAGAAAAGTGAACATCTCCGTCTCTCACCCCCCGTTCCGAGCAAGTTTCACTGACAGCACTTGGTGAACGCCTCATCTTTGTATATATACGTACATAAAACAGCAAAAACCCAAGCAGATTTGATTTTCGCTCATACCTGAAGGGAGAAGCAGTAGTTATGAACAGGAGAAAGCTCCTGACCTGCACCGCAGAATACTTCTGGCAGGGTTATATCCACAGACACTCAGGTTCTCACACACATTCGGGCCAAGTGTGACACCAGCTTTACACTATATACAGCGCTCGATGGCATTTTATGACAGCAAGTTTTTACGTTGAGATGATTAAAAGAACAACAAAAAAAAAGCATTTTGAATGGCTAAAGATAAAACAACCTAAATTTTTATTAAAGCTTTATTTTTTTCTCATTTACTTGGATATTTTAACTGGCTTATAAAAAAGCATTAACACTAAAAAAAAAAAAATAATTATCTCTTTGATAGCTGTTTCAATTAAAACTGCTTATATGAACTTACCGCTGCTGTCGCTTGCCTTCGGACAGCAGCAAAGGACGCTCAGACCATTTACAGTGGGTAACGCCCACCCCGAGCGCAGCCCCGCAGGCACCCCTGGCCCCGCGGAGGAGCCGGGCCCCTGCGACGTGGGATCAAGGCAGCAGCATCAGCCCCCGGGCCACTGCCCCAGCATGGATCAGGTTGGCCCACTCGGATGGATGCCTGGTCTTCTACTCTTCCAGTCTCATATAGCGTATGCTTTTAATTTAAGACTAAAATTGAAAAGTTACCTGGCCCAGTAGGTCAACTCACAGCCATGTTACAGTTTCGGATCAGCTCTCCGTGCCTCAAGTCCCGTATTTCTTTCCGTACGAAGAACACCAACACCAGCCAGCAGCCGGCCGTCGGGGCTGGCCGTAAGTGGATTGCGCACACCTGGCTGAGGAAGAGAGTGCAGCCAGAGCAGCTGCGTCTCGCCGTGCACCCACGGACACAGACATCGGCAAGGGATTGACCGCTGCGTGCGCGGGGACAAGGACACACACGCACAAGGACAGACTTTGCCAAGCACATCTAACTAGGAGAACTTCAGCTTTATTTCCTCTTCTTCATGTGAATGACCAGACTTTGAAAATTTTTTTTAATATTCTTGAAAACTTCTTCCACACCTTCAGCGGAAGAGAAAATTATTTGCACTGTTGGGCTGCTCTGCTCCTTGCTGCACACTCGCTGGTTATGAAGCTGTTGTGAGAGAGCTGGGGCTGTACATTTCTCCTGCAGAGCACACTCCCTGCTCCGTGAGGAGAGCTGTTTCTGTTTGATAAGCAACCCTATGAATGAGAGATCTCTTGGGGCAGTGGAATAATTGATGACTTCTGGAGACCATTCATCCTTCTTTCACATCAGTGTGTTTGTGCTCTTTTGAAGCACCGTCTCATGCTGACCCAGGTCTCCAGGAATGACCTCTGTTGAGGTGGCAGGAGAGAGCAGCATGAATACAGCTCCAGGGCTGAAGTCTCCAGGCTGCCAGGAGAACTTCAGAATTACCCTGGTGGGTAATATTAGGGCGTCCACTTACTCCATTGGACAAGTGACTAGTTTTTCTCCCTCTCCCTTTGCCAAAGACAGCATCTGGATGACAATGTGCAGGTTTCCCTCCTGGCTGGCTGCTACAGCCACCTTGCTCCTCTGCACTGCGCACACTTCCAGCCACCTCCTTGGGAGACCGCACACCCGACTGGCACGATTCACAGCGTTTTCTCCAAGTGACTGAACACCATGGAAAGCACTACATATTGGTTTAGATTATATTACCAGGGACAAACAAGCAGAAATCACAACCAGAACAAACCACCTCACAAAACCAGAGCAAACCAAAGTATCCCGATAAACCTGAGAGCACGGCAGTGCTGGCCGAGGGGCGTTCCTTCCTCGTAGCGGAGGGAGAGCTGCAAGACAAAGCACGGCGGCACTGCAAGAGACCTTACGCCCAGATTGAGAGACCCGCGTTCACCACGGGTGGAACTTGCAGCAAAGCGGCCGGCGATGCTCCTCTTGGGGAGGGGTCTGTCGCTGCTGGTCGCCACCCCAAACCAGTCACAGACAACAAAAACCAGCGCCGCGTTCCGCATTTCACCCATCTCACGAAGTACGGAGGCACGTTGCCGCTCTTCTGTAAAACAAGGCACGGCAGACTCTGCTTGGTGCTGCAGTCCCCAGGTTCATCGCTGCTCTGTAAAGCACGCGGGCACTAAATATCATCTCATGCCCTTTTCATTCTCCTGATCGTTCGGAATTCTTGTAACGTCCCTCGGATACAGAGAGCGAGCTGCTGTGCTCTTCTCACATTTATGTCAGGGCAGCTGGCTGGTGGATGAGCTATTGCAGACGCACTTCAGATAAAAGTGATGCTGCAGACGCAGTAGCGGAAGATCAGGCCTCTATTTTTCCAATTACTCTTAATCATGTGTTTTCACCGCTTTATGTGGGAAAAAGAAAAAAAAAACACTAAATCTCCTTTCTTCCTAACAGCTCTCATATTTCTGGCATTTTCTAGTTTATCAGCCACTTGCAAATTATCGGAGACCAGTGTATGTCTAGCAGTGCCCAGAGCTAGGGTTGAGTTTAACTGAGCGCCCCAAGCTTGAGATGCTGCCTGAACCTTGCCAAGGCTGTCGCAGAGCAGAGCCTCCAAAACAACCGGAAATCTTGGGACAACAGACTTTGGGCAGGGTTTTCACCACGTCTGCTGTCTCTTGCATCAAGCTGGGCATGAAAAAATGTCATTTTGGAACAACTGACCTCTGGACGTCCAGTGCCATCGATGCTGGGCAGCCAACACCAGTCGGGCAGCGGCAGTCGGGAAGGGCAGCGGGGCAGCTCCTCTCTGCGCCAGTTAGTGCTGCTGATGCTCGCTTCGGGGTGAAGATAAGTGCTTGAAGACTCCCAGAAAGACAAAGATGCTCACTGGAAAGCATGTGTCTTAATTCCTCTTCAGTGCCAAGGGTCTGTGCCTCTGAAGAAAGGGTTAATGGCTGTTGGCTTAATTAGTGCAACATGAATGAACAACGTTTTTGTGAGCTTGAGGGTAAATTAAGACAATGTTTAGTTCTGCTTCCTATTAGCTCTGCATAAATTCTCCCAGGAGCCTAATTAGCTCTGTCACTGCAAACGTCTCCTCTATTTACACGCGGGAATGTATTCCTTTTCTATAGGTTTTGCCCTTGTAATAAACCGCATTAGCAAGTAACGCACTCTCACCCGTTCCATACCGGTCGCTGGGGGTGCAGCGCGGGGTCCTGCTCCCCCACCAGCCCCACGGCAGCCCCTCCACAGCTGGCACATGCTGCCAGCACACACAGCAGCCTGGAGAATGCCAGCTTCTGTGCCTGCTTCTCTCTGAGCTCATGCTCTGGCGCAGGGCCACGGCCAGCCGTGCTCTCCCCAGGGCACCCCGAGCTCCTGGGGCCAGCAGGCGCCCAGTCAGGCACGTCTCTCAACGTCAAACCAAGACAAGTTAATAAATTGTATTGCCAGAGATAAAGCAAACATGTTGGGCTCGCTGAGTCAAACTTCTCTTCCCCCAGGTGGTCTTAAAAATAAAGCATCTATAAAAAAAATCCCAACAGAGCAACACCTGAGAACACTACTCTATGGATATTAGACTGGTTTCCATCTGGAAAAAAAAAAAAGGAATTGACTGATTTTAAACACTATTTTCAGATCTGAGCACTTTCCTCATGTGAAGTCGTATGCAGCTCCTCTCAGGCCTGAAGTCGGTTAGATGACTTCTCACATCAGCGTTTCCCACCCAGGAAATCTGCCCATGCTCCTGCCCAGCACAGAGAGCACGCTGCAACTGCTGCTGAACCTGGCAGCGGCAACGAAGGCTGTGCCACCTCGGCCCTTCTCGGGTGCAGGGTTGTCTGTGTCCTTCCAGCGAGCAGGAATGGCCACATCTGCCCTTTCTAAGCAAATGTCTTTTAAAATTTTTTTTCCTTTTTTTTTTTCTTCTCCTCCTTTCTAGGAAAAAAAGAAAGACAGCATCACTTTGATTCTTCCACCTTGCTCTATAAAACAGTCAGTATCCAAGCAGGTACTGATGCTTTTATGTTTTCCTATTCCCAGGCAGCCCTTGATCCACCACGCGGCAAGCTGCTTCCCCAGCCCCAGCCCGGGGGTCTGTCCCACCCCCCCGCTTTGCTGTGCCCACACCAGCCTGGGTGCCTGATCCGCTCTCTCCACTTGCTTCAGGCCCGATAACAGGCACACGCCACCTTAGCAGCGTTCCTGCAAGCCAAAAGCTGTTAATGTAATTGCAGCCCTATTTTCTGTACGGAGAGAAGCTGGGCTCTGCTTGGGCTCTGACCGTACCCGTGAAGTTCTGCTGCTCTTCGGCCTCGCAGCGCAGGGGAGGGTGCGCAGGCAGAGCAGGGACCAGCAGCGCCGGGCCTGAACATCACTTATCACACGCCTTTCTCCGAACATAAGCCAGCACTTTTGGTAACCGTTCAAGTGAGATCAAGCATCTTCTGCTAAGCTGCTTTTAGCCGCCGGTTCCCCAGACCACTCTACCCTGCCTCATTTCAAGAGAAGAGATTCAGCTCTTCTTTTTTTCTTACTTATCCTTTTGATATTGAAGTAATCTTCTACTTTAAATAAATCTTTCCACACAAAAAGGTGTATTTTGTGTGCTTCACTCACGAGAAGTGGCCACGATGACCTCTCACCACAGCCGGGATTTTGAGTGCAGACGGCAGTGTCTCTCCCACATCGCCGGCAGCTCTTCAGGCAGCCACCATCACACAGGAATCCGATAATGCAGAACTTTCCTTCCCAGGAGTAACAGCCGTACATCCTGAAGGAATAATCACAAGCAGAAATTGTCTCTGTACATTAATTATCTTCAGAGGTTTGTTCCAAAAAAGCAGGTAGTAATTTTTGTGTTTTAACATTTACAGGTCTGTGGAAAGCACATCATTATGCAGAAGGATCTCAATTCAGACAGCTTTTTATCTCTAAACTTTTGTGCAGAGCTAGCAGAACTTTTCCTCTGAAGGGAAAAAAAGTTAAATACATACAGAGTCTGAAATGAGAGATTCAGCTTGCAGAATAACATAGGTGAACCGTGCATCGACTGAGGGGGCACCACCCCAGTCTCCATGCTGGATGCTGCTGGTCCCCCCGGCAGCTCCCACTCCTCCACCGTGGTCTCAACCTGCCCACACCCCCCCAGGGAACAGCCCTACCTCCAATGCATCCATCACTTCTGATTTGGGGACAAGACATCAAGAAGAATTGACCCAAGGGACACTGCTTGTAACCCTGGATTTCATAACGCTGGTCAGTCTCTCGAGCCCAAAAGCTCTCCCAGTTTCCCACTTCCCTATCGCCACCTACCCACTGTGCATCTCCCAGTGAGGCTGTGGAGATGCCATTGGAGACCACAGCAAAGGCTCTCCTGAAGGTTAGCAGTACGATGTTCACGGCTCTCCCTTTAGTTAAATGACTAGCTTAAAAATTAAAAGAAAAGTTATGGAGATTACATGGTACAAAGATTTATTAACCACAAAATTGCAAAGGCACCTTTCAAGCTTTTTCATCACTGATCACAGCAAATTATCAGGGAGACATCTGCCACAGCGGTGTTTGTTGTTACAACGGTGTATTTAACTTCAGACCTGGAGGACGGATCACGTGAGAAGTACATGGGAAAAGTCTTCCTCTTTTGACTTGTTCACAATTGCTGTTCCAATGTTTCTCACTTCTAGAGACAAAGTGTTTGAGATGTTTTCCACCAAGTCACCATCAATGTTCTCTGAGGAAGAAATGAAAAGACTAAGATAGCTGGAGGTGCAGGGTTACCAAGGAAATTATCTCCTCTGAGGCTCAGCAAGATGCACAGGATTAAGGGGCTGCCAAGCCACAGTGTGTGACACCAGGGACACCACGCAGACCATGGGTGGTGGGAGGCACGTCCACCCCCAAGTGCTCCCCTTGGACAATGGCACCGCCGCTCACAATTCCAAGCAGGTCCCAGCCTCAGCGCTTTGCTTTACCAGCGGCTTTGTCACTGCACAGCTTGGCGACCTCGTTTAGTCTGACCGCACTCGGGCTGGACAGAGTGACGTAGCTGAGATGATTGCTGTGACCTCTGCTTCAGCAGCAGATGTGATCCGTGATGGCAGTGACAACAGAGGCGGCTGCACGCTGTGACCGTGGGAGGACACTCGCATGGCAGGCAGCGGTGGTGGGAGAGCACACCTTCTCCTCTTTGCCAGGGTGGAAGCAGCAGGAGCATTTGTCATCAGCTCAGAAGACTACGAAAGCTCCCAGGAACCTGACACTTATCTGCTCTGAAGAGCGCCTGTCCTAGAGTGCTCTCCTAGCCAGATTTCTCTGGAGTCTGATTAAACTCATCATTTGGCACTGAAAATGTCATAAAATATTTATGACACAGATGATATTTAAAGATCACTGTAGAAAAATGTCTAATAACTGGTGTAGTTCAGTGGAAGCATGCTAAATGGACACATTCAGAAAAGGAAATAACAGAACAAGGCAACACGCAGAGTCCACTAGCCAGTTATCCACAATTCCTGGCGTAAAACTCACATCCCCCTCACTGGAGCGCACTCACCTCCTATCCAGAGACATCCACACAGCAACAGCCGGGGTACCGGTTACTGCAGCTGACGGTTGTATACTTCGTCGTGTTGCCTGATCTAACTCTCATTTCTTTAGAGTTTTGGCCTCCCAAGGTAACAAAGGGATTACGGAAGAGGAGGGGGAGAGAGTTTTCTCTTGTTTTAGATGCATGCCCAGATCACAACACGCCTCCCACTATGGGCTGATGAGAGCTGATCAATGGGCTGGAGATTAAAGGCTTCTGACTGCCCACCTGAATATCACCAGCATTTCATCCCACGCTTGTTTCACACACCCTGGACACGTTGGAGGTGAGTTGCTTCAATGGCAAGGAAATCAGGCCTCTGGACTCAGGAGGGGAAGAAAAAAAAAAAGAAAAATCAGTCTAAACCTCTGTAATTCTCAGCATTGATCCAAGCGATCTCTCACATTTGCTCTGCAAATACGAAAGGATAATTGACTCTGAACTGAAGACAGTGCATTTTGCAGCCTTTGTCACTCCTTGGCACAGCTTTGCTCTTGGGAAGTTTCATCGACTCAATCCAGGTGAAGAGAAAGCCTGCAAATGTTGCAATTGGAAGTGTTTTCTGAAAAGCATTTAAAAGAAACCCCCAAACAGAGGTTGCTTTCATCGCTTTCAGTACGTTAAGATTCAAGGGAAAGCGTTCTGAAATGCCACTCCTTTCTCACAGAAGTGCTTTTTCAAACAAGGAAAACTATGCTCTTCTCTCATCTGGGGTTTGAAACATTCTCCAGATCTGGTTTCTAACGCAGTACATAAAGCTTTTTCCTTAACTCGGAGTTACAGAAATTGTTGCATCACTACTGATAAAGCCAGATGTTCGCACTTACTTGGGGTAAAGTGGCTTTTTAATAGCCCGCATCATTAACTACAGACATTTTAAAACTACGGCAGAGAGCTGTAATAATAATAAATTGTTCAAGAAAAAAGGGCAATTGATATAACTGCTTCCAAAGCAGCGAGGCAAAAGAAAATAGGTTTTCAGAGGAGTGAATGTGTCACAGTACATCATCGACAGTCTCAGAAAAACACCAGACTTAGTCACCGGTAGATAACGTACAGTTATCAGTGGGGAGTACAAAAGGATTCCTCACCGCTCGCCCGCGGGCTTTCACAGCTGGAAGGTGTCACCGTGGTTCTGTGCCCTGCCTTACCCAGCCCAGGCACCGGCCTTCCGGGCTTCACTTCCTTCCGCAGTGGGCAGAGCTCTTTCACAACAGCAGAGTTCAGCCCACACCATGTCATCCTCCCTCCCAAAAAACCAAAACCCAACAAAAACCATGCCTCCTCAGAGAGGGATGCTCCACCTGCCGAGTACTCTCTGTGCTGGAAGTGATACAAAATTTAACTTGCTGTGGTTAAAAAAACCAAACAAACAAACAAACAAAAAGCCTTGAACTCCATAAGCCTTTCTACATAAGGTGTTACAAAGACTTCCTTCATTCTTGGACTTCCATGTACAAACACTGGTTACTGGCCACAGGCACTCTTCTCGTGATGGACATCCCCAGGCTCTGTACCGGTTGGTGGCTTTTACCGGGAATCCCCCTGTTCACATGTTGCCAAACCACACTGGCACTTTTAGCCGCAATTTCAGATTGTAGTTGTGGAAAAATTCAGTTTGCAAGAGATGCAAACATCTCCAGCTCAGCATCTAACCGCCAGGGATAACATCAAATGATCCATGTTTGCCACTGCCTCTCACCTTTCCGCAGTGCGCCCTGGGAAGTGCCAGGCTCCGTCTTCTCCGTAGGCTGCTTTAGGGAGCTGAAGGTGATAGAAATATCCTCCTTCCTGTCTTCAGGCTGCACAAACCTACCTGTGCTCCAGCTTCATTTCTCCAAGATTTTTTGGTTTTTTTTGGTAAGGAGTGAGATGATCTGGAACATGCCTGAATCTTACAACTGCTTTCAGAGAGATACTTAATTATAACTTTTTTTATTCCCCCCTCAATGCCAGAAAAAAAGGCGAAGATGAAGACCGTCTACTATCAAAACATCTAAGGCAGCTGTAGCAATAGCTCAGTAGGAACACCCCAGGTGAGGAGACAGCCTATTAAACCCCGTGCCTGTGGATTGTCTATTGTAGATCAAGGAGACACTGATCAGCCGGTATTGTTCAGCAGCAGTGAAGTCGCTTGTCTTCAACTCGAACACAATGCGGCACTTGTCGCACATCAGCTGGGAACGGGCTCAGATATTGCGGCGTTGATGAGCTGGTTCTGAAAGGGCAGGGGAGAGGTCTGAGCTTTAACTACAACGGAAAATCAGGGGAGGGAATGGTGACCAGCGAATATTTATCCTAAGAACAGCCTGTTAAAAGGAATTGTCCAAGTGTTTTTTTAATATACAAAACATCAGCTCCATCATTCTTCAGAGACATCAAACCCTCCATCTTCTCCACGGATATGACCCAAATCTCTGTGAAGATCAAGGCTGGAGTGCGCAGGCTGATCCCTGTATCTTCACACGTGCCAAGCGTCAGTGTCAAAGCACTTGGTGAAGAGGAGAGCCCACCAAGAGCACTTTGGTCTTCAAGCAGCAGAGGCTGAGAGTTGCTTGGTCTGGTGTGTCCCACCTCTCACCCGAGAGCATGACACCGTGGAGGCAGATCCCACTGACTTCCCAGCTGCTGTGGGGTCAGGTGTCTCCAGCAGCAGTGAGACTGCAGGATTTTCTCACGCCAGTGCTCTCAGATCCTGCAGCCAGATACTGGGACAGCACCAGGAATAGTGAACAGGCCCCAGCTGCTTCTAGCAATCTTACCCACGAAACCTCCAGAGGTGTGAATAGCAGATGCCACTTAGATTTAATCTTTCCTTGGGAAAAGGTGAAAAACCCACAAAGTATCGCTGAAGAAAGAGTGACAGAGAATCCCAATTCATGGGTCTCACTCTACTTCCTAATCTGTCATTTTGGAAAAGATCAATGCTGTTGATCTCTTTCAAAATTCTAGATGTGCTACTATTTGTAGATCAGTTCAGTGCTCTTACAATCGAAGGAGAGACCTCAGTGCCCAATTTACTCATTTTCCCACCAATACTGACAACATAAGAACTCATTTCCAATATCTGCTGCTGCAGCTAAAGGTGCCGATGACATTCTGCATCTGCAAAAGCAACACCAGCTGAAACAGCGTTGTGCCGTGAGGCAAGCTGATTAATTCTCAGCTCTGCCCCCTCCTTGTCCCCGCCCCACAAAGGAACCAGCACACAGAACAATCTTCTCTGGGTGTGTCTAGAGCAGTGTCCCAGGTATGGATGCAAATCTCTGGTGGGGTAACACGCTTGGCATCCTGGAGCCGATACCTCCTGTGAGATGGGAGGGAAACTGGAAACTTCACTATCACCGCTTTGAAAATAGATGGACTCTGTTGCTGGTAACATTTAGATATTGTGACCATCACACCAGAACTCCCCACTTTTTACACTGGACGTATAGAATCTCCGAAGGGAAGCGGCTTCACGGCAGCTCTCGTTAGCCTGGGAGGATCATGAGTACACGAGACAGACAGGGAAGATCCTGAGTACATGGGACAGATAGGGAAGATCCTAGAATCTGTTGCTTCCAAAATCCAGTGCAACCTTAGCCTAATTTGTGCTTATTATTGTGGTGTCTTGGTCAAAACAAACAGAAGAAAAAAGATAATAAATCATCCCTTCCCAATACTGCAGCTGTCGTGACCACAGCAGGGGCGTTGGATTAGATGATCTTTAAACAGTTCCTTCCAGCCCAAACCATCCTGTTATCACTCTGGGGGCAGCTGACTTCCAGGATATTTCTGTCATCACAATTCTTCTGCCACAACGCAACATGTGCTTAACGCTAGGAAGTGTCATGATTTTCTGCCTGCTGCAAGCCGTAGGACTTTTTTTTGCAAAGAAGTGATGCCCTCTTCCTCTCGCACACTCTTCTTTGTTTGCAGGCGTGACTTACAAACAGCAGCTAGGTACCAAGCTAGGGGAGGGTAAATCAGATGGCGTGTTCACCACAAATCCTCCTTTGTCAGCCTGACTCCGGCTTTCAGCTAGTTTTCTTCACTTTGTCTGAGCTACTCAGCTGCAGAGCAAACTGAAAAAGGACAGACCTCCTCTGCAGAAAGAGAAGTCAGGGCTTTTTCAGAAGACATCAGCTCATTTCGTATTCCTACAAGTACGCCCTAGGAGGCTGAATGGTGGCAGCAGCCACAGTCTCTCAGCATCTCCACTACATCAGCAGGTGCAGAAGAAAATCAGGGCACTACCAGCACCCAGAGCACCCACAGAAGGGCCTGTGGAGTGTGATAAAGAGCACGTTTACCATGAAGGGACTCTGACTTTAAAGGCTCCTGAAGCACAGCAGAAAGAAGAAAAGAAAAAAAAAAAAAAGAAAAAAAAAGTTGTGCTAATGGGTTGTCTCCCAAATAACGCATGCTTGGGTATGGTGGGACCATTTTACTTCTTGGCTGAAAGCATCTAAATCCACTCTGCTGTTCCACAGGCACAATGACTCAGTTGCATATGCCAGTTCATCTGTCTCTTTTTCAGAGGTATCTTTGTCATTCAAATTCCAGGGTTACACAGTCTGGGTTTGCAGCAGGGCCCCTGTGCGCGGCGCAGCCCCGGTGTGACCTGTCTGGGCAGAGGACGTTTTCAGCGGTTGGACGTTCAGCCCAGAGAGGAGGCAGAGCTGGGTGGAGAGAGCCAGTCTCCAGACGGCGATGCATGCAGCGAGTTACTGAGAGATTAAACCAGTCAGGACATTTCGTTTGCTATGAACTCAGCAATTACATGACTCCAGGACCAAACAGTCTTTTTATTTAAGAAATTGTTTATTAAGATCCCGGAGCTGCAATTAATGCTAAACCTGCCCAGTCTTCCTGAAGGCTGCCCCAAGCCTCTCTCCAGAGCGATCTTCGCTGCTCATTTATACCCCACACGGATGCCTGCCCACAAACAGAGCTATTTCAAAGTCGAGAGAGCTGTATAAACTAGATATTTATATCAACTCAGCAACCGAGGTGAGCATTGCCTTGCACACTGCTAGTTGATGTATAAATCAGCACAACCAGAAGCCTCTTCTCTGCAAGAATTATTTCCTCTTAGCAATGAGAAAAATGGTCAACTGAACACAACGTATAGGCTCTATCCTCCTTCAGACAGCCTGAAATATTTTTACATAAATGAACATGACATCTATCTTGCCTTTAATTAGAGGAATGTTTGATTTTTGACACACATATAAGGCCTACATCGAAAGCAAGAGCATGCACAACAGTGAACGTAGACAATTTGCTCTGCAAAGCTGTTAAACTGGCCTCGAAGTGACTGCATCCTCCAATCTGATCAGGAAAACCACACAGCATGTTGAGGCAAAAGCATCCTGTAGAAAGGCACTGGAGGACAGGAATGGAAGCTTGGCTTAAAACAAATCTAAAAAATAATCCAACTACTTTTGTTTATTATTCTTTTTCTCCTTAAAGCTGGGCTGGAAAAATCTTGCTTTAGTTTGCAGGCACTGGATCCTGTAGCTGCTCGATTAGAGGAGGGAGCGCTCCCCACCTGAAGCCGCTCCCATCCTTTCCCTGGGTTGCCTGAACAGTGCCAGGTTGAGAAACTGATGCCTTCAAAGTAGAAATAATTTTTTTTTCTGCCTTCTACCGTGTCAAGGAAGAGCCCATCACATCTCTCCAAAGGCATTTGGGTTCTGTCCATGCCCCATGCCACATGGCCATGCCTGCAGCCCAGGACAACTTGTGCACAACCCTTCCTCCTCCTTTCTGTCCACCGTCTCCCTTGGTGCCACACAACATTTTCTTCTGGTACGCTGCACAAGTTTAGGACATGGTGGATCCCTTATTCAGAACAGCAAACACAGTTATGTTTCTCCTCTGGCACGTAAAACCCCTCACACACTGACAGGCAAGGGTTCAAAGTGCGTAAGCCAAAAGCTCACACTTCCAGACTGATCACCTGCCACGCAGGTGACATCTGCTTGCCTGGGTTTTTCCACCGATACGCAGATAAAGCTTTTATCCTGCAACACCCAGGCACCAGCGCCGCTGTCTAAACACTGCCTTTGTGCCATTAAAAACCTGACTGCAACCTCACAGCCCATGGGTCAGCGTCCGCAGGGTCCTTTGCGGTTACTGTTCTTGGAGGAACACTTCTCCCCATTAACCCTAACAGGAGTGCTGGGCTTTATCCCCAACAGCCACAAGGCTGAAGGAAATGTTATCATTTTACCACGCAATTCCCTTCCCTCACTCCAGGTAACCTGCCCTCATCCCTTATTTCACAACCTGTGATTTGTATTCGCCACCTCAACACACAACACCAGGACATCTCATAAAGCCAACGAGCAGTGGAGCAAGGAAATATCCCTCAGGGACCCCACTAAGAACCACTTTTATGAGATCATGCCTCCTTACCTACTGCTTCTTTTTTAGACCTGTTAACGAAATCAATTTTCTGATATATTCAGCATAAGCTGGCTTGATTCCGCAGAAGCCTGGTCCCACCAGGTCCACATGCAGCAGCACAGCCTCAGGCACGCAGGGGCTGCTGCGTCCCATTCTGTCTCATCCCAGCAGCATCCTTCAGCAGCATCTACAGCTTCTCATGGCAGGGGCTTCACAGCCTCACTTGGCAGTTTTTCACTTGTGCCCTTACTAGCAGAAAGCCTTCCTCAAAGTCTCTTCCTCTCCTTCCTGCTCACACTTCCCCTGCTCCAGCGTGGGGTCCTCCACGGGCTGCAGGTGGGTCTCTGTTCCACCATTAACCTCCACAGGCTGCTCTGACACCAGGAGCATGTCCTTGCCCTCCTTCTTCGCTGGCCTCTAAGGACCACCAACATCAGTGGGCACAGCTTTAGATGGTGGCAGGTCCATCTGCCCAGCATACAAACAGCTTCCGATTTCCTCTCCCAGAAGCCACCTTGCAACCCCACCCCAGTACCAAAACCCAGCCACATGAACCCAATACACCCTGAATTTAAGCCAATTCCTTCCTCTCTTGCCTTCTACCCACCTGGAGTAAAAAGGCCTGTGGAAGGTGACCCTCCTTTGTATTTATCTCCCCTCTGAGGACTTTCCTGTCTCTCCTCTGGATTGCCTCCAGCTGGCACCAGGTTCTGGGGAAGAGGGAGCCCAGAGCAAGTGAATCAGGCCAGCTGAGGGCTCCTTAGCAGAACAAAAGTGCTGCATCACATTTCTTGCAGGGTTTATTTATGCCTGTCCCTCCTCATCCACAAGCCACTGTTTTTTCCAGAATAGTGGGACGTGCCCAACATGCGTTTAGCTTGGGACGCCCGGTAACTCCAAATCCTCCGGCGAAGGGCTGGCAGCTGCTTCTCCTCCTCTGACAGCGAGCTCTGCCTTGCTGAGTGCGTTAGCTTATTCTTCCCTTGTAGTCCCAGATCAGACTTCCAGTCTGCCAGTGTGGCACGGACTGGAACCAGACACGGGCCCTGGTAAACAGCCAGTCCGTATCCTAGCAATCCAGCTGTTAACCATTTGCAACTGTACATTTTTGCACCCATTTTACAGATATACACTAGCACAATCTCTGCCTAGTTTTCTTAAAAAAAAAAAAAAAAGTTATGTGAGACAGTAACTGAGTCACCATCACGCATTTTTGTGCACTGACCGAGCTACGGCACATCGCCCTTTCACGTGCCCTTGGCCCATCCGTGCGCAAGGGAAGAAGTGCCAGGTCCCGGCCCAGCACGCAGCCCCAGCCCGGGGCCGTGCGGGGGGTTCGAGCCCAGCCGAGCCGGGGGGACCCCGGCCGCAACGGGCGCTGTCCTGGAGCACCCCTGCCTGAGCTGCTCCCCACTTCGCTGCCGCTAGCTGCCCACCCGTCGCGCGGCTCTGCCGACAGCTCTGAATCGTAGGGGCTGGCGGAAAAAACCCTTTTTGTGAGCCAGGACGGAGCAGCCGTGGCTTCCTGAAAATTTTGCTTGGTTGCATTGGAGCCTCGCTTGAAGTTACCGCTGCAAAGGAGGCGTGGGTCGTCTTCCCCTGAATTTCTCCGTTTACCTGAATAGGTAAAGCGGCGGTGTGCCGGGCGACGTGCTGCGCTGCGCGTGGAACAGGCCTGCTGGGTGGTCCGTTTTTTAAATTCATTTTTTATTTTTATTTCCCTTCGGGATTCATAATTGGAATACCCTAGATGAAAATCTGAAGTTAGAGACTGCAAACAGGCGCTTTGGGCGAAGTGGCTTTTCTCACAAAATTGCGCAGTTTGCCTCGGAAATGCCAAAAAAAGGGCCGGGCTCGCCCGGAAAGTGACAGTTACCCCGCAGCTGTTACTCGCTACAATGTAACGCTGCTTCTGTTGTTGTTTGTGAAAGTAAAGTTGCCATAACAAACTCTCGGAAACGGAAATATTTTCCAAGCGCCAGTTTCAGTTTGCTTTCGTGCCTGTTTCAGTTAAACGCCAGCACGTGGCAGGTGAAGGCGAACAGCGCACAGAGGGATTGTTTGCTCCCGAGGAAGATGCAAATGTTTTTATTTTACTTCCAAAATGTAAATATTTGCTTTCTGCCGTTTGCTGATGCCTGTATATTAGCTGTATGGCCAAAGAGCACTGCCACAGATAAATTAAAAATAAATTAACCCCCAGCTGGATGGCTCGGAGGGGGTCCCACACGGGGATGTCCCGGGCCAGCAGCCTTCGGGCCATCGTCCCAGAGCAAACTCCAGGCCCGAGACCCGCCTGCAGACCCTGCAGCGGTGACCCGAATTTGTTTGTGCCGGTGGAGGAGCTTCGGGGACCAACCGGACCCACGTCACCGAGCAGAGGCACCGGCCCCCCCCCGCGCCCTCCCGCTGGCGGCAGGAGCCTGCATTCTGCTGTAAATTCGATTTTAACTCCCCTCGTACCTTGCACAGGAGAAGTTTATTCTGCCAGAAGTGTTATTATTGCTTTCTGGGTTCAGAAGATTTAATTTTGTGTCGAAAGGTAATAGGGAAAAACAGAATTATTTTTAAACTGAAAGCACCTGCAAGGTGTACCTTAGAAACATTACTAGGGTTTGTTTGTTAGTAGGGGAAAAACTAAAAAAAAGAGATGAAGAGAAAGTGCCACGGCAGCATGACAGAAAATAAAGTCAACCACTGTTTCTGTTCCATGGAAAAGACAAAATGAGAGGTGTGCTGAGAGCAGCTGGCACGCACCAGACGCCCCTTACCCGTCCTCTTAGCGCCCAGGTCCTGCCCCGTACGGCCTAAAGCAGGGCGGGGTGCAGGGGCTGCGCCAAAAGAGGTGACGTGGCACGGCACCCCCAGCACGGACCCCACGGGAACGGGCTGCGTCGCGCTTCGGAACGGCGCTGCTCACTCGGTGCACAGGGCGCGTACCCGCCGCGGGGACTGATTTCACCCAAACCCGCATCTGGGGGCGCGTGGCGGCGTGCCAGGCTTCCCTCTTCCCGGGAGTCCTGCACGTTCGGGCTGAAAAACACACCGCCTACACTGTTGTAATTTATCAGTGTGCAGGTGTAAGAGCTGAAGGACAGTTTAAAAATCAAGCAGGAAAGATAACTTTGATCCTGGGCACCTTTCGTGCTGCCGCTCAGCGCCGGCAGTGGAATTGCAATAACACCCAGGGAAATGCGGCTGGAGGAGCCTCAGAACGCTCTAAAAAGGTGGTGAAAACATGCGTGTAACTCGGCGAGCTAACAGGAATAGCAGGCAGCAGGCCCGGAGTTCAGGCTCTTGTCACCGCTGTTCAGTAGGAAGTGTTGGAAACGGATGGGAGGTGCAAAGATAATCTGTAAACCAGGCATCGCCCTCCACCAGCTCGCCAAACACCTTTGCTAGAAGTAATGAACACGCCGTTATTTTTATCGCTTGCTCCAAAGCTTCAGGTGAGGACGCCGGACGCCGCCGGCCCGGCTGCCACTCAAAGCTCCCGAGCAGCGTGTGGCAAACACCGGCCGCTGCCCGCGGAGCCGCACCGGCAGAGATGGGTGCTGGGGGCAGGTCCAGGCACCGCCCGAGGGAAGCCTGGTTTACACCCACCGCAGGCTGTTTCATATTGTGTCATGTTTCTGTGACACAGACTGATCTGATCAGTCTGTCAGAATTCTAATCGTTTACATTTAAGATTGCTTAAAAACCCCAACAAAACCCCCTTCTCCCCCCTACGGAAAATTACACCTACTACCTGGCAGTATGTACTCCAGGTTTTTATGTCGCCTTATGCATGGGAAATGTTTTTTTTCCATCAAATCATGTATACCTTCATCCAAGAAGATGCGTGTTGGACGGATAACTACTCTTTCACAACACACGATGTTGAAAATGTTACTTGTCAGAGACCTGCTGCATGCCCATGAGAAAATGAGCTGGCAAAGCTGCATGTAAGCATCCAACAAAGTTCTAAACGAAGCCAGGAAAAATTGAGACAATGAGTAATGATATGACAGTGTGAAAGAAAGAAACATTTTCTAAATATGACAAACTTATTTGGAGAAGCTACTTCACTTTATTACAGTAAAATATGATTGACATAAAGCAATTTTTATCCTGATTTCTTTTTTTTTTTCCTTTCCTTATTTATACAATGTCTTAAAAAACATGGAAACTCTGATCTACAGAACCCATTGAACTTTGTTTTTTGCTCCGTGAGACTAAATGTTTTATTACTGCACTTAGAATGAAAACCAAGCGGAGAGAAGGGAGCGCCGAGGCTGCAGCGGGTATCTGAGGTGCCGGGTGCCAGGAGCTGGATGCAGAATGCCAGGTTTGCACCCGCCGCGCGGCAGGGCGCCGAGTGCCCGGGAACCCTTGCGCCGCGTGCCCGGGCATGCCGGGACGGGGATCCCCGCTGCCACCCCGGCTCTGCCGCGAGCGAGGCGCCCGTGGGAGCAGCAGTATCCATCCCGGCCGAGCCTCGGTCCTCGCTCCTTGCCTCACGGTCCAGGGGCGGCATCCCCGAGAGGGACGACCGCTGCACAAACACTCGTGCCAAGCGCTGGGCTGTTCCTTGCTTGGGGCAGCGCTGAGGACACCCCTTTTATTACATTTTCAATTATTTCTTTTCTGTACTGCCACTGAAGCTGCGTAGTTAGATGTTTTGTTTACATGGCTAGAATAAGCTAATTATCCTTACTTATATATTTCTAAACAATCCATCCATTTTAATTGGATTATGTAAGTAATTGGCCAGCAGCATGTGAAGCAGAGAGCGGCAGATGAAAACGCTGGCTCTTTTACGCAGTGTTCAACCACTACACAGAGGCATATGCTAATATGTAATAAGAGCAACTCATTACAAACAATTACTGCCAAGGCTTTGCTTTCACTCTTCTAAGTAACTCTGTTTTCATCACCCACTCTCCACAACTTCAGTACTCCTGGGTTTGCAGGCGGTGTATTTTGGGATACGTGATGACTGCATTTTTGCCCATTATCATGCAATAGTCTCTTGATTTTCTTCAGCGTCTTCACCAGGATTATTCCTTCTGCTTTGAGTTACTCTGTTTCTAATTTGTTTATGAAACAGTTTGCTCAGCATTTCATCGTGTGAGCAAGCACACACGCCAGCTCTTCAGACATCATTGTCACCTGTGGGCTTTTATCCTTGCCCCTCTCCATTTGCAAGAGCTTTTGCAGCTTCTGGGGCTTTTCTAAGGCACCATGATGTCCTGCCAGGGCTCTGCTTGCCTCCTGGTGAAAACACCAAGGCACCAGTCCCTTACAGCACGTACTTTTCAATAAATCCCATTATTTTACACTGCTTTGTTCCTTCTTCCTAATTTAGAATAGAATACTTCAGTTGTAAGGGACCTGCGATGATCATCTGCTCCGACTGCCTGACCCCTTCAGGGCTGACCAAAAGATAAAGCATGTTTATTAAGAGTGTTGTCCAAATGCCTCTTCAACACTGACAGGCTTGGGGCATCGACCACCTCTCCAGGAAGGCTGTTCCAGTGTGTGACCACCCCCAAAGGCTCCTGCTTCTCCAAAGCCACAGCCATTCACCCGCTTACTTTCCACGCATCTGCAAAATATTTTTTTTTTTGTAGAGCAAATTACTGTGTTGTGAAAAACCGGTGGCACTTTCCTGCTGAGGACAGGAGAAGGAAATGCTTTGTTTTGTCCCAGTTTGCATGGAGCAGTCTCCCAGGTAGTTTGTTTTCTCTGCCTTTTAGTTTGTCTATCACAAGACACTTTAAAACGTGTTTCTATCTTGAAGTCATGTCCTGAGAAGAGATATTCCTGTATCTATTTTAAAATCTCCTTCTGCTTGCGGCAGAGGTCTGGCAGGTGTAGCACTGCCTTCCCAGGGAACCCAGCGCGCTGGTCAGTAACGGCAATAACTTAGTGATATATTAAGACGTCTTGTAAACCAATTTGCAGCAGGTGAATGATTGCTCTGCTTGAAAGACTCCAATTTTCATTTCTTATTTTTCAAAGCAGATACTTATTATAATACAGGTTATTAAACATCAAAGGTTTACCTTGTCTTGAGACAATTTAGCTGCTTTTAGAGGCTCATAAATGCTTTATTGTGCATGGTTCTGAATAAACACTTGATCCTCTATGAGATGAGCATTCACCCTTCGGAAGTGACAGAGCTGCTGAGAGCATGGTTTTGCTTGCCAGCCTCGGAGCCTGGATGAGTTTTGATGGAGCTGTCATCTACCTCTCCTCACCGCTTGTCACATACGGGCTGTCTTCCAAGGCCTCCTGTTCACCTGAATGGTGTGTCAGGTGTTATAGAACCAGAATCAGCTCATGGCACTCGCATCTGCCTGGGAATGCCTTTATGCCTCGGAGACGGGCACAGAGCTTCCAGGGCAGGTGACACCCCACGCCCTGTGATGCTCACTGGTGCCATGGAGGTGGCTTTCCCCACTGTTGTCCGAATCCCTGCGAACTGGGGACTCTGTTCGACTTCAACTGCATGTGTACTCCGTGCCTCTCCGTGTGCCCACCTTCCCAGGCACCAAAGTACAGCATCCCCTCCCGGAGAGTGCTGCCAGCGGTGCCCTCCCTCGGCTCTCCTGGCTGATGAGGCACCCGTGCCCCGCGGCGGCACCACCGGCTCCGCTGGTCCCTGCTCCTCCTCCGGAGTCAGGGCACAGCAGCCACTGCTCACAAATAAACACCAACGGAAAGACCCTGTGAGCATCACAGCTCCTCCGCCAGTGAGACAGAACCAGTTAGGTGCATTTCCGTGGGCGGCAGGCTCAGCTGTTGGTGAGGAGGCAGAGATGCAGGGCGAGTTGTTTTTCTGTGCTGAAGGAACTCACAAAACCTCACAATGTCTATTGTTCTCCAGTTTCTCCTTCAACACATTGCACTGGGCCAAATCACAGGGAAAAGGCCGCACGTGATGTGTTACGTAGAGCTATAGCAAGCACATTTCCCCCTCAGGAAATAATTAAGGTAAGGAAGAATCGAGAGAATCACTTTGTTTTTAATTAATGATTTTCAAATTGATTTAATATAGCTCTTGACTTTCAGATGGGTTTTTTAATGACTGAACTATTTGCAAGACATGATATTCAGAAGAGACCTCAGAAAGCCTGCGGGAAAAGGCCAGGAGTTGTGTCTCACAGAGTTATTACGTGTTCCTGGGGAAGAGTTGAGGGAGAGGCTGGCAGGAGACATTTCTTGTTTTCACAGGGGAATCTGTCTTCCTTTGAGATGACCATGTCCATTTTCCTAGGGAAATCCTATTCCTTTAAGGTTAAAGAAATTTACTTGACAGCATATACGATGCGAAAAGGCATCAGGGGAGCACTGCCTGGTTTCCTCTGCCTGCTCCCCCTTCTCTCCCTCTGCCAGGTCCCTTGCAGGCAGACACCTCATGCCAACAAACGCCGGTGTGGTTTGCCTTGTTGTACAGCAAAACTATAGCATAATGTATAGAGGTATAAATACAGCATCATCAATATAGCATAATATACAGAAGTTCAGTGAGAAAAATAAGATGTCACGCACGCAATAAAGCATTTTCCAAGGCACCTTGGTTTGTCTCACGTTACACCGACACACAAATCTCAGGTAGGGGTGTGGAGAACTGAGGCTTTTCTGAGGCCAGAAAAACATTGCTGCCTGTCCTGGATGGATGACAAACCAGGCTTGTGTTGGGAGGGTGCAACAGAAAAAGCTATGGGTGATCAGTGAGTTGCTCCTGCATGCTCATGGGTGAAGAAAAAGGCACAGTTTAGGGTCAAAATACAGACAGAGCTGAGCTCCCGTGCGGTCTCCTGGAGAGCTTCACCAGGCACCAGCACGGGGATCTCAGCCGTCCCCGGCTGGAAGAGCCAGGCGCAGAGCTGTGGTGCTGTCAGCGACACACAGACACGTCTGCGCCGCACCGGCAGCACTCGCCCTGCTGCTCTGCCTGCGCTGCTCCGCGTTCTCACCGCAGCGAACCGCGCTCCTCGGAGAGCCTCACCGACCGCCGTGTCGCACGCCTGCTCTCACTGGTGCGGGTCTTGTGCAAACAGATCGCTTTGCTTTCCTCTGGATGAGAGAAAGGCCAACTGAAAAGCCAGTCAGAACACCACATTTTCTTTTTCTCCAGAGACACGTAACCTTAAAAACAGTCATGTCCTTCCTGCACGCCGAAGATCTCCTTCCACTTTCACTGCCGCCTCCAGGATTAGCCGAATGTTTGGGGAGCAGTTGTGTTCCAAATCCTCCCTCATTATTATCCAGGCAGTTTCTGCTCCCCTGTTCACAAGGACTGCAATAACCAGAGCGGATGATAAGAAACCATTCTTCTGATAACGATTTAAATGGGAGTGTGTGGGACAGCAGCCCTCTGTGCATCATAACCCGCCAATTGTTCTGGTGTACGCAGTGCTGGCAGTCACCCGGCACCAGCTCCTCTAACTGGTTTTCAAATGTGAAGGAAACTCATCCATTTTCTCCTCACGGTGCTTTCCTTGGGAATGGTCAACACTTGGTAACTTCTCTCATTCAAGGAAAAGTGCAACGCGCTCATGTCCAGCATCCCTCTCTGCAAATAAGACGGGTCTTGCATATTAATTTGGTAGTTTTCATTTATCTTAGAGGAAGAAATTACATGTGATAAAGGACTTCAGTTCGAGAGAGGAAGGGTTCAGTTAACTGTCGACCAGCAGGACTCTACGGGCTAATTTAGCCCCGTTATTTTGCAGATGTCTTCTGAGGTTTAACTCACACGCCGCTGCTGAACCGAATCCATTAAACGCTTTCTCAGGGCTTTGCTGGGCGGTGGCTGCGGCTCGGCTCCTCTCTCAAGATGCTGAAGTGCGCTCTGCAGCTGCCATTCAGCAGGGCTTGGCTGGAACAGCGCCGGAGAGGTTTCCGAGCCTTCCTCAGGTTCAGCGGCTGAATACTGACACCTCAGACAACGCGGAGAGAACGTGGCTTATTCCTTGCTCCATGCCACAAAGGCATGCAGGTCCCCTGCGGATGCTGGGCTGGCAGCGGCGATGCTCCAGCGTGGGCGAGGCAAAGCAGGACCGGAGATACCTGGGGCTAACGAGTTCAGCCCAAACGAGCCCAAGCTGCCAGGGCTGCGTTGGGTTCGGTTTCATGGAGATTTCAGCTAACCCGTGCCAGGACCACCACCGCCCCGGCATTCGCCCCCCGTCCATCCCGTCCCTCCTCTTGCTGACTCTGACTCAACCCGGAGACCTGGAGGTGAGCCCAGACCCCGGTCCCTTTTTGGGCAGGGTTGTGCCAGTCACCCCTGCAGCCCTGGCACGAGCTCCCCAGGAAGCGGGCAGCAGGACTGGCGGGGGGCCGGGGACAGGCGGGCTGCAGCAATCCCGGTTCAGATCAGCTGTAGCTGTCGTATGGCTGTAGCGCGCAGCGTGAAAATCCCTGTCTGCGGGCTCTTACGTCCTCGTTTTCTGCAGCCTCTGAAACGGCTGTGCTGTGGGTAACCGGGAAAATAGGTCACTCCATTGCTTCAGGTGCTCACATCTGAAAGCACAGCCAGTAAAACAGATTAAAAGAGAAAAAGAGGGGGGAAAGGGGGAAATTAGACCGGTATGGTGAGGCATCGTGAGCACCTTACCAATGGATCATTTTCTCTGTTGTTTTATCTCTGGATAAACTTCAACAGAACGATACTCACAACACAGATACACCCTTGTCTGCGTGAGCTTGTGTGGACAAAGCCGGTCAGATAAATAAAAACGGAGGAAATCTGAAAGATCCTGATTGCTTTGCCATAGCCAGGGATATTTCCCCAAGATGGGAGATCCAGCAAGATTCCTGGAGCTGGCTGTGGCCATGGCTGTTCCCATGGAGTTTAGGAGGAGTTTGGGTACCCGGGTGGCTGGCGGCTGAACACCCCCTAAGTCCAGGCGGTATGCTGTTAATCGTATGGGTACCCAGTACAAGACGGATGTCAAGGAATGCCACAGGTTCCTCACGGACCTCAGGCGTGGCAGGAAAAGCGATTTGCTGCATAACCAGCAGAGGTGATGACGGTTTGGTCCCCCCCGCGCCCTCAGCCCCATCCCAGCGGGCTGAGCTGTGCCTTTGCCCGGTGCCCTCGACGTGGGCATGCTGAGCCTGCCCTCAACCCCGCGCCGCCACAGCGTCCAAGAGCTCCGGCTTCAGCTGGAGGTTTTAGCAATTCCCTCTCTCTAAAAGTCACTTTTATTGTGGTATGGTAATTCTGCTCATAGATCTATCGCTTTCAATAGAAGTCGTATTTAAAAGGTGACATCCTTCAGTGATTAGCTGGGGAATATCCACTACCAGAGCAGAAAGCGTAAAACGCAACGATACATTCCTCAAGTGAGAGAATCTTGATAAACCTGAGTCCTTGCAATTTGACGTAACGTTCACATTGCGATTCCACACCGGCACCTGCACTGTTCCCTGCTCTCATTTCATTCTTGTGCTGTACACGGATCGTTTGGGCATCTGTTTGCACAGCCCCAGGGCTGCGGCTCAGGCCAGGGCTGGTACCCAAGGCCTCAGACAGCTCCTCGTTCTTGTAGGTGCACCAAGGAATCGCTGGGGCCGGGTAGGCATCCCAGTGCTCTGACTTTCCAGAAAGTTATCCCTTGTCCTGACGCATTGCTTCAATGTGACACAAATGTTTCTTGACTGTGCAAACAATAAGAAGAAAAACAAACTATATTTTAGATTGGTGGGCTGCCTCCAAACCCACTCTGAACCCCAGACTACTATGCCTTGGAGAAATGAAGAAGAGCTGTACAAGAAAGAGAATATTTCGTATCTTTTATCTGACCTACCACTGCCACATTTCTGCCTCAAATTCCCCCAGAATAACAGATATTCAACCTCCTTTTCTAAGGAGACATTTCATATTTTATCTGGTGGGGAATTGTAAAGGGTGAATACTCGATGCATATAAAAATGATAATAAAAATATTTAATCATAGCTGTATTTTAATTAACCTATCAGATAGTAAAAATGAGGCAGCAGGAATGAGGATCTCCCTGTGCCAAGCGCTGTGCTAAGGCTGACCCTGTGTGCCTGCAAGCAACTGCGGCGTCTGAAGTGTTAGCACAGGCTAAGTGTAAGTAAAAAGAAGGAAGGAAAAGGAAATCAAAGTCTCTTTGCCCAGCGAGCCGGCTGGCTGGTGCGTAGGCGTCGCTCCCATCCCGCGTGGGAGCAGCAGGCGCTGCTGCCCCAGACTCGCCGTGCCCGAGACGCGGCTGGTGCCCCGCGTCCCAGTGCCTGCTCAGGCCTCGCCCCGTGCTTCCCGATCCCATTGCACTCCCCCCCGCACACTCCCCAACTCGTTCTTTGCAAACCTTCTCTTTGTTGCTTTTCCTTCCTCGTGGCATTTGCATTTCTCCTCTGGCAATCCCTTTCTGCTCCCTTCTCCTCTGGAAGATCAATGCAGCTGAAGAAGGGCGAGTTATTTACCGTGACAGCCAGTAATTCAAATGAGCTGGGCTTAAAAATTCCCTGTGTCCGGTTCTACAAAATGAGCAACCTCTTCCTCACATCTCCATCTGCCCAGCCCCCTTGCAGCCCAGAGGGGTTTTAAGACACGGGCTGTAAACCGCACGTGCATGCCTGCCACCAGCCTCACCAGCGAGGGACAGAGCGCCCGCAGCCACGCCCAGCAATCCTTCGCTTTTCGGACAGATATTTAAATCTCAGCAACTTAGAAGTCAACTGTGATTCTGTTGGGAAGGGTCACATTTCAAAGAGACAAGCCACAGCTGGAATGTTGCTGTATGCAGGTTACTACACTGCAAAAATACTATTAGTTTATATGAGGAAAAACTTGTCTTTTTGAGTAGTAAAATACCAAGTTGGATTTTCTCTTAATGATCATTAATATTTCTTACTGTGTAGTGTGCAATGTTACCAGAGTCATTGGTCTGTGCCACTGGTGCACGTCTGCCAAATAAAGGACACTTTAATAATTCAGATTTGTCACCTGCGCTTCACAGACTCATAGCATCATAAAACAGGTTCAAAAGTCATCTAGTCCAGCCCCTGCAAGGAGCAGGCTTCCTCGTGACCAGACAGGAGAGATTGTCTAAGCAAGGAACTGGGCATGAGGTCTGACTGATCTGTATTTATTTTTCTTTAATTACACCTGAGTGTTTAAAAGTTCTGTTCTGTCTACTCTATTCTACTCAATTTTGTACTACACTGTTTCAAACATCCACTCTCCTAATGATGGGTTATTATTTTACAAAAGCTCACACTCTTCTCAGGGTAACGAGACACATTCTTGTCTTTCAAGCTCTCATTGCTATGCGCTGATTTTTAATTAGTAACTTTGATATGTATTTATTTGCATATTTTAACGCCATATGAATTATCTCCATTATTTTTACTTTAAATGTCTAGTTTTTAATTAGCATAACGAGAAGGATGTGCAGTTTTATACGAACACGTACAACTCAAACGTGCTGTGGGGCATGCTGCAATGAGAGGTGTCCTACCACTGGCCTGCTAGCAGCAGCGATCTGTTTCCCTCAGCTTTCATGAGAGAGAAATCATTTCCTGTTTGAGAGATAATCGACTCAACTCTCCATAAACAGATGTTCCAAAGGCTTTCCAGAAACTGCTTAACTGAATCTTTTCTACACTATTCTTAAGTATGGAAAACCCACTTTCCCATGAACCTGCACTCATAATTTGGAAACCTCGGTCACAGGGTGCTGCAGACATTTGTGTTGTCTGGGCCCGACAACCATCCGACCTTTGCTCTAAACCCGTACCCGATACCCTGCGGAACTGCGCAAGAGTTTCTCCGTGGTGGAATCTGATGACACACTTTGCAAAACCAGGTTTACCATGAGAAGGCACAAAGTGATCCTCAGGAGAATTCCTTCCTCCGACGTCTGGCTGGGAAAAGTTTTGCCACGAAGCACGTAACCGCAGCACGCCCCGCGACGTGCTGCGAGCAGAGCTCGGGAGCTGGGCGGTGGTGTCTCTGCTACGCGTCGAACCCGCCTGCGGTGGGGCAGACACCCTCTGATGCACTGCATCGCCTACAGGACTCCTCTCCAGGTCACGGCAGCTCTGCCTTCCCCGGGTGTGGGGAGCTTCTCCCAGCTCCGTAGGAAGGAATGTGTCATTAGCTACATGTGTGCGGAGGAAATGGCCTTTTGTAGGGACAGGGAACTGACACCCCGCAAAGAGATGCTCCTAAATGCAGGATGCCTGCGGCGATCTGTGCCATGGTGAGGACCCTGTCAGATGAACAGACATCTGTCGTGTCTGCTGGTCTGCAAGAGGCTCTCAAACTCCAACCCCTGTTGCCCCCAGAGGGGCTGGTGTGCCCGCAGCAGCATCATCAGTGGGCATCACACCCAGGGTAACACCGGAGAGCCATTGCAGAGCCATCCTGCCCTCAGCCAGCCCTGGACCACGGCACCCAGCACCTTCCCAAGGGGCAGTGCCGCCAGCGTGCCAGCCAGGAGAGAAGCACCCCCACCTCTCCCACTTTTCCTTCCATGTTCTTTCCGTTCAGGCTTGTTGGTTTAAAGGTTACGCGAGAGGCTCACCTGTCACCTGCTGACAGCTGGCGCACAGGGTTCCTATCCCCATCGCCTGACAACGAGACAGGTGAAACAGCCGGAGATGCAGCAGCTCCGGGGAGGGCTGGGTGTCAGCGTTCTCCTTCCCACTCTCCTCAAGCTTTTATCTTTGGGATTTTTCCAAAAGGTCAGCAAAAGGCAAAGGGCTGCTCTTGAGTTGTGCTGAGGTGAAGCGTGCAGCCCTTTTTCAAAGCCGGAGGGGAGGCAAGCCGGTAGGTCAGGAGTGGAGCTGTCACTGATGGAGCTTAACCATTCCCTAGACATCCTCTTTCTGCTTCTCAGCTCTTCCCTGTATTTCCACATGTGGCATTCCCATCCTAACCTATCCCATCCTATCACATCCTATCCTGACGCAACCTCTCCTCTCCTCTTCTCTCCTCTTCTATCGTATCCCATCCCATCCCATCCCATCCTATCCTATCCTATCCTATCCTATCCTGTCCTGTCCTGTCCTGTCCTGTCTTCTCCTGTCCCATTGTCACTAATTTGTTAGTCAGGTATTTACCACAAGCAGACTCAAAGCCTTCATTTTCCACCTGAAAATCCTCATGAGCTTCCCAGTGGCGCTGAGACCTGCCGAGGGCCGTGGGGGCTGCTGCTGCTGGGCTCCACGGGGCAGCATCCTGGACGGCCCCTGCTGTGCTGCGCGCTGCTTCGCTCCCTGAAGCTGTTTGGGGAACTAAGTAATTTTTGCTGGAAATAAAGATGTGAAAATGTACAAAGGGCCAAAACAAACAAAGCTCATTAAACCCAGGAACTCAAGAGCCGCGTTCCAGTTTCAGCTGAGAGTTCGCTTGCGGGTGGAGCTGGTTCCCTGGGAGCTGCGGCCACGCCACAGCCCAGCACCTCCCCGCTCGGGCGTTTCGTAGAGACGCGAGCACAGAGCAGCCCCCCAGCTCCTGCCGAGGTCAGCGTGGCTGGCGGTTTGGGAGGGCTGAGCATCCCCCATCCACGTGGGCTCGTGAGGGGCGGCTAGAGAAGGAGATACGGCTCTTCCTCCTGCACCCCGAGGACCCACTGGGACCGGTGGCAAATGGGAGCCAGGGCAGGGAGCCTGGATAAAATGGAGCAGCAGGGAGGTGCTCCGCGGCATTCCAACCAGCTATTTATTGAGCGCCCGATCTCTTTGCAGTCACAAAAGCCATCCTGTAAAGCTGTGCACAATCAGCTCTTTCTGTTGCATTATTTATTATTCATCACCTCTCCGGGGGACTGGAGATGCTAAATGTGGCAGGCAAGCATTTTGTAGGACACAAGAAGCATTTTGTCATTGAAGATATTCTCACTCCCCTTCCCTTGAAGGTAATCGCATTTAGAGGACAAAGCACAGTGACAGGAGGACCTGGAACCAGGATTATCTCAGGTAACGCAGGACATCTCTACAAACACATTCTGTGCCAAAACGAGCTCCATACCTGATTTGCTATCCTCAAAAGGACCAACCTGGCAAGACCTCATGCCTTTAAACTCACATCAAAAGGCCCTTGTTGGCCTTTGTTGCCATGTTCCCTTTCCCTATCCCGCACAATTCCTTAGAGCGCGATGTCACAGGACAGCGCGCTGCGTGCCAGTGTATTTGACAGCGGCGGGTCCATCCCAGGCAGGCCATGCTATGCTGTTTCCTTCCAGACGCAACGGGATCTCCATAAAAATATCAGAAAAAGACCATGGTGTCACTTGATCACTATAGCACGGCATCAAAGGAGAAAAATCCTACTGACTGACCCAATCCTTGCCCGGGCTGGGAAAGGCATAACGAGAAGCAACATCTGCCAGGTAAAACACGAATCAGACTTTGCCACTGCGCAGAGGATCCGTCAGCGGGTGCCCTCCCGTCCCGTGGCAGCCTGGCTCTGCTGCGTCACACCACACGCCGTTGCGTTCAGAGCAGGAGTCACTGGGTGCCATTCCCTGCCCAGCGTCACCGGAGAGGCTGTGCCAGACGATCTAACGCAGACACTCCAGCGTATTGATCTTTAGTGCTTTCCCTTTGGCTTTTGCCACTTTCTTCCTTCAGAAGGCATCTTTCACCTTCCTTGATATCTTGATCTCCTGTGGACGTCTGCCTTTCACCGCTTCCTTAATTCATTTTATACGGCAGGACCAAAAACTTTCCTCTGCTGTGACATGCTGGTGGCATCTGCTAGACAGCTGGGACACGCGGCCAGCCCGTTCCTTGCAGCCCAAGCCGCACGTGGAGGAAGTCTTTTCTGGTGCGGGTACGTACACGGAGGAGAGGAGTCTTCCCTTTAAACGAGCATCCCTCGCCGCCACCCATGACAAGAAATATTTATTTAAACATAGGGCAGTAGTCCCGCCCTAACCCCACGGAAATGAGCAGCTGCTGAGAGCAACTCTGCCTGCTTTGACCTTTTTCCGCTAAACCCCCCGTGTTTCAGAAACGCTCCTGTTCCCTGAACCCCACACGGGCACAGCAGCAGCGGTGGGGAATGCCGAACTGCTCCTGGGACGAGCCCTGCAGGGACCAGCACCGCGCTCGTCCCCTCCCTGCCGAGCATCGCCCGGCTGCAGCACGGCCCAGAGCTGCGGGACACCTGCCAGGTACCCGAAACGTGCCCAGCGGGCACATGCGGTGTGACTCTATGAAATCCGTATTTAGGGGTGTTTAAATTGTAACTGCGAACAAAGTCTGCTTCCTTTTCCTCCCACGCTCCTTTAGAAGAAAGAAAGGTTGCTGATTTATTTTCTTCTTTGAGTTGATTTTTTATTTTAATCTCTGCATATTTCATCATCTCCTAAAATTTTATTTCCTTCTGCATTTTTCAGAAAAATTGTAACTACTTTTCAGAATTATTTTTTTAAGGAGATTTAATTACTATTTTCTGCAGGAATTTAAGACAGAAAGTGATGTGAGCGACATACGTAGATTTAACATTTTTTTCCCTTTTTAACACCGCAAAATTCATAGCTAGGTTTAGACCTTACCAAAATCAGACTCCGCTTGGTTTCCTGCTGTGAAATAACATTTTATTTGTGAAAGAGAAAGGTAAAGTGCAGAATCTCTGAATTGTTTTCAGGAAAAACACTTTGGCTGTTGCACTAATATGACGTTGCTTTGTGGCTCCAGAAAATCCAAGACACTTCAGGCTCTTGCACCAGAGGATGCTTTCTCTCTGTTTCAGAAATACAAGAGGGGAACCACAATCAGAATTATTTACCCGTATCCCACTTTAAAATAACTATAGTTCCATGAGGGCCGAATTTGGTAGAAATTTCTTTAAAAAAAGGAAATTTGCACCTCTTCAACTTATATTTTCGTGATTAGTGATGACACTTCCCAGAAACGCACCTCGGGAGCGCTTGCACCGTCTCACACACGCGCCATGGCTCTGTTGCACTGGGGCAGCTCAGCCCGCTTGGCTCTGCAGAGCCGCCCACAGTATTTCTGCATCTTTTTCTCTGCCTGGACTGACAGGGTTTGAAAAAGTTTGGCTGAAATTTAGAAATCAAACCAAAGTTGGCAACGCTTGGCCATCCGCCCCCGCCCGCCGCCGTGGTACTCGGGGTCGGGAGGGTGCAAGGGGATGCAGGAGCATGGCTCCCCCTCGGTGTGGGGGTCCACTGGAGCCCCCTGGCACCCAGGCCTCTCCCGCCTGGGCTCAAGTCCAGGCAGCTGCACAGATGACACAGATGTATGCGTGGGGTGACGGCTCCAGACAGGCTGATCCAGCGCTTTTAGTGCTCCCTGACATTTCGCTGCTGGGTCAGGCGGTGGCACGTCTGCCTGCAGCCCCGGCAGCTTTCCTGCAGCCCTGCGCCTTCCCGTGTGACATATTTTCAGCTGAGACATGAAAATAAAATGGAAAGCTCATACCAGCAAGGTCAAAGCCCTGTCCGCACAGCATCCATCAGCCCTGCATCGTGGCCGGAGCCTGCGGGGAGGGCAGCCACCCCAGGAGCAGAGTGGGCATGCGAGACCAGTGCTGCTGGAAAACCCATGGCTTTCCCCTGGGGCACTGGATTTCCTTGCCCCTTGGAAAGGGGTGGCAGTTGGATGCTCTTTATAATCCTGGCCCGCATTCAGCCTTTCCCGCGCTGCCAGGGTGCTCAGAGTGGTACGGGTGCAGCTTGCTGCAGCCCAGGTGCTACCTGGTTTTCAGTGAGGGGCAGTGGATTCAAACTGGCAGAGGGTAGGTTTGGGTTGGACATGAGGAAGAAATTCTTCCCTGTGAGGGCGGTGAGGCACCAGCCCAGGTTGCCCAGAGAAGCTGTGGGTGCCACATCCCTGGCAGTGCCCAGGGCCAGGTTGTACGGGGCTGTGAGCGACCTGGGCTACTGGAAGGGGTCCCTGCCCAGGCCAGGGGGGTTGGAACAGGATGATCCTGAAAATCCCTTCCAACCCCAACCACTCTGTGATTTTATTCATGCCCTTTGGGCGTGAAGGCAGTGTAACGTCCTGGTGTACGCGCGGGCACTGGGACGGCGGTGCCACGGCCATGGCAGGTTTGCACCTCCCTTTCCCAGCCACTGCAGCAGTGCTTGTGGGGGTCTGAACAGGCATACTGATGTTGGTTTGACTGGAGCCTGAAACGTGCGTGAGCCCCGGGAGGAACAGCAAGACAAGAGCTGTTGCCTTCCAAAGGGTGTAAAGGTCTGTCCAAACCCAAAATTCTTGCTGCCAGTCCAGAGGAATCTCAAAGAGGTAATGGAGATGGGGCAGTGTCCGTTGTCCCCTTTGTCACGCCAGAGAACCTTGCACGACCACTCGGACACGCATGTCTGGCCCCTGTGATGGTGTGGGTGTCTGAGGGAATGCACAAAATCAACTTGCTTAAGGATTCTGTCAATGAAGGTCACTTTCCCCTTCTGTAAGACTGATACTGAGTTTTATGACACTTATTTCCCTGCACTTGGAGCTGGACGATGGTGGCCAAGCAGTTCTGAAGCTCTTCTAGCCTGAGTGGGGTTCAGGCAGGACCTCGTTTGTCTAGGAGCTGCAGAAGCTGAAACTGGTGATTAAACCAAACCTTTGGTGCAACATTTTAGGGCAGCAGCAGTGAAGCACAGTAGGGCAGGAAAATGATTTTGAAGAAATGTTGCTTCTACCCGACACCCTCTCACATTTCTGATTGGTGCCTGCTCAGGATGAGAGGCTGGGGCACTGGCCTCGCCATCTCCTCTCGTCCCACGTCGCATCTGCTTCAAGCTCCCTCCTGCAACACGCCCTTCCCACCTCTTAAAGACTTCCCCAGCAGTGACATCTGGTCACTGTTAGACCTCTTTATCCCATGAATTTCTCCAGCTCCTCAGCGATGGGGATTTGTACTCTGACATCTACAGCAGCATATGGGGGCGATTTCCCAGCCCAGCGCTGTGTGCCAAACACACTGCCTCATGTCTCTTTTGAGCTCGGGCCAGCGAATTTCCTTGGATGTCTCCTGTTGTGAGAAATGCTCAGTAAACTTCCCCCACGTACCCTGTGCTCGTCAGCCTGCACTTGCTGGTGGCCATCCGCAGCCCAGGCGCGCGGCTCTGGCAATGCGACTGCAGCCACGTTGACCGCCGTGCACACAGGCAGACATGTGAGCGTGCACGGCCGGCACACGTGCACACATCCCCGTGCACGCTGAGCCACCACCAGCATGCTCGTCCCTTGTCTGCAAGGTCTCACCCGTCCCGTTCTCTCTGAAGCAATTACCTCACAAAGCTGCTTAACATTTTCTGCTAAAAAAATAACTGCGCCCCCGAAAGGGGCACTGGCTGGGGGGGGTTGTCTCTGAATTGCAGACTGAGGGAAGCTTTCCCCAGGGGCTGGGGAGGTGACCGGGTACTTGGCTGCTGTGCCCGTCCGTGGGCCACCTCTATGGCGGGTGAAGCTCCTGCTTCAAGGGGAAGCACAAAGCAACAACAAAAGCCATCTGCAGGCACCACGCGCTGCTCTGATGCACGGTGCAGGGGTGAATTCAGAGACTGAAGAGGAAGAAGAGATGTGAAGAAAATAAAACTAAGTGAAAAAACCGTGCTGGTCTGCTGATACTTTGAAGCTTCAGAAGAGCTTTGCAAGAGCAATCTCATTGGTCATGTTCCCTCAGAAGTCCAACATCACTCGCGCCTCTGAACGTGAATGAGCTGCAGAGCTTCAAGGGAGAGCAGGAACAGGACCCTAATGTGATTTGTTTTGCACTGTGGGTGGTAAAATCCTGGTGGTAAGGAACGTCAGAGAAGCCTACAGTTCTTCCATTGACCTTGGTCTATTCCTGGAAAGGAACAGAACTCCCCTCCTTCCAAAGGGATGCTTCCTTTCGACAGAAGAACAGTGGATGTCAAGACATAGTAAACCATAGCATTGCCACAAGATAAATAAGATGCGGTGGGAGGACACCCTGTTTTCCACTGCTGTTCATCCTCGGTGTTTGTGAGGAGGCAGCTTGAGGAGCAGAAGGCTCCTGCGGGAGCAGGTACGCTGCTCACGCGCCTGCTCCTGGCAGCGCTCTGGTCTCCAGCTCAGCCAGGTTCTTCTGGTCCTTCAGACTTACTTTCGCATGTGCCATTCGGCACGATGGGATCAACACATCAAAAAGAGAAGGAAGAGGCATCACCTTCAGCTACAGTGGTTGAAAATTAGACATAAATATCCATGCAAAGGAGAATAATACGTTGATTATAATAGTGACAAAATGCAATAAAGTGCTGCATTGCCCATTTTTTTACACGCTAAGATTAGGAGAGACGCCTTCACAGAAAATCTTCCTTGGCCAAACGCACATTTTGAGATTTCACGCAATGTCCGTATTGGCGACAGGAACGGCCAGTTTAATATTTTTGAAGTTTAACATTTAGTTGGCTTGTATTACTGTATCTGCTGTGTTCTGTCTTGTTCTCAGACATCTACATGTTAGTGGATTTTCCTCTTTCCCTGATTAAATACGTATTTTGTTGTCACAACATTCCTACTCTCACCATCTCCTTGTCCGTTACTATGTCGTCCTTGCTGATGGGTGTCAATAACCGCTCTGCTATAACTCGCTCTGAACCTAACCATGGTGCACCGAGACACCGCTGCTTTTAGAAGCTGCCACCGGCAAGCGTTATGCCATGTACACTGATGTTCCTGATGAGAGCAAATTCATTTTCCTAGCAAACAGGAAAGCTTTAAGGGAGCCATGCAACAGTAGAGGACCTCTACTTCCAGGAAAGTAGTACTAATGATTATTTGGGGAAACAGCAAGAAATCTCTTCTTAATCAATAACTAAATCCCGCAGGTTTTAGCAATGACGTATTAAGTCAACTTCTTCAGCAGACTATTCATGCCATACTTTGTGGCATTCTTGCTCTTCAACCAAAACGTGATTACCTTACCACAGACTGTGTGCAGAAAGTTCAGAAAGGTAGGATTGGATGTCATTGTTAAAAAAAAAAAAAAAGAAAAAGAAAAAAGATTTTGGTCAGCTCTAAGCCAAGGTGAAACTCCTCAAGAGCGGCAGAGTGAAAGCGCAGGGTTAGTCAGTGACAGGACAACTTAGGCTGGCGTTTCCTTTCCTGCAGCCCCCATGACACAAGCAGCAGTGCTCCACCCATGCCAGGAGCTGATTTTATACAAAACAGAAGCCAAATGACACAGAAATCCAGCTGTAGAAAGCTGTCCCAGCAGCACCGGGCCGATGCTCCCCACATCCCCCGAGAAGCGGCCCGTACCAGACACCGCTGAGGGAGCGACAGTTACCCGTGTAATAGGCAAATACGGAACAACCTCAGCTGGGAAAGCCTTGAGCCATTGCCTGAGAGGACGTGTATTTAGAGAGACTTAAGGTGTGTGTAAGAAAGACTTAAAAGCTTCTGGTCACCAGGTGCTGTACTGCGCCTGCCATTAATTGGTTTTCTCGTTACTTCTTCTGTCTTTGAAATCCTTTCTGGTCATCTCTGATTGTCCCTCAATAAGCAGCTCTATTATTTTGCAAAATACACTGCTGCCTCTTTTCTTCCCCAGCGCTCAGTCCTCTGCACTGCGTGCGTTGCTTCCAGGTGCCCCCGGAGACTCGGCCCGCAGCCCCCAGCACCACCATGGCCCTCAGTCAAACCATCCAAACCAGTGATGAATATTCAGGTGAAAAAAAAAGGAGGGGAAAGCAAACAAACACAAATTATGGGTGCTTCACAGGCCAGGTGCCAGGAGGAACTTTGATTCAGCGGCATCTTCTAGTACCTCTCGTTTTGGTGACAGAGATGTTTTGGCTGGAGCAGGCCTGCACCCAGGAAAGAAAGAAATGCCCAGCTGGTCCCCCACATGCCGCTAGTGGTTTCATAGACTCGGTATCCTCTCTATCCCGCCTCAGTGCCTTTTGTCCGGACGAGAGGCTGGAAACCGAGCTCAGCCCCACGGCAGGACCGTCCCAGACCTTCACCGGGCTGCTGCCACTCTCGGTATCCCAGGTGCCGTGGTCCCTCCCATTGCTGAAATTATTTTCCTTCTTGTTTTTTAATTGTTTCACTAATATTTGTAACTATTTATTTCAACTCCCAAGACTGTGTTCCCAAATCCCTTACCACGTACGTAAACGCAGGTGGTTTTTCCCTGGAAGTGCATTTTCACTGCACTTCTACATTTTTCTAATGTACTTGAAGAAATTGCAGTTTGTGTACCTATTGACTCCTTTTCTGAACGTCCTTCTGCGTCTCTGCACAGCTCATCTTTGTCTCTGCACCGCCTGTCTCTGATCACCGGGGTCTGTTATCGCATCGTTCACCGTTTCTCATTTCAGTTACGGATCTCTCGAATCCCTCATGCCCTAGCACACATCTCTGTGGGGTATCAGGGGAGATATTTTTTCTGCCTGATAGTTTTTTCCTCCCTCCACACTCCGTCCTGGCTTTAGGCAGTTTTTACCTAGGCAGAGGCTCTTCTCCTCATGCTGTGGCTACTTCAGTTCGTTAGGATCCTTTGGCGAACGCCTCATTAAATGCCCTCTGGAAATCCAGGCATGTTATAGCAGCTCGCTTGCCCTTGCCCACGCACTTGCTGACTCTACAGCAGCCCAGTGTCCTGGGCATACCTCTATAAAACCGGCTTTATGTCACCCCTTGTACGCCACGGGCGCCTGTGAGCCCTTTCAGAATCTCACTGACCCGCCTGCCTCTCACAGCTCCGTTTGCGCGAATTCCCCACACCAATATCCACAGTTTTATGTATGCCATAAAGTAAACCACTGGAAGATCATCCTAACTTTATTTACTGTGGCCATTCTGTAATATTTAGATCTGCTAAAATCGTTAGGGCATTTTAACTGTTTAATCGTTATCCAGTCAAGCACCGGACGCCCTTTCCAAAGCCATGTGCACAGATGAAATTGCAGAATAGAACTTGAACATTTACTGAGTATTGAATCTGCTACAGGATGGTTTTCACTGCCAATAATTTGTGGTTTTGTTTGTTGTTTTCTTTTAAACTATTTTCAGAGTAACAACTGATGGCCTCTATAAATGAAAGTTTGTGAGTATTTACAGTTTTAGTTTGGTCTTTTTATACCTCCTTTCAATGGGAAACTATTTTTCCTTACTTGACTTGGCCAGTAAGTGGAACTGAAACACAGTGGTTGTGGCTTTAGTTTTGCCTGAATGCCACCAAAACCATTGAGGAAGGGACTCAGCTACAGAGCAGAAATCAATTCCTTCCTTCCTCCCTCCCTCCCTTCCTTCCTTCCTCCCTCCCTCCCTCCCTCCCTCCCTTTCTTCCTTCTTTCAACCATCTGAATACACTGTGCTGTTAAATATTCTGTTATTACTTATACTGTTATTACTTATTACTGTTGTGTTCCTGTACTGCTGGATGTTGAACAGACCAAGAGGCACTAGATAAGGCAACACAAAGCAAGCCAGCTAACGGAAGGCTCTTCTTGACGTTCAGCCCTGCGGTCGGAAAACCCTTGCGTTTGCTGCTGCGGCAATGTTCATAGTGAAGCCTGAGGAGCAACCCAGAGGTTTCAGACCTCTGTGGGACTCCTGCCTTGAACATTCCCCAGAAGATGTGGGTCTGGTTTGAAGTGAGGTTACTCCTCTGGGTGGCTTACTCCAAGGTTAGTCAGTCTCACTAATTTAAAATGTTGTTTTTCCTAATCCGAATTGTCTGAGTGAGAGTTCGGCTGTTAGTCTTAGATCCCTCACTCCTAAATTCACATCTATTCCATTCTGCAGGCCCCAGTTTTCCCCAGTCCTGCTGTATCCCGCACTCCGTGTCGCTGCAGTTCCCATCTGTTCTGGATCTCAACAACCTGGGACTGACCTATTGACTGTTAAGTTTTAAGACCTTTTGATCTTTTGATTAGCTGGCCTTCAAATCCCAAAAGTGTATGTTTTAGCGAGGAATGTCATTCTTGTTTAGTCAGTTATATATTCTATAGGTCACTGTACAGTTATTCTATAGGTCACTGTATTAAAAATACAGAGATAAAACGTGGAAGTGTTTAAAATAAGTTATGTTGCAATTGTATGTCTGTGTATCTTTAAGGTTGTTCTGAAGCAGGCGTCTAGTTAATTTAAATATATACCAAAACAGATAAGAGTAACTGATTAATTCTGCCCTAAATAATCATAGAATCACAGAACAGTTTGGGTTGTAAGGGGCCTTATAGATCATTTGGTTCCAAACCGCCTGCCAGGGACACCTTCCACTAGAACAATGCCAATAAGCTTACATCTTTGCTAAATAAAGTTATTTCATCCTTAGTAACAGAGCCAGGAATTGGGAGCTTATCAATTAAGGAAGTAATAGGCATCCATAGCGGTAACGAGAATAAAACATTTTAAACGGAAGAGACATAAAAGTCATTTCTGCCTCATTTGCTGTGTTCTATAGAGATTGCATGCAGAAGAGAAAGAGCAAGATAAAAATCAGTTAAAATCCTCAAAAGCCCTATAAAGTTGTAGAAAACAGGAGCAAAACAGAAAAAAAAAATGATTGAAGCTCCTTTGTAAGATTTTTTTTTTAAAAAAAAAAAAGCAAACAAAAAAATAAAGCCCATTTTCTTACAAGGCCATTACAAGGAATGACTGAAACCCGTGGAGATTTCTGCCGTCACATCAGCGCTCTGAGCAGTCGCGGCGCTGTCCCGGAGAGCAGGGACTCTTGGCTGCGCAGGCTGGTGGCTGCGGGACCAACAGTGCCACGGCGCTGGGAACCGTCTCGCTCGTCACAGCGGTGCCCAGGGCAGTGTTTGCGCTGCCAAATAATTCTGCGGGAGGCAGCGATCCTGTGGCGGTCCAGAAGAACATCCTCCACAGGCTGACTTGGACACAAAGTGAATCATTTCTATCTGAGCAAAAACATTCTCACGGCATTAATAATGATCTCAGACAGCGCCTTGCAAACTCAGGATAGACAGCGAATCCCACTGCAACGCCAGGGAAAACGCTGCACACTGTGGGACCTAGTATTTGCCTCTCTTTGGGAGGCCACCAGCCCTCATCTGCGGCGTCTTCTGAGGTGGAAGTGTCCCCTTTGCGCTGGGCTCTGCAGGGAAGGGACTTTGCCAGAGTTCACCGACTCTGCGTTGACATCGCTCTTCAGTAACTGGCTCGCCCCGAGCACAGCGGTGCAGGAGAGGGGGTAACGGCACCGACACACTGCTCTGCATTTACTGCTTTTATCTAAGGCTTCTTGCGAGAAAACATTAAAGTAAGTTTTGTCTTGTGTCTTCTTCCCACCGTGCTAACCTGGATTTGTGAAACAGCCATGATGTCATTGTCAATGTCCTCATAATGTGGCTGAAGGAAAGGGACAGAAAAATATTCTGGAACCACATAGAAACATCTATGGTGTCTTCTTCACTTATCCAACCTTCAAGAGAGAAATGGAATAAGTGTGAAATCAGCAAGCGAGAATTTACCACGCAACCAGCCCTCCCCAGCTCACACAAAGCAGAACTGGAGTGCTGAAGGTAAGCCTGGACGTACAGCGCAAATGCCAGCAGAGCTGGCGGTCGTCAGCCGGGTGAGGAGGGGATTGCTTTGTTCATCTAGCTCGCGCGTGGTCAGCTGGGGACGGCTGTGCTAGCCTATTTCTGTAGAGGCACAAATCCAAGTGAAGCTAAATCTGTGTAATTGATTTCATTATGGAACTAATTCCTCGCCAGCGCAGCTGCTGCCAGCGCTTGCCTGCGATGGTGTGCACCCAAAGAGCAGAGCGCAGGTGTCGCTGGTGCGTGGGACGTGCTGCCGCACAGCCACGCGTTTTACAGAAACCCCGTTCAGCCCTCTCAGCGTTCGGGTGGGCTCTGTGAACTGCAAACGGATTGCACTGGCTTTCTGGAATGGACTGGGGCAACAGAGTGGTGTAGCAACGTCTAGAACTCTCTGCCTTCGCTACAGTCATTCCGTCAAAATCTGGACTGCTGGATGCTGAGCCCAGGGTCAAATTTTCCCTCTGTTGCTGTTATTTATACCAGTAAAGAGTGAAGCGGAATGCCTGCTCTGCCCCATAGCTCCAGGTAAAAGGGAAGATCACTGGCAGTGGCATAGCCAGGAGCCCCTGGCCAGGGAGCAGCCCTGCCGCGACCCCAGCTCCCTCCATCCCGGGAGATGCACCCCCGGATGCGCGCGGTGCAGGAGCCTGGAGAGATGGAGACGCCCCGTCCTGCAGGTGCTGAGCTGAGGGTTGTGTACCCAGTTCGTAGGATTCCCATGCACAAAGTTCACCCAGCAAATGATATTTAAAAGCACAACAGTATTTATTGCTCTGTTATAGCCTTGCATAAGCAGCTACCAACATAAGCAGTTCCAGTTCCTAGCATAAGCAGTCACCAGCGCATTGTTTTCCCTTTGTGAGCGTCTCACCAACCCAACTAAGCCAGAGACACCGCGAGCAGGAGGGTGATGATCAGCGGGGTCAGAGCAGAGAAGGGAGGCAGGCGCAGCACCTTCAGGGTGTCCCCTGTTGTTCGTAGAGTGAGCTCTGGGTCCTTTCTCTCCCTCTCTGCTCCGAGCCGCCTCTGTTTATCCCCTCAGCAGATTCAGTGGCAGAGTACTGACCAGGTGTTGGTGCACGCGTGGCCAGCGCATGCAGCAAGGCTGCCAGGTACGTGCCCCGCCGGGGAACAGCGGTTCCCAGATAGCAGCAACATCCTGCTCAATAACAGCCCTCCTGGCCCCCTCTCCCAGATAACAACCCTCCTGGCTCCCCTCTCCGAGATAACACCCCTCCTGGCTCCCCTCTCCGAGGTAACACCCCTCCCAGCTCCCCTCTCCAAGGTCGTGTTCTCACAGCTGTGTGCAGCTTGCAGTTTCCCACAGTGGCCCTACACGGACCATCACTGAGATCCCTCTCACAGGTGGGAGCACTGGTACCCTCCTGGATCGCTTGCAATGCCCGTTTTCCACACAGCGACTCTTGAGACTGGTGGGGAGCTCGGGGGAGGCACCGGGGCCCTGAGACGCCGTTGTCCTCCCCGTTCCTCTGAAATGCGGGTAGAACTGCAGCGTTACTCACCAGAGATGGCTCCTGGCATTCTGTAGACTTCAACCTTCTGAAAATATTTTAATGTGGTTTTGTTTTAAATCCTTCAGTAATACACAAGGTGAGGGTTTTGGCTTGTTTCTTTCTTTTATTTTGTTTTGCTTTGGTTTTTTATTTTGCAAACATTGCTGGTATTTCAGCAGCACAGTCACAGTTTCAGCCGTAAACGCTCTTGCTGACCAACGGTTTCGGGTTAAAGCATTTTGACACTGAAGCTAGCCACGATGCAGGAGCCTCCAGCCCCAGCTATTTTCTTGACAGAGTACTTCAATGATCTATCTAAGTGCTCTTCTAAGTGCTGCCTTGGCACTGGTTAGTGTCTGAAATACCGACTCCTCAGCCCCCGGAGCAATGCAATCCCGCCTTTGATCATTCCCTTCCAGGCATCATTTCCATTTCTGATTCAGAACCTCATCGCCTTCATTTTTCTCCCCCAAGTACCTTCAGCAAGCAGTAGAGCGAATGCTGTAACACACAGCCAACGGCAGCCGGTCTCACTCACAAGCACTGACAGAGATCCAGAGTTTGTCCACGAGTTTAGGAACTTGATTTGTAGTTTCAGTACATTTATAATATCCAGGGCTCAGAAATATTCTTGTGTGTGTATATATATATATATATAAAAATCAGATAAATATCTAAGAGCAATTAGTTACCCCAAGTCGTCATATACTCTCTGAGTGCCCTAGGTGTATTTAGAACATCTCTTTTGCTAACAATCATAAATAAAACCAGGACAAAAGTCTTAAGATCACACACTAATGTCATGACAAAGAAAAAATGGTTTAGCAAGAAGAAAAGAAGCTGCTTCCGTGACTGTTAGGAATCAAAGCAGTGTGGGCTGAGGGTGCAGAGCAAGCACCTTGCAGGTTTGGAGCTCACCACCATAGCTGGAAAGAAGCCCATAAGTGGAGGTAGGGGCAGCCCTGGAGCAGAGGGCTTAGTGACGGGGAGATGTCCCTGAGGGACAGCCCTCCTCCCCACGCAGCACAGTCTGCGCAATGTTCTGGAAAAAACATCCCTCGTCAAACGTGGGTACAAGGATCCAGCCTGGACACTGTCAAGAACTCTCTGTTTGATGCCTGGAAACAAGCTTGGGAGAGCTGGAGGAAATGTTCCTGGACACGAGAGCTCCAGGGTTTCGTGCTGCTTGCCTCCCTCAGTAACCACGCTCAGGAAAGCTGTCTCACCAGCTTTACAAAGCAAAGGTATGAGGCATGCCAAGTTAAACAGGTCTGTTTATTGTTTTTTTTTCTTTTGGTTCACTGTTTCTTTAGTATTTAAGATTACGTGTGTTGTGGAGGCAACTTTCTTTAGCTATTTTGAAAGAGGCAAGGGAGAAGAGCTGAAGGGTAACGTGTCTCTGCTTATTGTTTCAGGCATGAATGACCGGGTTATATCTGTCTTTTCTGATTCTTAAGCATGTCAAATCCTGTAGTCAACAGGAAGAAACTCTTTGGACAGTGCAAAAAGACTGTTACTGAAAATTTGAATCGAAGTATATTGCCTTGAGCCAGCGCTTGTGTGTGCGCGGCGTGGCCTGCAATGCCAGGAGCACGATGCCCTGAACAACACCTCCTCGTGCCTCATCCACCACTGTCTGCTGGAGCACGCGGGGACAGGGCAGAGTCTGCAGTCCTGGGGATGTTCAAGACGCAGCCAGTCCGAGCCCTGGAGAACCTCACTGGCTGTTTGTGGCAGTCTCATTTCAAGAGGAGGTTGGATTGGAGAGCTTCAAACATCCTTTCCTCCAGGTTTTCATGTGGCCGTTCACAGGCACACCCGATACTAGGGCCATCTGCTTCTACAGACCCGAGTAAGCTGAGGAACTGCCCCTGCCCTGGTCTCCTTGTCACCTCTTCATGAGGTGGCACCAGGAGAGGCACTGGCTTCACGGGCACCTGCCTCTTCCAGATGTCCAACCTCCTGCACTGAATCTGCGGTTGCTCAGGGTGGATGACACAGTAAGCAGACACACAAATGTGTAGGTCTCCACTAGACCAGAAAACATCTCCACATGGCTTAAAAGACCGAGAGACACTCCCCTGCCCCTGCAGATCTCCTGAACCTTGGTCTCTCCTCTGCAGTCTATATCCTACCACTTTTGGTTTTTACTTCTGCTTTTAAATCTATTGATTAGAGAAAGTCTCTTTTAGAGTAAATTAACTCTTGTTCATTCCCTCAAAATAATCAGTTTCTCCACAAAATCATCTGTTCTTAGTTTTTATCATTGCTTATACCTATTACATGGATCCACACAAACACAATGAACCCTGTCTCACTGGAGTTTTAGGAGGAAGGTGTACAACCCACACAAACCAAGAAAAATGCAGTGTCCAAAGACCTTACAAACTAGGTGCAAAGCAAGAGATGACAAGCGACAACAAGCAGAGGAGACAATTAGACGGTATTGAGGAAACCCCTCTGGAGCACACGTTTTAAAATCCGATTTGCCTGGCTCTGTCTCTTGCCCACAAGTCCATGAAAATAAAAAATGACCAAGGCTGGATGGAGTTATGAGCACAAGGCCACCCATCCGAGTACGGCCTGACAGGAAGATAAAAGGCAGAGAAGGGAGATAAATCCCTCACTCTGCTGAAACTTGGCACATTGGTCAGGAAGAGTCACTTTCAATACCAGCTGAAGTCATTGGCCGTGCCAGGACAGGTCCGCCAGCAAGGCAGCCAAGGGTTTCACATGGCATCAGAGCCCCACAGACCCCAGAAATAAGATGTGTTAAACAAATAAATCAGAAGGAAGTAGTGGCACGATTAACGGGGGGCTCCAAGTCACTGAGGAATCACTTACGCGCCCACAATGTGTCTGTGCCTTGGATCCTGCAAACCCCCCTTTATCTGCGGTTGGAGACGGAAGACACCGAAGCCAGAAGGTGCCCAAACATTATGATGAAAGCTGGTGGCTGCCTGAGCTCCACAAAGCAAAGAGAAAGCAGGATGTGAGCCTGACCTTTCTGAGGGCGAGGACTTTTCCCAGGAGGGTGATGCTGCGGGCACCTGGCAGCCCCAGGCCTCGGGAGCGGGTACACGGCCCCCGGCACAGGCGGGTCGGCCCTCACTGCGGCGTAGGCTGAGGTACTTCAAGGGACTTCAGGAGAAGAAGTTGTACCAGGTAACACCACTGGGCCCTCCAGATGCTTCTTCTCTAGTCCAGGAATTTGCCAGCAAACTACGAAAACGTGGTTCCAATCTAATCAGTTCACAAAGCTGGTGCGAGAAGAGGAAAGGTGAGGTGCTACGGAACAGGGCAGGGGTGTGGGTGGGAAGGATGGAGCATGAATTTAATAACGTGAGAGGCTGAGGCACGGTCTGACACTCCAGGTATTTCTTTATTGCAAGTCATATTGTCACCAAATTCAAATCACTTGTCACTGGAGGTACGTATGACTTCAGGATATCACCAAAAAAATCCTTATTTTCCAGCCCCTGAAGAAACAGTGCAGTGATGTGAATGAGAAACGAAAAAGAAATGAATGTCTAGCACAGGTTCGGCTTTACTTCCACTCGGGGTTATTTGTGTCAGATCTTCGAAGGGCTCTGACCAGGCAGGTGCTAGTAGAAAGAGCACAGAGTATGGGTAATTGTTTCTCTATAGCTGGAGGAACAGAAAAATAAAGCCACTCAGTTCCGTTCCATACAGAGTGTTGCAAGAGCAGACTTTGAAAAAGCGTAGAAAGATGTCCTCCAAAATCCCAAAAGCCCTTAGCAGCCTGTTTGCAAATACAAAGGAATACTTCCCAGACAGAGACTCTTCCTTTTTTTCCTGATTTGTGTCACACATTCTGACAGACAAAAAACAATTTAAAAAACCCTAAAAAAAACCCAAACCAACCTAGAAAAGTGTAAGTCTTCAAGATAAACGCTTTGTGAGGTGCAGTTTTCAAACATGATTAAGATCGTGCTTAGAATACAAGACGATGAAGGAATTTAACATATCCGCTTTTCAGCTTGATCCTGCGAAGTGAGACGAGTTACAGCTCCTCTGGGTTCTGTGCTCCAGAAGGAGAGAGAGGACAAGGGCTTTGAACTGGCAGAGGGTGGGTTGAGACTGGACATAAGGAAGAAATTCTTCCCTGTGAGGGTGGTGGAGCACTGGCCCAGGTTGCCCAGAGAGGCGGTGGATGCCCCATCCCTGGAAACATTCCAGGCCAGGTTGGCCGGGGCTCTGAGCAACCTGATCTGGTTGGAGATGTCCCTGCTCCTGGCAGGGGGTTGGACTGGGTGGGCTTTAACAGTCCCTTCCCACCCAAACCATCCTGTGGTTCCATGATTTAGGCTGGACAGCAAGGAAAGCCTTCTAGTCGTAAAGGCAACAAACCCATCAGACACATCCCCGGGTGTGTGTGACACTGCCATCGCCGGTGCCTGGAGGGACACCAGTGACACATGTTGGATGCTGGTTTCAGTCAAATGAATTTCTGAATCTTCTTCCAAAACTTTCCCTTGGGTTTAAATCAGACCACTGCTTTTCAAACTGGAATCAGAATTTTTTTGAAAGCCAGTGTATGCATGGAAAATGCAGTTAGAAGCTGAGAAATAATTTGTGAATTTGTGCTGAATTCACTGAAAAACTCTAGCAAAAATAAAAAGTAAGATCTTGAACAGCACGAGCGCAGGAGATAAGGAGAGAAAGCAGGAAGAAAAGCAGTAAGATATTCTGTGACGATAAGAAGTCTCTGGTCTTTCCCTCAGCGTTCTGTTTGGCAGGGATACGGTGCAGCCTGCCCAGGGATTTAAAGCATTGAGACGGCTTTGCTCAGGCGTTTTACTTGAATCGTGTGTCATGTTTTGATCTGACTGATGTAGAGTCTGTGGACTGATGAATAGGAATTTCTAAATTATGGGCTTTTTAACTAGCAGAAAAAATAATTAATGTTACACTGACAAACATATCTCTTTGTCTTTTTCTGTCTCTGTTCTTTTTGGCCTACAGAACTCCAAATTGCAATCGTGCCACCAAGCATCACGCATCGACCAGATGCTGGGGCCGGGCGCTGGGAGGCCATGAGCAGGAAGGAGCTCCCACGATTTCCACGGGTTCCCCGCTGCTGCCGTGACGGTCCCACGGGCCTGCGCAGCGCCCTCCGCCCGGGGAACCTGCCTGGCGCTCCACCACGCACCGAGCTGCGAGGGCGGTCACCGCGCCTCTGCCCCCAGCTCCCTCCCCATCAGCAGCTTCCCACTGCCAGAGAGAGCATCCAGTCTGTCTGATTAAATAACGTGCTGCACGAAATCCTCATGGAACGCCGGTATATCCGGGGCAGAATCCAGCATCCGCTCTGACCCGCTGCGCTCCGAAGCAGCACGCACGGATCAGGGGAGCTAGGGACCGCGGAGACGTCTGCTGCAGGAAATCTCATCCAACGCACAAAAATTAAGAGAGACACAAACAAGGATTTTCATAAATGTAATTAAAATTCTAACTAGATTTTATCAGACAAATATAACAATTAGATTGTAATCATTTCCCTAAGTGAAGCACATTGCATTACTGAGTAATTAAAAGGCAATAAATCCTGCTGCTAAATCCAGACAGGTAACATTCTTTTACAGGGCGCATTTTTGCTTTTTTAAAAACCATTTCCAGTAACACTTTTCATTGAATAACACCCTTACGGCCACAACACCTGGAAAAACCCCACCCGGTCTGGGTGCCACGCGGCAGAGAGCACAGAGGGTCACCCTTGGCAGCCCCCGGCGTGCAGCCCTGTGTCCTCAGTCTGGTGCCAGCGGATCCCGGCCGGGTCCCCACCCGCGGGCACGGCCGGGCCGGCTCTGCCTGGGAGAGATGCTGCCGCGACCGCTCGAAATGCTCGTTGTCCAGGCACATCGTTAACCGCCCGCCTGAAGCATCCCTCATCCGTACTTTATGTGGTTTGAAATTATATGTTTTGGTAGCTGGGCTGCAGTGAGGAAATAAACTAGAACCGCTGGACCAATGCTGCAGTGCTCATCCCCTTCGGCAGACAGAGGAATACATTTTTGACAATCTTAAACCTCTCGTGAGAAATGTAAGTACGCTGACAACCTTACTGTGACTCTGTGATACAACCAGACCAGGTCGCTCAGAGCCCCGGCCAACCTGGCCTGGGATGTTTCCAGGGATGGGGCATCCACCGCCTCTCTGGGCAACCTGGGCCAGGGATCCACCACCCTCAGCATAAAACATTTCTTGCTAATGTCCAGTCTGAATCTGCCTCCCTCTATTTTAAAACGATTACCTTTACCTTACCTTTCCTCCTTAACATTCCTCGCCTCCTGAACCACCTCCACACCTCAGAGCTGAGCCGTGCTGCGCTTTTGTGCCACTTGTCCCCTGCACGGGAGCGTGGAGAGCCGTGCTCATAGACAACCCATGGGTAACCTGGGATGGCCGTGCCTGTGAGAAACTGGAAAATGGGGCTGTTTTTCCTGAGTCCAGCAGTGGTTTGCTGTACTTCAAACACTCAGAAATCCCTTCCAACACCACTGGATCTAGCAAGATCGCTCTTCGGGGCACATCAGGTGAGCAGCCAGAGCAGCGCTCGGTAAGGGCTTTCTCAGCAGTTTGCCAGGACTGTGACTGAGCTCTGCTTTGGCACACGGTAGCGTAAGCAAAAGTGCTTTTCTGAATAGCTGCAGGCAAAACACTTCAGCGTGAATCAGGGACAAGACTTCGCTAGGACCCAAATTAACAGAAGCATCCTCCCTCTCACGTGTCTGTTTTGATCCAGGCCCTTCCACAGGTCCGGCAGAAGCGCACACCAAGGAGCACCCTTCACCTGCATGGTCCTTCAAAACGACAGTTTTCTCAAAAGCTATTTTTCTTTGTGTGGCTTATAATATAATTTCTAGGAGAAGTTACATGTTCTTTTTGTGCTGCCACGTACCCATGTCGCGGACTGGACCTTAGGTGCAGGGTACTTGAGCGACTCCCAAGCCCAAGAGATTTATTCCCCCAGTCTCACCAGTGAAACAAGGACAGGCCAGGACCTGCATCACCTAAATGGGAACACACTCTCCAATGTGAAGCGAGTCATTGCAGCCCACCCAACACCTGCTTCTTTTCAGTCCCACCTTTTACAGCCAGACCATCCTGACATACTTACAGAACTCATCATCTCTGGCTACACAGAGCGCGGAGGACAGGCAGCTTTTCCCAGTGCCGTGTCCAGGCTCTGCACATTTTAGAAGCACACCTGGACTTCACGTGCTCCCGGCGCACAAGCCCAAGTGTCTGCCCACGTTACTGTGCACGCAGCCTGACGCAGCTCCCCACGGCACGTACAAGCAAGGACTGCTAGTTCCTTTCCTCTGGAAATAATCCACTCAATACCTTCTCCTCCATCACGTAATCTGGGAGTGCTGGTAATTTTAGACACAGAAAGCCGGAGAAGACTCACTCGGAGTCTGACAGGAGAGTGAGCAATATCGTAACCCAAGGAGACGAGCAGATGCAGGCGGGAAACGTGGGCTGCAACTAGAAGAAATGGCTGAGGATGTGAGAGCAGGGAGGAAGAGGAAAGCCGATGCAGGGTGTGTGTTGGGTTTTAGCCATCTTCAGGTGAAGTCTAAGCTCTTTCTCTGCCCCTCTGTGGGCGTGGGATCTCTGGGGAGAGCAGCACACTCATCTAAGCTTGGTGCCAGTGACCCTACAGGGCCTGAGCAAGACGATGCTTTGGCCTTGGACTTTTCTTGACCCAGAGAGGGAGCACTCATCATTTTCCAAGCGGCATTTTTTTCTCAGTGTTGCTCCCTAAAGTGCCATCTTTCTCAGGTTACGGGGAAATGTATTGCCTATCAGCTTGGGGACACTGCCCAGCTGAAAAATGAGTTCCCCGCTTCATCCTGCTCTTAGCTACTCCAGAGATTCACGAGTTTCAGCTGTACGAGCAGGACCCGGAGTGCACTGCCTGACCCGCTCCAGGCCCTCTGCGGTGTGACACGCAGATATCCAATCTGCAGTGAATCCAGCAGAGATAACGGAGTGAAGCATGTGTTAGGGAGACAGGCAGACCCTCATACTCTTAATTGATGCACGTCATATATCTCGTAGGAGAACAGCAATACTGGGATAAGGAATTTTGGAGGCATGTTTATGACAGCGGCGTAAATACGGGGCTGCCGGTGCCATTTACCTGCTCAGAGATAACGTGTGTGTTACCATGCCGGCCTCCTCGCTGCTGCTCAAACGCGAAGGTGGCGGTTGTAACCTGCTCATTATTTTTAATTTCCCTAGCAGACAGCAGCGACAGAGCCCGCCTTCGGTTACGTTCTGCCGTCTCAGTAAGGGCATTGGCTTGCCATTCGCAGATGGCTCTCCCAAAGCAGCACAGTCTGTGTGGGGTGGCAGGTATTTACTAACTCTGAGGCAGCATCTGGGGGCCCAGAGCAAATACAATTTACGCTTTTCTGTGAAACCAGTTGGAAAAAGACAAAAAAACCCCCCACTAGTACTAATATTTCTGCCATTCACTGAGAACAGCATTTTGATCCGAGTGTCATAGTCAGCTCTGCTGTCAGAGAAACGGGCTTGAACCCAGGCTCGTCACACCTGGCAGCTCAGGAAGTTAGATATTCGGTTTTTATTTCCACCCGTGGAGAGGGACAAGCTGTAAGGAGACTGTCCAAGTTCCTCTGTTGTAGCTTAGCCCTGGTCAGGACCAGACTACACAGACTCTCTCTCTCACTCCCCCACCCTCCAGTGGGACAGAAGGGAGAACTGGTAAACAAAAGGCAGCAAAAACACCTGCATTGAGGTGAAACAAAAAGTGCATTTAAGAGCAATAACAGAAGAAAACAAACAGTGATGGAAAACAAAATACAGCATAATGGCTTACAACAGATCCCCACACCCAAGCTCTCCCCACGTAACAGAAGGCTCCCCTCAGCACCCTCCTCACTGAGCACGGTGTCACAGGGGGTGGAACAGCCCTTGGGCTAACTGGGGTAAACTTACCCCAGCTGTTGGCTAATTAGTTAACAATCCCAGCTGGGTGCCCCAGCCATAGGGGCCACCAGCTCCGGTTCCTCCCAGCTCAGGCGAATGCTAACTCTATTCTAGTCAGGACCAGGACATCCTCGGAAAACTTTCTGCAGTGTTTGGGTGAGAATGTTGTAAAAGGTCTTTGTGAAATCTGCCTGGCTGTGTTTGCTCCCGATTTTAATTGATGTGAAAAACAAAAGCAAAACAAAAGCTCGCAAGAAAACAAGCCCTGGAAGAGAAGCGTGCCCTTATTACTGGGAAGAGCAGGGGTGCAGGCAGCTCAGAACCGCCTTGGGATCCTCCTGGCCAGCGGTCACTCAATCAGAGCCTGGGGCCACCAGTGCCTCAGGACCTGTCCTTTTGCCAGATGTCCTGATCCTCCCGGCGCTGTCGCTGCCTTTGTCGCTGCCACCACTGCCAAGACGTGCCTGTCCCTGTCACATACCGAGGGGAAGCGAGCACCCCGGCTGGGTGCTGTGCTTGCTCCGGCAGCCAGGACAGGAGCTCTCGCTCCGTAAGTCACTCAGCTGAGCCATGATTCTCCCGGAGCTGCTGCATCATTATTACACGTGTATCCAGACGGAGACTGTGCAATTGAACATCTCCAGCACAGTTCTTATACTCATAATTTAGTCTCACATTAATAAATACTTGGGTTTTTTTCCCAATCTTCACGTTTTTATGTCTAGCCTTAAAAAAGCCGTGTTTTTCAGCAGCTGCGTTTCATACCTCCCGTGCTGGTGGCTGGAGCAGCTGCAGGTGAAGCCCTGTTTCCTGAACCTGACACAGAGTCGGCTGTTAAATCGGCATCTGGTTGGTTGGTGGCTGGTGGGTCGGCGAACCAGCGCTAGCTCTTTGCGGGCCCTCCTTCGAAAGAGATGTCGGGAATTGCCTGGGGGAGGTGACCGGCCACGGCGTGCCCTGGGCTTCACCCGTCCCATCACCTCCAGCACAGTGCTTCCACCGCAGAGGGGGACACGGCCAGCTCTGCCGCGGGTGGGACGATGCCGCCGTGCCCTGCACCTCATCTGGCCCCTGGCCTGGCCCCTCTCCCCCGCAGGGACCCACCTGCTCCCACGGGGAGCCACGGGGCTGTGAGCGCAGCGTACGGGCGGGTCAGGAGGTGAAAGATGATGTGAGGTAGAAAGGGTCGTCTCTGCCCCAGCAGTATCCACACGTGCAGATGGAGACATTATTTCCAAACCTATTTTTCTTTTTGTTGCTACCATCTCTTTGCAGGTGAGGTCAATCGATTTTTCATGTATTACTCTCTGTAAACACACTTTAAGCATCTGCAGAATGAACAAGCAGCAATTTTTGGCTCTGCCTTAGGGAGCTGTGGTAATGTATTTTTAATTGATGGCTCTTCTGGCAGCGCAGGGTGAGTGATTTGCCAGGGTGGGAGGGACAGCTTTGAAAAGGTCAGCAGTCACCAGATGTTGTCCTCCCGCACGGCCGGGGCCGTGTCTGCAGCCAGCATGCCTTTCCTTCCCTCTCCCTCCTCGCCAGGTGTGGGATTTGAGAGCCTGGCCGCCGAGCCTGCGCTCTCCTGCTCGCGCCCAAGCGATGCTCAAAGCACCCACCGCCGGCTGCGGGGCGCCCACGGCTCACCCCCGTGCCAAGGTTCCACGGGGAGGAGGGCGCTCGCATCCGTCAAGGCACGCATCAGAAAGGAGACTGGAAAAGCCATCCGGGGCTGCAGGGGACAGTGCGGAGTGTGCAGGAGCTGGTTTGGGGGTCCATGTGCAGAACGAGGGGTGCAGGAGATCCCCGGGACACAGTGATCAGCTTGCTGAGCTGCTCAGAAATTCATGTGTGACAGAAAACTCGTTAGAAAACAAAGCTGCCACCTGACTGTCCTTTCTCACAAATGTTACGCGTCCTACAGTGATAGCTTGGTCGGTCACACACTGGCGGCGAAAGAGTGCTTGGGCCAGAGCTCAACACGCTGCATGGCCATTTTATGATGTATATCTCAATATCTCAATTTTCCCTCGGATTAAGACACTGGGCTGTTTCTAAAGATGAGGAAAAGGATTCATGAGGAGTGAAAGGAAAAGAAATGGCAATGCGCTGCTTTGCTACTGCCAAACATCACCAAAGGTTATTTGTTAGCTCTCGTGCCAGGAACAGCAGTGGAGGCGGCAGGGAGGCCCCGTGTGCTCCCGGGGCCGGTCCGGCTCTCGCCCTCCCCGCGCCACATGCCAGGGCGAACCGCGCTCGTTGGGGTTCAGCCGCGCGGATTGCAGACGCAGGAACCAGAGGGCCTGGAGGCTGAGCAGGGCTGGCGTTCTGAGATAAAGCGTCTGTGTGTACAGCGAAGGGCTGCTCCCGCGGCACAGCACCGCTCTGCTGCGGAGTTGCCCTGGAGACACGGCGGAAGCACAAGCCTCTTTCATGACCAGAAGACATTCCGCATGGATATTTGCATTAAAACTGATTCTCTGAATTTTAAAAGGGGAGATGGGAATTCACTTACCGTTATCTCAGTGGCGGCGCGCTCTCGGTGTTCGTCATGCCGCAGCCAGCGCAGCCTCCTGCCCCGGCCAGGTCTGCACGTGCCTCCGCACCTCGCACGTTCCCTTGCATCCCGGCGGCACCCGCGCCTGGGACAGGCAGGTGTGGGGGGGTGGGGATGCCCACACTCACCTGCCTCTTCCCTGCTCTGATTGCAGATGAGACTGCAACTGTGGACGGGGCTCCGAGCAACCTGATCTGGTTGGAGATGTCTGCTTCTTGCAGGGGGGTTGGACTGGATGGGCTTTAACGGTCCCTTCCCACCCAAACCCTCCTGTGATTCTGTGAAAACAGCAATTCCTGCAGTTCACGGCGGGAGGCAAAACCCTTTTCCTCGGCTCCCAGGAAGCCCGTGTGTGGGGAACCTCACTAACAGCCCTACCCTCCAGAAACAGGCACCGTGGGCAGACGGCTCACGAGAACAACTTGACAGCGGCTGGATCACCTTGGGCAGGTTCTGCACTGGTTTCCCCATCTGTCTGCTCCTTCCTTGGGAAAGGAGGTGCTGCCCGGAGCCTGTGAGCAGCCACATGGGAGCCGGGGCGCGGGAAGTGGTCCGGCGCAGATAAGCGTGGTGGTGGCACAGCGGTCGTGGTGGGACGGGGCAGGGCTCCACACGCAGTACGGGTGTCAGACACTGGTGTTCCAGCCTTGTTTGGTAACCTGAGCGCCAGCATCCCGAGCTGATGACCCACCCATGCCTGCATCAGCCATCCAGCGAGCAGCGCGCCTTCCCCTGGGCACACCGCCTGCAGAGGTGATTTCCCTGCGTTTGTCTCGCTGACTTCCCCAGCATTCTGTGACTGTGGTGTCGTGGGCACAGAGCACACTGCTGGCTTCTTGGAAATAACTGCGCAAACTTTTTTTTGCCCTTTGAACACCCCACAACTGCAGTAAGATGGAAAACAAATTGGAAAACGATGACTGGGTTGGGTTACAGCAGGTAGCAGCCAGCTGGAGAGGAGCAGAGGAGCACAGAGTGAACGGAAGGGAGGAGGCTGATGTGCTCTCCCCTCCCTGCACGCACGCAGAAGAGGAGCACGTGCTCAGCTGCGGCTTTGAGATGCTGTGCCCAAAGCAGGTGACTTTGCTCCCGAGGCAAGTTTCTTGCCGCTGGCTGAGGAGAACGCAATGCGTGGCTGCACGTTCTGCTGCTAGGAGAGCCTGGGCAGAGGCACCAAGGCAGCTGCTCCGTCAGGAAAAACCGCCAGGAGATGAAGCTATGGAGGTGTGGATGTGCGTTACCGGCAGCTCCTCTTTCCCGTGCTCAGGGCTGCGGAGAGGAAAGCTCCGCTTGCGGAGGCACAGGTTTATCTTCAGCAGACGTGAAGGAGCGTGTTCTTTAAACGGGTCCCCATGCATTTTACTTCTCCATCACGTATCGCTGGCCCTGCTTTTGGGTCTGAAATGAGGCAGTCTAGCTGGTCATTTAGCCCTTCAGCTTTTGATTTTTCTCCTGAGAGGCCTGTGTAAGCTGTTTGCTGTTCTGAAGAAGCTGTTTAAGCGGACAACAACGGCTCTGGATGCAGCAGCTCTGGCAGCGCGGTCCCCAGTTGCTGGGTGCTCGCGCTGGCACTGCTGAGACGAGGCGGGAGGAGATGATGGGGATTGATGGGGACGCTGTTGTGGTGATACCTGGCTTCCTTGCGCAGCCGGCCAGTTGCCAAGGTCAGCCAGCGGCTGGGGTGCTGGAGCAGCAACGTGCCACCACACGCTCCGGCCCCGTGCCGTGCTCTGCTGACCTCCCCTCCCGAACCGCGCCTTCCGATGGCTCACCCACGCAGAACCAGCAAACACCTCAGTTCCAGGTCTAAATAAAAATAATAATAATAATAGCAATATGAACCAGAAGATCCAAGAGAGTACGTGCACAGAGATCTGTTAGGGAGAATGGCATCCTTGTTTCATAGTGCCAGCTTCACCAGTGACGTGAAACCAGCTTCCAGACAACGTGGAGTACAGCGAGTTCTATGTGAGCTCCAGTCCCAGAGTCCTTTAGGTTAGAGAATCCTGGCTTTAGCAACTTGTTCCAAACACTTCTGCTCACTAGGGAGGGCACTAACCACACTCAGGGTTAAACACTCTATTTAACAACCGAGCTTTACAACCCCACAAATAAGTTTTGGTAACAATAAGTTTTGCCCCAACACAGGCATTTTCTTCTGCAGAAGACACAGCAAATTGCTCAGTGTGAAAATTCAAGGCTCCCCCAACCTGCAGTTCTCCTCTCACCTTCAGCTGCGAATGAAGAGAAATGCAATAAGAAATCATTTTCATATTCCACTGGAGAAAAAAAAAAAAAAAAAGAGACCTTTCTTATAGGAGCAATCACATAACGTAACGCTGAGCAGGGGCCGCTGCGAGCTGGACACGGCAGCTGGGACGACGCTGCCCGGCCCCTCCCGCAGCCCCGCATCGCAGCGAGCAGCGCCTCGCCCCGGAGTTTCGGCCGGGTTCCCCCTCAGCAGAGTTTGGGCATTCGTCCCATGTGCCAGACTGGCCGAGGAACAATAAATGAGCAATAAATGTTTATATGAAACTATATTATACGGAGTAATACTATCTAATTATACTATTAATTATTATATATAAGTATGTATCATTATATATAATGATCATTAATATTACCATAAAATTGCAATGTTAATTATGATGTCTTGGCAGGTTTCTGGGGCTTTGAAGAACAGCAGCTTATCTGTGGGGGCCAAGTGAAGGATGTCCCCGGTGGGAGGGTGCCGCACAAGGCGCGGCGGCTCCACCCGCTCCGAGAGCCATCCTCGCGCTCTGCCGCGCAGGCCGGAGGAGCTCCCGCCTGCCGCCCCGCCTCCCGGCCTTCCCACTCAAAAACCTTTCAGAAATGTAATAAATTGAAAATTTTTCCCCAGGCTGTCTGGAGTTTATACCATTCCTATATTAATGGGAAAGTTCCTGATGAGATTTGTTTCTTAAGATCTTTACTACTGAAAGGAATGAATCTTTTTTATCGATATTTTTATCTTTCATTGAGGACAAACTCTCTAGGAAATCCTGGTGTTTTGCGTATTCAGGAACATGACTTTATATTCTTCCACCTGGAACAAAAATAGCAGGTGTCATATGTAGGTGCAAATTTGGAACAGTCTCTTTCTTTTCTTCTCCAGATCAAAACTTACTTCATAGAAGTCTGTACCGTAATTTTTCCAGCTGCAGAGGCATCTTCAGAGACGTGAGTGCAAGAACAGAAGCGGATGTGGGGACACGGATCTCGGAGGAGCTCCCTGCCCCGCAGCAAGACCGTCACAGCCCAGCCGCGCCGGGCAGATGCTTCCCCGTGTCCCGGAGCCCAAAGCTCCCTGTTGTTCTGGTGAGAGAATTCACGTGCTTCTCATTTCCCGAGAGGACAACATCTGCTGGGAGTAACAGATTCGTCTTCTGAATAACTAGAGATGTTTTTTCTTACTGCAGCGTTCTTCGGTACAGTTGAGGTTTTAGCTAGAGGAAAAAGTCTTTTTTTTCTTTTTTTTCTTTTTGGTGAGACAGAGACTATTGTTAATATAGGAAAAGCAAAAATAAAATTAGAAAAAACATCCTACGGATTTATTCCATGTTGATACCATAACATAAATTCACTGGCAGAGGCATGGGGAAACTTCAGTGTCACTCTGAAAAGGTGACTAAACCACGTGGTGGTATCTGCTGATTTGGGACGTAAACAGTTTGTTGTAAGCGGTTCATTTAAAACCTTTTGGGAATACAGTTTTCGTAGTTAACAGCAGAAAAATCCTGATACATACAATTATTCCAAAGACCTACATTTAAAAGTAGGCAAGATGAGGAATTAAAATAAAATCTGCAATTAGAAAGTTTCAGAACTGGAAATGTCTATTCTCTGTGAAATGTAAGTTATTTCAAACTAATTTATATTCTGAATCAGAAAATACAGTTGCAAACACAAATTCCTTGTGGCTAAAACTGGAAGATTAGTTTTCTTTATGATTTTCGGTTAGCTCTGCATTTTTGCAGGAACATCACCTTCCTAAAGCAAATTTTACTTTATCAGAAAATCAGTATTGTTAGGCACAATTGACAGAAAAGAGGCAAGTAGCTCTGTAAGAAACTGCCCTTAATTAATCACCACCCATGTTCTTCACATGCTAGACACGTGAGGTTTGTCCGTTAATTTTATCCGCATGGAAAGCGTTGCCTGCCCAGGTAACCAGCTGGGAGAAACAAATTACAGATGCCACAGCTCCTTAGGGACCAAGGGCTCCGTTTCCAGTGGCCTGCCCCAGATGTGCCAGCCACCGCCCCCAGAACATCTGCAGATGTCCCCAGATGTGCTGCAGCTGCCGGGGAGGGGCTCCGCGGGGGGACGGGCAGGACCGTGAGGAACGTGGGTTTCCTGCAAAGGCTTAGCGGGTGTCACACAGTGATGACTGCCGAGTAACGCAGTAATTCCGTGCCACTAATCGCTTTGCCACCCTGCCGCTGCTTGTTCATCGCACTGGGATGGCAGAACAGATCCTAATGAGAGGTCAGGAAACCCCACATATTCAGGGAAACCCTGAAGAGAAGTCCTTTCAGAGAGACCCTTATCAGCACCAATTGCACATGGTGGGGCTCTGCGAAGCTGCTTTAAAGAATGCAGCCGGATGGAAACCACTCACTGGTGGCAGGGGCAATGGGAAACCAGAGCTTCCTGCAGGAAGGACGTTCAGTGCAGAAGATGAAGACTGTCGCGGAAAGACTATGCTCTATACGATGAGGCTGCTGGCCTCAGTGGGATAGCTATCCCCATACTAATACTTTTTCTCATGCCTTTCTATGAATATCTGTAACAGGGAGTCACAATAGGAAGACTCGTAAAGCTGTGTAGTTTCACTGATTCCAGTTTCCCAGGGCTCCGTACACCCCATGCGTGTTTCCATTGAACTGAGTCCGAGAAATCGGGTCTCATCGGTACATTTCTTATTGACGATGATGCAGTCCCTGGATGCTGAGAATCCATATATCTCTCCTACATGCATACTCATCCTATTTCAAAAGCAAAGCATCATTAGATACACAGTTTAAAATTGTGGGTAAATTTTAAGTTGTATATATTACATATAAATATGTAAATATAAATAAATGCTCAAATATATGTTATAATTTTTTTTCAATTCCTTTGAGTGATTGTAGACGTGAGTCGATCAATCTTACTGACACATGTAACTGCAGAGTGAAACCCACAGTTATCCGTTCTCTGCCTGGGGATCACTAATGCCTGCCTTTAATCTGTCAGCCATGGACCGAACCCAGCAACTTGCATTACCACATACATCAGTGACTTAAGGGACTGTTTTCAAGGTTTTGGTATAATCTGGAGCCTACTGGGCATATTTGGGAAACCTCAGGCACTCAGAAGAAACCAGAAATATTTAACACAGCTGTATGGATTGTATTATGTTCTTGTGAAGGTGGTCTTGGACATTTAGGATGCAGTACCTCGGTCCTGAAAAAGGGGCAGAATGGGATAAAAAACTATCCAAATTTTCTATTCTGTACACAACAAAGACAAAAGCCAAGCCCTCCAACTATCAGCTTTCTTCCTCCAGCTGGAGGTGCGCACGGCCTTTGTGCCTTTAAATCTATCTTTCTCCCCTCATTGGGTTACAGGACAGCCTTTTGTTCACTTTCTATTACCGTGGAAACAGAATGCCAAATATTATTAAAATCTCTTTTCCTTGCATGCCAAAGAAAGGCTGGGACATATTTTCAGAGGGTGTTGCTGAATTATCCTTTGTAGGCGACAGGGACAGGTGAGATCCCATTTCCCAGGGCAACAGCATTACACGGTCTGATTGGAGCCCCGGAAAGATAAATACCCCGCGTTAACAGGGAAACAAAACCAGAGACCATGAATTTGCATTAATGAGAAGGGTAAGGAGTGATGAACGTCCCGTAGGGAAAAACACCGGTGACCGCAGCTCCCGTTATTTGCAGCATTTAATTTCACATTTCAGTAAATGGATAGAGTGATAGCTTTCAGTCCTGGGCATTGTCAGAAAACCAAATAATTGCAATACTATTATGTTCTGGATCTGCTGGGCATCGCTTTGTAAGTGGAAATTAACTATATACAGTGTTATTTTTCTACTTGAAAATATTGCCATCCACAGAGAGTGATGTCCTTTAAAACCTGGATATGAAAAATATTAAAGCATGTTGTTTCCTTTTCTCTTTAAAATTGTCAGAGACCTCTTCTATTATAGCCAAATAAAAATTACTTACATGTGATTTTATTATTTTGCTTTTCATCAATTTTGTTTTAATATTTGTGCAAATATTCTTTTCCTGAGAACAAGAAGGAAGTTTCTTGCAGAACTGCTTTTCTAACGATGTGTTCTTAACCTTTATTTATCTCTGCTTCCCAAGTTTGTGCAGGTGAGTAGCTCACTTTGTGTCATAAACAACGTTTCTCTGAAAAAGAGCACAGATAATACCAACGTTGTGCACCAATTCAATGCCAATGAATTTATGTATTTTTCTGCAAGGCGTTGGAGAGAGCAAGATCGCTCCCTGCGCAGCGTTCGATGCTATTCCCATCTCCATGTGGGTTTCCACACCGGCGCTATGGAACCTCAGCACCTTCTCACCACGGCACAGCACTTGGCATCTTACACATCTCGTGCCGCTCCCCATGGGAGAAACAGGTATCTGCAGGTATCTGAGAGAGCAGGTATCCGCTTTCCACAGGAAATTCTGGTTTCGTGACTTGGTTTGACTCTGATGTACACCTACTGCTTTGTCACCACAGTAGGGAAGATTAATCCAGAGAAATAAATTAAATCCGAAGCACAGAAGCCACTTCATTAGAAGAGAAAACTCAGTCAGGAAAAAAAAAGAAAATCAAAAAAGAAAAAAGAACATTTCTTTTCAAGGAGCAGCTCCTGCTGAGCTGTGGAGCCCAGCCGTGCAGAGCCTTAGCAGCAGAGACGTTGAGGCCACGCACTTTCACCGCATCACAGCCCTTCCCTTCTTGGAGCAGGGGCAGGATGGCTTCTGCGGGCTGGGGGAAGCCGTGCTGGATCACTTATTTCTTTAGATCATGTGAGTTTTTCTTCAAGGGGAAAAGGGGCACTTTCCTTCAGAGAGCTGTACTGAGAAGGGTCAAGTTTATTGCTGAAATACCAAGTACTACCTTGTAGCAATCATCGCTCTTGTGCAGCGGGTTGAATTTCCACCAGCTTTTACATCTCTGTGCTCCTTTAAGTGGTATTTCACCTTTTCTGGAGGTGGACTTTCTTTCCATGTAGATACTTGTGAAATGAAAATCATCAGTTTCTTCCATCTCAGAGATGGGCTTTCTGCAAGGACCAGCAATTTCCACCAAAACCAGGAAATGCTACACTTCAAAATTTTCTAACAGTTCGGGCAGAAAAAAAAAAAAAAAACAACAGAAAAATAAGTCTTTCAAAGAGTGTACTCAAAACTATTTGAAGACAATGATTTTTTAGCTCTTGAAAGTCAAAATTTTTATTTTCTCCAGAAATACACGCATCTCCCCAGGCTCCGCTGCTCACGGCTACTCTCCGCAGGTCAGCAGGCAAAGTGATGACGTCCCCTAAGGGAAAGTTCTCCGCCACGTAATCGCAGCACTGGAGGTGGGACACGCCAAGGTGGTGACGGGGTCACTGTGCCACTTCTAGCCTGTCACATCAAACACAAGGATCAGTGGAAGACGAGGACACTTTGGGCCTTGCTGAGCTCACCCCCATGACAGATTAAACTTAAACAGTCTTCAGCCCGGCGGTTCGGCAATGCATTTGGGGGTGTCACAATGCGACACCAGCACCCCGCCCCAGGGCAAGGGGGGGCCTGTTACTCCGCCCCCAGCTGCCATCACCATGGACCATCCAGTGCTGCCTGGGCCGCACAGCCGCTGCGGGACCGCGGTGGCGCGTTGCTTTGCTGGGGAGCCAGGAGCACCAAGGTGTCCGCGAGGGCGGCCCAGCCAGCAGCGCCGTGTCCCCAGCGCAGCTGTCACCCTCGGCTGTGGTGGGACAGGGGACAGGGAGAGGGACAGGCTCCATCACCTCCCGGCTAGATGAGCCCCAGGCCAGGTCCACAGCCCATCCAGGACTGAGGCACAGCCCTGCGTTTCCTGATGACCATAACTACCATGAAAAAGCTGAAAAGCAACGGCTGTCAACGAGCAGCCTTCAAACCAGAGGCAGCTCTCACTAGACGCAGAGGTAGCGGGTGCACGTGTGGGGCTGTGCGCTCTCCACGGATGAAGCCTTGCCTAAAAATCAAGGTAGGGCTCAGCCCCGCTGCAGTGGGGAAGGTGGCACAAGCACAAAGGGGGGCACCACTTGGACCAGGAACTCTCAAAAAACCCCAGAAAACAAACAACAGAAGACTCTGAGCCCTACAAGCATAAAACTACGCTGTTTACGGAGAAGCCTTCCTTTTTAAGCTTAGCGTTTTATTTTTTCAAACACCTCCATTAGTAATTTGAAATGCATGATTTTTGTTGAATTTCCTGCTGAGAAGCTCTTCTCCTAAAATGTACCTGGAAATGAGAGGCACAAGGACTACACATACAGTGGGGGAACAAGCGGCACTTAAACTCCCAAGTTATCATCCAAGGAAATTGTTTGCAGGAGCGTTGTCCCCTGAGCCTACCACAAACTATTTCAAATTCAGCACATCCAAAATAAACACTGCAAAGGAAAAAAAAAGATGAAACAACTCAGAAATCTGACTTCCAAAATGCAAAAAAAACCCCAAAAAAAAACCCTCTTGCAAAGATCTTTCTAGCCTGTATGAAAATATTTCACATCACTGCTCTGACTCATCAGAAACACTGGCAGAAAATTTTTCAATAGCATCCAATTTAACCTTTCAGAAAATGCTGTTTCATCAAAAAAGCAGCTGCTAGGAATATGTCAATATCGGCAAAGCTATTAAGGAAAAAATATGTGAAACAAACTATTTTTGTAAGAAAGGAATGATGCAAATTTAGAAATACTATGCAGAATCACCATAGCTAAAATCTAAACTATAAAAAATAGTTTATCAGTATTTCTTTTGATCAATAAATATGATTATGTCTCATTTTTGTATACATATGTATATGAAAAGCCATAGATGGAAATTGTTAAAGTGTATGTTTCAGTTCTGATTCAGAAAGAAACAAATATTCTAAACGCGGGGAATTTCTGTAGAAAAAATAAAAAAAACCACCACAGAATTTCCAAAAGCGTTATTCTGCAGACACAGACTTGGATTTTGAGGACACGTATTTTCTGTTGCTAGGTGTTACCGCTAAGGTTATCTGCCGCACACTGGAACAGACGGCAGAGCCCGGCAGCGGCGGGGCGGGGCGGGGCACGGCGGGGCGGGGCGGGGCGGGGCGGGGCGGGGTGGGGCGGGGCGGGCGGGGCGGGGCGGGGCGGGGCGGGGCGGGGCAGGGTCCCACCCCTGGCGCTACCGGGTGCGAGGGCCTGGGCAGGGCCGCGCGGCGCAGAACCCAGTCCCACGTGTGCACAAGTTCCGCTCGCCGTGTTGTATCCGACCTCGATAACGGGAGCAGACGGCGTGTTTTGTCTGACAACATCCTGCAAAATAAGTCTCGGAAATAATCAGCGTCAGAAATACATCGCTCTGCTGTGGGGCTCTGGGACTGATTAGATAGACGCCTTGGCAGCAACGATTGCCGCAAAGATGAAAAAGCACAACTTTACCCTCCTGGCAGTAAATACCGGTTGTGTGCCCCCCCCAGTTTGGGGGTCATCACCTCGTGGGGGGGGGAGCCGCAGAGCACCGAGGGCTGGCACGGCGGAGCGGCTGCTGTGCCCCGCGCCCAGCCCTCAGGGTTTCGCTTGTTCCGCGGACGGTCTCGCCTCTCGGAAGATGCCAGAGGGGCGTTTGGCAGCGTCCTGCCCTCGCAGGGGCGGAGCCCCCCGGCCTTCGCCCGCCTCCGGCGCCAGCAGCATGCCCAAGCCCCCGCCGCCCCGCGTGGGAGGCGTCAGCGTCGTCCCAAATCCGGGTCTTGTCCCAGATTTGGTTCCTTTACCCGTGCGGTGCGCCAGTCTCACGCACTGAGCAGAGGTGTTTGTTTATGTCACTCCTGCGCCGGGACGGGTGCTGGGGTAAGTCCGCGGGGCTGGCACGCCCGGTCACGATTGCATTCCGAATTTACACCGTTCGGAACGGCGGCTCCCCGCTTGGTCACACCTAGTGAACGGCAGTTGATTAGTTCTTATGTTAAAGATACAATACTTCTTACATTTACTATGCATGCTCGGTGATTAGGGGTCTTTATCTGAGGAGGGGGCGATTTGAGCACTCGAGCTGTGGTTTTCATATTACAATGAGAGCGCTCCCTCTGAGGGCACTAATTAATGGGATTTCGCTGACCGTTCCCAACCTTTATCAATGTTAGGCACCTGCAAGGATACACGTCCCCTTAGATCCAGAGGCGTTTGTTATGCTCTGGATCCCTCATCCGCTTGGCCCTCTCCGGCAGCTCTGCTCTCCTGGAGCCTGCCCGGGAGCTCCTTTGTTCCGGCAGATTTGGGGCACAGTCCCGTCCTTCAGGGCCACGGCTGCCGTGTTCCTCTTTGCCTTTCTCGGTTCTCCCTTTCCCATGCCGGCCCCTGCTTACTTTCTGCTGCTTTGACAGTCATCCAGCTTTCGGCACCTCCTGTGGCAAGGTGGTTCTTTTTGTATTTTTTTTTTTATGGATCTCCCAGTTTCCCTCCAAGCGTACAGTCCTTAGCAGGGTGTGCATAGTTTATACAAAGCAACTTGGCTTGCTCAAGTCGGATTCTGCTTCACAAAATATTCCTCGTCCTTGCCTAATGGGAAATTTCATAAAAGCTCATTCATGCAAGTTTAATTTAAAAATCGTGTCATCAGGAGGGTGGGGCACCCCCACCTTGAATTGAATTTAAGAAAATCAGTAATCAGCTCGTTCTGCACATCAGTTTTGTCTACTCATCCATATCTATCTATTTCAATAATATTCCTGTGAGTGGAATTTTGGAAGCGGCTTTGGGGTGAAAGTTTCCGCAGTTTCCAGCGCTCACAGGCTGGCAGCCGCAGGGATGGGACCAACATCCTCTCGGGGAGAACTGCAGGAGTCATAGTTGTAAAACAGTCACAAAATAGCCAGAAACAACTCAGCACAACCTTTTCTGTGTAGCAGATCAGAAGAAGAGTATTAAAGAGCTCAGTGACATCTGAGTGAGAGACAAAATTAAAACCCAAGGAAATAAAGGTAATTCGTGGCTGGGGTGGCGGTGTGACACGGGGCTGCTGCTCTCTCCAGGACCTGAGAACCTCTTGAGTTTACTGGCGTCACTTCGTCTCTCTGAAGTGGTTTCCCCGCACAGCTAACATCAAAGACATAAATCTCATTTCCCTTTATTTCTTAAAGGGCCACAGAAGTAGATGACTAACAGCCATCAATAACACCAATTTGTTCCTGAAATCCCCTATGGCATCAAGGGGGATAATTCCGTTTTCAGCACAGCTGGGATCGCTTCGTGCTCTCCTGGGAGCAGAGAGGCCGCGGCGTGTCCCACACCCCAGCAAGGTCCGGATCACCAAGCCCTGAGCGAGGGCAGGCCAGCAGACAGGATTGCCCCGGGACCGGCGGGTGATGGAGACCCCCCATCTCACGGAGCTGCGGCTGCAAGCATGGCTGCCTGCCTGGAGCTGGCTAGGCCGAGAGAGTGACTCGCGGGCATCTCACACCTTGTCCACAAGGGCCTGAACATCCGAACCACAGGCTGAGCTCCTCCTCGCCCCCTCCCCGCATGCGGGACGTTCCTCCTGGGCTGTGCAGCCAGAGCGCAGAAGCGTGCATGAGTGCAGAGCTGAGTTTCAGAAGGGATTTGTCAGGTCTCACACTTAGCGACTTGCTGAAGGCATCACCCACTGGATACCCACCAGGTATGTAGATTTTTATCTGCACGTGGTCCAAGGATGTCGGAACAGAGGCTATCGGATGCTGAGCATCTTTGTCATTTCACCATTTCTTTAGAATAGAAGTGGAGCAGAGATAAATATACATAAAACATATGAAAACCAGACAAACATAAACTTTTCTGTCAGCAAAAGTACTAAGTTTCTGGACCTCTTTCAAAAACCCTGCATGAGTTGGCTTGTTCCTCGTGGGGAGCCTTCACATGAAGCTGAACAACGTGTGACGAGGTGGCTGGGGTCCCAGGTGCTCCTCTTCTTCCACATTTATATCACCACGCGTTATTATAATGCAGTACCACAGCATTAACTTTCAGTGCACAGATCCTAACAAAAAGAGTTGCCATTTATTGCACAGAAAATTATCCTCCAAGTCCAGTCAGAAACAACATTTCCTCCCCTGATTTTTACCTAATGATTTTAACATTTTAGTTGCTACTCCATAACTAATTCATGCATCTGTAACTAATTTGGCCAGCGCGAAGATAGGACAATGCACTTCTTAGACGCAATCGGCCTTGTGAAGAGTGGCAGTGTCACTTGTCCAAGCTCCTGTCGTGGTCACGGATCGCTGGATAGCACGGCCTTTGGAAAGTGAGTTCTCATCCCGCAGCTGATCTGAGGCAGATGCGAGGCAGCACAGCCCAGAGAACTCTGTGGTTTGGTGAGCATTTAAGCTTAAAGTTGTTGTGGTTTGTTTTTTTTTAAATTAGAAAATTATAATAATTTTTTTTCTGTCCCATTTCTTTGACTTCTTTCTTTTTCCAGCTGCCCCTGGGAAAGAGCCATGCACTGGATGAACAACTGACCGTGCAGGCTTTGCAGCTGGAGGGGCTCCACCAGCCCATCCGCCTCCAGCGCGTCACACAACTGCGGGTGTCTGCGCCCGAGCCACCCACGCAGCCGCCCTGCGGCCATCTCAGTCCAGAAAACAGGGAGAAACAGGCGGTTTTGGAGCTCCATTCGTCTGACCTAACTTGGGCCCTTCTAGCTGCAGACGAATCGTGTTCCTTTCTCTTTCCCCGCTGACGACAAAGGGAGCCTGAGCACGCTCAACACAAGGAAGCTGAAGCTGTCACTCCCTAAGTCCTTTTTGCCAGCTCTACATGTCCTTTTCTTCACCCAAACTCCTCCCAAATAATCAACCTGCCAATAATTCATTTTTCCTCATCAGTCCCAGCGCTGTTACATCCGTACCCAAACCCAGCGACTGCTGGGGTGACTGCAGCCGGACATGGCATCACGGATCTGGGGAAGGTGGCAAGGCATCCCCCAGCTCCCTTCCAGCCCCGCGGTCCACACTGCTTGTGTTTAATTTCCACTATACGCTTTTTGGGCAGAATTATCTCCCACTAGCCCGGATACCTCTATGGAGTCCTGGTTAACCACAAGTGGTTTGCACAGCGGAGCAACGACACAGCCTCGCCCATCTCCACCATCCCCCTGCTCGTCCCCGCTGGCAGGTTTGGGGTCACAGCCCGTGGGACGCGTACTTGCCGGGTACCTACACACCGCCACGTGCTTTCATGGACAGAAGGTGTCATTAAGAAAGACACACACAAACAGTGGTCGGAAGGAAATAAAAAATGAGGCAATTTAATATATTGACTGCTGTTCCTATCTGCCACTGCCAGAGCCATTCTGCTATGTGAACACAGCAAAAAAAACCCCAAAAAAACCTATCAGCATAGAAAATTGATGAAAAATGTGCAAAATATTTCTTCTCACAGGTGGTTGCATTAGATTATTTGTCACAACAAGATTTCAGAGGGTCTCTGGGGACCTACCATCCTCAGATACTCACAAACCAGTATTAATTCCAAACATTATTAAGACACATTTAAAGCCCTTATTAAATGCAATCAAGTCTGATTTAGAAAGACTGGGAAAGTAAACATAATTAAAATGAACACACTGCCTGGAATATGAATTCTTTTTCATCCAGCATTTGAGAGTCATATTGTGAGAAAAATTAATAACCTTAAGCAGTATTTTTCTGTGGCCCACTGAGAAAAGAAAAGGTTTGCTTACGCTTATTAAAAACTTTAGAGATTCTTTTGAAGAGGGATCCTGAATCCTAAATATGATTTTACTAAAGCGGTGCTTCTTCCTTGGGATGCTAGAGCACACAGTGCACCTGAGAGGAAAGTTGTCCTTCCAAGCTGTATTCAAGCTGAACGCACACATAGTCCTCGCCACAGGTTACTGCAAGGCAAACACGGAAGATGTTCGTAGGGGGCCTACAGCAAAGACAGGGAGAAACTCTTCAGCAGGGCCTGGTGTGACAGGATGAGGGGTCATGGTTTTAAAATAGAGGGAGGCAGATTCAGATTGGTATAAGGAAGAAATTTTTTACACTGAGGGTGGTGGAACACTGGCCCAGGTTGCCCAGAGAGGCGGTGGGTGCCCCATCCCTGGAAGCATTCCAGGCCAGGTTGGCCGGGGCTCTGAGCAACCTGATCTGGTTGGAGATGTCCCTGCTCCTGGCAGGGGGGTTGGGCTGGGTGGGCTTTGAAGGTCCCTTCCCACCCAAACCGTTCTGTGATTCTATGATGTGATTCTATGATTTTGGGATGGCGAGAAGGAAGGGAGCAGAGCCAGGGCACAGGCAGAGGCTGTCATCATCTGAGCCCACAGCCCCCTCCCATAGCCTGCAGCACCAGCGGATGGGTAACGCACAGACCAGGGAGCATTCCCCAGGGTCACCGAGGTGAGGATTTCAAATAATTTTGAAGGGGGTGAAGGACAGAGACAGGGCTGGTGGGAGCCCAGCCAGTCATCCAGGGCACGACTCCGACGGCCGGGGTGCCTCGGGTTCGGTGCTCGCGCCCGTGACGCTGCGGGGAGCTGAGGAGAGAACCGAGCCAGATTGCCAAGCGGAGGTTTATCAAGCCCAATGAAAATATTAGATGCTGGCAGCTCTTTGACCATCAGCTCGTTTCAGGACCAGGCCTGAATGACGACTTTCACAGCCAAGTGTTTCCCCAGTGATTGGTATTATTGTTTTAGTTTTTGTGTTTATAAAATAGGCAGGAGTTGGCAGATGGCAGTGAAGGCAAACAAATCTACTTCCAGTGAAAAACAAGTTAATTTCTTAGTTTGTTTTTTTTTTTTTGTAAAGTTGTTTTCTCAAGAGCTGTTAGATACAAGGCAGTAATCCCTCCTTAATCCATCATAATGCCATTTGTGGAAAGTCCTGTTTTCACTGCTAATTGTGTTTCTGCAGCTAAACCTTGACACTTCCCATCAGCCTGACTTTCAGGGGAGCACAAGAGCAGGGTTAATCTTCCAAAGCCGGGTTAACTCCTCTGCCGCGGCCACCCCGGGCCGGGCCGGTAGCGCTGAGCAGGGTTTGCTGCAGGCAGAGCCCCGGGATGGACCCGCGCTCCCGATGGGCAGGCTGTGTCTACAGAAAAGGTAATTCCTTCCTAACTCCCCTGCTTACAGAGTTACCCAAACGTCTGACATGACTAATTTCACACACAAAAAAAAAAAAAAAAAAAAGAAAAAAAAAGAAAGAAGGAAAAATACCAGTTAAATCAGTAGGTGTGATGTCTGAGGGAAGGGAAGGGGTACTGAACATCAGCCAAAGTTGACCTCCCAAAATACAGCCAAAAGCTTTACATTGTGTTTCTTCTTGAGAAAAAGTCTTTAACATTGAAGATTCTGTCAAAGGGAAGCATCAGGAGAAGTGAGTGGAGTGCAGATAAACCCACTGTTTCTGTGTATTTAATCAAAAACTTAGGACTTTGCATTTGCAAATATTAATTTGACTTCTCTTCAGGAATCCAAAACCATAGCATCCTCATGTGCAACTGTCCTGTTACTTGTAAAATGCTCATTTTATGTCCTAAAATCTCTTTTTTAACCATACCTCTCGCAGTAGCACACCGCTGTCTGCTCCCATCGTGCTGATCGGGCGATGGCACAGCCTCTCTCAGGCTTGGCTCTGCCTCCATCCTCAGCGCTCAGCCAGTGCCCAGGGCCACCACATCCAAAATTCACTCTTTACATAATGCTGAGATACCGTTTGCACCCTTTTTTACAGATGAGACATATCAAAATTCTGAATATGCACACCATAACATGCGTGATTTACCACAAAGGTTTCTCAGAGATATGTTGGTATTCTTCCACTTTTTTATCTTCTCCTCTCTGTATTCATTTTCTCCTGCCTTTGTTCCCCATCTTATGCTTACACTAGGGATCCAAGAAGTAAAGAAAAAATAAGAAACAGAATTTCCCATCAAACCTGTAAATAAGATTTGACTTGAAGTGTTTGTATCGAGGGGCAGACACTAAGTTCTTTTGACAATCCCTTTCAGATTTTATTATGAGACATGGTGGTCACTTTTTGACCATCATCTGCCTCTTCCAGTTTCTAATTCTCTGTGAATTTTTAGGTGGCTATCCACTGCCATTGCATCCCCCAGCTAAGTATGACGATGAGGAACACTTCCACAATAATGACACGTAACAAGGCTGGGAGGATATCTTCTGAATGAAGAAACAGCCTGCCTCTGTGATTGTATCAGGTACGACCAGTCGTGGTCCTACAGAGACGGGTAATGACAGAGAGATGCCTGACAAGCAAAAAGTACTGGACTTCATCACTCCAGAATTATTCAAGGTCAGTAGAATGAACTTCAATGGATTTCACAAAGTCATCTCACAGTTCGAGAAAGTGGTCACATTCCAGAAGGCTGGGAAAGGATAATGCACATCTGAAGATCAAGCCTCTTGCTCACTCTATGGAAAAAAAGTACTTTCATTCCTCCCAGTTTTAGAGTGATGTATGGGACAGCCCCAGTATGCCCAGTCCCCACACAAGAGGCAGCTAGTTTGAAGCCTGTACAGGCTGACGCACGTCTGCAGTCTGTACGCTTGTCGGGTTTTTAAAGGAAAACGACCAGGGGCAGAAGGAATTGATCACTCGGAATTTGCGGGTGCTTCTGGCTCAATGCATCATGCACCAGTGCGGTGCGTGTAGGTGTCACAGGGCTCTGCAGTGGGTTATCTCAGGCACAAAACCATGTCAGTGCATTCACACCAACTCTTCATTTGGAGGCAGTTCAGAAAAGGCAATGAGGCTTGCACTGACCCGCATCTTCTCACACACACCCAGCGGAGGACTTCAGATCTGTCTGAGAGGTGGCTGCTGTGGCTTTGTTGCAAATTGTTTCTCAAGTAAGTATTTTTTTTCCTCAACATTGCTCAACGTTGCATTGATTCTTTTTTGATATTTTTCCCAAAAGCTGAACACAGAGCAGAGGTTACAGAGGCTGTGACTGGAGCTGTTGTGCTTGGTGGACATGTCACTTGGTCACAGCTGGCGGGGACTAGCAGAAGGGCTGTGCAGCGAGAGCCCTGATGCTGAAAAAAGCCTTGGCTACTGATGCTGCAGAGAGTGGGCAGCGCCTGCGAATGCGTTCGTTAGTCTTCACATGCAGATAGCTGCCTGCAGCGTGGCTGAGTCAGAAATTACGTCAGATTGGTCAGGCTGTGCATCAACAGCACTTCAGAGTCTTTTGGAGCTTTTCCAGGAGGCATAGCTCAGCATCACACCTCACAGTGGTGGCTTGTTGTGTTGGACCAGGGATACTCGCCTGTAGCGGGGGCTGGGACCCCCGGAGCAGGCACAGAGTGAGGACAGAGGCAGCGTGGAGCCGGCGAGCCTGGCCATGTGGGAGCTGAGCGGGGCACCAGGAAGGCACCCTGCGCCCGGCACACCTTCCTTCCCCTTCGTCCACAAAACCTGGCTATTGATTTTCCTTATGACTTCAGGAGGTGAAGAGAAAGGCAGTTTCATCAAAACATTAACTACAATTCAACATCTAGAAGGCAGGTCGGAGTGCTAATTAACTCTTTGATAATGGTGTTCCAGCAAACTTACAAAGATCTAAATTAGTGATCCAGGATACAGATTAGCATGACTTTGACGTAGCTTCAAGGTCACTATAAAAAGGACCAGAGTAATATTTTTGATTTAAAAGAAGAGATTATAAATGCAGCGCTGTGAACTACGAGGAGCGGGACGCAGTAAGGTGTTGAGCTGGTACACGTGCCACCCACCACCCACACTCACGCTCACCTGGTACCCGAGATTGCGAGCAGGGTCAGTGCATCATCACCACAGTGATGGTCTCACCTCCCACACGTTGCAGTCCACGGGTGTTCCCTGTGTGCTCATGTGATTACAGGATCTCGATGGACCTTTCTTCTCTGTGTTGTAAAAACATTGTGACATCTGAAAGAGATTCCAGCCTCAAACTGTTTAAAATACTTTCTGAAGTTTTTGAAATTAACATCTCAAGGAAATGGAACTCTGAGGACTTGGAAGATTTTATTATGACTAATAAACATTCAAACATGGTCTATCTCAGTTTTAATTTGTAGTAAAGAGATTTGCCCTTCGCAATGAACCAGCCCTTTAAACTGCAGAAGTGACTTCTACTGTTTTCTTATCACGTATTTCCAACTCCTCGGCAGCAAATGTAACAAAAATGAACCCAGGAAGCGCGCTGCACTCATGAACACACCCTCAGCACACGCGGCCAGACCACAGCTCCTCTGCAGGAAAGCCCCACGGAGGGGACAGCCTGGTCCTGCAGACCAAGAGCTTTGCAAGCGGCAGCCCCGCGGCCGCACCGCCTGCGAGCGCACGCAGAGTCCTGCAGAAACCGGAACGCCTCTCCTGGGACGGGGAGCTGCTTTCCAGCAGCCCTCCTACGAGCCTGAGCAAATGGCTCAGTACAGAGCCCCGTTTATTTGTACTCCCGTTCTGCAACAAAGCTGCGTACTCAGGCTGTGGGAGAGTTTTATGTCCTTGGTGCTTGCTTGCTTGCTCCACAGCAGCTCAGCAGACCCTGAAAGGCTCCAGGTGTTTGTGTCTCCATCGTCAGGACCCTTCGTGAGGCTGTTTGCGTGCATTTCGTGATGAAACTCAGCACAGCCATCTGCTAGACAGTGTCCCCCGGCCCACAGAATGATGGACACGTTTCCCAATCCACGCACTGCTCGTCTCTGCCTACTCTGCTTACGGTTCACGTGTTGGACCAAAATGTGGGCTTGGAGCAGTACCGCTTCCTACTCCTTGTGTTTCTGTAATGCCACTCTTTAAAAAATACCCAATATGCCCTTGATCATAAGGGGACCCCCTGTGGGCACGGGGGCTCCTGGCCAGGGCAGGAGGAAGGACAGGCAGGGGTGAGATGATTCTCGCACTTCTGGGGTGGGCTATAAGGGGCCAGGAATGGTGTCTTGCCCAAACCTCCTTCGGGAGCTTCCCCATCCCCTCCCTGGCCCCTGTTTCCAGGCATACTGCTGCTTCTGGAGAAAGCCTCTGCAGCAGCAGGAAAAGGAAAGAAGCAACTGAGACAGCTCTCGTCTTTGCTGTCTCCTGCAATTCCAGATGCGGTACTCAAGAAGTGAAGTCAAGGCTGAACTTTTGCTGTGGAAGCAACCTCCAATGACCAAACACCCTGTTACAGAGAGAATAATCAACTTTCCTTACTGTGAGGACTGCAAAAAGTCATTTCTGAGCCTTCTGTTGCAGAAAAAGCATTCCTTCGTGCTGTTTGCCTGGTATCCACACGCATCCTTTGAAAAATAAGATGGAAATGAAATTAAAGAAAAAGCCGTAGTGAAATAATGTCCATTGCACCAAATTTTGTTTTCTGAAAAACCAAACATAAAAGCATGACGGCAGGAAGGTGTTCAGATGCTCGTGAAACACACTCTTTCAAAATTTTGGAAAGAAGTCTATCAGTCTTTTTGTTTTTGGATTACTTTTTGTTCAATTTAAAAATGCAAAATATAATAGGCAGCAGAAATAAAAACCCAAAGTATTTTTGAGCAAGAAGCCATTTTTTAATGGAAAATCACATCTTTGTGGGATTTGTCAGAATTTAGTTCTCCAGGTTCTATTATCAGTTGAAATGAAGACAAATTTGAAATGTATAGATTATCTGGGTAGTAAAATTCTCATTTTTAGTGTCTATTTTTCTAACAACCCCTGCAGTTAGTCAGAGCTCTATCCTTTACCGTGCTTATTTGTTCTACCAGGTTTCAACCCTTTTTATATTGCTCGCTTGAACCTATACACACGTCTTACAGAAATAACCTGGCACAGAGGCTTGCGAGAAATTCCCTGGTCCGAGGAAGAAAACACTTCTCCCTTTCTACTGATAGAGGGGAAAAGCCCTCCCCTCTTTGTACAGTACGCACCAGGAAAAAGCGTCTATCATTTCTTTCCCTTTTTGACAGGCATTTCTAAGAAAGGTGACTTCAGCTCTGCATTGCTGTTTTATTTCCAGGAACACTTTCTGCAGGCTCGCTCCTGCGCTCTCCTTTCACCCCCATTGATTTTCCATTATCTGCCTTGCCCTGTTCCTTGTTATCTGAGGTCAGCGGCGAGTTTTGCTTAAAAATTTATATCACTATATAGCTTCTGGTTCTTTCTGGTTTACACCCTGTTCCATCTGTGTTCTTGGATGTTCTTGGAAGTGTTTCCCACTTGCTCTTTCTTTTTTCTCTAAGTTTTGTTTTGTTTTCTATGTCTTCCTTTCTTTCTCTTGCTGTAGTTCCATCTCTGACACTTATTTTTCTACCTTTTTCCTTTTTTCCCCCTTCTATTTTCCTCTCTGTTCTTCCTTTTTCCCCTCCAGCGTTCAAAGGCGAAGACGCACTCTTCCCCCCAAGCAGGCCTGTCCTGCCCGCACAGCGCGGTGCCCGCCGCCCCCGCCCCGTCAGGACCCCGGTCCCGCGCGGGCGCTGCGCCGAGCCGGGCGGGTGCTGGGATCTGGGAGACGGAGGGCGTCTCTGCTGCAAACGCGGCGGGGTAAACCCTGCCCTCGCTTACCTTGCAAACCCAACGGAATGCTGTGGGGTTGTTCTGTTGTTACTGAGGCTCTGTTTGGTGTTAAACTTTCTGTTCGTACTTTTTGCATCTACATCCCAAACTTCGGCTTGCGCGGGCTCGGCAGCTGAACAGCGTGTGTGAATCACCTTGTGCTCCCGAGGTCCCACAGCAGGGTCCGGAGCAATGAAACTTGGGTTGAACCCGGCTCCTTTCTTTTGCCTACGGCAAGCTGAACCACAGACACCAAACAAATTTGCATTAACGAGTTATTTTCTTGTGAGGAAGCAAACATAACCTTTTTTGGGTTGTTGCTGTGCGTACATGTGTGTGAGAAAGCAACAGCTCACATTGCCTAATTATGCCAAAACAGTTCAGGAGGGGCATGCCAATTAACGTTATTGAACGCCAGTTACCAATTAGCTGGTGCTGCAGATAGGCCTGTGCGCCGCGAGACGCCTCTGCGGGACGGCGAGGCCCTCGGCCACCCGCCCGCGCGGCCCCACGGCTGCCGGAACCGCAGCGATGGGCAGCGCCGAGCAGGATCCGGGCCGCCTCCGAGAAATTAAAAACGTGTTTGTAGGTGCTCACAGAGTGTAGCATGATGTGACACCGATCCTGAGCGCAACGGTCTCGTTAGCAGGCTAATTAACTGCTGTGTATATTCTAAATGAAAAAATACAGGCTATTACAATCATGCTCATTTGATTTCAGGATGAGAAAGCATTTTTGAAACACAATTACCTTTTAATGAGTTAAGGATATAAATACACAAAGTGAAAATTCTGGAGCAGCGGGGTTTCACCTGCTCCCCCGAGCGAGAGCGGCTTGCACAGCGCGAGGGCCGCGGGTACGAGCTGGTGAGCCATTCCCGTCGCCGCGGCCGCGGCACTGCCGGGGTGGCTAAACACCAGCAAAGCAGGCACAGCTGGGCCTGACGAAAGGTTTCCCACGTGCTTTGAGGTAAGCCTGCATTTCCTCCTTATTTCTCCTTGCATTTTCCTCCCAGATAAGCAGTTCCTGTGGCCAGCTGCTCCCCGTCACACGTTGTCAGGATTTGGTGAGCACGGGTGCCCTGTCACGAGCTCTTACAGTGCCTTTCCCTGTCAATACCAACCCTTCCTAGCACTGGTTTTGACTAATGAAAGTGATGACTTATTATTGTTGTCATTTCTGTGTTTGAAAACAAAACCAAACCAGACCAGACACAAACCCAGAAGGAGCTATATAAATCTCTCACTGTGGGGTACTTATCAACCAGACGGGATTGTTCTGTATTTTTTATCCTCTCATTAGATTTTCATCAGCCTTCCGAAGCTCAAACACAGCATTGCTCCTCCTCACCGATCTCCTCCGTGCACACAAGGTGGTAAAATCCCCTTTCTGTGTCCGAGTTTCCCAGCTTCGCCGTGGCTGTGCTCAGGGCCCAACCCTCCGTGCTGCACACCCCGCTTGCATTCCCAGTCCCTGACTCAGTGAGCTTCTGCCTGGCTGTGTTAGAGTGAAACGGGGTGACAATATGTCCTGGAACGAGGATGTATTGGCCCCTCCTGCGTCCAGTAACATAGCCTACCCTCCGTTTATAGGTGATTTTAAAGCAATCACAAATTTCTGGTGAGCAATGAATCTTCATTGGCCATAACAGGATCTACGAGGTGGGGTCTCTCATGTCAGACCTAGGTGATATCCACTGACTTTTTCTTTTGGGTCTTGTAATTAGCAATTCTACTGAAAACGGTGAAGGTGTCTTCAATATAAAGTACCACTCCACTTCTCTCCTGTGCCGTACATGATATCCCCTTCAATCCCCTTCCACGTAATTCATAAGTGGAGGCCTTTAGATTCTATCACACACCTCGTTCCTAAAGGCTTTAGTAAAGCCAGTTGTCAAAATTTTCTTCTTTGTGGTTTCTTGAGTAAAAGTTTCCAGTCTTGCTTCCCACTCAGGTACCTGGCTTGGTACACCGACAGAAAAAAAAAAAGTCGTCTTACTTTTTTGCCACACATCCATCTTTCTCTTTCCTTCTGGTCAAAGCAACCATGTACTCCAAAATTTAAACCTTCATTATGTCTGGAAAGGTCCTGTCTTCTGTTCTTTAGGATGGGAGAGAAGTATGCAGCATGTTCAGGGAAGTAGTACTGCAGAACTGTGTTATTTGTATTTTTCTCTTACTAATTTAAGACAAGCATGATGTCAGAATAATGTAATGGGGAGAACCTTAGAAAGTACCAGTGCCCAGACTACACATGTTTTTCACACATCTTTTTCTTCCTTCTTTCTTTGTGTGAAATGACCGACAGTCATACGATGCGGCCAGAAGAAGGAGGCCAATGGCAGTGCCTGCTGTACCAACCCAAAAATTGCTCACCGGCCCGGCGTGGCTGACTGTGCGCCCCTCCCTGTGCTTACCCGCACAGCCGTCTGTCTGCTGGCCTCACTGAGCCTGCTGCCTTCTGGACATCGCGAACAGCGTACAACGTTAAACACCGCAAACCACCGGTGCCCTTTGCTAGGACACTGAACTCCGGGGAGAGAGGCCAAAATAACCCCTCACCATTGAAGAACCCGGAGGGAGAGGTTGCTCTGCGGCCTCGGCAAACTCCCTGGGGGGGGCTCGTACGACTCTTTAAACCAGGATGATGTAGGTACACCATTGCCAAGCCCAGCAGCCAGCGTGCTCATGGAGATGGGCTCTTCTGGGCTTTAAACAGCAAAAATGGAACTGCGCACACTGTAATCTATGGTTTTATGCTGCCTGGTCTCTGCGCTGAGCTCTGAATGGCTTTATGTGATTTCTTTCCAGCTGGCATTTTACCTTCAACTTGATTGAAATGTCAAGCAGCGGATGACAAAACGCTGCAGAGTCGTTCACCTGTGGGTAGTACGAGGGTTTGACTGGTAAAGGGGCTGAATGATCTGCCAAACTCTCTTCCTGATTATTTTAGGGAAAAATGGTTTAAAACTTCAGAGAAAAAGTGAGAAAACATGAGATTTCAAGAAAAAAAGAAAATGTGCAAGGTGACGGGTTCTCATGGACAGAATTAGGACCCAGTTCTAAAGAAAACTTCGGAGTATCTTTGCTACTGAGCAGGAAAATGACAAATGAAACAGCAAACGGCTTCTTTTCCAGCCTTACCAAGCCGTGTGCTTTCACCTGGGCACTCTAAGGTCAGGAACAATCATTAGAATTGGCGACGTATCTCTCAGCTTCTGCCGGCAGCTACTGCTGAAGATGTCAGATGCAAAGACGACGACTCTGCGACGCTGAGCTGGGATGGGGCGATGGGCAGGACTGGGAGACCTCCAGCCCCCGGGAAAGAGAAGGGGCACTGGAGTTATGAACATGCTAGGTGACACTGCCAGCTCTGCTCATTCTGCGGTACGCTACGCTGTTGGATGCTGGGTGGGCTCCTTCAAGAGCCGTTTAAGTTCCTCCGCAGCATTCTGCCTGAGTAAACAGAGCTTTGACCCGAGAAATCCCCCTGCCGTAGGTGTGTGTTAGCAACAGCTAATGAGGTGGGATCTGCTAAAACAAAGTGCGCTGTGTGTTTGGTCGCAGTTATTCAGGTCTGAAGAGAAAAATCAATGCTGGGCTGGAATCAGCGGCCAGGCTGCGTGCGTAGGGAGGCTGCAGAGGGCTGGACGGGAGAGAGACCGGTGGGACGGTACCGGTGTGCTTCCAGGGGTTCCTCCAGCATCTTTGGCAGCGGAGGCAGTTCAGTGCAGGGAGCAGAAAAATGGGGAAATCCATTGATTTTTTTTTTTTTCTTACATGCCTTGTTAAAACAACATCGAAGTACAGCACCAACATTTATCAAATAAGTTCTTGTCAAATGAATTAACGGAAGTCCCTTGACTATTCCTCCTCCACACGCCAAGCGCTTAAAGTCCTTTAAATACTAGTGGAGGAAAACCTTCATTTAGTGTTAAACTGAGCTGTCCCCTGTACGTATTTACTTTTCTCAAGTAGAAAACCAAAATAATAAAGAGGACACATGCATTACTAGGCTTACAAGTCTCCAGGACTCCCTTCGAGTTGGAAAAGCTTTTCACTCTTGCTGCAAAGATGTGTGAGCAATTCATTGACCTATTTTTTAATTTGTCCTTTGGCTCATTTAGGAATATGGAGGGAGAGGAGCCAGAGGTAATTGGCATTTGTAGGCACATTTATTATACAGAAATACTAAATACAATGTTTACAGAAAATACAGTGCAACATGATGTAAAGCATATATGTATGAGTGTGAAGTTCACCCAGGGACAGTTAAGAGTTGGTATATCTATCCATAAATGTCTTGATTGGAGAACCCTTGCATGTAAGTTAAAATTACATTAGAATCACATATTGCACAGGTAGGTGGAATCTACCAGTCTCCTGCTGTGCCTGCAGGAGTACTTAACCCAGACGGTCCCACACAGCCAGCTAGCACGCTGCACGGTCACCCCCTCTGGAGGGAGCAAAGCTCTCCTGGACACCAGCCTTCTGGACATCAGCCTTCTCCACCAGTTCCGAGTCCTGACCACCACAATGGTCATTCACACTTCTGAGAGGAGGTCCAGTCCAAGCCCTCTCCAGGTGTAGATCCTGGTTTCACCATAGGTATGCGGACAACAGGGGAGGGTCTGACCCATACCGGTCACTGCTTCACCTGGAGTCCACGCCAGGTCATCCATCCTGGTGCATCCTCACCGCTCGCTGGGCTGTAACTGCTCCTCCGGGAGGTGAGAGGACAGCCGTCTCTCATCCCCTTTGGGTGCTCTCATCACCATGATGACTCCCTGTGAAGCCTCCTTGCCGGTTACCTGAGACATCTTGTGTCTCTGCCTGATGCTCTGTGCAGCCATAGCCAGACACTGCCACATCTATGCCACATCCATGCCACATCCACACTATATCCATGTCACATCCATGCCATATCCATGCTATGCCATTGCCATCAATTTATCTGCCCCTTGCTGTCAACGAGAATCAAGTCCTGCAAATGTCCTGTCTACCAGTCGTTGCAGCCTGCAGAGTGGCTGCCTTCTTGCTGATCTCCACAGACACCAAGAACAAGTGAATAAATCAAGCTACCCAAAGCTTCAGCACTCGCACAGAGCAACAAGAGTGAGATAAAAGAGATGTACTGCTCTCACCATTTTCCCCTCCCTTTACAGCATTTCCCCCCCAGGCTCCACTGCCTACTCTGCAGGCAGGGAAACCGCACTGAGGAGAGGTTACGGACAGAGGAGAGGGATTGTGTGTGCTTGGAGGTGAAACAAGGCAGGGAAAAAAAAAAAAGAAAGAGCTGCTTCAGAGAAAAGTGCAATGTACTCTTAGTAAGGTCAGCTGTGGTCTCACCACACTTCTGGTTTCACTCAAGATGCTTTTTGCTCGTGGCTGTCTTAATTCCTGATGGGTGAGAATGCTGTTCCTCAGAAATCTTTATCGGTAACTACAGAAACTCTGGTTTGCCCTAAAATCGTACTGTTTTCTTGGCCTGAACAATTTAATGTAGCAGTAAGTTCCCCCAGCAAACTGCAGGCTGCACAAAACATACTTTGAACTTCATGGGGTGTGTTTTGGCCTCTGACATATCTCTTCAAGCCCTACACGTTTTAATCACTTCTATCATGTTCCTCTGCTCCTTGTCTCCTCTCTTAAAAACCACACGGCTTCTCAGTCTCTGCTGAGAGGAAAAATGTTTTGTTGTTGCTTCTCATTTTCATTTTTGCTGCTGTTTGGGGGGGGGGGGCGCTACCTTATTGTCATGAGCCGTCCTCAGGTTCTGCCAGGTTCTCAAGCGTCCTTCAGGACCTGCAGAGATGAAACGCAGGAGCAGCCACGAGCAGCACACGGGGCTTGCATGTAGGTTTAGCTGGCAGTGGGATGGGAGGCAAGCTTGCGTGCAAGAACAAGGGCTGAATGATTCAGTGGGGTAAGAAAGGCCAGTCACCCATCTGGAGGAGGCATCGGCATGTTGTTGAGAATATCCTGGAAGAGGAAAGAGATTGTAGGAAAGAAGGAAATAAGGCCACTTGACCTACTTGATCAGCACAGAGGGCACTCTGTGCTTTCAAAATACGGGAAGAGAAGAGGACGGTGGGTAACTGGGAATCACACAGCTGGACCGCAGCCTCTCTGGGCATTTACTTCCTTAGCTCTCAGCGCGTAAAGCAGAAGGGCTCTGGCTACCTTGGGCTGTCGGTAAACAGCACAGTGAACCTTCTACCCCGTCTCACATGCAAGCATTGGCATAAAGTAACTGACGTTATGCGTATTCCTGGCAAGTCTGCGTTAATTCCCACCAGAAGCCTCCATTTTAATTAAATTTGTAAGCCACGTCAGGCTGGCAGTCACTGGGTGCAAGCGGTTATCACTGTGCTATTTATTACGCAGTGAAGGCTGCACCAGGGAGGAAGGGTGTTGCCAGTACTCTCTGCATTTCCAATAACGAGAAGAAGCTGGAGGAGACGCTCTGCAGTGGGTTTACATGAACACACGCAGCAATGGAGCAGGACTGGAGACTGTCACTCAGTTTGTACCCTCACTGGCCACATTTATAAATGCTTTAAATTCTGTCTTAAAAAATAGCAGGTTCAGTCTCTGTTCCCATTGTTTGTAGTGGAAGACAGTTTCAGAACCTGATCCCTGACATAATTGACTTTTCCTTCCTTACTTCCAGTCTAAAAGGATCCCTAGGTTGGTTTTTTGTTTGTTTAGTTGTTTTTCATCATTCGGTCTTTGGACATGTTTTCTCTTTGAATGGCTCCTTTCCTCCCCACTCACATCATAAAATCACAGGATGGTTTGGGTGGGAAGGGACCTTTAAAGGCTATCCAGTCCAACCCCCTGCAAGGAGCATCGTATCCTGAAATGCTCGTACAAGCAAGCTCCCCTGCGGGTGTTATCCCGATGGGCACAGCAAGCCAAGCCGTGTGGCCATGCTGGTGCAGGCTGTCCTGACCTGGAGCCCTCCCGATGCCTCAGTCTGTCGGCCATTCCCAAGCTGACACCAGTTGGCAGACGAGCAGCTTTTCAGGGAATACTTCCATTCAGTGGCCTTTTTCATGGCTGCATCTGACAGCTGGCTCACGTCCTTCCCTGGGCACCGGCGATCCCCCCATCTCTGTCCCTCCCGAGGACCTCCAGGTTACGGCAGGTGCTGCTATCCATCGTAAGTGCCGGTATTCCGTATGGGCGGATGTCACGCTGCATCCGTTACTGCTGTTCTCAAGTCACCATTGTGCTGCAGTAATATTCTAATGTATTTTAACTCTTTATTGGCAATAGCGTCACAGCTTTATGTCATCTGCAAGTGTAACTTAATGACTGCCTTTTAGTGCCAGAATTGCTCAGGAAAATACTATGATGTTTGCAAAGACCTACTACGGAGAAACTCTACTCCTTACGCCCAGAATTTTTCATGCAATGCAATCTGCTGTTATCTCCTCCTTATCTTGTTCCACACTCAGTTTTCTCCAACATAACTAGTTATATGCTTTCCTGAAGTCCATGGACCTTTGCTTGGAAAATCACTCGTTCTGTCAAAGACATCTGTCAAGTGCAAGATCTATGTTCCCTGGAATTTTGCTGTATTTTCTTCCAGCCATCCTTGTTTTTTAATTCTTCCTTCAACAGTACTTTTTTACCTTAAAGACTATAGATTAACAGATTGACTGTTGTATACTTTTTTCTAAAGGCAGTACAAGAGTTTTGTGAATGTGTAATGTCAGCTGACTCCAGACCAAACCTAACAAACCTGCCACAGACTGGAGAAGCTGCCTCAGGTCACACACAGTGTGGGGGAAAGGCTGAACCCCCATTCCCAGAAGACCCCCGCATCCTACGGTGCCTCTCTTGTCCCGTGTAGTTCGTCTCATGACTTGAGTGACCTCTGGCTCACACCAGTGTACTCAGGCTGCCTGTTGTGTTCATCGTGTCTTTGCCACACTTTCTGTTTCCCTTTGCTTTTTCCCCACAGCCATATCTGCAGGATCCGTGACTCAGGGCAGTTCAGACATGTCAAGGAGCTGGGAATGTCCAAGCACTCTTCTGAAGCTGCCCTGGGTGTAAAACTGCTGTATTCGGCTGCTTCAGGGTACCCGTTTTCCTGAAGCGGGGGGAGGAACCCCAGCAACGCCCCCCCTGCGGACGTGCTGGGAGCCAGGGCAGCCACCCCCGCCTGGGACCACTCCGTCCCCGGCAGCCGGCCCTCGTGCCCTGAGAAATCACTGCCGCCTCTGCTCAGGAACAGACTCCAATCAGCACTTTCTCCACCACGCCGCACGGTAATTTTCCTGATCCTGCCTATATTTAACTTTTCCCCTTGGACTAGAGTGTTGTTACAAAAAATTTCTGTCAGCTGGAAAAAAGGAACAATGCCTGGCTCAGAGCCTGCGCTCAGCAGTGAAGAGTCTGCAATTACAGCACAAAAAAAAAAAGAAAAAAAAAAAAGGCCCAAAACACCAGCAACGAAAACAAAGCAAAAATCTTGCTCCAGTTTCTCTGAGATTCTTCCTTGCAGTTATTTTTCTCACAAGGATAAGCAGCGTAACAGAGAAAGAGACCTCAGAATAGAGAGCAATAAAAAATAAAATAAATAAAAATGCTGAAGTCTGTTTTGCCTGCCAGAACATCTACTGCTACACATGTTTGCAGAAAGGCAGCAGTGCCCACGGTGCGTAAACATGCTTTTAAAGAGATCGACTCATCTGGAGCTGGGTCGTTAAGCGGCCTGTCCCTCTCGGGCTCCTGCCTGCCAGGTTGGCCGCACGCGAGGGCCTGAGCGCCGCGCCCGGGCTTTTCCCGGCGGTGGGAACGGCTGGACGTCACCGCTGCCCGGTGTCCTCCCCACCGGCGCCGAGGTGGGCTGGGGCAGCCTGGGCAGCGCCGCTGCTGTGACCGCCCGCCCGCGGGCATCGCGCCCGCAGCCCGGCCTGGGATAACGCCCGCTCTGCCCGCAGGCACCAGCGAGCACGACCCGTCTGCTCCGCGGGAACCTTCTTCAGCAGCGGCTGCTCTGCCGGGGAGCAGCGGTGACCGCAGGCAGCGCGTGGGCAGCATGCTGGGGCGCTGGGGCACATCTCTCAGCTCTCCCACTCTTGAGCTGTCTTACTGCCTCTCCGGAATTTGGGGGCAGCCCGTCGCCAGCCGCTTTGGGAAAGACAGCATGCTGCACCCTCCTCTCATTATTGCTGCCGAGAAATAATGGCTCTCGCTCGACCAGCCGTGGGCAGCCAGGGGAGCCGCAGGAAACGTGTTTTCGTCAGATATAAACACCTAAGCAGAAAACAAGCCGCAATTTTCAATGGCTCAGGGCAATCGCAGGACGCTTAGGGAATCACAGGGAGGGACCTTGCATCTAAACTCATCTGTGTCCTGATTCCAGGGCACGATCAGCTGTACCTAAAGTATTCCCATGGATTTGCTTCTCTTTCCACTAGATATCCCTGAAGTGGCAGGTTTAGGCACAAATTCTGCAGTACTCCGGGCAGGCAGTTAATCCCTGAAGAACGAGAGCTGCTGCGTCCTGAGCATCATCCCTTCTGCTTCCATCAAGCAGCATGCCATGCCGCGCCAGAGCATCCCTCCCGAAATCCCTCTTCCTCCCCAAGTCTCCTGAGAGGCTTCCAGAATGGTCCCGCCAGACGCCGTGCCAGAGCCTGGGACACCGGGACACCGGGAGCAGCCTGGGTGGAGACAGGGCAGGGGCTGGGGCCAGCCGCACAGCCCAGGGGTCCGTGCGGGAAAGCAGGACCTGACCAGTTTCTCTGTTGCAGACACTGGCTGACCCCCCGACTCGCCAGTGGCTATAGGCCTTTTCCAAACTCACAATAGCCCGATTTCTTTTTCCATTTTGAATTTCTCATCCACATCTCTCTTTCTGATGTTTTAGACCGAATCCCTACACAGACTCGTGAAACCATCTGGTCAATGATGCACAGGTTTTGGGTCTCTTGTCTTTTAAAATCTGGTTGAATTGATTATTTGGGTTTTTTAAACTGAGCTATAGATCCCATGAAATGTTAACGCGTGTGGGAAGGAGGAGAGGATGTTTAAGAAGAGCGGAGCCAGGACGCAGGGAGGGGAGCAAGCACAGGGCTGGGCTCTGCAGAGCACATCGCTTGATCTGCTTTAGCTGCAAAACCTTCAAGTCTGAGTTAAAAAAAAAAAAAAGAAGAAAAAAAAAGAAAGGGCAAACTAAATAGAATCAAGTAAGTTGATTCCCAGCTGACTTGAACATGCAAGCACAGCAGCTCATCAGAAGCACATCAAGCCCAGCTGAAGGACTGGAGACCTGGGGCCTGCTCCAGTATCACAGCAGAGGGTCGTGGCCGGATGAACTCCTGACATTCCTACGTCCTGTAGAACTGACTCCACGACAATGGGGCCAGAGTGCACAGAAAGGAAAGAATTCTAATGATGTGCTTTTATTTAGCAAGGCATTGCGCTAGCTGGAGTAGAAATTCTGCAACAGAATCAGCGTATATTTTCGTTGTGAAAAATAATTCAGACACATTTAGGTACCATTGCACAGAGGGTCCAAAGCAAACCAGCAGCAGCAGAGATGGTAGAACAAACCCCGTTACTCTGTAGCCAGCTCTGCTCAGCGATCACGACACAACCGGACAGACGCGAGCCCTGGGCAGTCCCAGGGTGGGAGCGCGTTGGGTTCTGCCACGTGTGGAGATGGCACGCTCCTTCCTCTGGCACTGCCCGCGTCCTCACACACTGCTGGAGGCCAGAAGGCGAGCAGCAGTGGCACAACTGACATTTACCAGGAGCGGTGGCCAGCCCACTCCGCTCGGGAGCCTGGAGGGGGCCGTGGTGCCGTGGCAGTGGCGGGGCTGTGCCGCAGGGTCCTGCCTGGCTGTCCTGCTCTCCACCACCTGCCCCAGGGCTCCCTGCATCCCCGGTGGGTCCGTCACAGCGCTGGGCTGTGTGGTTACGCCTCAGCATGGATGCCACCGCTCTGGGCAGAGGAGGTTGGAGCAGCCAGTCCCATGGGTCTGCAAAGCCGGGAAGGAGCCGCAGGGGCATCCACCAGGTCATCCTGGTGCGGAGCCCACTGCTCCATCCCAGCGCCTCAGCACCACTGAGTCCCTTTCCTCACAGTCTTCCAGCAATGATAATGAAAAGTCTTTAATGATCGAGCCCTTTCGCCTCCTCCCTCTGAGCCCCCCAGGCTCTCCCAGCCATTCACAGGAGCAGCGCCTGCACCCCACGGCTCATGCGCAGCCCCCCGCCCCGGCTCCAGGGAACCTCTCCTGCTTTGGTCCGGGGTGGCTTTGGCTTCTTTTTACACCCGCACCGCTTTTCTGCACAAAGCTACGTTAGCATCCCCGCCATAACTGGTCTGTTATTAATTATAAGCGCTAGCTCGACCCACACTCATTAGTGGAATGAGCAATAATGCACGCTAAGCCTCTATCTGTTGGTAATATTCTCCAATGGATTGAGGATGTGTCATTTGACACTGATAAACTAGGCAATATTATGAGCTGAATGTCTTAAATGCTACACAGATGGGGAATATATTAATTTAAGAAAATGTTATTAAGTGTTTAAAGAGTGTAATTATGAGCAGCCTTCTCATTTGACACCTGTGTGCAGTCTTTCCTTGCGAGATAAAGACAGAGGAATGAGAACTGGAAAGCAGCCTTCAAACCTCTCCGCTTTATTCTCTTTCTAGCTTCCTGCCAAATTAATTATTTTCAAGACACAACCAGTACCGTAAAGAAATTCTGACTGAAAACAATACCAGTGCACAGCTTAGAAAAATCTTAATTCTAATATTCCATTTATTTGGCAACGCAAGCCAGTTTCCGAGAAAAGCCCCAATTTGCAGCGTGTAACGCGGTCAGGCCGCCCATGAACTGGCAAAGGGCCCTCACTGCACAGACGGCCACGGGCGTGGGAGCTGCGTCGGGCAGCGCGGCGGGGACCCTGTCAGCCCCCGGTCGGTTTGGCCGCTTTGCAGAATTCCCAAGAATTTGCGGGGGATGGGGAAAGAATTATTTTGTCGTAGACATTTGAAAGCTACTTGTCCAGTTCCAAACTGCTAACCCAGGCTCACGCTGTACTCGAGAGGGAAACAGGCGTTCCCTGAGGGTGTTGTCAGAGTGGAAAACAAGCCTTGGAGACAACTGGGATGAATCCGCCTTGGAGCCTAGGGACCACCCTAGCCTGGGTGGTCGGTTCAGACTTAGGCAACTAACTTTGCAACCTCTAAAGGCAGGCGAGGAGTCTAGACCAGAGCATCTCCCACACCTCACCCGAAAGAAGGAGCTGGCTTGCACCGTCCCGGCTCCTCCCGCATCTCCCGCAGCATCCCGCTGGGCTGGCCTCCGGAGGAACTGGAAGACCTCTCTGCAGATACCCAGTGGACCTCTGTAAAAATGAAGTCAGTAGAACACCTGCAGCGTTGTCCTGCCCCTGAGCCCCAAAACAATCTTTTGGCACTGTTAAACACACCGTGGCTGCCTGGCACGAGGGGTACGGGGCACGGGCACCGCGCAGAAGCAGGTGCTGAGGGCTGCTGCACGTGGGAACTGCCTGGAGCCGCTCTCGTTCAGCACAGCGAGCGCGCAGCAGGGCATTGTGAAATCGGGATGGGATGGAGGAACACCGAACTACCGCGGGATTTCAGGGGGGCTGAGCTCACACTGCCAGCGCGTCCAAGGCTGCTGATTTAAAACATATTTGTATCAACTGCTGCTCCCCAGGCAGCCCTGTTGGGTTCCTGCGCGGTTTGAAAGGAGAGCCGTGTTAACAGGGAAGCCTTCTGTAAACAGAAACGGCATTTTCTGGAAGGGTGGCAAGTGGCAGCCAGGACACACTCCCCTGTAATTCCGCTGCGCAATCGCTGGTGAAGCTTCAGCTGGAATAATGCATGAACTGTGCGGGGGAAAAAATCAGAGGGAAACGGATGTCAAGCAGGCACAAGCTGACAAGGAGAGTGGATAGTGTATTTTACAAGGGGCAACAAAAAGTTTTTTCCTTGCTTAGCACAGCAAAAAGTGGTTGAACTGAGGGTATGATTGACATCTGTGAACACATCCGGAATAATCATGAGGAGAAGGACAAAACTATTGCAGAAAAAAGGACAATTGGGAGGAAGAAACCCAGAGAGATACAGGCCAGGGTTAATAATGGAATTCCCTAGAAACTGTGTATTTTATACCCATCACAGGGTCACGTGCTGGGGCTCGTGATGGTTCCCCTTACAAGGCTTGGTTCACATCGTTCTCTAGACTGGACTCCTCCTGGAAGAAAAAGCAAACAAAATGCGCAGGGCAGAAGCAAAGGAACAAGCTCTGTCCGCTAACGAGCGTTGGACCACGGCGCCGGGCAGACCCAGCCCCAAGGGATGTCCCTTCCCGGGGTGCATCCTGGAGGTGCCCCGTGCCCCGTGCCCCGCCAATGGGCACTTCTGCTCGACGTGAGGATGTGCCCAAGGTCCTTGCTGCTTCATTTATGGCAATCTAGGCTGAAATTGGTAGATTTTCCACGCTGTTTATAGCCTTCCATGGAAAAATCCCAACCTTGCCACGTTTCTTTTCAATGCAATGTTCTCTTTGATGTTAAGATTCATAAATATCCCTATAACACTTACAATTGTGCATATCATCATTGTAAAAAGTAAACTGTGATTTTAAAAAGGGAAAATATAACTATGTATTTAATAGCATCAAGTTATCACTGTAAATGTCCCTCATCACCTTCACTGGCTCGTTGGAGCGCCGCGTTTCCTGCACCATTTGGAAACCGCAGAGGAGGCTCAGCGAGCGTGGCCCCGTGCCGGCGGTGAGACGCGGCTCCGCCCTGCGCAGCCCTTGCTGCTGGAGGCTGCGGCATCGCCGGCGATCCTGCCGCCCACGGCACAGACCCTCCGCAGCTCGGTTATGTTCCGTTGATTTTGCACACAGGAGAGTCTCCCCGTGTTCGTCTGAACAACAAACCCCCCGGGTTCTCCTCCAGCACGCAGTTTTACTTATAGTGCAGCCAAAATAAGTCAATAAAATAGCATTCAGAAATTCATTTTACTGGAGCAGCTGAAATGTAGGAAATCTTTAGTTCATGTATGGACTGGAATTTGCAGCCACAGGTGCTGAGCTCTGCCATTCTTCTCTCTTCCTCGGTGAATAACGATGGACAAGCAGAGGGCCATGAAGACACTTTAATCATGGATGTTTTTAGCACCTGGTATCAGTGTTCTATTTTTTTTCCCTTTATTTGTGTTCTAAACACATCCTCTATGAAATAAACAGAAAAGACTCTGTGTGTCATCCTTCTCCTCTCCTAGGTGTTACCGTAAAGCTGAAACCCTTGGGATGTACATTTCAACTGGAAGTAGCTACACATTTTTGTCAAGATAGCTTATGTCAAGAATATAAATAAACATGTGCATAGAGAAAAGCTTCAGTATTTCAATACTGGGTTCTTTCTGCAATTTTAAAAATGCAAGTCCAAAACTTTTCCATCGGGAAATGTGGAGGAGAGGATATTGGAAGTATGAAAAATGTGCATTTTCTAAAAACCTGTCATAGATAGAATTGCAGTGTTTCAAGAAAACCATCATGTGAACTGACGTTCTTCAGTTCCTTCAAAACTTTCCTTGAGAGTAAAATCATTCTTAAAATCGTGCTTCCCAAAACTGACTGGACGCGACAGCCACCCACTCATCCTTTACGAGCAGCGACAAAAGATCAGCAGCCCCGTGGCACCGCTCTCGCTCGCTCTGTGGTGTGGAGCTTCAGAAATCAGTGCGGTGCCATTAACATCAGGGGAGAGGCAAGCAGCCGCCGACGGACTCTGCCTGCACAGACCCCTGGGGCTGCTCGGCGGCTCCTCTGCTGACGCTGCTGCGCTCTGTCTCCGCAGAGCCATTCTTTACCCAGACAGCTCTGAGGATGAACTGGCCAGTGCTCGTCTGGATCGATTTATATTTCCTCTCCAGGAAGCAGTAGCTGAAATACAAATTCTAGCTGAATAAAACATGAAAAAAAAATCTTTAAAACCTGTGCCACTGAAGCATGGAAACCTCTTTTCTTTCTGAATTACGCTGGTAAAGTAATTGAGAATGGTGCTCTGGCTCGCAGTTTGCCCATTGCCTCACCATGCGGGCAAACCCCGCACTCCTGGTGTGGAGGAACGCACACTCCCCGGCCAGCACCGCACTGCCCGTCGCTCACCAACGCGCAGAACGGGGCGGGAGAGCCAGGACACGGGTCAGCAGCTTTGTGACTGCTTGGATCCATTCACTAAACTCCTTTCAGGGAGCCGACCCCCACTCCTGATTCACCGCAGAGGGAGGGCTCGGAAGGGTCGCCCACCACGGGTGCGCGTGGGATGGGGACGTCAGTCGATGCAAGTACCCCACCTGCAGTTTGACAATTGTGTTTCGTCATACGGGGTTCAGAAGAAAATGGCATGGGCTGGCAGTGGTAGGAGCACTGCACATCCAGGGTTTCTCATCGGCCGACGGGCAGGCCCCGCCTGTGCTGTGTGGCGTATGCAACAGGGCCCTGAACGCGCGAGGAGATGTCTCGGCAAGCAACTGCTGGAATGTCTGTCAATTAAACACAAAAATCCAGATGGAAAACAAACCAAAAAAAAACCCGAGGATGGAAACGCTCTGGGATTCTGGTGCCGGCTGTGATAATTTAGGACTCTTCGAGAGAGAAGCCTCCCTGTCTTGGAGCTTATTAAACTGACACCCTGCTGCTGAGCAATATGGGGAATGCCCCAAGCAGAACAAACTCAGACTGAAAAAGAAGCAGAGAGACTCCCAGGAATGAATTTAAGCTTGTTTCAGAGCAGGAGTCTATGTAGCCCTTAATGACTACCAGCAACGGATGCCGAGGGAACAGGACTAACAGGCAGGGAGGACACAGCCCCTCCAGGCGAGCTCCCACAGATCATTGTGCACCGGCTCAGGAAGGTGGAAACGCCTTTCTTCTCCTGCGTCCTCAGCTCTGGAAGCTGAGGCGTGGAGGATACCAGCCTGGCACGGAGGATGCCCAGGGGGGATCACTGGCAGCTGGGCGCGCTCTCCAAACACCTCCGAAATCTGGCAGCTGGGACGTGCGCGGTCCGGAGCGATCCTGCGTGCTGGCGGATCTGCCAAGGGGAGCATATCGCTTAGTAAAACCTGGAGGCAGGCACCACGCAGTGTACACAAGGATACTGAAATAAAGGCAACAGCACTGAAATAAATGGCAGGCTCAATTGCTCTACTTTATTAGATGCTGACAAGCGAACATAAATCCCTATCTGCAAAAATCGGTTATGTGCATTTGGACAACTGAATAAGGAGGGCTGAAATATTGTTCTATTTACTTTCAAGGCACAGAACCAAGACACTCTTTGTTACCTCATAAAATGCAGCACAGTGAAGTTAATACCTTCTTGCCAGCAGCTTTTTGCTCTCTCTTGCCAGAAACAGCCTCCGTTTTCGAGACTGCACCATCAATCCAGAAACCATAAGGACCTAGGATTTTATGTATGTGCTTACTTGATCCAAGGCTGAAATAAACGCATATTATCTGTCCCGGGCACTGCGCTGCCTTGCCGCAGGAATTGGCTAACACCAGCACGAGGAGGCTGCAAAGGTCACTTCAAACCACGCTGACCTGCTCGTCTGACTTGGATTTTGCCGCAAAACGGCACAGTGCGCTGCTGGAAGGCAGAGGTGCCGGGGTGCCAGCCACCCCGCCCAGGAGGAGAGCTCGGGGCAGAGGGGGCTCAGTCCACGGGGGCTTGGGTGGGAAAGGGCTGACCCACATTTCACCCTCATGGCATCACCGGCACTTCCACCTTCACTTTGTCACAAAGAGGTATGTGTCAGAGGCTGTGGTGCCGTACACTGTGGAGCTGATCCCTGCCCATTTTCGTTTTTCAACCCAGTAGCAGTTATTTTTGGGAAGCCCTGGGGACAGATCCAGACTGCCGGTTAAGCAGCTGAGTCACATTAACGTGTCCATCCGTCTCACCTGGGAGCCAGCACCGAGGAGCACTCGTGTGTAACCATAATCCATGATTTATTCAGCATAAGTGATTGATTTTATTCTGCCTCTTTAATAGCCAAAAGTAAAACTTTCTCTCTTCAGAGGTACTCAGTTCAAACTCAAGTAATCCAAAAGTGCTGCTTACTCCCAACAGACAGAGAACACCAGCCTCATTCCACCACAGGGCAAGAAATCAAAGATGCCAAAACTTCTCCTCAGAGCATTTCATGCAGGGCAAGGTTCCCTCAAATTTTCTCGGTTTGCAAACATTGAACAGTAGGCACTTGGCAAATTAAGATATTTATGGAGTTCCAGCTCTGCAATGGGGAACGGGTATGCCTTTTGCTGTGCCTTTAGGAAAAAAAATTCAAGCTGATGCAGAAAGTGAGAGCAGCTGTTTCACATTGCCTTTGCGCTCAGAACACGCTCGTTCCTTCCTTCCTTCCACGGGGAAGTTACCCAAGGATTGCATACAATATTTTCTGTTGTATCCTCACATAATTTTCTGTTTATACTTTTTTCCCATCAATCCCAGATTGCCACTCTTTCTTCGTTCTGTTCTGAGCTGTGTGAGGAATCGAGCCTGTGCTACCATACCTGGCCCTTTCATCTGGGCACAGCAGTTTCTGTAATTCTTACACTGAAATTTTGTAAAACTTCGCTCATCAGCTTTCATTGATTCTCGTGGGCATGAAGCATAGCCAGTACTTTCCAAACCTCCAAATTGCTATCTCATTAGCAGCTCAGCATGAAGTATCTTGTGCATACTAAATGAAGCACTATGTCTGTGTATCACGCTTCCTTCCCATAGAAACATTAAAAGCACAGTTATTTTTGAGATTGCTTTTCTCTGTTGTTGTCTGTCCCCTCTTGCTGCAGTTGCCGGGTGATTAAAGGATGCTCATATACTCAACTTTTCCCTTCAGCTGAGTTCCAGTGGTGTCAGATCTTCAAGTACAACTGACAAACGGAGGGAGACCATGGAAGGTGGCAAAGACAAATAGAAAAAAAAAAAAATAACGGAATTTTCTTAATTAAAACAATACCCTTGAGATGAAGTCCAGAACCACCGCAGTAATTAAATACTTAAATCAGGTTTGCAATAGTTTGGAGCTGTGCAAAGGGTCAGGGACCAACTAGCAGCGCTTCTGAATGTGCATCGTTGGGCAAGGTGAGCCCGGCTCAGGTGCAGGCAACTGGAGCTGACCATTTCAGCAGCTCTTTAAAGCCTGAAACTCTCAGAAGCCTCCACACTTCTTTAGGCACCTGCGTAGTGCTGAAACATGCTCTGCTTCTAGTCTCCATACCACAAATACCCGCGGATATCGCTCATTGATCTGGTTTTCCTGTGTTGAGACAAAGGGTTTTGCAGGACCACAGCCCTGTGCGCTGCTCTGCATCCACACCCACTTTTGCCAGTGGCAGGGACGTTTTCCCCATTTGTAGGCTGGACTGGACAGGACATGATCTAACGTACCTAGGTTGCCTGTCTAGATAACAGAGTGCAGACCACCTCAGCATTTGTTTTTTCCCTCCTGCCAAAGACAAGCTGCTTCTTTGCTGTTGACATCTTCATTATCACTTGTTGAGGGTTGCCTTTCTTGTATGCTTGGAGGAGATGCTGGGAGACCTTTGGAATGGAGGCCCCCACCCCTCCACTCCACAGGCTGAGGCACGCCCCTGTTTGCATGGAGGAGAGGACAGGCATGTGAACAGCAGTTTGGAAGCAGAAGCAGCTTTAGGTGGGGGAAACCGCGGGGAATGGCCATAATCCTCTTTCTGCTGCCTGAGGTGCCTGATGCCCACAGGTCTGGTTTGGTCCAGCGCATCCTGACTCACTTTGCCAAAAGGTGCCTCTGCTGTTGGGCAGCCTTCAGCGGGAAGCTTGAGTTTTGTCATCCACAGATCGTTTTGTTTTACCTGCAGGTTTGCCTGAATAACTACAAAGGTAGGTTTGGCCCTGTTACCAGAAAGTGTGTGCGCATGTGGGTAGGGAGCGTTATCGGAGGGGACAGCTCCAGTACACCTGAATAATTTGCATGTAGGGGATCCAGTTCTGGACTCAGTGGGTGGTGACGGCTTGACCTTAAGACATGTTTTATGTCATTCATTTTAATTTATGCTGCAGTCTGTACAAGGTGACTGCAGCAGGGAATATCTAAAACTGGCTTATTGTTGGTGTTTCATAATCCACAGTTCTGCGCATCTCCCCGCCTATCCGGCACTCTGCAACCAGCATCCAATCTCACACAGCAGTGCCATGGAACAGGGCTAGGAATGCAGAGCCTCACTGCGAACGTGGGGGAAAATCCAGAAGTGTTTGGAAAATAAAAGGATTATATCTTTAGTGGAATGTGAACCTGAGACATCGGTAATGGATTGGCTACCAACTCTCAAGCTGCAACAGAAAGCTAATTTGCTGTATATAATTAGAAGTGTCACACAGAATAGCACTTTCTGATCCTTTTTCTGAACAATAATCTATTGTAATACAGCCCCATTGATTCTTGTTTGGAACCATACATCAGGTGATTAGACATAATGAAAGGAGAGGAGAGAAGGATGTAAGATTTCTGAAGCTAGAGAGAGGTTGTCATCTATCGCAGTGCTTATGTTGTACAGAAACCTTGCATTCTTAAAAGCAACAACAATGGCACTTGAAGCGCTCCAAGGCTCTGGTAACACTAGATGAGTAACTTTGAGTAGCGCCGGCTGGGCTGTGAAAGAGCAGGAAGGATGAGCAGGCAGAAGCGACGAAGGAGGGGGACGCGGGGAGAGGAGGGCTGCCACCCTTCCAGGTCGGCTCTGCGGAGGGCGGGATGGAGAGCAGCCAGCAGGTCCTTCCAAGTTGTCTTTTTCTCTGCCTTCCTGCTGGCGTCTGCAGTTGACTCATTTCGGCTCTTTTTCAGCTCTGCTTCGCAGCTGCTCTTGGGTACGGCTTCAGAGCTGGGGGAGGAGAGAGGAGACAGGGAAGAGCAGCAGCAGAACTTTGCATCTCCCCATTGTTCTCCTCACATTCTCCACCAAGGAGATGGAAAGTGGCACCAGGACCCTGCCCAGAACCCCCTCCTGCTCTCACATGCTCCTCTCCATTTCTGAGATGGGAATCACAGCCCAGCAGCCCCTCACTTCCTTCCTTTCTTTCAGTAACTTATTTATTCCAAGTGACCTATAAAGGAAAAGGTTTTAATTCAAGAGTTTTTCGCATCCTGACTCTTCTGCTCAGATGCTGAAAAACCTCACTCCAATCTGATCCCCCGTAAATGCATCCTGCAGTAGCTGGAATAAAACCAGTTTGGTAGGAGAGAAGAGTTACGTGTCTCTGCTGAGATTGTTTTCAAGAGGGAAACAAAGGATCCGTGAGGTGGGCTGAGACAGTGTTACCTGCGGAAGCCAGGCATGTCCTCGTAAGACAGCGATCTCTAAGCCCTGCACTGGCTCTTTAGGTACTTCTTTATGCTTCGGGTCTTAAAATACCCTTCCACTAGAAGGTGTTGGGAGAAATTTTCCCTGAAGCAGGATTTTCCACATTTAAGTATTTAAGTCTTTCAGATGTCTTCCTCCGCTGCATATCCCCGGTCCACTGGTACAGAAAAAATATGGAACAAGACATCTGCCTGTACAAACCCATCCAGCTATTCCTCCGTCTTAAACAGCCTCTACACAGGCGTTTTGGCTGCAATTAAACCTCTTTTCCAGGTAAAAACATACTGTGTAGCTGCTCACCGTGATCGATGAAGTCACTAGGTGATGGCCTGAGAGGGCAGTCCTCAGAAGACAGCTCCCGGTCGTTGGAGAAGGGCACCGCGGGACGCGACCCGTTGGGCGTGGCTGGTCCGGGCTCACCGGGAGAGCTCCCACTTCTGCAGCAGCACTTCAAAAGGCGCTGGGCACCAGCGGTCCCGGGGGCAGCGAGGGTCTTAGGGGAGGGGGAAAGGGTTTGCTTGCTCTGGGTTTTGGTAGGCCAGAGCTGATCGTACAGATTTTCTCATGTGTTTGGAAATGAAAAGGATGTGAAAATCAGATGTGAACAGGAAAGTATTTTAATATGTATGTTATCCTTGCACAAATTCATGGGAATTCCTTTGGAAACATTCCCTTTGTCTTGCATGGGAACGTAGCCTGTGCTCCTCAAGCACAAAACACCATAAAGTCTTGTGAGTGGTTTAAACATTCAGTGCTAGACTTCACATCGGGAATGCAGGATGTGTGAAACTGGCTTGAAATAGGACTGAAAAAAAAAAAGAAAAAGAGAGTCATTCTATTCCTCTGGGGTCTGCCATCGTGTTTTCAGAGCCTGGAACTCTTCAGCATTTATAATGTGCAGTATTATAAATATTCATACAGACACTCATAGGCTAAAATTAAATGAGCTCGTCATGGTTATTTTTAGTAAATGGACGTAGGCAATAAGAAAATCCCAAGCAAGGGAAGAGATGTAACTGGGATAATGGCGGTGCCTTTTTTCCCCCATTTCAGGAGCTGATGTGGAATAGAAGTTGAAAATGTTCGCAGAGGAAAATACGTCGCGAGGAGGCAGCAATCAGAGGCGGAGGGTGACGGTCGTGTTTCTCAGCAGAGCCCCCGCTTGGATGGGAGCCGGGCCCTGCGCTGATGAATATATTCAGCAGTTACACGGATGAGGCACTCCACGGCGAGCTGGCACTGTCTGCTGGCACAAACGGGCCCCTCGGGGCGGTGGCGACAGTGGCGGCGCGCAGTCAGAGCCGCGGGAGCTGGGGAGTGCCGGACGGGCAACGGAAACACAGCAAAATTCAAACCAGTGGAAATTAAGTGAATCCGTGCAGGGGAGGAGGCTGTCGTTACAGCAGTGGGATGAAGGTCACCCACCTCCTGGAAAAGGATCTTTGAGTCCCACCTGGCTGGTCTACGAAAAAGGCAGTTGAGGGCTGGGCAGTGACCCCAGAAATGCATCATGTCAGGTCTGCAAAGGGAAATAAAATTACAAAATCACAGAAGAGTTTGGGTGGGAAGGGACCTTCCAAGCCCACCCAGTCCAACCGCCTGCAAGAAGCAGGGACATCTCCAACCAGATCAGGTTGCTCAGAGCCCCGGCCAACCTGGCCTGGAATGTTTCCAGGGATGGGGCATCCACCACCTCTCTGGGCAACCTGGCACAGTGTTCTACAACCCTCAGTGTAAAAAATTTCTTCCTTATAAGTCTGAATCTACATTTTTGTAGAGGTTAAAAACCCAGAGCGGGGTTTCTTCATGCATGTACGTGTGCTGAAGCACAGCAAGGGTTGGAAGAGCCGGCTGCGGGGGCTCAGGGGAGAGGAGGGCGGTGGGGCAGCTCCGCAGGCAAGGTGATGGGGCAGTGGGGAGGCCCTTTCCTGGGGAGGTTTCTCTGCATTTGTCCCATTCCTACATTTTCTTCCTAAAAAAAATCCTTCTGGCCACTCTCAGCACTGCGGGGCCAGAGGGACCTCCGCTCCAGCACAGAGCAGCAGCCACACTGCCAAAGATATACCCAGAGAATTTTTTTCCCCCCACTTTACTGATTTTAGTTTTAATCTTTTACAATTTGTAGAAGCATCTTTAAAGATGTGAACTCTTGGTATTTCCTCAAAAAAGTTTGTGCACAGATCTCAGTGGGCTGCCGCCTGCTGTGGGTGGTCTGAGGACACTTTCCTCATTAGCGGGAAAATGGCTCTGGCTGCCTGGAACCGCTTTCTGTAAGGTCATAACGCACAGAGAGCCTCCCAGAGAGGGGAAAATCCACATTTTGCTCATTTTAAAATACATCTTTAAAAACTTCCCAGGGAATTAGCAGTACTTACGTCCCTAAGGTGGGGCTCTGGCTTTTGTCCTGGGCTCTGGGTGGGCCGGGGGATGCCCCTCGACAGCAGAGCAGGGCACGGAGCGGGCACAGAGGGGGCACAGAGCGGGCAGCAGCCGCAGGCTCGGGGCAGGGCAGGACCAGCCACCGGCACCCGACTGCACGCAGGGATCGTGCGCTGAAAGCACACGAGAAGCTGGGGCTGGCACAGGGTGGCCTCCGCGCCGCGGACCACGTGGTGCTCCCGGGGATGCTGACGAGGCTGGAGTGCTGCTGGTGGCACTGGAATTGATTTTTTTTTTTCTCTACCCAATTATTTTCAACCTGCTGGATTTAGCAAGCACGCTTTATTCCTGTGTCAAAGGCACAGAAGCAACTTTGCCTTCCAGTTTCCGATTCAGATTTCTTTTTTGACATAATGTGACATAATACAGTGCACTAGATGCAATTATGTACGGTCTGATTGTGTGCTGAATTGTCACTTAGGGCAATTACTTCTTTTTAATAGTCCTGATTGTTGCTCTGAGTTGCCAGAGATAACCAAATCCCCACAGCAAGCAGAGCCATTTGTCATCCATGTCATCTTGATAAATATTAATTGAATTGACTGACTGTATTGACAAACAGAAATACATCTCTGATCCCAGGGAAACGTGAAAAATAAAATAAAGAAGCAGTGCTGCTGAAGGAATGTCGTTTACCCATAAATAAGTATACCACGTAGTTCTAATGTTTTTTTTCTTCTGAAGAGCATTTGCTTTTACCCGAACAGTCAATGATGTCAGCTGACAGGTTCTTCGGAGTTTTATCCTCTAGTGCTCTACATTTACTTATAAATACATAGCGTTGCTTCTTGTCCTTCAGAGGCAATCCCCTTAATCTTAAAAGCAAAAATCGCTACAATTTTTAAAATATGAAATGAAAAAGCACCAGCCTTTTGGTAAAAATAGGAAGAATAGAGTTGTGTTTAGCTTGGAAAACAGGTCTTCCAGTTCATTTTTGGAGGTCCAACTGGAACAGTCATTGGCAGCCAGTCAGTGCGGCAGAGTCGTGCTCTCTGGTCAAAGAGCACAAAATCTCACTTTTCCTGGAACGCCGCGTTCGGAGGAGCACGGCTCCGGTGGGGCTGTGCGGGCAGAGGGCGATGCTTGGAGCATCCCCGGCTGCACGGCGGCAGGGCCGGGGGCTGCCCGGGCGCACGGAGGCGTTTCTCCTGGGTGGGCCAAACGCGGACCTCCTCCGCACCGAGCACCCTCCCTGCGGCCCTCGCGGCTGCCGAGATAACACGGAGCGCTCAACTGCCCCTCCAGAAACGCGAGGCACCGGAGAGCCATGGGGAAGGGGAAAGCAAAGGGAGAGGAGTGGATGCGGAGGCAGGTTCTGGGGAGAGCCAGCGGGAGGGCGGGAGGCAGGGTTCATCTCCCCTGGCAGAGAGGGACATCCCAGCCCCAGAGCCCCCGAGGCCACCGCAGCCACCACACTGACCGACCAGTCACAGACAATTCTGCGTTAAACGATTCTGGGCTGATCTTTACAGTCGGGAGGGCAGGGGTCCCACCTCTGTTTGACCGCACGTGTCGTACAGGACTGAACTGGTATATAGGAAAATGTTTTACTTTATCTTTTTTATTTTAATTTTTTAACTATCTACTAGAACTTTAAACAGGCAGTGAATTTAAATACCAGGAACTTTAAAAATCTGCTAATCGCCTAGGTAGAAGTAGCTACTTTTGTAAGTAGTTTTTTAATTTTGAGACATTCTGCAATGTTGGGTTGACGGTTGGACTTGATGATCTTGGAGGTCTCTTTCAACTTTAAGTATTCTATGGTTCTATGATAATTTAATGCCAAAATGAACACTGAAAATCAAAACGAATGGCCATGTCAGAAGAGGGCTGTTCGCGTGGAGCAGGTACACAGGGCTCCAGCACAGCCCGCTCTCTTAGTTCTCTCTCTGGAATGGATCACTTCTGAATGATTTTCAGGGCAGCTGAGTTATTCCAGTGCAGATACTTTTGCGCCTCAGTCTCTGCAGAGTCATTCAGGATTCCTCGCCTGGTTTTCCATTAAAGACCACACGTTCTGGAAAGAAGCAAGAGCTGTCTTTGGTGAGGCAGGCACAAGGCTGCTGCTTCACTCTGTAGCCTTGTAGACACTTTTCATACCCACCAGTGATAACGAGTGAAGATGGAGAGCCTACCATAGGGAAACATGCTAAATATTTTATGAGCTGTTAAACATTTATTAATCATTCATATCCAGATGATTAAAAAATTAATACAAAATCTGAAAATTATTTAGGAACAAGTGAGCTTGTGCTGACAGATGCAAGGAGCTGCTGGAAGAGGAGGGTGAGGGGAGGAGACCGCACTGAAGTCCTCTGGGCACGATCCTGTCTTTCTTTGCGGATATCGAGCAAGCCAAACCCAACAGAGCCGCGGACGCCGCAGCCCTGGGAGCGAGCTGGAGGGGCAGGCGGGGGCAGGACCCCCTCCCCGCACCCCCGCAGCTCCAGGACTGTGGCGAGGGGTGGCCGGGGCTGTGGGGAGTGTCCACCCCACCGCCGTCAGGGCACAAACTGCTGCCTTGGGTCCGACACCGGGAACGGAGTCGCGGCTGAGGAGGAAAGCTGAAACCACAGCCTGCACCACAGCGGCTCTCTGACAGGAGCGCAGCGTTGGCCTTGCTTGTCATAGAACCCACACAAATATGTTTTAATCAACCAGAAGAGCTAACTTGAGTTTGTATTGAACTCTTCTAGTCTTTTTTTCTTCCCCCAGGAAATTTCAGCAGCCGAGTTGCAGAAGGTGCTGCATTGACGGCAGCAAGCCAGGGCAGGGCTCTGTCTCTGCTTCCCCACTGCAAGTTCAATTTTCCAGTTTCTGATACGAAGAAGGAGAAGACTTGTGGTTTTCTTCTACACTTGCTACAGCAGCTACCCAGGGAAGACTTTGGCATAAGGTTATCTTACCAGAGTCAGAGTGCAGCGCCTGCAGTGCTTGCGCTTATCAGATCACACCGCTTATCGTGGCAATGGTGTTTCCTGATAACCTTATTCTTTGTGTTACAAAAAGGAAAGCTGCATCAAGTGGTCTTTCGGTTTTATTTGATTGAATAATTGTTGCTTGTTCTCACTTCACAGAACTGAATAGAGAGAAGTCTTGTGGAACAAACTGTCTAATTGCACCTAGATGCCTATGAAATGGAACCAAATTGCAAAATCTCAAGATTTTGATTACAACCATGAAAAAAAAAATATTTGTCCATTTATGTGGGTAGCAATGAGAATTTGTTCTTCTCTAATCACCACCTCCTATCAAAATTTCTCCAGCATGATATACGAACATCTATTATAGCAGCTTTGTGGAGCACTGGAAACTGAACGACAAATGGTTTTAATTGTATTTAAAATGATAGCAATAATTCAGGTATATACAATATGTACACAATATTATTGATTGCACAAAAGGTATTTCTAATATTGTGTTTGCTTAATTAATTTTCCTCAGAATGGCAGTGTTAGCACCCTTGTGCACGCTGGTTTGATTCAGTACGGGAGCGGTACGGGAAAGAAAAGTTGTATCTGTAATGAGATGACACTGACCTTTTTCCTGCCTTAGTGCTTCCTCTGCCATGACAAATAGATTTAATTTCAGAGCTTTCTAGGAAATTTCATCAATATTTAAACTAATTTTGAAAAGTTACTTTGAAAATGTAAATTCTCTTCCTTACGCCCACATTAGTGATGCGTATCGCACTGAACTGGAATGAGTGGCGATGCAAGCCTCAGGAAACGTTCATGTCACTAAAACTGCAGCAAACTGGAATTACTGAAAGGAATGTTCCTGAACTTTCCATTGTTTTCAGAACTTTAAAGCCAGCGGGAAGTCCACATTTCAAACATCAACCATATGGTTTCTGAGATTACGAAAGCCAAAATTTTCTTTTCCAGTGAAGTACACTACCCCCATTATCCTCTGTGCCCTGCGTTTCTCTCCTTCCATTTCCTGGAGGTTTTTCCCCTTCAGCTCATGGCCACCACCAGAAACAAGGTGTGAGGGCCATTGAATTGCTTGGGCCTTGGGTGGTGGCTTTCTCTCATGTTGAAAGCGTCCTTTTTTAACTCCGTCTGTGCCAGACACACGGAGCTAGCTCGGGACTCCAGCCTCAGAAGGATGAACTTGACGTCCCGCTCAAAGTCCCTGGATTAGCTCCTGTCCCCGGGTAAGCAGCATCTCATCCTGTCTGCACCAGGACCAGTCTGTGAAGCTTTGAGGAAGAGAGACATCTTTGAATTGGCACAGCCTAAGGGAAGAGAGTAATTGTGCAGAATCCCTCCGTGATTCTATGTTGGAATCTTTTAACTGTCATTGATAAGAATCACAAAATTGTGGCGTCTGAGTATAAAAATGTGTAACAGGAAAGTAATGAAAAGACCGAAGACCTTCATGCTCTTCAGCTGCCGTGCAATCTGACTTGAAGCGGTGTTAACAGAATTGTGCTTTTACTTATTAGGATGTAATATTCAGGGATGTCTGAGTCATTTGAGATAAATCAAGTTTAAAGCAGCGGCATAATGTAATTTGAATTTTGGATCATGTTCCAGAATTACTACTAGAACTGCAGACAAGATACATCGTTAGTGTTCCTGCCAGCGTGAGACGGCTGCAGCCCCAATGGCGGTGTCCTGCTGTCCCAGCCTGACGGCACAGGGGGACATCAGACAGGGAGACCCCGGGCCGCACTCGGCAGCCAAAAGCAAGAGAGATTGACTGCGAAATGGGGATGGAGCGGCAGGCGTTTCCAGTCCCCTGCCTAGAGGTGCTCTTTCTCATGGGTGCGCAGCCGTGGCTGTATCCCCATTGCAAAGGGAGCACTTGCTAGAAAGCGAGATTTAAACCCAGACTGCCCCGTTCATACTCTCAAAAGCCTCAAACCCAGAAAAAAAAATGCTTCATCATCCCGGACCCGAGATCCTGCCTTTGGGAAGGATTCTTATTTCTTCTTTTTCATCTCCTAAGGTTTGTACTGTCCATGGCCACTTCAGCCCGTGCCTCCCGAAGCCGGGCAGTTTACTGCCCTCCGTCCAGGCGGGAAGAGGGGTGTGCTGCCGAGAGCACTGGAAATGAGATCTCCCTGCCCAGAGCCCTGCTCTCACTCGGACAACAGCACACCTCTGCGTGGTGTTCGTGTGGGTGAGCGGGCAGACAGCAGCGGTGTGCCTTCCCAGGAATACCGGAGGGACGATCCAGTCTGAACATGTTACTGCTTCAAAACGCGGCTGAAAGGTCTCTTGCTCCTGCCCCCGTCCCCGCTCCCCAGCAGCACCTTGACCTGGGATCTGGGGATCTGATTGCTCACATGCCACCTTCTCCTCCCGCCGAGCGCAGACAGCCTGATGTTCGACACAACCCTGCACCCAAAGCTCCCGGGGCGCTTCCACACACGGCACGAACCGGCCCCTGCTCTGCGACGGAAAGAGAAAAAAGGACAGGAATTCTAGAAAGCAGGCATCCCTGTGGGAACAGAAGTTTCTCTCTACAGTAAATGGACTTGGTATCCAACGGATATCGGCGTCGCATGCTTTTGTTATGCTGGCAGTGAAATGTGCAGAGGGTCCAGCAGGGCAGGGAATGCAATTCAAGTTTAGGCTTTTGAACTAAAGCTTAATTATATCCCTGAATTCACTCTGCCCTTCACACGGGGCTCCAGATAGATCAAGATTAATTATGCTGTGGAGATCTTTCCCCCTCTGGCTTAAGTTTCTCTATCAAACTGGTTGCCTGTGTATTTTGACTGGGCAATAAACCATTTTCTGATGACAGGAAAACTAGAATTTCTTTTTGCTATTAGCAGTAAGGGCTTTTCTGCACTGGAAAGGTTCATCAATTATACCAACATAATTACCATATGACTGTGCTACAGTAATTATTTCACTATATCTCTTTCTGGAGTGACTGCTATTGAATAAAGCAGCTTTTTCAATACACCTTAAATCTATTCCCTAGCAACACACACTAAATCAAAACATGTCCTGGTACTGAAGAACAAATATTTTGTGCCGGGCATTGTGCTGAAAGAAGCAAAGCTGTTCATCTGTAACACTAACACAGGTTCACGACGGTCAAACAGCACCAGTTAAAATTCCCAGTGCAGCGCCTGCCCGTCCCGTGTCCCACGCGGGCTGTCCCGAGGAAGGGGTCACCTCCTGGCCCCAGAGATGCTGCCGCAGACCAGAGCCGGCACCTGGCCTGGGGTGAGTGTGACCCCCGGTTTGCACCTTCTTCCAGAGGAGACATCGTTCTGGCTTCGTTGTTGCTATCGTCAGAGCACCTTCTCCTCAGGCAACTCAGGGAGAGGAGAGCACCCAGGGGATACGTGCTGGCCATGCCAGTTTAATGATGGATGGCCTATTTTATAGAATCATAGAATCACAGACTGGTTTGGGTGGGAAGGGACCTTCAAAGCCCACCCATTCCAACCCCCTGCAAGGAGCAGGGACATCTCCAACCAGATCAGGTTGCTCAGAGCCCCGGCCAACCTGGCCTGGAATGTTTCCAGGGATGGGGCATCCACCGCCTCTCTGGCCAACCTGGGCCTGTGTTCCACCACCCTCAGGGTAAAAATTTTTTCCTAATGTCCAGTCTGAATCTACCTCCCTCTATTTTAAAACCATTATGTACATGCCCATTGCTAATTGACCACTTACACCGACACCTCGGTCAGATGCTCGAGCTGGCGGGATGCTGCAGGGGCTAAGCTCAGGAAAAACTCCCCTGCAGAAGCGTGTGAATCCAGGGTGAATGCCTACATACAGCCTTAGCTTGCAGAGAGAAGACTATGCAAAGGGCTTTCCAAAACCCAAAAAACCCACCTGGTTCACCCAGTGACAGGTGTGCAATATGTCTGAGAGTGACCAAAAGCCATTGTGGTACATCTGTGCCACCGTATGTCTCCCTCAGGATGCAGTTCAGAAGGAGTTTAAGACTGCAAGGTTCCTCCTCGGCGCCAGCCATTTCTCCTGACATTTACAGTTACCATTATTGCAATGCTAACTTGCAATAAAATAAATTGTTTAAATCTCATTTCCTTTTGCAATTCATGATACATAAACCAAAGGCAAGTAAAATAAATTTGTCTGCAAAGAATAAATTAACTGCTTATTTCAGGAAATATACACTCAGGTATTCTGACAAAAGCATTTTATTGGGGCAGTGTCCCACAGACAGCGCTTTCGCATGCTGAACAACAAATGAAAGTGAGCAGGTCGTTTTTCTGAGCAGTGGTTTTCTTAGCAGCTGGGTGGATGTTCGCAGATGCTGCGAGCTGGCGGACAGGAGGAGCCAGCTGTGGGGTGACAACGACAAGGACCCGCATCCTCTGAGCCACAACAGCAGCGCCGGTTCACTCCCGTGTGAAGCATCCTCTCCCACCGCGACGAGGAGCTGTGCCCCAACGGGCTCCGCAGCGGCTCTCACCCACCTGGCATGCGGCTCCGCTCACGCATTATTTTTCTGTTCTGGCTAACACTGCGGGAAGGTGCAAGACATAGGGCAAGCATGAACCCGCCTGTCCCTTGAGAAAAGAGAACACAAGAAAATCTGAAGATAATTCTGGGAGAAGGGACATTTTGCCACTGCCACGGTCGCTGCTCCGTACGGCTCCGACTTCACCTGGCACTCCTGGCAGAGAAACGGGTGTTAAGGCATGGATACACCCGAGTGCTTTCGGAGGGATTGCCCCGGCCTTGCAGAGCGCAGTCACCTCCCTGCGTGCCGCCCCATGCTCTCCCCGCGGGATGACATCGTGTTGGACCTACACCATGAGAGGCTATTGCTCTCACACGGTATCCCGTGGTAGCGATCCCGCGAGGCAGGTCCCCTCAGACATCCCTGGTTTGTCGTGGTGATGCATCTCTGCGATGGTGAGCCCAGTCCCAGGTAGACAGAGGAGTTACATGCGACATTTTTAGGGTGACAAAACCAGGGAATTGGCTCTCCCAGCAAGAGGTCAAAGCCGTAGAAAGTCCCTCTGAAAGCTGGTGTGGAATGGGAAGGATAACAAATGTGATCCCACTGTCGCAGGCAGAACATGTGGTTCACTCTTTTGCTATGCACCTTGGCCGCTCAGGGTTTTCCTTGTGTCATTCACATACTCAAAGGGGCAACATTGTGTGTGTACGTACATATTGCCCAAACAGCACACCAAGGATTCCCAAGGCAAACCCCGACTTACGCTCACTTCACAGTAAATTCTAAATTTGACGAAGGAGCATGGTGCGCACATTCAGACAACTCTCTCTGTTGCTGCGTGTTCGCACGGTCGTGTTTGATCTGTTGGTGCTCGCAGTCAGCCACGCTGCTGTTGCTGTGTGTCTGCAGTACCCAGACAATCTGTGTCTGTGCTTTCAGATCTGACAGAGTCTTCTGATGCCAAAAAGCCAAGGTGAATGGCATGAAAAAATAATAACCGGGAAACGATTGTTCACTGCTTCTCCCCTCACAAGAACTAGGGGTCAGTGAGCAAATGGCCTAATGGTAGGTTTAAAATAAAAACAGAATTTAATTAGTAGAACTTTTCTTCCACATAATGCATAATTAAACACAGAACTGAGAGCCATGGGAGAGTTTGGAAATTAAAAATATAAATATACTCAAAAAATAATTACACATATTCAGGACAAAAAGATTCGTAAACTAATTGCGTTGCATGCAGAAGGTGAAATTTTGCCTCAGCTGAAGCCTACGATAACATCCAATTTATTTTAATAAGGTTCAAATTTAACACCTAGTATGCAGCGCTGCAGACGTAAGTGTAAGTTAATAAAACGCGACAAAATGATTTTTACTTTCCAGTGTCTATTTGTGTGTTATATGTTTGGCATTAATTAATGAAAACATATTTATGCTTATAAAATACTTAATGAGAGAAACCTTATGAGTCCAGAAATATCCTTCGTTAAGTATCATACTCACTCGTATTCGGCCTTTTTTCACCGCATTCCACTCAGGGAACTGTGTCCTTTACTCAGACCTGGCTTACCGCCTCTCTAAATCTATCTGCAGTGCACGACAAGTAACACGAGCACATTTTCCTGCTCCTGGGAATGGACAACGCTGCTCAGCCTGAAAAAGTCATAAGCTGATTTCTCTTTTTCTTTTGTCCCCCAGTATTCTCATAGTCCCATATCGTCTCTCTTTGGTGCACTTCTCAGGCAACAATGATTACAACCAATACCTTGAGACCCAACACAAAAAAAAAAAAACAAAATTAAGAGAGCAGAGACCTCACTGGAATAAGGATGCATCGCTGCGAGTGTTTTATTCCCTGTTGAAAGCTGTCTATGGTTTATCACTGAAAGCACATCAGAAAATAAGGAGCCCGTTTTTCGTTGGTTTGTTTTTCCTTCATGGCAAAGCAGCCAGCAACCAGAAAATGAGCCTTTACTCCTCCTGGGAGAGCAAACGGCTGATTTAGCCATGAAAGGCTCGCTCTGTCAAAGTGGTGTGCCTTTCCCGCACCACTGTTCTCCCCTGCCACGCGAGAAGCGATGTGTGCGCACCAGGCCATGCGCATGCACGTCACCGGGCGCGGCAGTGTCTTCCAGAAAAAAGGTGCTCCAGCCAGGCTGGCTCTCAGGAGGAAGTCAGGAGGTGACCAAAGGAGAACTTTCCAGCCTTGCTCTCCCTTGACGAGGCTTTGGGAGGCCAACACTGCCCGCAGCAGCACCAGCGCAGCTCCGGTGGAGGTGCCCAACTGTGAGCCCCTCCCTCGCAGGCGCGTGCCTCGCCTTTATTCACCGCAGAGATCACTGGGCACGTGTGTTCAGGAGGCACGAAATGGCCATTGCTGGCTGTCTTTTCCAACTTCCACAAAATTGTTCGGCCGGCACCCTCAGCTGCCCAAAGGAGCCGAAGGGCAGCCGTGCCCCCGTGTCGCTCGGCTCCCCAGCGGACCCTCCCCGGCCGCTCGCTGGATGCAGGGACACAGGGCTGTCCCAGGCCGGTGGCTGCGGGAGGTCTCCTGGGGCAGAGCTATTGCAGAGGCGTCCATAAACAACGGGCACAAGCTGGAGCAGCCAAAAGCCATTTAAATGTAAGCAACGACCAATGTAATCCCTGGATATTTCTAGGATCCACAACCAGGTTTCTTTTTCTTTTTTTTTTTAAAAGAAAAAAGTCTCCAGCTGATCTTTAAGCCTTTCCTATATTTTCTCCCTCCCGTTCAAGCAAAGCTGGGCTGGTACTTGGGTTTTCTCTCAAGCATGCTGAGTACCATCTGGGGGCCTGCAACAGCGCAGGTCTCTCATCAGCATCTCTCAGAAAGGGCTGGGGGAGGCTCACGGGTGACATCGGGGACTTCCCTGACAGCCACAGCCATGGATCCAGCGGGATGCGGAGGAGACGTAACGACACTGATGGGGCTGATGGGGAAATGGCAGGAGTGGAGAGGCACAGCTCCTGGGGAAGACACCCCTGCTAAAGAGTGACTCGCCACAAGCACAGGATAGCAGTCAAGAAAGGCAGGTGAAAGAAAAGCACCATGCATGATTAGGTTAGACTTAACTGTGCCGGTAAAAACTGTACTGGTTTTTTAAATCCATCCTATCAAAACCTATACCCTGCACTTCTCAGTGTTTGACTTAAAGAATTACTGTTTGCTCTGCATTTCAAGGGAATTTCGTAGGGCACACAGGAATATATGCATGCCAACTGTTCACTCACTGTTTTCAGGCAGGTTTTTTTTTTAAATATATGTGCATTTATATTGTAGTTTATATTGTATCTTAAAAAGGAAAATTGCAGAGATGTATACGCTTGAGAATAACATTTGCTCTAGTTCACTGAATACAGCATTTACTTTTGGAGAATCAGGACCGTGGAGTCTCTAAAGTACAAAAAAAAGAACACTTGGTTCCTGGCATAATTGCTTAATCTCAGGGGATTGTAGGAGATGTTGAAAAAGCAATTGAATAAACCTGCTGAATTTTAGCCCGAGATAGAATTTAGCAGAGAAGCGGATGGTGTCCCTGCCTCAGGTCCCCTCTCCAGGTCCCCTCTTGGAGAAGCCCCCCCAGATCAGGGTGCTCAGCCGGGTCTGCTGTCGCATCTTCCTGAGAGGGGCTGCACGGAGCCTCATCATGCTCTAGCTGCCCACAGCGAACCCCTTCCCTGGCGAAGGAGCCGCAGAAGCAACACCAGGGGAAATAGCTGCACTGGGTGTAGGGTGTGCGCAGAAAAGCGCTAAAATCAAACGGAGCAGGTTCTCTGCTCCTGCCAGCACGAAGAGGGGGGTTGAGGCTGGGGAAGGGCCCAGAAGAGCAGCAGCAATCAGTGCCCTGCCTACACCAGTGAGAGAGGATGCTTTTAGTCCTGTCCTAGTTCTGGCTAGGACAGGGTTAATTCCCACTGGAGCTGGGAGAGGAGCTGGGGCTGGTGGCCCTGGGGCTGGGGACACAGCTGGGATAGGTTCCTCATTAGCCCACAGCTGGGACAGCTAATTACCCAAATGAGCCCCAGGGCTGGGCCATCCCAGGGCCATCCTGCTCAGGGGATAAAGTGGGGCTGGGGCTGAGGGGCAGGTTTGGCTGCTGGGGAGGGAGCTGGGCACCAGGATCCCCCCTGAGGTGCTGGGCTGTGAGTTATGTGCTTACAGATGTTCTGGTTTTGTTTTTCCTCTCTGTTTTCTTTTCCTCTGTTGTTCTCTTAAGCTGTTTTTATCCCAACCCCTGAGTTTTGTCTTTCTTTCTTTCCTGATTCCCCTCCTCATCCCACCAGAGTGGGGTGGTGAGGGAAGAGTGAGTGAGCGACTGCGTGGCATTTGAGCAGCTCAGTGGGGCTAAACCACGACAAGTCCCTAAACATATCCCTGTCCTCTCTACCACTGTGTCCCATCCAGCTCCAGGAAGTCCAAAAGGGCAGTCCAGAAGACCTCTGTTTGTTCCGGTGAATTTGTGAGGCCAGGAAGAACTTTAGTAGCTTAAACCAAAGCTTAGTAAAATAAATAGCCTAGATGAAAATATGCCCTGGCTCAGTTCCCTGACATTGTCTTCTTTTCATCCAAGTCTCCTGTTGCTCACCGTCCTTCAGAGACGAGCTCCAGAGGTGCTTGTCCCAGCTGACACAGAAATATCACTTTTTTCAGTGCGAACTAACAGGAATGGGAGCACGAAACCCCCGTGGCAGCCTGCTCGAGTGCTGGAGCCCGGGAGCCAGACAAGGTACAGTGTGGGAAATAGCATCGCGTGACAGGAGACCTCCACGGCACGTTTTCACTTCTGTTAGCCAGGGACAATCTCTACAAATTACTAAGATGTCTAAGGCTAAAAATAACTGTCCTCCTAATTATCTTTACAGCAGCTAAAACCCAGAAGTGTTATCAAGTGTTTTTACTTAATTCGCTTGAGAAATACTTTGGTGTTTGATAATTTGTTTATCCAAACAATATTTAATCAGAAAATTGATAACATTTAATGGACTGTGACTTACAATATGAGATATTTTTTCTAAACCTGATGATGGCATCTCGAACCGAACAGGGATTTTACCCGTTTCCTCTGGTGAGGTATTTAGCTCAGTTCAGGTGATTTGTAGAATAACCGTGCAGGCCACGAGCAAAGATCGGGGTTTGTTTAGCAAAACGTGACTGTGTCTTGCTGTGGTTTAAAACCCGGCTACGAGTCTGAGGACAAACAGATCCGTACATGGGGAAAGGCAAACAAACGATCAAAACACCCTTGGGTGCCAAACGTATAGGTTGTAACATCGACCAGAAGTGAGAAAAGGGGTTTTATCCGCAGACCGGTGTCTGTGGAGGGGTGGCCGGCCTTTGTTCCCTGCACAGCAGCATCCCGGGCTCGGGGTGCTCCTGCTCCAGCTCCAGCGCTGACAAAGGTCGATTTTCACCCTTCGCCCCCAGCCACGCAGGTCAGTGCAGTGCACTGAGTAGACAACAGTTTAAACAATTTTGTTCAATACCCCTGAGAGCAATTTTTAATTTTTTATTCTAAGCTATTGTAAAAAACCTCTGCTTCAGATGGAATAAAAATGATGAATTTTAAATATGTGCCATGCAATTTATCTTCTGCTTGTTGAGCTTACCACAGTGGTCATTTATAAGCAACCACAGTGACACCTTCCATGAAATTCAGAATGAATAGAAAGAAACCTGAAAATAATTCATGTTAAAATAATTGTGTTCTGCTGACTAAGAAACTCCAATTTTCATTTTATCGTCGCAGTTGTGAGTCTAAATATGCAGCCATGGGTTTATCCATGTGTGCGGGCGCGTGAGCAGGCTGAGGTGGGGAAGGATGTGCTGCACCTTCCCCACCTGAGTGTCCCAGAACCCCAGGAGCCTGTGATCACCAAGCAATATGGAAAGCTGAAATGTGAATCAGATCTAAATATTTGTAAATCAGATCTAAATATTTAAAGTTTTTTGCACAGGCAGCGTCAATCTTTGCCTGCAGAGATCATTGCTCTGCTGAGGTAGCGCCGTGCCTTAATCCACTCTCCTGCTTTACATCTGTGACCTGCGTTTTATTTTAGGGAACGGGTGAAACAAAGAAGTCTCCCCAGTGCGCACTGGGTATGTAAGCAGGATATTAAGAAATGAGCGGGCTCTAAAAATATCACTGCGCTCATTTACCCACTCCTGAGGAGACAACGCACCGGCGCCAGCACCTCCGGGTCAGTACTGCAGGCAGGCGCGGTGCCCCGGAAGAAATCTGCCTCTTGATTATTTCCCACGGTGTTTGAACAGAAATACCACGTCTCCCTCCGGCTGGGCCAGTGGGCAGGGCTCCGGGGAGGGGAGAAGTGGCTGCGTGGATGGAAAAAGGTGTGAGGTGCAGCAAGGCAGGCATCCGGCTCCAGGAGACACAAAACCAACCAACCAAATAAACGGAACACCCAAATGTGAAGTTTGCAATTAGAGCTGGAATCCTTGCAGTTCTTTGTTATCAAAAAAAAAAGAAGTCACAATTATTTGTGAGACAGAGAAAACCAAAGGAGAGGAAAACGCATGTGTTTGTTTCCTTCTTAGCTGTGTGGACGCTACAGAAGAATCAAAAGATGTGATTACTTTGCAAATGAGCCTCCGGGTTAATTTTGTGAGAGAAGCCACAACAATGAAGTAAGATTATGCCCCTAAATCTGAGGGATTTTTTACATTTTGCGTGTATTGCATCTCAGCTGTGGGCAGAGAGGTTTTAATAACGCAGCGAGGAATTTGAAGGATTAGGAGGGGCATCTATCTAGGTTTATAACCACCATGTGTTTCAGCTAATGCAAAGTTTTCCAAGAAAAACCTCTTAGTCCAACAGAGGATGGGAGGCTCCTGCGTTGGGGTGAATCGGAGGCAGATGCTGCGGCTGACGCCACCGGTGTGTGCGGACAGGGGATTTCTGCTCTGCAGCACGCACGCGGGACAGCTCAGCGGGTTGCTCTGGTTTACCCTCGCAGAGGTAAACCCATGGCTGGAGCTGCTTTAAAAGTAATTGACTTATTTTTTCCCTCCTTAGAAGATCAGAGCATTCTCAGCCAAGCAGCAGGCCAGGCGTCCCTCGGGTGACTGCAGAAACAGGCAGGCGACGGGCCGGACCCAGGGGTGCTAGTGTCTCTTGTCCCAGCTCCCTACCCAGGCACCAGAGACGTCACCGCGGCTGCACGTCGCGGGAAGGCGTGGGACCGGGAGCGTGGCCTGCGGCTCCCCGTGCCACCGGCCCTGCCAGGGCGCCACAAGAAAACCCGGCCTCGCTGCTCTTCTGCCTCTTCCAAAGAAGTATGAAATTCTTTGCCATTCACAGTGTGATTTTAATTACGAAAGTTATGATTTGTAATTCTAATATTTACACAGAAAGCTCTTTTCCTTACGTCTTTCTTCATGAAGTAATATTCAAATCAAAGGGCAAGTTTCATTTCGCACGGCTTTGAAGTTGATCCTTTTGACATTTCACATTTCCCTGTCACGCTGTTAATGATGAAAGAAATGAAAAGTTTCAGTCATCGCCATTTCATTTTTTTCATATTTCCTTAACCGCCTTTTCTTCACCTCGACTGGCAAACTCAGGAAAGAGATGGAAACAGAGATGTCTGGGAGCGTGCAGCGCTTGGAAGCGCTCACAGGTTTTTTTGTCCTGGCTCAGGTGAACGGAACCCGGCTCAGCGACAGGCATCTCCCCTGCGCCCCTGTCACCGCGCGGCGCTGCCGTCCGCGGCGGGGTGGGGACCAGGGGTCGGTCAGCTGCCAGCAGCAGATGTAGCTCCTCTCTGAACAAAATCACAGCGTCCTCCTACCGCTCCATGGGGACCAGCAAGGCTGTGGGTTGATTTTTGGAGGGGAAGACAGAAAGGAGAAGGGAGAGGAGTGATGGTTTTTAAAACCTGGTACAATCCATGGCTGTGCATACCAAATACAGTTGTCAAGAGCCCATATAAAAGTGACTTTTCTCCCTGAACACAGATACTGGGAGTTAAAAAAGTCTTTTTTTCCTCCATGGGGGACTGTTCCATTGTTGTTTCCAGTAACCTCCTCCTCTTCTTCCGTGCCTTTACAACCATTCCAGAATACTGAGAAATTTCCATACCAAACTTGGGATTACCATCTCTATCTCAGAGAAAACCTCAAAGCTAAGTGAGGTGTGGTGAGCCGCACAGTCTAGCTGAAAACCACCCGAGTGATTTTCCCAAACCCACAGCAACTCGAGGAGCTTTGCCAGGTCTGGGGAGGGAAGAGCCCAGCCCATCCCGGCGCGGCCGGCTCCACGGCCCTGCTGATGCTTCACACAGCGACTTCGGCATCTGCCTCGCTCCAGAAGGAACGGCTGCCCTCCACAGAGCTCCCGTCGGTGCACGCCCTGAGACAGTCCATGGTCTCACTTTTTAATTTACTCACAAGGTTATTTTCTATCCTGGGTTGTGGCAATTATCCCATAAAGTACAGTCAGCACAACAAGATCCTAATTACGCACAGTTATTTTAGGCTTCTCAGAGATGTGATTATTCAGCCACAGAACCAGGGACACGCGTAGTGGAGAAGACACGAGAGTGCACAATGCTGTAAGGAAGGAAGAGGGCAGGCAGAGCGCGAGGAAAGGCGAGGAGATGATTTTCTGGGGCCGTGACAGCCCTTTCTGCCTGGTGCAGAGCGCGGCTGCGGACGGTGCCGCGGGGCAGAGCGGGGTTGTGTAACTCCGTTACTAAACGACTGCGCACAGAGCTCGCGACCCAGGGATAACGAGCGCCCAGCCAGTGTTTTGTGGCAGCCCCCTGATTTGGGGTGAGCGCCGTTAGCCATGGGGAGACCTGGGAAGCCCCTGGGAGAGACCCCCCAGCTCCCCGCGCTGATCCCAGGCTGCACGAAGCCCTCGGCTGCGAGGGGAATGGGGGGTCCCCATGGGGCTTTGTGGTCCCCGTGGGCACCGTGGCCTGGCTGCAGGTGACGTGGGGCAGCTGTGGGGCAGCAGGGCCTGTGGGGCTCCTGCCAGCGTGCACGCAAGGACCGCGTGGGTGCTCCCTGGTGAGGTTCGAACACGTTGTTTGCTGGTCGGATCTGCCGGATCCAGCCCGCAGGAATCTCCAGGAATTCCCGGCCCAGCGGGAAGTGCCATCCTGAAGGCCAGTGCTCCTAAACCTGAGACGTAAATGGGTCACGCCTAAAAATGTGCCTTGGGAGCACAATAGCTGAGAGTACCACGGTTTGCCTGAAAGTCCTGTTACCTGGCAGACGCTTGTTATTCAAATTGTGCTTGTCCACTAAAGGGACAGTATTATGCTAAGAAAATAAACAAACCCACGTGTCCAGAATGCAGAGGGAGTCCGTGTGATAAAATAAATGAAGGGTAAGGGTGGTGTTCATCCTCTTGCACTGAGTTCCTGTTGTCTAACACAACACTGCGGGCAGACGTAACACGTGCCTGCTAGAAACCGCTGTTTCTAAAATCCACTCTTGTGCTCTCTCTAGACTAAAGCTATGTCAAAAATCAGGATGTTGATGATAAACTGCTACCATTAATCCTTACTTAAAAGAAAAAAAACCATCATTTTGGATGACTCCAAAAGGGCAGCAGTGGAAGTTATGACTCAGTTTGGTGGTTTAAAGCCGTAGAAGAATAAAAATGTGCCCCATGCAGGCTGTTTGCTCAGTGCTCACTGGAGGCACAAGACAGAGGAACACACCTGCGGGAGCTGTCAGAGATGTGATGCAGATACCTGCGCACACCCGCGAGCCTGAACCACTGACTCATCCCGCTCAGGGCACGGAGAGGAGCACAAACAACACTGGGTTGTCTGATGCATGAACAAAACTGGGTTGTCTGAGCTGGAAAAAAAAAAAAAAAGAGAAAAGTATGCTTGTAAAAACAAAAACCCCTAACTGTTCCAATTGTGCAGTGCCATGTTTGTCTGCTGTTATCCTAGCCTGGCAGAAATCCCTGCCAGCCCCCGCTGGCCCTGGGCACCCCGGCACTGCTGTCCAGGCAGGACGGGCACCTTCCTCTGCCTGGCCCCTTCATCCCTCCGAGACCTCGCCCCTCTTTCAGAAGTCTCTCTCAGCCAGCCATCTCCTTCTCCCCAAGCCTCTAAGCCCCAGTTTCCCAGTCTACGCACGGCAGCACGAGGAGTGCTCAGCCTCCCAGCCGCTGCTGCTCTCCCACGTCTCTCTACCGACCGGAGGATGTGGGATGTGCCGCCTTTGTTTGCTCCCAGCGTTACCAATATTTACAGCCAGCCCGGGCTGGCGGCAGCTGGGAAGCAGCAGGCTGCTAACAGAGAGCTGGGGTTTGGACATTTGCCTGCCCAAGCAGAGGCCACCTGCCAGCCTTCACCCTCTCAGCCGTTGTTCTCCCTGTGAGGGACGCGTGACTCACACCGTTTACCCTGGCATCTCCTCTCCAGGGCACGCCATGCTCTTCCTCCCCTTTGCGTCCATCCCACGTTTGTACTGTTTGGTTGAGTCCCCAGTGAAGTCAATCTGGGCTGCAGGACCACGGTTTGCCGTGAAAGGGAAGCACGACGGGACCCGGGTTTAAGCCCTGTGTTGGAGAGGAGAGGCTGATGGCGCTGGATCTGTGGCGCTGGATCTGTGGCACTGGCCAGGCAGTCATGTCATTCCGTGATACCCAGGGCAGGGGCAGCAAGCCCAGCACCCTAGAGACGGTGCACCATCATCTACTGCTTCAGTCATACTTTCCTAACCCAGCAAAAACATAAAAGATCATTGCCTTTTAAATAAGGAAGACTTTTTCTTTTTCCTCCCACAGCCCCCCCTGCACTGCCCGTGGCGCTTCCGCAGGGCACGGCTGGTGGGACGCGCAGCCTGGGCAGGGGATGGGACCACAGGGATGCACAGGAGCACCCCCATCCGGCTCCCACCTCTCCCGTGGCCGCAGAGGAGGCCAAAAGGCACATTGCCCCCGGCCAACGAAGCTGCCTTCCCTTTGGCAAGTCACCGCCAGCACAGGTGGCCCTGCCAGGCCGTCGCGATGCCTCTGCCATCAAAAGTGAGTTGGACGTTTCTCAGTAAGAGGCGAATGTTAATGCGATGGGAGAGGAGATTAAATTATGTACAACCTGCTCCTACTCTTCTTTCTGTACATCAGAAACGTGGGATAATAGGTCAGGGAATAGCCGTGCATATGAAAGAGAAGAATTTCCATCATAATAAATTCATAAGGATTCATAACAAAGATTACTTGTTTGTTTATGCAGAGCTGTAATATTGACCTGCTTGCAAAAGTAACAGGAAACCTCCAAGGAAGCCATAGGGCAGAGCGATCCCGGGCAGAGGCGCACGGGAAGATTAATACTGTCGCTCACGAGATGTGACAGCAGCACCCTTGGAACACGCAGATATCTGAAAGTTAATGAAGAGCTGGGAGTGTGATAATAAAGATAAACATGTCTTTTTGGGTTAGGCTGCCCCACCGCCAGCCTTACACTGTTTGATAATGCAGTTCTTCAAAAACATGCTGATGACAGCCCTGCAAACGCCAGATAATTTATCTTAAAATTGAAGAGAGAAACCAGGAGGTGCAGAATGTGGGACCAAAATATGGATGGCGGTGTCCTTGCCAAGGAGGCAAACAACCTTATTAAGGGAGAAAGGGGAAGAGACAGCTGTATTAGCAGTGAAGAGGAAGTCCGGGGAATATAATTAGAGCCAGGGATTCATATCGGCGTTTGTGCTGCCGGGTTTGAGGAGCTGACAATCATTTCATGTGGGGAACATCAGAAAACAAATGGCTCCTCTTCTGGCGCCGGGGCCGTATGTATCCAATTCGTTCGTTCTGAAGGCAGATTAGAAGAGTTAATTCAAAGGCAAGAGAAGCGCAGCGGTAAATACTCCCTAATATTGCAGCAGGCAGGCTGTCACCGCTGGACGAGCAGCCCGGTGCGGTCTGCCCACTCTCCTCCTACAGCTGCCGTCAGTGTCACCTTGGACGGGGACCCACAGCCGCTGTCGGTGTCACCACGGATGGGGACCCACAGCCGCCATCAGTGTTACCACGGATGGGGACCCACAGCCGCTGTCGGTGTCACCACGGATGGGGACCCACAGCCGCCATCAGTGTCACCTCAGACGGGGACCCACAGCTGCCGTCAGTGTCACGTCAGACGGGGACCCACAGCCGCTGCCGGTGTCACCACGGATGGGGACCCACAGCCGCCATCAGTGTCACCTCAGACGGGGACCCACAGCTGCCGTCAGTGTCACGTCAGACGGGGACCCACAGCCGCTGCCGGTGTCACCACGGATGGGGACCCACAGCTGCCGTCAGTGTCACCTCGGACTGGGACCCACAGCCGCTGTCGGTGTCACCTCAGACGGGGACCCACAGCCGCCGTCAGTGTCACCTCAGACGGGGACCCACAGCTGCCGTCAGTGTCACCTCAGACAGGGACCCACAGCCGCTGCCGGTGTCACCACGGATGGGAACCCACAGCCGCCGTCAGTGTCACCTCGGACTGGGACCCACAGCCGCTGTCGGTGTCACCACAGACAGGGACCCTGCCACTCTGTTGCTAGACATGGCCATGGGGCCACCTCCAACACCTCCATCACCGACAGCGCCTGAGGAGGTGTCCAGTACAGCCTCTGGGTTCGTCCCCAGTAAGCACTGGTGTGAGGCACATCAAGCGCAGCGCCCGTCTGACCACCATCCAGCGCAGCTTTGCACGCTGAGGAGCAGGCAGATGGACAGAGCCCCTTCTCTCCAGCACGTGGGGTGGAAATAGCAGAGCGTGCAGGACAGTGAAATGCCTTCAGAGCCTGTTCAGAAGGAGCTGAATCTTTCTGAGACAAAATAATTAGCAGAGTATTGACGAGAGCACAATTTCTGGTTTACAAGAAATTTGAAGATTTCTGCTCTGCAGTTCTTGTCCTTTGTATTTGACACAGAATGAATTAAATATTCATCTGTGTTTCAGATAAACTTGGAATTTCACCAGCAAAGAAGGATTAGGAGCCCTCTTAGCAGACTGAAATGCCCTTGGGGTGGGGCTCACAGTGACTCTGCTGAACCGCCACATACGGGGCTGCACAGGCACGCGCTCACCCCAAGTTCCCGTCTGGGAACCTAGCGGTAACGTCTCTTCTTACAGCTGTACGAGGGACAAAAACCAGCTAAGACCACAACAAGAGCAACCAGAAGGCAGCAACAGTCCAAACTCCTCAACTGCGGTTCCTTATCCAGCAGCAGAACTTTGAATTATTTATATTTTGGTCATGAATACATGTTTTCCAGCATTTTTCTGCACCCTTCAATGGGTCTTTGAGCTGCTTTCCTTGTCCACAGCCCGATCTGTAAAGCTGGGGGTGTCTGATGACGGATGTAAGCCACAGCAGCCAAAATCAGGTCCGGCCTGGCTGATGCTGCCTGGCCCCAGGAGCTGCGGTGGGAACGGTGGTCCCGAGCACACCCTGCCGGGGCCAGGCATCCTTCCGAGGGGCGTCCCCTCTCGTCTCCATCCCCAGCCCCATGCACACGCATGTGCCTGCACACGTGTGTCCCTGCGCGTGCCTTAGGCCAAACCCAGAGCCTCCACCCGGCCGGGCAGCAGTCAGCCGGCAGCGTCCTCCCTGCTCCTGCTGTCTGGGTGCCATCCCGGGCCCGCAGAGGGGACGGGCAGGGGGACACGGAGCGGCTGATTTACATATTTATCGTACCTTCTCTTCATTGCCCCTCCAAACGCTCCCACCCCCGTCCCTCCAGACACCCCCCCAACAGCAGGTACAAGCCGCTCTGCTCGTCCCTGTACCTTCTGGGCAACTAACGCCTCTTTGACACAAAGATTTCATTCCGTGTTTGATTCAGATGAGGATGCCCTACTCACCCATGAAGTGCCACGCTATTTGAAATACACTTTTATACAAAATTTACTTATTTCTCTTTGTTGAAAAACTGCTGAGCATGGATGAGAAGTCTCCCTTGCAGTCTTATTGAGGAGCTGGAAGATCAGAAACAGAACAGCCAGAACAACCACTCGCGGTTATTCAGCTCACTGCGGTGCCCGTACCTGTGACCAGAGCCCACTTTAACGTGTGATAACGCAATTTTGCCCCATTAGCATCTCATCTTAGTTGCAGCCGAGGGAGGCACCTGCGAGGGCTCCGAGCGCGATTCCCCCCACACCGTGCAGGGTGAGGTGTGTGGGGCGGCGCGGACCCCGCGGCCGGGTCGGTGCTGTGCCTGCCGAGCAGGAGCTCACCGCTCTCCATCTGCTTTCTGCGTTTCTGAGCCCTTACCTCTCCCTCGTTTCTAAGGGACTGTGTTCAACCCAGACCCCGGCACCAAATTACTCTCAGCAGTGCGCTTGGGTTTGCGTTCTGCAGCGCCAGCTTGCGCGAGCCCTCCCCGTGTCCGTTTTACCTGGATTTTTGGTCTCCTCAATGCCTTCTTCAGTGCTGACTGACCTACATCACCGATCAATGCTGTCCTCTCCCCGCCGACCCTGTCTCCTCACCACTGAGGACACCGCGCTGGCTGACCGTCCTGCTTCTCAGAAGCTGAGGGCTCTGTTCCAGAAATGCAGCTTTCCTGAGGTGTCGTACAAATGCACAAGCACGTGTAATTTTGGGCAGGTCTTGTTTCTCTTCCTGCACCTCTTGTCTGTAGACATAAAGGCATTAATAAAACACTGTGATTGTTACACACAGTTCTCAGCAGGAGAGGGTTCTCAGCTATAAGAGAGTTCTGTCAGGCGGTGGATTTTTTGCATGAAATTTACTTAATTCATTGTATTTTTATCATGACATTCAGCTTCTAATAAAACAGTGGTTTCTTCAACACATCATCTTTGATAGATCCTAACCATGCGAAGGGAAGGGAAGCAGAGAGAGCATTTTGATGCAGCACACGGCGTTCCTCCAGCAGAACACGACAAACCGCAAGGCAAATGCGTCAGCCTTGTTTCTGGGTAGCTGGTGTCCCTTGGTATTTTGTGAGCAGAAAGGAAAACGCATTTTGCTCCAGATTCTCCATTTCTGCTGATTTTAGGAGTATGACTTCACCTGAGAATGTGAACCGCAAGCAGCGTAACACCTAATTCACTGATCGAATCTTTGCAAAGCAGGACCCTTGCAGGAAAACAGCCCCGCTCTCTCCTGGAGCTGCCCACCGCGGACACCAACCTGTGCAGGACACCAACCTGTGCAGGACACAGAGGCGCAGCATCCCCTCCCCACGCACACGGCGAAGGCACGGGAACTCCTTCTGAGCTCTTCCGAAGCATCTGCCATGCAGGGATGGGCATCAGACAGCAGAACCACTTCTGTTTCCTCACTCGGATTTGCCGAGCTCATCAAAGATGCCTTGGATTAAGGAGTTTTGCAGCTGGAAGGGGTGGAGATGTTTTAGCTGTCAGAGTGATGAAGAGCATGCTTTTAGGAATCATATAGTCTTTTAGACATTCTGATAAATCAAGGAGTCTTTCATATTCTAGAAGTACAGGCTTCAGGTAGCCAGGAAGGCCACAAGCACCCTGGCTCGCGTCAGGAACAGTGTGGCCTGCAGGAGCAGGGCGGTGATTGTGCCCCTGTACTGGGCACTGGCAGTCACACCTCCAATACTGGGTGCAGTGTTGGACCTCTCGGTACAAGAAGGACGTTGAGGTGCTGGAGCGCATCCAGAGAAGAGCAACGAAGCTCTTGGTTTAGCGGTGGACTTGGCAGTGCTGGGTTAATGGATGGACGTGATGATCTTAAAGGTCTTTTCCAACCTCAGCCATTCTATAATTCTATGATTCTTCTCTTTTTTATCCCCCACAAACATGCAAGGTTTGTGAAAGTGCAGGTAGAGAAAGAGAAGACTATGAGAGAAAAAACAGATAAACAGAAGTTAAACTTTATATTAATATTATTTCTATTGCACAGATGGCTTCACCTGGAGAAATACTGAAGCAATGTTTTTCTATCACAGTGAAACTTTGCAGATGAGCACTCCTGAAGAAGGCAGCTAACTTAAAATTTTCTACTCTATGAAAATGCTGGTACCCATTGCACGACGGCCACACTTTTTATCGTTCTGACGAATGAATATCGGGGAGGATAAAATTTTTAGGCTCTTTTCAGTCTGTTGCTTGCCTAAGTCTGTGGTTGCACTGCTTGCGAACTCCGTGCCCACACCGGGATATTTCGGCACGGCACCGCTCGGCCCCAGCTCAGCCCCCGCGGGAAGGCGCTGGGAGGAGGTGCGGGTTTCCAACGCTAACGCCGTAACTCCAGAGAGTGAGGAGTCAGCAGCTCCCCTGACCAAACCTGTCATCGCAAACTGTCACAGCGAAGCAGCAGAGAGGAGCTGTCAAAGTTCTGTTTACCGCAGTGTTTTCTCGGGGTCCGTATCACATTGCCCCTCCTGGGGCGCGGGGAGGGAAGCGCCAGCCGTCACGCGAGCTCTGGAGCATCCCCGCAAGATGGTTCCTGCGACTGCTCTGCAGACACTGGGCGACGGTCAGTCCTGGTGTCCAATGTCCGGCCACTGACAGACTTTCTCAGTTTTATTTATTTCATTGGCAGCAGGAGCAGATGCCCAAGCCGGCCGCTGAGCTGCTGTTGCCCTGCCCGGAGCTGCCCGTTCCTCTGGGCTCAGCCGGGAGCGGGGCTGAGGCAACGTTCTGCAAACATCACGCATCTCCGTGCACCCATTGCCACAAAGACGGGCTGGGACAGGTGGAACTCATCGGCCAGGATTAGAAACCATTCCTGACATCTGGGTTGTTGATGTGCTGGAGGGTTTGTCACTCCGTTGCTAGGGCCCCAAATTTAAGTAAAATATTTCTCATAAGCATAAAGGTGGAAGGTCTTTGTGGAGATTTCCAGGAAACACACTCAATGCTCTTATTTAACGTGTTGCAAGACACCCATTCCTGTAACAGTAAAGTGTCAGACGTTGAATTTGACCCAAGGAAAGTAGTGGGTATATGTACCTGATAATTGTATAACTAATATCTACTAGTATATACCAAAGTAGGCAACGATAGTATTTGTACCAGTGTATAATACCACAGTAACATGCGTGATATAGATAACATATAGCTCAGCTATTCATAAATAAATCTGTAATATGTGTTGTATACATAGTTTAAGTATGTATGCATATGAATATATTTTAAAGAGTTTTGAAATTATTCTTTTTCATAAACTATGTGTTTTTTATTTTGTGAAGAAAAAGTAAAAACATTTTAAAATTCAAAATGTCTGATTATGCTAAAAGAATTAGAAAATTTGAAAGGTTTTGCTTAAAAGATTGAAGTACTGACTTGATTTTTTATTGATAATTAATTTCAAAATACGTATTTTGTGAAGGTGAAATATTTTTTCATCTCTGTCATTAGCATTTTGCTGCATTATTCTCATAAATTTTCCTCTTCTGCATCTTAATAAAATAATTGTGGACCGAAGATATTAATCATGCGACTCAGTCTGTTTTCCTGTTGTGTTTGAAAATGAAATGCAGCCAGACTTTCAAAAGTTTTTATTTAACATCAAGGTAGCTACATTTTTTGTTTCCAGGATTATAAAATATGACAGAGCAAGAGAAAAAGAATTAACATTTTTTCATCCAATTAAATTAGAGTGAATGGCTGAGATAGATAAGACAGCCGAGCTATTGAAAAGAAAGAAAATTAATGTGCCTGCTCAGGTGTAAGATCCCTTTCCTGTAATAGATTTCACTTCACTTTTTTGACATGTTTTCCATGATTCAGAGAGAAAGCAGCAGGCTGGATAAGGGCCAGGGAGCCTCTTGTTTCACCCCCTCTGCTGTGCTTACACAACAATTTCAAACCTCGGGTTTGGTTCAGAGAGTTTGTCTGCATCAGAGCGGGAACTCTGTGGCACACTAAGGGCTTCGTCCAGAGACTGTGAAAGAACATTTTTTGGCTTTTCCAGATTTTCCTTCCTTGACCACAGTTTTTTTTTTATCAAAACAATCGGATTCACCCGAATTCGCGTAACGCAGACCAAGAGGGCGGGGGGGGATGGGAGGGAATGGCCCTGGGAGCCCCCAGCCGACCCCAGTCGGCGGCTCCCTCTCAGCAAACCTGGTCTGACGTCAGACACCCGGCCCCCGGTTTAGGAAATGTTTGTTTCACAGGCTTTCCATGGAAAGAAGATTGCATGTTTGACAAAACACAGTGGCCTGGACTCCCCTGGTCCGCGAACGCAGCCTTCCCCGCAGGAATCACTGCTCCCGGAGGCTTCGGGCAGCGTGGAGAGAGGGCAGGTCCAGATCTGCGGAACCCCACCAGTTACCTGCATCGGGCTCTAGCCTCGGAACGTGCTCGCTCTCCAAGGACTTCCCACCTCAGTCACAAATAGTATTTCCTGTGGGTGTAACTTGTCTTGGCTGAGAAGCTGCAAGAGAGGTGCTACGAGCCACAGAAATCTCTGGGTTTTCAGCATTCCCGTCTCCCTTTGCTTTCTTTTCCCTTTTTCTTTGTAAAGTGTGCACACACAGGCATGCACACGCAGGTATGCAGACAGATATCCACACATGTGTGCATGCAGATGCACACGCACACACGTGCACATTTGCACACACAGATCTGCACAGACCTACGGACACGGTGACTGTATTTTACGGGTCAGGGACGACATTTGTGCTCAGCAGACGTGCTGCAGAGGGTGCGCGGCGTGGGTCTGCTCGCTGAGGGCAGACGGGGTGCACCACTGCTGCGCGAGCTTCCCACCAGCTCGCTGCACGGGCACGGATCCCCACCGTCCTGCCAGCCACCGCACAGTTTGCCCAAGGGCGCCGGGGGTTCGCAGGCCTCGTCTGTCCTGACCAGCAGCACCCAGAGCTGGACGCGGCTCTCCACAGCTGGCGCCCGGAGTGACCCAGGCAGCCGGAGATAACAGCGAGGATGGGTTTAACTCAGCCAGAGCCTCCCACTCGAGGCGGAAGAGAAGAATCGCTCTCCTGCAGGGACCCACGTGTGCCAGCTCCTGCAGATCAGTGCCGCCTGCCTGCACACTGGCAGAGGTCTCAGGACGGCAATTTCCCACGCAGGAAGCCCGGTCGGGAACCCGCCGCGTCAGGAGCTGTGCTGGGAAGGCAGCTTGCAGCAAAGCCTGGGCACCGGCGCCGCGTGCAATTTGTATGCGATCTGCGGTGGCACCCTTAAAAGAGAGCTCGTCTTACAGATCGCTGTGCAAACTGAATCAAACTTGTGCTTTTCTTCTTTTTCATCTTTGCATAGATCATTTTCCCTGTCACTGCAAAGGGCCTTCATCTGCTGAGCGTCTGGCACAACAGGAGAGAGAAGTGCGCAGGAGGATGCTCTGCCGCGGAGCCAGCCCTGCCGCCCTCTTACCAGACCCTTGCAGGGGAAGCTCGCTGAGGGCTGTAGGCTTGAGCGAGCCTTTTTCTGCAGCCTCCATTTCTTTTGTGGGCATTAGAAGTGTTTCACATGGTCTCTGTGAGCAGCACAACCTTCATTTCCTACCCTTGTAGCATCACAGAGCAAGGTCTCTCAGACCATGGTGGCTCAGAGTAATACAGGGACCAGACTGGACGGACATCTCTCCGAGGAGTCCCTCGCCTGCCCACATTTTAGGGTGGCTCCTTTTCCCCTCACCCCTGGTACAACCCTGCAGAAGTGCGTGGAAACAAATCAGACACAAATCAAAGTGTGCATCTTGCGTGGCACTCCAGGGAAAATGCAGCTGAGGGCTCAACAGAAAATGAGTCTGTCTGCAAACGCTAATGCCGGGATCTAGCTCATGAGGTGACTCTCCGTTGCACATGCCTCATCCAAGCAGCGCTGGCCTCCCTCCTGAGCACTCTGCACTGGTGAGAGCGCCGAGCACACAGACATCCCCTCGTGACGGAGTCCTACTGGTGTGTCTTTAGTGGTATCTTGATGGTTGGACTTGATGATCTTGGAGGTCTTTTCCAACCTTAAAGATTCTGTGATTCTATGATTTAAGAACCAGAAAAAAAATGTTATCCTGCCATGTGGGGATGTTTCCGGATAATTCACTGGTGGCTGTAGGGCCATGTACAACCGTGCGGCTCGGGCTAGGACTGCAGTGAGTGACAGGCTGTGGTTGTCTCCTCTTTTGGCACTTCGACCCTTTAAGCCCCGGAACAGACGGAGAGCAGCGGCCACAAGCGACGGTTTCCCAGGGCCCCTCCTCGGCTGGCTCTGGGCACTATTGTGAAAGGTACAGACGGAGACAAGCTCTGCCTCGCCCTGAAGCACTGGCACCACAAATAGGGTTAAGGAATAGGGGACATGGAAGCAGGGAGAGATCCAGAGCTGAGAAGTGGAAAATATTCTGGCCACCCCAGATAGGAAAAATTGGGAGAAAGGAGCACAGCACGGAAGGAGCAGCGCAATGCCCGTGCAGCCCACCCTGTGCCCGTTAAAACGCGAGTAGAGGAACAGAAATGTGTTGCTTAGAGAAACCTCTTGAAAACTTGTAACGGCAGTGCACTAACGAAAAGGTCGCTTTCTGAGGGGCGGAGAGACCAGGCGTTGGAGGGGGCTGGGGCGGCTGTGCAGCCCACAGGTGTCCACAAGTACGGAGACCGCTTTGCCCGTCCGTTCTCCCCCAGACATACATTCAATTAGATAATATTACAAATTTTTCACTAAGGTCATTGAATCACCTGAGACTGCACGGAGCAGAATTTTAACAGAATTCTGACACGAGAGGAGAGCGAGTGGTGACAATTAATTACAGAGGCGACAAGTGCAGATGTTATTCTGCTCACGCCCTTGCAGGCAGTGCCAGTTACGTTATTTATAAGATCTACTAAAGCCATTTCAATTATTTAATTTCGGAAGCAGAGCGAGCTCCCAGATGCAGCAAAGCCCGCGTTGCAGCTGGCAGAGGTGCTGGTGCAGCCGGGGGGCTGCGCTGGGAGGACTGGGGCGCGCAGGGGAACCAGCGCTCCCGACAGGCACAGGGAGCACAGCAGCCTGAACTTTCTCATCAGGAGTCACAGACATGTGAAAGAAAGCAAAATTACAGAGCCTCGATGAAGAAATCAAGGAGAAATGTTTATTTCAGAAAGACTCTATTATGCATAGTATAAGAAAACACCAATCAGCAGTGGAAATTATTTTTGGAGAATCTGAAGAAAGTCAGACACTTGCATGTTATCTGCATAACAATGAAACCGAAGGTTGCTCTGGTTAAAAATAGAATGAGAAAAACACATACAGTGAAGGAGCAACGAGACCCGCGGGCAGCGAGGTGGGAAAAGCATCTTTTTTCCCCAGTACAGCAGACATGGTGGTTCACTTACAAACGGCAGTGAATCAAAAGAAAGAGCAGGACTACAAGATTACACAGAAGGAGCTGCAGATTCCCATTCCCTTGGCCAGCGGTGCCGGCGCAGCGGTCAGACCTGTCCCTGGCAGCGCAGAGCCCCTGCCCTCGTCCCCCGCTGAGCGGGAGCTGCTGGGGCGGCGGCCGGGGTCAGGGGCTGCTGGGCATCGCTGTGCTTTAAGGTTGTTCAAGGTCTGTTTGAGCCAGAGGTTCCCTTTTCCGTAACACCTCGGCAAGTAAAATGAAAGGATAAAGTCTGCCCAGAGGAAGCTGCCTCAAAGACAACTCAAAGGCCGCTGCCCACTCAGCGAGGGGCAGGGGCAGGCAAAGGGGCTCGTCGCTGCCTGCTCGGCCCGGGCCCAGGAGGCTGCTTCCTCCAGGGCCCCTTCCAGCTGGATGCTCTGGGACCCTACGAGCCCGTTGGGTCATTTTGCACTGGTTTTCTTCAGTCATCCTCCCCAGTGGGGAGGCAGAAACAGACAGACAACAGAAACTTGCCAAGGGATGTTTTTTTCTTACGCTTGGCGAAGTCGTCAGCAGCTAAAATGAGCTTTTGTAATGAGGAGTATCTGGCAAGTTTTTAAATCATTGTTACCAGCATCATCCCGAGCATCAATTTCCTTAAACAAAGCCAGGTAAGTGAACACAAAGGAGAAAAAATAAGCATTTTTGTATATTTACTGTTCACTCTACCCTGTCGAAGTACAGATCATTCTGTCAGGGAAACACGAACGCTTCTGCACTTTCTCAGCTCTAATTTGTTTGCAGAGAAAAGAGAACTGGAAATCTCTAAGTAAAGCCTTCGCATTTGCACCTCTGGCAGCAGCATTACAGTGGTTTCGGTGAGCAGCCGTCTGCAGTCCACATGCCGTTCAATCGAGCCCCAGCAAGCACGCTGGACGTACCACGGTCTAGTTAAAGTAACACCGGTTCTAACGCGACAGAAAGAGACGTCTGGAATGGCCTAGCTGATACATTAACTTTTAACGGCATTAAAAAGCATATGCATGGATCCTGTACGCTCTCTGCAGTCTCATCAGTTTCAGCCCTGCACCCCTTGCCCATGTGAGCGAGCGAGCGAAGGCGTCGCTGTGCTGCACCACCTAAATTAGTGTTCCATTCCCTCTCACCCAGCCGGCGAGGGCAGCCAGGCCGACCTCGGGCGCAGGAGCTGACACGCAAAGGGGCCCTGCGCAGGAGGACTGGGATCCCGTGGGAGGTGAGCCAGGCTGCTGACCCCAGCCACCCACGCGTGGCCGTGGGGTCTGGCGCTGCCCTGCCCCTGCCACACAGCGTCCTCGCCCCTCCGCGGCGCGGGCACGGGCACAGGCACACTCGGCCCCGGGCAGGTCAAGGGGCCAATCGAACATGTCATATCCAGAAATTAAAAATATCTATTTTGCGTCTCAGCTCAGTCCCATCTTTATGAAAAGGTACATTGTAAATTAAAGAGCATATTTTCATTTAACAAAAGGTGAAATTTTTTTTAATTTTTTTTTATATTTAGCACCACCAGTCTTTTTGCATGGAAAGTAGCAATCTAGATGATTAAGCAGTCTCCTAAAGGAAAATAAGAATAATTAGACCCCCTCCTGATGAGATACATCACTTGCACTTTGGCAGATGATCCGGCCCCCCTCGTCCCTTGGCCAGGACACTGCGGGGGCTCAGGGGCCGGTGGATCCCCTGGGTGCCCCGGAGAGACCAGCCGGTGTGGCACCCGGCGCAGGGTGGGGAAAGGGGTCTGAGAGCTAGGAGCAGGAAGGGGAAGGTGGTGGAAGAGTTGGTTTACACACCAGCACATTGGCAAAGCACTCTGCTGATTTCCGTTGCACAGCTTCTCTCAGGACCTGCTGACGGGCCCGCGGGGACACCGGGGTGACTGCCAAAGCCGGTGCGGGAGGGCAGCTTTGGCACTGGAACGAACTTCAGGGGTTTGTTCTGGCAAAAGTTTGTTCTCTTCCAGAGAGATCCATTTAATTTGAAAAGTTCAGGGTTTGGTTTTTGCTTTCTCTCTTTTCTGTTTGTTTCTCTTTATTTTGTTTGTTTTCTCTGTTTAAAAAAAAAAAAAAAAAAGCAGAAAATATGAAGAAAGGTTTTCCCAGGCGCTCAGACAGTGGGAGGCAGCATCTCTCGGGCAGAGGGGAGAGCGAGGGCAGGCAGCCACGCAGGGACACGGGGCCGAGTGAGGAGAGCACCTGGGCCCAGCCCGGGGCTGCGCTGGCGTGTCCCCCGGGGACACCCGCATCACTGCTTTCGCCAGCAGTGATGGGGTCCTTCGTTAGCCGTCTCTGACTCACTCGCTGAATTCATGCAGTGCTGCATGGTGAAGAGTCTCTGCAATTATCCAGTGAAGGCAATTACTCCAGATCAGAGCTGTGCGCGTACAGTAATAGAATACATGACTGCTTGTTTGAAGCCTAAGCTAATTTCAATGCGAACATGCATTAGGCATCTCTGTATTCATCTCCAATTTCCATTTACACTGCAACTCTGCTAGCAAGAGTATCTGCAGTCAGTTCATTCTCACCCACAGCCCACCCACATTTGCCACAAGAAAACCCCCCAGACCTCGCAGGTGAAGCTTGACAGCTGGGCTCCTGCCACAGCCCGGCCCCAGGGTGCTCGGTGATGGGTGCGACACTGCACGGTGCGCGGCACAAGAGCACGGGGCTGCAGACGCTACGGAAAACACAGCCAGTCACAAAGGCCAGAGGCTTTGCTCACCCACCGGCTCGGCAGCGGTTACCGACACCGGTAACCCGCCAGAGGAGCGGGCTCGGGGCAGGCCACACACCCGGGCAGCACAGAGCTGGGAGCTGAGGGACAACCACCAACCAGTTGGAGACGAACAGCTGTCAGGAGTCCTGTCCAGACTCTCTGTTTAGCTAAGAGAAAAATGAAAGCATGGTGTTAACTGTAAATGCCTGCAAGTGAACCAAAATTTGAGAAAAGGCTTCTTGGTTCACTTCACAAAGCAAGGAGACAAATGGATGGACGCTGCAGCCAGTGGAGTCAGGTTAGCAGAGGAAGGCGTTTCTGAGCAATGACCTGCAGCATCCATCAGCACGGTCCTCCAGAACCTGCCGTGCCTCTGTCACAGGAGGCCTTTAAAACTCAGAATGAATGCTCCCCAGAAGAGGTGTGGTACCTGATGTGGCGAGTAATTCAAAACAGGACAGACAATCTGGTGCCACAACAGCGGTTGGTCACAGCCTGAGCCCCCAGCCCCGTCAGCCTCGGATGGCCAACGGCGGGGACCTGCCTCAGAAGGTGACCAAAGGCGCATCTGGGACCAGCTCTGGGGCTCCACACCTTCCTGCCTCTTATCCCCCAGCCATGATTTTATTTTTAACCTTTTGTGGTCAGATGAAAAGCTCTACTTAATTAACAGTGGGGAAAACTTTCCTGTGCACCACTTTCTGATCCATTCTGCAGCGGTGCTCACGGAGGATCCCAGGGCATCACAGTCTTTGAAACCTCTCTTTGATTGCTGCTCACAAAGAAGTGCCTTTGATAGCTAAAAGATAGATTAAGATGGACTGTTCTCACTGAATACCTAAGGAACAAAGAAAAGGAAAGTTTTATTTTTAACTAAAAGTTAACCACTCTGATAACTGGTAATCTTTTTCTTTGAAATTACCTGAATTCTTGGTTAAAATAACATCAGCTAGCTACAGGCAGGGAACTTATATCCTTGATATTTTCTCTACTCAGCCACTCACAGTCCTGACCAGACTATGGCAGAGATTCACCTTATATTTTTGAGCAACCACAAACTAATTCATTTACACATTGAAGATGAATTCCCATAGCAAGCTATCGTCATCCTGCCGTTTACAGCAGTGGCATCTCACTGCAGATGCTCCCGAGGGGCTCACGACTCCCCGGAGAGCCAGCAGCTGGGATGTGCCGGCAGCACGTGTGCAGCTCCAGCTCCAGACACAGCGTTTGCAGCCCTTGGAACAGCCCAGCTGCTGGCAGGGAGCCTGTGGCCCCTTCTGCGTGTGCTCCGCTCTCGACCACTGCACGCCAGCCTCCTGCGCCTTCCTGCAAGCTTGCTTTGCAGCACAGGTTATCGTGGAAAGAAGATGCACAGGAAAACACTGGCTTTAATATATTATCTCCCCGCAGTGGGATGGGAAGTAGAATCAGGAAAGAAAGAAAGACAAAACTCATGGGCTGGGATAAAAACTGATAACAGAACAGCAGAGAAAGAGAAAACAAATGGAAAACAAAACCAATAACAGAATATACTCAGGCATATAACTCACAGCACAACAACTCAGTGTGGATCCTGGTGCCCAGCTCCCTCCCCAGCAGCCACACCTGCCCCTCAGCCCCAGCCCCACTTTATCCCCTGAGCAGGATGGCCCTGGGATGGCCCAGCCCTGGGGCTCATTTGGGTAATTAGCTGTCCCAGCTGTGGGCTAATGAGGAACCTATCCCAGCTGTATCCCCAGGGCCAGGGGCCACCAGCCCCAGCTCCTCTCCCAGCTCTGGTGAGAATTAACCCTGTCTTAGCCAGAACCAGGAGAGCTGTTTTTCAGAATTGTAAGGGCAAAGGAGAAGAGACAGAGGGAAAAGAGTGGGAAAACCCCTCCCTGGCACATGCCGGGGTGGCCCGGTGGTGCCCGTGCTGATCTGGCGTGAGGAACACCAGGAGGGTCCCCAGCAAGCTCCTCTGCAGAGCAGGTTTGACTGCGGCAGGGTGAGACCCCACAGCTGGGTGAGACGGAGCAGGGACTGAGCCCTCTCAACCGCGCTCCTGCCCCTACTCGCTCTGCCGCTCCGCGGTGCCCGTCCGGCTGCTCGGGACCGCGGGCTCCCTCCTTGGCCAAGCGGGTACGTGTGCTCTTGCAAATCAGGTTATTTCAAGTAAATGACACATTCAATTTTGTTTGGCAACTTGTGTGTGTGCGCTTAACTTTCCCTTGTCACAGCGCATCCGGCATGTTCTCCACTTTGGCATTCTGGGTTTACAATCTCGGTCTGACCTTTTCAAACACAGTTATTCTCACTTTCCAAGGGAAGGCTGAGACTTTTGGACAGGTGAATAGATTTGCCCTTATTGCTTCTATACGGAGTAAATACGATCAATAGGAATACCCTTCCAGTTTTCTCTCCCCTTTCTCTCCCCGACATATCTTCATGGTTTGGAAGAGCCTCCTGAAGATGTCCAACTACCAGGTCTCATTCTCTCATTCATAAGTCTTTGTGAACCATCCTGGATGTTTCTTGGACAATCCCAAGCCCCTAGGGCTACCTGGGAATGTGACATCCAGATGACACCTCTGCTGGGGAACGGAACACAGGAAACCAGGGTATCCAGAAACACACGAGCAGTGGAAGTCCCGTGGTGAGACACTGGATTTGGTGAGCTTCATAGGCGTATGGGGTGTCCCTGCTCACCCAGGATGTCTGATCAGCACTCAAAGGCCTGTGGCATTTGGCGAGCGGCTGCTCTTCTCTGCAGGGTTGCCCCAGGTCAGCCAGGCTCAGCTCCACCGGCTCCAGGGCCGGGGAGGGGACAATAGTGCCTGTGCGCCCGTACCCCCACAGCCTCTGTGGGGACATCACCACCATGGGGAAGAGCGGAGGGGAAACAGCCACGACGATTTTGCACAACCAGAGACCATCGGTGATCGGTCACAAAGATGCAGCAGCCACACACGGAAACTTCACGGGGAAAAAACCAAAGGGCCTCAGCTGGACACAGGAGTATCCCTCCCTCCTCGTGCTGCGTGGCCAGCGGAGGAAAGCGTACGCTAAGGCTGGTGTCATTTCCAAACGAGGTTTGTCAGTAAAAGGGAAACAAAAGGAGCCTGCGCAGACGTCACTGTTCCCCAAAAGCCGGGTTAGGGAAACTTCTCCGTTTCCTATTAACAGCCCTTGATTAGAGCTTAATGTAGCGACACACTGCGCTGGTCTAACAAGGCTGTCTGCCTCCGCCTCCCAGGTAACAGCTGCCTTTTTACTCAGGCCGCTCTGGATATTTTCTCTGTGGGATGCAATGGGTTTGTAACACCAGTGAGAAGACAAACTATTAGGAAAATGAAGAGATAGCAGAGAAGAGCAAGAAAAAGGAATGCAAAAAAGGTTTCTCGCTGTTGAAAATCCCTGTAAACTGGTCCAAACAACACAAACAGCAAGAGAAACCATAAAACCTGCAAGAAATTTACAAATTAAATTAAATGTAAATATGAAAGTAACATCTTCACAATATCAAACAGCTGTATAAAAAGCTATATAAGTCGCTTGTGAACATAGGTCAAAAAACAGAACAAATTAAGCCCATATTAATGTTTGCTTACATTTCCAGTCACGCGTATGTCTCTAAAACAACAGTACGAGGCAAGTTCTGGAGACAAAGTGGTTTATTCGGGTAGTAGCGGCTACCTAACTTACCATTCTGCAAATGAATTTAAAATTTCTGATCAAAATGGACTGGGAATCCCCGGGGCAAACCCCCCTGGTTCTGGAGGGGAAGGAAGGCAGCGCAAGCTCCCGGTGCCCTGCGGTGAGTATCTGCCAGTAAACAAGCCTGCAGGATTTAATAGATTATGGAAATTCGCAGCCCCAGACCCGCAAACGCCCAGGTTTGTACATCGCCAGCCTTTTGCACATTTCCCTGGTGGGTTACGTTAGCCCATCAATTATTCTTATTACTTTACAGTTGTATTTGGTAATTAATTATTTGCCGGCTGTCTTGGATGTCCCTTGTCGGTATATTCTGTGAACAGAAGCGAGTGTCACGGGTGGGTACCTCACGCAAACAAACCCTTGAAAAGACTCTTGGCCTCGAGACGTGGCGCCTGGCAGCCACAGCCCAGGGAGCACGGGGTCAGTGCATACGCTTTCTGAGGAACCCCAGGCAATTCAGGTTTCTCTACCTGCTCTGCAGTCCCGCCGGAGCAGAGACCTCCTTACGCCCGCCCCCAGGGCACCCTGGCCCCAGGGCCGCTGCCACCTGTGCAAAGGACAAAATGAGAGCCTCCATGAGAGCCACCGGACGTCCCCGGAGGCGTCGCGCTGGTAACGTCGCAGCCCGGTGCAGGAGGTTTGGCGTTCTGTATAAACACAGCAGCAGGACAAACATGTCCCATAGCCCCTGAACACGGAGCCGCTGCGGCAGGCGGCACATCGGCACCGCGAGGGGACCAGGGTGGGAGGGAGGTTTTGAAAGAAGGCGTTAGCTGTCTTCCCACTTGGAGACCTCTGTTATAAAAAGGCCCTAGAAAGCCCAGGGAATTGTATCATTAACAGCAAACTTAATATTAAACCTTTTCTCTGTCGCAGTGGACCGTCTGCACAAAAATAGCTGTTTCCTTCACAGCAAGCTCATCTGAAGCGCAGATTAAAGACGCTACATTCTGCATTCCCAAAATTCTGTGGCTTTCACCTCTCTAATTTATTAACTTCAGATGTGTATCTCCAATCCCAGAAGATCTTAACGTGAGATGCAAGGCTGAGCCCTCGCAGGATCAGTGGCAAACTAGCAAGGTCAGCCCCATCCTCCCGTTTCCATGGCGATCGCTGTGATAATATAGAACATGGCAACACCATCTTTCCACCAGTTCCTGCAGCTCAGCTCCTGGCTTTGTCTGAGCTCCCTTGAAACGGAGGGAGATAAGAGGAGAGCTGACAGCAAAGAGGGGACAACTGGAGATGCTGCCTACAAGCATGCCGGGCGCTTTGTGCCTGCTCCCTGAACAAGGCAAGTTTTCAACACAGATTTTCCTTCAAGGGCCTGGTGTGGGTCTAGAAAGTGCCAGCCTACTGGTGATGTCGCACGCCGCGATCTGGATCCTGCCAGAGACAGCTTTCTTTGTTTTGTTCTGTTGATCAGGTTGTATTTTCCCCACAAGCAAAGCCACAAGAACATTTCTTCTGCTCAGTTATTAGGACATGCTCTTGCTGAAAGCAAAAAAACCCCAGAACTAGTGGGTGACAACAAGTATTTTGGTGTTGGAAAAACAATCCAGGTCTGGCCCCTGGATTGTTCCAAGTTCCTGGAGGGAACAATGCAGTGACACGGCTGGACACGGCCCCCCTGGCACCCAGACACCCGGCCGGGACGGGGTTGCGACGCTCTTTTCCCATGTGCGGGGGACCGCTTTCCAAGGGAGGGCAACAGTTTTTCAGCAAGAATACTACTTGTGGCTGAAAACCCAAGGTTTTTAAACCTCAGCTCTTTGGGGTGAGAGCCAGTATCTCAGGTTTCTGGATTTAGAAGTTTAAAATGCTCGGAGAGCAATGTTTCTAGGTTTTGATGAAATAATCAAAAGCTCTGCACTGAAATAAAACCTTTTCACTAAGCAGAACTATTTCCCAGTTCATTGGGAATTCTGGAATTATTTTAGAATGGCAGGAACATAGATGCATTTGTATGTCTACATGTATATACATACGCATACCAGCATCTGTAAATTCAGATGTGGGTTCCACAAGCGCTCCAAAACCTGTCCCCAGAGAGCAGCTGCCTCAACCGCACTTCCTGGAGCCCCGCCGTGCTTCCCCGTGCCTCGTGTTTGGTTTGCCTGTTTGAGCTCTCAAGCGTTGCTCAAGGCGGCAGGAGAGGCCGGCCCATCAGCCAGGAGCACTCCCAGCAGATTACAGCGGAGGCTCCGCTCGCCGTACACGCGCGGGTGCAGCAAAGGATGAAAACCTGGTGTTAGCCGTCAGTGGCTGTGTGAAGCTGGGGCCGTGAGGAGCGGTGGAGAGCCGGGGCGGGGAAGCTCCACGGGCCACAGAGCCCGGCTGGGACGACTGTGCCACCAGCCCTGCCCTCAGCACCTCCAGACTCGCCAGCTCGGAGCAGGGAAACCCCTTGAATAATTGCAAGACTACTCTTGGAATAATGAGCGTCATGTGAAACTTCCTGCCGAAGGGAGTTACCGAAGGAGCAGGCGAATGTGACTGGAAGTACACAGCAGTTCCTGCACACTGAAATAGCCTGTTCTGAGCACCCTTGCTCTGCAGGCTGAATGGAGAGATGTAAAATGGATAGGTCGTTGTGGAGCATTATATTATTGTATTTTAAAGATGTCTCCAGCTGTAACAAGGTTTAAGGTATTTTCTGGAGTGATGAAGTATTTAATAAAAACAAGACAAAGAGTCACTGGAGACCTTGGTGTTTTGCACGCCCTTTGAAACGCTTTACTGGTCCGGAAGATATTAGCTTAATACTCTCTTTTAGTTAAAACTGTGATTCACTGTCTAGAGGGAGAAAGATTTCAATGGATCTGTAAAACTCTTTTAGCTTCATTCAGCATGTCTGGATAAAATTTCCATACAACCCTTGTTTCCTTGGTGTGGAAAAGCAGACAGACTATAAAGGACACCACTGTCCGGTGAGAATACCGCGTCACATGGAAGGGTGTATGAAGCAACTGCCAGACCTTCCAGTGTGACCCTGCTCCACACAACCCACCATTCCTCTCCCTGCAGCGTCCGAGAGATTTTTGCAGTTGCTGCGGGATTCTGAGGGCTGAGCCTGGTCCCGCCACAGTGCCAGCCTCTGGCAGCCCCGGGCACCCATGCCGGCCTGGTGCCAGTGCCCGCGATAACCGAAGCTGGCCTCCAAGGAGCTGAAACCTGCGGTGGGGCCGAATGTTCGGTTGCGTCTGTTCTATCGATCCTCAGGGCTTTGCCCCCTCCCAATTGCTGTGCACCCCTGGCCCCTCTGCCCGGCTGCTCTCAGGTACCTGTGACTTTTCTCATCCCCGTGCCAGCTCTGCTCCCTTCCTCTGCTCGCATCCTTGCGCTACCCCTGCTAACAACCCTTTTCTCTCAATAATCCAATCCACGAAGCTAGCAGTAACTCAGCCTACCCCATATTTAACTTGAACGTTCTGCTCCTTGCCAGACCTGGTGGAACTTCTCTGAGCGTTACACCTCCCTCACCACAAGTGTCTAGCTCAAAGCAATTAACCTTTTTTTTTCCAATAATGCCTGAATTTCAGTTTATTTTATTTTCCAAATAAATTATCTTCTCTGAGCATGCAGCAACCCTATAATTAAAATAATTTGCCCCTGTGGCACAGAGGTTACATAATTGGCAGGTAAGGGTACTTGATATTTTAATAACAGTGAGATACATAAGAAATTTTTCTCACCTTCAGTTGCCTGTGAGGAGGAGCTGCTGTGCTTCACGCCTTTACCATCCTCATCAGTCCTTCTGACCTGTCACTTGCCCAGAACTGTATTTTCCAAATGACCCAGGAGCTCACTAAAAATAAGCTGAACTCCTCTGCAAAGAACATCAGTCATTTCCTACAACATCTTCCTAAGGAATGTTCTGTGCCTGCTAGACTGTTACTGCGGATTCCATAGACAATGGCAAAATATTTTAAAAGTTTAGCATTTTAATGCCAGAGCAGAGTCTGGGAATGGAAAGGGTCTTTGATGTCTGAATCCAGCTGGAAACGTCGCGGGACTGGGCTTTCATAAATGAGTCCTTCTGGTATCAACTTTGGCAGGGTAAAAACTGAAACCTAATGGTCTTTTCTGCAACACTGTGACGGGTCTGTCCGACCTTTTCAAGCCAAGAGTGCAGCTGTCTGCGCTTTTAGTCATGGGGAAAAAGGAATTGCAAAAATCCCGTAAAATGAAAAATAACCCAAACTCCATAAACGTCCTCAGTCCAAAGGGTGGGACGCTGCTGAAGGGCCTTCCTGCACCTCCCCTGCCTTCCCTTCAGCCTTCTCTGCTTGCAGAGCCAGCCGCTGCTTGGCCACCGCGTGATGTCCTCCCCGAGATCCCCTCTCCAGTGGGAAAACGTCAAGTGGGCAGGTTTTACATACTTCTGTAAGTGCTGTAGGGGAGAGGAAGACAAAAGGTGTTTCATTTGCACCCCTTAGAATCGGTGTGTAGCATTAAAAGACTTCCTAAGGATTACTTTGCAAAATTTTTCTAAGTGTATCTAAAAACTTTTTGAGCAACTGCCACCAGACAGTTAAAAATGAACTTGTCAGATGACATTTAGAAAGCAGGAAGAGGAAGAAGGGCAGGAAACGAGAGACAAATCTGTCTTTCGTTTAGTGGTAGTGAACGGCTGTCTAGGAACAAAGGCAGAACTGCGGGACCCAGGCATGCATGTGTCCCGCTAAACAACAATGCGAAGACCTTGATCATTATACCAGAAGCCAGTTGCGCCATGGCAGCTCTACAGAAAGAAGGAAATTCCATTCTGTGACTTTGGTAAGACTCAGAAGGAAATCACATGTGGCTTGCCGGGGGCAAAACAATCACCCATTGATGCAAGCTAATATGTTTCTTGCTGTTCTCATGTCTTAGGGCGTGTGTCTAGGGCCGGAAAATTGTAAGGGCTGCAAGGACGAGGGAGGAATGGGAGAGATGAGCCACCCAAGTGGGTAAGGAAGGAGGTGAAAGCATCCAAGCGGGAGCAAGGGCTGGCGTCAGCGGAGAGGAGCAAGGCAGGGGCACCGCGCTGCTGGTGGGAAGGGACGGCCCTGCCAGGGCGAGTGCCAGGCTGCCCCGCTCCGTGTCGCCCAGGCCCCGGCTGAGCTTCGGCACTGGCATCGTCCTTGTCCCCGAGCAGAGACCAGGCAGTCGAAACTTGGCTTTTTGTATTCTGTGGGAAATTCCAACAGCTCACAGTCTGTTCTCATTCTTGAATGAACTGGAGAAAATACTTCCACTGTCTTTCTTCGGCAACATTTCCATGAAAATATATTTCTTTTTCAGCAGATGTGAAGAGGTACAATAAAAATAGACACAATGTTATATGAATCTTTTTCCTTTCATCTAGCATCCTTTCCATCACAAAATAAACATTTTCTAGCAGCGCTTCCACCCAGTCCCAAGCACAAGGTGGAATCCTGAGTGGATTGCACAGGCCAGACACCAGCCAGCCGCAGTCCTGGTTTGTTGTCCATGAAAGTGGACTGTATCACTGCCCGCGACCACATCACTGCTCGAGGACCGCATCACTGCCCGTGGACCGCAGCTCTGTGCAAGGGCGTTATCCCAACTGGCAATGGCACCTCCCCTCACAACCTGGCCGTCCTGCCCTGCCACTGCAGCTTCCTACAGCACCGGCCACATTACTAGAGCTAGGTGCGTTAGCGCAGGCACACAAACCCATCAGGAAATCCGTACGTTAGTGGCACTAAGCTGTTTCAGAAGTGGTGCACGTCCCTCCCAGGTAACGGGGTTAAGAGAGCCTGAAAGGAGAAAGGAAGAGCCAAGGAGCACCCGCATTCCCCAGAAAGCGCTGCACATGAGAGCAGCCTCTCAGAAGACAGAAATGCTCGCTCAGGGCAGGATAACTCTTGCTATAACGCTTTGACAATTATTCCCGTGTTGGTCTCATCGAGCAGTCCCCTCCAACGTGAGCCCTGCCAGGCAAGCAGCCGCACACACCGCCCACGCTGGCTCACGCCGGTGTGCGGCCCCAGGCTTTATTCATAGGCACAACTTTAAAATGCTCGCCTGCCCTCCTGAGCGCGGGGCCCTCCCTGGGCGATGGGGACAGGAGCCCCCAGAGAGACAAAGCGAAGAGCAGCTTTTGTCAGCAAGGCGACGGATGTTCCTGCACCAGAGCGAGACCAGCGTGGTATTTAGATGAGAATTAATCAGGAAAAGGCTCATTTGTAAGCTAACAACAGAAAGTCAGAACAAATGTATTTACCTTAGCTCTGGGGAAAGGACAGTGTTTAATCAGGAACTCGCAAGGAGGGCTGGCACCCGGCTGGGCCCGGCCCTGACGGAGCGGAACAAGGACAAACCTGAAGCACACGCCAACCAGCCCCATCGCAGACCCCGGATGCCGTCCCCCAGGACCTGCAGCAGGCTACCGTGACACATCCCCACCCCTGCGTCTGTGCGATGTGAACGATGCTGTGCCGCTCGATTCTCTTGGTACAACTCACCCGGCTGCTGGCAGCCACGGCGCCGCTCCCATCGGAGCCGCATGCAGGAGAGCATCCCCAAAGGTCATCGATAAGGATGCAGTGTACAGGCAGCAAGGTGAGGGCATCACCACAGAGATCCCCATCCCCAAAATGTAATGCTGGGCAGAGCTCTGCTTAGGACAGAGGTGAGCATGAAACACTCGGGCATCTTTCTCAATAGAAAATGAGAAGCGGTGCTTTTAATGAGTGGGAGAAGCATAATACTGAAAACGAAAAAACCTTATAGATTAAAATAAATGTTTCTAAGTCTTGTTTTCTTTTCGCTATAAACCATTCACAACTGGAATAGCAGAGTTATAATAGAGGGAAAGTTGGTTATATGTTTCCTTTTATGTGCATCCTCTGAAAAAATAAGTCATCATTACCCTACACTGATACATTTCAGACTAGGATATGAGATAAAAATATTGAGATGTGAGATGTAAGATATCATTCTAGTGATGGTTCAAAATATAAAGATGAGGGATGTTTTTCACTGCAGTAAAGAAACACATTGGATTCTCCGTTTCTTCATTTCCATTGAAAAAACAACACAGAATAAACAGAATTCTGAGGTAAGCACAAAGAAATCAATACCATGCACATTTTCTTCTGGAATGTGCAACGAATGTCATATTTTTAATAGCAGTACTTCAGCAGATGATACAAGAAAAATGCATCCAGTACCTGTTTGGGCTGCTCCCACTGCTAGCTGCGGCTGAAGCCACAGCTCTTGCTCTAGACAGCCTTCTCCCCGCCGGCTGGAGTTTACAAACCAGCCCATGAGGGTGTGCAGCATTTCTGCAGAGCCATTCGAAGGTGTCCCGGGTCCGTACACATCCTGGGGATTTGGGAGCCACGCGGTGTCCCCAGCTTGCCCAGCCCAGGGCAGTCCCAGCTCCGGACGGGCCCTTCCTCCCACAGCCTCCCACGGCAGCTGGTCCCCATGAGCCCTGCGGCCACGCCCGCCACCACGCCCACGTGAAGAACTGGAAATGTATGGCCGTGTGATGGAAACCAGTTCAGCACCATTCACAAGAGGAAAACTCTGCTTTGCCCCGGTTAGCCGTGTGGCTCTTTGTGCTCTTCAGCAGTCAGATACGCGACGAGAAACCCCAGACCGACCGTCTGGACTGAAGCGGGAGCGGGAGTATTTTGAAGTGTGCTCTGGCTTTTCCCCTGGGCAGGGGTGCAGACCCTCTGCGCCTCTTTTACCAGACTGCAGTGATTTATTGTCACTGCTATTGGTTTTATCAGTCAAGTTTCGCTCTAGTTTTACACCCCTTAAAAACCTGTTTCTGTAGCACATCACCTGCTCGATTACATACCTACCGCGAAGAACGCGGATCTTGTTCACTTCTGTTCGGCTTCCTGGGACAAAGGGCAAGAGCTGACAGATCAGGATCCAGTTAGCGATAAAATCACACAGTAGACTTTAAGCTTCTTGATAACACCGATCATTGACAATAAGCAGGTTAATTTAGATGGTCTGACGGTTCAGGAGCCTAGCTGATGAGGAAGACAACGTCCTTTATTTAAGCTCATTGTTACGGCCAGAAGTGTGCCCATTTCTGGAAGAACCAACCCTTTTATCACATAATATTCATTTCATTTGTGTGTTAGTAAACATGATTTTAATTTTACTTGGGGTTTAAAGCATAGAATTAAAATAAAATAAAATAAAAATTCCTGTCCACCAAGGCTGGTGCGCCACTGACAGCTCGTAGAAATGCAAAGCCCATCCAAAACCCTTCAGGAGACAGACATCAGCTTCTTGTTACGTTCTTGACTCCTGCTCCTGAACCTGATGTTGCTTCAAATTCCCTGTAAAGCCAGTGCCACTCCAGCAATCAATGCGAGCTCGTTTCATACCGGCCCTGCTTCTCCTTCGTGCTACGATCAATTGAACTCGTCAGGAAGGCACAGACACCGCCTGCATTTTTTCCCCACATAATGTCAGGAAGGGAAAAACGTTTGGGAAATGGTGCGTGGGGAGACCGACTTTAAGAGTAATTAAAATTACAGAAACTCGGTCCTCTGAGGTCACAAGTACTGACATGTCTTTTACTTTATTTACAAACCAGTATTTATATGCCACCAACTCTTCAAAAACAGCAAACAAGGGGAAAACAAGAAACGAAAACATATTGAAATTCAAGTAGGACCACAGCCTGCAGATCTCATCGTGTCCTTACACTGCTGAATCCCCCAGAGCTCACACCGTTTAGCTCACAATGTATTTCCTTTGCTTTCGTAGGTTTTTCACAGATGACAGAAAGAATAACATGTAAATGATGAGCAGCCCTGAATCTCCAAGGCAGTAAACTAGTGCAAGGATAGGTTACAGAAGGAGTAATCGCATGGACCAAAATTTGATCCTTTTTAATATATTACCCTGGCAGGTTTATTACATAGTTCAGTTCTCCTTATGTTTATGTAGGAAGAAAATAAATAGTCTATATATCTTGAAATATATCACTGGTATTTTAGAATTCTGTTCCAGGGCTTTATTTCAGAGCCGTTGCCGGGAAGGCTGAGTGAGGGAAAGGGAGCAGTAAAGCAGAGACACGCGGATGTAAAATACACCTACAGAAAGCAACGTCTGGCCTTGGAGAAGCGAGTACTCACATCCCAACAGCTGCTTTAAGGCCCTCAGCTCCCTGTCCAGGGACCAGAAATAATGTACTCAGACGAAGAGAAAGCCCAAAGCGCTGTGTTTTGCGAGAAGTGTGCATTGGTGGTAACGAACTTACCACAGAGCTCTGCCGCCGAGACTCGCTGTGTGCTCTGGTTAACGCACCGCTACGGGGGAACCACGTGAAGGTGCCGTTTAGTATAAAACGAGCACACAGGTGGGGGAAAAATCGCAGTCCAAACAATACCAAGGAGGGGGGGTGCTCGTCAGCTCCGTGTTTAGCCCTGTGCTCTCTGCTGGACCAGAGGGACCCCCTGGTGCGGGCTGCTGACAAACTGGGCAAGCTGGGTTTGGAGTTTTCAGTTGTATTCACTAGCTACAGCCATATCCTAAACCCGAAATATTCTGCAAAGTGCTCAGTCTATTTGTTCATAAGACACTTACCGTTATTGGTTTTTTTTCCTCTTCAGAAAAAAAAAACTGATTGCCCACAGTATAAAAGTTGAGTGCTGATCTTCCAGAGTTTATAACCGAGATGAGGTTGTGATGAATTATTCAGAAACCCAAATGCGCGTGCCATGCAACGATAGAAGCCAAATGAAAACGTGCCATTTTGGGATGTGCATGCAACAGATGTAAGTAGCAAGGCTGTAAGACAGTAAATGCAAAATATTTGCCAGTAGGTAAACACTTCTGTTCAAAACATCAGGAGGATTTAAGGAAACAAGTAGAAAGCACAAAGAACCCAGAATTTCAATGGCAGATGCTGGTGTTTATGATTATACAGCATGCGTCGCTTCACAGCATCCAGAAGAACCAAATCCCACTCTCCAGAACAGGGGCACCAGCAGTTTAGAACGGTAAATTCCGTAATTACCTGGTGTGATGTTTCATTGCGTAATTACTGCTGCGGAACAGGCACCTCAGCCCCAGTCCCAGGCCGTGGAGAGCAGGCCCAGACATCTCCGACAGCTTGGGGACGCGCAGGTCTCCTGAAGCCTTCTTGGTCTGCTGAGAAGCAGAGGCAGTGATAGACCTGTGCTTTCTGAAAAGCGGGGTGCGTGATGAGAAGTGAATGTCTGTCTGCATTTTAAATTTCGTATCGATTCGTTGTAAGCCGTGCTGGGCTGCCTGACGTGACGCTGCCATTCCGTAGGACAACAGGAACAAAGACTGTTATTAAAGGCTACCGCAGATCAGGTTGTTATGATACAATGGGCGTTAAAATGATGCGTGAATGCTGCTAGCAGTTGCAATTTCAGACTTTCTGTAATCACAGAAAACTTTTCAACATCAAGGTATTTTCAGGAAACGCTGATACACAGCGTCCAGGCGGCGAAACACCCCTGGACTCCTGGCTGGCTGGTGTAAGCAATGAGGGGCACGTTGTTGATCCTTGGGGCACTCTGACTCCTGCTCACCATGGCTCCTCACGTTTCGGGAGAGAGAGTGAGCTGGGCAATGCAGTTCCCAGCCGCAGCGTTGCACGGGAGCCCCGTGGACTGCCCTCCTGCCAGCCAGGACTGTGCGGCATCTTCTGCCGCCCGTGCTGAGCAACCTCGGTGGATGCTGACACGGGGACGCAGGCTCCTGCTCCCCGGGGGCCTTCTCCCGCCGCAACTGAGGAGCGGCTGCTTACATGGAGACGCCAAGCCAAGGAGTTTGGTAAATACTCTCGCTTCCCTGTGAAACTCGTCAGCTCCGGGAAGACAGGAGGTTAAATTAAATGGCAGTTTACAAATATTCTCAGCAGCAGCATCCCCTTCCTGTGATACAGATGGCTGATAAATATTGCCTAACGGGCCAGCCCTGTGTCAGGGCTCCGGCAGAGCCGCCCGGGTCTCCTGGGAGACAATGCTGCCCAGGGCACAGGATCCGTCCCTGCGGGGTCCCCAGGCTGGGGTGGGTCCGTCCCTGCTGCTCCCTTCTGCGCAGCTCCCGCTGCTCTCCAGGCTCCGTCCCGCCCCTCCTCAGCCTCATCCCGTCCCTCCCGGCTCCATGGAAAGCTACAGGAGAAAAATCAGTTCACAGCGTGATAGTCTGTAATCCTGTCATCTCTCTGTACTGGTGTCTCTTCTGCATGCATTCTTCCAAGTGCTGGAAATTACTCGGGTGGCAAAGGAGTTACCCACCCTTGGCACTGAAAGAGGAGTGGGCTTTTGGTACGATGAGTAGCAGCTGAGTGCTAGCAAACCGGACAGCATATCACAAAATCCATCAATGTCTTCAGCGACCACTTCAATTTTATTGTTAAATATATTTGTATTTGAAACAGTTAATATTTTAGCATATGTAAATATATTTTTTAAATATTTAAAACTTAGCCATGCAGGTAGGTAGTCCAGATATGAGGTTTTGTGCAAATAAGCTTGAGAGATGTCTCACTTCGCTGAGGTGCTTGTGGTGTGCGTAGCAATTAATACATGAAGTAAAGAGCAGGCAATCTGTTCATTTCATAGAATCATAGAATCACATGGTTGGATGGGACCTATAAGATCATCTAGTCCAAGCGTCTTCCCACTACCATTGCTGCCACAGCTACTAAACCATATCCTGTAGCTTCTCATCAAACCGCCTCTTGAACACTGCCAGGGACGGAGACTCCACCACCTCCCTGGGCAGGCCGTTCCAGTGCCTGACCACTCTTTGAGAGAAAAAGTTTTTCCTCAAGTCCAATCTAAACCTCCTCTGGTACAACTTGTGGCCATTTCAGCCTACCATGGATTTTTCTCTTTGATTATCAGAATCAAAGTGTAATAAAGATTCAGAAAGTCGCCTACAGAGGAGTCAAGTGCTCAGAGAAACACTGCTTGAAGGTTTCTGAGCAGAGGTGTTCCTTGCACTGTCTGCCAGAGCCCGCTGGTCGCCACGCCAAGCGTTTGCAGAGGCGTCAGGGCCGGTTTTCTCCATCACTGAAGGGCGGAGTGCCCTCACTCACTGCCAGCCGCAGAGTGACAAAATCAGCTTCAGGGGTAATGAAGAGGACATCCTTAAACAGTCCCGTAGATAACAGCCGTAATCTGGAGCTGCAGACCAATGAAGATCAGCGACGCAAGGGAGAAGGTGTGAGAGCATGTTAACGAGCCTGTGAGAACAACCCCAAATGAGTCCTGGAAGGGGGAAGAAAAAACCACCAGCGTGGACATCATGTTCCTCCCAGCAAAGGGCCCCGATGCTGATGCTGGATGGTGTCACCCTCCCCAGCTGTCCAAGGCTGTTGGCTTTAAGACCCAGAGGAGCACAGCTCTAAGAGACTGGATAAAAACCAAGAAAAGTGTGTTTGCACTACACTTTTAACTGCATTATTAGCATTATTGTGGCTTTTCTGTACGTACGTACTCTAACTTAATCTCCAGTGAAGGTTTGTGTGGACGGTGGTACACGCCATGGCAAAGTCTGTCCTGTGTGACAGTCAAGCTGTCCGTACACAAAGCTCACCCCCCCTGCGATCTCCATGTTGTGCATTTACACTCTCGGCCTCCTCATACAAAGTTTCCTGCCCTTGCTGGAGCCTCAGACACTCACCCTCTGGCTCCCTGGAGCATCCCTCTGCAAAACCCACCTCTGGGTTGGGGGGAGGAAATGCTGGGGACAGCCCTTGCAACACCACATGGGCGTAAAAGCCATGGAGACCCTCCCCACGCTCTCTGCCGACAGTTATAAACGGTAGAGGAGGAGAGAGGAAGTATTTCATTCTCACTTGGTCACCTGGAATAGGCCAATTGGGAGGCAAAACCCCACCCACCCCTCCCTTCACTGCAAGGATACCTGCAAACACCAGCTCCTGGGGCTCCTCAATCCGCGCGGCCGGAGAGCGGCTCCCTGGGAATCTCGCCCGTGAGACAGCACAGGTTTTGGTCTGCTAGTGACTGAATTCGGATCAGGAGGAGAGGTCAGCCATGCAAAGGCACAAGCCGCTTAACTTGCCCACAGCCCTCCAGCACAGGGCCAGCGAGCTGCTTAGCCCCTGGTCTTTAACCGCTTGCCTTCCTGCTAATTACAGAGTCGCAGCAACATCTGCTGCCTTTTGTGATTGCTTTCATGGGAAAAGGTGACCCGGGCTGCTGGTTGTACCCCTCTCTCCAGCACCCTCCGCCAGGATGCTGCCCCTCGCCCGCAGCGCAGCGTTATCCGTGACTGGTGGCTCCTGCCTGGCCGGGGGTTCTAGCCCCACAGCATCGCAATGGCGTTGGTTGTTCCCCGCTGCAGCAGGTACTCCTGTGTCCGGCTGCTGAGTATTTGAGGAGAAAAGCCACAAAAGCAAGCCTGCAGCTGGCTGTGTGTTTCTGAGACACCGTTTCCCAGGCCCCTGTGGTGCCCAGCACTGCTGGCCAGGGGCTCCCGGCCGTGGGGTGCGGTGCCAGCCCCTCCTCGCGGCTTTGTCCCTGCCCGAGCCCCAGCGCGGAGCCAGGACGGGACAAACGGACCCTCCCTGGGCTCCCCTGTGCCCGGAGCAGCGTGGGGCTGCCAGCCCCCTTCACAGGTTCCCCCCGTGCTCCTGCCCCGCTGCACTGAGGTCTCCAGCAGCACTGGGACACTGGGACACAACCCTGCTCCTGGGGTTCAGATGTACCAGGATGGGGGTGTTGCATGTCCGTGGGGACCTCCACAGCCCCTCATGCCTTCAAAAAATTCCAAAACCTCTATTGCTTCAGCTTTATTAATTAGTATTTCTACTGACAGATGCTAGGGGAACCTAAACTGAAGAAATCTGAAAGAAAATAATGTCAGATAAAATTCAGCCCCAAAGGTAGAGCTGTTTGATGGCAGTTGGTGAAGGAATGGCTTTCATCCCCAAACCAGCCCAGGGACAGGAGGAGGGGGTCCCTGCCCTGGCACGTGGCAGTCGGAGCGTGGGGGAAACGGCTCTTCGGCTGCTGGGTGCGGGGATAAACCACCTCCACGTCTTGCTCAGCAAGAAAATGGTCTAGAAAGTTAATAAAGAGCCTGAAGGCAGCTAAAGCTTTGGAAATTTAGTCAGAAAGCTGGGCTCCTGATGGCAGGTTTGTGTGTCAATTAAACTTAACCATGTCTTTTTTTTCAGATGCGTATAAAATGCAGCCGATAGCAGAGGCTGTGAAGGAGGAAGGTCTCCCGAAGCTCCTTTCCCTTTCTGAGTAGTGACTGCTATCTCTCAAGTCGCCATTTAACTCTTGTAAGTTGATTTTTTTTTTTCAATTCCCAAAAAAACAATTACTGGAATAGCAAAAGCATTTGCTAAGCAGAGCACAAAAATCTTTTTTTTTTTTAACAAAAACTCAACAGCAAAATTGGTGAACAAATTGTTTGTGTAATTTCCCTGAGGATCAGTCATCCTTCCTTTTTACCCAAGTCCCAGTTTTCCCAAGCCACGTCTTTGGTGGGGCACAGCTCACTCCGCGTTCCCGTCGGATTTCAGCCGTTGGGTCCACGACAGCTCCGACCCGGGCTCCTCCAGGGTCACCCCTCAGCCAGCGCCTGTCCCCGGCTATGAAGCGCACGCTGTGAGTGCATCTTCTTATTAATTTTCTCCATTTATGTAGTTAGCTGTCAAATAAGAGCAGTTACTCTTTCCAAAAGGCGTACGGCATGCATGCAAAATGATTTCAAGAATGTGTACCCTTAGGACATATTATTCTCTTAACTAAAATTCAAGTGCATAGTTATTACCCAAATCTTTGTCTCAGAAATAGCGTCATGTTCACACAAAGGAGTTACAAACCACTAGACAATTTTTTAGGACTTGTATGCAAAACTGCTCTTTAACATGGCTTTTATAATTGTCTTATTTATCTAATCTCCATGAGTCAGAATTCCTTTAGGATCACTTTTTCTTTCCGCATTGCATCTCACCAAAACAAATTTTTTAAAAAGCAATGGAAAAACAAAAGGGGTGTCCTTCCCTAGCCTGGGGATTTTGATGAACTGCCGCATGCAATTTCCCTTTGTTGCACCATTTCTAACAGGAGCAGACACCCTCAGCGCCCGTGAAGAGAGTCCCCAGGCAAGGGACTTGGCATAGCGTCTCCCTTGCAAATGAGCAAACTGGATAGATTGAAAAAATACACAAACTTTAAAAAATCACAGTTGTTTCTCTTGCAATTTCCAGAAAGCATTGACCAAAACTTGGGGAAATCTCTTCCTTGGCTGTAACAAAACAGCAGGAAAGGTGAGGTGGTATCTGATGCAGCTTTCTGAACACAGCTGTCAGGGTGCTTTAACGAACGCGGGCTGGAGCTACCCCCGACTTCGGGCCCTGAGCTGGAGACAGAGTGCAGGTGGATGTCTGCTCTAGCGGCTTTTGGACCACGTCCGTCACTTCTTGCTCGGAGCCTGCAGACACGCTGGCGGTACGCTGTGGCCCGTGGCGCGCGGCTGGGTGGCAGCGCCAGTGCCGCGTTGGGCTGTCCCCTGCTCCGCTGCCCAGGCGCAGGGCAGCCTCCCCACGCCCGGGGCGCCGCTCCAGGGTGGTTTTATTCCTCACTTTAACGTTAAACAAAAAGGGAAGTTCTGTGGTAATGCCATACCACTCTGATGGCCGCACGTAGGGGTGGCAGAGCTGTTTCTGCCACCTCATGGCTCTCCCCCTGCCAGTACTGACGGAGGAACAGGATGGCAGAGCGCAGGGCGGGAGCCTGTTTCCCTCACGCAGCTCCGTGTAACAGCCGTAAGTGCTGCCTTTCACAGCAGCCTTGCTTCTCTTCTCACGCGACAGTCGTAGGGGTTGTCTGCGAAGGGTGCCATTTCTGTCAGCATAGCAAGAGAGAAGAAATTTCTCGTTCTTCACTAGGGACAGAGAACTGGATCTGCCCAGGTGTCTCGGGAGCTTCGGCTCTCCAGGCTTATCTGGCGTGTGCCACGAGGAACCCACTGAGGCTCACGCCCAGCTCCCCCAGTGAGTTGCTCCACGAGCCAACACTTCCCAGCAAAGCCAAGGCTGCAGGTCGGCCGGCAGACGGCGAGCCCCAGGGCCAAGCGGGGCAGAGGGGCAGGGACAGGCAACGCCTCTCCTGCCTGAGCCAGGCAGCTGGAATCTCTTTCCTTCTTTCTTAACTCGATTTTATTTGCATTTCGTCTGGACTGCACCGCAAACGCAGTTCTGTTTGCATTACCCAGCGATGCTCTGGGATGCCGAGGCCATCCTAGCTGTGGATCAAGCAGGAGGCCGGGTCAGGTCCCTCGGGACGGTGGAATGAACATCCCCAGCACCCAGCACGGGCGTTTCACACAGCAGCGTGCCCCATCTGCCAGTGCTGGGCCGTTTGCACCAACTTTACCCACTCACACACGCCAGCAGCTGTGCAATGAACCACCGACGTTAACGGCAGAACACGGGGGAGGAGGGGGCTGCTTTTGCTGACCTTAGGACACATAAAAATATCACACCCCTCTTTCTTTTTCACCTGCATGTTCTGAAGACCACGTAACGTCTTCCAATCCGAGCAGCGTGACGTAACCTGAGGTAAAACAACAGGTTTGTTATTGACGCAGACCCAAAACTCAGCCCGTGCACGGGCACCAGAAACAGCGCCCAGCAGCGCTGGCAAGTGGGGAGCGGAGAGGCACGCACCAAGAATGAACGTGTGCCAGGGCAGCCTCAGCCGCAGGAGACCGCAGGCAAAAATCACTTTCGGCAGATCCCCACAGATCGGGGCCACCTTGCTGCCGCCTGAGCACGGGGCACCCAGCTGCCCCTGCCCCAGCGACGGGACAAGAGCCGCTCCTGCCGCAGGCAGCTCGGCCGGCAGCGCAGGTAAGTCGCAGCCTGATTTGGCGATGAAGATGGCACTGAATATGACTGCAGACCGGTGAAAATCAGGAGCTAGCCTGGGTAGGAGTGGGGATTTTTAATCTGTGAGAAAGTGTTATCACAAAAGAATAGAAATCTGAGATTTAAACAGTTTTCACGTCTGGAAAAATATTTTTTTTTCTTTGCTGTCACTTGAGTACAAAACTGTTGAGCATCCTACAACTCTGTTTGGCCAGAGCCGCTACAAAGCGTTACTGACAATGATCTTGCAAGCTGTTCCAGTCGAGATGGGAAACGGATAACTGAGTTATAAATCTCTGCGAGGAAAGGTTGCTGGAACTTGACATCTTTTACACCTGCCCATCATGTTGCTCTTGCAGAATAAGCTAGAGCAGGGATAATAAACTGCTGCTGAGATTTTGCTCTGTAAAAGCCTATCTTTTTTATTTTGGTCACACAAAAACTGTTTCTTCAGCTGGGCTCAGGCTGGCCTGTGACTCCCTGCACTGCGGCTGAATGGACCACGTTAATGAGTGCTAATTAACCTGGACGCAGTTTCATTCTGTGTGGGCAAGAACAGCAATAAAGGACATTAGCCCTAGCCCAGAGGCTCAGCATTTAAATGTCCAGCGGGCTGAAAGGTGGCCAGAAAGGAAAGTGTAACTGTGCCTGAGGGGTGCAAGTGCCCCAAGCGCGGCAGGAACGGGACGTTTCCGTGGGCTGCGCGGCAGAGGGGTACCAGGGAGCTGCTCTGTAGCTCTCGCCTCGCTTCTTCCTTATATTGTTTGCCCTTTTCTTTTTTATTTGTTGCGCTCTCTGTCTGAAGAGGGATCAATATTAGGGAATTTGGGTGAAAAAGCCAAACAAGTACATTTTCAGTACACGGATATGCAGGGGTGACTGTGCCTGAGAAAAGAGCAGGGCAGAAAACGAGACCCACTTCTTCTCCTGCATCACACAGCAAGGATTATGACTCTTATCAGATTAATCCATTCATTTTTAATAAGCAGCCTTACGTAGCCTCAGGTTAAATATCTTCTCAGTCTCTCAATACCAGCAGGCTCCCAAAGCCGGTTATCAAGCGCCAAGCGAGGCCGCGGCGCTGCAGGTTGGCGTGAGCAGGGGCAGCTGCTCCAGGAGCAGGGCTGGAGCCCCCTGCGGGAACCTGAGACCCCCAGACAGCCCCATGCTCCCCACTGCTGAGAGCGTCCCCCTCCTCCTGCCCATCCTCCCCCCACACTCTGCCCTGACCTGGGATTTGGGAGAGGCTGAGCCGGCTCAGCCCTGTCCCCCAGCAGTGAACCGGGGACGAGGGAGGAGGGCAACACCCGGAGCATCTACCCCGCGGCGGCACTGACGGCTGCAGCCGTGGGTCTGATGGCACCCACAGACATGCGCCTTCAGCAGCCTGCGGACACGGGTCTGGCCCTCGGAAAGGAGAGCATCATGCGGAGCAAACCCAAGATTGCCGCGTGGGGAGAGGATTGCTTCTGCATTACAGGTGACCATCAGTTCAAAACATAAGGAATCCCACACCTGCCTTGAAGATCTCTTTGTAATAAACACATTTTGCCAACCGTGCCATCATTTGCTCACCCTCCGAAGCAGCCAGCAGATTAGTTACTGCAGAATAACGTATCACTGTGGCATCGAAGGATTAAAAAAAAACCACTGACCCAGCACGCAAGGACAATACGAGGATTAGCACAGCTCCACACCACAATGCCATTCATCAGCCCCTGACAAATGACTGATAATTCCTATTGATCCTCTGGACTGGGCGCAGTGAGTCGAAAAGCAAAATCCAGAGATCCAGCGAAGGGAAATTACGGACACAGCTGAACGGTGAGCTCAGCCGACCAGCACATTTACCTTGGTGCACCCCCGTCCTGTGTCGCACGGCTCACAGTAGGTTTGCATTAGGCATTTTGTCTTTTGAATTCAACATTTCATCTACGTTCTCTCAAAATCATGAGAACTCGCTCCTGGAGTTACTTCAGTGAAACCTCCCTGCCCGTGGAGCGCGGAACGAGTCTCGCATCATTAGCGCCGGGTACATCAGCGTGCAGCAGGGCAATGCCTAACAACCCACGCCACAGTAGAACAGCCAGATAGTTGTGGGGCGTTGGAATTTTTCCTTAGAGTTTATGACAACGTTTTACAGGGAGCGGGTGCTGCAGTCTGCAGTGAGCTCCTCGCTGCAGGACGGCGAGGGACAGCGGTGATGCTCCTCTGTCCGCGTGTCCTGGCAGCACCTGGGGGTGAGGAGGCACAGGGGTGTTCTGCTTCACCGCAGCGTCCTTCTGCAGGGGAAGGGGGGAAATAGCGCAGTAAAAGTAGTGATGACATACCCTTACTGTAAGAGCTGACTAAAGTCTAAGCAGGAGTATGTCCTCAAGGTCCTGCTCTCTGGGAGCGTGAAAACCTGGCAGTTCTGCCTTGGGTAAAAGGGTCAGAGAAATGAACAGCAAACCAGGGGAACAGTGCTGGTGGCACTGAACATGGAATACTACCGCGAAAAATGACAGAGCCACAGAACGGTGTGTGGGAAGGGACCTCAGGGGTCTCCACCCAAACCCCTCGCAGTGCCACAGCTGGACGCAGCATTCCAGATGTGGTTAAACAGCACCAAGTAAACAGGGACCTCTCTCAATCAAAAGATATCTTGCAGTCTTGATCACAGTTCCTGGGCAACAATCATAGGATTTGAAAACCTCTGCTGAGGCCTGTGAGAAGCCTGTCAGACCACGGGGATCCAGGACTGAAGTTATTTCATAATAATCTCCTTCTGAGCCTGACATTTGAGCAGTTACCATTTTATTCTCTAACTCTTCGCCTATCTTCCTTATCCTACTCGCAGTTTTTTTCTCTGTTGACTTTTTCTGAATCGTTCTCCCAGGCTCCATTTCAATCTCGCTGGAGTCAGGACCTGGGGTCTGCCAAGCCCTGCCCCACCTTTTGAAGCCATCACGCTGTCAACAAACAGCACTAGTGACCAGCTGCCTGGCTGCCCTTCTCCGCAGCGCGGCACAAAACCTGCCACGAGCCTTTCTTAAACAAAGCACTCGAAGAACAGAGAGTGCAGAAGAGGACGGAACAGACCCCACCACCGCATCTTCATCTGTAGGCACCGCAGGTGGCTATCACTGCGTAGAGAAGGCTGCAGAGCCTCTTGCTGTGCCTGCCAGGTGGTTCCACCTGAGAAAGCTGAGAAAACAATTCTATTAACTAAAAGCTAAATGAAAGAGCAGCGTTTCAGCAGGAGGCTATTCCAGGGCTGAAGAAGACATCCCCAGGGATGCTCTCCCTCACAAGAGCATCCAGCTGCTGGTGAAGGAGCTCTGGAGATCACATGGGTGCGATTGGTACCTCCAATTCCCCAGATTCCCTTAGTTTACCATCTCCTGGAAAGTCCTTGCTTGTCAGAGGGTGAAAAATAAGCTCTCACGCAGGGTCCCAAGCAGTGGGGACCCGTCACCGCTGCGTCCTTCGTTGTCTCTGAGACTGTGGGGCTCCCCGCAGGACGCTGCACCGGGAGCACCACTAACTCTTACCATGTTCAGCGTGCTTTAACTCCAGCTGGAAAACCACGGGTGGGTGGAATGTCATGGTTTTGTTAGTGAGGGGGGGCCTAAGGTGGTACCTTAGGTGGTACCTACCACCTTAGGCCCCCCCTCACTAACAAAACCATGACATTGGGAACGTTCTGCATTTCCGATGGCAGCATGGACCTTAACACCCAAGTGGTCCTGGGCTCCTTCCAGGTCACTCAGGAGCAGCTGGTGCTGTGCAGATGCTGAACTCCCAAGGGTCCAGCCGGGCAGCTTGGACCATCCCACCGGAGTCTGCGTCAGGTGGCCGGAGAGGCTGGCACAGCATCGCTGCCGGGGACTCTGTGTGGCAGCGACCCAGAGACAGAGCAGGCAAAGGCGACACGGAGACGGCAGCTTTGGGGAGAGCAGCTTCTAGGGTGAGACCTGGCTCACTGCTGGGGTGAGATCCCTCGAGAGCTGGTCAGGGAGATGTCATCTGCCAAGGAGCTGAGCTAACGGGGACACTGCTGCGTGAGGCCACTCCAGCCACGGTATTTCAGACACCAGATTAAGGGTTTCCTCTTCTGTTTCCTTTTACAGAAAAAGAATAAATTGCTTAATTGAAAAGCTACTTTAAAAAAGATAATTAAGAGAGCGCAGCCGGCTCTTGTCCTGCGATCACCCTTTTCACATCCCAAGTCCGAGCCGGGCGTCGCGGCGGGTCAGCGAGGGCGGGTACACGGGGGCTGGTCACCAGGCACGCCTGTAAGAGAGCGCGGTTCCTGGGGCGGAGGAACACGGAGCATCTGCCTCACGCTGCCATCCCGCGTCTGTGTGTGTGCGCGAGCGTGTGTTGGGTTTGCACACAGGAAACCTCTTTGAAGTCTGTGTTATTAACATATGGGTGACAACCAAAGGCCTTCAAAAGGAAATTTTTCACAGAAAAATTTGGTCATGCCCAGGACTTGAGTTTTGTTAAAGACTGATCTCTGCAAAATGTACACGTGTCCATGATTTATCTACATGGGCTTTGATTCTTAAGGCTACGGTTTTCAATCAGTGCTATTTGCATTGCATAACAACTTTTATTTTCAGTCTCAATTTTGTTTTAATGAGTTTTTTGTTAAATACATCAATGGTGACTCTTCCCTGCCAACTAATTCCAGATTAATTGCATTTGTTAAATGTTCTTCTTTTTTTTATTTTTAATTTTCCTTGTGTTCCAAGAAGGCAGTGCGCTCTAAAATTAATGATATTTTCACATCATTACATTTTCTAAACTTGTGGGCATATTTCAAATAATAGACCTAAATATATCCAACTTTGGGTTTAACTGGGCTTGCGGCAGGAGCGACTGGGACAGACTTGCTGGAGCAGCCAGTGCCCCACACCGGAGCAGGTGCTGATAAGGACCGCTTTGGCTTTGATGAAATAGTTCCCGGCCAGTAACGCAGGGTACAGGTGGTCCAGACAGAATTCCTGGCTCCGGCTGGCCGTTAGCCTTGTTCCCTAAGGAACAGAGATCCATCTTCCTCTCCTGCTCCCCACGACCCCGCTCGCAGCCGTGCTCCTGCACCCCTGGGAAAAGCTGGCCGGAGAGGGGATCCGGAGAGCAGCCTGGGAGGGGGGCAGCCCTCCCGGCCAGGAAGCAGCGTGCCGGGAGCATCCAGGTCCTGCGGGCTGGGGGCAACGGGCGGCTGAAAAACCCACAGCCAAATAAACAGACTGAACTTCAAAAGGCAAGCGAACACCAGTGAGTTACCTAACAGCGTGGAAACGTGCGTCCGGGTGGTGAATTCCAGGGGAGGATTACCTTCCAGGGCACAGAGCAGGACAGCCCTGCTCCTCTGTGCGCAAGCTGCACACAAGCACGGGATTAATCCAAGAGTCCTGCCAGAAGATTTTTAATGAGATTTCATACAATGAGCCAGGCTTTCATTATTGAAACAAGCTTCCCACAGCGCCAGACAGCTGCAGTGCCTGGGAACCACAAACTGGATGGGCACTTTCCTGGCCAGGAGGATGAAGCCTTTGCTCATTTGGGAGCAGGGTTTTTCTGTTTCTTCCGAGGCTACACTGTAAATTTTAAGAATTCACGTGTGCAGGAGGGATGGCCATGCTGTGGGAGGGATGGCCATGCTGTGGGATGGTACTGCAGCCACCACCACACTGACCTGCCCCAGTGCCCTGCCTAGCCCTCCCCAGGCTGCAGGAAGCCTCTGGAAGCCGGAGAGTGGTGCATCGCCAGGTCAGGACAGCCTCTACGGCCTCCCCAAGAGCGTTTCCAATGGGACAACAACGTTCGCCATGAGCACTTGCCATGATCTTTCTGGTATGAGGGCCACACATGTGCCCTGGCTGACCTGGGCTGTCCCCCAGACCCAGCAAACAAGCTGGTACCTGGACTTGCTGGCAAAGGTCAGCGTGGACAGCTCGTAATCTGGGGAAAAGCCGTGCTCCTGCCTGTGCTCCAGCAGCACCCACTGCTGGGTGGTAAATTCTCCCCATTTACACCCAGCACCCTCACAGGTGACCAGTGAGCGCCCCTCTCCCACGACACCCACACAGACCTTCACTCAGGTGCTAGCCTGGAGAAAACTGGTGCTGCATCCCAGGAAACTACTTCAGAGAACTAATGTTACGACCTGTCTTTCTCCGACCCTGGCCACGTGCACGTGGCCAGGCTTACCTGATCAGTGACTATGGGTAATGCATTTTATACACGGAACTATCAAGGATCAGATAAATAGGAAGCCTTTCTTTTCTTTTTGGGATGTATTACTGTCGCAGCAGCTGTACTCCATTTTCAGGTCAGGAGCAGAAAATTCATTAATAATCTCGCTGCTGGAAAGATCCACATTTCTGTCCCTTCTTCCGTGTTACTTACCTCCTTTTTCTCAGTTTCTCCTTCTGTATTTTTTCTGTGCACCCCCAAATGGTATCCTGGTTGGTGGTGGCCAGGAGACCCCGGCGTGACCTGCTGCAGGTCACAGCCTCTGGCCGCGGCATCGAGGACTGAAGCACGGTATCGAGGTAACAGTACCTGCTGGGCCTCCAAAACTGGGGCTCCTGTTTTGTAACGGCCGATTCAGCCTGGTGAGTCAGGCGCTTTAGCAGACCTGCAAAAGGAAACCACCCAAACACTGCTCTGGAATTGGACTTCTCGTCAGACAGCTCGCAGAGGAAGGCAGCTCTTCGTGACTGATGGGTTGACTTGCGCTGAAGTACAGCAGGAACATTTCCCACAAACAGGAAAGCTTCACTCCAAGGCAGCTACGCCCTCGGCCAGCGAGCGCTTCCTTGAGGGGGGCTCTGCGAAAGCCCAGTGAGAAGGGAAGGGTTTTCCTCAACGTAACAAAAGGCTGTAACACTGAAAAAAAAAGGAAAAAAAAATGATGAAATGTAAAACTCTGCACACTATAATGTGCTGTCAGAGTGATGCCCACATTAGTACATTACTTCTTTAAAGAGGAGGACAGTGTGACAAACGCACCTGCGGGTCCTGGAGCCAGAAGGCAGGATTTGGCACCTCCATCACACACACATTGTGCAGATGTGCGAGGATAAAGGGCAGAGATCATTAAACCAGAGAGATATATGGGAAAGCTGGCTTTGCTGTGCTTCCCCTGCGTGCAGTAATGTTATACCGCCAGAGAAGAGAGCAGAACAGCGGCGGAATCAGAGATACAGAAATGAAACGCAAGCACTGGCAGGCTGCAGGATCTCCCCCATCCGTCTGGTGGGCTAATGACTCGTAGGAGACCCAGGAAGGTCAAGGATGCTCTTAAGGGTCTCCTCTCTGGTGGAATCCCAACGGAAGCAGAGGGAAACGTAATTCCAAAGATTGTGTTGTGGTAGGCTAATCTCATGTGGCACACAGGAAGGGATACGACCTGTCCAAGATGACCCTGGGCCCATTTGCCTGCAGGCCCAGACTGCCATCCTCACAACACGTTTGGAAAGCAATGCTGATCCTCACCGCGAAAGTGAAAAAGCACGTGCAATACCTTTCCTGTGACGACGACATGGGATCCAAGCAAAATGACTGCACTGAGTTAGAGATGCAGTTCTTATGGTTGCAGGCTCCAGAAACAGACAATGTTACATCAAGGTCAAACATTTCGGATTACCACTTCTGTGGTTTCCCAGCTCAAGCAGTGCCCATCTTACAACAAGGTGAAGCTTTGACTGACTCTGTTAAAGCCATTGCTCAAAAGTAAATCCTGTTTCCTGGCTCTCTAAGCAGGCAGAAATAGAAACAATCAGAAATAATTGCCCAGTAATCTTTTGCCTACATGGCTATTTTCTCATTCTCCAGGGTCTAAAATCGGCTGCGAAAGAGACTGGGAGGCTTTGAGGCTTCACTCTTGGGATGGACTGTGTTTACAAGGTACTGAAGAGGCTGATTCCTCAGTGTACTGACAAAACGAGTCGTGTCCTAGGAACAAAGAGTGGTTCTTCCTGTGCATCACACGAGAGGACAAAATGACCCAAGAATTTGTATTTAATAGCATCAAATGATCATGAACTTGCCAACTTGCAAATTGTTGCAGCAGGCGCTTCCAGAACACACTCCAGCATCTTTTTCCTACTTTCCTAAAAGACAGATCATAGTAAGTGTTCTAGTAGCCTGGGGAAAAAAAAAAAAAAGACAAATTAAGTGAAGGAGAAATAAGGAATTGCAGAAATAAGTAATTTAGGCCACAAACTAGTGATGATCACAATCAATGACCAAAGGGCTGGAGAACCTGCCCTGTGCAGAAAGTCTGCAGGGGTTAGGTCCTGTCTCCCTGGAGAGGAGAAGGCTCAGCGGGGGCCTTATCACAGCATTCCAGCACTTAAACGGTGGCTACAAAGGGGATGGAGGCTCTCTCTTCACAAGGAGCCACATGGAGAAGACAAGGGGTGATGGGTTCCTGTTGCACCAGGAGAGGTTTCGTCTTGATAGAAGAAATATTTTTTTTGCAGTGAGAGCAATCATTCACTGCAACAACCTCCCCTGGGACATGGTGGAGTCCCCATCACCGGAGGTTTTAACATGCGGCTGGACAGGGTGCCAGATTGTCTCATCCAGGCTCCCTTTCCCATGAGAGGCTGGAGCAGATGAGCTTTCCAGGTCCCTTCCAACCTGGGCTGCTCTGTGATTCTGCGATTCTATCATTCAACCACAAAGGTTAGTTTTTCTGCTGTCCTGTCTAAAGCAAGGAAATCAGCAGGGGAGAGAACAACACAATAAATGTCTGCCCAACGCGCGGTGCCTCAGATAGGGAAACATCTTGTTTGGAGGCAAGAAGATCTCCAGTGTTGGTGGTGCAGTGATACCTGAAGGGATGCTGTCCTGTTCTCTCACTCGTGCACCTGTAAAGGTCAGATCCTGTGCGATCAGTGAGGACGTTTCCATGTGAAGCACTGCTGCCAGCAGCAGCTCAAGCCTGATGGACACTGGCTCCCAACATCTCTCTCAGGCAGGCTACTGAGAATTAAGGAAAGGGACCTGATTCTGACCACACTAGAACCAAAATACAAACATCGGAGGGGGAACCAAACCAACCAAACAAACAAAAAAACCCCAAACACCAGAAGATGTTTTCTGCTATTTAGATAAAGTCAAACATGGTCACACAAGATCTGCTTTGCGTAATTTCTGCAGGTTGACCATAGTGCTCAGCTGGGGAGCTGAAGGCATTTCCGTTCATCTCGCTGCCCAGCTCAGCCTCCTCTGCCCACACTCACTCGCCTGCGGCAGCAGCGCGTGCTCCGGGGTACGAACACCATTGTGCTCGGCGCGTGTGCAACGCTCGGCACAGGCGGGGCCGGCTCGCTCCTGACCGCTTTCCCTGGCTCCTTCTGAGAGAAGACAGTGGACGGAGAGGAGACTGCACAAATGGGATATGGAGTTTTTTTAAATTAGTTAATTGGAAAACTTGAAGATTTTCTTTTAAACTTCTTTTTTTGGTCTAAATATTTAATAGACATCAAATTTTAGGGTTTTTAACAAAATTAACACGTTCTGAGGACGTGGGTTCTGTGCCAAATGTTTCTGCTCATATCACTGTTATCCTTTTGCTTTAAAAACCAGGGGAAGAAAAGCTAGCGCAGTACTAAACCAACACCTCAGCACTGTAAGAACGGGTGATGCCTCTGCCCTTCCCTGTGAGACATGGTGATGCTCAGCATCAAACTTTCACAAGGTCCAAACTCCACCAGCGGCTCACAGTTGGGGTGGGGGCCTTTGCAGTGGCTGTGTCAAGAATTATTCTAGACGTAGCATTTATAATTACCTGGGGTTAGCAGGGATGGCGACCTGGTATCCAAATGGTGCTTACGTGTTTGTTTTCCTGGCTAGGAAATACAACAGCGTTAAGAGAATTAAATTATTTGCTCTTGTGTAATCCTCAGAAGTAACTGTAATCTGGCTGGCTGTCACCAGCCGAGATATCTGTGAATACAGATCCGAATAGAGGCTTCTGTGCTGAAAAAAATCATTATAGTCAATCCCTGCACTTCCCTTGCACCGAGAGACAGCTACATGGGACGTACTTTCTCCTCCCCCAGCGATTCCTGCAGTACCTGCTCCACTGCGGGATTGTGCTGCGCAGGGAAAAAGCGCCCATGATACAAGACATCGTTAATTTATTTTAAGGTCTCTGGTCACTGTTTGTGACACTTAGACACAGGAGTCTATTAAACACACAGAACAATCTTAAATGGCATGTTTGCATAGGTAGACTATAAAAAAGAGGGGAAAAAAATTTTACAAGCATTTACTGAACGCTGACCTATACCGTTTATTTCACATCTGTTCAGCCAACCTCATCCTATTAAGAAAAACAATTAATGTTCAAGGGACATGAAAAGTAAAAGGGCTATAACAAATGGGCACTGCTAATAATTACCACTTAGTTCTGTGTTCTAGTAAATTAATGGCACGGCACAGCGCGGAGCATTAACGCGCAGCTCTGGCTTACGAACGCTGAGCGGCGGCGTTACGGCACCCGGCCCGCTGCCACTGCGCCCGAGGAAGCGGCCCGCTCGGTGTAACGGCTGAGTCAAGGGCAGGGCACGCTCTCCTAAGCGTCTCTCTAGGAAAGCAGCAGATTTAGTGCCTCATAGTGAAATATTTATGTTTTTCTAATCATTCCATCAGGTTTCTTTGGCAAGAGGGTTCACAGAAGAGCAGACTCTGTTCCTGCAACTCAAGGGAGAAGGCGTTCCTTCCCAGAGCAACAAAAAGGGGTTTCCAGTGGGGGCTGGGAGGAATAGAGAAGGGGATACGGGGCTGGTAGCAGGGCCGGTGTGTTTAACATCTTCATCGAGGCCCCGGCTGGCGGACAAGGTGCACAACCATGCACTGGCAGATGACAATGAGGCAATGCTAGGGAAAAAACAGACCAGATATTTTACTGTGTGTACAGACAGAAAAATACACACTTTGGCCCACAAATTGCTATTATGTGCCTGAAGCCAGGGAAAAGAGCATTCAGAAAAATGTAGTGCTGTGAAACATGTAATTTTTAGTTAGAGAAAGGATAAATAATGATCCGACTTTGCAACATTTTTCAGATGAACAAACATTTTCCATCTGCCTGACACCTGGCGCTAACCGGAGCACCCAGTGATAACGAACACCCGTTACTTCCCTCTGCCGTTGGTTTTCCCAAGTGTCCCTGTAGCTGGATATCGGCACCGTGCCGGAGCAGCATACCCCTGCTGCATCTCTCACCTGCCTCTTTCCTAAATCCACATGTACACCTTCCTGTCACTGGCCTGGAACGTCACCAGCAAAATTCTGTCAAGGACTGAAAGGCTAAGGGTGAAAACTTGCACGGGTCAGGCCGTGGCAGGCACGCAGAGGCTGAGCAGAGATGCACTAAATGCCAATGCCAATTCATTCATTCGAGAGAGCCTGGTGGGGCAGGACAGGAACAAACCAGTGCTAACAGCAGACATCCAGCAACATCTCACCTCTCCCTGTTCCTTCTCCCGGCTCACAGCCGGCTGCAAGGCTCGGGGACCCCGTCCCAGGAAGGACGGGGTCTGGGGAAAGGTGTCCGATGTCCCAGCGCCCCAGCCACGGGAGGGGACTGCCCTCCCTGCGAGCCTGGAAGCCTCCCTGCCGCTGTGTTTCACGGTCTCCAGAACCCGGGGTGCTCGAGGAATTGACTTCATACTTTTCCTCACTCCTAGACCCGTTACCTCACTGTAATACGACTGCAGTCCCCCCAGAGAAACCTCTCCAGGAGCCTGGCATCTCGCACTTTGCTCACAAACCTTCATTCTCCACCAGAAAATTTACTTACAATTGAAAATTGTCAAGTAAACAAACCTAAGATTGAAAAACAGAAGGAAAAGCTGAAAATAAAAGGAGCATATAACAAGATTTACTTCAGTCCTGTTTTTCTGTTTCATTTTTTGCATTGGAAAAATCTGAATGTGGCAGCGCAGCAGAGGAAGTTTTGTATATCAAATATAAAACAAATCATATAAAAGAAAGGTGATGGTGTCCACCCTCAAAAGGAGAACGAGCTTAAAACAGTTCAGTAACTGCTGCATACGTAGAACCCTTCAACAAGACTAAAAGAATAAAAGCAGAATTGTAATCCACATCCATTTACTAACGGCTCGTTTTATGGCAGTTCAACACCTCTCTCCCTCGGTTTTAGCAGAGCTGTACACAGCAATACGCACCTACTTACCCCTGTTTGTCTCTAGCCTTTAATCTGGAAAAAAAGTATCTGAAGAGTGCTAGACATGATAAAAATTAGAGGGAAACAGCTGAAAAAAAAACCAAGAAGAGAGCAGACACAAGAAGTGATGGAAATGTGCTGCTGTTCTGAACAATGTTGGTCTGACTGAGCAGAAATCCCAGTCCCTCCGACAAAACAGGGCATAAAAATGAAAGATAAAATTGAAATAACAGCCCACAGATTCTGAAATTGCTCTTAGCTCTGTAATGTTTGCTAATGTTACTCACAGGCAAAACAAAAGAGTAAAAACTAAAATGGCGTAATTTACTGAGCAGACTTTTTCTTGAAAACAGGAAGAAACATCACATCCAGCGTAATCAATGCAATTTGGGAAAGAGCAGGCAGGACAAAAACGTAAGGACAGGCAAACTCTGGTTGTGTTCAAAAGCCTGCAGAAAGGCAGCACCACCGAGGGCAAAAACTGAACTGCTGGCACTGGTCTCCCCCATATGTCAACCGCACCGAAACCCACTTAGAGACCCTTTCAGTCAGCGCCACCGTGCCCACACGTGTGTCTCACCAGTAATAAGTGCTGGCAATGGCTCTGCAGGGAATATTTGGGTGCAAAACACAGTAAGCGCGCTCCAGCAACGCGTCTGCTCTGCCCTGGTTCCGGTCTTTTGACCAGTGCCGTGCCTGCAGAGGATGGATGACAACTGGCCCTAAGCAGGAGAAAACAACAACTCATTTCCCTTCAGACTGTGAAAGCCAGTGAAACCGAGTACAGAGACACATCAGAAACATCTTTGCGTGGAAACGGCGTCGTTTTCCTTGGAACAGGCAGAGAACATAGCTTGAGCTTCATCCCAACTTGCTGGCGAGGGCTATATTTGCATTTTGGGCTGTAAAACATGGTCAGAAGCAAGAAGTAATACCAAATCAATGGATTTTAGGCAACTTTTGCCTGGATATGAAACAAAAATCCAAGACAGCTTGTATTTGAGTTTAATTGTTATGATTTGCTTTTTAGTTTCCACAGCAGGCTTTTTCCCTTTAAAGCAATAAAATGGAAAAAAAAAATAAAGCCATAGGAAATGGCCTCAAAGCAGTGTCTGGGCTCTGCTCATTTCCTGTGCAAGCCCACACCCCATGAAGGGCAGGGAGGGGCGGTCCAGCCCTGCCCTGCCCGGGGCGGCCACCACCGCCCGGGCTGTGCGGCAGGAGGACGGCCGGCGCAGGGTGGTCCCCGGGCACCGAGGGGCATGGTGGCTGGCGGCACGGGGGCTCCTGCCCGATCACCCAACACGCTGGGGGCTGCCTCGCGAGGTCTGGTGAGTGAAGCAGGGAATCACCGTTTCCAGAGCAGCTGAGACAGCCAAAACCAGCAGTGGTGGAGCGTGAGGAGCCAGGAGGGCCCTGCCATGGTGTCCAAATGTGAGAGACCTGGCCTTGCTCCCTCCTGGGTGCTCCAGTGCTGGCTGCCAGGGCCAGGAGCCCCCTCTCAGCACTGCTTTCCATTTCCCCCTTTTCCCTCCATCCTCCTTCCTTTTCAAAGGGCAGGAAGAAATCAAAGTGTCCCTTCAAACCTTCCCAGTACCTCCAGCCCTGTTTCTTCCTCAACAGCTTGGCTTTCCACTCTTAACAGCACTTTTTGGAAATCCCAGACCAGCTGTAACTCTGATACGGGAATGACGGCGGCTGTACTAAAGCACTGATAAAAACAGCCAAAGACGAGCCGAACAGGATCTTGAGCAAGATGGACACGGCTCCGGTGAGACAAAATTCGCATACAATCTGCAAGTGTTTCTCTAAAATTTTCTTTAAAACGGGTCCAGGGGAGATGCGATAAACTGTCACCACACAATAAACCAAAGCAGGGAAACTCCATTGCTAAGAATTAAAGAACCAAAGCAGTTAAATGTGGCTCCTGTTCAGCAGAGAAAACATCCACCCTGCCACTTAAAGGCAAAAGATGGAAGCCTTCCTGCATGAGGAAATCCTGCTCATTAAATGATCTGCGGAGAGCAGCTTCTTAAATGGAGCTGGCAATAATCAAAGGAGGATGAGACACGGCAGTCACCCAACACGGGCTCGCAGAGTGGAACAAAGGACCGGTGACCTGGAACACCGCACAAAAGGAATGAAACTCGTGTTTCAAATGCAGCGTCCCCAGAAGCCGCGGAAGAGCGGTTGTTTCGCGGTGTTGCGCTGTACTTCACTGGGCGCTGTAAAGATCACCACTCGAACTGTGCGCTTCAGCTGCATTATCGGACAAAGGCAGCCTCCTGCCCGTGCCCGCCAACCTCTCTGAGGACAGCGTGCCTTGTGACGCTGCTGGGTACTCCTGGTGTTCGCAAGTGGCCGGGCTGGTGGGCGTGGGTGCTGTTTCGTTCCGCTCCTCGTTGCTGGCGGGATGTGGAGACCAGCCGTGGCCACACGCACCGTGCTTGCCGAGAACAAGGACACCGTGACGCACAGGTACAAGGTGATGAGAGAACTGCTGGTTGCCCTCTCCCCTCCCCAAGGCAGCCCCGCAGATGTCCAATACCACGCTACAACTTCCCAGGCCGCTTTGCCGCCCTCCCAGGGAGCTCTGTGCCCCTGCTCCACCTCCCCACCCCTCTCCGAGCCCAGCACCGCGGGCCGCTCTGCCCACTCCCATCGGAGCCGCGCCGGCAGGGCCGCGCAGAGGGGTCTGCTCCCCTGGTGCCCCCGCCCCCAGCTCTGTCGAACGCGCTGCTGTCTCGCCACGGCAAACCCCCCTCCTCCGAATTAAAAATGAGTGTTCCTCTCTGCTCATAAGGGGTTTCAAAGACGAGTTAGTCTGTGCAATATCTGAAAAGTAGTGGCCAGCTGGAATATCTTCCTACACCTGAGAAGGACACACGATGAAGTTATAGACGCTATGAGTACAGGCAGGATGACTCTTAGGGGATCGATCGGTTATTCCGTCTACAACAAACTCTACACTATACTCTAGGTTGTTCAACATTTCAGCAATGATTTTTCCTCTAAAAGAGAAAAAACAGGAAAAGAACAAACCCTGCTTTTCCTACTGCCGTCACACCTTTACAACTGTTTAAATCCTGAGGACAATGCAATGTTATTTCAGGTGTGGCCCAAATAATCTCATCATTCATAGCAAATAGTCCTTGCCTAAAACGGAAGGACATTATCCTTGGTATTGTATTTAAATCGCAGGCATCGGCTCAGGAGATGGTCGCTTGTGCTGGCAAGTAAAATAATATATCTTACCTTCTGAATACGCTTCTCCTTGGGTGCTGGACTTTCACCTCTGCGCTCCTCAGATCGCTCAAGCGAATGTGATGGCCTCAGCACTTTTAACACCGCGCCGGGTTTCTCAGTCCCAAACTATCCACCAGCTCAGCAAAATTTTAACTATTGTCATTCTCCATCTCATATAGGTTCAAGACAAAATGAGACTGAGTCTGAATTATTGTCTCAAGAGTCTGCTCAGGACACGCTAAAAGTGAGCAGCAGGACATTCGCAGCCCGCTGCTGTTCCTGCCTATGTTTTATCATGTTCATAAACTACAGCCTTCACTTTCCGGCCCTATCAATCTTTCATCTCTCAAGTGTTAAATTAATCCTATTTAAAAATGTCAATTAAACTGGTCAACTCTTTTGATGGTATTAGAAAGTGCTTGGTATCTTTCCTGCTCTTTAATTTTATGAAATAGCCCCTCCAGCCATATCTCTAAAATATTCTTTTTTAATGACATTATGTTAAAACAAAATCTTTTTTCTCTTTCTGTAAACAGAAGGATTATATTTGCACTACTTATGAAAAGAGGTATTAATGCAAAAATGGACCTACAAAGACAAAGATAGTAGGGAATGTACTAATTAGAAGTCTTTATGGAGTCTACATTGGCCAAAATTTAAAAAGTCACCTTAGCAGAAACATATTTTCTTAATTAGACACCAGGATTTTGTGCTAGTTTTCCTCTTTGGGTATTTTTAAGGAAGAAAGTTAACAAATACAGTGTGTATCTTCTACTGATACAGACTGGAACAGTCCCAATTAAGTCAATGAGCCGTTTCCCAGCTGACGTAAGCAGCGTGCTCGACATGGCTCTGCTGAAGTCAGCGTAGGGCCTCCATTGCCCTCAGGCAGGAGATACGCCGTCTGTCCCTACCCGCCTCCAGAAGCCTCTCCAGCAGCCGTGGACAGCCCTGGGGTTTGGCCAAGGCTCACCCTTGGGATGCTTTCAGGAGCGCCCAAGGCACCTGAGGGACACAGTCCCAGCTGGACAGCCCTCGTGCTCCTCGGCTGGTCTGTCACCCAGCCGGCTGTGGTACAACATTGGCAGCCGTACACAGCTGAACCCTAACAGCAGGGTATCTTCTAAACACTGCCAGATAAAATGTCACCACGTCTGCTCACGACTGAAGCCATCCACCCGCTTTTCCTTTTAGACCCTTCCCCACCTCCTGGAGCTGGCAGAGATGCTACAGCCCCATAGGGATGTAGGACACAACGATGCAGGCTCCACAAACGGAAGGGGAGAAATGGGGAGCAGTACATGTCATGTCTTCTCATGCCCAGCCCGGTGCAACCCCCATCAAGCTTTGTCCACAGGACACTTACCAAACTGCGGGATGTCCTTCCCATACCAGGCTGGTGCTGGAGGGTGCTCCGTGATGGCCCAGCCAGGCACCCTGGGAGCCCAGGAAGGCTCCGTCCAGGACAATGCAGGTCCCGGGCAGCAAAAGGCAGCGCAAACACTGCGCTAGTTAGGGCTGAGCAGAGGCTGCAAGAAAGCGATTTTAACAGCCAGCAATTAAGTGACAAAGAGAGGATTAGGACATCAGCTGCAGGTCGAACAGCAGGAGCAGCGGGACAAGACATAAAAACAGATCTTAATTTTACATCAACGTGTTCTAAAGGGAGGTGTTGGTGCCCGCATTGATGTGGCTGTGACCCAGTCCCAGGGGAGGCAGCCTTCCCATTGACTTATCTCCACAATTCCTCTTTAAACACGTACTTCACAAAGCCTCGTTAAAAAGGAGATGCACAGTTTCCACTGGCCTTACAGTCCCCTACTCTCCAGACAATTTTTCCAGCGAGTGAATTTTTGTGCTATGTAAGCCTGTGGGCACCTCCATCCCTTTGCTGTAGCTATATATCAACCGATAAAATCATACAAGCCATTTCGGGCGCATTTAATGTGAAACTGGGCCAGCCCAGCAAGCAAGGGCTGCTGTGCACCAAGGCCTCGGAGCACTGCTGGTCGCAGCGGCTTCCTGAGCGCAAGGCAGCGCTGAAGGGAACCCTCTCCTCATGCCAGCTGCTTCTGCTCGGGGAATAAACCTTGCTGTGGCTTTAATTCTTTTTCTTTTTTCACCTGAAATGCCCCCATACCGCATGTCTTTAACAGAGAGGGACATGTCCTCCGTGATCTCTGTGGGTAAGGGTTTTTAAAAATACATCAGGCTTAACATCAATAGCAGAGAGGCAGTCACACTAATAAATCCATGGGCACTAAACCAAGGATTATTTTTATCTGGCTGAGATCCTGATTTTTATTTTAAAATGTTCTTCAACAGCAAAACCAAAGAACGATGTCATCACCAGACAGGAGTCCTACAACTACAGAAAGCAGAGACGTCAGAGAAGGTAATGTACGGGAAAAAACACAGGGGAACAACAAACGCTGAACAACTCATTCTGAGGAGCAGCTACTGGAACCTGTTTTCGTGGAACTGCCCCAGTTCCTGTAAATCCCCATGCTCTGCAGAGCACCAGGTCAGGAGTCCGTCTCTTCACCGCCCAGTTTGTCCGAGCAGCCTGGTCTCACTCCAAAGGCAGCCCGGACCCTGCGGGACCTCTGCGGGGCTCTCCTGGCCTTAACTACACCTTCTTATTTTTTTTTTAATGAGCAAAAGACACTCAGGGAACAAAAAGTATCCTGGAGAATGAAAGCAACAACTTAGTACATTATTATGGAATGGAATGGAATGGAACGGAATGGAATGGAATGGAACGTTTCCATTGGAAGGGACCTAAACTGATCATCTAGTCCAACTGCCTGACCGATTCAGGGCTGACCAAAAATTGAAGTACATCATTCAGGGCACTGTGCAATACTACAGCTATTTCCTTCTCACATGGTCTCTGTGCCAGCTCGGTTTGCCAGCACGACGCAGCCTCACCGCAACGCAGAGCTGGGCACCGGCAGAGCACTGCCTGAACCCAGCGTGATGAACGCTGCTGGCTGGTCCTGAAAACGTGAGCATCGTACCATTGTGCACCCAGAAATGTGTTGGGTTTGTACAGAGACTGGACAGGAGCACAGCGAGCATTCAACTCTGAAGTTTCTCAAAGTGGTTTGCTTTTGTTTCATTTTCAGTTATTGGAGTTCATTTTTCACAGAACCGTAGAATCATAGAATATAATCGTAGAACAGATTGAGTTGGAAGGGACTGTTAAAGGCCATCCAGTCCAACCCCCCGGGGACATCTCCAACCAGCTCAGTTTCTCAGAGCCCCGTCCAACCATTCAGTTGTCCCTGAACTCACGTTTATTTTTGTGTGGTCAGACCATACTTCAGCTGAATGCCCAATCCTTCCTTAAAGACATGTACTTCAGCGGAACTCTCCTCTGCTAAAAGTTAAGCATCCATTATGAGTCAGCACCCGAGCGCTTCAAAGTGATCAAAATAAGGTGAGGGAAGTAGGAGCTGGATCTTCTCAGTTGAGAAGTCCTCAAACTACCTAGCAGCTAAGAGATGAGAGACTTTGAATACAGAAAAGAGCAAGCCAGACCTCAAATAAGAAATCTACACCGCACCGCCAAGTGAGTTGGCCATTTGCCACCAGCATGGCACTTGCAACGGCAGAACGTGACAGCCAGGAGATCCGATGAGCATCACACATCCGTTAGACACCTCTCCCAGCCTGTCCCTGTACACCCGCTACGCATACCTTCCCAGGGCGACGGGGCTAACCGCGCAGTCGAGGGCTGGGTTTTCTTTTTTCACTTTTTAAAAACATTGCTGGACTTTGCAGCGGGGTGAGTCACACAGGACCGCTTCAGGCAGGGCCAGCTGACCCCGCACGATGCCCGCCGTAGTGGTGGCCTGCGGCTGTGCCAAGAGCTGGGCTTGCCCAAGATTCTCAGAAGAATTAAACTTTGCAGGCAGCAGCTTTGCCAAGCGGGAAGAAAAAGTGAAAATAGCTTATGAATTGAGAACACACCTGCATTCAACACCGTGCCTCTTCTCAACAGAAAATACCCTCCTGCACCCGAGATGCCTTTTCTGATTAAAGTTTTTGAAGCTGGCACACTCCTGTAATACATTTTGATGAAATTCCATTCTCCAGTGAAATCGTTGTACTGGATAACTTCCAGGCAAGAGCAGCACAAAGACTGTTAATCAGGTTCAGGAGAATATAGAGTGACGACAAAACCAGCATTAACTCACCATGGCAGGCAGTCCAAAATTCATGGTTCACAGAGAACAAACTTGTTCTTGAGAGCAGAATTACAAAGATACAAAAACAGAAAAAAAAAAATATCCTGAAAGCCAGAACTTAAGTGATTCCTTTCATATCGCTCTACTCTCAACTGACACCAGGTAACTGGGGCTTTTATTCATAGGAGTAGAGATCGAAATCCATCTTGTCTTGTGTTGACAGCAAAAATGACTTAAAATCTGCACCCCGGCGCTGGAGCCTGGCTGACTCCTCCACACTCCTCCCGCGCTGTGCGGAAGTGGAGGAAGATGCCCCATCTCCTGCTAAAATCCCTGCTTTTCCCAGAGCCTGGAGCCAGCAGGCTGGAGGGGTGGTAGAAGGAGGAGCCGCGGAGGAGAGGGACAGCTGGGGACACTTCCGAATGCCCGATCTCAACCGCATTTCCACCCGCCAATGGGGACAGCTCCCAGACTCGTCAGCAGCCGCTGTCAGGCTTGAGGCGCGTGCCCTGCTCCGCTGCCACGGCCGGGCGGCAATGGCACGCGGTAACTTCGGAATGACGCCAGCCGGCCTGCGTAAAATCAGAGTTACTGCGGGCGAGACTGATCTCATTCAGTGGCGTGTCACTGGGCTGTGTCTCAGCTAGGCGCCCGTCCCTTCTCCTGTTAGGGCATTGGTACCTACATCTCTCCTACATTTAGATGAAGGTTTAAACTGGGGGTGGAGAACTTGGAATTGGCCAGTAGAAGACAGGTTTTAAGGCAGAGAAGCACCAGATCATGAGCTGTAAGGGTCTGCAGGGAGTTATGTACTTTGTCAGGGTCCCAGAGAAAATATATCTTGGGTTGAACTACACCACTTCCTTCTGTGTTTTGAACTTCTATTTTTGTGCTATTTTGAATCTTTTCAAGGGCAAGAACATGCACTGATGAGGCTTTTGAGGTGCTACAAAAATGTGAATTCAGAAAATCAGAGAATAGATGCGAAAAACCCAGCTTTAGGAAGAGACAGATGAATTTTCCAATTATCTTCTCTATAAATGATCAGTAACTTGCTGATAAATGGCTCTGCTTGACGTTGGCAGCATTGATGAATGGCTTATGCCAGAAAATATGAAGATTGATGTATTGTTCAACCCTAAACTAAACATATAATGCTGACGTTAATTCACGGGTAGGCCCTCCAACCTGGATCTCATCAGCATATATAATTCAACATGTTGCTTCATGAATTTTACAAACACCGCACAAAGTTGCTAATAGGGTGGCTTAAATTCTGTTAACATTAATTTAATCTCTTTGGTTTCTCTTTAAACATGCATTTAAAATTTTAATCACTGCAAAAAAGATTTTAATAAAACACTATGTTAATGAAATATGTGAAAGAGCTATTGAAAGAAATAATTCTTAAAAAAACTGCAGGAAAGAAAAAAGAAAGATGCTAAGTTGAACCGGCATAGAAACATAGCCAGTGTGCTATTTAAAGACTAAGGCAAAGCACGTGTGTGTTCTAGGGTGGCATGATTTTAAAAGGCTCTTTTTGTACTAAACATTTGTTAGTGGGATTAATTAGGGCAGTAAGCTTAGAATTGTTTCCAGCTCTATCATTTGTATTTTCACCTTTACCTGCTCTGCAACAGTTCTCCCTCTCTTAAGCACGGCCACATCGCTCTGGTCTGGTCACCGCAATGCCCATGCTTTGCTGGCTGATCCCAGGGCAGCCCCATCACTACACCCTGCTGCGCTGTCCTGTAAGCTGGCTGCTTTCACTGACTTACCTGTGGAGAGCAAACTTCCTTTCCTTTTTCTTTATTACCCGTCAAATGGTGAGGGAAACCATGTCCTGGGAGAGCAAATGCCATTCAACTCAGTTTGGCTTTAAGGAACAAGTTTTCATGGTTTAACACCAGTCAGCAATTCAGTACCACGCTGCTGCTCTCTCACCCTCCATCTACCCAGCAGGACATGGGAGAGGATTGGGCAGAAAGGTTTTCCTTTTCATGGGTTGAGATGAAGACTGTTTACTAGGATAGTAAAGATTATTATAATAACAAAATATAAGGATACTAATACAAAACGTACACTTTCTCACTACCTGATGACCTGATGACAGATACAGCCCATCCTGAGCAGCGATCACGGAAATGAAAGTCAAAAACAATCATGGAATGATCCCAAGCAGCAAGAGAAAGAGCAAGACAGAGAGCTGCCCGTCGGCCAACCCCCACTGATACACTGAGCATGCCATCTATGGTACGGAATACTTCCTTTGGCCAGTTTGGGTCAACTGTAGTGGCTGTACCCCTCCCAGCTTCCTGCACCTGCACATCAGTGAAACCTGGGAAGCTGAAAAAAAGTCTTTGGTCTCTCTAGCAACAACTCACAACATCAATGTACTGTTAACTTTCTTCACATACCAGATCCCGTACTAAATCCAAAACAAGCAGCTACTGGGAAGAAAGTTAGCTCCATCCCAGGGGAAACCAGAACGCAAGTAGAAGAAAGATCTTCTGCAAAGTCCTTCACAAAAGCACAACCAACAGAAGTTGCCAGGACTCAAAGAATGAACTTTTTAGAGAGCACACCTCCAAAGAATGGGGTCTGCCCATGCAGCAGAGCTTGCTTGGTCTTCTCCGTCAACAGGAGCAGCGGCAAAGAGGCTCGTCCCTGCCATATAGAGCTGTAGACACATTTATGTCTATCATCTCCTGTGACCTCCAAATCTGTGTAGCAGTCAGAAATAGCATTTGCTTTTCATTTTCCCTCACTCCTGGAGGTGTCCCTAGGGGCTCAGGTGCTCCCTGCTGCATTAGCCTGGGGACAGGAGCCAGTACGTACAGCGAGTGACTGCAAAGATGCGCACACCTCGTAACGTCAGAACAGAACCCCTCTCCAAGTCAGCCCACGAGAGCAACCGCAGAAAAGTGACACCGGATCCCAGCCTTCACGCAACTCCCTCCCCCGTGCCGCTGACCTAAGGTTCAGCCCAAAGCTTCCCACACAACCAAGCTCGCCGTCATACAAGCACATCACGCAATGCTCTGCTTGTGCTAGCAGCGCACGCCAGGTCTGAAGGCAAAGCCCTGACCAAGCACTTGTACCGGGACCCGGCACCTTAGGGCAGAGCCCACCTTCCTCTCGGCTTGGACAGCTGGGGGAGAAAGACCTGCTTCTGCAAGTACAGCGACCAACGCAGAGTACTCCACCCTCCAGTATCTGCCTGTCTTTTCAAACAGCCTGCAAGTCCTGCCAGGCCGTAAAAGACTTGGGAAACCACGGCTTGCTCAAGGCAGAAGTGATATCGCCCGCAGTCCATGGAGCCCAGCTGAAGCCCAGCTGAAGCCCAACTGTACTCCTGCCACAAAATAATCCGGGGACCAGGCCCCTCTGCAGGGGCGAGCCAGCCCCCCTGCCTCGCCGTCGTGTCCTCCCTCATGACCGTTGCGCAGTTCGCACAGGGCTCAGCAGCCAGGACAGCGAGGCCATGAGTCACCGTCACGGCTAGCCGGCCTCAGGGAGCCTGGCACCCGCGCGGGGGAGGCTGCCACGACGTATTTCAGAGCGCACATCCCATTTCTGCACTCATTATTGTGCCATTAACATTTTAATGCAAAAATAAGCTTATTGCCTGCAGTAATGCTGTGCCACATTATTATATAACGGGTCCATATTAAGTAATAAAGTGGTTAATACACATTCGTTCATTCATGGATCGGGACTTACTCTTCTTTCTGAAGAAACAGGTGCGTGCTGTGTGAGGATGTGGGATGCAGGGAGGCATGAGAGGAGGGAACCGTAGTGCCTGATTCCCGATGGGAAGGGATCTAACCTTTCACTGACACAAGATTAACATGGCAAAACAAATGATGCTTCAGAAGCACGAAGCTGTCGCACCTAATCCTGAAGTAATGAGCAAAGCAGATAAAGGCCTGCCAAGCCAAAACTTCCTTTCTTCCTCGATAAATCACGTTCGTCGGCACACAAGGTACCAAGGGATGCTGAGAATTGTGCAGCACAATTTGCAGAGCGTGCACCTCTCAGCTGGTGTAAATCTGTACTGCTGGGGCAGTAAACGGAACACAACGGCAGCGGGCAGGTGAGAGAAATACAGCAGCCGCAGGATTTGCAGAAACATAGCCACAGCTCAAGCCTAGACAAACCAGGAACAGCACAAACCCCATGTCAAGGCAGCGAACACGAGTCCTAGCACATCTGTCCATCCCCAGTCTCTCCCACGGACGTCCCCAGCCGCAGGAGCAGTGGGTCCCGCGGGATCGGTGCTCGCTGGTGGGTGCACCCCAGTACGGCTGCGGCACCCGGGAAAACACGGCTCCACCTCTCCCTCGCTGGAAAAAGAGGAAATTGCACGGGCACTCGGCCACACACAGCTGTTGAAAACACGATTAAAGAGAACTGCGCAAGGAAAATCTCCAAAACCTGCACTAAACCCAAATCAAACCAGCTGAAATGAGAACATCTGAGCGGGGGATGGCTGGGAGCGCGTAGTGCGCCTCGCAGAAACGTGAAGGTTGCATTTGCATCTCACAGAGCTTTCTCAGAATATTCATGCCATGTGCTTTTATTTATTTTAAATTACTTTTTTTATTTTACTGACCTTTTTCCAGACTAAGGATGAAAACCACTGAAATATCGGAATACCTGGCAGAATAAAAATTCTTGCTTTTCCTCATTTGAATACAGCTTTAGATAAATATTGGCAACAACATTCGCGCACCAATGGCAATGGCATAGTGACTGCTTTGTGAGCTTTGCACGATTTTTTGTTGCTCTCCAGTTATTTATTTGTTAGACAACATCGTCTGTACCTGGACACACTCAAAAGTGCTGAAGTTCAAAGACAAATCCTTCAGGCTGTGCCATGAAGGAAATCTTTCTTTTTTATAAACAGGCAGATTGAAATGATCTAAGGTGGTCCTGGAATGTATGGGGTGGCCCCACCACTTTGCCTGGGAAAGCAAAGGGCACATTTCTGAGGCGCTCTCTCTGCCTCGCAAACTTGTAGCGGCACAGTGCCCGTTCTGTCGGACAGGAACGGGTCGGTGCACGCACAGTTCACAGTACGCAAAGTCAGTCACTATCACGGACCGAGCATAAAGGAAGCGTCTCCGTTATTAAAAGTGACTGCACGATCAGCTAGTGCAAGCGTCCACAAAGTACTGAGAGAGGTTTTGTGGGAGCTGTCCTTACGCGCACACATACAGACGCTGGAAGGCCCTTTTTGCACCAATCCTTTACACGTTCGTTTGGTACCTGCACTCCGCACCGCGTTCCCGAGGCTGGCCATGCATCAACAACGAAGCCGTCACACATGCCATTTGTTTACAGTCCTTTTAGAGAATCATAGAATCACAGAAGGGTTAGGCTTGCAAGGGACCTTCAAAGCCCACCCAGCCCAACCCCCCTGCCAGGAGCAGGGACATCTCCAACCGGATCAGGTTGCTCAGAGCCCCGGCCAACCTGGCCTGGGATGTTTCCAAGGGGCACCTGGGAGGGTGCAAGCCCAGTGCAGGTACAGCTGATCGCCCCTGCAGTTGCTCTCTCTGACAAACATCTCTTATGCCAATGACGGCTACGGAGCCCCCGGCGCCACATCTGCCCCCGCCGCGGCAGAGCCGGGGAGGCTGCACGGGGTAGAGCTCACACTAGGGTTACCCTTGGCTTTTGTAAGATTGCCTTCTGAAAAATTGTCCTTTCCAGGTGTTTCACACTGTAGCATCTGAGCCACTGAACAGACAATTTGCTTTAAAATACAATTATTCTGAATAATAGCCATTTTTGCACAGGCAGAAAGTTCAGATTTCCAGATAAGCTGGTACATCTTTGCCTCCAAAGTGAGGATGCACACCAACGATGCCATGGCATGTAGGGCTGTGTTAGGCACAGACTGAAGACAAATTACATGTAATCTCAAAAATTTGCAGGTATGAACTACTGAAACTGCAGCTTTTCCTGCTCAGGCACACAATCCGTTAGCAAATGGCGCTGGCTGGTACTTTGCTGTATCTAGTGTTGCCATCAGCCGCACGGGAGGAAACCTGTAAATTATGTTACAGCAATTAATACATACTTACAAGGTTTGTACAAAATTGTTGAATGAATTATAATACAGGAAGCAAATGTAGTAAGCCAAACAATGGAACTTCATGAATATTTAATTCTTGTAATTTATTTAAAGTAGTAAAGACATAGCATACGGTCACCTTCAGAACACCAGTTAAGATGAAGCATTATCCCCCTTAACAATCTTATTTAGTTTTAAGAGACTCAGTAAATTATCTTCCTGTAATTAATTCTTTTATCCAAATAAATGGGAGGAAAAGGGGCCCAAACACTGGACTACCGCTGCTTTCTCAGAGCCAAGGGAACACGCGCAGCAATCTCAGGCGGGACCGTTTGCTCAGCCTGACGCCTTGCCTTCCTTCATCGCTTCCCTCTGGTTATTCGGTATTTGGGTTACAGGGTCACTGGGGAGGGCACTGCCGTCGGTCGCGCTGCTAAGGTGCTAAGGTGCATCGGGACACCAGCTCCTCTGGGGAGTGGGAGCCAGGCAGAGCAGGGGGTCCCCACTCCTGGGCCCTCGGTGGTGGGGTACGCAGCTTTGGGTGGGGAGGGGGCTGTTCGTGCTTCCTGCTGGTCGAGCAGGCTCCTGTCCCACACCCAGCTGGGCACCACGCACACCCACCAGCACCCTCCTCAGGAGGTGCACCCCGGGACCTCAGCGATGCTCTCAGCCCCTGCAGATGCTGAGGTCTCTCCTATGGCCACAGCCTCCATCTCTGGGCTTAGTCCTGGCCTGCAGAGGCCTTTAGAGTCACAGAATCTTTAAGGTTGGAAAAGACCCCCGAGACCATCAAGTCCAACCGTCAGCATCAAGTCCAACCACCAAAGTTAGGCACAGAGCAGGCAGCCAGCCCTCTGCATGATCACAGACGTTGCAGTAGACTTCTCTGCCTGGTGTCTTTTCATCGCCATCCCTAAGTCTGACAGACTTCTGTGTTTCCTGGCTGTTACGGTTAAAATCATCCAGGCTTATTATGGTGATTCCAGAGGGAGCCTCACTAAATTACTCTTAAAACTATCTCAGGTGGCGGGTCACTGCCAAGGGTACTGTGATCCTCCCGGCAGTGTGACTCTACAGAAAGAGGAGACAGAGAAAGAACATCCTCCTTACCTTACCCCTGCGTGCCTGGGTGTTACGCAAAGGGTACTGAACGAAGGAGGAACCACCTTGTTGGCAGTGCTGCTTTAAATCAACCCAATGAAAGCACCACCTGTATTTTTTTCAGTATTTTCATCAATAGTTGTTAAAGCTGTTAAAAGGAGAACAAATAAACCAAAACTGCAACTAGGGCAGCTTCATGCCGTGTTTCTGGGAGTTCAAGGTCAAGCTGCCTGGCCTTGCCAAAGCCCATCATCCATCAGCGGCACGAGGAGCACAACGCTGAGCCAGAGCCAGCCCCCGCAAGCGGAGGGACACGCAGCTGTACCCGTGGGCCAGACAGGAGACCGTACCTCGCTCAAGGACTCAAGCCGCTGAACGCTGCGCCGGGAATACATTACCAGAGAACAATGAGAAAGTGCTAATTTGTTTTCTTCTATGCAGCATACTTGATTAACCAAATCCCTTAGCGTGTGTAGGGTGGGAGTGGGGAGGATTGTTTTGGCATGTTTCAGGGCTGGGGTTGTTCTTTGTGGGAGTTTTTTGTTTGGGTTTGGTTTTTTTTCCACCAATAACAGAACTGAAACATGAACAGACCTGAAGAAATTCTAGATCTGCACTGCAGAGCACTTACAGTCGTTTTTCAGGGCCAAACTAGTGAGTTTCAGGGCTTTCCTGCCCATCACAAGCTGGGATATCCAGTGGCTGTTAGAGGGCTCACCCAGGAAAGGCCTTAGCTGTGGCTACTGCAGCCCTCGCCGTCTGCAGGCTGACACCAGTTTGGTATGTGGATGCCAAAAACCAGCACATCACATCTGCAGCTAACACAAAGCACACGCCGTCCAGTGGTCCGAACAGCCGCTGGCCGCTGCCTCAGCCTGGTAACGGTTATCTGGTCAAGATTTCTGTTTGGTGTCTTACATGAAAAGTTCATTTTTTTTTTTTATGTTTAAGAAGTCCTCATCTCCTGCTGTATAAGCACATGAAATGTATCTAATTAAAAAATTACTTTTCTTTCCACCAAGCCATTATCGTTTAATTACCTAAATAACCTACCCAGTTTCTGCCATTCTGAAGCACTCTGTGCTCTGGCTTTTTAGATCCTCGTTTTAATACTCATCATTTAAATTTGCTGACCAAACAACTGAGACACCTCACATCAGCAGAAGTGCCCCTTTGCAACTCTGTTCCCCTTGTCTAAGTTCTCTCTCTTCAACACCTAAAAACAAGGAAAAAGCCACTAAATAGACAATAAGCACTGACTAGTGAATTCAAAACCAAGAACACTTTCACTGAGAAGCACAGGTGTGATTAACTCTCTGGCTTAGAAAACCAGCCAGGATCAAGACAGACATACAAACCTTGCAGCTTTATGAACAGAAGAAGGTCTGTGCTGATCCAAGTCCTTTCACTGGCTACACCCAGCACCTGTAGGTGTATTTCTGTTGGGCTAGAGCACCCTCCACCCAGAGAGACCACAGCTCTGCAGGGAGCAGGGTTAGAAAATTACATTGGCGTTCTAGCATCTCAGACCCATGCAGGCAACACGTAGAAATATTTTTCCTACCAATAGCCCTCAAAAGCTGTGCCATAACATGGCAATGGCTGTGATTTAAAGTCTCCTGCCCCACCACAGGTGAGCTGCGTGATGCTGAGTGGGAGCCACCACAGCTCCCTGCCCAGGAGCCCTGCGGACTCACCTGAGCTGGAGAAGGGAGCAATAAAGTGGGGCGGTCACGGTGGGTTCCCTTGTGCTGGAGGAGTCTCCTGGGTGCAGGTCCTGTGCTGGTCCCCTAAGCACTGGTACCTGAGATGAAGAGCCCGGGGGTCTGCCCCTAGGCGGGAGGGAAGGGGCAGAGGTGGGAGGGCAGGTGGCTCTGCTCACACCCTTAGATCCAGGTGTTAGGTACCATTGCCTGGTGATGAACCTCGCTTCTACTCTCCAGAAGACTGAGGTTCCTGAGGCTGGGAGGTCCTGGAGACATTCTCCACCTTCAGGTCAGGACACAGGCTGGCATGCCCCCACCTCCTGCGTGCTATGTGGCTCTGTGAGGTGTCAGGCTGCTCCACGTTCAACAGAGGTGAGTAGGAGTGCACTCCTTCTCTTGGGGGTCTCCTGGTCCACAGCTCTCCCTTGGTGTCTCTGCCTGCTACCGTGAGGCTCTCGGCAGCCCTCCGTGGTGACCAGAGCTGGGCATCCATCCCTCTTTGTCCACAGCAGCCAGAGCCCTTGCTGCTCACCCAGCGTAACCCTCGAGGGGTCCCATCAGAGCTTCTCCCATGGGAAGCCTCAGCTGGATGCTCTGGTTTGGAGCCAGAGGCTTCTTTTGGGTGAATGGACTCGAAAATGGAGGAGCAGCTTCCTTGCTGCTGAGGCTGCTGGCTCCCTGGTGCAGAACAGCATGTCTTACTGATGTGAATGACTGGTTGGGCAGCTAAGTGTGTGTGCTGGTGTGCTTGCCCTCTCCGGCAGTCCAAAAGACCAGCCCAGTCCATACAGTGCCCTGTTTTCCTGTGCTGTGGAGCACATCAATAGCTTTTGGTGTTACAGTGCAGAGCGCAGTGCTCCTGGCACGATGCACATGGGGTTTGGGCAGGGTGGGTGGGATGTGGTGGGTAAGGACTCTGGTTCCGAGCCCACCGCCAAACGGGAGAGCTGCTCTGCGAGCTGTTGGGAAGGGGAGTGGCTGGCCGTTCTGTGCATCAGCACGGATACAGGATCCTATCCACTTTTCTTTGTTGGCTTCCCCCCACTCTGAAATGTTAGTAATCGAAAATGTAATGTGTTTGTTTTACTTTTGGGCTATGGGAAAAACAGGCAGCTGTTGTCATCCGAGGGAGAACGCCTCCCGAGCGTGCTTAGTCCAGTCCCCGTAACAGCGTCTTTATGAAATGCTCTGTGGTACCGACATTGTGCTTAGTTAAATGCTCTGATATGTGAAAAAGAAGAAATGTGGGGGAAAAAGAAGAGAGCGTGGAATATCTAATGCAGTTCACTGTCATAATTGGTTTAGATGCTATAAATCTTTTTTTATCTGCATTTTAACAAAAAAAAAATTGTTCTTTCAAGCAGTAAATCTGGCTCGTTAGCCATAGTTTAATAAAGTTTCCAGTAATGAGTTTTCTAAATGTTAAACTTGTTATTCTACTCTTTTTGATTGAAACTAAAATTGTTTTTTAGACACAAAGCTGTCAGCATAAGATCACGACTGAGTAAGCGGCTTCTAGCTAACGAACGTTCCCATTTCCATCTCCCAGTTGACTTTCCTCCTGCCAGGAGAAGGTAGGATGGCCAAAGACTTACAGAGGTGATGACAATGTGGGAACCCATCACCCGAAGATGAGCTCCTGTCTGAGGGAAGCCTGGGTGGCCTCCACCCTGCTTTTCCAGCATCTCACTAGGATCTGGTTCTGTGGTGAACTACCAGCCCCAGGAGCCAAAAGCAACCCCCAAGTTACGAAGGATGTGACCTAACCCGGGGCAGCCCCTCCAGGGCTGAAGGGGATGGGAGAAGCCAGGCTTGCTGCATCTCCAAGAGCAGGCAGGAGAGCGTCTTGTGAGCCCCAGAGCCACTGGTGCAAAGCGGGGATCCATAACTGAGTCCTGGAGGGACCTCAGAGGTGATGTGGGGAACACCAGAATCTGGTCAGACCGAGCTCACGCTAGAGAAACACAGGGAAACATAGTCCATATTCTGTTTTATCTTTATAATTGGACCTACCCCTCTCCTTCATAAGGGCTCTACAACCCAAGAGCTTTGAGTGAAAGCCTGCTGCCCGGCACAGCCACAGCTGAGCTGCCGCTGCCGGGGCGGCTTGTAGAGGCTGTTTGTTAGTCCCATCACGAGTACACAAGCACTTGTGCCCTCACTTCATTGACTCATCCTGAATTTAAACAAAAAACTCTTTCACCTATAGAATCTCCCAGAAGAACACCGGAAAGCATGTGTTCAATGGCAGCTTCTTGGTGATGTTATTAACGTTATCCCTGGATATCCCTTGGCGACTCTGGTTTTGACTGATGCCTTGTGACAGGTGAGCTATGAATCTGCAGGAAGCACAAAGATTTTGCCACTTCCACGTAAGGAGAAACATCTGATAAGTGAGCTGAACTGTCAGCTGGCGCTGGGCTTCCATACAAATCCAGCAACGGGGGAACCTACGTGCTCCTCAGCAGTTCACCAGACCCATGAACAGTGAGCTCAGCTCAGTGCTGAGGCGGGAACCAGGCTCCTGGAGGACTTTCATTACAAACAAGTTCGGAGAGATGCTCAGAATCATAGGGCAGAAGCAGAAGTGTGTGAACCTGTCAGAAGGATGAGGAAGAAAAGAAAGACTTAGCAGGGGTTGCAGGAGAACTGTGTGAGCAGTTGTCTGTACAAATAGCTAAAGAAATTTAAAAAAACAGCTAAGCAGAGAGAAACTAGAGGTGAAATTTTGAAATGCAGCAGAATGCACAGAACATGATGGGGACTGCAGGCTTTCCAAAAGTGTTCTTAGCATCCTCAGTGATCAGGTGCTTGAGAACACGGTCATCCGATGCACGGCCACAGGATGGATGCTGGTGGCCCGTGAAGGCCGCGGGGGCACAGTCGGCAGCATGTCTGGGAGCTCAAGGTCCTCCTCGTGGGAGGCTGGGATCTCTGCGGCAGGGGTGCTGGTGCGTGCGCTGCCCAGGACACCGGCACCGCGTTGTCCCCGTGGAGAAGCTCACCTGCTGCAGAAGGTTTGCTGCTCCTGGCGCAGGTTTGTCGCCAGGGCGAGTAGCTGCGCAGGGATGCTCACGTACAGAGACGGCTGATGTATCGAGGGGAGCTGGAGCTGTTTCCACTGCCAAAGCAAGGCTGGGAGCAAGGCCAGGTCAGAATCTTCCTCTGGCCACCTTCTCCCAGACCAGCCCTTGCCTCGGTACTGACACGGTGCTGTCTCTCTCTTTTGACATGTTTGGGATTTTCGTGTCTTCTCAGCACTCCCCAAATGTCAGTTTGTTGAAGTCAACAGTAGGTCAGGGAACACTTCCAGCAGTTTCAGTGCTCACATACAAACCATTTTTTTTTTTTTTTTTTTTTTAGCCCGTTGCTGTTGTGACACCAGTCTCTCTCGCAGTCACTGATGACGGAAGGAATGCCTTTTTTTCTACCTTAACCCCTGATTACATCTCCTCTATATATCCCCAAAACAGCAGAAATGTGGAAAGTGCTCCTGCTTTTTCTGCATGGTTATGCAGAAACATTCTTATTATAGAACTGTGCTTATAGAAAGACTTTCTGGTGGAGTACTGAATAATTCCTGTTTATGCCTGATAACTCATTTGGACATAGATTTTTTCAGTAACATCCATTGATTACTTCAGTCTGTGTTTCCCAAATGCAGTTCTGTGTTCTGTTTCACCAGCTTCCCCATTGCTCTGCATTTTTTCTGTCTCTTCAAGCCTGGAGTCTCTCACCTGCTCAGCTCGACCCTTCCCAACGGGGCTTTGAACATAAGGCCATTCCAGCACCAGCCACAACAGAGTTCTGTACACTTTGACCACTAGCATGGCATGCTATACTGAAGATAGAAAAACAGATTGAAACTATCTCTAGCCCTAGATTAAGCCTAACCAGGCAGGGGAGAGCAAAATGTAAAGGCTATCAAAATATCCCAATTCTGACCCTTTTTCCTGGGTTTCTTTATACAGAGCTGTACAGGGAGGCAGAGATCCAAGACTTGATGTGGACCAAGCCAGGCATCGGCAGGTAAAGGGTCAGTGGAGTTCTTCATCACTCCCTGAAACCATTTAGAAGTGGAGTCTCCTTCAGACCTTCCTTTCCCTGACAGAGATTTCTCCTGTGCTGTTACCTTCCAGACAGTTCCTCTCATGGGCAGATTTAATCCTTCTGTGAGGCCATGACCAAGCTCTGTATGGACAAACAAAAGAACACACACATTTCAGACCACGGAACAGGCTGTGCCAGTGTCTCCCACCGATGGTCCCATTAGCTGCCAGAATGGATGTGTGATACATGGCACTTGAGGGCTGTCATCCTTTGAAATGCCCTGAGTACAAAGTCACTATTTACCAAAATTAACAGTTTAATGCCGCGTAAACTGTGTGATTCTTTGCTACAGAGAATTATATTTTAACTTTGCTAAAACATTGTTCTTTCTGCATAGCTGGAAACAGCACATCAAAGTGAGTTATAAAACATGACAATGAAGAGTGTAAGAATCCACTTGGTTTGGGTGATTTACGTGTCCCAGTGCTGATAACTGGGTGAGTCACGTCAGCGGAGTGATGATGGAGTGAGTGATTCTGAGTTCCTGGCTCCTCCAGCACAGCACCATATCCTGCTAGCGTCTTATTTTTTCTGAGGAGGCATCAGAGGGATGTACTTCATAAAGGGTCTAATTTATTGCTGAACTCCAGGGAAATTTTGCCAGGGACTTAACAGAAGATGGGAAGAAACTCAAAACCTGTGGAAAAACAGGAATGAGAAATAAATTCCAGCTAGCTAATGGATTTGGGGCATGTGTGTATGCTTGTGCTGTTAACGTCAGAAAAGATAAAACAATCCTTTTCCACTAATCCTTCAGGATGTATCCACTCCGTTGCATTCTTGAAACATCCATCTGTGTTTTCTTCATGTGTCGCCTGCAGATTGCTTACCCTTCAGTTCCAGGGTGTGCTAGCTTCCCTAAGCCAACATGATGATTGCTACTGTGCACTCGATGGGATAAACAGGACCCTGGCCCACCCTTCTCCTTCACCTTATTTCAGTTTGCAGCCCCGATGACAGCCTTGGTTGTGAAATTCATGTAAATACATGAATGCAAAATTACACAAGTCAACAGAAATCTTGTCTTTTTACAGAAGAACCTTGAAAACCCCTATGAAAACAGCCTCTTCTGGAGCAGCGGGAAACATGCTCCATCAGCAGATGTACCCCAGAGTGGTCAGGAAAAGAGAAACAGGACAACGCTTTTCCTCAAGGGGTGGGATGGTGGGTTGCAGCAGAAGCTGCTCTTGGAACAACATTCAAGAGGAGCTGCTGGCCTGAGATCCAAGGAAGGGTTTACCACTAAGAAAGATCCATTTGCCAGATGTGCCTTGTGGGTCCAGCTGTTCCTTGGGCAGCTTCTTGTGAGATGTGTCTCTGGGAGGCATTAGTGGAGCCTTGCTCTGCGTGCGTGGTCTCCTCTGGGTCATGGTTGGCTCAACTGTAACCACTCCAAAAGACAGCAAAGACAGAACATGGGCAAGAAGGACCTTCCTTCTCCAGCTAGCATGGGCTTGCTAAACTCAGCTTAGGAACAAGCCCCCGGAGGGAATCTGCAGGCCCTGGAGGAGTCTGGTTGAAACCCAGCATGATGAATATGGTCCACACATGAAGCTGCCCACACTCCGGGCAAAGACGTCCTTCAGATCTCTCTTTGTCCTTTCCGCCCTCTGCGTGGGCTGTTACTGCTCACTCATTTCGCTGAGTTCCCTGGTTTATCTCGGGCAGCAAACGAGCCGAGTCCCGGGTGGAGCCTCCTCTTTCCAGGAGAGACAGCTCCCCAGAAGGGTCTCTCACCCCCCAGCATCCAGCAGGAAAGTCTTCACACTCCATTTTCCTCTCTGGGGCATTCTCCAGGTGTGTTTTGGATACACAGGGCCTGTCTTGCAGCTGAATTATTAAAAAAGCCTGAGAGTCAATCATCAACACCCAGGTGTACTGAAGCAACTTGTTCTCCTTATTAAACAGCGCGCTATGTTCCCAGCAGAATAAGAAATACAATATCGGAGAAGAAAGTTGATGAAAGGACGGGACCACAGCGAATACTGGCTGAGGTTTAATAATCTGTGTTCCCCGGCAGGAATTTCCTCCGGCCGCGCGCGAGGATGGCTGGGGTGCCCGCACGGCACTGGTTCCCGCGGTCGGCACAGCTGAGCCCTGGGCGCTGCGGGGCGGCTGGGAGAAGAAGCGGTGGGACGGCGGGAGGCGAGGGCTGGTCCCCCATCTACGGGGAGAAGGGACCACCCCATCTCTGTAATTAACCTGGCAGATGCCTTTCTGCGATAATCACCCGTACGTGCCGCGGCACCTGCCTCCCCGTCCTGCAGTGTGGGGTCAGGGATCCAGCACCCTCCTGTTCCCAAAATTCTGGAGGATAAGACAAAATACAAGTATTTAGGCTTGCTTCCTCCAGCTCTTTCCACGCTTTTCACACACACAGGTTTGTCTCCTGGTTAAGTACAGTTACTGAAAGCTTGCTTCCCTTTATCGTGGCATACTTTAATCTGGAATGACTTTTTCTCTTCATTTAATACTTTTACTTTCATTTAAAGTATCTCTGAAGAGTTTCAGAGATAAACATGTACTAATGTAAGTTATTTACTACATTATCTCGGCATAACACAGAGAAGTACTGACAGCTACCATATATTCGTAACCTAACGGAGCCGTCGGGTGTTTCGCAACATGATTATCGTTCCTGTGGTGCATTTCCTAAGAAGCAGAAGCCAGCTCAGGAATATAGTAGGCACTTTTGTTGATGGTAAGGTCTTGAATTACCTCATATCTTTATTCAGTTACTTTTTTTCTTATTTCTTACCTCTTTACATCCCAGGAATTTTGGGAAAAAAAAAAAAAAGAAAAACACAAACAAAAAAAAACCAGGTCTGTAAAATTAGCTTCCCCATTTACTTTCACACTTTCCTCTCTCCAAGAATCGTGTTTCTGAACATTTTTCCCCACTAGGTCTATAGCATGTCTGTCAAGGAGACCAACGCTTCATAAGCCCCTCTCCTCAAACGCTGCCTCTGCCTTTCTGCCTCCTCTTGAAGGAGGCAGAACTGCTCTAGGAGCGGCTCACATCTGGCTCGGCATACAAATTGGGGGGTAAATGAGAAAACCCACACATTTCCGTGGCAGAGGAGTGTGCTGTCCTTCTGCGGGGCACAACCTGGGCTCTCCCCCTCCCACGCTGCCAGGCCCGGTGCTCGCTCCGGCGGGGTCTCTCCACCCAGCTCCGGAGGGGATGGCTGCCACTCTGGCCCACAGTGGGAGCACAGAGCTTTTGGCCGAGCCCTCCGGCTCCTGTGCACCCGCAGCAGGCAGGGCAGGAGCCACAAGGACTGTGTAATAGCTAAAGGGTTTTCTTTTTTTTTTTGAAATTTAAAAAGCTGTATTCCTAAAAACAGTCTGCAAGAAACCGGAGCAGCATCTCTGCCTTCAACGCGGAAGAGGGGAGGCTGAGCAGAAGCACGTGTGGGCAGGAGGAGCCCTTGGCCTTACGTACTTCGACAGTCCTCACTGAGCTGATTGCTCCCTTAGCTGGGATCGTTTCTGCCATGCCTGTGGTGGCACTTTCATTTATTTGAGGACCATCATTGTCCTCAATGGGGAGAATCAGAAAGGAACCAGCAAGAACTGATCATCCCAGAAGAGGACTGAAGTAGCTCGGGGTTGGGTGTTCCTCCTCCACCCCCACTCGCGCAGCCTCCTGCCACGCTCGCAGGGCAGCACGGGGCAGTGGATGCGTCTTCAGGCCAGGCTGGGGCTCAGCACCAGCTGATGAGCCACGCCGTCCCCTGGCCCCACGGCCGATGCACAGGTACGGATGTACAGAGCCTCTGCCTTCCCTCACGGGCTCAAAGAAGGAAACAAGCAGAGAAGGAACAAGCAAGGGTATTACTAACAAGGGGTGCTTAGGGCCCGTAACCTCCTCCCATTCCTCACCTTCAGCCTTTGGGGAGCACTGAACACCATCAGTCGTGTATCGCGTTTGCATACTACAGCCCTTGCCGAAACAGGAGCAAATCCGTATGGGAAAGAAGGTGGAAAGAAAAGGACAATGAGTGGCTGGGGCCAAGCTACGGAGCAGTGCTGGCTGTGGTCTCCTCTCGAGCAGCTCCTTGTCCCTGGCTGCTCTTGGGACACTGGGCTGGAGGGACAGGACAGTGGGTGGGTATAGCACCCTGCTCACCCGAAAAGGGGTGGCACGACCATGAGGCAGCCTGGTGTTGCCTGGGTGCAGGGGAAGAGAAGGGAAGGCTTCCTCATGAACACCAGCACTGTGGAAGCCTCCCCTCAAAAAGACATTGCCAAATTGGGAATGGTGAGTGTGTGCCTTCAGACCCACCTCTGTGGGTACCCGTGCATGTATCTTCACCAAGAGATCAACTTGCTTCTTAAAAATATTTTGTCTGCAGTCCTACTGACTTTGTCTTTCACTCTCTTCACAGCTGTTGCAGTATTAGCATGGACAAGGGCACACGAATCTCATTTTATCCTCAGGGTCCGTGCCAAGACCAACCTTGCCTACATCACATTGGAAAGGATCCACGTGTGAAGAAGCGCCGAAGGAGGTACTGAAGAATGGTTCAGAGGGGTTTAGGATATCTACAGCCCAGAAGCAGCTGAAATGGCTGGTGTAACTGTGGTAGCAGCAGGTTTGAGAGCTATAGGTAAATGATGCTCCTGGGATTTCTGGAAAATGACACAGCACTGCATCTGTCAGGATGTGCAAAGACATGAAGTCATCACAACACAGGCTGCTGGAGATGTGTCAGCATGAAGGAAATGAAAAAAAAGCCGTTTTAAAATGCCTTCGAAAGTCTTACCATCAGGTTACTTAGCTTTCAAAAACCACTCTGGGATACTTCACACTGAAGTGAGCGGGGTTTACTGGGTGACTCAAGGCTGCAGCACCAAACTCTGCCAAGGAGCAGAGGAGCACAGCTTGGCAAAGAGAGTGAGGTCCAGGGTCCAAATGTACTGAGTTCAGGACGTCTAACACTAGAGTGGGTGGATTTGCAGAAGGTCTGTGAAGAGACAGATGAGCCTGGGGACAGAGACTGCCCTCCATGGGTGGAAGAGCCTGTCCCATGTGTGGCACGCAGGAGGACGCAGTGAAGGGACTTGGGAGCAGAGATGTCACACAGCCAGGAGGGGAGTGGGAAGAGCTCCTGCGGACGAGGCTCTCGTTAACTCCCTTCACCACAGCAGTATTTAGAACGGCGATAAAATACCAGCTTCAGGTAAATGTTCCTTTCGTTGGAGGTTACCCAGGTCACTCGTCCCCTTGGTTCTGGGGGAAGGCAGCAAAAGCTGCCTGTGCACCTTCAAGTGCCTCCCTGGTTCCCTTTCTGGCTGCAGAATGGGGATGCTATTTTACGAGTAAACGGGCTACATCACATGGAGGTGGCTGAACGGTTCAACAAAGCCACTTTTCTCAGGACGAGCAGGGTCAGAAGCGTTTCTGTATAGGGCTGCTGCTCACAAGCAGGGCTTTCTACAGCACTGGTGTTCCTGCCTGGATCCCCGCTTTTCCAGGCCTTTGGGCCAAGCAGAGCAGAGCAGAGCCCTGTGCTGGGAGGGTGTTCGTCCTCCCGTTCAGCTGCCCGGCGCTCCCCCCACAGCCCCAGTGCAGACCCCAGGGACCTCCCGCGTCTGCGTCCTCCCCACCACCCCAACTGCTGCAGCAAGCGCTGGTTTCCAGGTGCTGGCCGTGGCAGTGACTTCATGGATGTGCTCCCAAAATACAAACAACCGCAAAACTAACACAGGCTGAAAAAACGAGGGCTTGCTCCACCAACCAGTTCTAGGGAAATCCAGATCTGTGACGCTGATCTGGCATTGAGAGAAGTACTCTTTCTTTCCTCTCATGAGCAGGAAATGCAATTTCATAAAAATCTGAATAAGTCCACGTCAAAGTCTACCCCGCCTCTCTATCAGCAGACGGGTATTATCGTAGAATTCTGAAGCCACAGGACTGCAGTTTGCCACAAGGGTAACGTACTTTTACATATACTACAGAAGCTGTTAACTTGATTGTTAATCTGTAAAGTGTTTTTTTCCCAAGGAGAAAACAGGCTACATTACAGAGCCAGTCATCAGTAAATGCTCTCACAGATCTGTTCTTACACATGTGAGAAAATGTAGGGCAAAAAAAACCGAGAGCAGCAGGAGCTGTCTGCCCATGAAAATCAAAGTTGTGAATGGCAGGCCTGAGATGGATGGGTTATTTGCACGTCTAGAAATGTCACATTAGGCCCAGGGAAGTGACAGTTCACTGAAGGTCAGGCAAGCGAGGAGCAACTCCCTTTGATAACCTACATCTGCTGCTCCCGTCTTCCTCTCCTTTGGTTGGTGTATAAGTGGAAATATTTGGGGATGAGAAATTACGTGATGTTATCTTTCCTTTGCTTTACTGACAGCCAGAAACCCGAAGGGAGATCCGTTCCCACTGCTCAAGTCTGCGCTGAGCTGAACACAAACATGTCAGCAAAGCCCAGCTCCTCGGCTTCCCAGCCCGGGGACTCGGGAGTGACGCGCATCGCTCTCCGGAGGCATCAACACGGAAGCCGTCGTGTCCAAGTAGAGCGCAGCACACAGACTTGGGATGCAAGTGGTCACCTGCCTTTGTGAACGCAATGCAGCAGGGAGGTCGGCTCCCAAAGCTCAGCCCTAGCTGCAGACACACACCAAACAAAGATCCAGGTCCTGAGAAACAGAGAAAGCGCCCGTTTCTCCTTCCTTGCTGGGTCACTCGAGCACGGGGAGCTTTGTTCTTTTTTTTATGGTTACATGGCTAATGGGATGACTGAATTTTTCTGTCCCCAAGGATAACTCTCTTAAGTTTTGCCTGAGAAAAAATTCAGATTATTAGTATGTGCTTTGAACTAAAGTCCTACAGAAATTCATGTCTCAATTCATATGTGAATTCTTATCATGGAAAAAATTACAGCTCTTTGTGATCTCGTCATCAATGATGCCCTTAACCCTTTACAGAGAGTTTTGGTGATAGATAACATCATAATAATCACCATAACATCGCTCTTAATTATATGACCCGGCTTACCTTTGGGTGGCAGGCGGGGTCTGATCCCTCTGAGAGCTGCACCAGCTCACAGCTGGCAGCGAGGAGCGCAAGGCTCCCGCCTACCAGAGCAGCCTGGAAACGCACATTGTTACTGGTCCAGGATTCTGTAAGCATCTTCCAAGCAAGAAATAATCTTTTTTGGGTAATTAAGTTTTAGGTTTGAAAGATTTTGGAAAGTACTGATATTTGACGTTCCATGCCAGCCCTGGAGAGCTCTGGCATCCGAGAGCGCGGTGCTGCTTCATCTCCACACAGCCCCAGGCACCATCGAACCGCGCAACGGAAACCTCTCCTGCCATCGGAAATGTCTGTCTTCACACAGCGAACTCCATCTGCAGAGAGAAAAATGCTTTGTTCCTTCTTTTTGGGAGTATTTGCACCTTTAGGGGTACTTGCACCATTTTTCTTTTTCTTCTGAAAGGAATTTTGATAACGTATCCATTTTCTTTCAGCATTATTTTCCCAGGTTTGGGACCCAGTAAAACAGAGATGACTCTATCTGTTGGTTTGTATGGTCTTTGGAGCTGGTTATTTATGGTGGTGACTGTCCTGAGAGGTTGTCACCAGAGGAGATGGCCTTGGAGACCCAGCTGGTGAGCTGTCCTCTGCTCACACCAGTGCTGGCAGTGCAGAGCTGGACTGCAGTAAAGATCTTCATTTTGAGCAGCCGTTCCCCAGTACTTACTTTGCCAAATGGTTCCTACCCCTATAATCAGGATCTATGATTTTGGATTTATATTTTATATTACCTTCTATTTGAGTATTTACAATGTTTCCTACAAATGAAAACAGTCAAGAGTGTGACATGGAGGTAAAGCACTCCATGAAGACCATCATGCACGACCATGCAAACACGGTAATGCAAACACGGCGCCCATATGAAAATGCAAACATGACCAGCTGAGTATGTGCTAAGGGACTTGTCCTGCATAAATCACCAACGCAAGGATTGTTTCCAAGGAGGGGCCCATTTTCAAGGGAAAATAAATTGGGGGGAGGGGGAGGGGGAGGATAAAGCAGAACCGGTTCACCAGTTCTTTGTATCAAACCCAAAAGTTGCGTACTGAAATTAAAGTTAATGGTGCTGTCTCTTTTGCCAAAATTTCTCAAGGTTTTAGCTAGTTGTATGTGATGGTATCAGAAAATTCTTTAAATGACAGAGAAGAAATAGTTTTTCAAAGAAAGGGTTCCCTTCTATAAATTAGAGACAGTTAATTCATTGTTTACTGATGTGGCTGTCATATATATGTCCGTAGGCGTTCATTTGTCATTGTATCACTTAATGGAGGTTTAGCACTTGATAATCAGTGAGAACATTTTACTGCAAGTGTGCTGCTATGATGGGTTAATTAAGATTTCATTGTAATAACACTGATAATAATGAACATATTTTGTATTTGGTTTTCACACACATATGTTCCATATTTCCATAAGAGTACTATTTTCATTCATCATTGGGTATCAGAAGTAAGTCTGAAAATATAAAACTGTCACCTAGACCTTTTCTTCTGCTTAATAACAGCTTTTCATGAGGTGGGACACCGCAGGTATGGCGTGTCAGGGACGCTCGCTTGTGCCGTTTTGGATGGTTTGGATGGTTTCCATCTCGGAGACGGCACAGTCTCCTGGCCAGACACCGAGGGGACGGTGCCATGCTTCGGCACTGCTGCCTTGATGGTTTTGGAGCACATCTGTGCCAATGTGCCGGTTGATCTAAGGACATGAGTGCCGATACAATCACACCGTGCAGTGCAGGCTGGAGCCTCCCCGGGCCCAAGCTACCGCCTGCCGCCGGCAGAGACAAGAGAGCGGGAGACCCAGGGGGATGGCAGGAGAGAGAGCAAAACAGGCCAAAAAACTGCTAAAAGCTGCTGACAAAAGTAACACGATTTATAATGGGAAGGCTTTCTCCAGACATCAACCGCTCAAAATGGGTGGCACAGTGCGTGTGTGCTTCCCGGGAGCAGCAGACAGAGAGGAGCTGGCACATCCAAATTTGTAGCGGTTTGGGTAGCCTGTGCATTTACGGAGCTGTGTTCAAAGTGTGGGTTTTATTTCGCAGATGTGTGAAGAAGTACTCTGTACCTTGAGGTACGCACGTCCTGGGCTGCCGAGAGGCTGTTCAAGGTGAAGGCAGGCAGTTTGCAGGTGGTGGTAGGTGGTTTTGGGGTGTTCTCACATATTCTCCCTCCCTGGTGTGGGAGGGGATGCAGAACGCTCTTTGGCAGGGGAGGGCAGAGGGACACGGCACTGGTCTGGTGTGGGTGCCCACCGCCAGCGCCCGTCCCTGCAGGAGACAGGGAGCCTCTGCCCGGGACCAAACGTCACCAGCAAGCAGCTTTGTGTGCTTCTGCACTTCTCTCAGAGTTTTTGTCCTGAATGATTCTCCTCCTCTGCAGAGCCAGAGGTCAACACACCTGGTAGAACAGCAAAGAGCAGCAGCTGGCAGCCGTGCCGACCGGATTGCGAGGTGCATCTGAACCAAAGGAGGAAAACGTAGGGGAAAAAGAAAGGGAAAAAAAAGGTGGAGAGAGAGAAAAGAAAAAGATTTAGTACAAGAGACAAGAGAAAACATAAAGCAAAGCATGTAAACTTGGGAAAAAAGCCTGACTACCCTTTTGTCCTTTCACTTGTGTCAGCCTGTACGAGGGAGAGCGTGGAGCAGGAGGGCAGCAGAAGGTGGGTATCTCGGGTTCTTTCACATAAACAAACAAACCAGTACACTCCAAAATTCTGTCGTAGTTCAAACAATCTAGATGGGGGACCAGCGGGCGCCAAGGATCCCGGAGCGGAGCAGCCCGCGGGCGCGAGGATGCACATCCACGCTCAGGGAGCCGCTGCCGGTCGCACCGCAGCAGTGGTGCTTAATATTTGAGGCTGAATCTACTTCTCTTGTGTAAATGTTGACACTGCTTAGTGCAGACTTCGGCAGAGAGGACACTGTAACGCCACTGCTTAGGCAGCTGCCTCCCAGTTACCCCTGCGCTCCACAACCAGCTCCTGCCTTACGGGTTGGCTGTCTTTGAGGAGGTGTGCTGTCCTGCCGGCTGCCGCACCACGATGCAAGTCATGCTGGTGGAGCAGAAACAAGAAATGGAGACCAGGTCACCCGGCAGACAAGGGCGCGCGGGGGAGCGCAGTGCAGCTGCAGTTGTCGCTTCGGCTGCTTCTGCCAGGAAATCTTCTCCGGCAGCCGAAGTGGAGAAATGCAAACACAGCAATTAACCCTTGTTTTAATACCATGTTGATTGCCAGCATGGTGTCAGGCACAACTTCATAGGTACAATAGAGAAAAACCAGCTCTCTGGCACGTGGGTTTTACAGCGATGTCAAAAGGCACAAGCGGAGCAGGTAATATATTCAGAGAAATGAGATTCCAGAAGAATTGAATGCTAATAATTACAAAATTAATTCCTTCAATTAAAAATGAATACACTGCTAGAACGTTTCATACAATGACACCAGATAAAATTATTGTTCAGTTCAATTAAATCTCAACAAGATTTTCTGAGGATGTGATGGCATTTATTGAATTATCGCTGAACTTCTTATGCAAATCAGGGTTAGACCTGAATGCAGTATGCTAATTTTGAACTGTATCCACATCCAGCAGTTGTGATAGTCTCGGGAGGAGAAAAAAGGGTTGAAGGTCCCTGAAGGTGACAGCTGGGAAGATCCCGGCGGCACTTGGGAGGGCAGCTGCGGCCACGCACCCTCCTGTCCTGGCACCACCGCAGCAAGGCGGAGAGGAAAGCTGGTTTAGGACAAGAGCTTTCCGAAGCCGTGTGTTTCCTGCGTCTCTCAGCTCTGATGCTTCCCCAAATTACAAGTGAGGTCTCTTTATGAGGCGTTTAGCTGCCAGTTCACAGCACGGGCCTCATCAGACCTCAGTTAGTAATACTGCTGTTCAGAGAACTCTTTATCCCGCTTTTAACGGATGCCCCCAAGGACAGGGAGCTGATCAGCTTCAGGAATGAAGTCAGTGGTACCGCCACAGCGTACGTAGTCTGACGGGTGAGAAACCCATGCATCATCCAGTTAGCAACCAGAGAACCCACAGCCCCTGGACTCCTGTGGGGTTTCCTGGCAGTACTGGTTACTCTCTGAGGTCTCGGTGCAGCTACATCCGAACGTTTGAAGGATAATTTTTAAATATAAGACACTTAAGAGATTACTTTGTATTTTTTATTTTACTTTCATGCAAGTTAGTGTGAGTGGATATATTTGTTGTCTGTAATAGACAGGTTGATGAAATATATTAAAACATTTCTGCAAGCAGAGATATGGCTGTATCTATAAATACAAAAAACTATCAACACAGAAGGGATATTGTTTTTTTTTTTTCATTTCCTCAATTGATAGTAAAGTGGTAAGAAAAGCTCACAACAAACTTTATGCTCCAAGGTGGGTCCCTGGAAAAAAAGTGTCCTCTAGAGAAGCTGGAGAGAGTGTCACTGACAGACAGCGTCACTGACAGACAGCAAGGTTGTCTCCCAGTACGGTGTGACAGTCAATTGTAATGGACTACATGAAATCCCTCTTTTTATCTGCGGAAGTTACAGCATCGCCAGTAAAGTTCAGAGGAGAGATCTGACCGCAGCCTCCCACCTTACTCCAGGTGCCGTAGAGCCAGTAAAAATGGGACAAAATGGTTCTCTGGAGCTGTGGAGATGCTGACCGCAGCAACCAGCCTCCTGCACATCCGCAGCCCACCAAAGCCATCCGAGTGGCAGGCTGGAATAGGCTGGGGTGCAGGGCTGGAGACCCTCGGTCCCCTGCACTCCGCTGCCCCACGCCCCAGGCTGGTGTGCAATCACACCCGGCCCTGGGCCCACAAGCCAACGAGCCTGCGGTGCGAATCTGGGTGAGGAGCCGCTAAAGGAGCATCTTTGGGAGGAGATTTTTCTCCCGGTGTTAGTTCATCGCCACCAAATGTGAGCGTGTCTGAGAACCACCCAGCTCTCTCAGCAGTGGAGGAAGCCAGTGATGGAGACCCTGGTCTGCCTCGCACTGTGCTTCCTCCACCGCCTGTGAGGGGAACCAGGGACAGGGACACCGTGCAGAAATGCGGGCACCTGGGAGTGCCCCAAACCAGCTAGCACACAGTGACACATCGGGAAAATCTGCACCCAAGTGAAGTCACTTACCTGAGGTGGCTTTGGTTACTTCAGACTAATTCTCGTGGCTTGACCAAGTGAAATCCAGCAAAGTCTGGACAGAGGATGCTTCCACTGTAACACAGAAGTGAATTAACCCACCTGAGTTAGCATTTAGGATTATAAATCTAATTCTCTCGGAGCACTGGAAATACAAAAACAAATAATCTATTCAAAAATTAGATATGTTACGTTAGGAGGGTGTAATTGCATCATATATTATAATCTACAGAGCTCGCTGACTGTAATCTTCAAATTAATGACAGTTAAACATTTGAAACTCAAATCTTTGCAAGCATTTTCAATTCCCCAGCTGCTGTGGGGATATCATCTAGAAGGATCTGAGTGTAAATTATGCATTCAGAACATGAAGATGCATTGAAAAAGACAGAAATATCCCCGGAAGGCGGTTCTAGGAAGAAGTCATAAATTTAAATAGGAACGGAGAGAGCCTGTTTGAGCTGTAAATTGCAATTGTTTTCTAAACAAAACTGTTTTCATACAAATACAGAAGGTTTTTACTTCCACGGCACAAGTGAAGGATTTACTGAGATAGCATTGCGTGGGTAACCCAGGTGCAGCCAGCACAAACAGCAGCTTTTGCTGGTGAAACACGCAAAATGATGGGGCGACGCTCTGTAGAGTCAGACTCCAAAGAAACAGAACAAAATGTTGTGACTGATAACATAAAGCTGGAGGGGAAAGCCACTGGCATAGCTGCAAGACACGGCACCTCAGCGTCACCCAGAAAAGCGGTAACAGGTACCAGCGGCAGGGGTACAGGCGGCGAGACCGGTATCGCCAGTGGTCGTGTACGACGGCGAGTACCGGGGCAGAGACTGGGAGAGCAGCAAGCACAGCGGCTCTCAGTTACACGTCCCAGGTTGTACACAAACGGTGACATCTTCAGCAGGAGCGATCCTGACGGTGGCAGTTAAAAGGGCAGCACTGAGCGGAGAGGTCCCTGGACTTCCCAGTGCACCCCAGGTAACGCTGCGAGAGCCCTGCCACTTACCCGCCCGGACAATAATGCCCGGAACCTCCTGCGGCACCCATCACTTGAGATAGGGAATTCAGGTGCTAGCAGATCATACTAGCAAAGAAAACCGAGTGTCTACAAAGATGTTGGGAGCTGGAGCTGGAAGATAGCATTTCCAGAGGGTGCCCTTTGAGGGGCTGCGCACCTGCACGATGCTCTCCTCACCAGCATGCTGCAAAAGCCATATTTGCAGAAGCGTTATGGCAGGCAAGAGCGGCCATGATGGCACAGTCCACGGCCACCGCGGAGGACATCCATTCTGCTTCTGGCTGGCTCGGTCATGTTTGCCTCTAGCTGTCAGATATTTCCATTCCTACGTACACAGCCGCAAAGGGAAGCTGAAGCGCAGGGTCCAGGCTGGGCATCCCAGGGAAGCTGTGGCCCAGCAGACCTGTGGTGGGGGTCCTGACAGCTGCACAATGCTCCTGGAAATGGAGGGGGTTTTCCTATGCAGTTCTGTAGAGGGACCAGATGCAAAATAGAAAGAAAACATGTACAGATAATATGCCAGTCGCTACAGCTAGCGCTGGAAGCAAGAGTCAAAACCTGAGCCAGGTGAGCAGAGCCCAAAGCCTACAACCCCTGTGGTCCACCCCCTCTGACGGGCTGAAGAGCTGACGCGTTGATGAAAGCTGCTACACCTTCCAACCTCGTTCTTTGTTTTCTTTTTTTTTTTGTTTCAAAAGAGATCCAAACACTCTCTGTCTGTTTAAAAGACTGACTTCTCCCCCACCCCCAAAACAAAGCCTCCACCAAGGAAGATTTCCTTGCTGGCTTTTCACCCCAGAAGAAACAGAACATGAAATCGCAGACGAATTGCTGTTGCCCAAGAAACGTGTTGCCTGCTGAAGTCTCCCCTTCGCCGTGGTCTTGCTGGGAAGAGACGGGCACCTGGCCACGTAGTCACAGAATAACGCAGGAAGGAGGGGACTTCTGGGGTCTCTAGCCCAACATCCTGCTGAGAGGTGGGCATCAACGTTCAAGAAGTAAACCCTGAATATTGATTTTCCACAAGAATTTTTCATTGATGCTTGGAAGATACTTTATTTTTTCTTTAATTAGCCGAGGTTATTTCCTAAGCTTTCCTTGTGAGATGGTTATTTGAAGGTTTCTCCAGTTTCATGCCTGCAGCATTGACACTCTCTTGGTTGTAAACTTGAATGTCAATGCATGAGTCAGCCTGCGAAATGATGGCGAAGCGTGCAGGCAATGTCTGCTGACCCCCCTTCCCTACAGCCCCCTTTTCTCTTGCTGGTTGCGTTGTGCTGGGGTTTTTTTACCCTCCAGTCATGGACGTTTTGTGTGAGAAAAAAAGGAATTAGCTTGGCCGAGATGAATTGGTTTCCATTTACAGCAGAAATATGGCAGAGCGGGTTGGAGGAAGGTGACATTTATTCTGTATTTCTACATTATCAAAATAGCAAGCATCAGTTGACTGAAGATTTAATGATCACTCGCAAAGGAAGGAGCACAGACTCTTTAAATCTGACCTTGGCTTAATAAACATCTACTTTCACAACTCACTCACTGAAATTTGTAAATCTATTAGAGAAGCCAGGTGTCACATTCTCAATAGCAAGCACTTTATTTCAACCAGGGTACGGGGTAAGATCAAACACCTGCATTTCTGGAGGAAAAAAAAAGATTCTGAAAGAGGTAGTGAACCATTCATTTCTTTAATTTCATTTTACACATGATTATTTAACTTGCTGCCTTTTTTTCAATTACCTCATGATTTTAAATTAGCTAAAGAGCAATTAATGTGTATCAAGGCATGCACACCTATATCTACTAAGAAACATACTTTGCAAGGCTTTTATTCATCTAGCCAATATTTTTACAAAAATTCTATTAATGTTTGATATTTAACAAAGTGTTTACCTTAAATTTAAATGAACTGTGCACTTAACCATATTAAAACTACTGAGTTTAAAATGTTAAAGGCTGAATTAGATTTGTTTTCTAATGTGTTTTCCAAAGCATTTTCTGTGGTTTTCATATTTCTCTGGATGGAAACCTAATTTTCTTTAACTTTTTTAGAGGAAGAGAAAGCAAACCAGCTTACATTGTAAAATGTCTTTTCAAAGAGGTTTTTTGTGAATCTCATTTTGTAGAAGCATCCCCAAGCAGTCAAGCCCTTCAGGGGGTAGGAGACCAAATGGCTGCGGGTGGGTTTGCCCCTTGCCTGGGCGTTCCCCCAGCGCGGGACCTCCCCGTCCCTCTTCATCTGTCTGCTTGGACCGAAGCTGCATCCACCCCTTCCTGCCGTCCAGCGCACACTTAGCAAACTCCATTTTTCTGATCATGAATGAACGTGCTGGGTGTCCCTTTTGCCCCGGACGCTTGGTGGGAGCAGGGTGCGGGCACCACGGCTGCGGGCGATGGCGGGGGCGGCGTGGGCAGGGTTGAGGCATTAAACTGCTGCCGGGACTGAGCCACAGCCACCGGGAGAGGAAGGAGCTTCTCCGGAAAACGTTTCTGGTTTCAGATGCCCTCACCGGCGTTGTTACTGCCATCGTGATGGATTGGGGCCAGAAAAGGGGCAGGTTTGTACGAGAAGGTACAAAGCGTTTCATTAGAGCAATTGAAATAGCCAGAAAAATGGCCAGGCTTTCCAGCTCAATGTCTTCTTGTTAGGTCACCGGAACCGGTGTTAAATACGTCGTGAAGAGTGCCAGGGGCACTAAGCAGTGAAGGCACTGAATCAAGCCCTACGGCGGAAGGATGCCAAAGGAAGACTGTTCGTTTTCTTGGAGGCTGACATGCGGCCTGACAGAAGCCGTCCCTCTCGGTGCCCGCCTGCTCTCAGGGCACTGGGTAGGGCATGGTGGCAATGGGGCAGCACTGGGGCACAGCCCACCCGAATTGTCCCAGCCCCGCGCCTCCCTCCTCCCCCCAGCAGTGGGGTCTCGCATCTGCCTTGCTCCCACTGCGCCCTAAGGAGCCGATTGAGCTCAAAATAAGGGCAGGAAGCCGTTCGCCTTTTATAGTCTCATTGGTTTCCAGCTGCCAGACACGGTTCACCCGGCAAGGCTGGCTGGCCCCGGAGCTTGCTGGCTCCAGCACCACCAGCACACGTGCACCCCGCTGGGAGCGAGCATCCCTCGCAGTGCAGCAGGCCCAGGGGCAGCCTGCGTCCTTCCCAGGCCTCAGGAGACCCGTCTGCAGCCAACTTTTTTTTTTATTTTCTCTGAGAACTTGCTGAATCTTTAGTAACAGTCTGGAAATCCCTCATGAGGCAGCTCTCCCTTAGCATCTTCGGAGTCACACTTAGGGGAGGGCTGGAACCAAAACGCAAAAGCAAAAACTCTTGGCTTCAGATTGCTGTGAAGTTCAGTGTGAGTTTTGGCTTTGGCAGGGTGATGATGCTCATTTTATTTAATCCATCCATCCAGCTATTAATTAATCTGTCTTGGAAAAGTCTAGTGACATCCTTATACTAATAGAAAAAGCACTTGATTCTCACAGCTGCATAAAATGAAAATACAAAAGAGAATTAGAAGATACATTATCCATGGGAAATAAGAGGACCTCTCAGCAGAAGCAATCACAAAATCCATACAAATGTTCAGAGGAAGATGTGAGATTGTAAAATATTTAAACCAGATGACTGTTATTACAAGTTTAATGAGTTATTAAAAGCCATCAGGTGGAATATAAAGCACATCCATTTACACCACAAGTAGGAAGCTTCTGAGGAACTCGAAGCATTAGAAGTGCAATACTGTCCCGGTTCCGGCTAGGACAGGGTTAATCCTCACTGGAGCTGGGAGAGGAGCTGGGCTGGTGACCCTGGGGACATAGCTGGGATAGGTTCCTCATTAGCCCACAGCTGGGACAGCTAATTACCCAAATGAGCCCCAGGGCTGGGCCATCCCAGGGCCATCCTGCTCAGGGGATAAAGTGGGGCTGGGGCTGAGGGGCAGGTTTGGCTGCTGGGGAGGGAGCTGGGCACCAGGATCCCCCCTGAGCTGCTGTGCTGTGAGTTATGTGCTTACTGATGTTGTGATATTGGGTTTTGTTTGTTTTTCCCTCTCTGTTTTCTTTTTCCTCTGTTGTTCTCTTAAGCTGAGTTTTCCCTTTCTTTCTTTCCTGATTCTCCTTCTTGTCGCATTGCAGGGGGAGGGTGTGAGTGAGCGACTGCATGGTGTTTTAGCTGCTCAGTGGGGCTAAACCATGACAAATATAAACCTAGAGACAAGACTTACAAGGTCTCACAGTAGCTACTACGCTTTAGGACTCCAAAGGGCAAGAGCAGGTCTTGCCCTGTTCCTCCGAAGGAGAGGCCACAGCAGACAGTTATGTCCTCTTCTGCTCTGCAAAGACAGGTAAGAAGACCCCTTCCCTCACCATCACTCTCTGACTCTCACCCCAACGTTGTCAGTCACAAGATATCTTTTAGAAATTCAAAGCTGAAAGCATTTCTAGGAGCAAAGACCAGAAATAAGAGGGAGTTGACCTGGGAGCTTCAGCAGTTTTGAAGCTTTCCAGATCCAGAAACTGGTCACGAGGGGCTTCAAGCTCTGCAGTATCTGTTTTGAATGAGAACGAAATTATTGCTACAAACAAAAAAAAAAAAGAGGGTGAACTGCATCAAGAAAAAAAAAATTAAGATTTCTGAAAAAGCCTACATGCAGAGAAAACTTCTTTCGCTTGAGCTTTCGAATCAATGTTTTTCGATGGCTCCTTCAAAATCAAGCCATCTGGCTTTTTCAAAACAATTATTACGCATGTAACGTTACAGGTTTTTCAAATTTAACAAGTGCAGTGAATCAAAAAGAAAAACACATAGCTGTTTTCTGGAATTACATGTATATTGTGCGCATAAAAACCACACATAATAAACCCAGCTATTGGCACACATACAAAAAAGCTACAAATGAACTTTAAGACTGCAACTTTTTATTAAACACTTAGCATAAAGCTCCAAAGAAAATGCTATGAAATAATCACTAGAAAACGGGGGAAAGAGGGAGGCTTTTAAGTACCCACACCAGACCCCAACGCACATGCCTCACTGTTGAGGGTTCTTATCAGCCGCTGCCTCAGCTCTGTGTAACCTCCCCTGCCCCCAGCCCACTCCAACCTCCCATGCCCCCTGCTTGCCCCCCGTGCTTTCTTTCACATGGCTGTCATCGCCAGTCCTCCAGGAGAATGGCCACTTTTGGCCAAGCGTCGCCTGGTCCTCTGGCACAGAGCCCCTGACCACGAAGAGTGGTGAAAGCTCCTCACCATGGCCCCGTTGTCCTTGTCACCCAGTGTCTGCCCTAGAGCCATGCTCCGGGGACGCGGGGTGCGGTGCAAAGCTCTTCAGGGAAAACGTTTCCATCCATTGCCCATGTACAAATGGGCTCCAGAAAAAAACAGCAACCGTGGCCTACAGGGTTTTCTTCAAGATTCCTGCTATGGTTTGCTCCTAATAGGCAGGGCTAATTGCAGTAGCGTGATCTCCTCCACCCAAAATGCTCTGTGCCCCAACAGAGGAGAAGGATCACATCCTTTCTTAACAGAGCTGTCAGCTTGGCCAGACTCCCAGGATTTTGATCTTCATACGTGTATGCCGTCATACTCCCCGCTGCTGTGGTCTCAGAGCCAGGCAATGCCTCCCCACGCCCAGCATCTCGGGAGGGCAGGTCGCTCTTGCCAATGGTTTTGGGTGCCCTGGGAGGCAGGGAAGGGAGCTGATGACTTCCGGCACCGAGCAGGCGCTTCATCTGCCCCAGCATCCGCCAAGACTCTGGGAATGGTCTTATTCCTTTTAACTAAGGAAATCATTAAGGCTGTTTGCCTTAAGCTCTGGTTAATGGACTGCATGGATTATTTATTTATTTTTAAATGAACACTCTTTATTTCCCCAAAGTGCTGCTGTTGATTTTCTTTTAGTGCTGCCATCTGGCTCCCCTGCCTAAAAGGGAGAGATAGGTGGTGTAATAATAAATAAACAAACAAACAAATACAAAATCCCAATCCCTTGCGACTGGGGTGTCACCCAAACATTTGTGTATGCTTGTCTTAAATTCAATAATTGCCTTGCTAATGCTTTTGATAGGAACAAGTGCAATTGTGCTAACAGCCCGTAGCACTGATTGAGAGTTACAAAATCAACCTCCTTGGCGAAGGGTCTCTCCCCACAGCTCCTTTACGCGCTGCCGGAGGCTCCCTCTCCGCAGGAACGCCATTACAGCCTGGGAACGCTGCAGCCTGGCTTTTACTTCCCTTTGCAGAGCGTGCCTCGCTCAGGGCTCAGAACCGCAACTCGCTCTTCGTTGCTTTTTCCTCCTCCCTTCCCTCTTCCCAAACGACCGCTTCTAAGCCTCTTGCACCAAAGGACACTTCACTTTCCAGAGCAAGAGGAGAGAGTTCCTGGTGAGGGGAGGGCAACCTCAGCAGCTTCGTGCGGCACAGCGCCAGGGCACCTGACAGAGCCGTGAAGAGCCTGGCGAAAGCTCCATGCCAAGGACGGGGGTCTCTGCCCCACGGCCTGGCCCAGTGTGGAAGGTCTGCTTGCCGATCTCGCCAAAGCTCCGCAGCAGCTCTATGGACATATGAAGGCTTTCCAGGCAGCAGTGCCTCTCCCATTCCCGACCCCGGCCCCGCGAGCTGTGACAGCCTCCAGGACAGCGCTGCAAGCAGCCCCCGGTCGCGCCTGCCCAATGCAAACACAGAAATCAGTCACACGCTTCACCATTTCACTGAGAAGTTCTTTCATTTCAGAAGGATAGCTTACTGCCTCTTCTACCACGGGACAGGAGCAATAAAGCATGGAGAAAGTAGGTTACGGGCGAGGATAATTGTTCTAAATTACTAGGAAAGCCACAGATCCTTCAGGTAATTGCACTGCAAAAGGGAGCTTGCAATCCATCATTCTCTTTCTAGCTGCTAAAGTTTTGCACATTTTTACTCCCAGCATCAGGACGACAGGTAATTTTGTGTGAGGTACCTGTGAAACCAATTAGGACCGCACGGGGCATCAAAACCTATGGCAAGTGATAGCGGAGCTGCTGACAGGCACTTTCTCTAACAGCAATCCCCTATAACGAGCCCAGGCACAAGGACAAGGGGACAAAAGCCCCATCACTTCCCTCCGGAAAGCCGCGGAAGCCCGGCTGTCTCTGATCTGGTGCTCATCGCTCCTTCGGGGGAACGGAGCAAGGCCACACACGTGCCAATGCAGGGCCCTGGTCACTTTGGTGCCTGGCCTGCAAAAGTCCAGGAGTTTAGAGAGTGCTGCTGACCCAAACCACGCTAATTTTAATTTCTTCTGCTCTTTGTCAGCAAGAAGACTAGGAAGCAAAGCGTCCTTGCATGCAAACGAAGACACAGCTGGCCACTGTCGCTGTGCTTTGGCATCTGCCGGTGGCCCTGGGCGGGAGGACGGGAAGGGGACAGCAGGGGCCCACGGGGCAGCTGGATGCCATGGCTCTCCCTGTGCTGGCCGGCTGCAGCCGATGGGGCACAGCGCAGCCCACGCCATCATGGCCACCCTCCTGCTTGCGCCACCTGCCCTTTCCCTCCCACGCCGTGCCCCACGGCTGGCACGGCTCGCCCGTGCTCCACCACCGTCCTTCGCCAACCATCACCCCAGTTCCTTGCTGGCAATGCACAGCGGGATGCAGAGCACTGCCGGGCGCTCGGTGGCGTTGCTCTGCACCCATGCCTTGTCCTTCTCTCCCAGTCAGCACCCAGTCTCCCTGCACAGGCTGCAGCGCACTCCGGAGCTGGCTCCCTCCCTGCCTGGGTGCTGTCCCGTGGAGCACAGCCTCCTCAAAGGCACCCGGCTGAGCCTCCGTCTGGATCAACAAGACGGCGATCTGGAGATGGCCAGCTTCAGCATCCCCCCTGGAGAAGCCTCACAAGTGAATTTGTTGCCCACAGAGAGCACTGGCTTCGGTAATCTGGTGCAGATCTTTCTTGAGGAAAAGAGGTTTCACGGATGGGGACATATCAGAACAAGACCTAAATACAGAAAGCATTTAACTGATGGCATAACCTGTACATCCAGAAAAGAATTGTGTCTCAGGACATACCAGGCACTTTTTTTACCCAAACTAGGGACCTAAAAAAGCCAGTGGCCTACAGACCTGCTGCTAGTTTGTAGAAAGCTGTGTCCAGTCTCCGTAGGCAGAGCAGAGCCCCTGCCCAGCGCTTGGGCCGGCGGCGCAGCCTCAGAGGCTGCTGCTGAGGATCCCAAATCTTCACCAGCTATTCTCATAAATCCAGCCCCTCAGTGCTGGCAGTGCAAATAAAATAATGACGGCAAAAGCAAAATAAAAATGGCCCAGCTACTTTGCTCTTCTGTGGGGTAGGTAAACAAAGCTCTAAAGGTTGTCAGAGGCATCATAAAGTCCTCTTCAACGTGACTGACATCCAGTCTGGGAATACCATTGCCTAAATCACCAGGCTGAGGTTACCCTACCAACCTCCGCTCAGCAACGTCGGAGCTTCTGCTGCGCTCCGTGCCATCAGTGAGCTGCGTTTTCAACAGAGGAGCCAGGAGCACACATCTCCGAGATTTACAGCAAGGGACTGGGGCAGATGCTTCACCGGACTCATTTGATAGGTGAGTGCGTTGCTGCTTCCTCTAATCGTTGTGCAGACAAGGGGAAACCACCACTCCTCTGTTTCATTACATGTGAAAGGGGGATTGGTTGTTCACCTTCTGCATTTCAAATTTAATATTCCAGGGATACCCTTATGACGAGACAAAGTCAAGCGCAGTGAGCCAGATCAGCGTTACCTGCCCTAGTAGCCCTAACGCAGAGCTGCTGGCCTGCAGAAAGCCCGCAGCAGCTGTCTGAGCCTACAAACGACCCTGAAAAAGAGCTCCTGCGTATTCCTGATAGGACCTTCTGGGTTTTGTGTCATTTTGTACTGGTGGCTGTGAACCCTCCTCCACCTGTGTGCTGTTTTTACACAGATCCTCAGAGGTTCCCGCTGAGACCAAGGGACTCGGCTCCCTGCCTCTTCTGACTTAACTTTTTTTTATCACTCTGACAAAAGCGAGTTTATACTCCTGAAACCATCCTGCACCTCTGCTGCCCGCCGGGGCGGGCGGCCGGCGGCAGCAGCCCCGCAGTCTGTGCGCGGGGTGGGGCGGGGAGGGGGATGTCGTGCGGGGGGACCGGGCTGCGCCGGGGCTGCTTCCCGCGGGGGCTAACCAGGAGTGGGCGGCTACATCATCCTTTCAGGTTGTCTCGTAACTACTTTCGCTTTTTCTTCTACGGAAGAAAACGGAATCAGCCAGGTTGGTTCGTAAGGCCAAAAATGCCCACGGGGCTGAAAACCCAGCCGAGAACAAACCAGCGACGCGACACAGCTGCCCTGGAGCGGGGGGCTGCAGCGCGGTCCCGCACGGCGCCGGAGGTGGCCCACTCGTGAAGGGGAAGGTTAGGAAGGTTAGGATCCCAGGGACCCACATTACATCTGCCCCAAGGGCCGCTTCCACCTGGGGGTCTCCCACGCTGCGCCAGCCTTCGTGGCTTTAACTTGCGCGGAGCTTACCTCCTTGGAAGTCCGAGATATTTGTTCAACACTTCATTAGCAGAACAGCTGTCATTAGCGCCATCAGCCGTGTTTCTGCCCCAGACTGGGTGTTCCGAGTTTTTGTACAGTAGCAGCGGCTATTTTCCCTCACCTTCTAGTGATGATTAGGAGTCACATTAAATATAATAGCTGCCATAATTCACCAATAGCCTATAATTCTCATATAAAAAAAATCTAGACATAAAATGTAAATGTGCAATTTTGCTATTATTATTTCCACCTGAAAATATCTGTCCTACTTCTTTTAATAGATTATTCCGCATTTTCTCCTGTTCTTAATAGTTATGTCATGTAATAAGCCATGCAAGTTTGTTTACCTGATTATATATTTTACCATTACTTTTCAATCAGTGTTTCCTAGAAGTGCTTTTTCATCCGTTATAGCCTTATCTGTACCGCCCTGTCGTTAAGAAACCACAAGCCGGAGGTAAAACACACAGTGATCATCAGCCTTACACGGAGACTCACACTTTGCGGCTATTTGCAGCCCTTTAGTGTTACATAAAGCTCTTTTTCACTGTAAACACTCGCTTAAGCATCTTAGCAATGGCCCGCACGATTGCCCGTCTCTGGAGAAACAGGAGAAGGATTACACCGAGCTGCTCGGCGTCCTTGCCGAAGAAGATGGGATTCTAAGTCCCTGGGACTGCAGGCGTTTTTCCTCCGCCTTACGAACCGAGATTCGGGGCTCTGCCACCGCAGCTGACATTCAGTCGGGCTGGGGACACACGCGGGTCCAGACTTAAACGCGTTTTATCAGCCAGAGGCAAGCATTCCAAGCATTAAACCTCAAAAAACCCCAGCTAAACTCAGGAAAATCCCTTTCTCGTTACAGAAGCACGGACTCATTTAGGTTGGAAAAGACCTTAAAGACCATCGAGTCCAACAGTAAAGGCAAAGGAGAGAAAGCCTAAGAGCAGCGGTAGGAATCGTTGATAAAGGCATTGTGACGTATTTCCCGCAAAGGGCTGTGACTCTGGTGTCACCCACAGCGCGGGATGCCCGTCCCTGGAAACGTCCAAGGCCAGGTTGGACAGGGATCCGAGCAACCTGATCTGGCTGGAGATGTCCCTGCTCCGTGCAGGGGGCTGGATGGGCTTTAACCGCCCCTTCCAGCCCAAACCCTTCTGTGATTCTGTGATTCTGTTTCCATTCCCGTAGCAACCATCCTCAGAGGAGACCACTGCTGCTCAGGGAGGGTCTGAGGGCGTTTCTGGGAATGCTGATGTGCCATTTCTTTTGCCACTAAAATTCTCTGCGTTTAATTCTCAAATTAACAATAGTACCTTCTCTGTTAATTTAAGAAGACGAAATGGGAAACAAGTGGCTCAGGTTTCCTTGCAAGGAGCTGGCTCTGCAGAGGCGCGAGCATGATGTCCGATGCAGAGGCAGCAGCGCGGGGTGATGAAGGTGACCTCCTGCTGCTAAACGCCCTGAGACCAGGCTCCACTGAGGCACACTTTGAACTCCGTGGCCACGTCCAGCATTAATAATTTCCTTCTGAAGTCCCTGGCTGTCCTGTGGATGTTCCTCCCCGGGGCAGTGTTTATCTACCAGTGTGCCACCGCAACGGAAAGCCCTGGCTGCGCAGCCAGCCCATTGATTTTTCCGTTCATTACTGGTCCCTTTGGTAACCGTGAACCTCGAGCCGGCACGGTGAGTGTGAGAGGACTCTGCAACCTTCACGCATGGTCGTGTCTGCCCAAATGGCCCCTGAGCCAGGAGCAGGCTTTTGGGATTTGGTCCACATGTTCCTCGTATGTAGCTGTCACACAGGAGCCGCCTGCCGCAAGGGCAAAGAGCGGAAAGCAGAGCAGGGCTGTGCTCCCAGCAGCAGCGGGAAGGGGCAGCCAGGAGGCATCTACCCAGCTGCCCTCGTATGTGCAGGACATTGTCTTAAATGTGTCCCACCAAGGTGTTCAGAACATCGGCTTATGGGGTGACAAAGCAAATCAGGGTACAGACTTAATGTGAAATTATGATCCTGCTGCCAGTAAAGAAGGGACCTGGCTCCATCCCTGGAGGTGTTCAAAGAACATGTAGACATGGCACTTCAGGACATGGTTTAGTAGGTGTGGTGGTTCTTGGGTTGATGGTTGGACTTGATGATCTTAGAGGTCTTTTCCAACCTTAAATATGCTATACTATGCTATGCTATGCTATTCTATTCTAATTTGTCCTGGTTCCGGCTAGGATAGAGTTAATTCCCACTGGAGCTGGGAGAGGAGCTGGGGCTGGTGGCCCCTGGGACTGGGGATAGGTTCCTCATTAGCCCACAGCTGGGACAGCTAATTACCCAAATGAGCCCCAGGGCTGGGCCATCCCAGGGCCATCCTGCTCAGGGGATAAAGTGGGGCTGGGGCTGAGGGGCAGGTGTGGCTGCTGGGGAGGGAGCTGGGCACCGGGATCCCCCCTGAGCTGCTGCGCTGTGAGTTATGTGCTTACAGATGTTCTGGTTCTGTTGTTTTTTGTTTTTTTTTAAAAAAAACCTGTTGTTCTCTTAAACTGTTTTTATCCCAATCCATGAGTTTTGCTTTCTTTTCTTTCCTGTTTCTCCTCCCCATCCCACTGGGGGAGAGGGGCAGTGAGGAGGGGAGTGAATGAGCCACTGCGTGGTATTTTAGCTGCTGAGTGGGGCTAGACCATGACAGAGTTGGTAATGGATCATTGTCTCTAGGAGCTGTAGGCATAGTTGTTCTCTTCTGTTCTCCATAAACTGTAGATCCATTCCAGATTTTTTGGGTTCCAACACTCTGAGGGTTTCCCAGCACATCAGAAGTGAGTTCACTCCTTGCATTGGTGCACGATGGGCTCTGCCAGTTAAACCCACAGCTCTTTGCAGTGGTCAGTGCGACTTCTGGATGATGATTTTGTTTTGCTCAACCAGCTCACTGAACAGGAGAGCTCTGTCAGACCCAATTCTTCTGCCTTCAAAGCAGAGGGGGGGAAAAGGTGTTTTTTGTCTCCCTCACCTACACTTGCACAGCCCATGTTGCCAGCAAGCGGGGTTGGTGTGTTATCAGTGCCGCTCGCGGGTGATGCTTTGTACGCTTGCTACTGCTTCTGCACTTCAGTCCTCGAGCCATGCTGATCTCCAGGCTGGGAGGAGAACGACAGCAGTTCAGGACTAAGGTGTGACTGTTGTCCAGTACTGGGTGACAGCACCTACTGTCAAATTACAAATGCCTGGGACAGAAATCTCCAGGGACAGACAAATTTGGGGTGCCTGTTACATGTGTGTGTGCATTTACTCACCACTTGTTCAGCCGTATCTGTGATCTCGGAGTACTGAGCTGTGAGGTTAAACGTGAACCGTGCATATGAGGGTCTGGAAGAAATACCCTGTTTGACCTTAGTCTGAAGCCTAAAAGGGGTGTCGCGTGCTTAGTAATCGTACACTTGTAAACTCCCGTTTTCCTTAATTCGAATTAATTCCACAAGAAATGATACTGTGAGCACCCTGTGTTACGGAGCTGGTGCCATGTCTGGGGACACCTCTGAGGTGACCGGTGTCCTCCTCAGGCTACGCCAGCACAAGGCTCACCTGGTCACGCTTTACAAGCCACAACTGAAGCCCACGGTGAATGAATACAGACATGTTCATTCGGCTGCCCTCACCTGACCTCCAGGCAGATTTATTTTACTCTGGCAAATTAGACAGCAGAGGTACATCCAGAGTCAGCCACCACACCTAGCCAGGCAGACAAGAAGATGCCTGGCTTTTACCCCAATTCCTCCTCTTTGTGCAGCATTACCAGAGGGAAAACACAAAGGACGTTCCAGCTTCCCGACTCTGACAAGGGGCTTTGGAGGAGGAGGAGGAACACTGTCTCCCTCTCCGGGACAAAACCAGAGCGATAATTGCCATGTACAATGCTCAGAAATGAAGCAGCCCAGGGAACTCTGTCTCATTAAATACTTTTCATCCTTCAGATCTCCTTTTCTTCTCCCTGGTGTGCCCTCGTCCATAGCTAAAGGATAATCAATTCAACTCAACATGTGTTCATTTCTGGTTGGAGTGTCGTCTTCCACACCAACATTCCCCCAAGTGACCTTATAAAATGGAAGACTACAAGCAGAGAGTTATGATGGATTGTAGGAGAGAAACAGGCCAGTAAATGTTTGTTTAGGAGAGAACGGGAACGTAGTCGGGTGAGGAATCACGGAAGTGAAGTGATACAGGGAATACTGTGCCCAGAAGAAACTGCAGAAGACAAACTTGTGCACCTTACATCTTGACAAGAGGGAATTGTTGGCCACGCATGGGCTGATGCCATGAGGTGAAAGGAGTTTGCTGGAAGACACCTAGTGCTCAGAAACAGCGCTGACTACTTCCACGCTAAATAGTGCCGAAGGTCCACTGAAGGCTTTCTCTGAAGTGTGTAGCTCTGCGGCTCTGTAATACGATATTGCCATGGCTTGTCACAGGCTGTACTGAGTTGCAAGGCCTCAGCACCAGAAGACTTCCAAGCAGTTAATCCTACAGAAGATTTGATTGCAAAGGAGGGTGGGGAGAACAAAACAAAAAAAAGAAAGTTTGAAGTTAAATAATAAGTAAGTTTAGGGAAAGGAGTTGTGCATCAGGTATTATAAAGGGCTGAAAAGGAACATGTGTTGGCAGAGGTAGGATATGGGAGAAATGGAGCCCAGCACCGTTCTGAGGTGCCCTGCAGAAGAAGCCAACATGAGAGGCGACCGGTGGCAGAGCAGACCTCTGAGGTGTTTCTCTTATTCACAGATGAATAAACACAGAAAGCTCCAGCTTTACAGAGAAATGTGATAGTCTTCAAACCTTACAGCAAACATACTGAGTCAAAATATAGATACAAGGCAATAAAACCCAGCGCTGAGAGCCCATGCAGGTCATCCGGCTGCGCTGGAGAAGAGGTAGTGATGGAAACAACAGTGAAAAAGCCTCGTGTAGGTGTGGACAGATGTTTCCTGTTGCTGATACCAGGATGAGCCAACTCCAGAAAGAAACTGAGACACCAGAGTGAGCTACGCAGTGGGACAGGGACTTGGGAGCAGCGGAGGAGACCGCACCACGCTGAGGAGGAGAAGGCATTGCCCCCACAGCCAGGCAGAGCCCACCACACAACCTGGAGGGAAGGTGAAAGACAGCTGCTCTGCAGTTTCCTGAGATGGAGAAGGTAAGAAATCAGATTTAAAGGAAGGATGGTTTATGTTCACCCAGAAACACACGTACAGGAGCAAAAGGAGAGAGCAATCTGAGCAGCGTGCCCCAGACAGGCAGAGATCTCCCTCGCTTTGTTGAAGAGCTTCCGCTCACCAGGAGAGAGTAACAGAGGAGATGTGCCATACACAGGCACAAACCCACAAATCCCTTCACAAGAGCAGTTTACTGTCCTTGCACAAAAGCCAGCGGATGTTAGAAATACATTTATCTGTGCGTTGTCTTGGAAAGCTCTGTGTGCGTAACTTGTGATTCCATCAGTGGTGCTTTGAGACGCATAGTCCTCCACCACTGCACACCCTTTTGGTGTTCATTTTAGAAACGGTCCCAATAATTTTGCAAGAGAGTTATCAATATATTGATCATTTTAGTTAAAAATTAATAAGAGGGAAATCTTAATTTATTTTTAATTTGATGTTAAATCATATTCCTCTGGACTAGATATGTGTAGAGGAATCCTCAGTAAAAGGAAGGGAGTGGGGCTTTTTTCCAGTGTTGATTTTTACTATTCTTCTACTTTTAGAGTTTGTAGTAAATACAAACAACCCACTATTGATAAATAAAAACATCACCTGAAATGTGGTGTGTTTTGTTTCTCAGTATGAAGGTCTTAAATATCAATTTATTCTCCTGTCTTCTGGGTGGTTTTTCTTTTAGTTACCATTGAAACACAGAAGAAAGACATTTTAAGCAGCAAATCATGACGCTCATCTTCGCAACAAGAAACGTGTGCGCTGGGGGACAGCTGAGGGTTGCTACTGCATCTCTTTCAAATGGCAGAATTTACCTCCTGTAAATTACGCAGGCTGTGGTCACAGCAGACGGGTTGGTTGTGGGAATGTTGGTAGCCGGGTCCCGCAGCCTGGCAAGGTGTTTGGGGGCTGATGGAGGGGCAGGGGCTGGGGCAGGACCAGGGGCGTGGTGCGGGGTGCTCTGGGGGCTGCTCCCCGTGTCTTGATGGCATCAGATCTTCGACCTCTCGACGGTCTCTACAGGCTCTTCCTGGCCATGGGATGGTGTCTGCCAGAGCCCGCGTGGCCCCTCTGCACGAGCGGGCTGCCAGCCAGGGCTTGCAGCAGGTATGGTGGGTGCAGCTGAACAATCAATGGAATTTTTCACAGCGTAAGGAAAGAGCTGGCTGATTTCAGGAGAATGAGGTACTGCAGGGGTACTGAGGTAAGAAACGCAGGGCCCAGCGCTTAGCGGGGTAACAGGAACCCCTTAGCTCTGCTTTTGGGTTACTAGGGGATGGCCAGTGCCCAGCTGCGCATTTGCACAGGGGGCCTTGGTTCTCTTTCAGGGAGGTGGAGAAGGGAGGAAGGATTCATGCTCTTCTTTTGGGAAAACAGGAGGGTCTGGGAGCAGGCTGTTTCCGCAGTAGCCCTCAGTGCGGTGTCTCTCAGATGCAATTAAAGCGAAAACTGGAGCAGATCTCCTGGGCGTTCTGTTGTACACCTCCCAAAGTCACGTCCCCAGCGCGCACTCCTGGCTTAAATGTTCTCTCTCGTAGCCAGGTGGAAATCGCTGCTGGCCCCAGCGGCACCCTTCCTTCTGTGTAAAACCCGCCCCGTTCTGTCCCGCCCGAAAGCAGCGGACGGGGGAGCCCGGCTGGGGGGTGCGCAGGCTCTGCCCTTGCCGAGGGGTGCGCGCTTCACCCCGACCCTGCCCGGGCTGCGGGCGGTGCTGGCCGTGCTCCAAAGGGGCCGAAGCGGCCATGGAGGTGTCTGCACGCTCTTACCTCGCGAACAGCCCAGCACAATGGCTGTTTACAGACACTGCCCTTGCTTAAATCTCCATTTAAATGTCTGTCTTTAAAACCTGCTGGAGAACTTCATTTGGATTCCTCTTTTGTCTTTTCTGTTCTTCACATTTTTTCCTAAATCCTCTGGGTTTCAATTAGCAGCCATGGGAAACTCTGGGAGCCTCCTGCATCCCATTACGAAGTGACAGGGTGTTGTGCAGCCCTTAAGCTCTTTCTGAATAATTCATGGAGCTCTTTGGGGCAGGCCAGCATTTCAAACCAATATAAGGGACTGGTTCTCCTAAACTTCTGCTTTGGGTGGAAATCCTACACTTAGGGAATTGGCATCTACATGTATTTAGTCAGACAGGCCTGTAGTGATGTTTGGGAGAAATGTTTATCTGTATATATAGTAAACACTGAAGTAAATGTTAATTTTTATCTTTATTTACATAAGACTACTTAGAGACATTCTTGTCAAAACGTTTAGATTCTTAAAGACATTTTCTGTGAACTCTCGGTAAGATGTAGATGAAGCAAAGACGCCTAAGTGGTTCACCTCTGGTGAACACATTACAGAAAGTCACACGCACACTTCGTTAAATCATCGACATTATGGGTGGAAAAGACGTCTTCAGTCTCCCTGGAACAAGCCCAGCTAAGTTCAGTTTTCTATCAGATCAAGGAGGCAGCTGCTAGCAGAAGTGTGAAAAGCAATTAATTTGTTAAAAGTTCAAATACATTCGGTCGACAAAGGTAAGGTTAAACAAATATTTAAAGGATGCAGAATTCAGTACTCTGAAGTCAAAGCCATCACATATCCAGGTATGGATGTGCGCATGCTCCATGTCCCTGTGTTCCCATCCAGATTTTACGTGTTTCGTAGTCCCTCAGTTAATACCACAGACCAGGTGTGAGATTGCTTATGGTGCTGCTTAACCATCAGGCTGTCTCTCTCCAGAAAATTCGCCCCATTTGGCAAAAACTCAGTAATGCATCTTGCGTTGAAGGCGTGGGCAAAGCTCACCCTTGTGAGCAAAAGCCCTGGCCGGGTGGGACTGCTGGTCTTACCCACACTGGTCTGTGGAAAACATCTTCACCAGTCAGGGCGGGATGGGCAGCCAACAGCGAGACCAACGCCCTTAGCCGTGGAGGTGAAGCTGTGCCAAGCAGGTGGGGACACTGCGTTTGGAAAGGAGAGGTGTCACGTGAAGGCATTTAGCACAAACGTGTGACAGCAACTTCAATGGAAAACATCAAATGATGTGCAGACAATATGCGTTTAATTGCTTAGGCGTCAACAGCATGAGCTTGGGTAGCGCACAAGGAAAGTGAACCCTCAGCGTTCTGAGCAGGAATCCTGATTTGGTGACACTGGCCTCGGGAAGACAATTCCCAAAACGTGGATGTTACAAATATACTGGATACAGTAAACAGAGATTTCTGAACAAGAAGAGCAGAAAATGTAGAAGGTATCTGGAGACATGTCCTAACGAATAATCCCAGACCAAATGCTAGAAGGCATCTTCACAGGTTTCTGGTGCAGACCCCCAAAATGCCATTAGGAATGAGAAGCTGTAACAAGGCAGAAGAGGTATAGCAGAGAACAGCTCTGGAAGGAATGGTATGCACTGGAAGTCTCATTCTGCCGCTATTAAATTATTATCAGGTTTTGTAATCACTTTATATGACAATTTTCTAAAACCAAGTTATGCTGCATCTAGCATGGAAAAAGATACATAATGTAAAATTCAGAGTTTTTTTAAGAGCTGGCTGAAAATCTCACTGCGAATATCTGGCACAAAGTGAGAAGAAAGGAAGTATATCAGTATTATAAAACAGAATAAGCAAGATGGCCCAGATAATTATAGACTTGTCAGTCCAACATCAATGCCGGAAAAATAACTGAACAGCTGTTGTGGAAGTTAATCAAAAGAGAACTAAAAGAATAAAATATAGTCAGTGCTGGTTTGCAAAACTGATTTTCTCCTTTTTGGACAAGATTCATGTTTTAAAAGTCTCACAGGGTGCTCAAGGAAACTTCAGCAGCACCCACCGGCCAGGCCAGCGTCCCTGTGCCCCGCGGCCATCCCTGCAGCCGCCTGCAGTGGCATTTTGAGACTTTTTCATCCAGTAGGTATGTGACATGCTGACTTTTTAAAATTAGTAATCTTTTGTGTCACGGGCTGTCCTGCAGCGTGGTGACACCGTGGCTGTATGTTCTCAGCAGGTGACCGGGGTTTGCTGCCCGAGGACCAGCGGCCGTCGGTGCTGCCTGACCCAGAGCACGCTCCCCTGCCTGGTTTGGGGCTGATCCCACGCAGACTGGGGGACAGGTGAGTGACAAAAAGCCTGGGTACTGGGAAATCTGGATTTCATGGTCAGGTAATCATTTTAACGTGTCCAGCCTCATGTTTGAGAAGAGTGTACCTGTCTGCAAGATCGGGGATCTGTGCTTGGAATTGGCGTTGCTGAAACGGGCCCCGGGCTCCTGCTGTAATTAGCTCAATGGAGCTCCCAGGGCAGCTCTGGTGACAAGGACTGGAGCACCCGAGTCAGAGCAGAGAGGTCCCACCAGCCACCCAGCTCCTGCGGCTGCTGCTGCTCCTGCCCAGCCGCCGTCGCCCATCCTGGAGGGATGCGGGAACGGGAATGCTGAAAGCGCTGAAAACCAGCGTTGGAAGCACAAAGCCCCTGTCCCAGTAGAACTGCTGCTGGGAGAGGTGATAGTCCGGGAACACCTGCCGAGGACACAGAAATATGGTGAAAGCAGGGCTTTCTCCTGGCTGGAGCTGCTGCCCTGATGGCCAGGGGCCGGGCGTGCTCCTCCTTTACAGCCAGAGCAATTCGGGGTCCAACAAACTTACCATGGGCCTGGGAATTTTTAAATCGAGATAAGATTGATTGGTTTGGTTGCTGTTCTTCAGCGGTACTCTCATTCAGTCAGGAGTCCACTGAGGGAGCTCTTGAGGCCCCTGGTAGGAAGAGAGCACCACGGGTGCCTTCTGCCTTTATAATCTGTAAATCTGTTAATCTGTGGATAGAGCCCGGGCAGTGAACGTGGGCAGCTGACAGGCTAAGCAGAGACCAAATTATTGTGCTTTAATGCAGAATGAGGAAAAGCACGGTTATTATGAGAATTAAACTTGACTTTGGCAAGAGCAATAGAGATTTTCCAGATGAGACAGCTGCTCTCCTCAGAGCAGGCTCTTTGCAGGCGCAGAGGTGACCAGGGACAGACCCACAAGAACACCACCAGCACCTCTCTGGATAAAATCCAGCTCTTGCTCATGGGAAATGAGGAAAAGAGAGAATGTGGATTAATGAGAACCGTTTCTGACGAACTGGGGTAATCACAAGGCAGCCTTCGCACGAGGGAGGGAAGGAAGTAGAGGGAAGAGCACAAACTGAGCAGCAGCTTTCTTGAACTCAGCTCACTCTGCCTAAACCCGCCGGCTCCTGGGAATGCCTGTTCGCTGAGAACGGCAAAAACCCCTCCTGCAATCGGTGAAGTCTTCAGTCGCAGGCTCTGCTCAGAGGAGGTGGCTGAGGAGGGGCAGGGGACCATCAGCATGTCCCTGCCCACCCTGGAGCCATTGCCAGAGCCATCCCCCCGAAGAGACGTGCTGTTGGCTCCTGAACTCCATCTGCAAATGACAGACACAAAATGCAGCTTTAGAACAGAGGGGAGAGGGGTAAGTAACAGGATTAGAGTTTCAAACTGCCATGAGGCTCTAGGAAAAAAAAAAGAAAACATAACTTACTTTTTTAATTATCATTATTATTATTCAGAAAAAAAGCAAACATAGCCTGCAATATCTTCTCTACGTTTTGTATCATGGTAGATGTGTTGGCCATCAGCTGAGAGCCCAGACAGCTTTTTCAGCTCTTCCTGCACTGTGAATGCCTTGCGTGGATGAACGGGGATTGTAACGAGCCAGGGATGCGGTCCCTGTCCATTGTCCTTGTCCACTTGGAATCGTGACTCCTACACAAGGAGACTTTAGCAGATGCAGCCCGAGGAGATGTCCTTCACCATTTCACACACACGTGTATTTTCATAGCAGAATTCAGGCTGCAAAGCTTCTGGCAAAGACCCTGTTTCTTTGTGTTCCCCAGCAAAACCAGAAGCGCGTTAGATGAGGTCACTGGAAGCAGAGCGCTCGCCTGAAGGTGGCCAGCACACCTGCTCCTCGCCACAGTCAGGCGAGTGCGGCGCAACCCTGGGCAGCCGCAGACCATCTCCGCACATCCCCTGCTCCCTGGGGTGTGCAGAGCCATCTGCTCGGCCTGCCGCTGGCCACAGCCCCGCGCCGGCCCCGGCACCCGTACGCACTGCTCCGCGGCGCGGCAGCACCGGCCGAGACCGGCGGCGCAGCCATGGGCGTGCGCCGGGCACTTCTCCCGTCCCGTTTTCTTCGGGTTGAAAAGGCACCATATGGACTTTGAGGAGTCAGGGTATGTTTTCCGAAGTGTCCTCTTACAGTTTCACATGTCATGATGTTTCAAGATTCTTCCCTGGGAAAAACAAAATCATTTTCTTTCAAAATAATTATTAGCATCAGAAGTTTGATATATAAGGTCTTTGGTCTTTTGCTGGTTTGGGAGGGATTTTTTTTTTTTTTTTTTTTTTTTTTGCAAGTGAAAATTCCTGGCAACAAAGTATTTTCCAAGAAAAAGTACTGGTTTTTCACAACTTTTTTTTTTCCCCCAGCCCCAAAGGAGTCTCACCCACTCCAGAGCTCCAGAGAGCCAGGCCGCTGGTGAAGGCTCTGCCCGGCTCATCGCACAGGTTTGGACGGGTGTCTCCCGTATCACAGCCGAGTACTATTCCCATGGGATACAGGCTGTCCTGGAACATTGGCTGCTGAGCGTCGTCTTTTGTCTCCATAAAACTGAAAGGTCTGGATTTTGTTCTATAACAGCTTCCCCCTCCCCCAAAAAAAAAATGGATGTGGTGCTGAGTTTGCTTCCAGCAGCACCCAGCAGACGCACACTCTCCGTTAGAAGTGCGGGACGGGACGGGAAGGCTGTTGAGCAGAAAATCTCCTCTCCCTCCTCCCCAACTGTCTCCGCAGCAGAAAATCCATCCCTGAAGCTCACAGGGTGAAACCTCCCTCCCCGTCCTGCCCGCGGTCCCCGACGCGTGCGCAGGGCTGCCCAGTCTTTAATTGCACTGGGTTGTGTTTCTATAGAACACTCTTCTGCTTCCAACTCCCCCTATTCCAGCAGACCTCTGGAATTGCGCTGCCAGATCAGAGCCGTTCTGCTTGGATCTCTTTACTTAATTGACGAAAAAACCTTTCTGCGCTGAATGACCTTACTGCCTCTCGCCCTGTCGGGAGGACAAACGCTCGGCGCTGCTGTAATCTCATTACCGGCAATTCCCCGGTGACGTTGCTGAAAGGGTTTTGTGCCAGTATTAAACACACCGGGCCTCTGGGCGAGACCCTCATCAGGAAACTGGGGGTCACTGGGGTAACGCTGTGCCCGTTCCCCTGCCTGGGGCACATCACCCCCCCCAACCCACCGCGGTCCGGCCCAGGGGCAAAACCGGGAACACGGATGCTTTGGGTCTGAGCCGCCCTCCTGGCCCGTGGTGTCCAGCAGGAACGACGGTGTCCTGGGGCCGGCAGTGCGGCTCGGTACAGCTCCCCGTCTGCCGCTCCTCTCCAGGAAACATAAGCCTCTCTGCAAAGTAGGATTTATTTCTGGCAGGGTAATCAAGACACCTGTTAATGTCTAAGTACTGCAATTAAGAGCTGACCTGACAAATAAAAGGTATGGGGGATGCCCCATTTTCATGTTTGCTTATTTTGCCTTCGATGTCGATGTGTGTTTTGCTTTTTGGTTATTTTAATCTGTCTTGGTAAATTACACCCCGACTCACATTTGCAATACAAAGGCAGGGAAAAACAGGAAAAGATGAGAGGGCTGGCAGTGCTTCCCAAAACTGAAGATGTCAGACATTAAATCGTAACAGACCAGAGCACGCTAATGCTTCAACGGTGACGCCGCTGCAGCTCCAGGTTGGTGTCCAAGGCGGGCCCTTCCAGACGCCCTTTGCAGAGCGGTGCTGGGCGCGGGCCGAGGCGGTGCTGGGTGATACGGGGGTGCAGGCCGGGGTGATGTTGGGCAATACAGGGGTGCAGGGCTGGGCGATGTGGGGACGCAGGCAGCAGAGCCCCCAGTGCAGCCCCACGGCTCGTGGCAGCGGCAGGCACCCGACGCTGGCTTCGCTGGCTCTCCACGCTTAGCATGTTGTGGGCATTCTCAAACACGTGCACACCCGGCTTTCACACGCAGAGCGTCGGCAGTGCACGCTGCTAGGCAGCTTTGCGTTGCTCTCGCAGAAGGCAGCTGCCCAGGGACACCACCTTGCCCGCGGTGCTTTCCCACTGGTCCCTCTGCGGCAGCGGCAGCCTTGTCTGGGACGAAGCACAGCGTCCCTTAGACGGACGGAACCGCTCCCACAGCACGCGTCTGGCAGAGAGCTATTTAATCCTGTTTTACGGAGCCATGCTGGCTGGCTCCTCAGTGCAACGGCTGCAGAATTGTCATCACCAGAGTTTCTTTTTATTACAGCCCTGGAGTAATGAGAACAGCATTACTGCGCTCACAGCAACCGCGCGTTCCGCGGCAGCCTACCTGGAAAGCCTCTCATTCCCAGCCGCTCTCCCGGGGCTGCAGGAGTGGCTCATCAGCCAGGCTCCTCCATCGATGTTGGGGGTACTACGGACGGGCTGAGGGTCAGGCTGGCTGCCTTTGCACCAGCTCAGCTGTTATCGCTTCCCAAATTTCAAACAATCATTCCTTTGCGCTTATGCCTGAGCACGACCTCTGAACTCGCAGCAAGGCGTCAAAAGCCAGCGGGGAGCATCGCCGCCCGCCTTCTCACCCTTGCAGCCACAGACGTTGCCCCTCCGTTCTCTACCCAGAAGTGATGGGAAGGAATCACCAACGCCGCCTGTGAAAGACAAATCACATGGACCACAGCAAGGTAACTGCTTCTGGTGCAGAGCGGGACGTGTTTTTGCGTTGCTGGCAGCTGCGGGCACACACAATGTACGTACGTGGTGAGCACTGAGCAGAACACACCGCATCCCACACTGTGCAGAACCAACAGGTTTTGAGCTAAGACCCCATGTCTTGTTTTTATTGTCATGTAAGAAATGTTTTAGGGTATTCATAGAGTAAGGAAGTCAAAAATCCCCTTGCACCCAGCATTTACCTTCCAGCAGCGGCCGAGATGAGGCGCAGGCTGTACTACAGCAGCTCCTTTTGGCACACAGCCGCCTGACAGCCCGCTCATCTCGGCACTGCACACCCGGGGACCTCGGCCCCTGCGTGCCTGTGCATGCCTGGCTCTGCTGCGGAGCTTGGTGCTGTACGGCCTTACCTTGGGTTTGGGAGTTACCCTACCATGGGAGCCACCCTTTCACATTTCTCAGGCAGCGCTGGTAGGTAATTGCAAACCCGGGGTTTCAGGCAGGCGTCAGCGATGTCGTGAGGAGGGCAGGCTCTCAGGGTCTGTGACTCAGCAAAGGCAGAAAACCTGGAAGGCCATGGATAATCCATTTATTGCCATTTTCAAATAAGGCTGAATTTTCAAAGAAATTCAGATGATATACGGGATAATCCAGGTGATATATGCTATTTAAAGGATTGAAAAGCCTCAGGGTAAAAGAAAAAAAAAAGGTAAGTGAGCAAAAACCAAAGAGAAAAAGCTAAAGTAAACAAAGAGAAAAGGAACATCGTGGTTTTGACCTCGTAAAGCACAAAGCACAAGTAAAGAGATTCTTAAGGCTATAAAACAATAAAATGATAGACAGAGAGACATCATTTCTTTTACACCAAAATAATTAGCATTATTATTCAGTTGACCTTTCAGAGATTCTGACAAGCACATTCCTCAAGTTATAATGCCGTTGCAGAACAAACGCGACTGCATCACGTGATACTGTTGTAGCTTCCCTTGTAAGGAATACAACTCTCTTGAGTTTTATCCCTGTGCAATGAGACAAACTGCAAGACACGTGCACGTTGGATCTAAAAACTTTGAAAGCCACCAGTCTGGGTTCCTTCTTCGTTCATTGGATTACGAAGAACTGAAATACAATGCTTCCTCCAGACAAAATACCTCAGAAGGTGTCAACAGTTTGGAAAGTTTGAACAAGCAAGACGTTGCAGTTCGAATGGTAGATAAGGTAAAATAAGAGAGGATAAACCGAGCATGGCCAGTTACAGCCGTGAGGAGCGGGGAAGGGTCGGGCCCTGCTGCAGAGGAGCAATGAGTTGAAGACCTCAAGGCAGATTCCTGGCCATGTTTGCAGAAAAGCAGTGAGGAAGGCCACGGTGATCTCCTGTTCTCTCACTGGCCAGAGGAGCGGTGGGTCCAGCACAGCCTGGGAGGGCTGCTGGGGGGGGCCAGGGATGTCGTTGTTTGTGTGTGTGTGTGTGTGGAATGGGGGGTCCCCTCCTGCGTCTGGGGTTTGCCGGAGGCTGTGCTGGAGAGATACTGGAGAGGCTGGGTTACCACCACTGTCCAACATCTATGGCCACAGACAGGGGACAACACAAGGCTTTCCCTTTTCCCTGACCAGAGATAGCTGTGTTCACAGGTCAGCAGAAGGTGCTAGTTGTTAATATCACCTTTACCTTTTCACGCTCCTCCCTGGTCCACAGGAACCCTGCTGCGTTTCCCAGAGCTCAGGGAGCCCCAAGGATCTCCAACGGAGCTGGAGCGTCACCGCCTTTGCAATGATGAAGACACGCAGGATGGGAAAGTACTGGATTAGGTGACCCCAGGTGTGTTTTTTGACTTGGACAGGTAAGGCCTAGGTTTTCGAAAAAAGGAACATAAATCATAGACTCATAGAATCATTGCATATTTAAGGTTGGAAGAGACCTCCAAGATCATCAAGTCCAACCATCAACCTAACACCACCATGTCCACTAAACCATGTCCTGAAGTGTCACACGTACACATAAAATAACAAGAAATGGAAAGCATTCTGCCCATGACCTGTGATCAGCGCAGTTGTTCAGCAGGAGGGTGGCAGTAGGGCTCATGAGACACCTTGAGGAGGATCTCTCAGGACAGCTCTGTGCAAGGCTTCCCTCTGCCGCTCAAGGGAAATCATCTAATTATAGGCAAGCAGGGACAGTGCCAGCGGCTGGGACCAGGGTGTGGGTTCAAGGAACACAGTCACAGGGTCAGCCATTAGATATTATGTGAGGACGAGCCTGCATCTAGAGCTCCAGATCTGTACCGCTTGGACATCTGTCTGCTGAGCACGTGGGAAACAGGCGCTGGTTCACCACGGGCTGCGGCCGGCTCAGGGCTCTGCTCCCGGGATCGAGCGTGGGGTGAGCACGATTAGATCTGAGAGGGGTGCGTTGTATAATCAGCTCTGTCCCTATCCCCAGTGGTTGTATCTGGGGATTGTATCTGTACATATGTACATTTATACACCAGATACATTTGATGGAAAGAATTGAAACTCTGCAGCCTGCAATGCGGTGGGTGGTGGCAGCTGGGAATTTCAGAAGACTCGAGAAGTTTCTATTCAGCGATTGTTTTATTTCCTACTTGGGATAAAAGGCCATAGGCCCAGACACAAGAATAATATATTATGCATGCTGAGACTCTGGCTTTTATTCAAAATATATAATTTTACAGTGAGTGACATTTTTAAGAGAGATTTATTAAACAGCAAAAGCAGTGCCACTTAGCGCTGTGTAGCAGCACATTGAAGCAACATATTTCTGAGGAGCAGGTTATTTGATTTTCAGCCAGAGATGCAGAACTTCCTCATGGGTCCTGAGCAGCCCAGGATTTGCTTTAACGGTTGGTTTCACAGTGACGTTCCCCCCACACGAACCTCTGGAGATCAGGTACCACCGTGTCCTAGAGCTTTGCCTGTGGCTGCTGCGCTGATAACGGCAATAGGCATCTGTACAGCTGACCCCACGGGCACTGCAGAGTTCCTATTGTTTGTTCCATAATTACGGATTTAAATATTCCTAAGTGGACATGAAGTAGAGAAACAGAGACTTGCCTGGCACCCACCATGGTTTTCCAAGAACTCTCTCAAGGGAGGTCCCCAGCCTGGACCCGACCCCAGCGTGGCCTGGCAGCGGCGAGGGGGCTGGGAGGGATGTTTCCCCGGCTGTGCTTCCCTCCACCGGTGCCCAGGCGCTGGCCATCTCACACCAACGGGATTGTGACGAATTCTGGCCACCTTGCAACTTGTATGACCCCCCAAATTCTTCTCCAAAGAGCTGCTACTGAGCCAGCCGTTTGTCAGCCCGACTCCCCAGGTGATTATTTCCTACTCTGTTGTGTTCCATTTCCAACAAAAGGAGGAACTTGCCATCTGTCCCCACTGAACCGGACACTGACCATTTCATACCTTTTTTCCCAGTTCACCTGATTGAAAACAGGCCAGAAAACGTCCTCCAGAGCCTCCTGCACCAAATCCAGAGAACCCAGCAGAGAGAGGACACACTGTTTCTCCAGATGACACGCAGCTCGATGTTTAAACCCTCAGATGATACGAATTCATTCACATCTCTGGGCAGAGACCAGATTAAGAGTGGCTGTAGTTTCTCTAGCACTCTGCCAACTCTGCGGTTTGCTCTGCTACACCAAACACGCAGCAGCTGGCCGCGGGTCACTGCCGGTGCGGAAGCTCCCACCTGCGTTACCGTGCACCCCTCTCTCCGGTACGCGGCAGCGGGCGGTGATTGCGCCTTTTTCTGAAGTGCAGGTTTTTCAGACCTCTCTGCATTTTGCAGCTCTTTCAGAGTCACTTATTTTTAATTCTTAATTAATTCTTTTAATCCTTAAAAAGTTACAGGAAATTCTCTGAAAAAAAATGACCTTTCTTCACCAGCCCTGTACTTGTACCCTCCGTGTTCCTCCAGGACCCCAAGGCTGAGCAGGCGGAACACGGATACTGCCGCGCTTCTGTTCCTCCCAAAGAGGAGAAGACAGATGAATGAGAGACTGCACTACATGTCCATGGATTCAGGCTTTCTGATGGTCAAAACAACAATGGGGTAAAAAAATGAAGCTATTTAAGGGCAAATGCTAAGTAAGTTGCAAACCCACCACAGAGAGGCTCCTCAAAAGTAACCCTTCCACACACCCAGCAGTTTACAGCAAGAGAAGGAGGTTGGTTTTTGCTGGCTGACGGGGTGGCTGTTCAAACATGAACCTTTGTTTCTTGCAAGGGTTACACAATGATAGCATTTTCTTTCAATTCAGTGCATGAAGATTAAGATTTCAGTTGGCAGAAAGTGAGGAATTAGCCCAATTTGCACAGTAATTAGTGGTTACAGGTGCCACAGGTGTTGCTTCCTGTCCTCACTACGCCCCATTTCCTCGGAGCGTTTTCGGCGCGCAGTATTAATCTAACCGCATTCGTAATCTCGGGCAGCTTCGCTATTTCTCTGCTGGAGCCGCTCCCTTCGGTTCCCCGAGTTCTACCACGGCAGAGGCAGTCACGCTGTTTTTGTGTGGTGTACCATGTCAGCGACTGGTTTCTCACCCATCCAGTTTATTGTAGCTGTCCTGAAAAATCACTTCAATGACTCCAGTTTTGACAGAAGGCATCTCTGACATGTGACTGGACCAGTTAAGGGAGCCAGTGGAATAATTATTTCAGTGCTGAATATTTGATGTTGCTGCAGGACCCTGATGCCTGGACTCTTGTCCTGCTGATTTTCACTGCAAGGACATGAAGACAGCACGAAGTAGCTGATGGAGACACTTGACTGCACCATGCCCCAAGCCCCCGCAGGAGACAGGCGGTGCTGGCAGCCTGCGCAGCACACACCAACTCCTTCCTGAGGTCCAGGACTCCATTGAGCATCCTTCCCGAGATCCTGCTGAACCCTCCCCGGAGCTGCGCTCCTGACTGCCTCCAGCCACTCTTCATTTGTAGCCATGGTGGTACAAGGTGTCCTGCTGTGACACTTTCTTGCAGATTATTTTTGCCGTATTTTCAAAGCACAATTCTGATTAATACCCTTTCTGCCAAAGCCAGGTTGGTACAGTACCACCGTTCCCTTTATGCTGATATTTGAGGCAAATCTCTGATCAGAGTCATTACCAAAACTATTAATAGCGTTCTGTAACACTAATTTATGCACAACCAGAGCACAAGCATTGCCAAACACCCTTTGGTGGAACAGCAACCCTGCAAACTTTGGCTTAGCTCTAAAGAGGAAGGCTGGAAAACCCACCCTTGTTAGGGCAGTAAAACTCACCATCTTTGGTTATTCTCTCTAAATGTATCTCAGGCTGCTGCCTGGAAGACGATAACTGAAGAGCAGTGCAAGGAAAAGCCTGTCTCTGTGCTATTTTTAATTCTGAACAGCTCTGGCATTACCAGGCTGTTGTGAGACGACGAGCAGTTTTCACAAACGTGTCTGGGCAGCCAGATCTGTGGCGGGGAGTCGGAAGGCTCGCCCAGCTGACGGTACTGAAGTGTGTCTGTTTGGTTAGATTTTACCCTCACCGTGTCCCTCGGGTGAGCTCCGCCATACAAATCATAGAGTCACAATAAGACTTTCAGCAGGTGGAAGAAGTAACAGCCTACAGAGATCTCATCACCCACGTTTGCCATCTTTTTTTTCCTAAACCACAACAATGGCTGCAGAGCGTTGGGTTTCTGAGAAGTGATCTCCTCGTGCTGCCAACGACAAACAGCTCTCTGCTTTGGCCATGGAGATGGAGTACATTGAGAGGAACAACACTGGTGTCTGTTGTCTCGCCCTCTGGCACCTGTTCAGCAACCCGCTCCTAAATCTTCTTGTCGTCTTCTTCTAATCAGGTTACACACCCAACCCCCAGAATGTTTCACAAGCCAGTCTTGCCAGAGACCCTCTTGATACGTTCCAGCAAGCAGAGCCAGAGCCCCAGCAAGTGGAGTCACAGGCCAGAAGGGCGGTGCAGCCTTCTGCTCCCCAGGGTCCAAAGGAATTTGGGGACCACATGGTGCAAAGCTCAAACTGCTGCTCTGCTCGGTTCTCCTCTTGAGCTGCAGAGCGACTCAGATGTCCAACACCGTCCGGACCTAGCCAAAGGGAAGTACTTAAGAAGCATTTTTAAAGAAACTCCAGTGGGAAAAACAAGGCTGCCCTTGGGATGTGATGAAAGAGTGTCCAAACTCAACTGTCCCTCCAAACCAGATGCTTGCAGAGATCATTCCTACCTGACTTGGTGGTTGGAAGCCTCAGCAGCAAGGTCTGCCCCTCGCCGTTGCTCTTTCATTGCTGGAGCACGTCAGTTGTCAAGAGAGGATGCAGGAAGCACAACACTGCTGAAGAGCCTGTGTGTCAGCTGATAACGTCACGATACATCTGCACGATGCTGGATCTGTTCTCCCGCTCACAGCTGTCAATACTTGCTGGTACGACTGATTCCATCAGGGTGATGACAGATATCGATCCTTCCCAAGTGCAGCAGATGCATGTGATCTAGCCATTTTCATATCAGACTCCCTGTCCCAAACCTGAAACGTAGATTGTTTTTAAAAAAGAGCAATGCAGTTCGGAGCCAAACAGCCTGTCACAAGCACAATCCCTGCGCTCTACTATCACTGCTCAGCCTTCAGAGCTGCAAACAAGCTAAAGGCAGGTAGCATGATGTCCACATCAGGATAGCAGGTAGGAGTTTTGGAGTTGCCTCTTTATTAAAGACAGACGTTATAATTACTTACATATCCAGAGGGACATTTTCCCAAGGGTTTTCCAGGTTTCACGTGACAGAAGTTCTGTACAAAGACCACTTCAATTAAAGACAGGAGCCGGAGTCACTTACTGAGGTCCCACCTTCCGCTTTCAGAGAAGTGCACACAGGTCCTCAGCTCACTGCAGAGAAACAAATGGCGGATCCCACCTGTGCAAAGGAAAGGATTTTCACGTCAGCCCACCCCTCCACCCCTTCTTTCACCAGACCTGCATTACCCTGGCTCTCCACCTCTCTTCCTGCCCTGCCACCATCCCAGGCAGGAGCGGTGCCTGGATGCCGTGCATCGGCAAACCTCACCACTTCTCCAGACAGCAGAGTCTCAAGACCGGCCACCCCGTCAGCGTGCGAGGCAGGCAGGCTGGAGACAGGGGCTGCGCACCCTCTGCAACGGTCTGTGGAGGGAATGACAGCCAAGGAGGAGGCGATCCTGTTCCTGTTCCCTTGGCAGAGGCGGCAGTAAATGCCTCATCGCCCCAGGATCCACAGACATAAAGCGCTCCACAGTAGCTCAACATTTGCGCTGCCTTCAACTTTTAAGGACGGGAGTCAAGACAGATGTCTGACCTATGCTCCTGCAGAGGTGGGGCACGTGACACCGGCTTGCCAAGGATTGCCATGATGTAGTCACTCTGCTTTTCCTTCCATTTGGTTTGTTTGTTTCTTCCAGTCATTAACGGGATCACCTGAACACTGAAAAGAAATCTGAAATTCACTTCAGTGACCTTCAAGGAAACAGGAACTGCTTCAGCAAATCTGCCTCAAGTTTCCACTGTCAGCTGGTGAATGCGCAGACGAAGCATGGAATTGTCATGCACTGATATCTGCGCATTAAATTATTCATCTTAATTGGTATCTAAAGCTTTGCAATATTTGTTAATTTTATAAGAATATATTCTTTTTTTTTTTCTTTCATGGAAGCAAACAGCATTGAAATATTAGAAAATGAAATAAGGAAAAGGATATGTTATGTTTCTTGTTGTAAGAGTATTCACTGGAGACACACAAAGTTTTAATGTTAATGTCTCTGCATCGCTACTCCCTGCATGCTGAAATGGGTTTGGAAATGCTTGAAAGGTTAAAGCTTTTGCGAATTATGAAAGCAGACCATTTTGGAGCTATAAATCCTACTCATCTGGGATAGTTGTTCTGGTGTAAAACCTCATGTTTTCTTGAGAGGCTGAGCTGAATATTTATGCTTAGCACATCAAACACAAGGCAGTCGCAGAGTTCCATTTGTCTGCAGTGGGTATTTAAGAGTCTACTGTTGATAATTAAATCTAGAAATTGTAATTAGTCACTTATCCAAACTGGAGCCCCCAGTTTTTCTTCATTTACCTTTCCAGTACAGGACTGGAGTTAGCTCACCAGCTGCCTGGAGCAACGTCTCATTAACACCAACGGTTGTCACTTACGATTTAGTTATGCCCTGGGGGCTCCCACGGCCCCCGTTCTTGGCCAGCACAGAAACTGCCTCAGACAGGAGCACCTTGTGGTACAGGAGCTCATAAACCAAAGCAGGAGACGTTGGAAAGCGCCTGCCAACAGCCAACGCGTTGGCCAAGGCCCCCAGACCTTGGGAAAAGGACGGCTTTGGGCGGCTGCCGAAGAAGAGCCAGTTGTGACCAGCAAGTGTGGAGGGCGTTGTTCGCCAGGAAAACATCTGATGAGGCAATCTCTCTGGGGTTTTGGACACGCAGAGGCAGAACACTGGTGCGCTCTCGGAGCTGGTGCTTTTGTGCCCCTTCAGCAATGCCCCACAGCCGTGAACCCAGCCGGCGGGGCGGCCAGGCACACCCAGGGCCCAGGCTCCGGGCACGCCAGCCCCGCGCTTCCCGAAGCGATGGCAGTGCCGCAGACAAGCTGTGGTCCAGACCTTTCCACCGCTGTCTGAAATGCAATCGCACTTACCGCGTGCCTCACGACTCCTGTCCTCATTTTCCAGGGTATGTCAACAACTCACTTAACTCTCACAAACACAATTCTGTAGAAACCTGCTTTCGCCAAACAATTTTGTATGGGTTTCATTTCTTCCTAAATAAACAGCTTCCTCATATAGTGAAATGAAATCCAGAGAGAGAAAATAAGAAAAAACAAACAAACAAAAAAACCAAACCCCAGCCTCTCCACAAACACCTCCAACAACCAACAACTATTTGTGGGTCTTGTGACTCTGATAAGTCAGAGCAGAACACACAGATTTATCGATTTGGTTGTTGCAGGGGGATTTGTAAACATCTTCATGGCTCAGAGCAGGCTTTCCATGCCTCTCTTGGTCTTACTGTTGCTTTCCAAAACAGAAACAAAATAATTCAGGCCTTTGTTTGGGAAGTTTAACCTGTTGTGTACCACTCTGGCCCTCCTGCCACTCCTGGACTTTGACTCACACGGTTTCGGAGGATGCAACAGCCCGTTTCTCCCTGGTTTGTCTTTCATGTTGTCGTAGTTTAATCCCGGTCTGCAACTAAGCACCATGCAGCCGCTCACTCACCCTCACTTTCCCCAGTGGGACAGGGGAGCGAATTGGAAGGGTAAAAGTAAGAAAACTTGTGGGCTGATATAAAGACAGCTTAATGATTGAAACAAAATATAACAACACCACCACAACTAAAGAATATTTAATTCCCAAAGGAATATTGAATTCCACCACCAGTGATGCAGTCGGTGAGGTACTGCAGAACACCAGAAATGAAGACTTTTACTATTACTGCTGGGAACAGAAGCTGTCTGTGGCATGGGACCACTGCTTCCAGGGTCTCAAACATACCATGACACAGAGCCACCACAGCAACTTTGAAAATCCAGGTGCACAACTCTTGCATTGAGCCCATCTTTCTATTTAGAGCTAGAACACCAGGGATGGGGATGCAGGGAGGCTCTCAAGCCATGCACCAAGGAGCCTTTTTACAGGAGAAGTGCTCCAGCACTTCACCCCAGACAAAACTGAGTGAAGGTCTTGCTGCCACAGGCAACCTTTCTTCGTTTGCAGCAGAAACAAAAACCAGTCTTGAACCACTCCTCATTCCTGCCCTGTAAACCTGGACTCACTGCTTTCGTGTCAGGGAAATGCAGTCTTGTCACACCAAAATGGAGAATGACCTCTCACTCCACAGCTCTGAACAAGTCCAACGCCTCCTCCCTGTGTAAGATGAGTGGAGAAACGTTTTCTCTGGAGGAAGGTGAAGGTTTGGCTGTGTGTGGGAAACCCAAGCACCTGAACCACTATGGGGTCCCTGCTCAGCAGGAGCTGTCAGACTGCCTCCACCTCCCCGCCAAGAGGAGCATCCTAGCATCACTAAAAATAGAAACTGACGGCTGGGCTCTGTACAAACAACAGCTGGACTATGATGTGGTTTAGAGACAGCATTTTAGATTTTCTAGAGGAGAGGAAATGGACTGAAAGGGACCCATTTCCCCACAGCTAGGGTACCTGGTCCTCTCCCATGTTATTTTATTTTAGAGCATCCACAGGAGGTGTCTTCTGCTATCACTTCGTCACAGCACAGTTTCTGTTTTCTTCCCATCACCACACAACAGGCAGGAAGGGGGCAGGAGCCAGGGGATCTGCCACACGGCTCTTCCTCTGCCGTGTGCCTCTCCCGAGACTTGCCCCGGTACGACGAAAAGGTGTGGGGAGCTCATCCAAGTGCCTTCAGACCGTGTGCTCCGGAGCTTGGCGCAGACAGGCTTTGTTCCCCGACCCAGAGAACTCGGGAGCAAACCTCACGGGTCAGAAGCTGTCTCGCCTTGGGGGAAGCACAGGTTTTTGTGTCGGCACCCACAGCTGCCTCCGTGGTGGAAGCACCCAGCCCATTTGTTAGGGAATTTCTACTTAGTATTTGTAATAATTTGCCATATCCTCAAAAACAGTTCTACATTAAAAACTCCTCTTTTCCTGACATGTACTAATGTAAATCGGAAAGTGTCCATCACATAGCACGAGAATTATAGAGCAGCGTGGGCCCGCGTGATCCAACCCTGCCAGCCTGAGGAGCCCAGACGTTTTGGAAGAGGTAAATGAACAGGAAAGAGGCAGACTATGGCTCTCACCGCTTTAACCATTTACATCCTCGTCAGAGCCAGACCCCTATCTGCATAGCTGTAAGACTAAAACTGTACAAATCAACGTCTTTCGGGAAGGAAATGAGGAGTCGTCATGAATTTAAAAACAAATCATCAGATTTTCTGGCATCCACAGATGCTTCAACCCCTTTACTGGAAACATTTGAGGCACGAATCTACAAAAAAATGTTTGCAAAATCCACGCAGAAGTACGCAAAGCAGTGAATGGAGCTGGAACATTCTAGGGGCTGGAGGCACCCTCAGGGCATCCCTGCCCACATCCTCAGGCACTGGAGGGGGAAAGGATCTCTTCTAGTCCTTGCACTAAAGATACAAAAACGTAAAATTCACTGAAAAGATTATCTGAGGCAAAAAGAATCTGTTTAATAGAAGCACATCTCTCTGAAGGAGCAGAAACATGACAATTTAACACGCAAAATCAATTATACCATGGAAATGGCAAAGCTCATGAGTACAACATTTAAGAAGTGTTTGCACGTACCATGTGAAGGAGCTGTAAAAGCAGATTGCGCGTTTTTGGAAACATGGCTGTCAGCAGATGAAACCTCAGCCAGTAGCAGGCAACAGCCAAGAAGCAGGAGCATTATCACCATCATCCCTAATTTAGGGAAACATTCTTGAAGAAATTGCTCCAGCCAAATATGTGCAACATTTGGCTCCAGCTGAAATCTCACCTTAATCAATATGCTACAGGCAAGGCAGGGTGGAATTGAGATCTCTGGTCTTAAAACCACTGAGCTTAAGTTTCTCTCGGTGCATCCTTCCAGCCTCAGAGGATAGCTCTGTGCGGCTGGAGCCCTCCGGCCCAGGTCTGTCCGTGTTGCACCCAAGGAAATGGCTCATTCCGGCTTTCAGCTCAAGCTCTGGCTTTGGGAACATCCAGCAGCTTTCATATCTGCAGGGCAAATTTAGATTTGGTTGTGCTTTGTTATGGAGATGGCCACATTGCAGAGCAATTAAAAATTAAACACCAGCAATATAGCAAAGATGAAAATACCGTTTCTGTTTGGGGACAGACAGTATCGCACCGCCATTCCAAGATGTTTGGCAGTATCCAGCTCCTTCCTGGGAAGCCAGGCCTTTGCTCCAGCGTCAGACAGCAGGTCCGCAGGATAATCCCATCTGCGCGTTCCGGGGGCTCCCCTCGCCTGACCCAGCACGGTGAACTTTACTTTCGGATGGCAGCGTGCCAGTGAGGACGACACAGAGGTGTTAACACGTTCACGTGGTCAGGGCAGATCTCACACGAGGCAGCAAAAGCATTACACAGCACAAAGCTAGCAGTGACGATCGGTACTGACAGTCGCGTGCGAGAGTCACACACTCGTATACGGGAATCAGAAAGCTTTAAAACCTCACCTCCACCAAAACCACGGCTTTGTTACCTCAGTCTCTCATGCTTAGTTCTGCCTACCATTTTTGAGAAAAGCTGATTTAAAAATACAGCTCACCCCCGTACCTCAAAAGAACTTAAAAAGAAGGGCAGGAAACAGGTTCTGAAGTGTTAATACATGGGAAGCTCCTCGCAACACAAAATCATTAATTTGTGCGATGACTGCATAATTAATTCTTGGTCTCATCTCATTCTCTTTTAAATGTATTCCCACACTGCATAGAAGTTGTTGGCTAATGAATTAAACAGTTTGATGTTGATGAATCACAATTTTGCTTATCAATATTAAAATACTGCCAGCGGTATGTTTTTCAGTTTGGGTCGCGGACGTTTAAGCTGTAATACTGTCAGAGATGCAGACCTCATGTTTTCACGAGCCTCAGTGCAGAATCAGAGTCCAAGCTGTGTTTTCAGATTTGGGGTTTCTGAACTATTTTTATTTGTTTTCTTCCATCCAAGCAACGACATGAGCATAAGGTATCTTGCAAAACTTCAGATTTATCAATAACAGCATCTGAGATGGAGAAGTGCAGTTACTCGGGAAACCTCAAGCCAGAGCTCGTTTGTTCCTCGGACTGTGATTAATGGGGTAAGCGACACCAGATGGCAAATGCTTTGAGAAGACTCTGCTCCCCAAAGAAGTGTTAATTACTTCCAAAGCCACAGCCACAGGATAAGGGAGAATGAACAGGTCCCAGCCCGGCGCTAAAGGGGACACAGGAGCGATGGGTACCTCAGCACACGGGCTCTGCGAGGGACCCCGTGGGGCTCGGAGCTCCCGCCAGCACCCACCCCCCAGCCAGGACCAGGGTCTCTGTGCTGGGTCTTCTGGGGCAACCGATGTATCCTCGCCATCCTGCCTGCCTCTAACACACTACCCATATCCCAGAAAAGCCACCTCCGGCCTCCAGAGGAGGAGAACTGCCAGCCTGAGAGTCAATGAGCCCTTTACGCTCCCTGTGACAACAGGCAGAACACACTCACCGGTGAGGTAAGGCACCTACTTGTGCAGATTTTGGCATGACAATGCCCTTGAGGCTTTCATCTCAGTGTTCACAGCTGCGCAGGCAGCACCTCTCCCTTAAACCCATGCTCAGCTGCTGGGCCAGGTGTACCCGGTTCGTAGAATTCCCATGCACAAAGTTCACCCAGCAAATGATATTTAAAAGCACAACAGTATTTATTGCTCTGTTATAGCCTTGCATAAGCAGCTACCAACATAAGCAGTTCCAGTTCCTAGCATAAGCAGTCACCAGCGCATTGTTTTCCCTTTGTGAGAGTCTCACCAACCCAACTAAGCCAGAGACACCGCAAGCAGGAGGGTGATGATCAGCGGGGTCAGAGCAGAGAAGGGAGGCAGGCGCAGCACCTTCAGGGTGTCCCCTGTTGTTCGTAGAGTGAGCTCTGGGTCCTTTCTCTCCCTCTCTGCTCCGAGCCGCCTCTGTTTATCCCCTCAGCAGATTCAGTGGCAGAGTACCGACCAGGCGTTGGTGCACACGTGGCCAGCGCATGCAGCAAGGCTGCCAGGTACGTGCCCCGCTGGGGAACAGCGGTTCCCAGATAGCAGCAACATCCTGCTCAATAACACCCCCTCCTAGCTCCCCTCTCCCAGATAACACCCCTCCTAGCTCCCTTCTCCAAGGTCGCATTCCCATGGCTGTGTGCAGCTTGTAATTTCCCACAGTGGCCCTACACGGACCGTCACTGAGATCCCTCTCACACCAGGCTGGTGCTGGGACATCTCCACGCCGCACCGCGGGCTTTGTGCTATGAGCAGGTTTCATCAAAGGGACTGTAAGAGGAGGAGACCCTATGGCTGCTGAAATTATTTGAAAGGCAAAACACATATCAGATGAGACACCAGCATGGAAGCCACACCGCTGCAGCGCAGAGGAGCAGAGCCCGGCACGCCTGCTCGGTGGGACCAGCCCAGCAGCGCACGCGGTGACGCCCAGCCCGGCAGGGACCCGAATCGTCGCCGTCAGCGCATCGTCGGTCTCTGCCCTTCCACAACAACAGCCCTGCCACCTCAGCACCAGCCGTCTCTTTGCTTTATTGCCCAGTAAATACAATTCCTGCACACCTGCAAGTCATACAAGCCTGCTTCCACCTCTCTGTGAAGGGTAAAAACGCCCAAGGAAAAGCCACAGGAGGCAGAGGGCTGCGGGAGGGCGCAGCAGGCGATGAGAGCCCTGGGCAGGAGGGCAGGAGCTGGGCAGGAGCAGGTCTGGGCTGCAGAGCTCGGGCCGACCAAACCTGGAGTGCAGCCGGCCGGGCTCCGGCCGAGCGCCGCGTGCAGCGGAGGGAAAGGGGCCGGAAGCGCCTGGCTGCCCGCGGAAGGCTGACTCCTCAGGAAGCTCAGCCAGGCCCAGGCTGAGCCGGGAGGTGGAGGAGTGCCATCAGATAGCGATACCAGCAGCAAGAACAAGGCGTTGGTTTTGCCAAGACACCTCTGCTTCAGCAGCCGCTCCGTGCAGCCCTCACCAAGGTGGTGAAATGCAGCAAGATCAGCTGTCCCAAGGCCAGCGAGGCTCAGGGACCAACACCCCATTTTGTGAATTAAAGAGAAAAAAAGCCACTGAAATTTTTAAAAAGACAATATTAAGGAAATTCAAAGAGCATCATAACTGCCTTTCTGAAGAAAGCTGACTCAGGATGTCAGATGGAGACCTCTCAGAGGTCCAAAAACCATCACAAGGTAAAGCAGACTTGAATCCCCAAAGCAATGAGAAAGTGCTGTTTCATTATGTGTTTCCTCCAGGGAAAAATAAAATTAAAAAAATGCACCTGCATTATGAGGTGCCAGCAATAAAACACCAGCAGTAAACGTAAGCTCGCTGTAGAGCCTGAGAGCTCTGGCATGGTCGCTGTCACGGCACACGGCAGCAACGGCTGCCTTGTGAAGGGCAAACCAAGGAGATCGTCTGGTAAGACAGGAACACCAAAGGGTCCAACACTGATGACAAATGCAGATCTATCAGGCTGACAGTGCCCAATCCACAGGGAACCGGAAGGGCTCCTCAAAACTATTTAATGTAAGACAATAAATGAAGATTCACTTGGACTATTTTACAAACAGTAAGAATAAGCCTTAAAAGCAAGTGCGATGAGAGGTCTACTCCTTCTGCAATTTCACTGCTCAAAAGGTCACTTTGCAGAAGAGGCAGCCCTTCTAAAAACACCTCCCAAGACGAGCCTCTGGAGCAAGCGCAGCAAACAAGTGAGGTGGTTGTTAATGCCCACCTGACCTCCACACCCCTGAGAAGGCAATCGCCAAGAGCAACTGCACCAACGGCACAGGGTACAGGGCACCCTTGCCAATAAAGGCAGCGTACACTGCTTCCTCTAACAGGGCAGGAGCTTTACTGGAGCCTGAGCTTCCAGACTTCTGGCGGCAGAGCTGAGACCCTGGACGGCGGGGAATGGACTCTCAGCAGCCACTCTGATAAAACTGAGTTACTTCAGCACACATTGCCAGCTACATGGCCCACGGCTGGTGCTGAGGGTCTGCACTGCAAGAGCTGCATGATGCTTCTGACACCGCATCCCTATGGCCATCAGAGATGGGCTGGACCATCCCCAAATCCAGCCACAGTGCACCTTCCATCTTCTGACCCCCTGAACCACCCAGAGATTCTCCCATCATAGATTCTTTTAGGAGTCAGTATTCAGTATTTATCCCTGCCATGAACAGGGATTACTGTTCATGGCACCACTCCGAACACATGTAGCAGTGGCTAGATTCTTCAGCTACACTGAGGAAAACATTGTACCAAGTACTGACTGTGCTTAGGGAAAGACCATTTCCACCCCAAACCGCTCACCATCTAAGTACATTGGATAGAAAACCACGTAACGTATCAGCTTGGATTTGGTGTATTGACTTGAAAGATTCTATATTAACTAATCCCTTCAAATATCTGATCTAGTTCAATAGCACTTTATGAAGTAATTTAATAAATAGAAACTTAATACGAACTGTGACTGTGCATAACCAACAGCAGTAGTTCTGTAACGTGCAAAGCTGTCATCATGTCAGATGGCAGCCATGGAGACAGGGAGACGGCTACACGGAGCAGAGGGACCAAAGGTGGGGCTGAAGAAGTTTACAAAGAGGGAAAACAGGAACTTCATTAGGGAACGAGTGTTGAAATTATTGGGGAGTGATGTCTCCTGAGGAAGAAGGACCAACTGCCTAGTGTCACCACTCTTCACGTGAGATCTTCCCATCTTCTGAAGCACTGGGGATTCAGCTCCGCGATCTCTCACTTGCTATCACTTTTCCTACACTGTTCCAACAATTAGTCCACTAGCCTAATTTATCATACAAGAAAGTTAATTAACTATGCATTTCAGCCATCTTTCAAAGAAATTGTCAATAATAACATAATTGATCACTAAACCCAAGGAAAGAGAAACAACAAAAAGTCAAGATATGAGTTCCTTTACTGGCATTTGAGGTCACAACAGCTCTGATCCCTACTAAAATAAAGCCACCTCCTGTCTATAAGCTGCACCAGAATCCTAGGGGAAATACCCCCTGATGGGAGTGAGGAGCAACGTCCCCCTCAGCCTCAGAGACGCATCTTCTCTGAACCAGCCGAGCAACCAGCCCCCAGCTGTTTAGAGAGACATCCAGTTTTGATGGAGAGCCTTCAGGTGACAGGGACACCCCAGGGTGAGCCCAGTTCTGGTTAATCACAGCCAGTCATCAAGGCTCATGTCTCATCTGAGTGTGTCAGGTTTTAGCTTTCACTGACTGCTTTCACGAGACAATTTCTTCTAGATTAGAAGAGCTGTTAGAAGATGTTTATATTCCTAGCTGCCAGCTCTGCAAACCTCTCCAAGGCTCTGACAATTGAGCCAAGTTTCTTCCCAGACCTAGGGAAGCATGAGCTTCAAATAATAGACTTCATATGCTAAACTTAATCTTCAGTGACACCTGTGCAAACAAAGTGACTTCAAAGGCATTGCTAAAATATGATTGAGCGGCCGTGCGAGCAGGAGCAACGGAAGATGCAGGAGGAGATGACTCAGCTCACCGCTCCTGCGGCACGGGGTCTGCAGCAGCAGCAGAGTTTAAAACGTGCAGCAGGGTTTACCTCACTCGACATCAGCGAACTGCTCACAGCAAAAGAATCTCTCCCTGAAAAGTCTTCTTTCAGCACGTTGGTGCATCTGTGTCCCCCAGCAAGGGGCGATCCACATGGACAAGGACACGGGACCACACCGGAATGCGCTGGGCCCGCGGGGACGGGGCAATAGCGGTCACCCCTGCAGAAGGCGAGGGACAGGGCACAGGACAGCTGTCCTGCCACGGCCCCAGCTTGGCCCAGCACGGCCGGCAGGAAAGAGCTCTTCACTCACTGCCGTCTCTCCGACACTCACGCAGAAAAGTGCAGCGTAGCCAATTATTTTGTGTTTGTGCCTCTGAAATGCTCAGCTCCATTGACAAATTGACCAGAAAAACAAGCGAGGCGCTTCCCGTGTTCCCCGTGCCTTTGAGTGCCAGCTGGCTTTGTGCGCCGAGCGCTCCTGCAGCAGGAGAGGGGGGCCTTTGAACGGGGAGTGAAGTGCTACCGCACCTAGAATAAATCTTAATTGGGTATGAGAAAAGATTTTGTGTACTCAGTGTAAAGGAGACTAAGCCACTTAGAAAAGGATCAAACGAATCCTGTGAAGGGGGCCAGTAGCATTTGATCAGCACTTGGAGTCTTCAAACTGAGAAGAGATTTTTCCTTTAGCTCGAGAAGAGATGCCGCAGTTAAACCGCGGGTCTGGAGCCTGTTGTGCCCATTTGTGCGAGCGGGGGAGCGTTATCCCGCGGCAGGAGTCACCGGCCTCCTACGCAAAACCCATCCAAGCAAACAAACGACTGGCAGTTTGGAATGCAGAGCAGGGGATGCCGCAGCCTGTGAACGGGGAAAGGCTGCTCTCATCTGGCGCGGCACCTGGGACACGGGGCAGCGTGGGAGCCGGGACACGGGGCAGCATCCCCTCTGCTTCCCTACACCTTTGCTGCTCAGACCCGGGAGCTGCAGCTCAGCAGGACGACCCAGGGATCTGCGGCTGGACACAGCCAGTCCCCACGCGTGCGGATGCCGCACCGGCACGGCACGCAGCACAGGACCAACGTGGACCACCAGCCCAGGAGAACCCCACCCATCCTTCCCAGAGCCAGAAGAGCCAGCGGGCCTTCCCAGGTTGAGAGTGCAGCCAGCAAGCAGTAAATAGTGAGATACCCAAATAGAGCTGAGGACGTTCAAGCCCATAGGACAGAGACTTGGCACTGCCAAAAAAGAACGAGCCTGAGCCCCAGCAGTGACCCTTCTGGCGTCAACAAGTGCAAATAAGCTGTGCTTAGGGAATAAAAGAGGAGAAGAGCCACTTCTCTGCAGATGCAGAAGCACTAACTGACCTCGTTCTCAGCAGACGCTGTCTGCTCCGGACACCGGCAGTGGATACCACAGAAAGTTTCCTCAGAACCTGCTGCCCAGCCCTCCCACGCTTCCCACGCACACGCAGGAGCAGCCCCAGCTGGCAGAGCTCAGGTTATTTATTTACACACATGCCCATCCTGCAGCCTGGCAATGCACCAGAGTGTGGTTTTCCAAAAATACCCCGCTCCCACCCAGGAGCCAGGCCCTCAGCAATCGTCTCTCTAGCCAGCCTAAGAGCAAGCAGATTCTTACAAATCCCTACACAAACTTACAGAATTATTTGGAACAGGCAAGCCCCACTGCTGTCTCCTGCCTTACCTTATCCAGGAGCACAAGCAGGACCTGGAAAACTGGGAGAGGAATAGAAGGCAGCTGGAGCCCATTTATAGAAGGGTGGTAATTGCTGAGTCAGCAGATGTGTGGCTAGCTGGTTTAGCTCACCTGCAAGCAGCCTGGCCTCATGTGCTGCTCCTCAGCAGCTGAGCCCGCGTTCACAGGGCGCTGGGGTGTCTGACGGCAGTTCTGGGGAGGCTGATCCCTCCGGAGGATGCGCTCCCAATGCCTCTGTGACCTGCTGCACAGACAGTTAAACATCAGCTTGGTGCTCTCGTAGTAAGTGTCCGAGTTTGCCTCCAGCATGTAGGAAAGTCAGAAGGCAGGATATCTTCTTCCTCCTGCTCTGCCCCATCACGTCTTACATGAGATAACCGCCTTTCTGGTGCCTCTAACGTTTCTAACCCAGATCTGCATATTCATTTCACAGGTGTCAGGGCCAACGGAACGTAGGGATTCCTTTGGATTTAATGATGACTAAGGGTATTTTTATCTATGTCATTCTCATGCTCATTTTATAATTCAATCCGTGATAGCAGAGTACTCTGCAGAAAAGACCGACCCCAGCTGTGCAACAGGGGCTGAGCAGGTACAGCGAAAGCCAGCGATGGAAACTCTGACCGAGGGCTCAGAGCGAAACATAGGAAGTGTTTGCACTGGGAATAAAGACTTTGTGTTCCAGTAACATGTGCCGAGACTTTCGGCATGAGCCAGCCTCCCTTGTGTCGGATGCAGTATGTGGATACGCCAGGGAAAGCATGGTCTGCCTGCAAAGTGTTCTGGTTAAAAAACGTGAGGAAAAAAAAATGATGGTAAAGGGCCATTACTGTTCCTGTTCATAGGTGGGAATGGGGAAGCCAGGGAAATGAAGGTTGTCCAAGGAATCTAGTGCTCTTCCCCCACCTCAGACCCCAAAACAAGGTTTCCCCCGCATCCTGTGCTCTCCTCCTGAAGTCTCCCAGCGTTTGTTGCAGGGCTCTGGCTGGGCTGAGCCCTGAGGTTTCCCTGTGACTTATCCGCACCATTACTGCACTAAAAATCTATTTTCTTGTTACGAAGAGTCATGAAAGTAAAACTCACAACAAGTTCAGTGGAGAAAAATATTTCTCCTTTCCTCTCCATCCCCCAGCCACAAATCTGCACCCAGGTTTGGGAGCGCTGCCCTTCCCTGCGCTCACCAAGAGAGAAATGGTTTGAGGTGGGCGGCACCTGAACCCGGGGCTCAGCTCCGTGGGAGCGATGCGATGTAGGGGCCGGCAGCAAGTGTCAGCCAGCCCAGCGCGACTGGAGCGAGGCGCTTGGTCCTCCAAGCCAGCATCCCCACTTCGGAAGGACCTGCTGAAGCCAGCACTCTGTCGGTGCAATACCCAGTGCCAAGACCCCAATAAATAAGTTAATTTTTAAGAAACACTCCAGTTGTGTCTCTGTGCAACACAGCTGATACGCCGTGCCATTGTGGTCGTAGTTTTGCCTGGAGGCTTTTTCAAGAGAGAAAGGAAAATGCTTTTCTGTATGCACACTTGAAATGCGAGCTGCCACTTCAGAGCAGCACTCTGGGCTCTCCTCTGCTGAGATGTCTGTGTAAAACGCCATCCAGCACCGGACTGCCTCCGAAAACGCATTCACTCCGGAGAGTGCCTCATTTAAGTACCAGCTGGAGACCAAACTCCTGCACACAGATAAACCGAGCTCAGGGCTCCTGCTCTACGGTGGCACTGCACTAGCCTCAGGTGATTTGCTTTTCTTTCCTTCCTCTTTTTTTTTTTTAAATGGACAGCATAGCATGCTATCTCTTCCTACTAATGTGAAAAACACAGAAGTTGGTAGCCTTTCCCTCACTTTCAGGAATGTTAAAGTCACAATTTTCCCATTATTATTCTGGTCTGGAGCTGCCAAACGGCCACAGCCTCGAGTCATAGCACTGGTCTTGCCAAAAGTGGGCAGGTAACTTTTCAGTCCCTGTGGTTTGTTATTCTTTCATCCATGCTTTAGCTAACACACTTCTGAACATCAGCAAAGTTTCTTTTAAATTCCAACTGAAAACAAACTCTTTTTGCTTGGTCTATTTTCCATGCGCCCAGAGGCACCCCCGGAGCAGTGTCTGTTTCGTGTGCTCTAACCTCACCGTGGCTGTTCCTCGCTCCCCTCCAGAGCCCCGCCAGCACACACCAGTTTCTTTCCCCACAGCGGCCAGTCGCGCAGCTGCAGAGACGGTGGAAAGGCGTGGAGTGGCTGTGAGCTGTCGGCCTTTCCCTTGGGGATGCAGCTCCCAGTCCCCTTTGCTGCGGTCCCACCGCCCTGTGCCCTGCGCTCCGACGGCGTTCCCAATGGCGTTCCCAATGGCATTCCCAATGGCATATGCAATGCCACCCCTGCCAGCAGAGACCCCCCCCCCCCTTTACCGCTCGCTGACTTCCTGGCCTCAGCCTCCTGCGTTTTTGAACTTCAGCTTCAGCCTCCGCAAACCAGATGCGCTGCGTGTCAGGGCAGACAGCTTCTGACGGCGAGCAGGGTGCTCCGGGAGCCTAGAGGCCGGGGCCTCTGCAGCTCAGCGCGGTGCTGGAAGCGCAGGATAAATCCGCTCTGAGGCGTAAGGTCCGGCTCTGGGAGCAGCCGTTGCAGAAACCAGCGTTTGACCCAAGCTGGGCTGCAGGTTTGGCCGGGGCAGTACTCTGCTCTTTCCGTGAGTTAAGGTGGGTTGAGGCGCCTGACGTTGAAGTAAATTCCTTTTCGGTTCCAAGTGAGAACCTCCAAGCTGCTACTTCCCGTGGCACCAGAAAGATCCCCACACTGACGCTTAGGCACGGTCCTGGCACAGCCCCAGCGTGCTGCGTTTCTGCCCCGTAACTCTGCTCCCTGTCCCGAGCACGGAATGGTCGCTGCGCCCGAGCTGTCCCCGCAGCCAGCCCCGCGCGGGCCGAGGGAGCGCGGTTCCCACGGCCGTGCCGTAGGGTTATCAGTTCCCACCGCTCTTAGCACCAGCGCTCCGTCGTTTCCCCGATCCCACCGCATCTGACTCACCTCTCGACAGACACGAGCGGCACAGACCCATATGTCAGTTTGGTGCAGTCTGGTCGCAGTTGTACAGCAATAGATGTGGAAAATTTTAAGGGATTTGCAAAACACCAATTCTGTGACTGTCTGTTCCTTACGTGTGCTCTGCTGTGCATCTGTTTTCCTGCCAAAAAAACCTCCAACAAAAGCAGGGTAAAGGAAACCTCAAAGGACAAGATGGCTTTCCCAGGCTCCCAGTCTTTGCGTAAGCTAACACAAATCAGACAGTGAGAACGATTACTCATACCCTGCAAATGCGCTGTGTTTTCAATCCTCCCTTCACTGAAAGGCCAACAAGAAGGAAAAAACAAAAAGCCATTTCAAAGAAGAGGTGTGCCCCAGCAGGAGGCACGGCTGCCATGCCAGCCTCTGCACGTCTTGTTTCCGTGTTTACGTTTCCATGTGCCGTCCGGTAAACACGACTGCTGGCACGTTTGCAAAATAATCCCGGGGAACGGACTGTAAGTTACGAACCACAGCTGCCCTGGATTGAACCAAAGTGCCCGTGGAGAGGATGGCGGTGCTGCCCGCGGCCCGGCAGCGCGGCCAGGCTCCGCAGCTCCCTCCTCGCGCCCGGTCCCTGCGGGGCTCGCTCTCTCCCCGCGCTGCTCAGCTCCACCAGCTCAAAACGTCATTCCAGCAGCTGGGAAACAGGGAGTTACTTTCCTACCAAGAGGAGTTCAGAAGACAAGTCCCACTCCAGGCAGACGACACCGCAGTGATAATTACTGCCTTACGTTAGCAGAAACCAAGAGGGAATGCCAAGATACTAAAGGCAGGACTCCGCAGTACGGAATTCTGGCAAGTTATCACACTGAGCGGTCACTTCCCCCGCCTGAAAGCGTCAGTCAGTTCAAACAACAGCAGAGCGTTTTCTCTGTAATGAATTCAAGGACAATTAGCTGGAATCATCCCAGGAAAGCTAAGATCCCTCAGCGGAAGTGTTGCGCGTTGCCATAAAAATACATACACTTCATTTGTTGTACTCAGAACCTCGTTACGGGCGAACGGGAGCGCGCGTTGGAGGGGCCAGGACTTTATTGCTAGTCAATTAACATTTTACCAGCCTCACCAAAATATGAGAAGCAGTTGTTATTGGTCCAGTTACGACAGCATTAACACTTACACTCTAAATTATCTAATTATTACTTAAGAATTCATTACAAACACAGCTAAAGCCTTTCTAGGTGAATTCCCTGGGGGAGCTCCCCAGCTCTGGGGCTCTGCTCCCGCCGGGACCCCAGCTGCTGGCACCCTCCCGCGCCCGCATCGCGCTCATTAATTGTGAGGTCACAGATGGTTCACGCCAACCAGCCACGCTCCGTGTTAGCGCTGGCGAGTAATTAACAGAAGGCAGGTTAAACTACAGCCAAAATAAACACAGGCAACCGGCACCCAGCCACCGGGCATCCGCAGCCCTGGCGCAGCCACGCCGACAGCCCCTCGCACTGCCCAGAGCCGGTGCAGGGCTGGAGACCGCCCGGTCCGCACGGAGCCCACAGCACCCGCTTAGCAACAGCACAATCAGACTAAGGAGATGTTAGTTAGTTAATTTGGTGAGGAAAAACATCAAGAGAAACTGAGCCATTATAAAATACTCGGGAAAGATACTCAGGGAACGAGGAGGCAGCCCACGGGCGGCCCAGAGCCGCACACACCACGCGGACACCAGGCACACACCGCCTCCACCCCGGTTCTGCTGGAAGAGATGTGACCGCGCACGGGTGCTCCTCCCGCAGGACACTACTGAGGGCAGCCAGCGTGGAGGGCAAACCCTTCCCACCGCCCCGCTGGGTCTGCGTCCCAGGAGTGACCCACGGCGGGTCCGAGCGGCAGCCCCCGGCACGCGTGGGCACGGCCAGCCCCAGGATCCGGGCTGCTCGCCCCTCGCCGCAGCCCCCGGAAGGAGCACAGCCTGCTCTGCACCCCCCAACACCCACCACGGCAGCGGGGAGCCCTGGGCAGCACAGGAGAGCACGGAATTGTCCGGTGTGGCAGCGTGCGGGGCACCAGCCAGCATCCCGCTCCCGGGGGTTTACGCGCCATTAGTGGTGCGTGATCACAGATAATTAAAACAATCAGGCAGGTGGTGCTGGATGAGGAAACCGGGGTTCAGGAAGCGTCCCACACAGGCACTTAGTGCTACCATGTTATATCTTACATCTCAGCTAACTGTTGAACTAATTAAGAATTCCCTCTGATTTAGAAATTCTTTAAACACAGTGTACTCACAGTTTTGGCCCAACTGTTTTGGCAGCAGCGTTTCAAAGAGCACACCCTGCGCAAACGGCCCGTCACATCGGAAGCAAAGCCTTCGGAGCCGCCCCGAGGAACCCGCTCAGACCCCGGCCCCGGCTCCGCGCTCGGCTCTGGGCTACCCGCAGCCTCAGACAGAGGGTGTACATTTAAATTCTGTCCTTTAAGAAATTCATACTGTCTAGTAGCATCCATATCAAAGCAACTGGATGTAAATTTGATATTCAGTATGTATTTTCTTGTGGAAAATAACTCCAAAGGGATGACTAAATTACTGTTCATTCCAGCTTGGATTTATTGCTTTCTCAAATATCACATCAATGCATTTGCCTGCCGCTGGTTTTTTTCACCCTTCCAAGGTCAGGAATCATTTTTAGTTCAAGTTTACTTGTAAACAGCCAGGCAGTTTGCAAGTTTACTTATAAGCAGTGGTTTTAGTATTTTACAACTAAATATCTGTAACAAACAGCACGACTGTCAAAAGCTTCTGAGCAGAGCTAACAGTAAAATACGAAGTAACCCATCACAACCTGCTTCCAGCCCAGGAGAACCTTCGATGCGACCCCAGGCGAGGCCTCGCACCGGTCAGTAACCCCATGGTGCTCGCAGCCCGGGCGCGCACGGCCAGGCGCTCTCACGCAGTGTCATGGTCCGGGGACGCAGCACCCGCTCTGCGCTCACCTGTCCCCGCGTCAGGGCCGTTCGGCGACTCTCAGCACGAGGTTTGTCTTGGACTCAAACGCAGCGCGAAAAACAAGCCTGTGCAGAACAACGCATCCTGCCGTGCGGCGACCTGGCTTGTTCCCTTCCTTAGAAGTAACCTGGTTCCTTCCCCAGAAATGACGACGAGCAATTGGCCAAATTCTCCAGCTGGATTCAGGGGACGTGCCCCGCACGTGCTGCAGGTCCCCCCTCGCAGTGCAAGGGAGGATGCTCACCGTAGTCCTGTTCCCCTGCACCACCAGCCCCTGCCCGCGGCCGGTGACCACCCGTGCCCCCCTTCCCACCTCAGGGTCTGCAGAGACCGCACCTGACGCTGACGGCGTGGCGACAGATTCAGTGCCCGGAGTGTTCTGTCTCACCATCCATCAGCATTTTGGCCAAGCTCGAGTCTCCCGTCACCAGGAAAGGTGCTGGGGGAAGACCTCACTGCAGCTTAGTGAAGTCGCCGAGGGCAAAAGCCCACACATAAAGCATTTCTGGGGTGATTTATTTTCTTAAAATATTTTGATGGGAAAACGTATTTGCAATGACTTTGTATCTGTGAGCGCAGCAGTGGGAAACATAAGAGGCTGGAAGAGGTTCCAGCCAGCAAAGGGGCTGGAAAAAAGCTGGTTCTTTAAAAAAAAAAACAAAACCAAACCAAAACGCACACACACACACAACACACCCCACACCCAAACCCAGATGAGCTGGTTATCCTGCTTTGAAACAGCCAGGCTGCTCTTGCTGGGATACACAGACTGCTGCTCACGTAATCTCCCTTTCGCGGCCTCGTTGATTCTGAGCCGGGTGTAAAGATGAATAATGCAAAGACTAAATTTAAAGCAGAGGAAGATATACTGGATAGGAAAAACTAAACAACGTTCTTGGGAAGAAAAAAAAAAAAAGATGAGATGAAAAAGAGAGCTGTTAAGGACAATAATTTCTTTTTTTCACATCAAATGGTTACATTCACCACAGAGATAATCCAGGAAGGCAGAAGGAAGCAGATCCCCCTCCCCACGGCCGGGTTCCGGGAGCCGGTCCCCCTCCCACAGCCCTGCTCTCCCTGCCCTGGACGCTGCTGGGCCATCCAGCTGCTCTGGCAGATGAATCCGCACCCCACACCCCAGTGGAAGAGAGATAATTCAGGTTTAATGTAAAAACATCCTGCTAACGTGTTGCAGAACCTCCTCCCCTTAAAACATCAGCGTGTGCCTGGAAACACGAATGCGTTTGCCTGCGTCGCAGGCGGGCTGGGTTTTACTATTTCACCAGGCAAGGATGGGCTCTGCCAGAGATCCATCCCCAGTTCTTCCACACAAAATAAATTACCGACATACAGCCCGCAGGAAACTTTCCATCGGCTTTATTCAGTGCTCTCTTTTTTTTTTTTTTTTAAAAAAAAGACATTGATTTATTTAAGCACTCACAGGGATGCGGGTTTTCAGAGCGGCCCCTCCGTCCCAGCCCCCCGCCCCGCGTGTGCCGCGCGGGCAGAAGGCACCAACAGCTCAGATCTCTGGGCTCGGGGCGCTCCCCCAGGGCAAGGCCGCTGCCGGACCCGACCCGCGCTTCCCACAGCCTGGAGAGACAACGAGCCCTTTGGGATCCTCCTGAACAAACTGGCTGCGGGGAGGAACGAGGGGAGCCTGTTAAAACAGAAATCCTGGCAACTTCATTGTGAAACCTGCTCAGCAAGACAAAATCATCCCCACCGAGCAGCACTCCGTATTCACCACTGCCTTCACGCTCCCGGCTTCCCAGCGGCCAGCGCTGCTGAGAGCGGCAGTAAGCAATCCATCGTGTGACAGTCGGTGACTGCTGTTTCGTGCCACAAACACACTTTATATAAAGCAGAAGGAAAATGCCTGAAGAATTGCAAATGCCTTTTGAGAAGATCCCCACGAGAGCCCGTTAAGAACGGTTAACTCTGCTCCGCGGTTCCCAGTGACATCAGAACAGAAGCGGCAGCGAGCATCTCCGCGGAGGAGCACACACAGCCCGGCCTCGGCGGCGGCAGAGGGGCAGCCAGCACGGCGAGCGGACACAGCTTCCTAGGGCAGAACCTAAACACACGGGCAAGGGAAACGCGGGGTCCGTGGGGTCTGCCGTGCCGGAGGAAGACCTCTTGGCCACGGAGCACAAACCCCAGAGCTGGAGAGGGCACACGAGCCGTAAGCCAGCTGTGGTGACCGTCATTGTCACAGAGGTTCAGCAGCGACGCATCACAGGCGCTCACCTTCTGTCCGTGCGGTTTAATTGCGTTTTAGAAGGGGCCCCGAGGCTCACGCCTAGTCTGTAATGTTGCCTGCAGCGGTTTCCTTACGCTGGCAGTCCCAGTCAGCACCTTCTGGAGCAGCCCAGGGTGACACAGTGTAGCTGGAGTAGAGAAACACGGCCACGGAGATCCTTTTTCAGCATGCTCCTAGCCGCTGAACCCCCTCTCTCCATCCCTCCCTCCAAAGGGACTGCTGGTGCGATTTTAGACTCTCTGCCCCTCGATCCACCCCAGGGGAACTTTGTGGGTGGCACAGTGGGACCAGAGGCCTCATCCACTGACTCGCTCCCCGCTCTTCGTGCTGGGTAAAGCAGCTGCTTGAAAGCGGCAAAGGGAAATTCACGGGTTAGGAACAGGGAAGGAGCAAGAGTCCCTCAGCTCATTTGGTTTCCTTCCCAAATTAGAAGACTCCTGTTTAGAGGGAAGCACGTTTTCAGGTCACAGAACGGCAGAATGGCAGGAAATGGCCTCAGAGCCCCCGCCGAGCCCCTGCCCCAGCAGGACCCGTGCCTGAAATGTCACTTCTTGGTTTATAATTAATCCAAACATTAAAGCACTTGCTCTTTCCTGTCCCCCCAGCCTGCGGGACGCAGCCCCGCAGCACTCCTTGAACTCCGCTTCGTGCGCTGGTTTCTTCAGGTCTGGAGCCTTGTCGGGACCGTGGACACGCTGTCGGGGCTCAGCCAGCGCCCTGCGGCCCTCAGCCCAGAACGCAGGCTGCATCCCCCAAACGCAGCCCACGACTCCCGGAAATCAGTCCTTCCTTCTCTTCCCTACCCACGCAGCGCCCGCGCCCGGTCCGGGCTTGGTGCCCACTCTCAGCTGGGACAGCCCTGGGTTGGGTCGGGAGTCACCCCTCTGGGGACGGGATGCAGAAGTGTCCATCTCCAGCCCGCCCTGCCTGCGACTGCCCACCCGGCACTGGGGACGACACCGGGACAGACTCCTGCGCGCAGCGAGGGCGCTCAGCCAGCATCCTGCAGGCACCGCAACCCCGGGTCCTGCCGGGAGCCGGGAAGGCAAACCCCAGGTGAAGCCTTCCCCCTGCGAGCAGAGGGCTGTGTTTTGCCAGCCGCGCCTGTCGGCACTCCAGGAACGCAGCGGCGACAAAACCCACACATTCCTCCAGCACAAAAATACCTCTGCGTGGGCTGAGCCGTGCAAACACTCCTTCCGCACCAGCATCCGCGCCATCACGACAGCCCGGCGAGACGCAAAAATAGCGCTCGCCATCTCCTGCTGCGTCTCTCCAGGCTGAGAGCTCGGTCAGTCAGAGGGTTACGTGTGCCGGGGGGTCGGAGCAGCCAACTCAGCCCTGTGAGAGGAGGGAACGCCAGCACTGCTGCCGCCCACCTCGCACATCGCCCCCGGTGCCTCTGCTCCCGGCGAGGCAGGGCTGCGGGTGGGCCACCGAGCTCTGCTTGACACCGCTCGACACAGCTCATCTCAGTGTGAGACGAAGCCCGGGGGTTGGCTGGTGGGCAGTTTTCTCCTGACTCAGGATCATTCTGAGATCGCTCTTGGTTTTGTTCCGTGATTGCTGCTCAGGGAGGGCTGTACTGGTCATTGGGTGGTGAGAAATTGTGCAGAATTCGTTTTGTGTATTTTATTATCCCTATATTTTACTATTATCATAATTAATACGTATTTATTACATCTTCTTTTGCTATCCTAGTAAACTGCTTTTATCTCAAGCCATGAATTTTCCTTTCTTCTCAATTCTCTTCTCCATCCCGCTGGACAGGGGGAGAGGGAGCGAGCGGCTGCATGGTACTCAATTGCCAACTGGGGTTAAACCACAACAAGCTCTCAGACGACACAAGCAGAGCCAACTGTGCTTCTGCTGACACCCCAGCTGCACCGCCCAGCAGCGCTCCCTCCAGATCTGCCAGCGCGCTTTGCTCTCATCCTTCTTAATGCCCCAGCAGCAGTACAGCGCGTACAGAGCTGGCGTCAATTCCTGCGCCGCAGCCACTGCATGGCCTCCACCGCAGCCCAGCAGCAACGTGCCGTGGTTGCGCGCGGCTGGCACATGCAGGCACTGCGCTCAACGCCAACGAGCAGGAGCAGGCTTCTCCTGGCAGCCTCCCTGGACACCTCTCACGCACCACACACCAGCATCCCCGTTTCATAGCGGGCAGGCTGGGCCCAGGGGCTCGGCTGGACCTTCGCACCATCTGCATCGCCTAACTGCTGCACTTAACTTGCCAGTTGTTAGCCGGATTCCGTTTCCCTCATGTAAAGCACTCAGTGATGTGCTCTGGAGTCCCTTAGACAGCGGTTTTGCCCAGGTGCGGACAGGCCGGGTGGGGGAACGGCACAGGACACCCAAAGCGCGGGACACTCGGAGCGCAGAGCAGGCACGCACACCTCCGCGCAGCCGGAGCACACCGGGCTCGTTTCCAAACGAGAAACAGATTCAGCTGCTCTGTACCACAGTGATTTGTAAAGCCCGGTTCATTGCAGCCTGCCAGAAATGGTATTTGGGATTTGTGCCCTGCTGTACCATTTGACGTGTAACCTGCACCTTCACCTGCGAGCTAGACCAGTTATTTGCTCATTTAATGGAGGGAGTAATAGGGACAGAAAGGGAACTGATCCGCCGGGTGCCGGACCCCGGCTGGCGCTGCGCAGCGGCCCCTTCTGCGGGGCAGTCTGGGAGGAACGGACACGGGGCGACAGGCAACCAGCGCCCGCACAGAGCCTCCCGCGGAGCCCACGCTGGTCACAGCGGCACCGCGCACATCCCCTGACTGTCGGAGCGAAGGAAGAGGCGCTGGGGGAGCCGGAGATGGAACAAGGCGGATGGAGGGAGTAGGGGAAACCAGCCAAACTTAGACATGGAGAATGGAGATCCAACTCCCCACTGCAAATCCGGTCAGACCTGGTTTCCTGCTTCCCAGGAACCGATCCTCTGCAGCGTGCTCAAGGGTTTAATTTGTCTCTGAACAGAAACTTTTCCTTCAATTAGTTTTTTCCCCAGTGAAAACAAAACTGAAAAGAACAAAGAACAAAAACAGAACAAGGCCATGATAAATCTGTGTATTTCTGTGAAAACAAGGTTTAATCACAAAATTCCTGCCTAGCTGTCCCCAGCGCGTTGCAGGACTGCAGGAGCCGCGTGCACACTGCAGCAATGAACGCGGCAGGCTGTGACGTCCAGACTTTTCTCACCAAAGACGCCCTGAAATAGCTCAAAGACGTAACCCATCACACCACCATGGCCTGGGCTTCACGCAGGCCTGTGAGCACGCGCCGGGCTGCCTGGGAGGCTGCTGGGGCGGCGGGTGCTGCGTCCCCGGCTGCCGTTCCTGGACCACCGGCTCGCCACCAGCTCCCCAGTGCCTAGGGACAGGTTTTCCTGACCTCCCAACCTATTAAGAAAAGCACATTCCGCTATTAATCCTTTCATTTGCTTTGGTGAGCACCAGTGGCAAGACCGAGACATTGACCACCGAGCGGTGCCAGCCCATGGGTCACTCACAGAGAAAGCCTCCAAAGCATCACGGCCGCTGCCGGGGGAGAAACCCACCCCACGGCTGCTGGTGCATGGAGGTGCTGGCTGGTGCAGTGCCCACCAGGAAAAAGGAAATGCTGCTCGTGGGGCAAAATTTCCTTCAGCTTCATCAGCTGAGATAATCTGCGTGATCCTCAGTAAGTATTCAATTTTGGGTCTCTGTAACAGGTTATTTTTGCTTGTTGATACGATGACATTCCTCTAATCTCCGAGAGTATGGATGAAATGCCACTCCAGCCATCCTAGGCAAAGCAGCCCCTGATGCTGGTCCACCAGCAGGATACTGGCGACCGCGCACAGCTGGCACGCTCCACTCCAGTCCTTCCAGGGGATTTTCAAAAATCTGATTCACAGCTTCAGCAAATCTTGCCATAGCGAAAGCCGGATTGCTAACTAACATGTGGCTGACAGGTGGAACTTACCTTGACAATTAATTAAAAGGACACAGGCGCGGGAAAAGCAGCTCTGCTCTGTGCACAAGAGCCTGAAATTGGAGCCATTCAACAGGGGCAATAACACGGTGTTAACGTGAAACGAGATCCTGCGAGCTGACATGGTCTGCGCAGCAAGAGCTTGGAGCTTGCTGGTGTAACAAGGGTTTCAGCAGCCGCCCAGCCCAACGCGGGGTGTCAGGAGGACGCAGCAGCCTCAGTTCCTGTACCTCGCACGTCTGAGTCAGGGCCTGGCTGCCTGGCTGTTCGCAGAGCCGAGCGTCGCCTGCCTGCTCCCAGAAAGGTCAGTCCTGCAGTGTCACCAGGGACGTCGCTTCGTCTGCAGGAACAGAGGTGATGGGTTTGCGGACTCAATTCCCACTCAATATTTTATTGAAAAGGAGTTTATTTTGGGCTCCTCTTCCGGAATTCAAACCCCAATCATGCTACACAGGAAGGAAAGGGAAGAGCAATACGTGCCGTTACTGTAATCCACATCAAATCCAGGCCGTGTGCAGCACCAGAAACATCCCCGGTCACGCTTTGTGACAAATAAGAGCGATGAGTCCAACTCCCGATCAAACCTGATGGGTTTCCCCTTGAGGTCTCCATTTGGCACGGCATTCTGGCGCACCGGATGAAACACAGACCGTTTATCCCCAGAGGCTGTGGGGCTGGACCAGCACCAAGTTTCCTGCACGTGCCCAAGCCTGTGGGTGCTGGGCCCCACGGGCGAGCTTGGGGTCCCCGTCGCCGACACCTTGGAGTGAACGCTGGCTGCCGCTCTCGGCTCTGCAGCCCCCGCGCTGCAGCCATCAGAGGAAGAGGAAACCCGAAGGGTGAGGTTCCTGCCTTAGCCGAGACCCTCCTCCCACGGGCTGCCTTGGGGGATGCTGGTGCCTGCTGGTCCGGGCACACCACGGGCGAGCTGCTCAGCTGCCCGGGCTGAGGTCTGTCACCGGCGCAGCGTGGCAGAAGGCACCGGTGGGACCAGTCCAGCCCGCGGGGAACAGCTGGGCCGGGGAGCTGCGCCTGGGCAGCTCCATCTCCTGCCCTTCACACAGCCGATGTGAGGCCTGTCCTCCCAACAATAAATATTTATACTGGCTGTAATCTGTTCTTCAGAAGTTCTATTAAAGCTGCTTGATTCATTGTGGTTTTCGTAGAAGCTATAATTATATCTGTAAGCCATATGGGATTCTTGATGAGGAAGAAAAGAAAAAAAAAAACCAAAAAACCCTTGGTCTTGCTTGCGAAGCGAGGCGTGATGCTGCCATGCTGGGCTGGCAGCGTGGCCAAAGGGGCTGGTGCAGCCCCAGGCTGGTGCCCAGCCGCCCCCGCCCCAGGCTTTCCGTGCGAGGGCGGACACGGCACAAGAGCAAGCGGCACGTGGATGCTCAGTGCTTTGCCCGCTTGCATGGCACCCCCGGCACACGGGGCAGCAGGAGCCCGCGGTGCCGTAACCCGCCACGTCCCAGGTCCCCACCCAGCGCGGAGGGGCAGCCTGGCTGTGGGGAGGGGGTTTCTGCGCAGCCAGCAGCCCGGTGCCGCAGGGCTCTCCCCACAGCAGGCAGGGGCAGAGGGGCTCTCCCTGTCCGCTCGAAGCCCATGCCTCACCCAGCCCCACGGGCCAAAGCCGGGCGGCTCTCCTGCCGCATGGTGCCTGACCCAGCCGGTGTCCCGGGCAGGCGGCACGGGTGGCTGTGGACCGGGGCTGCGGCCGGGCAGAGCTCGCGGCTGCCGCTGACCAGAGCCCCAGGCCCTCCACGGGCAGCGAGGAGGCATTCACCGCCCCACGCTGCAGACACAGGTGACCCCCGCCGTCGCCTGCCGCACATATGGGCCACCAGTGACATGGGCCCTTCGGTGCGGAGAAGCAGCACTGCGCACAGCCAGGAACGCCTGCCACTGGCAAAACCCTCCGGATCAACCAACACGGCCACGCTGTTGTAGTAAAACATTTATTTGTTCAGGTGATAGAAGCTACCATAGTTACAGTTTGAACTCACCACTGGCGACACTCAACATGACTTGGGACTGCAGCTGTTGCCACCAGATTTGTCATCATTATTTTTAGTTTTATAAAAACCTTGGACACCAGAAAAAAAAGGTATTTAGACTTAATGTGGCCGATGGGAGATGGGCAATCTGTGAACAGGGGAAGAAAGTTTATCCGGTGCAGCCAGCCTCGGCAGCCTCCCGGCTCCGGCTGCAGCTTCAAGTACAGGCTTCGGAGGGGTGAGCACGGTGCGACACGTTAATCTTCGGTGAGTTGAAATCGTATTGTTTTCTGCCTGTCAGTGGCAACATTTTCGGGGAGCAGAGGAGGGCAGACATCCTGCGGATCGGCCCCGGCTTCTGTGCAAAAAGACAAAACAGAGAGTGAGGGGAGAAGGAGCAGGACCCGGCCCTTCCCCGCAGCCAAAGCCGACACCAGCCGGGGCAGGCGGCGCCGGGAGGTGCTCGGCGGGTCCGGCCCGAGCATGGCACCGCACCGACAGTGCCGGGAGCTGCTGCGGAGCCGCCTCGGGCAGGGAGCAGGCAGCAGAGCCTGCCTTCGGCCTCGGCATCACACCAGCTCTGGTGCCACCAGCACCGCAGGGATCCGGACGTGGCGGGTAACGGGAAAAAGGGTTAACGGCACCCAGCCACCACCGGCCAGCTTTGGTCCCAGCTGGAGGGGCTGGCACGGCAGCGCTGCTGCCGAAGGGAAAACCAAACCAACAAACTCCCCCAAAACCAAACAGTAACCAGTAAAGCTCACTGTCGCAGAACCAGAGAATTTTCCAGTTTCTAGATTTGCTTCTGCCCTCACTGAGGCCGAGCCTTTATCCATGGCAGGGATTTCAGCTCTGCATAGCTCCCAAAGTTCGCACAGATCTGAAAACGCCAGAACGGAGCAGGGGACGGGCACGAGTCAGCCCTTGCTTGGGTGAGGGTCACTTTACAGGGAAGTGCAGATGTCGAACTGGGCTGCCCCAAGCTCCAGCATCGTTTGCACCAACAGGCCCCCCGGTGCAGCGCACAGCCCCGGGGCAGCTGGTTTTCCCCAGGATGAGCACCCATCCAGGGTCCCGCCGCGCCCCAGGACCCAGCTCTCTCCCTGCCACCCGGGACAGCTTCACTTACCTTGGGGGACGCAAAGCTGCAGCTGCGGAATGTAAACACAAACCAGACACCATGTTCTAAATTCATCCTCGTACGCCACAGGTTACAGCTCCCAGCTGCCCACGCTCGCCGCCTGAAGCCAAGGCTCGGGTCTGCCGGTCCCCGTGCCGACACCGCAGGCAGGCTGCCGCTGCCCGCCACCACCCCGGCACGGGGCTCCCAGCAAAACCACGGCGCCGGGGCCACAACCCTCACTGGTTTTCCTCATTTCCCTCTCCCAGTGGACATTTCCCCTGCAGAAGAGATTGGCTGGCTCACAGACAAAACGCAGTGGGCGTCTCTAGAGAAGCAATCTGGCTCCTGCACGTAAAACTGGCAGTCTGGGAGGAGAACCAGCTCAGCACCGAGCTAGGCACACCAGCTTGGTCTCAACTTCGGATTTGTAACAGGAATGCTTTCTAACGTGCAGCGCTTGAAACGACCTGAGGTGACACAGCTTGTTCCAGCGCAACAAAACCAGCGGAGCTTATTCTGCTCATTTCCGACGTGGGGTCTCTGCAGCCAGCAATGCGCCACGTTTGCTTTTTTCCCTTTTTAGTTTCCTTCCTCGCAAGCTAAGCTTCCTTCTTTCTACAACAGCAGCCTTCACACTTGGCTCCTGTGAACAAATCAATTGTATAGAAAGCCTGCAGTCAGCAAGACCAGCAGGACTTCCTTTTGCTGCTCTTGTGCTACTGGTGCCGGGTGCAGGTGCTGTAACCCGCACCACTTCAGCCCAGCGGAGACTTTTGTTTCGTGGGTGTCTGTACCGCTGTGAAAGCAAGACCACAGCCACACCCGAGCAGCAAGAGCCAGAACAGGGCACGTGTTCTCTTATTTACAGAGCTGATTTAAGCCGATGTTCAGCGCCCAATGTGATGCGCCCGCCCGCGGCCGGCATGGGAGGCAAGGCAGCGCTGCCGCCTGCCCAGAGCCCTCCGCGGGCGCCCGATGCCCACAGAGACAACGCAGCTCTGCGGGCAGCACCGGCAGCGGGGGTGTGGCACTACAGACCGACATCCCGAAGGAATCGGTACCTGGAAGCCCCAGCCAGGCAGGGGTGCTGTGGTGGGGCCCGTACCCAGCACGGGTCGGGCTCTGGCACTGGGTCCAGACACCCCGGCACACAGAACGAGGCCCTGCAGAAACACATCTGCCAAGGGGAAACGTGGGATACAGGTCTTCTGGAAGCAGGACCCTATAGACTCTGCCTATCTACTCTGCCTATCAACTTTTTGGTTTGCTGTTTCTAAACCAGAGCTCTGACCAACATCAAAATGGCTCACTAAGGCACCGGGGAAAAGGCAGCGTGTGAGCTCGTGGCTGCTGCTACGGCAGCTTTAGGAGAGCAGCAGCACGTCCCCGGTTGCAGGCACCACCCTAGCACAGGACGCTCTTGAGCTATTGCAATGCTGACAGATGCTGGCACTCGGCGAGCGGTACCTGGAGACCCCAGCTCCTCTCAATGAACAGGAAGAGGCGATAGTAAGTGACGGCTGGGACCATTACTTCTGCTGGGTGAACCCACTGCTGGGGGAGGGAATGCGCTCCCTCTCCGTGCGGGTGCCTGCTGTGGCTCTGGGTACGGTTTCGCAGCGGCACAGGAAGGGCTACGCTGCGCCTTCTCGAGGGCGCACACGCAGCGAGCGCTGGCTGCAGCAGGGCTGTCAGCCGCCACAGCTCAGTGTCTCTCCGCCGGCCCGGGATGCTCAATGCCACACATCCACCTGGCGCAGAGACCGCGCTCCGGTGCCTAAGGAATTGCTAGGAGAGGCTTTGTGCCATCCCGGAGCACTGGCCAAGGGGCTTCCATGGTCCCCAGGAGGCAGGAGCATCCCTGTACCAGAGCCTTGAGCTTCAGCAGCTTTGCAGCCAGCAGGGACAAGACGAGAGCAAGGTGGCACCTCGGCAGGACCCCCGGGCAGGCAGCGGGCGCTGCCCAGGAGCCGTGTCCTCCTCCCAGGCACGGGGCGCAGGGCCATCACTCTCGGTTATCACAGGGCTGCCCGGCTGCGCGGGGAGGGCTGTCAAACACACGGGAACTCGCTGGCAGAAACAAAGCCACACTGGCACCCAGGGCAGAGCAGCACCGTGTACTGACTGCAGAACATGCCCAGAACACAAGCAGAAAGGCAGCACAGAAAACAACCAACACAACAAACTTTCCTCCCCACAAAGCTCTGCTTCTCCATCCAGGCACTGTTTGTACCAGCCCTCTTCAGCACGCACGGACGCTCTGAGGAAAGGATCAGGGAAAGGTGCAGGAGGGAGCACGTGCCAGCAATTTTCATAAGAGAAAACAAATTCCTGAAGTAGTTCCTCTGCTGGTGCTTGTGAAAAGACACCACCTCACGGCCCAACCCCCGGTTTATCTGTTTGGAGAAGCGTCCCAAGGAGCGGGGCGATGCCCAAGGTGCAGGGTGGCAGCTGCTGGCCCAAGTCCCCGCAAAGCCGGTCCGCAGGCAGGGTGATGGCAGGACGGCAGCGCCAGGCCAGCCGCAGCCCCCGTGTCCCACCCCCCTGCCACGCCTGTCGGCACTCACTGCCCGCCGCTGTTGGGCCTACGGAACTCGTATTCTCATTTCTGCAGCGCCAGGAAACGCTGCAGCACCGCACTCTGAAGGCCGTACCAACGTCATTCTGACCAAGGAGGACCGCAGCACTCGGCCTCAAACTGTTGGCGACCTCTGGTTTGGCAGAACAGAAAGGACGGGGGTTTCCTCCTTCACAGGCTTTCCATGCTTCGACTGAAACAAGCCCGGGTGAAACAAACCATCCAGCTGCGGCTACCCCAGGGGGAATGGCCACTTTCACACCCAGTGCCGTCCCAAGGGACGCTCCTCTCCGCCGCGGAGAGAAACTGCACGAGAGCATCCCTCGGCCGCGCCCGCGCTGTCGGCAGGGAATGAACCGAGCACAGGGACATTGGTCCTTCTGAGCTGCTTACGCAGATGTGCTGTGGACACAACTCCCAGCTGCAGTGTTTAGAAAATTATTTCTTTGAGTACAAAATTAAAAATATAAAAATAAACCTCCCTGAACCCCAAGAAGCTATTAATATTTTAGCACTTTCACAAAACATTAGACATTCACATCCAATTTTAGACAGCACATAAAGCATTTCAATTTGATGGTTTTAAAATGCACAATTAAAACAAACACCTCAGCAGAAAACCTCAAGAGCCATCTCCCCAGGCCGGCGCAGAGCAAGGCGCTGTCTGCGGAGCCGCTCCTCGCCGGGGCGTGGGCGCACGCGCTTTTCCTGTGCCGGGCGACGCCTTCGCAGCCAGAACACCTGGACCTGGACGAACGCAGCCGGGGCCGACGGCGCGCTGCTCTGACAGCGGGTCTCTGTGCACAGCCCCTCGGGAAGAACGGCGACTTCCAGAGAAAGCTCGGGGGGACTTTTTCTTTTTAACTTTTCCAGCAGGAAGCGGGTATTCTAATTTTGAGGTTTTGTTTCTTTTTTGGTCTTTGCACTTCCCAAGGGAAGTAAAAGGGCTTTCTAAAAAAGAAATAGCCTCTTCTTTTTACGTCCTTCACACCACGCCCACCCAGACTCCGTTCTTCCACGACAGGCAGAAAAACCGCTGAGAGCAACCCACAATGGCGGAGAGCAAGAGGGGTGACCCGGCACGCGTGTCGGCCCGAGACAGGGCCCCGGGGGCTGCGGGACACCACGCGCCCTGTCGCCAGACGTCCCCTGCCACGGCTGCCACGGGGCCGGGGCCAACCTGCTGCCCTGGTCAGAGCCAGCGTGTCCCAGGCATCTGCTTGGGCTACACCACCCTCAAGAACAAGCACGCAGGCTGTAAAATTGAACTACTTGTCACTTTAATGGCCCCAAAGCCCATACCAAACCTGTTACTCGACATCCGGGAACGCAGTAACGCCGCAGAGTTAAGCTGCCTCCAATTTAAACGTGATGACCACAGGAGTTTAATTAATACTAACTGCAGCCTTTTCTGCAGAGCGAGCGGAGCCGCAGCAGCATGCCTGCCATCCTCACCACGTGGGGACTTCCACTGCTGTCCCCTCTTGCCATACGGCTACACCTGACATTCCGGCCGGGAATCACCCTATCCCACAGGCACCGCCACCGACCGGCACTCAGGGATGAGACCACCTTCCATCCCTCCGCTGCGCATGGGATTAAAGAGAACTGGAACAAACCGCAGAGGCCCAGGAAACAGCCCCAAAAACCCTGGGCAAGGAGGAGATGACCGTCACCATCCCATCAGCCACCCCTGTGCCGGCCCCGCTCGCTGCCCCTGCTCGGCCTCTCCCTGCACCCCATGTCGCTGCGGCCAGGGTGCAGGGGGCTCCCGCGCTCCCCTTGCCCACGTCCCACAGCTCTGGGCCCCCGCGCTGTCAGAAGGGGACAGCCCTCACTGCACCCTCTTGGGGAGATGCGGCGGCGGAGCCTGGCTGCTGCACCGGCGCCCAGCCCCGGCGAGTCGGACTGCGTCAGGAGGAGAGGGACCCCTCGCCCCGGCACCCTCCTCCTCCTCCCGGCGCCCGCGGCAGCACCCGCCGAGCAGCGCCCGCGGGCGCGGGCAGGGCTGCGGGGCGGGCAGTCACCGCGAGGCTGGCTGGTGTAGGGAGTGAATATTTTATTTTACACAACATAACAACACAGCGTTGTTGTTTCTGTACAGCATCTGCCTAAAAACAAAGGCAACACCATTGTCACGGAAAAGAAATGTACAGTCTGACCGTTTTAAAAAATATCGTTTTACTGATTGATCCAGAAGTGGTTATTTGTTAGCTTGGAGGAAATTTCATTTCCTTTATAAAAGGCTTTTTCTGTGAAACTCTCTTTTGTTTTCTGCTACTGCAGAACCAGGAAGCCAGTCCTAGAGTAGGGAAGGCACTGGTGCTGTTTCATGCTTTTTTTCACCTCTTAATCTTTTTTTTTCCTTTTTTTTTTTTTTAATCTCTGAATGTTGCCTTCGGTTTTGATATTAAATAAAATCCAATGAAAACTAAGTAAAACCTTGTGTGCACTGGGTGACTGATAGAGAACCCCGCATGAACAAGCCATTAATCAGCGAGACAACAGTGGACTTCCAAATCCAATTCCCTGGGAGAGGGAGTTTCACACAACGATTGGTGCTCTGTTTTTTCATGAAAACAAAAAATAAAATTAAAAAAAAAAAAAAGAAAAAAAAAGCGGGTCACACAGTGCTTTCCAATATCCACTCAGAACTGGAGAAAGTTGCTTTTCCACTATCCGCACCGGAGCTGTCTGACTGCACTAGCATCCCGTTCATGGACATGCTCCTTTTGGACCACAATCCACCTGCGCCCCGGGCGCTGCCGGGGCAGCGGGGCTCCGTCAGCTCGCCGCCCAGGGAGAGCCTGCGCTTGGCTCGGGATGCGTCAGCTGGCAAGGTGAGGAACTTACTTGGCTTTGATTGTGCTCTTTTGTAGGTGGGGGCCCCCTTGACGGGGTCGGGGGGACGGCTAGCTAACTGCAGGGCAGTGGAGTTATTTCTGTTAGTGTTCTGGGACTCGATGCTGCCGACAGCTTCGCTCTGCGGCTCGCTGCTGGGCTTTGGCCCCGGCTTTCGCTTCTGCTTCTGGGAGACAGAAGCACTGGAAGTCCAGGCGGGAGGCAAAGCGGAGGTAGTGGTGGCCGAGTCCTGGCTGGAGCCGGTCTCCGGCGACTGCGTCACACCGTCGCTGGCAGCCTTGCAGCACTGGACGCCCTCTTCGTGCCCGACAGCCTGCTTGGACATCGACTGCGACAGCACCCCGCTGCAGCCCTGGATCTGAGCCCCATTCGTCTGCGAGTACACGTTGCTGACCTTGGTGGCCTTCTGCTGCCCGTTGTTGTTGCACACCTTGTAGCGAATCATGAGGATGATGATGAACACGAGCACGGAGGCCACAATGATCCCACCAATGATGATGATCATGGTCCCGCCCAGGAACTGGGACTGCATGAAGTGGCAGCGCACGTAGTCCTGCTCGGTGGTGAACTGCGTGCAGCCCACCACCCGGGTTGCCGTGAGCGAGGTGATCCCGTCGTCGTAGATGGCCAGGACGCACAGGTCGTACGCAGTGCCGGCGGCCAGGTTGTTGACCAGGAAGGTTTTGCTTGTGGGAGGTATCATTCTGGAGGAGAAGGAAATCAGCGTGAATGAACCCGGCAGACCCGCAGGCACCTCCCCGTTGTGCGCTGCAGCCCCCGGCCGTGGTGAGACCCGCAGGGCTCGGCTCCTCCACTCCTGCCACCACCCCAGCAGGGCTGCTCACCGTCCTGCAGCAGCTGCTACCCTGCCTTTGGTGCGGCAGCATCGCCGCCAATCCCCCGGCACGGCTCGGCACGGCAGAGCCCCCCATGACAGTGACCACGTCAAATATGTAAAGAAATTACCAAGGGTAATTTCACACGGCGCGCAAAAGAGGGTTTCGCACGGCGTGACCGTTACGGCCGGCGGCACAGCGCCTCTCTGCGCTCCGCCAGTACACCAGCACGGACATCGCCAGAAAGTGCTACGAGGACGCGTTCACGGACACCGTTCACCCCGTGCTTTCACAAAGCTGGGAGCACTGAGATCCATTTAACCCATCTAACTTTACAACCTTCCTGCCAATCAGACTCGTTCAGAGGATTAGAGGTCCATTTGGATTATCTGAAAATAACACCGTCCAAGGTAATTTCCCTATCCTTGAGCAGGAAATTGCACGAGTCCTTCCCAAGGCTCCCACCACCTGCTGCCGGGGTAGGGCTCCGCTCGGCCGGCGCGGGGCGGGAACCTGCTCGTCAGCGGCGAGCAGCCTGGCGGGGCCCGTGCGGGCGGGCCGGGGCTGCCTTACCTGTAAACAAGGGAGTCATCGTAAGTACCGTTGTACTGGATTTGGAACATACGTATCCCGGGTATATTCCTCTGAAAATTGAATTTCAGCAGGGCGGTAGAGGACGTTGCTTCCGCAACCACCACCTTCCTATCCTGGCTCACTTTAGGATCCCCGTTGCTGCTGCTCGCGTTGGAACCCGACTTGGTGGAGGTGGAGATATCCGAGGAGCCGGGGTCGGGCTCGTGGATGTGGTTCGTGCTGTTCAGCAGGTGGGGAAGTTTGATTATGTGCAGGTCCACTGTCTGCGTGGCCTCCCCAGCAGGGTTGGAAGCAATGCAGGTGAAGGAGCCCGTGTCCTTCACCGTCGTTATAAGGATGTCGAGCGTCCCGTTGTCGTACACCACAGACCTCGTTGAGTTTGAAATCAGTTTGCCCTCAGGTGAAATCCAGTGAATTGCCGGTTCGGGGTCCCCCCGGGCCTTACACCGCAGAGCTGCCCGCTGGCCCTCCAGCACCCGCAGCTCGTGGGTGTGCCGGGTGATGAGAGGAGGCTCGCACAGGAACTCCTCCTCAGGGATCGACCAGAAGTACCGGCCGGACAAGAGCGTGGGAGAAGCACAGGTCTCCAGGTCATCTTCCCTCGAAAGACGCCTCAGCCACAAAAGCTCACAGTTGCAATGCAAAGGGTTCCCACCAAAGCTCAACGCAAAAGTCGAGGGGCTGATAATTCCTGAGGTTGCCAGTACCTGAGCTCGCTGGAAGAGAGGATCAGGCGGTAGCTTCTGCAGTTTGTTAGACGTGACGTCCAACCTGGTCATCTTGTGGAGGTGGGAGAAGGTCCCCTTAGGAATATGGTCAATCATGTTGTGGTCTAGGCTGAGAGTGTGCAAACTAACCATCTTCTCCACCGCATCCCAGGGGATGGTTTCCAGGTTGTTGTAAGACAAATCCAATTCCTCAAGAGCTAAAACATCATCAAAAGCTGTGGAAGAAATTAAAGTCAGCTGGTTGTTGTTCAGGATCAGGTGGTGAAGATTGGAGAGCCCACTGAACATGTCGTTGGTGATCTTAGTCAATCGGTTGCTGTTCAAATGCAAAGCCCGCAAATTGCGCAAGTCGGCAAACGCGTGAGGTGTAATAAAACTGATTGTATTCCTGGACAGCGTCAGGTCCACCAGGCTGGTCATATTGGCAAAGTCTTTCCTTTTAATGTTTGTAACAAAGTTGTCTGCCAGCCGTAACTCCACAGTCCTCCTGTCAATGTTGGGAGGAACAAACAAGAGCCCTTTCTTGGCACAAAGGGTGGCAAGGTTCGGAGACAAAATCTGACAGACACAGCGCTTTGGGCAGATCTGCGCTCTCACCGCTATGCCAATGAACAGCAGAAACAGGAGCAGTTTTTCCATTGTAGATCGGGTTCGAGAGCCTGTAAGAGAGAGCAAACCTCTGTTAGTCTCTGCGAGATCAGAAAATAACACAATAAAAAAGCAAAGACAAACTGTGGTTACATCGAGAAACTGAGGTTCACGTAACGGTGTGTCACCCTCTTCTTGTCAACTGCTGTCTTTATCACTCTCCGCATTCTGACATAAGAGCTTCCATACTACCTTCCAGAGGAACAACCAAGAGACACGTATATATACATACTTGCATACACACAGAGACCCAGACACTTACATACCAACGACCGAGCCGTCTGGAGCAGCTGGCAGCACCGGACAGGGTGTCAGCAGTGCCTTTCGGGCCGCTCCTGCTGGAGCCCATCCCCGCCGAGCAGCGCACCTCCACGGCAGGCACTCGGCTTTCAGAGCCACGCTCCTGGCCGCACTCTGCCATAACGCCATCTATTCATCCGAAATGAGGGCTGCTGCGTGCTTTACTTCCTAGGCTAAAACTCTCAGTGGCCTCTAAATCACGGCAATTCAATGGGCTTATAGCCATCTCCACCGAACACTTAAGCTCTTAATGCTACAGAATCACAGGATGGTTTGGGTGGGAAGGGACTGTTAAAGCCCACCCAAAGTAGGGACATCTCCAACCAGATCAGGTAGCTCAGAGCCCCGGCCAACCTGGCCTGGAATGTTTCCAGGGATGGGGCATCCACCACCTCTCTGGGCAACCTCGGCCAGTGCTCCACCACCCTCAGCATAAAAAATTGTACCTTACATCCAATCTGAATCTCCCCTCTTTTAGTTTAAAACCATGACCCCTCATCCTACCACAACAGGCCCTGCTGAGGAGTTCAGTGCCTGGGATTGCCCCGACACGGCAAGGAACTCAGAAGAACCCAACTTTAGGCCATTCAAAACCCAAAAATGCAAATAAAACAAACAAAAAACCAAAACAAGAAAAGCTCCCACAACAAGGATCTAAATAAAACCAGAACACGGGCTAATTTTAGACCATCACGGTTTCCCACAGCCAGCAGCGCTGCACTCCTCTCCCGAAAGCCTGACAGTTCAATTAGCCTTATCTCCCACACTGCTAGATCCAGGAACCTCAGAGTATGGAAACAAGGACGATAACAACAGCGCCCGCACCAGCTCACTCATCCATCAGTGACTACGCCAAGCGCTCCGCAGGAGCCGCGGCGCCGGTGTCTGCGCAGCCCTGCGCCGGCATCCCTCGCGCGCGGCTGGCGGTGGGCAGGCGGACGCTCCGCACGGAGCAGGCACTGTCCTGCGGAGGAGCACCTGCGCGTCTGAGAGGAAACCTGGGCAGCCGTAAGCAACGGGCCTCAGCAGGACTCTGCGTCGGAAATGAAGCGCTCGGCCCCCTTTGGGACTGATCACATCGTACGTGTACGGATGGGATTACTCAGACACATTATCATCCCAGAAACGTACTCACGAACCTCATCTAAAACAAAATCAAGTTTCACAGCCAGCCATAAGCAGAGTCTTGAATCGTCATGGATATTTAAAGACTTTTAACGTCAGAACAATAATTGCTGCTCCTACTGTCCAGCCTGTCCGTAGTCCATCCACAGTACCATGCAAACTAAGAGGAGCCCACAAGTTGCAAAAAGGACGAGTGAAAACACCAGCCCCTAAGCCCTGCTCTTCAGCACTATCCATTTTTTTTTCCCTCATACCAGGGGCTGTAGGTTTTCAGGACTACTGATTCCACCTCTGAAGTCTCCATTGTCTTCAACAGAGTACGCTGCTGCAGGCACGGTCTGTCACTACCATCACTGTTACTGGTACCACTAGCGTGAGCTGGAGCAGAAAGCAAACTTCCCAGGCAGCGTTCAGTACGTTTGTGGATTCAGTTTCATCCAGCCCGTGCCAGCACTGCAGCTCAGGGTGGTCCCGCAGGTGAAACGGACCCGGAGGAGGACGGTGATGCCGAGCAGCGGAGGAGGAAGCACAGCAGAGCAAACCACCCATGCCAACCCCCAAGCCCCGTGGTGATCCCCGGCCAGCCACCGCCTGACGCAGCAGCCGCAGACACGGCCGTGAGCTATCACCCACCCTCCGCAGGTGGGACTTTTCTCTTTTAACCTTGCTCTGGCACGTTCCAGATTCAGACGGACTCGGCGGCTCAGGCGCCTGCAGCACGACTGCCAGGCTCCCCAGACGGTCATGGCTGGGACACCACGCGCATCTGGATTCGCTAACTTCATACTGCTAATTTAGATTTGTAGCTGTGATTAAAGTGATGTGCTTGGACTCAGCCAAGTCCATTTGAAGAGCTATACAAGATTAAAACCAAATCAGCAAGATGCATTTACAAATGTGGAAATACTGTTACAAGCTGGAACGGTGATAAAGGAGACGCAGACTTAAACCACAGACGGAACGACAAGGTTACGGCCAGGTTTTGGGGTTGGAAGTGGAGTTTTCTGGATTTCAGCAGAACTTTTGATACAGTCTCTGACAGCATCCTCTGGACAAAATGTCCACAATGCGATGCCCAGCATCCAGCTGTTCCTGGTAAACAGTTCCTTACCCACCCTTACCAGGTTTTTTAGAAGTGCCACGTAAGTTGTAACAGAAATGTGACCAAAGCTGAACGACCGCAGAGTGCTTCCTCACAGGAGTGCTCTGCGCAGGACGCTGGCTCACGGCGATGGCCCACAGCTGAGATCTCCCCAAAGATGGCAGGAGCGGCAGGGCTGGTGCCTTAGAACAGCTGCCGACAGCAGACACCGAGAGCCAGCCGGGTGGCCGTGCATCCCCCCGTCCCAGCACACCCCGCCCCTCGCCCAGACAGCCCGCAGCGAGGGCAGCACGGACACAGCTCACACCGCGCAGCAGGAGACACTGCTGGCTTAAAGAATTAAAATGAAGACAAAGAAAGCACATTACTACAATAAAGCAAGTAGAGGAATGCTCGTTCGCTAGGAAGGTGCACGCTGCTTTCGTTTATTACTTGGTGCCTGCAAAAAGACAGGTATCCCTACCATGTGACATTCGAGAGTCTCATGTCCTATTTTTTACATCTATTTTGTTGCTACATTTGATAATTTGAGTTATCCAATCTGTCTATAAAAACTACCCATTACAGCAGGCTGCACAGCTCACTGCCATACAGAGAGAATGCCATACATTTTGTCTCCGAGAGCGAACAAGGCCGTCGCCCCCGGCGCACGCTGCCCTCGGGGCCGGGGCAGAGCCGCCCGCTGCTGTCCCGTCCATGCAGAGTGACCGAACACGGCAGTCCCCGACGGGACCTGCACGGCGAGCGGCAGCACCCGTGAGCACCTAGAAGGGCCCCGAAAATAAATAACACCCACTGGTTCTAGCCACAAACTGAGGTCATGTAAAGAGCCACGGAATTTGAAATTTCCGCCTGGAATTGATCCAAGGGGCACGGGAATGAAACGTCAGGCACACCAGGCTGAGATTGCTTCTTTTTCCCAATGCGTGGCTTGCTGGGGGGTTTTGCCCCCATCCCCTTTGGGAGCAACAGGTTTGGATACGTAGTGCAGCATCTGCCGATGTGCCCGGTGCTAGGATGGATCATCTGCATATTGTGCATTGCAGAACACACGTAAGCAGCGGGATGCAGGAGACAGCAATTAATTAGCACATGATCTCCGCCACATTCGACCCTGTTCAGACGGCTGGTGCCACACAGAGTCGGTGTGCCAGGGAAACCCAGCGCGGCACTCCGGCAGCTACTCCGCGCCAGCTGCTAACACAGTGCCTGGCTCAGAGCTAATCCGTCATCACTAAGGTCGTGACAGAAGCTATCGACTGCCGCTCCTACCCCTCCAAGCCTCAGCAGAAACCATGATTTTCAAGGTCTTTGCAAATGCAATTTCGTGGTGGGAAAAAAAGAGTCTAGAAGCTGACGATATTCACCTGCTGGGGATGAAGGATGGGGAAATAGCTGGCACCAGTCTCCAAAGGCATCCCGCAGTCATGCTAAAATGGGTGCATACAAATGAAGATGCTGTGATATACGGCGTACAAGCTGCTAAAACTACTTAAGCAGAGAACAAGGAGCTTCAGTTTCACAGAGGTCAATGATTTGTAAACACGCCCCAGCGTTTTGCTGAATAGGAAACAAAGCCCTTAGGAAAACAGAAACACTGGCTCACAGAACCTCGCCCAGAGGTTTCGCTGGGGCTCTGCCGCGGGCCAGCACGGCGGGCCAGCATGGCGGGCTCTCGCCCCGCAGCGCCCACCTCGTTCCCCGCCAGCCGCAAAGCCCTCGCGTGCCGGTGAGGAGCAATGGGCTCCTCACTGCAACGCAGGCAGCACGGAGCCCTCAGCCTCACGGCAGCTCCCGACACCCGACCTGCCCGCGTGCGTTGCGGGGACAGGCTCGGTGGGTCCTTTGGCGCCTGCAGTACTCGCGGTGGGACCGAACCAGCCAGTCAGCACGGGCAGGCACGCCACGGGGAAATACTGTGGCCCGGTCTTTGTTAAAGGGCTTCAAACACCGCAACAAATACAGCTGGCCCCTCCAAACTCTGGGAATTGGAAAAGCTGCAGGACATCACACCGCGACGCTCCAGGCCTCCGCGGCCGCATGCGCTCCAGAGGTCATGTCCCGCACAGAGTGAAGCACGGCCAGCGCCGGGGGCAGGCGGGATAACGAGCTCTGCACCAGCCGCTCCACGTCCCTCCAGCCTGAGCCGCAAACCGTACGCGTGCAGAGCCAGGCATTGTGGGAGGCCATTTTTCTCCCTGTAATGAAGTCTAAACCGGCAAGATTAAAGTGAACAATAACAATTATTTTAATTAAAGAGATTTCTAGAGAAAGCAGAACCGGTATCAGCAAGCCCTAGACCACGCCGTGTGCCTGGCTGATGTTCGGGAGCTTCCGCTGCCCTCACAGCCGTAGCAGGGCACCGTGCTGAGGGTGAAGGGCGAGGGGGTCCCTGCCGAGAGCTCCCAGGGGTCTGCACCTCTGCACCCCTTCGGGTGGAGCGGGCAGAAAGGGGGGCAGCGGCCGGGGGAGGCCCGGCAGCAGGATGCATCAGTGGGATGGTGGCAGCTCTTCACCAGCCATGGCACTGGGGAGAAAACGCTGCCCTTGGGGAGCCAGGGCCAGCGCAGAGCACAGGGCACGCTCCCTGCACGCTCCCCACACGCTCCCCGCACGCTCCTCACACGCTCCCCACACGCTCCCTACACGCTCCCCGCACTCTCACTGCTGGCGCGGCCCCGAGCGCACGGCCGCATGTGAGAGCTACGCGCAACACTGCTCAGCTGCTGCCGTTGCTGGCTGCTACGAACACGTGTGAAATGCCATGAATTAAACCCTGAACCAGTGCTGGAGGAAGGCGAACTCCGACACGCGGGGCTGCGGCGAAGGCGGCTCATTAGGCATTTGTATCACAGACTGGAGCTGACAGCGATCCATGGGATGACTCAACGCGGCAGCGCAGGAACGCGGCTGCAGCCCTGTAATTTATTAATAGCTGTGCCGAGAGAAAACGAGCCGGGCGATCCCCCGCAGCCCCTGGAACGCGGGGCTCGCGGGGGCACCTCTGCCCGCGTCCGCCGTGGCGTGGGGAGGTGGACACTTAAACGAGCACAGACCAGAGCGGCTTCTGAAAGAGCCGCTGGTTCAGACGTTGCGATGAAAGCACGCGCTGAGGAGATGGGTAAGCAAGGTGCCGTGCTGGCGGGCTGCGGGACCCCCGGGGTCACCTGGCCTGGGGCAGGCAGTGGGCTCGGGGGTCTCTCCCAGCCCTGTGGACGCTCCCACATGAGCCCTCCCGCGCTGGGGTCTCACAGCAGCACAGTTCACTCCCCGGCCCCGGTTTTGTGAGGGCTGACGGCGATTGCTACCGAAACGCACCCAGCTGTGAGGGCGCCCGGCCACGCGCGCCCCGGCCATTCCTCTGAGCGCTCAGCCTCTGGCTGTCAGTATTCAGCGTGCAGAGAGAATCACCTCCCGGCTGCATTCACACTTAGGAAAAGTAAGGGAGACAGTCCCGCTCCCATCCGCCCGGTGTAAAACCCAGCGCGCCATCCGCCCAGTGTAAAACCTGATGCGCGGCGTGGGTAGCTGTGCAATTGCCCCGGGCTCAGGCAGGCACCGCTGAGAGCCTGTTCTGGCTTTTTTTATTGCATTTCCTCCTCGTCCTTGAAATAAAACGTCCCAGCAATACAGCCCCTTGGCCCAGCAGCGCCATTCCCTCCCAGTGAAACCCCGACTTCCCATGGCAACTCCAAACCAGTGCACACCAGTGACTACCAGCAAGCATCAGACTACCACCTGAACCGCCCACCACCCCTACGCATGATTTTCCTCTCGCTCCTGCCAAAAAACACGTGCACCAACACACCGCAAGGGCTGCCGGTGGGGCGTCCTGGCTGGCAGGCCTCTGCACGCACAGCTGGGCTCCGGCAGACAGTGCCGCCTTGCCAGGCCCCTCCACAAAAAGTGCACTATGAGTTCCTTCCCTTTCTTTTCTGTACGCAGCGCAAGGCAGCACAATCACCCCCGCCCCCTCCCCATGTCCATGTCTCACTCCGTCAGCTCTCGGAGCTCACAGCCCCGCAGCGTAGGGACAGGATCCGGGGATGGCAGGGGAGCCCGGCCACAGTCCCCTGCCTGAAACCCGGCCCTGGGCTGGCAGGGCCTCCCAATGGCCCCCAACCCTAGCACCCATCGCCCCCACACCCATTGTCCACGCACCCATCGCCCCTGCTCTCACAAAAACCATCACAAGTACGCCAACAAACAAACGTCAGGGTAAAGTCAGGAACACGAAGCTATGGCATTTTCCAGCTACCACGGCACTACCATATGAAATACCACACAAATATCCTCAATGCTGACTGCAATACCAGCATTAATTGCGCAGATTAAAAATGCGGGCAAGCCTAAGTGAATGAAGTGGGTAACTGTTAAACAAAGCAGCTTTTAACTTAGCAAAATATTTGTAGTGAATGGGAATATCGTGGCGTTTTCAAAACTAAGCGTTTTTGCAACACCAAAACACCACAAACGTGACAGATTTGCTGTGACACCCCTCTGTCATCATGGTCCTGGGCGGTGCGGGGAGGTGAGGCTGCCGCGCTCGCCCCTGCCCAATCCGCCTGGCACTCGGCCGGCCAGCGCAGTTTGCCGGGAGCAGGCGCGCTCCCCACAGACAGGCCTGCGTGTGGAGGGGCAAGGGGCAAGCCCTGACGTGGGGAAAGAGGCTCCCCAGGGCCACCACCACCCGGGACCCCTCGCCAGCAGGGAGCCTGCCCGGGAACAGGCACCCAACGTGGCTGAGGTGGCCAAGCGCGGGCCGCGGGTGCAGTCACGTGCTCACATGACGGGCCTGGGTACCCGTTCTCGGGGAGTGTACCCAAATCGCAGGCTAACTGCTGCGAAAGGACGCGCAGAGGCCAGAGACTCGTCTGGAACACAGAGCATTTCCGAGCAGCTGGAAGCCAAGGGGAAGGGAGACGGCCACGGCCCAGGGCTTCCGCCAAGCAGCTGCCGCTCTCCTAACACAGCGTGCGGCTCGCGCAGACGCGTCTCCTCCGCCCCGGCAGCCCTGAGCAGCAGTGGGGCTGGCATCGCCATGGCTGGGCAAGGGCACGGCCAGCCCCGGCATCGCCATGGCTGGGCGAGGGCATGGCCGGCCCCAGCATCGCCATGGCTGGGCGAGGGCACGGCCAGCCCCGGCATCGCCATGGCTGGGCGAGGGCACAGCCAGCCCCGACATCCCCATGGCTGGGTGAGGGCACGGCCGGCCCCAGCATTGCCTCGGCTGGGTGAGGGCACGGCCGCCCATGAGGAATATCTCACTATTTCTATCAAAAACCTGATATGCCATTCACAAAACCAAAACGAGACACTTTGTTTCAACCCGTTTGGACACTAATTGGGATGTTTCCCACTGCCAAACCCCCCCTTCCCAGGACAAAGGGCTGACAGAGCCCAGACACAGACTGGGGTGCTGCTGGGGCCGCCCCGCTTCCCCTCACCCATCCTGCACGTGGGGGCAATGCGTCCACAGCGCTGGCGCAGCCTCCTGCCCCACCAGCCCCAACACTGCTGTTCGAAACGAAGCCATGGCGAGAGAGAGCGTGCGCACAGGCTCTGCGCACCCGAACAAACACCCCAGCCGTGGGGATCCTCTCCTGGAAACAGCAGAGCCAACATCCCCGCCAAGCCCTGGATTCACCTTGGAGCCACTGCTCACTCCCGCAAGCTGCAAAAATCATGTGGGACGGGGAAAGCTCTGCCTCGCTTGGGGCTGTGTCACGCGACGGCTTTTGGGGCACAGAAAGCTCAGATTTATCCACAGCCAAAAACATCCACGGGCAAAGGCGCAGGGGCACCAGGGGCTCCTTGCCTTCTAAACGGGGCATCGACAGGAACCGCCCCGGCTGCCCCAGCACAGGGATAAACTCAATGCTGCAAAACTTCCAGTTCCATTTCCCAGTATAGCTCCACAGAGACTTTGTGCCCTTCCCCCAAATTCAGAGGATTACTCTTTAATAAAAAGGTAATATTTTCAAAAATGCCTGCATACTCCCAGGTTTAGATGCAGTGCTTCATCCACAACAAATAGGAGCCTCATCTTTACCTCCAGATCCGGTCCGTCATCCTTCCTCTGACGATTATCCTGGTGCCCATGCCTGGGAAGGGACCCGCTTCTGGCACTCACTGCCACCCCCCACGCATCCACCTGCCCTGGGACGGCACTCGCTGACGCGCCGCGGAGCCCCGTGCTCGCAGGTACGCGCTGCAGCCAGCTGAAAGCTGGGAGCGTAAGGCAGCGGGCTGCTCTCTGCCACGAGCAGCGGTGCTCACCAGCCCCATTCCCAGCTGCGTCCTGAGCTCCATGCTCTGGGGGTGCCGGCTCTGCGGCAGCTCCGCAGAGAGCGGGTCTCACTCGGAGCGCTGGGACAGCTGGGACCCCGCACCTCTGCGCGAGGAGCTTCCTCCCCGTCGCTACTCGGGTGCTTTTTTAAATTAATTGACACAGAAGATCTGCAATCCCAGAGTGCACTCGCGGTGAAGGCGTGAAGAAACGTGCAGCCAGGCTCGGCGACGAAATCCGGCAGGCAGGAACCGGAGGGTACTCGGGGAGAAGGAGCGCTGGCCGCCACAGCGCAGCGCAGCCCTGCGCAGGAGGCACAGACCCACCGCGCATCTGCAGCCAGATCGGCTCTGCGCCAGCGCAGCCCCCGGCACCGCTGCGCAGCCCCCGCCTTACGCTCGCTCCACTTTCGATGCCCTCGGTGCTCATGGGCACAACGCTGCTTGGCAAGGCCGCCTTCGCTCATCGCACGGGTCACTTTACCCAGAGCCAAACCCCGAATGCAAGCCGGGACCGCCCCCGGCCCGGTGTGCCGCTGAACACACGAGGCAACGCGCCCTGACGTGCCGCAGCTGATAAACAACTCGCCCCACAACAAACCGCATCCAAACCGCTTTGCAAGTGTGACCGGCTATGGCGGGCAGGAGGACGGCACCCGCAGGGATCTCCAAACCAGCCCATCGCCTCGGCTTGTGCCCCCCTGCGCGGCTGGGCCCTCCACCGGCGAGGCCTCCTCGCTCCTCGGCTCGCCGGGGAAGCTGAGCCGCAACCACGGTGCCGCAGAGGGGAGTGACGAGGCGCACACGGGACAGCGAGGCACCGGGTTGCTCCAGGAATGGAGAGCAAAGGGACGCCGCACAGCCAGCCGGATGTACAACTGCCTGGCAGAGCCCGACACACGCCCTCCCCGACGCCCCTGACGCCACCCCCTCCTGACCGCCACCGTACGCCAGCGCAGGATGCCCAACGCCGGCACTTTCAAACCCACTGCTGTGATAAAAACGTAATAAAACTATTCCCGAGGTTCCCTTTCCTAACAAACACCAAGGTTTTTACTGCACCGACGCCTGCGCTCCTCTACGGGCACCAGCCCAGAGACCAAAAGCGGATGGGCACAAAGCGGGAGCGGGGGGCGCGGGCCACAGCCAAGGCACCCCGCACGCCAAACGCAGGCGGTCTGACCAGGAGGAGGAGGGAGCACGACCAGAGAGGGGGGTCAGCAGCGCGACACACCAAAGGAAAACCGGGGGCTTAATCACAAGGGAATTTCCACGCCCGAACAGTCTGTAGGCTTCAACCAGCACGGCAAAAATAACTCATTTCTTCACTGCCCCACTTCTGCGCAGGCTGCAACACTAGATGGAAAGGAAACCACCAATGATCTACTCCAGATGGACATTTATTATCCCGGGAACAATATCTTGCAGTTGTTGGGGGATTAACTGAGGCCAATTCCTCTCTTAGTCACTGTACTCTGACATAAACACGCAGTAAACTGAACGATCTAAAACCAGACGGGCGCTGCTTAGGGCTGCCTCTACCCTTGCCTGAACATCACTCGCGGATGTGAGCCATAAAACATAAACTGGATTTTAAGTTCTAAAGTGTAACTTAACCAGGTACAAACCGCAGATCCCTCCCGTGAAACAATACCTATTGAGTGTTTCGTCTGAACTGGTACCTGGTAACTCACACAGATGTGGCGGAACAGGCTACCGCAGAGATCGAAGATGTGCCACCTCTGCAGCAGCCCTGACCCTTCAAAGGCAAAACCAGGGATCTCAAGGAGATAAAACATTTCCATCACGGTAACGAATGATGTGCTCCGGCAGAATACATGTAATAAAAGAAGGACAACAAGAGCCGGAATGGAAATTTGTTTTGCAGAAGCCAAGAATAGTAAATGATTTATATGCGCTTATTTTAATTTATTTCAGGCTGAATGCAATTTATCTAAAGTCATCAAAAATTAATAGGCCATACAGAAAGGAGGTTTAATAAATTCAAACTTAGGGGCATACAGCACACACATCTCTTCTCAATTGCTATTAGCACTTAACCGTCTAATTAATCCACCACGTTATCTCGCCTGGAAGCCCAAGCAGTCCCCCTCCGTGGGAAGGGGAGCGACCCCCGCAGCCCCGCTGGGCTCCCAGCACAGCCCTCAGTGTGGGGAGGCCGTGGGACTGGGGCGGGGGGTCCCTGTGGGCTCTCTCTTGGCAGACAGCACCCCGTGGAGCCCCCGCCGCTGCTCCCACCTCCGGCCCTCCCCAGCTTCGGCGACAGCTCCAGTCCTGGTTGTCCTGGAGGCAAAGTCAACCCTCTCGCAGTCCAAAGCTGAGGCAGCTGGAGGAGTCTGGAGGAACCGCGTGATCAGAGAAACGAAGCTCGAGAAAGGGGACGGCAGGGATGGGCGCTAGGCACTGGGGTGACGCTCCTGTCCCAGCTGGGCACCGCTGCGCAGGGAATTCAAGCACTGCCAGGAGATGGGAAATTCCTGGGATGCGGGAGCACACCACGACTCAGCCAACATCCGGCGCCAGAAAAGCCCGTGACACCGGTGACGGCACCATCAGCACACACGGTCTGTGTTCAGCACCCGCAGGGCAGTGCCGGGGCAGGGGGAGTGCGGGGCCGGCCGATGCCCAGACCCCGTACGGGCTCACGCAGCTCTCGGCGATCCCTCCGGCTGCACACAGAAATCGAAAGCAGAGCCGGGCCATGGAGCAAGCCTGGAACAGCCTCACCGAAACACGAACACAAGAGCTTTCTGACCGCGCGTGCACAGCTGCAGCAGGAATCGGGTGGATTGGTTCGTATTTAGATCCAGAGGAAATCAATGGGCACGCTAAGAGCAGTATTTTCCTTCACCTACCAAGGATGATCGTTTCAGTGAAATATTGGGACCTGTATTTTTTAAAACTTCAAATACATCTGTCAGGGTTGGACAATTTCACCTAAAAGAGAAACTTTCAATGTGCCATAAGGGAGAAACTATTTTTGCAGTCTTCCCTTTGGCTCAAAATCTGCTGCTGGGATTTTTTCAGGAGGTAGTGCTCTGCACGCTCGAAAAAAACTGATGGCTCTAAAATACATATTTATGGTTTCCTCATATAGGGAAAAACAACAGAAGAAAGTAACGATAAGCTGCAGGAAATGTTAACAGAGCTCTGAAAACAGGACAGACAGCAAACTGGAGATCAGTGGCAGTCAAGGGGAAGACAGAAACTAAACGGTTACTTGGGCAGAGGTGCTGAATCCCAGCTCTGCCCGGTGCTGTCTGCCAGGGGCAGGCGAGGCGAGCGCAGCAGTGCTGGGTCCGGGGAGGCTTGGCAGCAGGGATGCTCAGCCCTGGGGACGCGCGGCCGCAGGGATGCTCGGTTGCAGGGATGCTCAGCCTTGGGGATGTGCGGCCGCAGGGATGCTCGGTCGCAGGGATGCTCAGTCGCAGGGATGCTCAGCCTTGGGGACACGCGGCCGCAGGGATGCTCGGTCGCAAGGATGCTCAGCCTTGGGGACGCGCGGCCACAGGGATGCTCGGTCGCAGGGATGCTCAGCCTTGGGACGCGCGGCCGCAGGGATGCTCGGTCGCAGGGATGCCTGGCCGTCTCTGGCAGGCAGACCTCAGGCACAGCAGCGCACACCAGCTCTGGCTGCACAGGCTGCAGTGACTGACGACCGCCGCCAGCAGCCCCATCCTGGTGGCACCCAGCGAGTCGCTCCCTTGGGTGACACACAACATAACTCATTGCACCTCCGCTGGATTCAAAAATCAGGGAACTTACCCCCCCAGAAAGAGTGAAAAGTAAATTTGCAGAGGGCACAGCAGAAGATACCACACTGCAGAAAGTCATTAAGCCTATCTCCGTAGCACGATCAGGAAATTATACGGCAAGCCTGCGCTATCAGTTCATATCAGCTCTTTCCATAATTGCTGGCTCACTATTTAGAGGCAATGGAATAATGATGCCAAAGGGCTTAAAACCCCGGTGCGCTGTGGAGACTACCGCAGGTCCCTGGGTACAGGGAAATGAGTAAGGAAAGCTGTGTTGGGCAGGATGGGGACGGGACAGCCGGCAGAGCCTGTGGAATGTGCAGCCTTGCTCTGAATAGAGGTCTGTGAGCAGAGCTCAGGACACGTGGGAGCCATCAAACCGGCCTTGGACGCACTCACGCTGAGGGCCAGGGACTCGTCGTTAGCCGGATTAGCACCGTGACTGCACCATCACACGGTCATGGCAAACAGGTGCCCAGCCGGCACTCCCTGCGCTCGGTGTCCAGCGGTCTGCGGGGCGGCAATGGGAGCAGCGTTCAGGGACTGCGGACAGGCATCCTCACACGGCCTCCGACATCACCGGTTACACAGCTGCCGAGCAATTGAACGCCAAACTCTCGGAAACGCCACGGCAGCGAGGGGCTCCGGCGCAGGCTACCAGGCCTGGAGCAGCTCTCCCTGCTGCCGGCCCGGGCGGGACTCTGTGTAACCAACAGCTGGGGGTCGTCCTTCCTGCACGTCCTGTCACGATACGGTAAATCCCGACCCTACCTAGCAAAGGCAAGAAGAAACTACGAGGTGCGCGCCAGTTAAAGCCTCCGAGCCCGCAGAGCACAGCTCAGGACACAAAGGGTACCAGAGGGGCGACCACCGCCCCTGGGAAACACAGACTGCTGAGAGACAGGCTTTGGAAAGAGATGGGAGAGACAACGAAACTCCTATTCCTGATGTGGGAAGGGAAGCCATGAGACTGGAGTCTCAGGGATAACCCTGGAGAGGAATCGGGAACTGGGCCGGACAGTGGGAGGCCCTGTAAAACACGGAACGCTCCCGAAACAGCACTGCAAAACATGGAGCACCTGAGAGCACCTCCAGCTGCCAGGGGCATCCATCCACGCGAGGAGCGGGCGCTCGCCCTGGAAGAGCCAGGCTCCAGCAACACACACCACTTTGAGCTGTTGAGGCTGGAGAGGGGTCCCGGGCCATGAGGCTGGCTGGTGTCCGCGACTCCACATCCAGAGCACGGGGCACCTCCCACACCGTCCGCTGCCGCGCCTGATCGCAGAGACCCCGTGCCCCCGCCAGCACAGCGACCCACAGAGAAACGGCTCGCCGGGCACCGGTGCCTGACGCCGACACTCTGCCCAGGAGGGGCTGCAGGCCTGTGGCACCCTGCTCCCCCCGCTCCACCGGCACGGCCCAGACGGCAACTGGGACTGACGAGGAACCGCTATGTGGGGGTGGGCACGCATCCCAGATGGCTTCCTGAGCTCCGGATGCCCCGAGGGTGCTTTGGGGAAAGCAAGCACTGCAGAAACCCAGAAATCCCACACACACCATTGAGCGATGAGCAGAGGAGGCACGGACGGGGAGACAGGGAGCTGGGGAAGGCAGAGCGTCCCAGCAGGAGCAGCTGCCAGGACAGGGCATGGGAGAGGGGCTGAGCACGGCTGGTGCCGTCCTGGCAGTGCATCCCGAAGGCCAGCTTTCCCGGAGCAGGAAGGGCAGGAGATCCTGCTGCTTTGCATGGCCAGGTCTGCGGGAAGAGCCTGCGGTGGAAATCGTGAGGGAATGTGTGTGGGAGGAGAGCAAAGGCAGTGGGAGGCGGGCAGGGAGAGGTGAGGGATCCGGCCGGGAGGAGCTGACAGCACAGTTCCCCCCGGACCTAATCATATTTAATTTTTCTATCAATTTTCATTAGCCTTTTCCCCATTCCTCTGGAACGTCCACAGTGTTCCAGGATTTGTTAAAAATAAACCATTACTGTCTCGGGGAGCTCCTTGGCCAATTATTTTAATACTCCTGGGTACCAGTTATCCAGCTCTGTCACTTCTAAAATACCTTGCTTAAACTGTCACTTTTTAACCTTTTTCTTAGTTCCTGCAGAAGTAGAAAATATCTCACTGTCTCCATGAGTTTGCATTTCTCTGCTTCTTTGCAAATGGCAAACAGAAATAATCACTGAAAACTTCTTTTTCTTCTGCATCACCCTTGATGGCATTTCTCTCTGCCTAGCGTTAGGACAGGCTTTTGTTCCCAAAACGTAACTCTCCTTCTGCACCCGGGACCTGACCCAGGGATATTTAATGTTTTAATTGGAAAACTTCCACTGACCTTGGAAGACAGATACGCAGGCACAAAAAAAAAAGCCCTCAGAGCACAGAAATTTTTCTGGGGAGCAGGGCTGAGAATTAAAACCGTGGTCTGGCAGACACCCAGCCCACGAAAGGGTGGCGAGAGGGTGGCTCCGGCAGCACCTGCTGCCCTGCACCCCCGGGAACAGCCCGCGCCCGCCAGCCCGCACGCCTTCGAGGGGTGAGCAGGGGTCCCACCAGCACCCCGGCTGCTCCAGCACCCCGAAAGGACCCTGGCTCCTCTCATATCCCGCCAGCACCCCAAAATCAGCCCAGCTCCCAGACAGCTGCTCTGGGCCCGTGGTTTTAAAGAAGTGGTCACCTAAGCAAGCGCATCGTTATTTCACGTGTTAATTGGCCATTTCTCCATCCTCTGTTGCCCCACATTAATAAACCACGTTGTCCGGGGTACTCAGGGGAGCGTCGACACCAGTGTGTACTGGTCATTAACACGGAGCTGTGGGTGATAAACACAGCCCGTAACTCATCACCAGGCTGTTCCTTTTAACAAACCACAACTGAGAACTTGAGACACCAATCACTGACGAACAGCATCACTGAAACGTGGAGAAGCCGCATGGTGACTATTTTAACGACCTTACCTCATCTCTGAGTTACAGTTTTGAACAGTTTCTGAATCTAATTATCACAGATCATATTAATTAACAGGAGAAGGGCCGACAGAACAGTGCTGTATCTTTTTGTCGTTCTCCAAAAGGCAGATCAAGTGTCTTGTAAGATGGAAACGGTAAAAATACGCAGACAAAGCGGGCTTCCCTTCAGCTGGACAAGATCAAACATATCTTACACAGCTTTTTGGAAAATGAAATCCTCAGCTGCTTTCAAAACTTCTAGCCCAGACAAATTATCCTGAAAGGTCTTTTCCCTCCTTTTCTACATCTGCGTGCATAAAGACGATACCATCGGATCTGCAGCACGGGACCAGCCAGTTTGCGGGTTTTACAGCTCTCTCCTGTGCCAGATCATTCAACGGGTCTCTTGGTCCTAATGCTCTTAACTCAGCACTGTGTGCGAGCATTTCAGATAAGAGACATACTTAAGGCTTTGGCAAAGAAGTTCACATTTTAATTGCTGCTTCAAAAATTGATCAACCGTGCTGCTGTGGCAAGATTTCTGTTGAACTCACGAAATGAACGCTTGATAGATGGACACCTACCCCCCCAAACCCAGCCTACAGCAAGTCGAGACCAGTCCTGGCTGGAGTCACTGGCATTGCACCTGGAAGCACGATTTTTATGCCAAACTCAGCTGTTCCCAGCTGTGGGCCAGCTGTGCGGGAGCCTGTGCGGTGGCTGCCAAGGACCACGCCAGGCTCTGACCAGCGCGCCGCACGCCTGCAGCCGTGCCGTGCGTTTCTCCAGCTCGTATCCCACCGCCGCTTCTGACAGGGGCTTGGAGAAGACGGACATCCTGGGAGACCTTGATGACCTCTTCCCACATCGTCCCGCCCAAACTGCATTTCCATTGCCGCTGGAGCCATGCGCTACAGACCGGTGGGAAAAGGCAGCTCCTGCGCCACATGCGGTGTGAACAAAACCAGCCAGAACTGCACCGCAGTCTGCAGTTTGCTAGTCGGGAAGAACGAAATCTTTCGCTGATTTGCAAAAGGGAATTCAACACGCAGAGCATGTTCTGGGGTGCTGCCTGCTCCACCACAGAGGCTCCCCAAGCCCTCCAGCTCCCAGGGGGGCTCTTGTCTGTGCCCTCCCCGCGGGGCCAGCACCCTTGGCCCACGACGGGCAGGCTCCCCGCACCAGCATTGTCACGGCGAAGCGGCACAGCCCTGGCACGCACACACATGGTGCACACCGCCGGTGCTCCAGCACCTCCACGCACGCCGAAGCTCGCAGCCAGGAGCCCAGGGACCCCGGCGTGCTGCGGGGGCAATGGTGGGAGCCCGCAGGTCCGCCCACGCTTCGCAATGCCCAGAGAGAACAAACGGCCCGGCACAGGCCCGCAGCGCTGCCGGCCAGGGCAACGTGCACCCACAGCAGGACAGCCGGTCCCCCGCACGGGGATGCTCGGTGCACAGGGCGCGGCGCGGGGCAGCACGCTGAGCTCCACACAGCGGGAAGGCAGCAGCCTCAGCACGGACATTCAGCTGCTGGTGGCCACAGCACAGTCACTCGCTGTTGCACCCTGTGTGAGCCTTCCCCACTCTCCACAATTTCACAGAAAAACGAAAACCAGGGCCCTGCAGACGCCGAGCGGCTCGGCAGCCGGCAGCCCCGTTGTGTCCCGTCCCAGCCGACACAGAACTCCCCGCTGCCCAGCACGCCGGGGCTCAGCCACTGACCAGGCCAGCGACTTCAATCCGGAGCTCGGGCATGCGTTAAACTTATTTATTTTCTGTTGCACACATTTAGGTATAATTCCCTCTTATCTTAATTAGTATCAGGAAAATTAGGCAATTCTCTTTCCACAAAAGGAGAAGGAGCAGCATTATGCAGGAAGATGCTTGGAGAAACAAGAAACCTCAAACTTTCACCTCAGGTAAATGAGCATGACTTTACTGATGCTAATTGAGCTATCCTTAAATGATGCACAGAAATCAAAGGAGGCACTTTGCTCTCCCCAGAATGTCCTCTTTAAAAACGCATTGCTTTTCCTCATTTCCAGGCTCCTAGGCACAGGAATGCATTTTTCCGTGCTGCGGCGTATGTCACGTCCCGCTCACCGACCCAGTGAGCCTGTGGAAGGAGCGTAGCGAGAGGAAGGGAGGGAGGACACTGAGGAGCCCACGGCCCCAGCAGCCCCCCATAATCTTTCTTCAAAATTATCCCGGGGAGCCCGAGCACCTCAGACTGCGAGGGGGCCGGCCGCACCGGCGGTCTCCTCAGCATCCGCAGAGGGCTGCCCCACTGCAGCCCCACACAGCACCGCGCGCCAGGTGCCCGCCAAACCTGGGGCAGGTCATTCCAAAACTTGTCCTACATGTAAAAATGTCATCAAACTTGAAACGCTTTGAGCGGAGCATTTTGGACGCCAAACACTGGCACTTTTTAGCAGAAAAGTGCCAAAGTACTTCCCAACATGGAGGCTTGGGAGGGGTTTCTGCAGCCCCTGTACCACGGGCAGAGCCACCGGCCCCTCCACGGCCAGGACACCAACCTCTGCCGCTGGAAACTGCGAACGCAGCACCGGCCGCGGCTACCATAAGGGTACCGCCACCACCTGCCAACTGACAGCTGCTGCTGGCTGTTGCTCTTCCTTCAGGTTTTATTGTACTAAAGAACGCAACGGAAAAGCAAAAGCACCTGACCCTTCCCGTTGCACTGAAGGCTCTGAGATACGCCAGTACGTTTTAACATGCTTAACTGCTGCTGGAAAGAACCGATGCTAATTGAATTTCTTTCAATAAGAAAGTCTTTTACTGAAAATAAAATTTTATTTTAAGGATTCAGAACTTTTTTTTCATTTCCAGCTTTGATATCAAAGTGCTCCCTTTTCAGCTCTGTGCTTTCCGCTCTTGTTTAATTTTGTTACTAAAAACGAAGTGGGGGAGATGCAGAAAAATGCCGTATTTCAGCTTTCCAGCGTGGGGACGGGTAAGAGCAGAGCAACGCCGCGTGCCGCGCTGGCAGTGCTCACAGGACCGACAACCATTTCCCAGTGAGTTTGCCACACAGCAGATGAAGTTCCGCCGGTGTGAGCACGGCAACGGTACCTCTCTGCCAGAAACGGGACTTTCAAATCTTTTGAAAGATGTATGCCTTCTACATACCGCACCTATGCTTTCTTGTCACAGTTGTGCATGTTACTCATCAAAGAGACTCTTCCATGGTAACAACGGTGCCACATTTGTTTCGCGGGCCCCGGCTGGGTGCTGCAGCAGGGGAGGAAGGGCAGCTCCTTCCCAGGCTGGGATGAGCCTCGTCCACCCACGCTTCAGCCATGGCTGCCACAGGCGCCTCAGAAACACACTGTGAGCCACCAAACTGCTTCAGAGCTGTCTGTCTGTCACAAGCCTGAAAACCATCACTCGGGGAGGTCGGTCAGTCAGTCTGTCTGTCTTCAGGGGCTGCTGCATCCGGCCCAGGCCGCTGCGCTCCACTCTGGCCCCCTCGCCTCGCACTCGGGGTGGACAAGGGCTTCTCGCACCGACACCGCTCTGCTCTGCTGCCGCTCCCCAAACAAAACGTCCGTGCTCCTCTACGCTTCACCATCCAAGGAGCTGCCAGGTGCGGGGAAAGCCATCCCTCCTCCTCCTCCCCTTCTCCAGCAGCACCGGGCTTTCCCTGCCCCGCGGCACCACGCCAGCTCTGCCTCGAGCCCCACTGCTGCGCCGAGACCTCAACGAGCTGGGAGTCAACACTGGAACTGGCTGGAGACAGGGGCCGAGCCCAGCCAGGTGTGGGCAAACCGCGCAGGTCCGAAACAACCCGGGATGCTCCGTTCCGGCACAGGCACTCGCTCGCCGAGGAAAGCTCACCGGCACACCAGCGCCACGCTCCACTGCTATGGAACCACCGCAGGCCTCTCCCAACTGCCGGCAGCACCTGCCAGTTATAAACCTTCCAGAGTGAACTTCCTTGAAGTGTTTGAGAAAAAAATATGAAAATAAAACCAGTAACACCAGTAACAATAACAACTATTATTTTTACAAGAGCGCCACAGCACTGCTGCTCCGGCAGACAGTGGCAGTAATCTCCATCCTCTCGTTCCCTAGTTTTCACAACCAGGGCCAGGCAGCACGGAGAGACAAGGATGAAAACAAGACTCAGCTGTGTATGGGGAGAAGGAAGCAATGAATAAATGGCCTCCATGGACAAAAGGCTGTAGGCCAGCCAGAGCCCGTGGGCAGAGCCCTGTCTCCCAGCGCTGACGACATGCTGACTCCTCGTCCTGCGCAGGGACGGGCGCTGAGCTTCCCCCAGCTGAGCTCTGCCCTGAGGAGGGAACTGCCCAGGCTGAGCAACACTGGCTGGGAAACACCACAGGACAGGAGCTGATCCCTCGGTCTTGCTTTTATCTAGGCACTGAAAAACATCATGAAACTTTACAAGGACGCGTAAATACCCAGTAGCAGCAGACCAATACCTCCCAAGCACCACAGGGAGCAGCCACCGCGCTCCCAGGACGCCGTCGGAGGCAGCAGTGACAGCCCGGCCAGCTCTGAGGTGATGCCTGGACACCACAGCCGCAGGGACATCCCTGCGCCCGCTCCGGGACAGCGACGGGCCAAGAACCACCACCGGACAGCAGCAGCAGCCCAGTGCCACCCTGCCGCTCTCAGGCCAACCACGACCAGGGGACGCACTGCAGGCATTAGCAACAGGTCCTTCGCTGCCCAACCACCACTGGTACAATCCAGGAGCTGCCCAACTACCACCCAGGAGCTGCCCAACCACCACCCGTACCACCCAGGAGCTGCCCAAACACCACCAGTAACACCCAGGAGCTGCCCAAACACCACCAGTAACACCCAGGATCTGCTGGGGGAAGAGCAGCCGCAAACAGGCTGTAGTGGGAACAGCAGCCAGCAGAGCTGCCAGGAACATTGCCCAGGAAAACACGAACCCTTTTCTTCTCAGGAGCGATGCCCTTAAGGCACGAAATTACTCTTTTTGAACCGGAGGAGAGGGAGGCAGCGGGTGCCTGCGGTCGCCCCTCCAGCAATCCGCCCCCGTGCAGAGGCTCCAGCTCCCCACCAGACCACCGTCGGGTGCCCACCCCAGGCTCCTGCAGAAGCTGCCACGCGTTGACCGTCTGCCCTCCAGCCGCGGGAGAACGGGGAAAGGGCTGCAGATGTGGACCGGTACCCAGCAGCACAAGCGCGGTCGGGTCTGGCGGGCTCTGGCAGCTAGAGGTGACGCGGGGGAAACGCAACCGCGCAGCAGAGCTGGGCCCGGGACAGCTCACGCCGCCAGAAAGGGATATTGCAGTGCGCACTCCACTTTACCCACTGAAACGGGGGGAGTGTGCCACTCTGCTCTCTGCAATCAGTTCAACTCTCATTTACATATGCACACAGCAAAACAAACAAACAAATCCCCAGAGCACAGTATCTCCCAGCGATACCACGGGAGCCCTTCCTTCACACAGTCTCCAAACGAGCTCTGACTCCTCACTGCATCCTCTCGGCGTACAGAGCTGTCTTTATGCGCAGCTTCCTTCCGACACACCGACGCTCAGCACGCGCACCCACCACCGCACAGCTGGAAGTACACTGGCATGGACTTCCGCAAAGCAGGGTGGCTCCACTTCGAAGCCTGGTGCCCCTCCACAACCAGGTCGAACGCAGCAGCAGAGCGGCCCACGCTCACAGCACAAGGATTCAGCCATCAGCTCTGTGGTAACACACGGGAATATGCTGATATCGTGTGAAAAGCGGGCACTGCGTGGGACACGAGCATCATCACCTCCGCCGAAGCAATGAGACGGCGCGGCCCGACGAACGGGAGGATTCCTGCAGAAGGGTGCACCCCACGGCCCGGCGGCCTGCACCAGCAGGACAGGGACACGGGAGCGCATCGCCCCGACAGGCACTGCCGCGCACCCGGCACTGCCGCTGCACCATCCTCCTCCTCCCCGTCGGTGCTCAACGGGACAGTGCCAGCGAGGCGCACAGCCCTTGCCCCGGGGCGCGATGCTCCCCGGCAGCCCCCGGGCTCAGGAGCTGGCCGGCGGCAGGCGGGGCCCAGGGCCAGGGCCAGCTCACCAACACAAAACGTGTGGCCATGCAGAAGCCTCCCAGCCTTGAAGGTCGGGCTCGGGGGGCATGGGGCCGGGGGCTGCGGCACAGGGACTGAGCACACCTGGACGGTCCGGCACAAGGAGCTGTCACCGACCGGCACAGCTGGAATCGACTGGCACAGCTGGAATGGGCCGGCACAGCTGCAATCGCGGCTCTGACAATGCAGCGAGGAAGCTAATATTTGCAAGGACGATAAGATCACATTCAAACCAAGTCAGGGAGGGAGGCAGACTGCCGTTTCCATTCCCACCCTCATTTGCTGAGGAAGTGACTTCCCCCCACTGTCTTTTTCCCCTTCGTTAACCAGTAGCAGGCATCCTCCCCCCTCAGCCCCTCCAACCACCATTAACTCGCTCACACGCCATTATTTTGGCTGTGCAAGTGTCGGCTGGTAATTGGGAGCACTGCAGAGACTGCCATGCCTGCACGCACCGAGCTGGTGCGTTTGCAATTAATCTCATAACGGAACAGCATTCGTGCACCAAGACAGACTGACGTGGAAGTATTTAGACACCATCCTACTGTACATGACTGTACCGTATTAGTGCACAAACTTCTTCACGGAACGAACGCAACGCCAAAGCTACAGCCTCAACCACCCGCACATTCCAAAGGAAGCAGAAGAGCACGGGTGAAAAGAAAATACGGCATTGCATCACGCCAAGGACGGGAAAGGAAAAGTGTCGGGAGAGCTGATCCCTGCCGGCACATGGAACTCACGCCGAGCATCACGGGAGCGCCGCAAGGCTGGGCTGGCCACGCAGATCCCAGGCTTTCACTACTGCCCCCCAAGGAAACAGGTGCAATTCTTGTAATTTCAGGAAGGATGTGAAGAAGCTGCTCGAGCTTCATGGCGAGAAGCAGACCCGGGAGGTTTAAAGCACCACAAATATTGCGACAGAAGGCATCAGTCCCAGAAAACACAGCTGCTGTGAAGGGTGCCGACCGGCTGGGCATTTCGGGCAGATGTGCTGCTGGTGCCCACGCGCCCGGCCAGCAGCGCCCTTCCCCAGGGAGAGGGGTGGGAGTGGGGAGAGCTGCACGTCCCTCCTGCTGCCCTGAACCCCCGTCTTCCGGGGAACGGCACTGAACCGACCTCTCCTCCGCGGGTACCAAAGTTGGGAAAGCCGTATTTTAACCCTTGTCTTTGAAGCCCGGTTGCCATGGTTACCACAGCAGGGCCTTGCAGCAACTGGGAAATCAGCATTAATTTCCCCCTGTGCCCAAAAAAAGTACACGCTTTTCTCCTGTGATGGGTTTTTCTAAAAGGAGAGTCAGGATTTTACGATCTAATATCTCAGACTGTCAGGACGGAAATATCGGCTTTGTTCCCCCCAGGAAGGCAGGAAGGGGCCTGCTGAGGGCTTGGGCTTTCCCCTGCCCTGCGGTGGGCGAGGGCAACGGTGGGCGAGGGCAGCGGTGGGCGAGGGCAGCAGGGTGAGGGCAGCGGTGGGCGAGGGCAGTGGGGTGCAGGCAGTGGTGGGTGAGGGCAGCAGGGTGAGGGCAGCAGGGTGAGGGCAGCAGGGTGAGGGCAATGGTGGGCGAGGGCAGCGGTGGGCGAGGGCAGCGGTGGGCGAGGGCAGCGATGGGTGAGGGCAGCGGTAGGCAAGGGCAGCGGGGTGAGGGCAGTGGTGGGTGAGGGCAGCGGGGTGCAGGCAGTGGTGGGCGAGGGCAGCGGGGTGAGGGCAGCGGGGTGAAGGCAGCTCCTCCTGTGCAGCATCCCCAGCCGCTCCCCTCCACGCCCGCAGCCCACGGCCGCCCTCTCGCCCTCCTCTGCCCTTCACTTTTTTCGGCAGGGGGAACAGCTTACCGGCGGGCCCTTATTTATCTCACCTTCAGTGCCTCGTGTGCTGCACAGACAGCTGCCCAGCTACCAGCAGTTTGGGGTTTCCTCCTGACAAACAGTAACCGCCAGACAAGCAAACTCCCTGCAAAGTGCAGCCGAGAAAGTAAGTGCTACAAAATAAGAGTAAATTATTCCAGGGTTTGCCAGACAGCCTTTGGTCCTCAGAGATAATTCTCTCCTGCTGTCAGGTGCTTGTATTACTGCAGCACTGCCAGGCTCCATGGAGTGGCTTTCACGTCTGTTTGCACACACGTGCGTAGATTCCCAATTTTTTCACATCACGTTTGCATTCGACACGTAAGGAAGGAGGCACTGCCCGATCTGTGCTGCAAACTGAGCTGATTGTATCAGGGGACCGCACGGAAAGCCAGGGCCTGGTTCTGACCAGTATTGACCGCTCCGGACAGCGGAACCTCCCAGTGTTTCTGGAAGGTTCTAGCAGTCGGAAACGCCTTTTGCACGCGCCCGGCTGCAGCTTCATTCTGGCTCACCTCCTGCTAGGAGCCGGAGCGGTCAGGGGCAGATATTTGGGAGAGTGCGGCGGAGTGCGCATCTTGCGGAGCCCCCTGTTCCCTGGCTTCCCCCCGGCTCCGTGCAGAGCAGGGAGAGCCATCGTGGGGCGGCTATGGCCGTTCCGGTGCCGGGGGCAGGCACGAGCAAGCCGCTGCGCCGGAGAGCAGAGCTCAAGACTCTGACCTGGCCGGCATCCACATCTTGACGTCAGCAGGTCAGCCTGTCTCTAATTGAATTATACCTGCATTACTTAATAAACAAAGAATACTCGCCACATTATAAGGATGTAATCCTTTAATTGGTTTATGAGTGCAGAGTCCCACGGGGAGTGTCACAAATCCATCAGGATGCCCTGAGCACTGCATTTCTGAGCTGGAGAGATAAGGAGTGTCACACGCTGGCGCTCGGCTCCGGGCTGAGCCGGCAAGGGAGCCGAGCCAGCACCCCGCTCTGCTCCGCACCGCGCTGCCCAGCGCTGACGCCGGCACCGCTCCCACGGATCTTAATACTCAACATTACCTCCAGAGTTTGCACTGCTGGCCACGGCAGAGGCTGAGGAGGGGACAGGGCACGGGGCAACATGGCTGCAGCTCACACACCGTGCCCCGTCCCCGCTGCGCGGCCCTGCGCTGCGCCGTGCTGCACGGGGCGCCGAGCGCTCGCGGAGGACGCGTGTGCCGCTCCACAGGGCTGTTTGGTTCAGGTTTGCTGCGTCCAGCACCACAGGAGAAACACTGTGTCCTCGGAGTAGGAGGGGATCTGAACTGTGTGGTAATTGCAACGCCGCTGCCCTTCGCGCTCCTCTCATCCTGCACCCCTCTTCACACTCTCGATATAAATCAAGGAAGCACTACCGACTGTCGGGGAACCATGTGTCTGATTTCACGTACGGCCTGAATCTCAGCTGGCGATGAGCACGTCCAGCCTCTCCACGGCACTCTGAGCCTCACATCCAACGGCCGCAATTTCACTCCTCATTATTGTTATTTATTTATTGTTATTGTTTTAACTTTCCAGATGCAATTTAAACACAGTCACATGGTCTGTTCATGGGCTTCTTTAATGATTCTTAGAAGAAATCAAGCTTATTCAGTGCAGCTCTCCATGCCCGTCAGCGGAACCGCAGAAGACAACAGCACAGCCCGTACGCGAGCAGCCAGGGGCCGCGACGCCCGGCACGGAGCCACTGCGGCCACGCGGCCGAGCAACGCGAGCAATCGGAGGGCATTTCCCTAAGCCGTTTATCTTGTACTCAGTTTTATATACCGCACCATGCTACGCCAGTAAAGCTCATTTAAAAATTATTTTCCTAATTTGTTCCCTTAGAAATGAACACAACCTTGCTCTGGAACCAGCAGGCAGCTGCAGCTGCCCATCCTGACCTCCGGTGCCTTTTCCACAGTATTTATCATGCTGCCCTTCCACGAACTGGGCAGGACACGGGGACAGAAGGTGCCTGTTTGCAGGATGCTTCTTAAACAAAACAAGTTAGAAACAGCACCGTTCCCTCTCTGACCCCCCTGCCCCAGGGCCCCTCTTTGCAACCCGGGACCGCGGCGGCGGGGCAGACACAGAGCCCGGCGGGTGCCCACCACAGCCGCACGCCTGAGGAGCAGCCACCTGCCAGTCACCGCGCAGCATACGCACCAGCGCATCACACACGCCAGCGCATCACACCGCCCTGCCCGGTCGGTGACACCCTGCCAGGCTGGGGACCGTGCCACGGCTCCCTCAGACCCAGCACTGACGGCCAGCACTCACTGCAGACTACCATATGTCACACAAAGAAATACAGACCTCCCCCTACGCCGGGAGCCTCTGCAGAGACATATTTTACTGTAAATCTCCCACCCCACACAGAGAACTGCTAGGCACTGTGATTTTTTATGGCTTTCTATTAAATTTTTAAAAGCCAGTGTTTCACCGCACGCACAACTCCTCTACTATTTCCAGGAGCTTCTCCACGCCGAGGGGTTTCGGAGGATGCCTCGTGCCCGCCAGCCCTGGGCAGCACCGCACCCCAGCAGGGACGTGGCTATGTAGGCGAACGCGTGTGTCGCACACGTGGTGCTGCCCCACAACCGACGCGAAGCATGACCCTACACGCCGGCAGCAACGCGGGTAACAGCACAGCTGAGAGGGCGCGGGGCCAGCACAGCCCGAGGCGCGCGGACGGTCCCACTGACCGCAGCAGGATCACCCGTGTGGAGTCACGACGACGTAAGGATGCTAAGTGTCAGTCTGGAAGGACCACGCCGGCCGTGCGCCGGGCCCTCAGCAAGGAGGCAGCGAGACAAGAAGCCAGGCACGGCTCCTGCACCAGCGCGGCGCTGAAATGGCTCCAGAGGACGTGCTCCGCTCTCACTGCTCCAGAGGGACAAGAACTGCGCCCTGGGGTGCTGGAGCTTTCTGAAGAACCTACTAAAAAACCCAAAAGACGGCTGTACATCACCAGGATAAGACAAAAGCATTGCTTTACAACTTTTAACGCAAACACAGCTGTGAGGGCAACGGCCAGACCGAACAGCCATTCACACCGAGCTGCCAGCTGTGGGAGCGGTGTTCACCCGCCGCTGCACGCACACCCGGCTACGCACACGCGGCTGTTCACCAAACCACGAGCTGGAACATCTTCTGTCTTGAGCAGCAGCAAACCTCCTCACCTCAGACACCCAAAGAGATGCCGTAGGGCACCAACCACGGTTTTTCCGTGGCCATTTCCAACAGGCACCAGACCCAGCGGGAGGGCTCCTCGCTGCTTGTGGCCTGGGGACGCAGAGGGGAGGCGGAGGTGGGGCACCCGCAGTGCCCACCTGCAGTGAGAGGGGGGCTCCACGCAAGGGAACAAGGAGCAACCCAGGAAGGAAACCGCGCCCTGCAGTGGAGCTGGGACGGGCACGGAAACCTCTCTAGGACCCAAAGCCCGAGTGCTGCCAGACCCAGAAACAGCACCACGAAGAAAGGTTGTCATCTGGATCTACCCACAGCGCGTCCCCGGCCCTGCACAGCGCCTGTCAGGACGCGCTGGGCGTCGGCAAGCACCGCGGAGCCTGAACCGGGGCTTCTGCCGCTCGCGTCTCGTTTCCTTACGCCATAGCGGTAGAAGACGCTTGGTTTTCTGTGCCAGCTTGCCAGGGTTTGGTCATGGCACTCAGGGCCCTGCTGCCCTCCCGACCAGGCGCCACTGGTCTGCAGCGCCCTCTCCGACAGCCGAGGCTCGGTGGGCAGGACGAGAGCAGTCACTGCTCCGGAGCTGCAGTTTGGAGCCCGGTCCCGACCCAGGGGAGCAGCATCCCTGCAGCCGGGCGCCGGCAGAGACCAGACGCAGCGCTGACGTGTCAGGAGGAGCCTCCAGCACAGCAAATCTGCCCACAGCACAAACAGCCTCGCACAGCGCGGCAGAGCTGAATCACAGCCCCGAAGAGAAGGCTCTCTTGTGAAACACCACGTACCCGGCAGAACCACTGAGTCAGAGCTGACAAGGTGACAAATCCTGCTTGCCTTACTCAGACCTGCTCCCACGGAGCCGTATCAGGGGGTCTCTACATAAAGTATTTCAAAGGCACGTCGGTGAAAACAAAAACAACGCAGCTACCGAGCACCGACAGCACTGCTGAGCACATGTGCCCTTCTCTGCTGGGGCAGAGACTTCACAGAACGGGCAAGCTCTTCACTCTGGCGAAACCCCGGGGCGTTTAACCCACAGCTCACCCACGTGCCACAGAGCATCTCTGCACTGCTTCTCAGTGGTGTTAAAGAAACCCCACCTCGAATCCTGGGACCAGCAGCACTGTCACCACCACAATGAAAACAGATCTGAGGGCTTCCTCTCGGTGTGACTTCTCCTATCGTTCTTTTTCTTCCTTGTCTGTGTTCTCCTTGTACGCCTGCCGTGTCAGAGCCATGGTCAGTCCTTCTGCCACGCGCGGCACACAGCCGTCACAGGTCACTGCTGCGGGCTCGTGTCACGCCCAGGCCTCCTGCTCCTCCGCCCGCCCTGGCCAAGCACAGGGACCAGGCAGACCAGACCAGACCCCGCTATCCGGCCACCTCGCAATGCTGAGGCAATGGAAACCGAAGAATTTTATCTGTCTCCAATCCAAAAGAAGTCCAACATGATCTTGACAGAGAAGAAAAACTTCAAGGGGAAAAAAAAGATAACTCCACTTCAAAGCAAAGCTAGCTAATCACATGTTTTCCTTGAAACACTCTGCTAACCAACAGTTCCTGGTGAGGAACTTCGTTCAGAAGAGCAATCCCAAAAGCAAGGCGTTGGACATGGGTTTCGCAACACTGGGAACCAGCTTCAAACACGCGCAGTTACCGCTGGCCACGCGCTAAGCAATTAGAGAGGCGTCCACCGAGGTTCCCGTTACTGCTCGAATTAGCCATTTGGCAAATCACCTTTTGCATTATTCAGCCTGCTCAGGGCAAATATTAGTTGTAGAGCGATTTGTTCCACGGGAAGATGAGAGCTGCGGCCCGGCTCAGGCCACAGGCACCACGCACCCAGCCCGCGCCCCAGCCAGCCGCCCCGAGCAGGGGACGTCAGGACAGCCAGCACGGGGCACGCCGGCCGGGAACCTTTCTGATGCTACAGACGGCCTTGCATCCATCTAAATAACAGGACAATTCGGCAGTTAAAGCAGCTGCCATGTAAATCTGTGCCCGCCAGCCCTTGGGCTCCTGGCACCATGCCGTTTCACCGCACTACACACCTCTGGCTACCAGAGCCCGGACCGAGGGGCCCGAGCCACCCTGGGGGGCACAGCGCCCGTCCTGGGTGACCCTGGGCACGCAGTGACCCGGCTCAAGGGGCTGCGGGCCAGCAGCTCCTCTGAGAGCCCTGCCTTCACCCTCTCCTCGCCCGTGAACCAGTCCCTCTCCCTCCTCTGCGGGCTCTCTCAGTGCCCCAGGAACCCCAGGGAGAGCTGCCACAGAAAACACACCGACTGTCAGTACTGCTTCATGACTGCAGGCCGGTCGGACAGCACTGCTATCACCCCCACAAGCCAACGAGTGATTCCGTTTGCTGTCTGGGAGCATACCAGCAGCTCCATCCCTCCTCAGAGCCCCACAGGACCTTCGCTAGCTCCACAAAACGCCTGCATGGATGCAGACTCACCCCTCTGCGGCAGGGATTTGTGGGAATATTTATGATGGCCAGGAATCAGGGCACTGTCTTTCGCCCCTGGGCCTGTAACACAATTTCCAAAACACAACCTGGACAGGCACCACCACCCGTCTGCCCGCCGGCACGCAGTGAGACCCCTGCTCAGATCAGCTCCTCCATCGTGGAGGGGCGCAGGCTGCCCTGTGCTGCTGGCTCTGGGCTCCGGCCGCGGCGGCTGCCGCGCACCGCGACTCGCGGCTCTGTGGGAACGGACCGCTGAGTTCTGCCGTGAAGGAGAATCCCATTCCCTCCTCTCCGAACTCCTCCCAGTTTCCATCGCAGCGTAAGCCCTGTCTCAGCTCCTGTGGGACAGGGATGTCCCTTTAGGAGCACCGACGCCAACGGCACCCGCCGGCTCCCCGACCCGCTACAAGCCCTGAGCAAATGAGAAGTTACTTCTTCTCCAAGATTTGCCACTTGGTTTTCAAAGCTACATCCCAGATTTCGGGGTACCAGAAGGTACATTTCACTAATTAGAAGCAAATGTTTCTATTTCGTTGCAAAGTCCGTGATTACTTGATACGTATTTCCAGAAGGAATGGTTCGCTCTTAAGCAACAAAACCTTGAACTGGTCTGGATTTGGCTTTCCAGGCCTGAGCATGTCTCCAGTGTTGCTTCTGGTCACCCACATTTCCTTCTGCTGCCCATCTGCACAGACAACAGGCTTGTCTTTCCAAAGCGTTTTTATTTCAAACACACACCCCCCTCTCTTAGCACAAATCTCATCAAACAGTGTCAGCAAGCACACTTTAATAGCACAATACTGAAAAGTAATTTCACTACTCACTAGAAAAGTCTGAGGACTGCAGAGGATATATTTAGATGCGTATAAATAGGTAACACTCAGTGATGTCTGGTCAAAGGAGTACAAATCTTCCCTAATGCACAGAATATGCCTGGCCCAAAACGCTCCCGAAGCACTTAGACAAGCCTCTTCTCTTGGCTGCCGTTCTGCAGGCCCGTTAAGAGCAAAGCTATTAGAACAATTCCCTGGACCAGCTGCTTGCTCAGAGAATATGCAAGAGCTCGCTCTATAAACCGAGCCCGTTACCACATCTGAGAGCACCGGCGGTATCGATCGGCAATGGAAAGCCATTAGCTCTCCAGCATCTGGAATAGCTCCATGTGCCCCAGCGGACGGACCGGCCCCCGGGCACCTCGGGGTGCTCCATCTTCTCAAGGCGCTTCCAGCCCGCGGGCCCCCTCGCTCGCCGAGCCCATCCCTGCCAGCACCCGCCCTTCCGCCTCCCCACCTCTGGGATGGAAACCACACGCCCAGGCACAGCGGTGGCATCGCCCACAGGAGGTCGGTTTGGGGGAGACCTGGCTCCTTCTTCCACGCTGCTCTGCCACGTTTCTTCTCGCGCTCCCCTGTCGCGACCCATACGCCCGCCCAGCCCGGTTCCCGGGTCAGACAGCCACCCCTTACCCTTCCTTCCCTGTCTTACCGCAGCCTGCCACTGCTCACACCACGGGAGCCTCTCCAGACAACAAGAGTCGTAGGAAAAGTTCAACCCAAGCCCCCAGGAAGCCACCCTGAACGGTGCCGAACCAGAGCCCAGCCCTTCTCCCAGTCACAAACGGGACCGGAGCGCTCAGCCCGGCGGCGGGGAGCCCACTCCCGCACCGGGGGCAGCCTGGCAAACGGGAGAACCAGCTCAGCTCTGAACCTGTACCAGGTGCCTGAACACCCGGGGTTCACTTCCACTGACTGCACTGCCATGATAAAACCAGTCATCGCTCTCTCTGAAAGCAGAAACGCGAGCTAATGTGCCAGGAGAAGCTTCTTAGCGAGGCTGGTGACTCCAGGCCTAACTGGCAAGGTCCGCTATGCATTTTGATACAGTCTTACGCAGTTAAAGGCATTTATTATGCATTTAAACAAATGCACAATCCCTTGAGTACAGTATAAATTTAGACACGTAGATCGGGAAGGCGTTTGGGCACGGAGAACGCGCGGGCTCTACTATGGCTCCCTGTGCAGAATCGAACCCGACTCCCGGGTCAGCAGAGGAATCACAGTGCCTTGCTCTGGAGCCCACCAGGACACCCCCACCCACCAGGCCGGAGCACGGGGCTGACTCCGAGGCGAAGCCCACATCCAGCACACAGCACATGGGGAACTCCTCTAAGCTACCGGGGTCCCTGAGGCAGGACGGTGCGCACGGCCCCAGGCGCCCAGGCCCACGGATGCAGCCCCGCCATACCGCGGCAGAACCAGTCCCAGCACGCATGGTCAACTTGAGCATCTCCACACCGCGCTCCTGGACACATCTGCGGCCAGGATCGGCGCCAGAGGCAGCCAGGGCCCCTCCATGGTGGGCAGCCACCCCAGACACGCAGCAGGAGCCGAGAGGGCTCTTTGAATACAAGAAGGATCCATTCCACCTCGCTGGTTTGCCGTCTGGCCGTGCTGGCTTGAAGAAGCCTGGGCAGGCCAGCGCTCACACAAGGACGCTCAGAAGGAACGGACCAACACCACGCTGCTTTGGGAACACATAAAATGCAGGACCACGACCAAGACAGCGCGATGACCAAGGTGTGCGAACAGCCCTGGCAGCCAGCTGGGCGCTGGGATGGGCTGGGTGCAGCTGGAGGCACCCAGCTTTCCCACCCCCAGTGTGGGGCACCAGCAAGGCCACGTCCGTACCCACAGCTGAGATGAACCCATCCTTCTGCTCTAGACGCTCCAGGCAAGGAGGAACAGTCTGTGCCTCAGAGACAAGAAAGAGCAGGTGAGAGGGAGAAGACGAAGGCGCAGAAGAAGAGGCGGTGCTGCCCAGTGCCACAGAGGGAAAGGAGAGGGCAGCGCTCCCCTTTGCCCCCCGGCCGACCTCCACGGGCTGCAGACCCTGTGCCTCCCAGACAGGCGCTTCCAGCCCAGCCGTGCCCGTGCCTCCCTCGGCGTGAGGGTCCAGAACCGGGCCCGGGCCTGGGCCTGGTCCCCTCGGCCGGCCTCCCCTCGGTCCCGGCTGCTCCCGGGAGCCAGGAGGTTTGTGCGCTGCTGACACCAACATGGCTGCGAGGGTTCCGCTGGCTCCTCTGCAGCCGCTCTGCCATCTCCCCTAACGGGAACCTTCAGCAGGAAAAACCTTCATCTCGTCCTACATTTGCCTTCTTGCGACGAGAGGTGCTCACTGCACAGGGGAGGGGGAAAGCAGCGCGTACGCGTCCCGGGAGGCCGGGACAAGCGGCAGCCCCCCAGGAGGGGAGCCCGGAGAGAGGCGTGCGCGCGGGCCGGGCCGCAGGACGGGGCGAGCGTGCGGAGGGCAGGGGGCGGCGGCAGGAGGCAGGCGGGGAGCCGCGGGTCGCCCTCTCGCCCTGGGGGAGCTCCGCAGCCCCCCGCCGCCGGAGGAGCCGAGCCGGCCGCGGCCCCGGGCCCCGCGAGAGCGCCCCGCGCTCGCTCCGCACAAGCGGCAGCCCCGCAGCCCCTCCGCCCGGGCACGGACAGCGCCCGCCGCGGGCCCATCCCATCCCATCCCATCCCATCCCATCCCATCCCATCCCATCCCATCCCATCCCATCCCATCCCATCCCATCCCATCCCGGCGGTGCCGGCGCGCCCCGGGCGGCGGCAGCAGCGCGCGGCGCGGAGGGGGCGGCGGCCGCCGCCGCGGCACGCGCGGCCCTGCAGCACCCCCAGCCGCGCGCGGCCGCCGGCGCCGTCCCGCGGGCAGCGGCGGCAGCGCGGCCCGGCCCGGCCCGGCCCGGCCCGTCCGCGGGGCACCCGCCCCGCCGCGCAGCCTCCGCGCCCCCCGCCCTCCCGGGAGGGGCGTCCCGCCGCCGCCGCCGCCGCCCTCGGCCCCGTCCCGGCGCCGCCGCGGGGCTCGCCCTGCCCGCGCCGCCTCGGGACCCCGCCGCGGCCGCCCGCCCCCCTCCCCTCGCCGTCCCCCCCGTGAATCCGTACCGCGGGGCTGCAATGCAGATGGAGCCGGGCACGGCAGCCCGCCGCGATTACCTGGCGCCTCCCGGGGAAGGACGGCGTCCGGAGCGCTTCCCCTGCAGGTGCGGCCGGGCTCCGGCGGGCTGCGGGCTCTGGCGGCAGGCAGGCTGGCCGCCGCTCCGCCCTGTGCCGGCGCTCAGCAGCCGCATCCTAGAGCGGCTTCGCGGCGGCGGCGGCCCGCGGCCGGGGCGGGCAGGGCAGCCCGCGCGGACGGCCCCATGCGGCGCGGCGGCGCGGCTCCGGCGGCGGCGGGCGGCGGGCAGCGCACATGCACACACGCACGGGCGGCGGCGGCGGCGGGCGGGAGGCGGGGGGACGGCGCGGGGCACGCAGCAGCGCAGCCCGCCGAGCCCGCTCGCATCGCCCCGCCGCGGGCAGCCCGCTCCGCGCCCGCCGGCCGCTGACCTTGCCGTGTACCTGCGCCAGGTTAATCCTCGCTCCGCGCCCCGCTGCGGAAATCCTGCGCGCCGGGGCGCTGCCGCTGGACGGACGGAGGGACGGGCGGGCGGACAGACGGACGGGGACGGGGCGAGGAGCGCGGCCACCCCGCCGCCGGGCCGGCGCCTCCCGGGGCTGGGGGGGGGGGCTGAGGGGTGGGGGGGGTGCAGCTACAGCGGAGCGGCCGCGCAGCGCGCAGGGGCGGCCGGCGGCAGGGCCATGCGGCTCCGCGCCGGGCGCGCTCAGGCGGAGCAGCCGCGGCGGGGCAGGGCGGGGAGCCCCGCGCCCGCGGCTCGCCCCTCCGCGGCGCCTGCTGCGCCCATCCTCCGCGCCGCCGCCTGCCGCCCGGCCCCGGCCCCGGGCAGCCGCGCCGCTCGCTGCAGCATGGAGGCAGCCACCGCCTCCCCCGCGCCGCGCCGCGCCGCGCCGGGGCGGGCTGGAGGAGCCGGGCGCCTCCCCGCCCCGCCGCACGCACGGCTGAGCCGCAGCCGCCCGGCCGCCGCGCAGACGTGCCGCCGGGCCGCCCCCCGCCGCGCCGGGCTCGGGGCTGCGCCGGGCGGGGAGCGGGCACGGACACCGGCACCGACGCGGACACGGACACCGGCACGGACACGGACACGCCTCCGCCTGCCGGGCCGAGCCCCCGCCCAGCCCTCGGCCGCGGCCGAGAGCCCCGCGGGGCGGGAGTGGGGGGCGGCGGGGGCGCCGGTCCGTCATCCGGCAGCGGCGCCCGGAGCGCGGAGGCGAGGGAGGGGACGGCGGCGGGGACCGGCTCTGACCTGCATGGTGCACGGTGTCTGCCGCCCCTCCGCGCCCACCCTGCGGCCGGCTGTGAGTGGGGGTGGTCCTGGCAGGAAAAGGAAATGCCGGGCGAGCTTGGGGCTCAGTACGTTTGGGAGCTCTCAGGGGGTTAGCGATCGTGATCGGTCTCCGGGCATCTCTGACGGGGAGGAGAGCGCGTTTGGTGCCGCGGAGTACCGGCACCTTTCTCTGGTGCTCTGTTGTGAGAACTCGTCGGTGGGGTTGCGGGAGCCGGCGCAGAGCTGCAGGAGGACCGGTGACTGTCAGCCGTGAAGAGGAGCTGGTGAACCCGTCAGCCGCCGGTGACCCCGCAGCTGGAGCCAGGCGCAGGCCCGCGCCCCGCCGCCGCCGCCGCGCTCCTCCGGCGCGCTCCGGGTGCCGCGGCTGGCGGCTGCGCGCCGTGCTCGGGCCGTGCGGGCCACTGGGCTCCTCCGGCCCCAGCGCGCGGGATGCTGCCCGCAGCCGGACCAGCGCGCGGGGCAGGGTGCGGGGCAGAACTCATCGACTGCTCTGTGCGCTCAGGGGCAGTGAAAGCGATGCTGCTGGGACGCGTTGGCGTTTTGCTGGGGGTGCACCTGGGGGGAGCCCCGTCCCAGAAAAGGAAAGGTGCAGTGACAGTCCTCGAGCCTCTCTGCTGGCACTGCTCGTGCCCTGGGATGCAAAGTCTGGCGTCGGGGCGGGTGAGGAAAGGGACCGCAGCAGTGCTCCCAGGCTCCTGTCCGTGCGACCTGAGAAAATTGCCCTCCTTGCAAACCCTGAGCTGGAAAGGGAGTTTGTTTTGTGGTCTGAGCCTGCTCTAGGGAGGAGCGCACCTCTCAGGGCAGCAGCCGTCCTCTGCCCTTCCAGCAGCCTCAGGAGCTGCGCGCGGCCTGGCAGCCCGGCTGGGTCTCGTAATTCGGGGTTTATCTCCACGTCCCAGCTGCTGTTTCATGGAGCTGGTTTGAGTTGGGCTGGGGCAGAGGCTAAAATGCTGGCGGGAGGGAATGGCTCTAAATCTCATTTGGCTAGGACTGGCTCTGCTGTTACTATCCCCGACACCCAATTCCAGCACAGTTGTCCTCTGGAGCTGGAGACAGTCTGGTGCTCGGCCCCGGTTTGGCTTTCACAGCGTGCTCTCCTCTGGAGAGAGCGGAGAGACAAGAAGATGCTCCGTGGTAGAATGTCTCTTATCTTGGCTGATAGCTACCATATCAGACAGCCTTCCCGGGCTTCGTGTTCAAGCATCTGCTGCTCTGTCAGTTCTCTGCTGCCCCGGGAGCAGGATGGCTGCCGTGATGGTGACACCAGCTGCGCGACTGGCATCAGGAACAGAAGCAAGTGTCTGGGTACAGCTTTCCTGGCGAAAGGGAAAAGAAAATCCCCTTGGGAACGCAGTGGAAGCTTGTGCTCAGAGCCTTGTGTATACAGAAGGGTATGCTGGTTTGCTACTGTCTGGCACAAACGCACTATGAGGACTGGGTCAGGACCAGTACAAACTGGTACCATTACAGCACAGTCCAGAAACTCCGCGCCCTTGCAGGCAGCTACCGTAACATCCTGCACTCCCTGGCCTCAGCGGTCTGAGCAAGGGCTGCTGCAGCTGCTTTGCCAGCCTCAAGTCCGCGTTGGACGTGGGATTGAAACAGCATCACTGCCTCGTCAACGTACCCAGTGGAAAAGCCGCTCCTCCCAGGAGTGCCTGGGAGTGTGGGGAGCTGTGGGTGTGCTGGGGAGGTTCACTCCTGGATGTGTGCGGTGGACAGCCAGGCTGGATGTGTCTGCAGCGGTGGCTCTGGCTTCGTGTGCGTGGCCGTGTCCTCAGGCTGCCCTGTGGTCTGTCCCACCAGCAGCCAGACAGAGGCGGGGGTCTGGCGTGAGAGCAGGGCGGCCCCGAGGGCATCGGATGCTCTGGGCTGTGATCTGCGGCCACTCCAGCCGGTGTCCCCTCCTGCCAGCGCAGCGTCAGTGACAAGCGTGGGCTCTGGGTCTGAAGGGGCAATCGCTGCGTGGGGACCAGCTGGGGTGCTCAGCGGGTGATGCTGCTGCCTGGCTGCCCCTGTCCTGGAGGCTCTTTGTGCTGGCGTAACTGGGCACCCACCTAGCACCCAGTACAGCTCCATGGCTGGTTAGGAGTGGAGTGAAAGCCCAGCAGCTTTCAAACAGGAGCAGGCAACAGTGTGTTTTATTCCATGTCAGATCAAATCAAAGCAAATCCTGGGCCTGGACCTCAGTGACGACACGTGACTGCTGTGCTGTTGCAGGTCTTGCCCTGAAGCCGTTCCACTCCCTCTGGTCCAGCGCTGTGGTCTGGCCCTGGGGTGCTGCCAGCTGCCCGGAGTGACACCACGGGCAGGGTCCGTGCCTGCGCGTTCCCATCGGTGCCCGGGGGTGGGCTGTTTTGGGAAAGAGCTCAGTGCCCTAGGAAGGGGCAGGTCAGTGTCCGGGGGGCATACCCCCATCGCTGGGGCTGGCCTGCACGGCCCCTGGGGCTGGGGATGCCCAGGATTCCTCAGCTGAGCTCTGCACAGCTCTGGTCGAGACTCGCCCTGCCCTGGGGACGCCTTGCTGCCACTGGGGCTCAGCCTCCACGTGCCTCACTCGTTACCCTTCCTGGTGAGGACCTGCTGTGAGTTGTGTCCTACTCTTGCCTCCAAGCATGGTGCTAATGTCTTTTTTCTGGCAGAGCCAGTAACTCCTTAACCTAAAATATTTCTCCCCTCGTGGCTATCACTTAAAAATCATTTCATCATTTATTTTTCTGGCTGAAGTAAGGAGAGATTCTTGAGGAAAGTCCTTTGTACAAATAACACATAGAGCTGCTTTTGTGCACCTTTTCTATCCCTTAATCACCTCTCAACAGGGGCCTCAGGCCTGGGCACGGTGCTGCCTCGCTGCAGCTGGCTGGTGATGGGTGCTGTGCCCCCCAGGCTGGCTCCCTGCACCTTCCAAACCCATGCGTGTGCCCTCCATGGTGGTCACAGGAGGCTGCTTGTCCCTCGTTGCTTCAGACCTGCTGCCCAGTCCCGCATCATAAACCAGAGCCGTCCTTCGGAAGCAAGGAGCATCCTGGGGAGTCGCTGCTGAACTGCTGGGCAGGCGAAACTGAGTGGTGCTGCTGGGGCACGAAGGGAGAGATGCCCCCGCTCGGAGGCGGCAGAGGCTGCGCAGGGGTCTGAGGGAGTGCTGGTCAGGCATACTGCACTCCCACCAAGCCGAGGGCTTTACGTGCGTGCGAGCGGCCCTTTCCCGGTAAGCACCTCAGAGCGCTGGTACAGCGTGCTGTGCATTCGTACAGCGTGCTGCGTGTCGGTACAGCGTGCTGTGCATTCGTACAGCGTGCTGCGCGTCGGTACAGCGTGCTGCGTGTACACCCTAAAGGAGCCCGGCAGCAGCACAGCCTGGCAGAGTGACAGGCGCTGGCTGCGATGCAACATCTCTGTGAAAACTCCGAGGCAGGAGGCAGTGAATGTTGCTCTTTAAGACAGACTGTTGTACCTCATCAAAAAGTATTTGGAAACGCCAATGTTTACTCATCCTTGCAAGAAGAAAATCCAAAGCCTTAATCACGGAAATGTCAAGTGCCGCCCTGCGTGGAGCGGATCCCCCTCCTCCGGAGCACCTGGGAAGTGTTGCGGGCACCAGCGCAGCGCCAGCCTCTCCCTCCAGAAGAAGCAGTGGAGCGTGTTGCGGTACCCTGGTGCTCATTTCCCCTGGGAGTTTTTTATATTTTAAGTTCTTCAGTCTGTAAGATGGGGGAGCTGTTGCATTGTACAAAAAAAATGGCAGAGCCCGTTCCTGCTCCTTCCTGGGCATTGTGTCTCCTTTGGACCCGGCGGGAGGTGGAGGCCCCCCGGCTGCCAGGCCCCCAGCACCCCGCTATCGGCCTCGCCAGCCAGGGAGGCGTGGGGCACGCAGTGCCTAAGTCTGGGCCGGGCAAAGGTGTTCTGGAGAGGCCCCTTTGTCTTCATTAGCTCTGGTTTGAGTTAAGGTGAGCCAGCGTGGCGTTTCTGTCCGGGCTGCGTTGGCAAGTGGCAGAGCCCCGGCACGGCCGACCCGCTGCTCCTCAGGTGCCTCCTGGCAGCCCCGCTCTGCCCGAACCCGCGGGGAGGGGGCTGGCAGTAAGTTTGTCCTCGGGTGGACTCAGTTCCGCCACTGAAACCAAACCAAGTAGAGAGATACTCAATAGCTGAAGTGCATCCTTTTTAACCCGTTAATCTATTTTTTAATCTATTAAAAAACGCAGTTCAACGTAGATTCAAATTCCTGATTACAGTAGTTGCTCTGTCTATTTGCCAGATCTTTTAACAGGTTTGCTTTTTGAGGAACAAAATAAAGTACTGAGATACTTTGGATTTTTTTAAAATCTCCTGCATGATTATAGAGAGATTTCTACCAGTTGGTACCTGGCTGTTAAGAAAGTGGTTTCGATCTTTCGGTGCTTTTTAATCGGGCACAGAAGGACAGGGAGGATGACGGAGAACTGGCAGAACACCACTGGAGATGCCTGTGATCCGAGCTGGTGACCGTTCGAGCCCACGTGCCATCGGCTGAGCGAGCTTCTGTTGCACTTCGGGACACCGGCCAGTGGTGGGCTTGGCCGTGCTGGGTTAGTGGTTGGACTCCGTGATCTCCAAGGTCTTTTCCCACCCAAATGGTTCTATGGTTCAGTGATTTAGGCAGATAGAAGTGTCAGGTGCCGTGCGGGTGGGATGGGCTTCACCTGGCAGGTAGCAGAGCCGCCCTGTCCCGCTTCCCTGGGGCGCAGCGTCCCCCGCCGTGTCTGTGTGACAGCAGCCGAGACAAAGGTGCACTCCATCGCCTGTCTCCTCTGCCCTTTTTCTGGCAGCATCTAGGTGTGCCCTTGGTATTTTAATAACACGCTTGTGTTAGCGCTTGCACTCTCTTCGTGTTGGGTTTTTGGGTTTTAGTCTTTTAAAACTCTTTCTTACTACATTTCTTTCTTATGCAATTTATTCCTTCTGTGTTGAGGTGACTTCTCGGTAGAAAGTAGCAAAATCAATGTCACCAGCCCGCTCAGATTCCCTCAGCATGTGTGCTGCTCTGTAAGAGCCATGCGGAGAGCCCGTTTCTGTAACAAACTGGAAGAGTGTTTGCTCTTCTACCAGTTGCTCATTTAAGGGTTTTCCTTAAGGCAAATCTTGCATGGAAAAGAGTGTCCAACAATTCGAGCCATTTGCCCTGTCTTCCTCTGCACGTCTCCTCTCCTCTCTTGCACCCAGTGACAAGCTGAGGGCTCAGATACAACTGACTGGGGTGGGAGAACGGAGAACTACCAGGGACTCCTCTGTGCACACAGGAAAAAAAACTAATTTTTCATTTACAGTCTTCAATTTACAGTCTCTTTACAGTCACGGTTTAAAGCCTGCCGAAGCTCACCGCTGCCATAACCACGCTGAAGGAAAAAAGCTGCACTAAAATGGGTCAGTTGTCAGTGCAGAGTTTTACTCTCAAATGCAGGCTGATGTTTTGCTCCCCAGACAAGGAATGCAATATTCCGCTGGAATGGAAAGCAGATGTAATGATTATTAGGCCTGAACATCCCAAACAGGCAGAATTGGAAAAATAATAAGGTAACTAATATTTTGGGGAAGTTGCTAATTGGAAAAGACACACAGAGACACCCAGGCAAAAGAAGCCTAGTAATAACTCTTCAAAAGGGAGCAAGCGGGAGCCTGGCATGGATCCCCACAGCTTCTGAGCTTGTTCAATTAAAATCAACACTGAATGGGGTTTCTTTCACTTCCATTACTCAAGCTGCATTCTTCAAAGGGATGGCAAATGAGTGATATGCATATGAAAGAGCCATGGAGTATGAAATTACAAAATGATACAGGCTTTGGATATTTGCACTTGGAGATATTAAATCTTCTGAAGGAAAATATTTGAGCAAATTCTGAATAAAGAACCCTACAGAGGAGGAAGGAAGAGCTGCGAGATAAATCTAATAAGGAAGAGACTAAGCAATTTCCAGGCGCTATTGAATTACTCGGTTTAACCGTGACGCGGTGTTGTCGGTCTCGGATTTACTCCTCTGGCTGGTCAGGGCAGCGAGCGCCTTTCAGACCCATCCTTTGGTACCCGGCTGCCGCAGGGCGGTCTGTGGGGAGCACTGGTGTCTTTTCCAGGCAGTTTCTGGAGTCCCCAGCTGGCCTGTTGGCTCCGAGACATGGTTTGGGGATGGTAGGGTCTCAGGCTCTGCGTGCTGGGGCTGCGCTGAGTGGTCGGGACCATTCAGTGCCCCCCATGCCTCCCTCCCTGCCATCTCCTTGCCCTTGGGCCGACAGCGCAGCTCCATGGGACAACATACTCTGTAAATTAACTTTACTTTATGAGCTCATTAAGAAATGTAACAAACACACACAACAAGGGCTCAATCGCCTTTGCCCAGACTAGTCTGTCATGTGAATTCACTTATTCACCACTCACGTCACGAGGTTTTGTAACCTACAACCTGTGACTCTTAACTCACACACCTAGGAGCAAAATGGTTCCCTAGCTGAGGGGGAGCGTGCCCGTCCTGCCTCCTCTGTCACCATGCTGGCGTCCCCTGCGTCGCACCGGGACACACAAAAGCCTCAGTGGTCCGGCTGCTGTTGGGGCCATTTCCAAAGCTTTTTGGGTAAGCTGATGTTTTAGACCTTCCAGCTTGGAGGTTTGGTGTGTACTGCTGCCAGGAGTCAGCAGCTCCTGACGACACTGCCCGACACTGGGTGTGCAGGGATGCTGGCTGCAGGGGACAGCGGCTGCATCGCGGCCCTTTGGCTCCTTTGGTCACCCGTCCTGCCTAGCTGGCGCGCTCACTTTGACCCCCGGTGCTGCTCCCAGCTCACGTCGGGCCCTGCCGTGAGCTGTGTTAGCCAAATCATGAGCAAGGTGCCAGCTATTCCCATCATTTCTGTTTTTGAGTGGGTGTGCGGGGAGCTCTAGGGCTACCTGCTGCACAGCTGAGCCTGTTCTTGCTCTCAGTCTGCCAGCCTGCTTTATTTTTAATATTATGTACAGAATAAAAGGCATTAAAAGTCACTGATTGGCACTGAATCTTGTATTTTCAGGAATATGCTGCATGGAAAACCTTCAGTTGTTGCCTTAGAGAGCTCCCAGCCCTGACGGCCTCTCTAATCACACACGACTCCCATGCTGTGTTTGAGCATCTCAGAATGCCATGGCTTGATGGTAATTAGTGATAATTGTTTCACACACAGGCACTGTATTTGACTAATAACTCCCTTTAGAAGAGTCAGCGAGATCAGGGACGCCAGGGTCAAGAACCGTCACTGTTAATTACCCTTGCTCTCCTCCTCTCGCTAACACAAGCTTCTCCACCGCCGCTGCCCTTTGGAGGCGCGGAGGCTGGGACCCCCGGCCTCAGCACCGCAGCCCAGTGCTCAGACAGTGCCCGGCTGCACAGGAGCAGCTGCAAGGCTGCATCCCAGGTCCCCTCAAAGGTGGCCAGCACGGATTTCCATTTCTTAAGGCAAAGAGGAAGGTGTATGGCCACCAGTCTGACCTGCCGCTGAGCACCGGCCGAGAGCCGCATGCTCACAGGTTTTGCTGCTGTTTGAAGTTCTCCTGGAGACAAACCCAGGCTGGGTTAAAGAAAAACAGCTTCAATAGACACAACTTGAATGGCCCCTTGGGTGAGTTGCTCCAGTGACTTACTGCCCTTGTTGTTAAAAATGTGCATTTTCTACTTTTGAGTTTCCTACTGTAGCTTCCAGAGATTTTTTTATTTTTTTTTTTTTAATGTCTAGCCCCAGAAGTTAAATATTGCTCAGGCACTGGGTAACGTTTGCTGGTGCTGTGAACAGCCGTGGGATGACAGGACAGGGTGAGGAGACACCAAGAGCTGTGCTGCAGTCTCCAGCCCAAACTCCCTCTTCTCCCCACTCGCGAGCCGTTCTGCCCTGCAGGGTCACGCGTCTGCCGGCTCCTGACGTTCACACGAGGGAAGCTGGGGATGGAGGCAGTGGTGGTACTGCCACACAGCCTTGGGAAAATGGGGCTGCATAAAGGGGCTGACCATCTGAAAAGGCTGAGGAACTCTGCAGATTAGAGGATATGAGTTATCGGATGGCTTTCCCCTTGTGTCAGCACTGCCAGACCACGCTGGGGTCACACCATCGTCCCCTCTGGGAAACGGGTTTCCTTTGGATGGTGAGACCCCGCTCTGGTGCATGTCAGCTCCTCTGAAAGGGCCACCCCAGCGCTCCCCAGGGGTGACGAGGGCTCAGTCACTCCGGCTTCTTGGGAACTGCTGCCCAAGTGCAGGGAGAGGCCAGGAGTTTCCAGCTTTCCCTCACTGGGATGGACAGACCTCGCAGGGCACAGTGAGCACCCAGCCCGTGGCCAGCTGCCCTCAACCCCTGGCCCTGGCTGCTGCTGGGGAAAGCAGGCGCTCCTGGGGCACCTGAAGTGCCGGCACAGAGCCCAAGAGCCAGGCACCCCACAGGCACCTCTGCCCGCCAACACGCACCCATGGAGCCAGGCACCCCTGGGGGGGTCAGCCCCTTACCCCCTGCTCGGGGTCTGGTCCCCACAGCCAGGTGTCTGCACCGGCCGGTCCGGAGCTGCCACCACGCTGCCCACTCCTGAGCATCACGCTCCTCCGCTCACACGCCTGTTTGCTGCCTGCCCAGCAAAGCTTCCGTCCTGCCCAGCCCTGCTCTCCAGGAGCAGGCATGTGAATATCAAATGGTTAATCAGATGCTCTGACTTCTAAGAAAAATCTCCACCGCTGTTATTTTAGAGGCAAGATTGAAACGATGCAGTGCCCTTACGGAGTCAGTGAGCAATATGAATGCACAATGTGAATTCAGCATGTACAGGAACATGAAATTGTACAGGAAAAGGGAATGTGTCTCCAGAAAATGTCCTTTACGTGGCAGTGACCCAGCACTGCAGACAGCTGTGTGGAACAGCAGTTGTCCCTACGCACGGAGTAAAAGACAGCTCTGGAAACACTCCCCTCTGCGTTGGGGATAATACCTGCAGGAATGCCTCTCCCATTACCAAGACTGCCCTGCCGCAGCAGAGTTTCCCATTCCAGCCTCTCCGCCCACAGAGATCTGTAGGTGCTCCTGCGGCTCGCTGCGTATTCTGCACTGCCAATGGCAGACATCTTAATGAAAAGCATCTTGGCGGCGGCAGCGGCTCCAGCCTGCTCCCAGCAGCCCTCCCAATTAGCCCACGCAGGAGCTGCCACTGGGCCCTGACCCGAAAATCTGCTTACCTGATTTCTGGGCGGGAGGGAGCTCAGGGCTGCCAGTGGCTGAAACGCAAGCACTCAGCACAAAAATCTCTGCTCAGCTTAGCGCCTTGCTACCCTTACGCAGCCCCGGGCGGATCGGCCCTCAAGGTGCTGGGAGCGCGCAGAGCTTTCCCTGCTTCAGGCCGCTGGCAGGGGTGGCGGTGGAGCGATGGGCGCGTTCTGGGGGCATTCTGGTTTCTTCTGCTTTGAGAAGATGCATCCTTGGATTTCCCCTATTTTACTTCCCTTTATTTCTTCTATGTAAAGCCCCAAAGGTGCTCACCGTGCTCAGGTTCCCGGGTACCGCAGAGGGATGGCACGGGAGCACCTGCGGTGGCGGGCTCTCTTGCCTGTTGCAAGTGTTGCAGCACTTTTCTGCAATACCTCCCCAAGAGCCTCCTCCGGCGCTCACCCGTTTGATCTCTCAGCAATGAACTCTGCAGGTGCTTTTTTCGGTGCCAGCGTCACCTTAGGTCCATATGTGCCTAAGTCCGTGATAATCCCACCCGAGGAGTCAATCATCAGGAAAATGTTACCGGGGAACACTGTTGCCCTTTGTCTCTCTGAAACCAGCTTGTTTGAATCCTGAATTACCACGTCCACTCTCTTCAGCTGCTCTTTCTCCTCAGTTTCTCCTGCAGCACTGCTGAGGACTAACCTAGAGTCCTGTTTCCCATCTCGCTTCAGTTCCTCCTTCTTAAAACACAGGCACGAGAGCAGCTTTTTCCCCACCCAATGGTACCATTCCCCATTCGACAGTTATTAAAGTCCTCACTTCTGGTCTGTCACAACAACACCCTGGGATGACGACCTGGTTTCTGAGCTGCTCCTCATCCATTTCTGTAGCCTCTGCCCATAAACTTGTTTCCTTTCCCCACCACTTGTCTGCATCAGGGTTCAAATACCACCTTGCCACAACCATAACCATGAAATGAATGAGCTACTCGGTCTGTGGGCCGCGGGCAGATTCCTTCAGCCTTCACCCCAGCCGCGTCCCTCTCCTCCATGTTGCCGATCGATATTTCACGTGCTTTGCAAAGACTTCTTTTTGCTTTTCTTCTAGAAATCTTTGCTTTCTCCAGGATTTTCAACATCTCCAAGATGTAGTTCCCTGTGGTGGATAATTTTTTTTCCCCCCCATTCTTTGCAAGTTTTCTCACTTCTTATGTTCTCTCATCCGTTTGGGGCAACTTCACTCAAATTCTCCCTTTTGTGGAGGAACCTCAGTAAAGCAGTGCACAGCAAGATTTCAGAAAGGCAGTTTTTGAGATTCAAGAAGGATTTTTGTCTTTATTCATTCCAATGGAAAGCTCTCCTCACAATAAAGCCATAGGTCCTGTTGTCTCCATTTAGCTTTCTCTCTCATCGCTCCCTCTCCAATTTCAAACCACATAGCAAAAGGAGTGGCTACCAGAAAAGCTTTTTACCTTCTGCAAAACTGCAGATACTCATGGCTAAGGCATTCTCAATCAGTAAAACAAAAAATCTGCTCCATATGTGGCCACCAAAATCTCTTCATTTCTGCGACAAGCTTGTGAACTGCTGGGTCGGCCCAGGACAGGATTGCGTTGCTGGTCACATCCGAGAGCCGCGTTTCAAGGGGATCTCCGACTCTGAAATAACAACAGTGAATTAATTTTCTTTCTCAAAAAATAGAAGAAGAAAAAACTCTTTTACCTTTCTTATCTGACTGGAAAAGCATTTCTAGAGATTTTATTAGCTCTATCTGATTTTAGATTAGTTTTTTAAAGCACATTCATCATGGCAATTCAGTAAACCTCGATACATTTCCAGTAGAAAGGCAGAAGCGAGTTTTGTCAATTCGGTTTTTATCTCCAAACATGAGAAACACTAAGATGTGTGGAAGAGCTCACACATGAAATACCAAGTCTCATTTCTACAGTATGTCCATATTTAACATAGGTTTAATGAAAAATGTGTAAAACTACGCTGCTGCGCCACTCGGTTTGTGCACGTCGAGGCAGGTGGCTCTGGAGGCCACGTGCTCATGGCCCAGCAACGACAGCTCCAGCCCCGACCCCGAGCCCCCTCCTGCAGACCCCTGCCAGCGGGGCCAGAGGAGCCCCCCAGGCCCGGGGCTGTGATGATGCAGGCTGTGTCCCCGCTGCTGCGAGCTGGGCACGGGAGTCTGGGGGCAATGACAAGACCAGCGCGCTGCAGATGGCCGCAGTTAATAACCTTGTGCCGTGGCACGATGCTCCTCCAGCCGCCAGCCTAGCGCTGCGGCACACGCGGGCAGGCAGCCTTGACGGGTCTGGCCGTCCAGGTTCCACCCCGGTGGGTGCCCAGCAGCTCAGCCCACCCCGCCGCCCACTCACTCCCCATGGTGGGATGGGGAGAGAAGGGGAGAGGGCAAGAGTGCAAAAACCAGTGGGTTGAGATAAAGGCAGTTCAACAGGTACAGCAAAGGCTGTGCACACAGGCAAAGCAAAATGAGGAACTCGCCCAGTGCTCCCCATCACAGACAGGTGCTCAGCCACCCCAGGACAGCGGGGCTGGGCCAGCAGCAGCAAAGTCCTCGATGCTGCTCAGCAGCAACTAAAGCATCCCTGTGCTATCAACGCTGTTCAGCACAGACCCCAAACATAGCACCGTGCCGGCTACTGTGAATAAAATCAACTCCCTCCTAGCCAAAACCAGTACACCAGCTAATTCACATACAGCTCCTCCAAAATCTTCAACATGGCTTCCATGTGATTCACAAAACACAGGCTATTCTTGGGGTAATTTTGAAGTTAAACCCCCACTGAGGCCAGAAAATGGTACCAAGTGCCTGCTGGCCTCTCTCTCAGCCCCTTGCTGCAGAAGAGATCCAGCACACCCAGGAGTGGAAGCAGGATGAGGAACAGGTGGGTGAGCAATATTTTTCCCTTTCAGTGGCAACCACTGGAGGATCCGCTTGGCCTTGGCTTGTAACCCCATCTGCAGGCACTCTGTGAGGATGCTGAGCCACTCTACCAGCCCTGGACTTATTTCAAGCCTGCTTTCTGTCAAGAGCCAGTAATTAGATGCATTCTTTAAATCGTTACAGTGTTTGTATAGTAAGCAATTATCAAATTCCACATTACAGTTCTGCAATTAGCAGTTCTGCATTGTTAATAATTAATTTAAGGCTGGTGTAACAACTCTCAAGGGCTTCCGTTCCCCCGTGAGGAATACTTCGAGCCCAGCACCCGACTGGCCTCCACCATCTCGTGTGACCCCTGGAGCACCTTAGAAAGGGCAACCTGGGGCCAGTGATGTAAGCAGGGGGCTGCAGGCTGCAATCAGCCATTTGGCAATATCGCACCTGAATCCCACAGAGCTCCTGGGTGCAAATCACTTCGTCCTGATGGTTCATTAGTATTAGTCAGTTTAACTAACAACTTTGTTCCTAATGCGGTGAGCTACCTGGAATAACCCTGTTCCAGGCCCAAGGGACGCTCCGTCCCTTTCAGCAATCACAGATGAGGTCTCCGTTCAGATTGTGCCTTAACTTGGCCAGCACACAGAGCTGTCACCTTTCTCATAACATTAATGGAGGACAGGTTGCCAGGGATGATTTGTCTACTTGTGCCGTTCTCAGGGCAGCTCAACAACAGTCCTGATGGTGAGAGCCAGGAGCTGGTCATTTCCGTACGACGGTTTGGGCCACACACGCGGTGCATTGCAGGCCGTGTAGAAGGAAACGTCTTGTTTTGCTTTTATGCAGGGCTGTTAAACTGGCACTAGTCCTGTCTGTGGGTCAGTCCTTGGCTTCCCTGCCACAAGGGGTAGAAAGGTTGAAAATGGAAGGGTGATGGCACTCTGGGAGGCAAAGGTAACAGCATTTATATTGGCAAGAGAAAATGGACACTTGTTCCTACCCAGAGCCAGGGAGATCTCATGAGTGGTGATGGAAAGGGTGACCCAGCACACAGCAGGATTTATTCAAGGTGGGTGCAGAGGCAGAATCAGCTTGCAAAGGCTCTGACCAGGCCATTATGTTGGATGAAAAAATACTTCTGGGGCAGGGGGACACTGTCTTGTGAAAAGTGCAAGGAGTGGTTCCTTAATGATGTTCCACTTCTACTGGAAGCTCAGGTTGTCATTTTTTATTTTCTATTCCCTCCCTTCTGTTTTTAATGTCCTTTTAATGTCCATTTCCATGGAAATGAAGTAGGAGGCATGGTAAAGGGAGACCTGAAACAGCAAATGGAAAGGGCTTGCAACTAAAAACAGTTTCCAGAAAAGAGGAAAATATTCCCAAATGGTTGATTCCTATTTAATCAAAAGTGCATAAAAAATATTGAAGTATATATTTACACTTTGTGTGTTTGTTTTGCAGAATTATATATTTATCTTGCAGAAAAACAGGGTATATTTCTGAGCAGCCATGGTGGCTTGTGACTTATGTTCAAGGCAAATATAAAGCAGACAAGGTACCTCCAGACAGCGGAACGCCAGCCAAGCAGGGTTCGTGCCACGCGGTCCAGTGATAAATAACCACCACTATTCAGTATAGACTGAATAAATCCATAAAAATCAGGAAAAATAAATAAGTCATGAAGAGGACACCTGAAGAGGCAAAACTGAACAGCATTGTGGTCACAAACTGGAGGTGTAGAAAAATGTGGAGGCCAAGTCTGCAATAAGTAATAGTTTCTGTGATGTGTGTAACCGGTCAGATCCTGTTTGGTGCATTGCATGATACCAGCTATGCTCTGTATTCCATTAATTATGTCAGCAACTGACAGCTTAAAATGACATTTGTATCATGATAGATACTAGTTTCAGGAAGGTGAGGCTCCATGCAGTGCCAAACATAAAAGGGGCTTCTTCCTGAATGCGTCGTCATGTAAATCTAAGGGAAGGGAACACAAACGTTTCTGGCTTATAGGGGATTTTTTACCAAATTAACACTTACATAAGCAGCTTCGTGAGACTATTTTTAAAACCACTGACTGGGATCCCAAACCTGCCATGCTTTCCCTCAGAGGACAGAAAGGACGTTGCTTGCCTCGCATGCACAGCAGCAGGGCTGTGTAGCCATCATGCTCTGAGGATGTAAGCAAGGGAGATTTACAGCGGAGACAGGATATTTTGTCTTCCCACCTGATACAGCCAGAGGAAAACAGGCAACATTTCATAAACAAAAGCTCTTCAGATCTGAAATATCACCTACATATCAGTGCTTCTATTAAAAAAAAAGTCTCTTTACAGATTTTACCCTATTTATGTATTTAAATTACCAGGGCTATAAGTTTACCATTTCTGCAACATGGAAAGATACTCATGTTTTCCACTGTGAGGAATACAGCAGAAAACACAAACAGCCACTAGCTTTGACCAAAAATCCATATAACCACTTACACAGCACGAACGTGTCAGAAAGCGATGTACTTCCAAATCCAGATCCTAAAGATCTGTGCACATCACAGTACTGTGTCATGAGAAGAACTGAAGCCTGGTGCTGGGAACAACAGAACATGGGTCTGGAAAAAGCACGCTGACTTTGCAGATGAAATTCTGAAGCCAGAAAATCTCAGTCTGGTTTATAAATGCAGAAAATGCGCCAAAATTGACGTGAAATATGGAGAATGTGGGGATGAGAGAGACCCAAAAGCAAAGATGACAGACTTAGATCCTGGCTGACAGCACTTAACTGGAAAAGAGATTAAAGCATGCAATCCCAGAATATTCTTGCAACTTCGAGCAATTTGTGGCTCAAGAGGTTTTGTTTTAAAAAAATCCAGAGTTGTTTTTCCTTTTATAAATCTACTCAGTCCCTTTTGAGTTCCAGTGAACCTTTAGCATCGACAGCAGCAAGGCCCACCTCGCGAGCTCACACAACAAACGCGGCACGCGCTCCCCAGGGACGTATCGCCCAAAAGCCCCTGGCAGCCACGCGCAGCTCGGCACCCTGGGCTTCGCCGGCTCAAGGCCTTTTCCTCCCTCACTCCCGGTTTCCATCAAGTCTCTGAGGAGATGGCCTAGGGCGGCCTACCTGCCGCGAGAGCCCGGCGGGAGAACAGGACCGGAGACACCCACACCCCTGCTCCCCTGCCAAGGCACTGGGCCGCGCGGGGACCGTCCCGCGCAGGACGTCGAGGGGCGAAGCTGGGGTGGCAAAGCCGCTCAGACACAGGCACAGGCCGAGGAGAGAAGTCACTGTCACTGCTCAGCCAGGAAAGGTGAGCTGCAGGCAGGGGACACGAGTCCGGGCAGAGCAGGCGTGCCAAGCCTCGGTGCTGAGCCCTGGCAAACCCCGGGCAGAGCTCACGGCCGATGGGCTCTGCTGCTGGGTTACACCACTCCAGGGTGCAAAACTCATGGGTTGAGAGTTTAAAAAAAAAAAAAGGGTTAGGAGAACAACAGAGGAAAAGAAAACAGAGAGGAAAAAAACAAACAAACAAAACCAAATAACAGAAAATACCTAAGCACACAACTCACCATACCACAGCTCAGGGTTGGATCCCGGTGCCCAGCTCCCTCCCCAGCAGCCACACCTGCCCCTCAGCCCCAGCCCCACTTTATCCCCTGAGCAGGATGGCCCTGGGATGGCCCAGCCCTGGGGCTCATTTGGGTAATTAGCTGTCCCAGCTGTGGGCTAATGAGGAACCTATCCCAGCTGTGTCCCCAGCCCCAGGGCCACCAGCCCCAGCTCCTCTCCCAGCTCCAGTGAGAATTAACCCTGTCCTAGCTGGAACCGGGACACATCTTTACAGATTTTTCAGAAGAAAACCAACAAATTTGTTAAAAGGATCTGGTTACTGCGGTGTACGTGCATTTCAATAAGTTTCTGATCAGGTCCTAAGGCTCTTTAAGAAACAACAGTGTTGTGGGCTATCTGGGGAGAGAGAGTAATCAGTGAGGTAAGAAAGAGAACAGAAAGCACAGACAGTGCCTTCAGTGAGTATTATCCATGGATAACCTGGAAAACACAGTCACCTGTGGGGACACAGCGTGGGCATTACCCAAACCGGCCCAGAGTGCCTTCCACTGGGTAAGTTTGACACTGCCAGAAGGCGAGGAGGAGGGTGGAAGGAACTGTTTGCTCTGCATAACTAGGAATTACGTATTTCTGGTTAGGAATAAAGGAAAATGTGTTTTACATGCCACTGGGAATGCCTGGCACCAGTCCAGCTCTTGGGGACAGCAGAAGGCAAAGAGGATCCCAAGAGTCTATTTACACCAGAACAGAAGCCAACCCAGACAGCGTTATTCGCCGCTCTCCGTGCACCCCACGGTGGGCTTCGTGCAGCTGCGGTCCCCCCTCACAGGGAGGATGACTGAGAGTTAGGAACCGAGCAGAGCAGGGCACCAGGAGTGCCCACAGGCTTTCGTGCCAGGTGTAACCACTGGCGCTGAAATGCTGCAGCCGCAGCAAGAGCTGTCTGCACGGCACGATGATATCCAAAAAGGGGCTGAAGGGGGTGCATAAGGAATTATTACCTACTGTTCCTCACAACGCATGAACTAGGCAGCGCACCAAAACTCATCACAGAGCAAGTTTAAAGGACAGACAGAAAAGCATCACCCCTCGAAGCAGCCTCATGCCATGGCTGTGCTGACAGAGGAATGTGTACCGCACGGACGCAGACATCTTCCCGCTTTTTTTCCTTATGGAGTAAGATTGCATGGTTTGATTTTGAACCCTTTTCTGCCACGTTCGGTGCTCGGCTGGGTGACAGATAAGCAATGCGCAGAAGGTCAGGCAGAGCAGCTGCTGCTCAGCGCAGGTCACCTTGGTCCACGCAGTCACCTGGTCACAGTCACCACAGCCGTCCTTCGCCGTGGAGCAGGAGCAGCAGCAACCCGGGATGAACCGTGGACCGTGCAGTTTCCATGCATATTGCACGAGAGCACGTGTGTTCCTCCTATTTCCCCCTCCATGTCTGCTGTATCCATTCAGGTGTCGCTGCCCAGAGAAACCCCGGCGGCAGCGTACAGGACGTGGCGGTCTGCCCTCAAAGCAGCTTTCAGGCGCGCTGGCAGGGGGGTTGTGTGCTCTGCGGTGGACATCCCGTCTTTCCACTGCCTGCATGCTCATCGGGGCGCGCTGGCTGCTGGCACACAGCCACGCTCAGGGCTTCTGGCATTTTAAAAGCCTTCTGATTAGCTGACGCCTTTGAAATAGATCACATAGTTACAGAGATAAAATCTCCCGATTGAATCTCTTTGCATGCAGGAGGAATCTATAGAATTATTTCAGTTAGAGTTAACAATTATATCTTAAACATGTCTGATAATTTACCACAGCTTGCTATCAGCAGGAGACTCCGTGCTCTCATGGGCAAACGGAAAATTGAGGAGGTAAAAATGAGGGCAGGATTTGATGTCACAAAATTAAGCAAGAAGTTTACAGTGGTTTTGGGAAAAGTCTGATATTTTGCAAAATATTTGAGATTCTCATTGGTGAACTGGCTAAGCTGTTCCAGATAACCAGTAAGTGCAAGGCTGTCATTTACTGCTAGCTCCAGGTTTTCAGCAAAGCTCAGAGAAACCTTGCATTTGCCCAGTGGCTAAAGTTTTCAGCCAAAGTTTTATCATCTCAGTGAAATGTCACAGTTGTCAAGAAGGACATTTTATGCGTGATAGAGTTTGCAGTTCTCCACATGAATGTTTCACTTGTGGATTTAAAAAATTAAGATGAGGCAGGCTCATTATGGAAATTCATTAAACTAGAAAAAAAAAAGAATGGAAAAGAATAAGAAAGGCAATTTTTTTTCCTCCTATCCAACCCAAAATGAGACATTAGTTTGAAATCCTGAACTTCTTCTGCCAGAAAATTTTCTTGACCTTTCTCCTCATTCATCCAAATTGTTATCCTCATTCTCAAAAAATAAAAAACTGTGAGCAGGTTGGGCTGCTCTGTTGTTCAGGGATCTGGGGGCACTTTCCCCACGTGGGCACACCAGCAAGCTTTGCGTCATGTTTTGAGGGCATGGGCCAGTGAGCTGTGCGTTGAACTCAGGTCATCCCCTGCCAGTGATGGTCTGCTGGTGGGGCAAGGACTGGAGACAGCCCGTCTGCAGGTCTGGCCTCCTCACCTCCATCCCGCAACAGGACTTCCATTAGCCGCTCTGGTGGATCCTTTGGTTTACTTCTCATATTTCTTAATCTTTTAGGTTCCTTGGCAGAAGTCCTTACCAAGCCCAAGGAGTGAATTTTACTCCATTCCTGGGCGCTGCAAAACCATAAGACCCCATGGCTCTGCTGTTCCCGCTGGTGCGCAGCACAGATGCCCTCCTGCCCTCAGGAAAGCCTTTTTCCAACTGGTTCAGGGCTGAGGCCATTTCTTGGAAACTGTTCCTGTAAAACCCTGAAAATCACGAGACATATGAAATTATTTACCTCGAGAAATGCACCCAGAGAAGGGCTGCAGGTCCTAAAGTGTAGCGAGGACTGCCTGGCCAGGCGCTCTCCTTCAAGTGTTGGTGCTTGCCGTCCACGGGGAATCGATCCGTCGTGTTTGGGTGTTGGAGGTCGATAAGGGTCCCTGAGCCACCCCCTCTTCAGCCCCAGGGAAAGCAGGCAGGGAGCCCGGAGCAGCCCCGGCCAGTGCCCCACCAGCACCTCTGTGGGAAGCACTGGGGAAACAGCCTGGAGGGGCTCCCAGTCAAACACTCCTCTTTCTGGCAGAGCTGATAAACAGAAGTGACATGGATCCCTTTCCTCTCATCAGGACTGTTTCTTCTGCTACATTATTTATGGCTTGTCAGAAATAATAATAATTGCAGGGCTGTTCAGTGAGTTATGTGTCGTGAGTAATGCACATTTACTGTTTCCTCGGTACTTCCATCTTGCCTCACTGGAAAGAGCAATTTGTTGATTGCATTTAAAATGGAAAGACTGTTATGAAGAGGCACATTTAAGTCTTTTTGCTCAAGCGCTTCCCACTGTTATTGCATGACAGCAGCCCACAGTCTCCTCAAGCCCATTTATGTAGCAGTGACCCTTGGCTGGGGCATCTGAAAGGAGAGTGACCTTTTGGGCGTTTTCCGTGGAGAGGGCAGGTCCCCCCACGGTGCGTACAGGATATCTGGGATGTTTGCCTTATAAGTTGGCCCGTGATGGCCTGATGTCAGTGCGTCTTCATCCCAGAGCCGGGGGCGTTTTCCCGAGCCAGCCGTGCCCCGTGCAACTGCCGAGCCCAGAGGGTGGGAGGCACAGGGACACCAACTCAGTGTGGGAGCCACTCCGGCGCATCACAGCTGAACAGTGCATCAGCACCAGGCCCTGGGCTAGGCTTGGAAACGTCTCACTAAAGTTCTGGTCTCTGGCCGTTATCACAAGAAATAAAGAACGCACAGAGGTGGGTGGTGGATGCTGATTGCACGCATTAAAGAGAGGCACCCATGCCGTTTATTCCACATGCTTTCCAGCGCATGTTTAAGTCCACGAAACACAAACATACTTTGTGGGGGACAGCAAGCAGCAGCAGGAGCTGGTCCTCCCGTGGTGGCCTGAGCTGCCGGGCAGCGCTTGCTGCCGATGGGAGCTGCTCAGGCTGGCTCATCCCGCGCCGCCAATGCCGTGATCCGCATTGCTGTCACCCTGCTGCTCTTGTCCAAATGCCTTCGGCATTGCTCACTGAAAGATCTGCAAAATGCCAGATTTTACACTGTAAAACTGATCGCCAGCGCTGTCAAAGGGGACGGAGCTGAGCAAGGCTGAGCCGGGCCCTGCAGGCACAAGTCAGAACTGGGCAGTCAGCAACAACTGCGGCTTAAAGCAACTCCGAGGAGCAGCACGGGCCAGGGCTTTCCCTACTGCGGGAGCTCCAAAACTTCCCAGTCACAGTCCCATACATATGCTGATAATTTAGTGCAACATCGGATTTTCATGTGAATATTGGATTAGACTAAATTCTGTCAGGCTTGTGGCTCTGCTCAAAAGTGTTGCAGCTCTGCATAGAATGGAGACCTCTGGTTTGAAAACACCTCCCTAGGGGCAGCTTATTTGAGAATAGGGGGAAATCTGGCAATTCAGCAATTGCTTCTCACCTCCGAAAAAAGTAACTTTTTGGTTTTATGGAAGGTTTTCATGGAAATTACTTCCATGGGTTTTTTCCATGCGAAATTTCCATGGGAGAAAGCACAGTTTCGGATTAGCTCTAGTCATTAATCTGTTTTGCAGGAGATATAAAACTTCGAGCTTGCCAGAGCAGGTCTGACCTGATGTGTGTTTGTCTCCAGCGGTTTCCTCTACCTGCTGCGCTGCAGGAGGGTCCGACGGAGGCAGACGGTGGCTGATCTGCCTGCGGAGTGCAGGAGGCTCCTTTCAGGCGGCGGATCGGGTGCAGCCTCTCCCGTATGGAAACCCAGCACCTCCTTGGCTGGGCACAGCAGCGCCCAGCTCCTTCCTAACTGGAGTTCTAGCTTAGCGTCACTTCCCTGGAGAGTCTGTAACTGCTGAAGAATCCGTTTGAGTACTTTTCAATTTCAGAGATTTCATAAAGATGACTGGGGACTTTTGTGACAAAGAAAGAAAAGAAAGGGAAATGTAGCTTACAGATGGAAACGGGAACGTGTGAATAGAAAGGGCCTGTGAGTTAACACACAGTGGGAGAAACTAAATTTAAGTTGAGACTACATGAATAAAGTCTCAGGCCTCAAGTGAGTTATTTTGCAACCAAATTCAGTTTTCCTGAAGAAGAGAGGCAAAACTGGATGTATTTTATTTGTGCAACGCCACTAATACTTGAGTGTTCCAAGAATCTAAATTGAAGCATCCTCTCGTAACAACAGCTTTTGAATCTTGTCACAGTGCAAGAAACTTCCTGTAACATAAGAAATTGGTCACTGGCCTTTCTTTCATCCTTTTCAGAAGCACTGTGCTCTGTTAACACGGGAACATGTGTCAGGAGAGGCGCGTGGGCCACAGACGTGCAGGAGGCAGGGAGCCTGGCTGGGCTGTGCAGGAGCTCCCCCAGTGCGGGCGGGTGGTACCCAGTCAGGCTGTGGCTGGCGATGCTCATATTCAGCCACTTTCACCTTTACTTTTGTGGGAAGTCCAGCCAACTTCTGTTTCCAATGTCTTGGGCTTATATATCCAGCCAATAAATCAGGGAAGGCAAGCCTGCCCATGTCGCTCAGTTAGCAGCTCTTTAGACTCGCTACCGCCCAGCGGCCGGTCTGCGTACCTGTGCTGCCGACGGTCGGGTCCCTCCTCATCCGAAGGAGCGGTGGTGTACTACTACATCATCTTGGCAGTACTTCAAAGGTTGTTAGCTTGTTTGAAGTCACAAGGTCACCCACACAGAGTGCGATTGGTTTTCATAAATACAGTTTGTTATGCAAATTCCTTATTTACAGACGCTATTAGGCTAAAGTGGGTGTGAGGAACAGAGTAACAGGAATTGCGCTCTTGACACAAGGGAAACACATTTGACAGAAGGTGAATTTGGGGTTGGCCAAATGACTAAAAAGTAATTTGGAGAATGGGGGTACAGAACCTTTTTGGTGAAGAACTTACAGAGAGCCTTTCGCAGGAGCCGAAGCTGGAAGTGAGGTGAAGATGGGAGCCCGGGCTGCCTGCAGTGCCGCTGCCACCACGCTGGCCGGGTACCACGCTGGGTGTCCGCAGAGGCCCCTCCTCGGGATGACTCCTGCAGCCTCCAGCTCCCCACCTACTCACGGCGGCGGCTTGGCCAGGTCCATGGGAAGGGGTGCTGCTGGTGCCAGAGGGGCCGGAGCCAGAAGCTGCTGGTGCTGGGCGCTGCCCGGAGCGGCCATCCCTCTCCTGGCTGTCCCTGATGCAGACACGGCATCTGTACCGTGCTGCGGGGTGCCAGATCTTCCTGCACTCATCTGGAAATTCACATTCCAGTACCCACATCTCTGTGGAGGAAATGTATAAAGCATTAAATTAATTTAATTTGAGGAAGCTTGCAGCTTCATGGTCTAGAAACTTAACCATGGTTTCCACTCCTTAAAGCAAACATGTTGACTGTTCTGGCTGTGCTTCTTTCTTGGTTTTTGGCTTCTTATCTGCCTTCTGTGGAGGAAACAGAGTAAAACTTATTAATTCACTCAGCACAAAAGCGTCCACCAAGTCCTGCAGACAGGCTGGCAAACACTCAGACTGGTTTTCCTTTGCCTCTGGTTGCCATTCGACACAACTGTGGGCCCCAGCCCCAGGGCAACCCCAGGGAAGCCTTCACCTGACACATGATTCTCATGAAGCCAGGACATTGCATGGACACATTTTGGGGTAATTTTTGCCAGCAGCAGGTAATGTAGGCTTGCACACTTTTTAAATACATTCCACCATTTCAGTGGTTGCTTCTCCTGCCAGCGCTTTGATGGGCCATGGGAATGAAATGACAAATTTCTTGGTCTGTCACTGGTGTAAGAGCCAACGTTTCAGCCGATTACGGACTGAATGAAGACAGCACTGTTACTTGACGTGATGCTTTAATACCCTGCTCTTGTCTCTGTCACCACTCTCGAAACGGAGGCCGGCCCTCAGTCTCACAGTCCTTCTGTTTCCTCCTCCCTTCAGATGCTGGTTGTGGTGCGAATGCTGTCATGGCTGCTGGCAGGCATACTTAGGTGGCCCAGGCTAGCTGTTTGCCTAATTCTGGGCCCAACACGCAGGCAATTAGCTGCTGGCCCTGCTGGGCTGGTGTCCTTTGGGCAAGGCAGAGAACACGGCTCAGCACGGTGCACAGTCTGCCGGTGCCGCTGCGGCGTGCTGATGGGCAGGGTCAGCCTCCCTGCGCCAACGCAACCAACGGGCAAAGCTGCCATTCATGAACCAGAGTGAAGACGATGGCGTTGTTACTAGTTGCTTGTTATTAAATGCCTCATTAACTCAAGAATACTTTTGTCTTGCTGGGTGCTAACGGAATGACTAGAAGCGATCCCTTTACCTGTGCTGGCAGTGCCCACACAATAACTTGCTACAGGAGACCGCAGGCGAATCTCCAAGGGAAAATAAAGAACTCCTGTTTGGAGTGGTCCGGGTGGGCTGCAAGGCCATCCCAGATTGCTCCCTTTCTGGAAAATCGCTTGGAAAGAGAGCAGCTCCCCGTGACTCTTACTAACAGCTGGTGCTGTGCTGTGCTCTGCGATGGCCTTAAAACCTCTGTGGCCTCAAAGGACCGCCACTGAGGTTTAACGTTACATGGAAATCTACTTCACACGTTCCCTCAGCTTCCACCTGTAATTATAACTTCAGGCTTGGTGGATAAATCACTCCTTATCACTGGAGCAGAAAACATCTCCCATCCATTTGGTATATTGTAAGTGCAGGCAAGTTATGTGTGATTTAAAAAATGCAATTTTGTCTATGAGCTTTAAGACTATAGTGGCACTGTTGGGTTTTATTTAGCAGCACTGCAGTCAGAGCAGGATGGAGGTAGGAGTTATTCCTTCCTTCATCAGCGAGCATGCAGCCTAGGAGTACACCTCCCTTTTGATTCTGCTCAATTTTATTTTAGGGATCCAAAAGTACCAAACCAAAAACGCAATTGCATATAATGGTGATCTGAAAAGAAGAGCAGGGTTATTCTTTGTCCAGTTACTGGCGGTATTTCTCAACCACTGGTGACAATACCTGGCAAGGCCGGACCGAGAGGAATTTCTCTTAACGCTCATTGTGAATGGCAGCACATGAACTTTCGGATTCCTCTTCTAACTTTGAAATTGTCTGGAGAGGTTTGGATTTAACTAAATTCTTGGAAGTGGAAGTCACACCAGAAATCATTAAATCTTGCTTTTGCCTTTTCCCTTGCGTTACTCAGCCTGAGCAATCCCTAGATCAGGACTGTGAGTTCACGACACCCGCACAGGGATCAGGAATTCCGTGCAGCTCGCCTTTCCCAAGCTGCAGCCACGGGCCAGGGTCTGCTCACAGCCACGAGCCCTGGGCTTCGATGCCGGCCACAGGTCTGGCCCGCGCCTCTCCCGCATTGCCAGGAGCAGCACCATCCGTGGGGGCAGTGTTTTTGGCGTGGGATCACCACTGCTGTTGGGCAGACAGAGGGTGTGAATGCCTTGTGACTCAGCAAACATACCTGCTCATCATACAAACCTCTCATAGCCACCTGTGCAGGGCACAGCTCATTCTCCTTGGAGGTCTATACGTACAATCCTGTTATAATGAAACAGTAAAAGAACAGAGCACGCTATCTGCAAAATTCTCTAAAAATAGTTCAGTAATAATGCTGCTGCTTTCTGCAGACTTAAAAAGAAAGGACTTTTCAAGTCTATAATTCACTAATACAATCAAATACAATCTCAGGCAGAATTATTCACACTGACTTGATTAGTAAAAAGAGAAGAGTCTGCTAAGAAGATATCCTACAGCATCTCTCACCGTGTTTAAATATGACGGTGCAGCTCTCTGCACGCTTCTGTGCGTGGATCCATCAGTCGTGGGAAAACAGACCCCTCCTCGTTCTCCGGAAACTTGCGGGTCTCTGGACGACGGGTGTATTTTGGGCTTGCTCCTCCCCAGGGCCGCGGGCGGGCTGCACCGCAGCTGCTGCCGTGCCCGGGCTGCCCTCCCCGCTGAGCCGGCACCCCGTACCCGCAGCGCAGCCGCGCCGCGTGGGAGCCCCCGCTGTCCGGGCCGGACCGGGGTCCCCCTGGACCCCGCAGCCCCCCCACCACCCCTGGGCTCTGCCATCCTCAGCTGCCGGGCCCCGCCAGCCCCACGGCGGGTTCCTGCCGCCCGCACCAGCGCCGGCCCCGCACTGCGAGCTACGGTGACCCGCCTCACCGATAGCTCTGGCAGCGGAATAAAGGCACCCGTACAGTTAAAGCGGCGGGGCCTTGAGCAGGGAGACAGTTGTTGGCGTTTTCCCCGCGTCGCACTGAGATCACGGGCCGGTTTGTCCTTAGCGGCCCGCGAGCGAGGGGCAGAGACCGGGCCGACTCATCACACTCCTCTCACCGCACCGCAGAACGCGGCTGGCAGCGAGCTACCCGGCCGCTGTCCGAAAGCTGAGGTGATGGCTACAAAAGGGAGAAATAATGTGAATTCCTGGCCATTGTCACAGCTACTGTGACAATCCAAAGGGAAGCTTGGATGGGGCTTTGAAAACAGCAGGGAAACCCGTTTTTTGTGGCGGGCCACAATGGCAGGGTGATGCCCGATTGCCATCACAAAGCCCTGCCTCTACAGAAGGAAGCGATCGTCCTCAGCGCTACTGAAACCAAAAGCCTGCCGAGGCTTTGCAATTGGGTTAATTTGCTTTATTTCGCTGTCTGGCAGATAAAGGGGGTCGGACCTGCAGCCCAGCTCGTGTAGGAGGCCCTGGTGGCGCCGGGGGGCACAGGCGGTGCGGGGTCTCCCAAGGCGATAGCTGCTGTTTTGGCCCCTCTCGGGGGGAACGCCTCCGCCTGCCCGGGTGACGGCCGGCCGCTGTGCCCTCCTGTGCGCGTGCACATCCACAAACACCCGCCGACAGGCGCGCGCGCAGCGGCCCCGCGCACGCCAGAGCGCAGGGGTGACGGAACGGGAACAGGGGTGAGAGAGCAGCCGGGATTTTGGACTAAGACTACGCAGGGTGCAAAAGCAAAGGGCGAGTTTAAAAGTGAAATGTCTTTTGAACACATGTGCTCTGGCCAGGAAGAGTAAAAGCCCTCCCAGGAGGCACCCGGAGGGGGCCCAGCCTCGAGTGTCGCTGTGCCCCTGAGCAGGCAGGGACCATTGCACCAATTCTGCTCAGGATTAAAAAGGAGAAAAAGTTAGTATCCTTACAGAGACCCGAAACCAACAACCTACCAGATGGACAGCACATCCAGACAGCGATCTACCAGATGGGTAGCTTTAATTTAACAGTACGTTACAATCTGAGAAACATTTAAATATAAACAGTTGAAATAATTATTCTTGAGCTCATCAAAGGAGAGGAGAGCCAGGTAAGGTTTGTCTAGGTGAGGTTTGTTTTCCTAGGACAAGCATACATTGAAGCATTCCAAGCTGCCTTGTACAAGCAAGTGTAGTTTGTACAGACAGGACCGTAAGGATCCGTAAAGCTCTGTGAGAGAGCAGCAGCGCTGCTGAAGGTGCCATCACTGTGAGGTAGCCATAGAAACCGCCACGTACCGAGGTACATCCAGAGTGGTACCAGAATGGGATGGAATGGCTACGCTACGTTACGCCTGGAGCTGTGCCTGACGAGCTCCGACCTGGCTCTGCAGGGTCCATCCAGGAGGGCAGCTCTCTGCAGTGCCGGTCCCCGGCCCATCCAGGAGACGTGGCAGAGACAGGCACATCGACAACGCGGCTCAGGCAGGGACTGAAGGCTCTGGGCTGAGCTGAGACACCATGTCCCCTGGGCCCTGGTGGGAGATGGTGTGGGTGGGGGTCCCAGGGGAGGCCGGTCCCAGCCACTCAGGCCTACGAGCACCCCAGGACCCTGGCAGAAGTAGACTTGCACTGGTCGTATGCTCTCCTTTAGACATGGCTGCTTTGGAAACCCGGTATTGAGCTGGATGCACCTTCTCTCTGAGGGAGTACTGCTGTTCTCAGGCTCTTTTGGTTTAGCATTTTTTTTCCATGGGAAACAGTTCAGGCATTTCTAAAAATGAATACAAGGAGGAAAAAAATCCACAGGGAAATGAACAGGTATTGCTCACATCAAAAAGATTTGCAACCATTTAGTTGAGGAGCATGTCCTACTTCAGAGTGAGGGCTTGGTCTCCGAGCTTCACGAGAGTCAGAGATGTGGGGGTTTGCCATCCTGTGGAAACCCAGCTGAACTGGATGAATGTAGGCGACTTTCAAAAACCACACTTCAGACACAGTATTTGCAAATTTGCTTAGGTGATCAAGTCTTTAGGTAAAGACGACCCACAGCTCTCATCCCATCAGAAGGGACATGCCTCCTTCCCACAGCATGGCAGAGCCAGTGCCTAGGCTGGCACATGGTTGTCCACTCAGTCCCTTCTCCTAGCACAGGGCTGGGAAGAAATGTGGTCAAAGATTTCCTTAGCATGTACTGTCAGGGAAGAAAGAGGTAGGAGGAAGAACAGGATAGGATAGGTCAGTCGGAAAGGACCTACAGTGGTCATCTCATCCAACTGTCTGACTGCTTGCAGGGTGACCAGAGGTGAATCACGTTATTTAAGGGCTCCTCTTCCAGCTCCTGTGAGAATTAACCCTGTCCTAGCCAGAACCAGGACAGGAGGCTTCTATGACCGATACAGCAACTTTTATTCATTTTTCAGGAAAACACAGTGTTTCCAGGGCTGGAAGCGAGCTCTTTGGCAGAGCACCCCGGGGCGTGCTCCTGTAACCAGCTTTCCGCAGCCTCGCCGGGTGACCAGCTCCCACCGGTAGTGCTTCTCCTGGCAGAGCTCCATCCCTGAGCTCATCACAAATGTCTTGGCCCCCAGTGGGATGTTTTTGTCTGTCTGTCCCCAAACTGCAGTTTGAGCCCCGGCTGAACACAAAGCGAGCTGCTAATATGTCTGAAGCGAGCTCCCTGACCCCGCTGGGGTTTGTGTGACTTTTTTCCTTTTCAGCAGTATTCAGCCAGCTCTGTCTGCCCAAAGGCTCAATATCAAGTGCAGATCAGAGGCATCATTTTTCCTCTCTGTCAGCGGGGATTTTGCCTGGATATATAGGTCAGGATTGGCCCTTTTCATCCCATTGTCTTTCATATCTTTCAGTCTTCACAGAACCCAATATTTCTTCTGGCTTTTTTTGAAATATTCCATTTGCACTTCTTTTTTCCTCAACCCGGCTGTACTCTCCTGGCATTGTGGCTCTCTCCGTTCTCTGTCTGATGTTAGAGACAATGCTCTGGACAATATTTTACACACGATCCAGAATTTCCTTAAGCCTTTGAGCCTTTTGCTCAGATACCCTTCTGGATTTGTCAGACAGATACTTCCATTACACAACTCACAGCTTCAATAATAATAGTCTGGATCTTTTCAAATATCAAAACTTACTCCCACTGGAAATCAATCATCAGACAGACAAGAGACAAGTAGGATAGTTGAGAATTACCTGCCAACTTTCGTTCACTATAAAAGCTCATGAAAGCAGGCAAAATATAAATGACTTGTCAAAGACAGCTTAAAGAGAGAAACTGAGAATATAATTATGGCCACACCGAAACCGAGTACTTGCACAGAGACGCTGCAGCGGGGGCACGCATAGAGAGATGTGTCGGAATTGCTGCGTGCGTGTCCAAAGCCAGCAGGCTCTGAGCTGATGTTCCAGCAGGTCACAGCAAGCACAAACAACGGCATGACAAACCTTGCAGAGTCGTGCTAAGGACACTGGGGCTTCAGCTTGGAAAGCAGGATTGCTTGGCTGACCCCTGGCCTCATCGGTCATACGCACTGCTGGTCCCCACAAGTGAAGAAAGATGCAGGCAGACTGGAGAGGGTCCGAATGAGGGCCATGAAGATGACCAGAGGGCTGGAGAACCCTGGAGAAGACTGCAGGAGTTAGGTCCTGTCTCCCTGGAGAGGAGAAGGCTCAGGAGGCACCTCCTCACAGCATTCCAGCACTTAAACGGTGGCTACAAAGGGGATGGAGGCTCTCTCTTCACAAGGAGCCACATGGAGAAGACAAGGGGTGATGGGTACCAGTTGTACCAGGAGAGGTTTCATCTTCATATAAGTAAGAATGTTTTTACAGTGACGTGGTGGAGTCCCCATCACTGGAGGTTTTCAATGTGCGGCTGGACAGAGTGCCAGATTACCTCATCCAGGCTCCCTTTCCCATTGGAGCAGATGAGCTTTCCAGGTCCCTTCCAACCTGGGCTGCTCTGTGATTCTACGATTCTATGCTCTGTAGAAAATAAGGATGTAAAAACATTATGGGATTTTTCAGTTGTACAAGAACTCTGTATTTGAGGGTCAAATATGGTGGCTACCAAAATGAAGGTGCCTCATAGCATGCTTTTCTTAGCAATTTGATTTTTTTTTTTTAATAGCAATGCAAATAGACATTGGCAAATACAATCATTTATGACAAGAAGTGACGAACATCTGAGAATAGACCAATATGATTCTATGAAAATGAGATTCTTTGATTCTATGAAATACGAGCATAAACCCCATCATTTTTGGTGTGCGCTCACCATGGCAGTACCACAGCACTGCCAAAGCCGGAGTTTGGCTCCATGCGCTGCCACGAGCCCTTCAGGACACAGCGGCAGAAGCAATTCTGTAACCCTGATGGAAGCGGGCCGTACGTCTGTGCGTCCTGCCCTGCCCATGCCCCTCACACGTGCTGGCACAGCTGCGCTCAGACGACGAGCCAGCACTCCTGGCATCTGAGCCTGGAGCGTGTTGCAGGGAGGGGACCATGGGGGCTGCTGCAGACCCACGGGACTGTAGCTGACTGGAGCAGGAGCCTCCCAGATGGCGGCGCCCACCTCATGGCCATCTCTCCCCAAGCGCTCGCCATCCCCTCGCACCCCATCGCCTTGTCAGCATTTCCTGTGCTCCACGGTAATTCTCTGTGCTCAGAGTCACAGCTTTCCTTTGCTCCTCCTCCATCCCAAAGTCATGTCCACCGCGCTAATGCTCAGTGTGTGTCTACCACTAAACTTCTTTTTATTTGTGCATGAATAATTGAAACCTTGCATTATTAATATTTTAATTAACCTTTACACAAGGTTTGGTTTTTTAATTCCTGCTTTCCTCTCCCTATCTCGAGCCATCTTTATAAGGTGTTAACTGCTGACTTCTCTCCTCTCACTTGTATGAAGCCTTTAACTCCGCAGCATGTGTAGAGATCATCTTCAGAACAAGTCGCTGCTCAAAACCATGGAGTTGACTCTTCATAAAAGTACTTCACCATGTGTGATTCCTACCACTGCTGAGCTCTCTCTTGGGAAGGCTAATGCATTTTGTCCTGTATTGCTGCAGCTTCTCCCATCTCTTCTGGTAGCCCCCTCTCGCGTGAGGAGCCCAGATCGCTTTCTCTGGTTCATAACCGGCAACACTGAGAATTAACCACATGCTTTCCATTGGAAAAGACAGACTGGGAGCTAGTGGATGCCCATGACTGTGGGGGCTGAATTATTTAGTATTTTGTTTACTGTTTCAGCTACAAATGTAGAAACGGGTCAGTGAAGCTGTATGTCTCGTTCGTGTTCACAAGCATGGTGTTGCTCTTCCAACACGGACCTCCCAAACAGTGCTAACCCACAGAAGATAAAGCTGGAGGACATCATCAATACTGACAGACTTGGAACTAAAAAAAAAACCCATAAATAAAGCAGTGCCATGATGCCATTTAAAAGGCATAAAGGAGGTTCAGACACGCCTCCCTCCCCCTGAGCTGGAGCAGCTGTGCCATAGTCCAGCTTTCACCACCGTAACCATGAACCCTCTGACTTCATGCTTAAAAAGTTACCCACCTTCAGAGTGGTGAGACCGGCTCCGGTGGGGACAGGGCAGCTCCGGCAGGCGAAAGCCATGAGTACCGGTAAGGTGGAAAGGTATAAACACCTCTTTCAAAGTCAGCCCTGTTTGCCTGCTCATTGCCCTCATGATGTCATTCCCACGCAGCCCAGGGGAAGCCCACCACGCAGTTCCCAGCACTGGTGTGCCCAGCAGCTCCACTGGGGCTTCACTGGCATCGCGTACCTGCAGAGGTGAGACAAGCTGACCTGCTCTTCCTCAGATCTCGTCCACAGCTATTTCTTTGGGGGTTGTAGTGCAACTAACAGGGGTTGGACTTTTGTTCTTATGGAACAAAACCGTGTCTGTTTGAGGACACAACGCTCAGTGATATTTGGAATGATCTGAGAAAATTAACACAAAAGAAAACAAGTGCAGTCACGGGGAGCTTCCCTCCTTGCTCAGCTTGTCTCCTGCTGCAGTTGCTCAGGCTGGTGTGAAGTCCTTAAACAGTGACCAACAGACATGGGCCCATGAATTTTTTTTTTTAATCAAGAGTACAAAAGTTGTATTTCAGTTTTTGCTCCGTGTGCTCATTGCTGCCTGGAAGAGAATGGGTGTTTCCCGCAGCTGGCAGGGACACCCAGCACACACCCCGTGCCCAGCTTCCGCACCGAGCTCCAGTGGGATAGCGCCAGGCGCTCTCTGCCATCCTGTTTCGCCTGCTGCGGAGGATCTGCCCTGAGCTGTGTGGGGCTCTGGTTTATTGCAAACATTTTAAAGACCGTAGAAAGGATCAAACAAGTATTAGATGGCTATGACCTGTACCAAAGTGACATTTTGCGTGCAAATATTTTTATTGCTAAGTGACAATGGTGTGCTTCCTCCTGGCCTCATAGCCTAAGTCGGACAACTAATGCTTAACTGGGGAAAAATAACAGGGCAGGAACTAAATAATTAGGATGAGGAAGGTATTCCATTAGCTGGTCATCTATGCCAAGTAATTCAGCTTCAAAATTTGTCATTGTCACTTTTCCAACATCAGTTTAGAAAGAATGGTGCTTCATTAAATCTGAAACGCTCTTTCAGAGTGAGCAGTGACCGACCACTCACAATGAGTTAATAAAAGCTGTTTCACACTGGAAAGAACAAATGTTGGTGGAGATTAATTGATTTCCTGTACTATGTACTCGGAACGGAGTGATGTAGTAGAGACCCTTTATCTACATCATCCACTTCATCTAAGTCAAGTGCAACCTTTAGAGTGCAATTAATTTTATTTTTTCATTAGTAACTATTATTAGAGTAGAGGTAATTACCATAGTGCCCAAGCTCTAGTTCCAGTTTTTCCTCAGTTTACCGTGCAGGTAATAGTTTATTTTATACCGAGCCATGCACTTTGGGCTGGTGGTAAATCCCAATGGTTTGTTCACATTCCTCTGTCCCTCCATCTTTGCCAATTATGTTTAGTGATGCTCACCGTCTGACCACTGCTCCTTACTGTTTGCGTCTCCTGGGTGGGTTCTGGGGTCAGAAAGTGAGGAAGGAGTGCAATTCCGAGCGCCTTTCACTGTGCAAACAGGAGGAGAAGTGTTCGGGAGGTCCCTTGTCTTCTCCCTCACCTTTTAGCCAGCTTGGCAAGTACGGAGTGGTGCAGCCGGCTGATGCAAAAGCAGTTTTAAGCATTAGACGGAAACATCTCTAATAAATACCATTGGCCCTGCCTGGGTCCTCCCTGTCTTCCCTTCTGTCCGAAGGATTTACTCAGCGACGCAGGACCAGCTCCCCGGGTGCCCAGCTCCCACCCTGAGGGGACAACGTTGAGCAGTTTGGTATCCACATTGCTAATGGATCACAGTCGTGCTGCTTACCCTCAGAGGTACAAAACAAATAACCTTGGTGGTGCACGAATGCCAGAGAGTCCCTGTTCTGTGTAGGCAACTTCCCCACCCCACCTCCACAAAATCCTGTAGCTCAGCAGCGGATGCAAAGATTTAGTCAAAAACACTCTATTAAAAACTCTTTTTTAAACCATTTCTACTCCTCCTGGCAATATCTGGTCTAATTTTTTTTTTATGAAATAATTCATTAATTACAGAAATACACGTTCAGGTGCAGTGAAATTGCATGTAAATTCAGATGAAATATAGCAGTGAATTTGTTTCCAAAAATAGGGGAAAAGTGAAAAAGATGAAACGTTTCCTTAGGGAGTTGAAAAAGTTCCAACATTTGCTTGAAGACAAGGCTTTGAGACTGAGCTTTGCAGACAGAAAAAGCGCTCGTTCTGAATGAACGCAAACTCTGAGGCTGGAGACGGCCTGGGGCTGCACAGTGAAAGAGAGAAGTGTTGTGGCAGGGCTGCAGCCCGGGGTGGGGGTACCTCCAGGCTGGGTGGGGGTTACCCTCCGTGCTGGGTGGTAGGTATCCTCCGGGCTGAGTAGGGGTACTCTCCGGGCTGGGTGGGGGTACCCTCTGGGCTGGGTGGGGGTTACCCTCCGTGCTGGGTGGGGATTACCCTCCGGGCTGGGTGGTAGGTATCCTCCGGGCTGAGTAGGGGTACTCTCCGGGCTGGGTGGGGGTACCCTCCAGGCTCCGGCTGAGCTGTGGCTGAGTTTCCACCCAAAGGCTGTGCTGGCGGAGGGGATGCGTGCAGCGGTATGGGTGCGCACAGACTCAGGCAGGCTCCAGCACGCTGATGACATTAACTGCGCGTTTATCTCCTATTAGCCCTGGGAGAGGCTGTGCTGAGGGGCTGGGACCGAGCAGAGCTGGTCTCGGTGGTTCGTGGGCAGCTGGGAGCGTCGAGAGTGCTCCTCCAGCTCTGGGCCAGCAGCCGCACGCCTGACCGGTGACTTGGAAACGCCGGTTCCACCGGGATGGGCACGGCTCCCTTCTGCGCAGCTAAGTGCCATCCGCCGTCCTCCCATTTACTTACCTGGGACTGTACTGCTCTTCCCTCTCACCGGCATTTCCAGGCAGCAGAGTGCTTTGCTGTCTGTGAACCGCGCGGCACCAGAGTCGGATCTTGTATGAAATGGGAGACAGCCTAGCCTACTCCAAACAGCTCGTGCCTTCAGCGCCAGGCCAGCGGCGTTTGGGACGCGTGCCACATCTGGGGTGCCTCGCTGTTCTCTGTGCAGCTGAACGCCAAATGCGCTGCTCATCGCTCCCAGCTCTTCTGACTGCCTCAGCCTGCGTTCCCTTCCCGCACCCGCGCTCCTGGTCCAGCCTCCTCCGTCCCACAGCCCTTTCCCCTCTGATTTCTTATCCCAAGAACTTGGCACTGCACCCCTGGGATAAATGTGCCACTTGAAAAGTCACTAGGGATCGTTCTGCCGCTGGTGCTGTTTTCAGTTCTGGATTCAATCGTTCGAAGGGGGAACATTGAGTATGATGCCTCTTGCAAAAGAGTTCTGTGAGCTCTGATAGGCAAAGGCCGGTTTGGAGAGGAGACAGGGCTGTTTGCATTGCTCCTAAACCTCTAATTTTGCTTTGGTTTTTAGTGTGCAGAATTGTAAATATTGTAATTGTATTAAATTCCTCCTTTTAGTGAGCTAACAGCTGTGTAATTACAGCAGTGTGTTCACACCTCTGTAGTGGTTGTTTAAGCGTTTTAATTATTCGCTCTGTGTCCAAGCGTTGGGCTCCTCTCTGGGAGAGCAGTCCTGGGTGCCAAGGTTTGTAAGCCCTTAGTCTAGAAATTTGTTTTTGCTCTAATTTGCATACCTGGCAAAAAAAATTTGATTATCAGCTCTCTATCCTACTGAACATTTCAGATGTACACTCGAGATTCCTCCTCTTCGGAGTCTGATACAACTGACCAGACTTCAATGGGCTGCAGCTTTCAAAGAAGTTGCTTGCTGCGGGTACCGGCTGTCGTCATGGCCACGCAGAGCTCCTGCTGCGCTTGCGCTGGTACTTCATCCAGACTTTCAGTGACATCTTTTTGCCCATTGCCAGGGGCTCTCGTAGGCGTGAGGAGCGGACAGGGATGCTGAAAGTGGGAGGGATGGGGGAACTGGTCTCTCATCTCCTCAGTGTGGCAGCACGTTCACTCGTGCTGCTGAACGACTCTGAGACTCAATGGATGCTTTAAAAAGCGAATGATGGGAGGCCCCTGCTAATTCTTTTTCTTACTCCAGAGCAGAATTATTTTTTCTCTGACTTGGGAAACTAACACATAAGCCTGGTTCTTCCCTTGTAACACATCAGCAGGCATCAGCAATGTCCAAGCAGTGCGTAAATTATTTAAAAAATATAAATTACATCTGAATCTATTCATTTGGGTTTTAGTTTCATAATTGGTACAAGGGAAGGGGGCTGGCAGCTGAGTGAGCTCAGATTCAGCTGAGAAGGGTTTATTGAAGACTCTGCTGGGAGGAGTTTGTGTGTGGCTAACATCAGTTACCACCAAACAGCTCTAGGCGCTGCTCAGCGTAGGTGCGAGCGCTGTACGAGACCGACGCGTGCTGAGCTTGGTTATGACCAGTTAATGAATATACTGGAGGGACGGGCTCGTGGGACGTGCATAGCCACACTCCTCCGCGCTCTCGGACTGACCACCCAAAACGTGGGTGTTGTACAGGAGGACTCCTCCACACATTCTCTTTTTGGGGAACTGAGCTAACTGGGAATGGGTGGGTGCTGGCTCCACGAGTGTTTGGTAACTGTGCAGGATAAAGTGGATGCAAGACAATCTGTACAGCATGTTAAATAAGTTTCCAGATGAAAGCAGGATGAATTATGGCTGGGAAGGCAAATCAGGAGGATCAGGGACAGAAGTATTTTAAAAATATTAAAGCATGCTATTTTAATGCAAAAACCAGCCAAGTGTGAGGAGCAAAGGGCACGGCAGAGGAGCAGCAGAAGTGAAGTGGAGGATCAGAGAGGGTACGCGCAGGTGTGATGGGCGAGGGGAGGGGGAGACGATGAGAAATTTGTGTGTCACAGAGGAGGAGAGAGCTGCAGAAGGCAGGCAGAGCAGGGGCTGGGGAAAGGCATGGGACTCCGCGGGATGTTGAGGCTGGTGAGGAGGGGTGCCGAGCGTCAGCTGGAAGGGATGAGGTGCTGAGGCTGGAGCGGGGGTGGAGGAGCCCAGCTTGGCCTGGGGGCTGCAGCTCGCCACCGGGCATCACCCCCTTGGGGTGTCGGGAGAGCACAGGGGAGATGGAGGCCCCGAGCTGGGGGTGGCTGCCCCGCACAGGCAGGGACCGGCTCCGGCTGCGCGGCGGTGGCTTTGCGCACATCAGCGTGGTGGGACGCGGCTCCTCGAGCCGGGCACAGCTTGCGCAGAGGCAGTGGGGAGGCTTGCCAAGGAAACACGTCCCTCCTCTTCTCAGGAGAGATGTGGCACAGATTTTGTGTCCCTTGCAGTGCAAGACTGAATAAGGCACCTTGCCAAAGGGAATATCTTTTCTTGGACAGGTGTTACTACCAACTGAAGTACACTCCATTTTGTGAACAGACACTTTGCTCCATCAAACATGTCAGAAGGGGATCGGGAAGGAGAAGCTGAGCTCGGTCTAATGGACCCTGAAGGGAGAGAGCAAAACGAACGTGCAGGGGAGGCTGCGACGTCCCGCGACCCCGCTCTGACTGCCAGCGCTGTGCACGGCGGTGGGGCGCGGGGCGTCTCCGCGGGCACAGCCAGGCTCCCAGCGCAGCGCGATGGCGGCGCTCGCGTAGGGAGGTTTGGATCAAAGCATTCATCTGCCTGAATCCTTTTGATCTCATCTGTTGCCTGCAGCCTTGCCAATAAGATAACAATATGATTAGCCTGCAAAGACAGCTTCATCCCACCATCGAGAGCTTCTGACTAGCGAGATCAGAGATGAATCTGGAGATTTCTGTTTCAGTAGGTCTTCCCCCAACAAGGTGAGAACACCAGCATGACCCCGACACACACTCTAACACCATGAGGAGGCAAGAACCGCAACTCAGCTGAGAGTCCCACAGTTTGCCAGATTGGACATACTGTAACTGCAGACTCATTTGCAGAATTAATTATGCCACATTTGCAAATCGCTGTAAAACCATTTTCATCTGCAGAAAAATTATTGTGGTATTTCCTCTTGCTCTCAGCTCTGGTGAAAGCAAATTTTCACGTCCTCCCTCTAAACGGACTTTGCCAGAAAAACATTTTCTAGTGTGATGTGTGCAGCACTCCTGTACTCATCTCGGCTCAAACCTGCACCACGAATGCCACCAGCATCTTTGTTGTTTTGTCTTTTGGTGGGTGATGAGCTCGGGTCAGGGACAGCTGCCCACGCACGTGTGAAATACCAGGAAAGCCGCCGGCTCCGCGCGTGGTGAGCGTGCGGCTCGCTGGGCTGCAGACAACGCAGGCCAAGGGCAGCGCCGGGAGACGCGCGTCTGAGGCAGCTCTTTGTCTGCCCCGTGGAGCTGTGCCCAGAGCGCTCCGTGGGAGCCGAGAGCAGAGACAAGACCCAGGGTTTCTATTCTTCGTTTCCTTGAAGTTTAGGGAAGAGTGACCCAGGGCTGCAACGGGGGCTGTGCCTATCTGGGAGCCAGTAAGGAGCTGAGGAAATAGGCAGGCATGTCTCGCAACAATCTTCTCATAACGATGCAAGGATACTGCACAAAAAGCTTACAGGAATAGTGTATCCAAGGATGTTTTTCTGTCATTACTTAATCTACATTCATGTAACACTGGGAGGCTTTTTGTACAACTTGGGCTGATGGAAGGCTTTGTATTGCGCCCATTTATCTCCACATTGTTCCTTGCTCTCAAATTTCTGGTTATAAGGTCAGTTTCCTTCAATACTTCTAGCACTCTTTTCTTGCTAGATAATTTCTCTGTCTTCAATAACTTCTGTACTTACAAAACCGGATTTGTTTGGAGTAGATTAGTGCTTTTTCTATTCTTCTTTGTGCCTCTGTGAAAGCAATATGTGCTCGTCCTTCAACTTATTTTAGATCAGGCTCCAGAGAAGTTCAGGAGCGGCTCCCAGATATAAATATTCAAGATTATTAATTAAGATTATCCCATCTCAGAAATACCCAGCAATATTCATTGAAGATTCCTTGCTTCTACGAGCACTCTGATGTGTACGTGCATTAACTGGGATACTCACAGAAAGCTGAACGTGTGCAAAGCTAATCCTATTAATTAGAGAAGGTTACCTCAAAGTAACGGCAGCGCAGTGCCTCCCCAGACCCGGCGTCCCCGCCTCAGCTCTCCGTGCTGTCTCTGCTCTGTCTCCAGCACTGTCCCGTCCCAGCTGCGGGCAAGAGCTGGTGCCAAGGGGAAGAGGAGCAAGCTGGACATGCAGCAGCGATGCCTCAAGGTGCTTTCTGAGCCTCCAGCAACCTGTAGTACCAACTTCTTCAGCCAGAGGTGAAATCTTCATCTTTAATGTGGTTTTTAGAATAAAATCACCAGGACAAATATTGAGGGGCTAGGGAAAGAGGAAATTTTCTGTCATTAGGAGAAGGTAGTCCATTAATAAAGCACTGTCACACCTTTTGGGGAAATAGAGATAATTTCTTAGGCCAAAAGCAGCTCCTGGCTCGGGACAGAGCTAGCCGGCCACCCGGAGGGAGCGCGGCTGTCCTGAGCTCCGCAGCCACGCCGCTCTGCCGTGTGCAAGCCTGCAGCGACGTGACGGGAGCGTTCCTGCTGCCGCTGGAGGAAGGGCTGAACTGAACACCGTCCTTGTTTTGGGTGCTTCACCTCGGCTCACCTGTGTCCTCGGGAATCAGAAAATGGGGAGAAGTTAGCGCTTCTGAAATTGATTTATGTCTGCTTGGAATTATTGGTCATTTCTTGCTATAATGGTCATTTTCTTGGATCAAAACTCATGTTTTCTTTACTAGAAAGTAGTAATATTGCTTAGTGTCTGTCTTAAGATATACTGGACCAAACTCACACAGTACTCTTTGGGTAAACTATAGGCATGTAAAAGTAATTTTTGTTTTCATACTTGGTTAGGCAAATGCTTATGAGTTCTGGGGCTGTTTCCGAGTTCAAGAGAAATATTTTTGTTTATTTCAATGCACTTGATGGATTAGGGCCATGCTGAGAAAAGCGCTTGGGTTTTGTGAGTTTTTAATTAAGTTTCAAGCTAAACTGATGGTTTGCCATGCCTACTGTGGTATTCATGCACGTGACTCCTCACATCTTTCTAAAATTCAAGCCATGTACAACCAACAGTGACACAAAGACAACCGCACTGTGTTAAGCATTTATTGCTTATGCTTATTTGCTCTTTGCTTATGCTGATGCTCTTGTTTCATCACCTGCCTTCAGAAAGAGTAATTTAAGATCTGTACAGAGCACAGAAGCCATTCCCTCTCCAGCCCCCTCCTCTGGCTCAGAAGAAACTGTCATTGTCAGAATTTCCGCAAAGGAGTTAGGATGATGAAAAATGAGCCCGCCGATTCAGGATGTTCAAGCGTCGGCTGATACAATTCATGTAAAAATCAAAACCAGCCTTCTCCAGCCAAGATACTTTGACAGCGATGAGCACTGGGCACAGGCAAGAAGCAGATCTTTATGCTGAGCAATTGCATTGCTCTGGCTGTGATAAAAGGAGGTGTCACCGCGAAAGATAAACTCTGTCGGTCCCAGAGGCCGGCACTGACTCCGAAACACTTGTCCTGCCTCAGCAGCAAAGGCTCGTGGAGCAGGAATGGGAACGTTATGCAGATAAGCAAATTTCTCCAATTTATCATTTTTTTTTTGTTCTGACAAGGAAAGAAAAGAACAGAAAATCTGTCTCTCAGAAGTTCTCAGATAAATTATTTGTATCAGGGATCGTTTTCAGCCCTTGGAGACTGTAAATGCGAAAGGCTGGGTTCATCAGACCCCGGAAGGACAGGCTGGCGGTGGGCATGGCCTGGCCTGTCGCTCGACGTCACCCCCAGGAACAGGCGCAAGTGAATCGCCGTCGGTACCCAACACCTGCGCATTCCCGGCGTGCTCCGGCACGGCAAACGGAGCAGCCAGGGCAGCTCCCGAGCACCTTCTCCTGTACTGCCCTGCATCACCCCATCCCCACAACAAACCGTGGCTCTTCAGCTGCGCTGGTGTCAGGATGTCCCCAGGCTCATGGAGGGACAGCGGGGACGGCCCCAGGCCCGCTGCGCCGTGGTACGTGTCGCCATGCTGTGCTGCCTGCCTCTCCCCCTCACCGGGTTGTCAAACAGAGAGGTTTTAGAAACCTGGTTTCAGGGAAAAAAAATGGGAATGAAGTGTAGAGGAAGTGCCAAGATTAGCTCAGTTTAGGCCATGAGCATAGCTGTACGTTCTTGCTTAGCTCTTCAAGAAAGCAAAATGAAACCATATTCTTGAATACTCTGACAGAGATAGTTGGCGAACACTGAAATTCAGCGTACCACAGAAGAAACTTCTTTTATTCTTGAAGCATCTTAAAATAGCATCGGTAGACACTGGTTAATACCAGTTTTAGACAAGATGAATGGGAAATGAGAACCTGAAATTTCACACCACACTGAAGAGAAAATACATTTCTGATATCTTAAAGCAAATACTGGGTCATTTCCTGCGGCGCAGCGATTCAGAAATACAACGGGTCTCTGGAAGGAGCAATGGCCTCCCTTTCTCTGGAGGAAACGCTCAGTGAATCCTTTCCCATTTCCAACTGTGCAGGGGTCAGAGCGGTCCCTGCCCTTGCCATGTGCTTTGGGCAGGAGCTCGCGGGTGCGGGGTGCGTTGAGGGCTGCTTCGTACAGCACGTTCCACAGGAAACAAAACCTTCGATGTTCCTCCACACAGGACTGTGTACAAAAGGCTTCGCGGGGAGTTGGGCTGAACCTACGCTATGAGTGGTTTGAACAATTGTTATTATTTTTATAACATTATCACCTGAACTCTTAACTCGGAGTTTCAGAGAGAAGGAACCTCACCCATAGCCGAGCACAAGTTTAAACACAACCAGAAGAATTACTTTCATCTCCCTAGTTCCGCTTGTTTGGAGTTTGGTTGGTTTTTGTTTTTTTTAACCAATAAAATACTTCTCAAGCTTGGGAGCATTTTAGCATCAGTCTTACTGACAGAAGCACTTCCTTCAGTTCTGTCCTAGTCATCAAAGAAACTGTGAGCCTACTGTAACCAGAAAAAAGCTTTCAAAATGAGAACCGTCCTCGATGGTCTCATTCCTGATCAGAAATGCTGTTTTATGGAAGCCTGCAGACCTTGCAGTTCATGACAACACAATGACACTTAACGACATCTTTCGTTGCATTTCTGTTTCGCAGTGGAAGTGTGTGACCGGCATTTTGGCTACACCACACTGTGAACCAACTGGAAAGCAGGTGGGAATCCCTGGTTTGCTTAGAAAGTGCTTCTGACAACGAGTCACAGATGGTTTCACTGAACAGTCTTTGTAGAAGACAAGACTTGCTTAAATAAGAAGGGCATCCTTGGACAAGATAACATTATTTTCCGATCAGTGAAAATTAGGCGTATTAATAGACAGTTCCTGATTATTCCTGCAGAATTAATTTGCTCTGCTTTGTCTCACTTAAGGCCAACTGAGAAGTAAACCACGAGGGCCAAGGGAGGGCATCCTCCTTCCACAGGCGCCTGGACCGTGCAGTCCCCGCCGTCGTGTGGGTTCCATCCCCATCAACACACCTGGAGTTTCGGTGTCCTGGGTGGCTCCAGGGACCGCTGGGCACAGGGAACATGCAGATTCAGCAAGGAGGGGCAGCAAAGAGGTCCTTGGCTTTTACTACTCAGGTTTCCCTGATTACTAATCGAGATCTGCTAATTAGGAGATGCAAGATTTGCTAGAGAAATCAATGCACACAGATGTGTTTTTTCAGTACAGCTCATCCTCTGAATAACATTGTAACAGATACGTGAAGCAGCCAGAGAGAACTTTATGGTATGTACTAGCCCTAATCTTGGGCTATCAGAAAGCTATTAGAGCACTTTTGAATTAGTTGTTCCTTATTACTTTACATAATCTGTGTATTACAGAAATGGATGAAGACTTAATGGGAGCACTTAGAAAGAGAGGCATGATGGCCCCTGGGTGGGGAGAAGCGATGCCATGCAAGCGGGGTGTCCTGGTTCGGGCTAGGACAGGGTTAATTCTCACTGGAGCTGGGAGAGGAGCTGGGGCTGGTGGCCCTGGGGCTGGGGACACAGCTGGGATAGGTTCCTCATTAGCCCACAGCTGGGACAGCTAATTACCCAAATGAGCCCCAGGGCTGGGCCATCCCAGGGCCATCCTGCTCAGGGGATAAAGTGGGGCTGGGTCTGCGGGGCAGGTTTGGCTGCTGGGGCTGAGGGGCGGGTTTGGCTGCTGGGGCTGAGGGGCGGGTTTGGAGGGAGCTGGGCACCAGGATCCCCCCTGAGCTGCTGTGCTGTGAGTTATGTGCTTAAGGGTATGCTGTCATTGTGGGTTTTTTTTGTTTGTTTTCCATCTCTGTTTACTTTTCTTCTGTTCTTCTCTTAAACTTTTTTTTTTCTCAGCCCATAAGTTTTGCCTTCTTCTCTTTCCCAGTTCTTCTCCCTGTCCCACTGGAGGGTGTGGGGAATGAGTGAGAGACTGTGTAGCTTTGTCCTGAGCAGGGCTGGACTACAACACGGTAAGACAGACAGAAGAGATGTAGCGCTGCTCTGCCCAGCTGCTGCCTGGGGTGTTTCAGGGTGGGCAGGGGTGCAGGACACCAGCTGAAACAAAGCCGGGTATGGTCAGGTGTTGGGAAACGCTTCTGAGCCTGCTGGAGCGGAGTCTGAGAGATGCTGCGGGATCTCCATCCTTGGGGATGTTCAGAGCCGGACTGGACAGGCCCTGAGCAACCCAGCCAAACTTTGATACTGGATCTGACCTCCAGGCTGGCGGTGTTTGAGCAGCGGATGGGCAGGGCTCTCTTCCAGAGATATAATATACACCCACTATGTGCATCTATGTGCATTATACAGGCATATATAGTTATTATGCAGTTGTATATTTAATATCTACATACATACATTTACCATATTTCCAAATGCACAGTTTTTTCATCAATATAAATAATCAAATGTTCCAGCCTGTGGCATCATGCTGACAGCTTCAGTACTCAAGGCCATCTTTTGAGATTGTCCCAAGCCTTCTCTGTACTGGAAAGATCTTGGAAGTTTGTGCTATTGAAAAATTTAGTTAGCACAGCCCAAATATTTTACTGGTATTTTTCACAAAAAGGTAAAAGAAAATACACTGGAGCCCGTTATTCTCCCTTACAATGTGCCCCACTAAATCCCCTTTCTCCGCCAACACCTGTCTTCTGGAGTAGCACAAATCCATTTCCTACGTGGCTGCGTGTCACTAAGGATTTTTAGAAGATGCAATTTTGAGGGTGTCCTTTGTCTAGGAAGTCAACTCTCAGCTTTGTTGCGTATGACTTATCTTCAGTAAATGCATGCTGCATGTTAAATCTCTGTCCTTAATTATCCTTTTTTTTCTAAATTACTTCACCTTGTGTGTTATTCAAGCCCCATTCACAGACCAGTAGTCACCCACATCGATCAGAAAACATCACCCTTGATGTGAGGTACTTGTCAAGGAAACTTGCTCCCAGACCTCCAGCTAGAGGAGGAACCGGGACACTGGCTTGTGGCTAGCCCGTAACGACGGTATTTGAATACTTCCACTAGCGATCTTGTGGCTTGCTTCTCTTCAGTTCATTTGATTCTTCATTTCTAGACAGTGCCTATAACTCAGCGTGTTTCTGGTTTTCCTGAAGGGAGTCATCGTTCACTCACAGTGATTTCTGATGAATGGTTGTTGTACGATTTCCTTTTTATGATGACTGTGTGCAGCGTGCATATCACCATTATTTCCTTTGAACCACTTTGAAGAGTGTTTGCTAGTAAATGGATTAGGATTGTAAACCCCGAGCTTTCTGGGTTTTGGTGGCATTTGCATTGCTTTAATTTTCCATGTAAGGATTACAGGAATTACTCACACTTATCCAGCACAGAAGTAGCACAGAATTGGGAAGCTTTTTAACGTCTCTAACACCCAGCAATTGCGCCCGTCTCATGCATTATATATAACGGAAGAAATGGGCAAAAATAAATCACAGATTTTCACAGCTGATGTTTGCAATGGAAAACAAAGTGATCTTGATCGCTCTTAACACAACTGTGCATAGCAGGGTCAGGCACTGGAGTGAGAGCCAGCAGAGAGAGTGCTGGCACCGAAGGAGAGCTGAACCTCACGTGGAAAAGTGCAAAGCAGAAAGAGAGCAGCAAGAGAGCCCCTAGGAAAGGCTCAGCCTGCCGAGCCCGTAACCCCTTCCCCAGGAGCTGAACCCCTTAGCACTGGTCTGAGCTCCACGGGAAACCACGAGCAGATGCCAGCGCATCCATCCGGGAGCGTCTTCCCAAGGTACTGCCTGCTTTGCTGCCAGACAGCTCCTCTTCATCCTCCCATACCAGGTGCAAGAGGGCAGAGCTCTGGGCAGTGCTTTTCCTTGGAGATTTCTTGTGTTCTCTCAAATTACTGCTTTCAGGCAGCAGAAAGCAGATTGTCTGAGGAGAGCTTTGAGGCTGCCTCCAGTTGGTAGAACTGGGATGAGCAGAGGGCAGATCCCATTTTGCAGGACAGCCTTGGGAGCAGCTGATCCCCGCACAGCTGAACCCAGCGCAGAATGTGGTCTTCCTTCCCGGGTTCCCCCTCCTGAGCATCTCTGCTGTTGGCGGAAGCCTTGGAGGGGAAGATGTTCTTCTTGTCTCTCATTCTCTTTTTTTAGTACATGGAACATAGTCCTCTTTTTTAAAGGAAGATTTATTGTTGTATCTCTAGTTATTAAATGCCAGGCAGATGTCTTTTCCCACTGAATTTTCAGAAAAATGAGTAAAGACTCTGCAGCTAAATGCAATCTAAACATCAGCTTTTTAAATATGTAGTGATATTCCCAGTCATCAGTAGAAAAATCAATCAAATTATACAGTAATGCATTAAATTACTGGCTGCCTGGAAAGAGTATGGTGAAATATTTTTAAAGACTGGAGTGAATTGGCTTAACTGCTGCAAACAGGGCTTTCAGGCCAGGCTGGGCCTGGGTCCTGTTCATGGCACAGGGGCAGTCCCGTTCTGTCCTGGGCACACGTTTCATGTGTGGTTATTGCTCTGCACCCAAGATCGTGCCTTTGCCAGGGAAACGTGCTTTCTTCTCACCCCTGAAGGAGCTTTCGTAATTTAGCAGCATCAACACCACGGGGTGCTCAGCTGTTGTTCAGGGAACCTCCTTCTTGACACTAACAACTAAATTGCCTTCTCCAAGAGAGGCTGAAATACAGCTTTAAGCCTTGCTCTGTGATACAGTGCACAGAGGGGCATTTAAAAAAAAAAAAAATGAGAGAAGGAACAAACCTCCTGCGTGTGAACAGCAGGATTTTTTTGCTTGACAGCATCACAGGTCTGCGTAATTGTTGCTCTTGTGGGGTGGATAGAGCACCCAGGAACAGCTATGGGATCTTGCCCTATCCCAGTTGCCAATTCACCCACAAAATGGCAATATTAATTACTAATACCTAGTGTTACAAGGTAATGAACCCATAGAAGCCAGGCAGAGTGAAAGTTTAAGTTAGAGGCGCTCACTGCCTCTCTGAGCGGGCTCCCGCAGGCGATGCTCAGTGCGGCCTCGACGTCTTTCCCAGCGTTACCAGAGTGGCAGCAGCACGGCCGTACTGCAGCGTATCAGCTCCGCTCTGCATGCCGCAACTGAGCGGCAGGATAACTTGAGCATGACGTATGCAAAGTTTCTATAAGCTTTCAGTGGAGATGAGCAGCAAAACCACATGCTCCTGGCAGAAATGAAAAGCAATAGTTTATTCAGTGGAGAGGTAAAGATCTCTCCAAGCATTTGAATCCACATTGTTCCTCCAGGTGATCTTTGTATATTGAAAGAGGATTTGCACATGGCGATCCAAACACAGAGATGCCATTAGCCCTAGGAGAGTGCAGCAGCCAAGAAGAGGTCTTCCCTTTGATTAACACGTGGCAAACAGGAGAGCTGCTGCAGGACTCGTCAGAGGCCTACAGAACCTTCCAGGTCGGTGATCTGAGCGTGGCCCATCCATCTGGTTACGGCTGCGTAAGATCCTCCCCTGAGTAGTCTGTCTTGCTGCAGGTTGTCAGGAAAAGGAGTTTTGGCAATTCAGCTCCTGCTGAAATACCAGGCACTATGTGCTAAGTCCAGTATGAGCTAAAAGTATCATTCTCTCAACTGGCTAAATCTTTACATCCTAGCGTGTTAAATGCCCTGCGAAAGGAAAGCAAAGCTGCTATTAATAGTTCTAATGGCTAAAGAGCATATTATTTTCAAGTGGCTTGTTCAGCATGGGGTCTGCCTACAGCTATTGCAGTCAGTCGTCTTTCGCCAGTAGTAGCTAGTGTCTCAGTAAGAAACAGGGCAGTCGGGGGGGCTGAAATTGTTCAGCCTTAAAGGAAGTTAACAGAAATTATTAAGCAGCTTGGCCAAAAGCCATTGAACAAGACGGGAATGCTACAGAAAGGGCAGATCATAAAGCCTCGATGCAAACAGATAAAGCCAGAGAACAAGCTTGAGAACGGCTGCTGCCATGCTGCTTACCTCTGATGAAATTCCTATCAGGAGCTCAAAATGGGAGGAAGGATTTTCTTTCACAATGCACCCAACAATTGCTTAATGAGAATGGGTGCATTTTTCTACTTTCCTTGTCAGAACAAAATTTGTCCATTATTCACAAGCTATCAGGAAAAGGTTAACCCGTTTCTGTCGATGACCAGTCCTTGTTCCTTTTTCACCAAACTGCCTTGCACCATTTTAAGGGAGGTGCATCCCAGCGCCCATGGCACACGGTCCATGAGCCGGGTGTCCCTTGGCATGCGGGGGAGCACGGGCCCTGCTCTTCCCCCGCTGAGTTCTGGATCGTTCTTTGCTCCCTTTGCCTCCCTGGTAACTCTTTATTCTGTGACACAGCGTACCGCTGCCTCCCAGAAATGAGTCGTAAGGATAGCTCTGGTGTAGGACTCCAAAGCTCAGGGATGAGAAATGGATAAAAAAAGTCCCAGAAAAAGTAATGACATGCCAAACACAACATCACACCACAGAGGAACCTTGCTAAGGTCCGAGGAAGGAATGAGTTCCGCTTAGTGGTAATTTATAAATAGAAATAACATTGTTACTGTTTAATTACCTCTCTAGCCTGAGCCTGAGCTCTTCCTGACCCCACGAGCCGGTGAGCTGAGTCGGTGGGAACCTCACTGGACTGCCACGGCTTCTCACATATGATGGATGATGACTTGGCAGCTTTACCTGCCAGTTCCCTCGGGACGCACGATGCATCTTTTGAGGTGCCCGTGGTGCAATTTGTTTGAAGCTTCTAGGTTTATTAGGTCTATAAATACCATAGCAGCACAAACGGTTGCCAAATTCCCCCATGCTCACATATACACGTGTGCCGTGGGAGTGTGCCTGCATGGCACCGTCTGCCCCGTCCCTGCCTGTGCGGAGTCCTGTGGCTCCTGCTGCCCCGGGACATCCCTCGCCATCTCGGCAACCTGCGAGCACCGCTCCATCGCTGCTCCTCCTGGGACTGCTGTCCTGCAGGGACCGCTGCAGACAGCCAATGCCACCGCCAGCTCTCAGCAGGGCAGCTTCACCAGATTTTTATATGAAGTCTTGATTAATCTTGTGCTGTTGAATGAGATGTGATGCTGGCCACAGGAAAAAGAGTGGAAAAGTTTTGAGCAGAAAAATACATGAGTTCTTCTTGTGAACTGGTGTTTAAACCGACCCCGCACCTCGTGATGCTCTCTGCTCTGCCTGAGGAAGGCCTTTAACGCAGCTCCCCTTTACCTCAAGCTGAAAATCCAGCACTTCTTTCTGAAGCAAGGTAACCTGCTAAAGGATCGCTGTCTAAGCGTGGGAGAGTTTCCTTGGCTGCCACAGTTAGCTTGTGTAAGCGATTAATGGGATGAGTACCTTGGCCCCAAACACGCAGGCTTCCACCTGAGTAGCACACTGGTTTCCTCCACTCTCTCCTGGCGCGTCCCATTCAGGCTAGACAGCTGTGTCAGGCTGCGTTCTCTCTGACATGAGTAACAGCACAATTGTCAAGTGCACCCTGAGGCGCCCAAGCCCCCAGTGCAGCCGGCACACCTGCAGCCCCCACTGCTGCTGCCCGCCTCTGGCACAACGGGGGTCCTGTCCTGGGTCACTGTGCGTTCGGGTGGCCAGAAGTCCCTGACCTAGCAAGCCAGCCTCCCAGGGAGGGGTGTGATAGAAAACACAAACAGAGGAAATGCAGGCATGGGGCAAACCGCCTCCCAGCACCTCTCTGAGCAGATGTGCCAGGTGAAATTCAGTGCTGATAAATGTTAAAATGATGGATGTGCAGGAAACAATCTGAATTGTGCAGAGACGCTGATGAGCCTTGAAAACTGATCACTGTCATTCAGGCGTGACAACTTGGAGTGGTAATAGAAGTAGGAAAATGTCAACTCAGTGCTCATAAGTTACCAAAAAGAAAGTTCCCTGCCAGAAATTGTTAAAAGTAACACTAGGCTATTGTGCATCTGACAAGATGAATCCAAGGGTGCCGGTGTCATTGGGATGCTGCTCTCCAGCTCCACCGTCAGGTCCCGGCAGCCGGGGCAGTCCTCAGCGGCTGCAGTGAAGGCAAGCATCACCCTGTCCTTGAGTGGGGCGAGAGGGACGATCGGGGACCGTGGCCTGGGCAGCCTCCCCTCAGACCTAGGGAGGTGATGGAGCAAATCCGGCTGGCAGCCAGGCCCCGGCGTGTTGGAGGCCGAGGACAGCTGGCACAGGTTTACCAAGGGCAGTGGTACCTGAGCAACCCATAGCTGTCGGCAGTGAGGCAGCTGGCTCTGCAGAGGGGAAACCAGGGAGCAGTGAATGTCGTTTATCCTGACTTTAGCAATGCCCCCAGCAGTCTGCCCCAGCACCCAGGAAGCCAAAGCAGGGATGTACGAACTGGAAAGGCAGAATACAGGATGGGCAAAACTGGGCTGTACAGCAACCTGATCTGACTTTGACATTATCTGACTGTGAGCAGGCAACTGGAGCAGAGGCCTCCAGATGTTCTGTTCAGCCTAGATTAATATGTGATTCAAAATGAGGAAGAGAGAATAGCACTAAATAATGAGTAAATAGAACAGGACTCCTCAAACTGTAAAAGAGAGAAAAAAGTGCAAGGAGGTCTGGAAGAAATAACCGATGTGGAGAAAGCAAATATTCTCCTTGCTCTTTCTTTTGTACAAGAACTGGGAAGATCAAAAGAAAATACCAGGTGACAGTTCTGAAGCAGCAGAAGTAAAGTGTAAATAAATGGTGCTTTTTGCTGAGATGGACTGTTCCGGAGGCTAAAAGTATAGACAACTGAGAAATCAATGAGACGAATTCTTGGAAGAAAATTCTGCTGAGAGCCTTTAACCTTAAGTGCAGAGAGCGTTTACCCTAAGCACAGAGCGGTGGGAAGCTGGAGATTACGCTGTGGAAACAGAGGGACACGGGCTGTGGGGCTAGGCAGGCCTTTGCTCGCCGCCTGTGCTGCGCTCCAGCATCTTCTCCGTTCCGCCGCCAGCTCACAGCCCCGCAGGTCCCGGGCTGCTCTCCCCCGCCCTGGCTCAGCCCCACCCCGCGAAGTCTGTGGCTGTTTTATCCCAGGGAAATGGTGCTCACTTACTCCCTCGCACCTTGAAGGGGTCCTGGATGGTTTTGGGATATCCACGGATGCAACTGTTGAGCTGCATTTGAAACCAGCTACAACTGTGAATTTGTTTGTGATTCACCTGGTGTGTTGACTTTCCGAAAATGTGCGGTGTTTCACCCTCCCCGGCATTTCAGGCTGCACGTTTTGGGGAGCAATAGCCCACCTCTGTCAGAGCTGCCTGTGGGTGTCGGATGCCGGGCAACAGCAGGCAGCCCCCTGTTCCTGAAACAGAAATGGGAAAACAGACACAAAGACGATATTGCGGTGGATAGTTCATAAATAATGTGAAAATTCTCCTTTTTGTTCCCTCATCCTCTCTCTACCTTGATGTTTTATAATTAATTTGCACTCAGTAAAAATTGAGGATTTTTTTAGGTGACTGGCATCTGTGGAAATTAGATTTCTTCAGTAAACTTCCCTTAATGAAACCACAATGAGCAAGGGACCATTTTAATGCACCGATGTGCACAGTTGGCTTTCACGCAGAGTGGCCAGCACTTGCCCTTCTGCAGTGTGATTGAAGAGCTCAGGTGCACAGGTACAGTGCTGGTTATTTGCCTATTAATTAATACTCCAGGCAACACATTTCTTTTAATTATACCACATACAACAGCTGTTGCCGGCAGCCGAAGGATTCGGTGCTATCGAGCACCCTTAGCACTCGCCCTTACTTGGAGGCGTTTCGAGCCCAAGAACTAGCGGAGATCTGCGTGTGGCCGTGAGGAGCCCCGCGGAGCTGCGGCAGCGAGCGTGGGATTGCGCCGTGCACGCGGGGTGAGAGACTTAAACAGAGGTGATTCCGAAGAGGCACTTTTGCCAATGAAAGGCTGTGAATTGATGGGAAGATCCTGCTGTCGGGTGCTGAGGGACGGAAACCATCCCTGCTCCCGAGGCAGCGGCTGGTCGGTCCCAGGCAGGCACTGCACGAAGCGGTTTCTGGCAGGGGAGGCACTGCACGTGTAAAAGGCTGATTTAAAATAGATGAAAACTGACAATGGGCCTTATTTAGCTTCTGCAGTTTTAAGTGCGTACAAGCCTCTGATACATCAGAGTTTTAGAAGTCCACACGTGCACACAAGGAAACTCTGTCACCAATCCCAACGTAAAGGGCAGCTCTGTTCTAAAAAATTCATAGCTATTAGTGGTCTTGCCTTCCCTCTGCTTTAATCACAGCATTTCTGTGATCTCACGTCAGGAGGCACTCTTTTGGTTGGCTGCTTGTGCGGCTTTTGCCTGGTGCTGAGATTCTGGCACAGCATCCAAATGGCCTCATCCTGAGACCTCTGCTCCGAGGTTTCCAAGGGAATGGAAGCCCAGATCACATTCCCTGTAAAAGTGGTAAATCTGGGGAGGAAAGACCGCCAGCGAGAGGAGCTGGATGCGTCTGACTTCGGGCATCGTCACAGGTACAGCAGGGTCTCCATTACTGTGTCCAAAGCCTGGATGGGGGAGAAGGGAGGTTGGACATCACCTCCCCGCCCAGCAGCCCCTCCTGCTTCTGCATGAGCCTGGTACAAGCCCCATCTTTTGGAGGCTCGAGCTCCCTGCTGCAGTGCCCGTGTTCCCCCCGGCGCCTGCCCTGTGGGCTCCCTGCGCAATGGGCTGAGTGGCCAGGGAAACTCTGCAGAGAAAGGAGCCAGCCCTGGGAGGCTGAGGCACCCAGAGCATCACCGACCGAGGCTGAGAGGGAAGGGGCAGTTGGCTCTTCACACGCTTCCTTAGCTGGAGATGGCTTTTTGCCATAAACTGCCCTTGTGCCCCCTTTTCAAAAGCTTCATGGCAAGGCAAGGAATGTCCCGGATCCATCCTTCCCACTGCGGACACCAGCTGCCTGGGCAATGACAGACACAGCATCACATCTCGCACCCCCCAGGCCCCTCGGGGCTGCTCCCATGGGCACCCCATGTCCTGGGAGACCGCAGAGCCGTGGCCAACCTCCTGCTTTAGGAAGGCAGTCTGGGCACAGTGCAGACACATTTGCCTTTCCTGGAGGAAAAAGCAGCCCATAGTGCTGCGGCTCCCTGCCATCTGCAAGCTGGGAGGGCGGCTGCGGGGCAGCGCTGGCGGACGGCAGCATCTCCTCGAGGCCCGGCGCTCCTGCACGCAGAATTTAAATGGTGCCCTGCAGGAGAGGCGGTGCAGGAGCAGCCATCGGGGCAGCCCTGCTGCACCGGGTGCCGGGAGAAGAGCCGCTGCTCTCTGGGCTGGGAGCCCCTCGGCCGCACCGCTGGCTCGGACCTGCCCGCTGCCCTCAGACAAAGGCTGCTGTGGATTTTGAGCCTGGATTATTATTTTAAACGAAACAGAATGACAGAACACTATTGTTTGTTTCCAGGAGGCAAAATCTCTGGCCAAGAGCGCTGTGTATCTCTCTTCCGTGACCTTCCAGATAAATTCAGCATTTTCCTCCCCAGAGGAAGAGGCTGGCTGGAGGCAGATCTGGCAGCGGCGACTGAAAGCCTGCTGCTCCTTACAGAAGCACTGCTGCAGTGATTCCCTCACCCATCCAGCCCACTCTCGCGTGCCGTGGACACGGTGGCTGGTGCTCACCAAGCAGCTGGAGCTCCTGACGTGCTTTTCCACAAAATGCCTCAGGGAGGCTTTCCCTGCCGAGGTCCCCCCGTTTCCCCCCCCAGCTGCAGGGCGGGAGGGCTGGAGTCACCTCAAGGACCCCGCAGCAGCTGGGCAGCAGGCAATGTCCCCACCATGCTGAGCTGGGGAGAGGTCCGATCCAAACCACGGCTCCTGCTGGCAGCACGGGCTGTGGGAACCTGCCTCTTTCGAAGAGATCCACCACAGCAGATGGAAGGTGAAGCTGGCCCCTCTCTCTGCCTGAAAGCACAAAATGAGGCGCAGGGCTGATGCGAGCGGAGTGCTTTGCGCTGGCTGCTCTGCGCCGGGCTGCAGGCAGCCTCCTGGTGCAACGTAAAAAGCATCGCCGAAGGGACAAGGCACAAGAGCTGGTTTTGCATAGAAATAAACATATAATGTTGGGAGGCAGTAACGTGAGAGCAGTATCTGTTGTGCTCAGCACCTGCAGCTGCAGCGAAGGACACCGCAGCAAGGCGTCTCTCCAGAAGACGCTGATACGGGCTGGAGGAGCTCCATCTCTTGTCTTGCTCTGGACCGGACAGGCTGCTGAGATGCTGACTGGAGCTGGCACCACAGCAGCTCCCGCCAGAGTTTGCCTTCATACATCACACAGCGTGCCAAGAACAATCATTACTTCATGATTAGGAGTCTCATTTGGTTCCGGAAATGCCTCTCCACACCTGCAAAATAGAAGTATCCGTAGAATTGCAGGGATGAATATGATGCAATATGACTTTTGGCACAACCTGCTGCAAAGTTTATCCCAGTCTTCAGAAAATGAGCTCACCATGCCATCTCTTCCTGGGCTGTTCTGAGCAGCTCTGTGCGACACAGCCATTCGTAAACCCCCTTTCCCCCCCGTTAGACACACTACTTGACTGGTGTTCTTCACGGCAGCCGGGAAAGGGAGTGAATGGCTTTCTGAGCTGTCTTGTTAGTGCATTGTGCCTCTTCATGATGACGTTGAAGAACTGCTTAGGCTGAAAATACATCTCTCATGTGAGCAAAAGAGACACTCCCTCTGCCCCCCAACTTCTGTCTGTGCGGCAGAAAGACCCTGGTGAGATCCCAACGCAGAGCAGGCAATATAGCACGGACAGAGCACGGCTCATCTCTGCTGCACCCGTGACGTTCGCTGCCTTGGGTTCACGAGATTTGTTCCAGTTGCTCCTGTTTATCAGAAGAGCAGTAGTCCGGTCCTTGTTTCTGTTTATTTTAAATTAGGCTTCCTCCCCTCAGTGCTGTAAGATGTCACGGGACTGTGACTGTTGCTGTAAGTCTCACAGAAAATAGTTTATGAACAGTGCTAATCCATACTGCCCGAACGCAGGAGCCAGGAAGAGGGTACCACCGTAGCCCCCCCTCACTAAATAAAACCAGAACAGTTGATAACTCAGTGCTGCTGCAGACCGCGTGGGGCAGTGAGAATTTGGGGATGAAGTTTTAACGTCCAAGCAAACAAACAGAGCCCAGGAGCCAGAATCCAGCAGCAGCCATAGTAATGCAGTTTGCCGCACAGACGCATGTTGCCATTTTAAAACAGTGTTGGTTTTGTCACGTTTGTCGTCATCATTAGTGCCTAATGGGACACTGTACAGCTGCCTGAACAAATTCGTAATGAGCACTGCAGCACGTCTGTTGAACAGGAGATAAAGAGGTGATCACTGACGCTGCCCTGATGGATGGGGCTGCTCGGGGAGCTACGCGCCGTTTCCATAACCTTTCATGGAGACGCCGTACATCACAGCAGACAGAGTGACCCATCAGGAGCTGTAACCAAAGAGGAGAGGACTAACCTTAAGGAATAACACTCCAATGGCTGACAACGCCAGATGCCTGCTGGCATAGATGAGAGAAGATTGATGCAGTGTGAAGATGTGATGTAAAGACTTTGCTATCAGGACCCTACTAAGGAAGCAACGTGAGGATGCCACAAGGAAAAGGAGAGAAGTGAAGGGCTCAGGATGGCTGCTAGAGGGCACGTTTGGGGAGAATAATGGACACAATCCGGGAAAGCGGCATCCTTCAAGCCTTTTCTCCAGGGCCTGAAGGTAGCAAATACAAATGAAATGAATACAAAGGAAAAAAGGGAAAGAGCAGGAAGACATTGTCTACTGTTTCACAAAGATAGATAGAGGAAATCGGGTGAGTGAGAATTTAGCAATGGGAACGGGAACATCAGAAAGTACAAGGATGGGAAGTGTCCAGAAAGGAATGATTAACACCCGAGAACAGCAGCTGAGCCAAGGACAGCGTCAGGAACAGGGCAGCTCTCTGATGAGCAGAGAGGGCAGGCAGGAAGGAACACGGAAATGACTGTGTGCTCCTGCCAGGAGCCGGGGCACCGCGCTGCGGGACCCCGAGTTCTGGAGTGGCGTGTGAGGGCTGGGACTTTGGGTGGAGGGAACACAGTGGAGAAGGTATGGTGGCTAGGACACAGTCTGTCCTGCTACAGTGAAAACGGTGGTACGAGTAGGGGGTGCTGGGGACAAGGTACTCCAAAGAAATGTCAGCCATCTGTACCTTTTAAAAAAAATAATTTTTGGTATCTCAAGAAGAGACAGCAGCACACTGAAAGCCAGGAGTCTATAGGAACTACCGTGTAATTAACACATGCAATATGTATTGGGTAGGACAGTTGTTCCAAGAAAAGCACTCCACAACACTTACGTCACACTTCAAGGCATCCAAAGAGTCAGGTAAAGCTGTCATTCAGCTGTGTACTAAGCAGAATAAAGATAACATAAACAAAAACATTCCAAAGTACCCTCTAAATACAAACAGCCTTCAGTTTCAGACAGCTTAGCAGTGTTTCGTTGCCATTTCAAAGACACTAAAACATAATCAGAACTGCAATTCAGCTGTGTTAAGAAGTGAGAAGGAAGGGGAGTTCCTAGAAAGAGCTCCGCTGACTCATTTGCGCTTTGATACCAGCTGCAGAGCTGATATCACGTGCTGGTAGCAATGGTCACTGTGGGACGATTCCCGGGAAGCAGCAGCATCAGCTTAGCAGCAGCAGCAGGGATGGGCCTTGGGGAACTGTCCTGTGCTGGGAGGAAGGGGGCTCAGAGCAGCCATAAGGTCACATCATGGAACCACAGAAGGGTTTGGGCTGGAAGGGGCGGTTAAAGCCCATCCAGTCCAACCCCCCTGCACGGAGCAGGGACATCTCCAACCAGATCAGGTTGCTCAGAGCCCCGGCCAACCTGGCCTGGAATGTTTCCAGGGATGGGGCATCCACCACCTCTCTGGGCAGCCTGGCACAGTGTTCCACCACCCTCAGTGTAAAAAAAAAATGTTTCCTAATGTCCAGTCTGAACATACACTCTCTCATCCTACTGGGTGAGATTTGTTTCTTATTCAAAATTTTGTAATAAAACCACGACTTGTTTGCTGTGCTGAGTGCTGTCCCGCCATCCCTCTGAGGTGTTGCTCACACAGCTCTGACAGGGAGGGTGCTGCTTCTCTGGGTACGAGGAATCCAGCAAGGTGGCATGGGCACCCTCCTGCCTCCAGTAAAGAGCAGTGCTGGAAACCAGTCAGAGAGGTTTTAGGTAGGTAACAGTGGGAGTTTGTCATAGAGCAGGGATGGTGTGTGTATGAAGAGAGACCTTTCTAACACTGAACACTGTATCACTGTGCGAAACTTCAGAGATGGGGGAAAACGTAGCACAAATGATGGTGTGGACCGGTTGCAGAATATGTGGTGTAATCGCTGGTCCAAAGAGTCTAAACCACGTCATTTTGGAAAATAGCATGAGCTGCCTGGAAAACCTGAAATCATGAAAAGTAACTGGATTGAGTGATCATGACTTGAGTCAGTGTGCCTGAGGCGTGACTCGTAAAGATACACTAGGAAATCATGAGTGTCATACAGGCCTTAGCAACACCTGGAGTTTTGTACATAATGCTAAAATTTCATGTCTGAGAAAGGCAGGCTCCCACAGGAATGGAAGCGGAGAAGAGCTGTGATTGTAGTCAGTAAATGACTGGCCTTAATTAGCCGAAATGTGTGTAACGAAGAGCAGCAGGGAAGAGCGCCCTGCCCAGACTTTGCATCTCTAAGGCACTGGGTAGCGTGCCTTCCCTGAGCACAGCAGGGCTCAGACCAGCACCCTGGGTGCTTTCTGCTGGTCGAATGTCGATTTTCCTACAGCAGGGTGTGTGCCATACTCCCAGGACCCACCTTGCACTGGTTCCTGCAGCGCTGTTGACCACGGTTCCTGTCCTGCGGTAGCTCCTGCACAAATACAGCTCTAAGTGACCGTACGGTGCCAGACTGGAAGAGCAGCGTGGTGGGTGGTACGGTCTGACTGCAAGCCACGTGCCCAAGCACTTGGAGATTCCTGCTGACCGTCGTAATGCTGTGAGGCAGACAAGGGCGTTCAAGCAGATACAGAGACAGATAGCGAAGCTGCCTTGCAGAGCCAAACTGAACACACTCTCCAAGCTAAGGGATAGCACAAGAGAATTGCAGGAGAGCTTGCTTGAAAAGTTGGCAATGTGGTGCTGAAGCCTGCTATCGTGAGCCATTTGGGATGGGAGCTCACATCTCACCAGCGAGGGAGCGACAGACAGAGGGGGGACGGGGTGCCAGCAGCCCTCTGCGTGATGACAAGCAGCTTATGCCTCATTCGACAGAGAAACGGGTTCCAGTGCAGCGATTCAGAGAGAGATGTCACAGGAGATCACAGGATCTCTAACACAGAGATCTTTGCAACACCCTTCTGACCAGACTACTGTGCCAAGATTGCACGTGTCAAGGCACGAGAATGGGATGTTGCAAACGTGTGAAAGATAAGGAAAGCTTCAGCGAGAGCCTGCGGCTTGAAGGACCACTGTCTGCTGGAGATGCGATAGAAGAATCCTCAGTGTTCGGGTGTGGGAAGGTGAGAGCTGTTCAGCAAGAGGCAGGTCTGGAGCAGAGGGTGCATCTGTGAGGGATCAACCAGCACGGATTAATCTGCCGCAGGTGAGGTTTCACAGGGCTGAGGGCAGAGCGGAAAATCTCGACAGAGGACACAGCACACCAAGACGTTACCGAGGAGAGGAGAAGTATCCTCCAACAGACCTGCTTAGGAGAGACCTGTCAAAGGAGAGCAAGGAGGAGGCAGAGCTGTAGAAATTGAAGTACCAAAAAATTGACGTAAAGACACTGCCTGACAATCTGCAAGGTAGTTGAATAGTAAAGGGGAACCAAAGAGAAAAGGGTTGAAAGGTGACTGTGGGTGCAGGGTCCTATCAGCAGACTCTGTCCTGAGTTTTGTCATCAGACACAGATGCTGCTCTGTAGACGCGGGTGCCTCACGCACGCCGAGTGCTCAGTCGTGCCCCTCCACTGCTGTTTCACGCTCTGGTTTCATGGAGGAGTTTAAGAATCTCCCTCTCTAATCTGTAGAGAATAATTCTCCATCCTTTACAGCTGGCTAGGAACGCCATGTGTAATGTGTGCTTTAAGTATTTGTTTATTCTTACTCGAACGGAGCTTTTGAGGTAGGTCTACCCATCACTTAAAAGCCAATAAATTGGAAAAGGATGAAAGAAAGTGAAATGGTCTGTGTCATATCGTTCTGCACAGTATTTGTGTATGCTGAATATTTCATTTATTCTGTAATCTGCAGATGGTTCAAAATTGAAAACCTGGGCTATTCCAGTGGCAGCCCTTTTGTTCTTGGAATGAGCTTGGCTTATTCAAGCAAAGCAAGCGAACACCTGATTAATGGCAACATCTATCTTTAAGGAAAAACGTTGTTGTTAGACTGAGCTATTGTGCAATTCTAAAATGCTTTAACACTCTGCTTTACACAGCAGGAGCTTGAGTGGGCTTGTTTCTTTCTTCCGGTGAGATCAAATCAATTCCGGGGATCCTCACTGCTCCCTTGGCGGGGTGGGGGGCCCAGGAGCAGTGGTGGTAGGCAGCAGGGAACAGCCGCACGCGCAGCCCCTCCTCACCGCCGCATACACACGGCACTGTCCAGGGCCCGTGAGGACGCTGGGGTGGAAGCGGGGCTGGGACAGGGTACCTGCCTAGGGAAAACCCAGAAAGACACCTGCGAGGGCAGGAGGGTGCGATGCTTGCCTTCAAAGGAGTAATCGGGGCTGGAAACAAGAGAGCCTGGTCAGTTAACGGTGGAAGAGAAGAACCAAGTGAAAGGGAAAATGCAGCAGGGCGAGGGCTGATGGGCTAGTGTGTAAGAGTGTGGGGCCACAGACAGCCCCACGCTGGAGCAAGGCAGCGCTGCCATTTCCCGGGTCAGTCCCGAGCAGCCCCTCCCTGTCCTGAGCTGCGATAGAGGAGGAGGGCCATCACCCTCCTGTCCCGGCCCCGGAGCTTCAGCTCGGCAGATGCTCCGGGCACAGGCAGCGGGGCCTGGCTCCCCGCACACCCAGCACAGCCCGCTGCAGACCCCTCCTGAAGGGCTCGGCTTCTCCAGCCTTCCTCGCTAGACAACAGAGCAACTGCATCCAGCCCACGGCAGGGCTTCCCACTTTTTTCATACCACAGCACAACTGGACCGTTGTTTCTGCTGTAAATTTATAAAACGGTCATTTCTCAGCAGTGGGTTGCCTAAACCTGAGCTCCTCCTAGCACAGCTGTAGCAGGGAAGTGTCCATGGCGCAGCAGGGACCCGCAGCCCACCCTCAGCTGGGTGTGTGCTGGGGCAGGGGTGTCCCTCGGCCGTGGGTCCCCCCGGCACTGGGGCTTGCAATGGCTGGGCTCCATCCAGCACGGCGCTGCCTCTGATCCGGGGGCTCAGCCTTCAGACTCCGCTTTGGTGAGAGAGTCTTTAGTCACCGCAATATTCCTGGAAATCTGCTGTTGTTTCCAAAATACAGAGCTTGCCTGAGATTTCCCAGAAAGGCAGGGAGAGAGTGCAGATTTAAATAAGCTGTACTTTGCTCTTTCCATATGCAAAATGGCTTGTGACCATGAGAAAAACAACTGAACAGTGGATATTGAAGGAGATATTTTAAAATCTTTGGAAAAGATTTAGTTTTCACTGTGAGAAATCCGCATATCCCAGCACACCAGTGGAGGCTGGCTGACCCTACCCAGAGCAGCACGGCTGGTGCGGCACGGACCCCTTGTCCAGTGACGGGGGCACTGCCGCGGCCCTCAGACACAGCTCTGGCTGCTGGGAATGGGCTGTCAGAGGAGCACAACGCGGAGCACCGTCACCCCCACGTGCTGCTAGGGTCTTTGGGCAGGAAGGGGTCGGTACCCCCACCCGTGCTGCAGGACATGGCTCCTCTCTAGCTGCATCCCGCGGCAGCCACGGGGCTGCCATGGTGGGGTGCTCCGGGGGCTGCTCTCCCCGGCAGCTCCTCGCTCCCGCAGCAGCACAAGGGGCTGGGCAGAGCCACAGGGAGCCTGTCCGCATGGGCTGGGACTGACCACCTCACCCCCTCCGCCTGCACACGTCTGAGTCCAGCTCTCTCACCGGGGTGCACACGGTATCGCAGAGAAAGCCTCTCCCTGGGCAAGGGGCATGGTCAGGGATCCCATCTCTGCCAGGACTGCTCCTCTGGATGCTGTGCAGAAGCAGACAGTACTGCCACTTCTCCAGGTGCTTCTCCTGCTTTCACAAACCGACCTGGTGGTCACCTCAGCATCCTCTGTCTCTGCCCAGCCAGGGAATCCTGCCTTCCAGCAGACACGTCTGTTGTTGGGCCCAAAATACAGGATCTGGCAGTTAGGTGACGCAAGAGAACAGCACCACCACTTCGGTCACCAAGCTCCTGACATCTTCATAGCAGAGATGAGGTTTCAGGTTGTGAACGGGCATTTCCTTTCTGTCTGCAAACTGCTGCTACTCCCAAGGCACTCCACTGAGGGGCTGTGGACAGGTATGACAACGTGAGAGGTCAGCGCTCGCAGAGATCTGCAGTCCAAACAGACCGTTATCAGGAGAAGACAGAGAGGAAAGGTGTGCAGAATCAAAAGAGGGATGAAGGGAACAGATGGTTTGGAAAAAGGACTATTTGTCAATCAAAACCTGCCCATTTTGCCTTTCTCACAGCAGTGTGCTGAGTTTCCAGGCTTTTTGGAAGCAGTAAGTTTTGAGGAGCATTCAGGATTAGCGCAACATAGGAAACAACAGAAGAGCCGGAGCTGGAGCAGCTGACTCCGCGAGAGAAGAGCCCGCACTGGCAAAGACAGACCTCGTACATCCGCTCTGATTTGGTTACAAGAGAGGGAAAAGAGGCTGCAGAAGTTGCATTTCCCACCTCATAGGTTTTATAGGGTTTTAGGCAATGTTTGTTGGATTTTACTGGAAAGGACTTGTACATCTTTGATTTTTTGCCGTTTCTGAGGGATGGCTGCTCAAACCTCTTCAGACTCCATGTTCAGAAGTCTGTTCATAATTTTTAGTGCAAGCTGATGAACTTCAGCTAAGGTGAAAGTACACATTAGAGTGAACAAAAGTGTCAGCTAGTGGGAGATGGGTCAGTAGTTTGTGCAGTAATCAGAGCAAAGTGCAGCGGGCAGCATAGGAAGCGGCATAATGTCCTTGATGCTATAGCTCAGCTTTTGCTGGACCAGGTAAAACTGAGTTAAGAAAAAGCCAGAAAACAGCTGTTTCTGGCTGGTTTTAACTGCAGTGGTTTCTGCAGAGCTAGCATTACTGTAAGTGAAAATGCACCTTTAGGTAAAGGTGAAATACTGCCCACAAGGAAGCCTAACGCCGAAGGGAAGCGGTAACGTTCGCTACCTCCCCAGCAGTGACCGGCTGCAGAGCGCCCGCCCCTCGCTCTCTGCGCCCTGGGGTTGCGGACTGCCCGCTCATTCACTGACCGGCACGGAGCTGGACGCGACAGAGCAGCACCCGCAGACCTGGCTAAGGAAAAGCTAAGCTGCCCATCAAAGCTTCTCTGTCGTACTATGGATACGGAAAAATAAACTCACAAATTAAAATCACTATAAACCAATTTCTCACTGGTGACTTTTTTTTCCTGTATGGAGAGGAAATTATCTCTAGAGAAGGGAGAAAGAATGTTTAAGTGTTGATTTTAACATGGAGAAAAATGGGATGGCAGTTCATTTCCAGAAACACTCTTGGTAAAAGACTGGTGGTACTCAGACAACACTTACAACGAAGCTGGGCAGGATGCTGCAGCAGCCATCAGACGCACGCTTTTCCCAGTCCCAAGGTACAAGCACACAGAGTGGACAGAAGAACAAGGTAAAAACTCCTCTATAAGCCCGTGGCCAGACTATGTCTGAAGGGCACATACTGCTCACCTCCCTGCAGACCCAGAGGTGCTGGGGAGGGTCTCACAGAGACAACCGCGCTGGTTCCCAAAGCCCCGCACACCGACACGTCCGGGAGCCGGCTCCGCACGGGCCAGTGCCGTTCGCTGGAAGCCTGTGGACCAGCCCGAGCTGTCCGGTGGGCTGCAGCTGGCCCGTGGAGCATGCATTTACATGTCCCTGGAGCATGCATTACTACATACATTTGTATAGTATTTTATTTCATTTTACACTGTTATTTTGGTCCTATTTTCGTAGCATATTCTGCATTTAAAAATGCCATGTTTTCATCCCTCCGTTCTGCAGTAAGAACAAACTGGAACTGGGATATCTGCTCTAAATGTAAAAGCAGGGCTCTTTTAACATCATGAGCTGTTTTACATCTTAGCATATGGTCCACGCCCACAGCAGCGCACAGCCTTTCTCATCCAGGAGGGAACGCAGCCGTTTCACAGACTCCGGTCCTGGTTTAGCTCCCTTCTCCAGACTCATCACGAGGTGCTCCACAGATGCTAAGAGAGCAGTCAAACATCCTCAGTTTTTTGGTGTATACGTTACATGGCCTAGCTTTTTGCAAGCAAATTTGTGGAAACGTAATGGTTTATTTGTACTGTGACAGCCACGTAAACCACAGCAAGGCGGCGTGTAACCGATGAAGCCATCAGCCATGCTGTGTGGGAACTAAGTACGTTACACTGCTAATTAGTAGAGTATCTGCTATTTTCTTTCAACGGGCTGTCCCCGAAACCCCATAGCCATTTCAATTTCGCCAGCGAGTGTCCCTGGCAGGCGGCTCTCCTGCGGCCAGAGCCCTCACCGGGCTGACGTTCCTGCCAGCTGCACCGACCTGCGCGGTACGTACAGAGCCCACAGCCTCCCCGGGACCCCGCTGCAGAGGTGGGTCCCAGCTTCATTCTGCCTTCTTAAGGCCTGAAAAATCCTTCATCCCCTGGGGAGTTTCCATCGGCGGTGGGGAGCTGAGGACCGGGGAGGGCTACAGAGGACCTTTAGAAGAAATCAGTATTGTTTTGCTACATCTTGCTGCGTACCACCAGCAGAAAGAAGCTAACAGAGACTGAAGCCGCACAGACAGCTTCTCGTGTTATAAACCATTAACTTTAAAGATGCTGTCCAGACTGCCTGCTCCAGTCGAAGGATCTCTCTGATTATTTTTCCAGGTAAATTAATGCCTGACATATTTCTTTATTAGATTTTGAAGGGACTAATAAATGAATTTACTAGGCAATTTCTTCATTTAATACTGCGGCTCAAACCAACAGACAGCAGCAGAAAACCGGTTTACTGAAACTCGCTCACCATATAGCCAGTTCCATGGTGCCGGTGCCTCTAAATCCTCACTGAACAAGGTCGAGTGATGCTTCTCAGCTGGAGCTTGCAAAATTTACAAATACACCCCCCAGAAAACAAGCACAGCTTTTGCACACTGCTGCTTTTGCACACAAGAGGGTGCAGGCTGAGAGCCCTCCGCCCTTCTCCCTGCTCTCCGGGACGCGGGCCGGGCACAGCCCACCCTCCCCAGCACTGCCAGAGACCCGCAGCACGGGGTCCGGCCAGCCCCGCAGCACGGCGAGAGCTGCCGGCCCGCATGGCGTCACCCTTCCTAAGCTCCTGCTCTGGAGGAAGGCACCGGCAAGATGGCAGTATGGCAAGTCAAACCATCATTTCCTATTAGATGCTAAAAACTATTTAATAGTTCTTAAAATATATCTCCTCAGTTCAAAAGTAGAAAAGGAGATATTTTATATGTCAGGAAAGACATTTCCTTTTTCCCAGTGGAGATGTTATTTGTACCTTCTAACCACCAAAGCTATTAACAATAAACAATTGGATGCAAATAGGAGGTATTTATAAGCAGAGAGGCGCTCATGGGAGTGAAATTATGAATACAGAGAGTCTCTTATTTCTACTCTTAAAATAGTCACAATTTCATGCACATTAAAAATTGCTGCTAAAACTATTTCTGATATTTTTACTGTCCCTGGTCCAGATGGGGCAGGAAGGAGCCTCCAAGGCTCTGCTGTGCAGCACGGCCTCCCAGCACATCCAGCGTGCCACCGGATCATGAGGGCACCGTGCCCCACGCAGCCAGCGCCAAACTGCCTCCCGCAACAGCCCCGCTGGCAGCACGGCCGGCTGTCCCGGGCTGCCACGGCCTCGGTCCTCTGGCTTCCCAAGGGCTGCATCCAAACCAACTGTCTCTGGCATGCTGGCAATGCTTATCACAGGCCAACATGGCTTGAGAAGCTGGTGAACACGTTTCCTGTCTTCTAGTTCCATGGATATTTCGTGTGTCTCAAACTGTAATAACAGTAAATTACCCCATTATTTACCTTTCAGTGGCATCAGATGGGATGACACCTCTGCTGCTCTGTTATGTCTGTTACTATGCTCCATGAGTGCCAGAATCTACAAAATTTATTTTTATCCTCAAGCATCTGTGAGAAGGATATGAAAAGACCAACACACAGAACCATTTTTAACCTATAAGCTATGATTTTAAAATGCTTGTTTCATATCAAGGAAATGAGTTTCAAGATGCCATTAAAACGCTGACAAAATTGAATCTTTACAGATAAACCATTAAGATGCACCTGAAAGAAATGTTTCCAAGCAAGGATTTCATTTGATTTCTTTGAATTGGCTTCTGGATGACTTTTTGGAGGGAAGAACAGGAAAAGAAGGGAGAATTAATATTCTGATGAAATACCTTGACTACCCGTTAGTGTCTGGAAGAAAAAACAAACACCCATTTGAAAGAATCACCTTTCAGTACAGTTGCTAGCAAACGCAGTATTTCCCAGGTGACCAGGACTGCATTTCCCCCACCTCAGCCCTGGGCAGCACTCGGGCAGCGTCAGGGTGCGCACAGGCTGGGTGGGCAGAGCTTCTCAGCCGCGCCGGCCAGGAGCTGAGCCCTGGCCACCGGACATCTGCCTTGCTGGCCAGGCTCCTGGCTGAGGGAGGTTGTCCAGCCTCTGAGATGATCTTCAGACAGGCACCCGCTTCTGCGCTGCAGAACCTGTGCTCAGCCATGATGGAGTCCAGTGGAAAAGTGACTTCTACAGCACAGCCGTAACCTATAAACAGGGACAATGCGAGAACCACACGATCCTCGTTCTTTAGAACTTCAGCTGTTCTACTTACAAATGAAGGATGAGTGACAATGCCAAACTCCCAAATGGGAATAAACACAAATCCAGAGGCACAAACAGAGCTGGACTCTGAAGAGCGTTTTGTGCAAGAAGAACAGCTGCATTCCTGGGACACGGCCATGAAATTGCCATTATGGAGTCAGCTACCGCTTTGTATTCACGGACAAGGAGACACAGGACACTGCACTTCATCACATTAGAGTGGACAAGCTGTTCTCCCCCGCTGCATGCTCCAGACCTTTCTAGTAATAAAATGTCACTCACTCTGATCTTCATGGCTTGCCTTGGTGCCACACCACCACCATGCCAGCCCTCTTTGGGAGACTGGAAAAGCCTAAGAAGCACTCCCTGGGGACATTTATGGAAGGTCAGACAGTGCTCTTCAGGCTCGTCTTCAGCTCTCCTTGGCTTTTCAGGCTGGAAAGGGCACAGTGTGGACAGCACATGTCTCCTGGCTGCAGGGATCCCTCCGGGCACAAAGGGCCATCCCGAACCCCAGCATCCCCAGCAAAAGGCTTGCGAGGGGCTGGCACACTGCTGGGTGTCCAGCAAGGTGGGGAAGGGGACTGGTTTGGTCAGTGAGAGCACTGTCAGCTCCTCATTAAAGAATTGACTGTCCTTTTGTCCCTTCTATTGCACTCTGATTAGTGATTAAAGTGCTGCGGGATCAGGAGAGCAACTCTCTGTCTCCACCTCCGCCACTGACCTGCCAAGGGATTTTTGCACAAGTCATACCATGCTTCTGGGCTTCAGTTTCAATGAAACAGAGTTGAAGCAGCAGATCTCCACTGCCATGCACTCTGCGAGCCCCGGAGGAAGAAGACTGGTTATATGAAAGGCACAAATGCTCTGAAGTACGTGAGCACAACAGGAGCACGTACTGTAATACGGTATTAACATTTGACTTAAAAGGCATCGTACTAATCTACAAAGAGCGAGACAGATATATCTGCTTAAACACAAGACCCTAGTCTCCTAACAGCTCTGTAATGTTTGGCTCAAGTCTGTTTCCAGAGGATTATCAACTGTCTCTCGCAGGCATCATTTGTAGAAAGTTCTCAGGAGCAACATGCACATTTCAGCAGAGCCTGCATTACACAGCGAGCACACCCGGCTGCCATCTGCAGAGGACCAACAGGCTTATGAGCATGCATCACTTGAAAAATTGTATGTACATGTTTTAAATTCTGGGTCATTACATCAGTATCTTCCATGAGCCTTAAACCTTTCTAAACAACTTATTTAGCAATGACGCTGCATTTAATACAAATGTTCTTCTTGATGTCTGTTCCAGGGGTAATAGAACAGAAATTATCATCATAAAATAACAATTTTGGACATATCATATATCTTTAAACTTGATATATTATAATATTTTGTAACAAATTCTATAAATTATTTACTATACAAAGTGAACTTTAAAAATAAAATATGGATCAAAGCACAGAATATATGAAAACAAGCATTTCCAGTTCCAGTCCATGAAAATCTACCAGTTCTCATTTCCTTAGGATGTTACACAGCATCATAAATCACTGGTTGGACGGGACACTGGCCTACACCAGGGCTGCCATCAGCTCTCGGTCAGGTGAGACATGACTTTGTCCAGCCTCAAACCTTCAGGGACTCCCCCACCTCCCTGGTCCCTGTCCCAGCACTGCCTAGCTCTGTTGATGGGGAAGACTTCCTGGCACCGACAGACAGAGCCAGGCTGTGCTTGGACCACCCCTTCACCTTCTCACAGCCTGGCTCAACAAGCCTCCAGCTCCCCCCTTGGCCACAGTCCCAGGGCACCTTACCATCATGGCAGCTTCTGCTGGATCCACTCCAGCATCTCCACATTGCTCTTAAACTTGAGACCTGAAATCGGATGCAGTTCCTCAGGTATCCTTGCCTGCTCTGAGCAGAGAAGATGACAGCAACCCTTGCTTAGCTGACCACGCTCCTGCTTATGCCATTCAGCAGCTACTTTTCCTGTTTGTGGAGGAATGCCCCCTTGGCTGTTATCTAACCTGGCATCCACCAATATCTCCAGACCTTGTGCACTTCCCAGCCTGTGCTGATGCATGGGCTGATCCTTCCCCAGGGGTAGGACTTAACCATTCTCCTTCTTGAACTTAAATACTTCTGTCGGCCCAGGAATTTCTGCATGGTCCTTTTGTACTGAAGCTCTGCTGAGTTTTATGCCATCCATTGCCTATGGATTTCCCACAGGTGTGCTTTGTCTCCTCATCCAGGATCCAACGAAGATGTGAGACCCCACTTGTCCCAGCATCAGCTCCAGTCACTACTGAGCAGTCCCTCTGTGAGCCCACGCAGTTCCCATTGCACTCAACAGTGGGTCCATCCAGCCCAGCCCAGCCCGTATCTCCTTAGCTCCTGCCTGGGAGTGGGGTGGGAGATGGTGCTGAGGTCCCTACTCAGCCTAGGCACATCATCGCTCTGCTCTCCTCTGCCGCACAGACCGAGCACTCCTGCCAGAGAAAGTCATCAGGCTGCCCAAGCAGCATCTGCCCTGGGAAACATGTTGACTGATCCAGATTGATTTGTCCTTTACATCTGGAAACAGATGCCAGGGAACATGCTGTGTAGTTATTCCACGACTGAGGTGAGGCTGAGCAGCCCATCGCTCTGAGTCTGCCTCCTTCCCCTTCCTAAGAATCAGGGCCACATCACTATTCTCCAGTCACAGTCCTCTCCTAATCATCACGGTTTTTCACAGGTGATGCACAGCAGCTCCCAGCCACATCGACCAATGTTCTTGGCACCCTTTGAGAGTCCCTGCCAGCCCCGAGATTCCCCCACGTAGCTCCCAACCTGCTGTGCTGTCACTGCAGTCCCTTTCCCAATGGCTCGCACGCTGACTCTGCCTGCAAAGACTGGGAAAACACAACTCAAGTCCAAACAATTTGAAATGGGGTTTTCACAGTGGATTTACTGCAGGTTTGGAAGGTTTGCATTATGCTGACGTTAGGCCTGAAGCTGTGCTCTGCTGAAGCAGGGGAACATCGTATGCGGGCGTGGATACAGCTACAGCCAGGGACGGGCTCGCAGGAGACGGATGCAGGCTGCCGAGCCAGCCAGGCCGGTGTTCAGAAGCTGAGCTGACCTGGCGTTCAACAGGCTCAGCTCGCAGTGACGCTGGGCACGGGTGGCTTTTCTTGCTGAGCAGAAAGCATGAGCAAGGTCGCTCTTTGGAAGCTCGCCCGGGTTGCAATCAGCTGCGTGCCGGGATGTGTGACGGACCCGACCCCCTCCAGCCCCCACAGCCCCCCGCCCGCCGCCAGAGGCAGGGACGCTGCCAGCCCGGGGAGCAGCGGGTGTCCCCGTCCCGCCCCCGCCGCACCCCCCGGCCGCGGCTGCCCTACAGCTGGCGGCGGAGGCTGCCGCAGCGCAAAGCGGGGAGAGTTCCCTTTTCCTTGCCAACATCCAGAAAATCTACCGCGTGTCACCAGTGCCATCTGCCGACGCTATCCCGCCTGTCGGGCACCCGGCTCCCGGCCGGGGCGGGCCGGACCCTGCCCCTCGCACGCCCGGCCGCGGGCACAGCGTCCCTCGGGCAGCGGCCCGGCGCTGCTCTCCGAAATCCAGGGCCGGGTGCGGGAGCACGAACCGCCCCGGACCGCAGCTGTGCTGCTGGCACCGGGACCGGCCAGCCCCGCTCCCCAGGCCGCTGCGACACAGAGCCGGTCCGCTCCCAGCTCCCCCGCCCAAGCCTGCGCTAACCAAGGGGTTTCGCTGCCCTCGCAGCGGGGGTGCTGCTCCAAAAGCCACTTTGTCCCACGGAGAGTGCAGCCGGCTGCCAGCAGCGCTCTGGCCCAGCAGCGGTCGGCCAGGCTCCGGGGATGGTGCCTGTTTTCAGCAGGACCCTGCACCCATGGCACCAGCTCTGGAGACCCGGGCAGCTCTGAGCAAAGCAGACTCCTTTGTCACTACGGCCTGCCCTTCGCGATTCAGCCCCCTCGATGCCACACTTCTTATGGTGTGGATACCAAAAGGAGTCACCAGCGACCTGAGCTGGATGCCCTCACACCAGGAAACTCGGTCATAGGTGCAGAAAGATCATCTCAGCATCACCGCGCAGCATAAGCGAGAACCAGGGGAGCACAGGAGAAGGGCTCGGGGCGCAGAACAACTGGCTGATGCTGGCTGTGCAGAAACCTCAGCTCCCTGGGACCTCGCCACAAGCCGAGTGGCAGGAATTTACTTCAGGTCCTCTCTGGGTTGAAAATGAGATCCAGAACATTTACGCTTGTTTTCTGCTGCAATCTGTACTCCTTACAGCTTCTGAACCTATTAATTGATTTCAGCCAGGGCTTGAAAAGGAATCAAGGTCCTGGGGCAGGGGGCTGACAGGGAGGAGTTGCTGAGCGAAGAGCAAGGCAGGAAGGGGCAGAGGGGCTCCGCGAGTTTTCTCCTCAGGCTCCAGCAAAAGCAACCCCTACACGCGGTTTGGAGGCACCGCTCTCCTAGAACAGCCTCCTCCTCCGTGAGGATCCCTTTCCCACCTCCATGGGCCAAGTGCACCACAGTGGCACTGGGAGCACAGAAAGCGACACCAGAAACATTTAACGGGGCTTTATCCCATGGGCTTGAGCAGCCTCCTGCTCCTCGCTGGTCAGAGATGTCCCCTATCAGCAACGTGCTGTGACGAAGGCTGCCGCCCCACAGCCCCGTCATGAAGGTGACTGATACATCAGGAAGATGACTGACTACCATGTCATCTGTCCTGCTAAATGCACACGAAGCGACCTGTGACTTGCACGGCTGCACTCCCCCGCGGCACTGCCCTCCAGCGTGCAGCGGCAGCTGCCCACACACTTACTGCAAGGTGCCACCAAAACAACCTTCACCTACTGCTATAGCAAGTGTGTAGCAGTTGTAACCGTAAAAGTCAAACTTTTTGTCTCCAGAAAAAAAACTGAACGAGGACATTTAAATTCTGTATAGGAAGGAGAAGGAAGAGAAAGCCAGGAAATAAGTAGCAACTAAGTACTAGTTTGGAAACATTGGGTAGCAAAAGGTCAGTTGCTTTAAAAAAAGAGATCAAGGTACGAAATACCAATGTGTAATTTTCCACATACTCAGTGTTTAATTGAGTAATTATACTGCCAGTTGCTAAAATGATGGTATGCAAATGAAAAATGTGTTTACATGTCCGTGATCAGTAAGTCTTTGTACTTCTGTGGAGGCAATAGTGGAATAAGTATTAAAAAAGGCAAAAATTGTTGTGAACCATTCCGATAGACATATTCATATCTGGATATGTCCAATCATAGCTGCAATGCTGTTAAGAAGCATTCTATGTTTCAATTCACAGAAGCACACCTGAAAGACAAGATGCTACCTCTCAGCGTGGTGGAAAAACTCATCCAATTCCAATTTTAAAAAAAGAATTTTCCTCCTTGGCAGAAGAAATCAATTTAGAAGTTTGGAAACGCCTTTCTTCTTGATTTTCACATCTCTTTCAATATGTTGGGAAACTAAAATCTGTTTTGGCGGTATATATTCCACATAGTCTTCCAAAAGCTGAGTGTTGTGCAAGATTAATGCCCTGGAATGAAAACATTTACGTTCAAAAAGCCCCCACGGTACTGCCCAAGGAATACATCAGTTAGAGATTCTTGTTGTGTCTGGGCTCTCAAATGTGCAACATTCAAGGCAAAAATACCAGGAGGAAGTACAATTTCCATACAAACATAAAGCCTGAATAACAGGGATACTGTAACGTGCTTACTGTAACAGAAGTAAATTTGCTGTAGAAGATACAATAGCGAAAGACAACAGCTATTTCCAAGTCATTCAATTTATAAACAATATATAACAAATTTATCAAGCCTAATATATTCACACATTTCGATTTGCATATGGGACATCTCAATAAAACGTGTAAAACATACATCCAAACCCAGGTTTGTCTTTGCAGTGCCAACTGATAGCAAAACCACTGCTGTTATCTCTTACTGAAAATACAGGTGCAGCACTGGTGAGCATTGCACTGTGCGTGTTTGGGAGACAGATTGTCTGATTTTCACTCTTTCCCTGAATGAATCACCACAAAAACATGACCGAATTAAATTAAACTTTTTTTCTGAGAGTGAATACCACATTTCTGACATTGGCCACCCTTCCCCATTCTCCATCTCCCCAGCGCAGTCAAAGCCAGCCCTGGCTTGTGTCCTTGTGTCCCCCGGTTTCAAAGAGGAACACGCACCGCAGTGTTGTGTGTTTGTAGGTTGTAGTCCACTGGCCTCCCCCGGCAATGTATAAATGAGGAAAAGTCTGCTGAAATTAATGGGACTGAGATTTGCTCCTGCAAGGAGCTCCATCCTGACCTCCTTACTCAGAGTGTCTCTGTTTGAGACTCCTAAGATTTTGTATCTAAGCTGTTTCCGAGCAAGAGATGGCACGTAGAGGATGTGCTGTACCCACAGAATCCAGCCCCAGAGAACACAACAGGTTAACGAACTCTCTCAAATTATGGGTACTTCTACATTTTCAGGTATCACAGTGACAAAACAAAACCCAACTATTTTATTGCTAGCACCTTGAAACTTCCTGAAATCTACTCCATTTCCATACATGTTATTTCTAATGAAATATGTAATTTAAAATTCCTAATCGGATTATCCAATCTGTGACATAGAGCTAGCGAAAACTTGTTAAGGGGATGTGGCAAGGTTTCCATTCAACAGAGAAGTTTAAATTGATTCCTTATGTTCCCTGCTCCCCCCAAATTCAAATGGATTTCATAATCCTATTATCACCAATAAAATTGCCAAGTAATCTTGAATAAAATTACTTTAACTAAAAAAAAAAAAAATTCTGAGATATATCTTTTTTTCAAAAAACATTAATCTGGATTCCAGACACTAAAGGCACGCATACAGTTTTTAAACTCAGCTTCAAACAGCGCATGAGAGGTAGAAGCTGAACGGAATGGCAAGAAGCATCTGGAAGATTTGGGCTTCAAAGGAAATGTTTGAGGTCAGACATCCCCAACACCAAGAACTGTAGGATGCCCCGGAGCAGCGCACCCAGCATCATCCTCAGGTGCAAGTTCCCAGTGTCCTGGAGCATGCGGCATGGCGGGATCCGGGGGACCGCCAGCCACCACTCCTGCCCCCCTGCACAGGCAGCTGGTCCTGCACCACACCGAGCAGCAGATGCGGGCACAGGCTGTGCGGGCAGGGGCCACCTGCCCACCACCACACTGGCCACAGGGCACGCGGCTCTGGCAAGGGCAAGTGCCAGGGCGAGGAGGGGCAAGGCACAGAGCCAGCGCTCGGCCTCGTGCCCTGGAGGGGGCCGCCAGCCACAGCACGGGGGCTCGCATGCACCACTGATACAGCAAGAACAAGTCTATCTTCCCTTACCAATCTTCTCTTCAAATCCATTATTTTCACATATCTCAGGAAATTTTGTAACGAAAATATTTGCCTAATGAATGTAATGGACTGAACTAATAGCTGCTGTAGCTTTCATGAAGTCTGCATTTCCATCAGGCTGTAATAAGCCCCATTTTGCCTGTTATTAGCCTATTGTATAACTTTACAAAATAATTATGCCTTCCAAGCCATCTGAACAGCACTGTATTGACAGCCAGCCAAACAAATGTGCATGAAAGCAGACACACACGCAAACACATCCTTAATGTAATTAAAGACAGGAGAAAAGAGGTCAGCTAAAGCCCACTTCACACAAAATAAAACAAGTACACTGTGGCTTTTGTTCAGAGAAAGTTTTTAGGAAGTCCTACCTTCCCTTTTTCCATTAACTTTATTTTCCTTGTCCTTTTGAGGACCTACGTGAGTTGCCTTAAAAGCCAAGGTGAGAGTTTGCTCCTTCAGCCTTCCTGATGCTGAAGGAAGGAAAAAGAACATAAGAAGCAGCTTTACTGTGTAAAAAATATATTCCTATAGTATTTCAGTGAAACACTGCTGTCCTGTGCCACACGTTCAGGTTTCTGGGTGTTGCTCACATCCAATATGCCAACGGAACGGGCGCTGGAGAAGCAGGTGTGTCCGGACTGGGCAGGGAGCGCACCCCAAACACACAGGTATCCCAAACGCCCCATGGCACAGGGTTCAGAGAGCAGAAGTCTTGGGGATGCTTTCAGAGGTCACCTGGCCTACGTCCCCCCTCCCGTCCCAGGACAGGACTAGCAGCACCGGGACCCCCAGAGAAGGCACCAGCCCTCTGCCACATCGCCTCAGAGTACTGGCTTCAAACCAAAGCGCTCCAAACCCCTTAAAGGAACTGCACACAAAACAACAGCAACACTTCACTTTTTGTTATTTTCAGTGGAAGATACTACGTTTTCTATGTTTGACCTAGTTGTAAATTCATCAGAAAACTTACGACGTCATTGCTCTCTCAGAGAGCGAATTATATCAGATTTTTGTTATAAACAGAGCGAGTGAGCTGAGAGCCTGGGAACTGGATTTTAGAAAGGCTCTCCTCCAGTAGCGTCCGTGTTGGGTATTTTTATTTGTACTGCCTACGCAAACTCTTCAAAGCGAAGTTACTGGTTTAAGGGTTTCCCTTCTCACCTTTTTGTCCCATGTTACCCATGAATGGACTGTAAACACATGTTAATTAGTGAGTTTAATTAATGAAACTTCAGAGGCACTGCCCACAAAACGGTCAGCAGCAGTTCAGAGGGGTCCCACTGATTCTGTGAAAGCCGTTTTCAGTTACCTGTGAAAACAATTCTAGAAGCAATGCTCCTAAGCACGCGTTTATGGAACTGTATGATTTATACACGAGACATGAATCCACAAAATTTGAAGGATTCCAGAAAGCTAATACAAAAATCTGGTAACGATTACCCAAGGACAGGACCATTTCAGCAGAAATCCATTTGCAGCCTGCAACTCAAAGTGCGTTTTTGTGAGCAAAGACACAAACAAGTTCAGCTCCTTTACAAAGATTCTCACACAGAAAGCGTAATTATTCTACCCGAGAAAGTTCAGCAGCGGCTCTGGGTGCAGCACAAGCTGTCCCCTCGGTGCAGCTGCTGCTGCGTTACCACAGCTCTCAGCTCACAGGAAACGACCTCTTGCTGGAAGCTGACGGGACAGAGGGGGCTGCTAGAAATCTCAGCAAAAGATCCCTGTAGAAAAAATATTAACTGGTTGTAGAATATCTAGGGTTTTGCATTTTAAAAGTTAAATTACTGTCCTAATTTTCTACCTTTTTGAACTTTCCTTTTTTAAAATTTTTTAGCCTTTTTTTAAAAAAAAAAAGCTTTTTTAAACTTTAAACCTTTTTAAAGTTTTTTTAAACTTTTTAAATTTTTTTTTAAATGCGTACCACATCTTGTGCTCTACTGTTTACAGTGATCCTTGAAGGAATGAAGAAAACATTTGTTTCCTGAAAGCAATGACAAGTTTCAGCCCGCTTCCTGCTGATCACTTGTCAGTCACGTTCAACACTATCCTCCAGCCCATCAGTTTACACACTTCCCTGAAGCTGACAAAACTTGAGCGCAGGGTTTTGGTTTCCTAAGTCAGCACAGCTGTATTTTAATTTAGGAGCTCAAGGGTTCTTCCACTCTGCTCCCTGAGAGCACTCACTCCACAGAGAGAGCATCTCGGTTCAGCGCCGTGCTCGGCAGCCCGCTGGCCGCGGGAGCAGCAACGGGCACAGAGAGGAGGTGATCTTCTAGAAGGGCCAGTTTTTCAAATAAAAGCATTCTTGGCTCCTTACTGTCTCTCATGCTTTAAGCACTTAACGCTCAGCGCTGCGTTTAAGACTTTCTTTGAACTGTCAGGTTTCCAGCGAGCACAGCAGCTTGGCCCTGGCTGCTGCTACGTCAGGCAGGCTGCTGGCGAAGGCAGCTCCGCTAGAACAAGGATTCTGACTGCTGAAACGCACCTCAGGTTAATGATGCCTACGGTTATATACACTTCTGTCGAACTGGAGACGACAAACAGAAAAAAGCTCATTAACAGGCATGAGAGGACTTGAAGCAGACCCTAGTTCAGAAACCAGCTCTTCCCCGCATCGTGGTCTGATCCGGGTCACCCCATCCCCTTGGATTTGCATCCCTTTCTCTCCCTGCCTCCACGTCCCCGTGACGCTGTGCTGTCACACACAACCCGTGCTGCACACATCTCCGGGAGCCTTTCAAAATCTTCTGTGGGTAAGAGATCAGATGGGATGCAGTGACAAAAGCCGCATGCTGAGAGACAAATGGCGCGTGGTGAATGGTTCTGAATTGAAAACGTAGGGAAGTTAGTGACTTTGGACAATCCAACCCCTGACAAACACACCTCATATCCCCTCTAACATGCAGCTTTGCCAAGTAACATCTTCCAGCTCTGGAAAAACAAAACACAGCTAACATCTGTTCTGAAATCTTATTCAAAAAAAAATTTTTTTTTTTTTTACACGAAGAACAGGACTTTCTGTTACTTCAAGCTGCCTGTGTCCCTGAACAGAAAGCCCTCTGGAGATAGCGCTGGCTCCCAAGCCCGAAGCAGCCCAGCCTGTCCCACTGGAGGAAGGCACATCGCGCTTCTGTTCAGCTGCCCGCAGCACTGTCGAGGCAGCCCCTTGCTCAGGGCTGCAGAGCAGCAGTAACCAAACCCCTTGTTAGTGAGGGAAGTCGGATACGTAACAGGAACCACTGAGTGGTCTGTGGTTACTGAGAAAAACACAGAAAGGAGGAGAAAAAGCATCCAAGGACCTCAGCCAAACCAACAACGCTCAGCAAAACGTATCCGCAGCATGGGCAGCTCTCACAACCTCTCGCTGAGCTGCAGCTGGTGAAACCATTTACAGGATTGTGGATTTTTCTGATTGCTGTTGTTTGGGGGATTTTTTTTTTTTTTTTTTCAGTATTGGAAAGGCTTCTCTTCGGTCCAGCTTTCCCAAAACGAAGAACAAGTGCCTTTCCCATGCGGTCAGTGCGATGAGCCAGAGGACCCTCCGCACAGCTTGAGGCACCCACAAGCGCTGTGCGCTGCAGGTGCTTTGGGCAGGCTCGCTGGAGAGGGGACACAAACCAACAGCCACTGGCACAGTCGTTCCATCACAGCCTGTGGCACATCTGAGACCCATGTTTCATCCAGTTCTTCCTGCAGTCAGAGCAACACACTGAGCAGCACCCAGGGCAGGGCCCCAAGGCTGCAGCAGGACCCTAACACAACGCTGGCAAAGGGGATCGCTACGGGCTCGGCAGTTCTCCCTGTCGGCAGTCACCAGCTACACGGGGGAAATGACAAGCAGAGGAGTTGAACCTGACAGAGAAAACGTGAAGGAGGCAGAGAGCCAGATAAAGGGAGATGGGATGGGCTGTGCTGGAAATAAACACATAAATCCAAAGGATGGGTACTCACCTCAGGGTTTTGGGAGCAAATTTGCTGATTCTCAGTACCACATGGTGAGTGGGAGCATTGCAGTGGCACAGCTCGGAGAGTTATTTCACTGTAGGGGTGGATGAGGGCATCACCCCTACAGCAGTGGAGAGGTGTGCAGGAAACTCTCTCAAAATAACAAATCCATCGTGTTCTGAAGTGTCCTGTCTGCCCTCTGCAAGGAACTCATGAAATGAGACCCACCCAGTCTGTTAGGATGCCGTTACTCTTGGTGTGTCTCATGGTTTGTGAGGCACTGAGCCAGGGAAATGTCTGAGCTGCAGGGAAGAAGTGGTGAGACACTGGAGAGCTGTCGTCAGGGGAGCCTGGCAGAGCTATCACCCACCCTCGCAGCAGCCGTCCGTCCCTGCAGCCGCTCCACCAGCCTCAGTCAGGATGGCCCGGCACACAGGGGTGCAGACCAACCAGCAAATGCTGCGGTACCGTCATCATGACTCACGGGCGGACAAACGGTCGAGCTGCAGTGGACTTGCAGTCCCCTTACATTGCTCTTCTGGCTTCTGACATTTTTCTGCTCCTGCTGATGCCAGAAAAAAACGCTTATTTTCTCTGTGGCACTGCTCTCATGCTGCTGTTCCCTCTTCTCCCCAGAACCCAGAGTGCTGTGGATGCCAGTGACCCGCAACGCTTGGGGCAGGCATGGTGCCCGGGCAGGGCAGGGATGAGGCCAAGATCACGACAGCACCTCTGGGATAAATTTAAATCAAAATAAGCTCAGTCTCGCATACTGCGAGTACAGAGAGAAGAACATTTCTTATTCAGATCAAGTGTGATTGATGGCCCTGATATGATACCCTCCACTCAGGTGCTGCAGGGAGGGTAAACAGTTACATCTTACATCTGTTGGTAAAGAGCAAGGCTTTTCCCATGGACCTGTACTATTACGTGTTATTTTCAAAATATCTGCATATCTTTCAAAGGGCATAGTAGAGAAAACTCATAACATTTGATTAACTGAAGAACTGGGCTTCAGAACAGAAATAGTTCTTTTCCAAGACATTACATTGATCACTGGAATTTAAAATCTAGGTTGAATTAAATGCTCCGTATAACTTTATCCAGCTTTACTTTTCTTCACATTGGTCTTTGATTCATTGATATTTCTCTGCCATTGCATAAAAAAAAGAAAGAAAGAAAAAGGAAATAAACCTAAAAATTATCCCTCTGTCACTTCAAACCCTCAATTTTAGATTTACACAAAAAAACCAGCAAGATGAAGAAAGAACTTCCTGCCTTCTGCACCTGACTTTATTTTCTGCTTTTTTTTGTAGCTTCTGTGTGTAATGGGAGATATAAAACTAATGCATTCATGTCATAACTAGTGAGGTGTTAATTATTAAGGACTCTAAAAGGCTGAACTCATTTGTGCTGAACGAGTGTAAATTATATAATAAGCCTTTTGATGATTGGTTTCCTTTCCTTAGCTTTCCCTCTCTAAGTTTAGTCTCTCATTTATAGCCTTGCCTAAGAAGTCTATTAGTGTATTCATCCTTGTTCTTCAGCTACAGAATAAACCAGCTTCTCCAGAAAGCCCCACATCAGCATGCTTCGCAAGGACCTGCTAATCCCCAGGTGAGGAGGATCTGGCAAAAACCCGTCCTCTCCCAACATGTGCATGCAAGCTTCCACACCTCAAGTTTGCCTGGCCACAGACCCCACCTGCACTGCCTTCCCAGGGTGCAGCGGGGTCTGGGAGAAGACGGTCTTCTGCTTGGCACCTTTGCTGATAAATACACTGACGGGTCTGCCTTGACGCTTCGGAAGCTCCCTGGCTGAAGAGCACGGGAGTCCCTGTGCCAGGGGCCTGCTTCCTCCCAGCATCACTGCAGCTGACCCGCGGGAGAGCTGTGACACACCGGTAACAACACAAATCTCATTAACTTCTCCCTAGCGTTCACCCAGCAAGGGCTCACCTGCAGCTGGCCGGTACAGATGTCCTGTGGTGTCACCCGCTCTGGCGAAGCTGTCACTCGTGACTGAGAAGTCTGGCTGTTGGTCCACAGCATTTCAGACAGCACTATCCTCTCCTACCCTTCGCAGAGAGGGAGTGCACTCAAAATGTCTTTCATCTGAATTTTCTGTAGTCATTTATTTTTAGGAGAGAGTCTTTTGTGCTCAAGGTGACTGTCAGTGTGCGATGCTTCCACTGTCTTAAGGAAAGAGTTTCTGCTCCAGTTAAGAACTCCCTGGGTGGGAAAACTGGCACATCAAAATGAATATTAGCCATGTTCTTGCAAATACTTTATATCTACATTTATAGAAGAAAACCCTACGTGAAATTACCCAAAGCAGATAAAAAAAAGGTAACCTCTGCAACACAGGAAATTTACTCTCCTTGCTTTGCTCTGTGAAGCTGTAGGGTTTGAGTTGCCATAGTGGAAGATTGTTCAGAACAGCACTAGATTACTTTCATTCTCTCAGTAAAATTTTGTTTTACCTTTGGAAATGTCACCACCAAAACTACAAAGGGAAGTTAAGAAGTGACCAAAATGAATTTGAAGTAGCAGTAAAGGAAGTGTTTGAGAGAAAGTCACCTTTTGGTTTCTTTGCCCTGATGCTCAGGCTTTTCCCAGAGGATGCACCAGCACCGTTTGCTTCAGCAGAGCTTTGGTGTTCATGGTCCAGACCTGGGTAAGATGTGTGCTTGCTGAACGCTGTAGAGCTGTTACTGTCCCGCTCCCACAGACAACAGGGAGCTCAGCCCCTCCCTGGCAGGTCTGAGGAGCAGTTTATGGGGAAAGAAAGGCTACAGTGAAATAATTAGAAATTTATATCTATGACTGAGGATTTATTGAGATATCAGAAATTGCCCCTGCTGAACATCTTGGCAAAATAAAAAAAAAAAACGTCCAGACTCTCATCTGTATATTGCTGCAAAAGTTGCCTGGAATGCATACTCTCCTAAGAGCATCTAATAAAAAATGCAAGTGCTATTTTTGTATGGCAAGGGTTTTACAGCTGGATAAATGATCTAGACCAGGAAAAAGGAGGCTGGCTGTGGTCGGTAGCTAAAGGGCTGTCATGAACATGGCTGTTTCAGGAATCCTGGAGACCAAAATTAGTGCCAACACAAAAATAATTGTCATTTTTAAAAAAACCACATCTGTCCATTCATTTAGCAACAGCATTCCATATCCCATCTCTCAATGCCTTTCCTAGCGATGACGGTACAGCTCTGCAGACGATAGACTGAGCCTGTAAGGCCGGTAATAGGAAACCAACCAGAGGGAAACACATTTCTCCTCCCAGATTTTAATTTCAGCAGGCACCCCCCTGTGAAACACACATGGTCCAGAACTGAGTGCAACTCCGCTTTTGTGGAAGCCACACCACCACCTCATGTCACAAGCGATCTGTTTTTACTGGTGCAAGAAAACGCACTGTGCTTTACTTGTTCAGAAACTGAGCCCAAATACTTTATGTACAAGCCTCACTTCACCCTGGCCTATAAGATATGCCTACTGTGAGTAAGGATTTCAAACGTACGTGATAGGCACCTATTCACCCGATTAGAGCCTCCATCCATAACACTGAGGGGCAGAACTCAGGGAAAGCATTACCCTTAGAGTTTACCATCTGGCTGGGAGAAATCCCCGTGTGCACAGAGAGCGGAATGGCTCTGTCTTCATTCCACCTTCCAGCACATGCAAGCACACACAAACACACATTTCTGTCAAGTTTTCCCTGCAGAGGCTGTTCCAGTCCCTGGGAGATGACCCTGTTCCCGTGCCCCAGGGATGCTCTTGTGAGGAGTGCCCGGCTCCCCGCGCACCAGCCTGGCCTTGGCGGCCGAGCAGCGCGGCACCAAGCTGCAAACACAACTCACGGCCCGACAGCAGCGCAGAAACTGTTCTGATCATTTGTCTTGGACACCCCCACAACAAGACCCCGCTTCTTGCTTGTCAAGACCTCCTGCCACATATGATCCTCTTTCACTTTCCAAAGTGCCTGGAAGCCTCCTGCACTATGCTTTTCTTGGTACTGTCCCTTGTTTAGGACAGCCAGAGGGACAGCTGCTCCCTGCCTGAGGCCGCAGCCCTGAAGAAGTCCTTCCTGGAAGAACAGCTCCATGTCCAGTCCAGAGGTGCAGGCTGGTCACGCAGCCCCTGTGTGCTCGCCGCTGCTGTGACGCCAGCCTACCTGCTCATCCTCTGGATCTGATTTTTCCCTTTCCACATAGGAGACCTGTTGGACAAGAATATGATTCTGAGGATGGCAGAAGTGATAGCTTTATCTGTTGGTTCAAAAATCTTTAAAACTCCTTCACTACAGGGTTTCTCATTGTTAAAGCCTCTTGCTGTTGTTTCTGGGCTAGCCTGGCCATGGCCATCCTTTCCCTTCAATCTCATGCCTTTGAGCGCATGGCTAGCTGTGGCGGGCTGCCCTTCTCAGGTCTGCGTTCTCCAGGCTGCCTCAGGAGAGGGGCCGGGGAGCCCTCAAGCAGGACGGCCAGCAGCAGCAAGGCCATAGCACCCGGCAGGCTCGAAGCTCATTCAGGTCGAGTGGAGAAAAACAGCAATTCCTTTCAGAAATTGAGCTTCAAGCCAAGTTTGAGGACTTTGTGACACTTCTGCAGAACTTCCCTTCTCGTTGGGCTTCAGGATCTCTGCAGGGCCATGAGCACAGCCAGCATCTACGGGGTGCGATCACACCCCGGGGTGAGCCCTCAGGTAGAGAGCAAGTCTGGTTTCCTTGTTTCCAAGTGTCTGAAGGAGTGGATTTTATTTCCCATCACTGTGAGGCTGTTGAGTTTGGTTTTGTCTGAAAGTACAAACCAGGGGAAGTAACATTTCCAGTCACCAGGAAGAAGTGTTCTAGGCTTGCCAAAGCAGACTGGCTGACACCCATAGATTAAAAAGAAAGTTTTAATCTTTTCTAACACAGACACCTTGGTTTCAGGTGTCATGCTCCAAGCCTGCCAGAAGGCAGACAACGCAGCATGCTCTGAAGGTGACGGCGTGTCAGGGAAGGGACACCTCGCAAGAAGGTGACACGTGATCCGGTCAGACAGGACTGCACGATCCAGTAGTTCTGTGTCACTTCACGCACAGCAAGAGGTGACTCCACGGGGCAGTATTCCTGAAGGGACTTCTCTGCCGAGCTCCGCAAAGCCGGTTACGTGCTCCAATGAAGCGACTACTGGCATTCACTCTTCTACCCCAAGTCCTAGGGAATTTGTTCTTCAGCTCCTAAACAAATTTACTTATGTAATTGCAAATGCCGGGCTGTGCTTAAGATAAGCTGTTGTTTTATTCTGGATCTGAAATTATATTTTCCATAGGCACACTGAATTAAAAAGTGATTGTATATTCCATTTGTGTGGGTAAGGAATATTTAATTCCTTTGGCTGGAAAATGGATGCAGTTACCTTTATGGCTTCCTCCATTATTTTTCTTAAAGATAACGCCAACTAATCAATAACCATAACACACTTTGGACAACGAGAGCAAATGAAGTTGTGTGTAGCCATACAGCATCTGCCTTCATACCTCTGGAAACAAAGTCAGAACTCCTTTCTAATTCCAATCACATGCACACTCATTAAAATTAAATTGAATGCACTCGCTTGCAACTCCTGACCTGATTCACAGCTGCTTTGCACCAGATCTCTCCCAGCACAGCCCTAAGGAGAAGCCAGCACAACCGCAGCGCGGTGTGAGCAACCAGCCCGGGACACGGCCATCGTATCCTCCCTGGACGTTTGCCTTCCTGTTCCAGTGCTGTGGCCTTCCTGCTGGCTGGAAGAAATTATGAAACAAGGGAATAGCTTCATTGCATGAGCGACAATTATTGCACTTCTCTTACATGTTTTCCTCCCAGCCTTTAGAAATCTGCAGGCATATTTTCAGAGCTTCAAGCTTGAATTCACATTTGCACAACCCACCCGCTGAAGCCAAGTTTCCCCTGTAATTAAGCAAGCGGCACGCAGAGCAGTGCTGACCACCCGAAGCCTTCTGAGGCCTCAGCCCCATTGATCTGGGCACTGAGCAGGGGAAGCTGTTGTAAGCACTTGCAGACTCGTATCTATATACCATCTTTTCTGAGCTCCAGCTAATTTCTGTGTTTGGGAAGCTGAACTGGAATTGAAGAGCAGGAGTTAAATATTTCATGTTGTGCTGGAATGTATAATTCACGATCAAATCCTTCAGAATGGGAAAGATAAGATAGAACTGCAAAAGCTTTAAATAAAGTATTTGCTTTAGCTTGTAGATAGGCTGTTGAAAAAGCGCTTTCCCCCTTTTCTGTTGGTATTATCAGGAAAATTAGAATATAACACACAATAGTAGTAGAAACAGAAACACTCCAAGTAGATTTGAGAAATCATTTGTTATTGTTTGTAGACAGATGCAATTATGTTTTATACACGCTTCTGCAAAGGCACTCTGCTGCTCTTGGTTCCCCCACACTTCACCCCCTCCCTTAGGAACAAGGTGCATCGGCCTCAACACATACCCGGCTCTGTGCAGGGCTCGCTCGCTGTGCTCACCTTGGAAGTCACGGGGGGTGCTCAGCAGCACAGACCCCACAGAACAGGCTCTGCTCCATTAAGACGGATGTGATTCAGCAGTCTGAACCGCGAAGGGTTTGTCACTCTGACACCCGGGATGGCACGGACGGTGTCTGTGCACGCCTGCGTCCCCAGAAGGGTGCTGATCTCCAGCCACTGGCCTGGGACGAGGCGCGGGGTGGCAGAGCCCCTCGGCTGTGCCCGCAGCGCCCAACTGTCCCAGCAGCGGCCAGGCTGCCTGCCCTCCCCTGGAAGAAGCCCACCGTCCTTCCTCAGCTTACGCTCCCATCAGGACAGCACAAACGTAGAGGAGCCCTCAACCACTTATTTCTGCCACACGCAAGCTGTGCTGAGGGGTCTCCCCTGGCAGGGGCCATTACTGCGGCCATTTAACAACCACACAGCTGCGGTGCTTCATTTGCCCTGGTCTGTGATGTCCCCACAGAGCACAAATCCCAGGGTTTGTGGGGTCCCAGTGCCCCAGCAGGACAGGTGACACTTTTCTCCTGTGCTGGAGTAAGATGAATCACATCTCCAGCACACCTGAGAACCTCAGCCTTTCCTGTCAATAGACGCCACTGAGAAGAGCCCAACTCTGACCCCTTTGCACGCTCCCTTCAGGTATTTATCCACATGGATACGATCCCCTGAGCCTTCTCTTCTCCGGGCTGAACAGTTCCAGCTCTGTCAGCCTTTCCTCACAGAGAGATGCTCCAGACCCTTCATCATACCCATGGCCTCCCCCGGACCCTCTCCAGTATGCCCATCTCTCCTCTACTGGGCAGCCAGCGCTGGACAGTCCTCCAGGTGTGGCCTCACCAGTGCTGCACAGAGAGATGCCCTCTCTCCATCCACTCTGTTTGACCACTGACCTTAACCAAAACATCTGAAAAACATGTAAAATAAAAAAACAAAACAAAAAAAAACCCAAAAAAACCAAAACCACCAAAAAACAACAGACAAGAAAAATTCAAAGCAATAAATATTTGAGGGATCTTTTTCTTTTACACTCACAGTGGCAAAAAAAGATCTTGCATGAGAGATGTTCAGTTTTCCAGCCCGTGGTTCCAGCAGTTTCCAGTGTAATGAGAGCCCTGTGGTGTATCTCTGAAGCAGGTCTCTAAGGAAACAACTTGCTTTTGGAAACTGGAAATACACCTGGCAGAATTTGTGGTCTGCCCTCTACCACCTCTCCAAGACACATCAGGTTTCAAAAACGCTCTGAAAGCCCTGACTGCTGCTTATCTTCCCCAGAAAAGCGTTCTGCCTTGCGCTGTTTCTGTAACAGAGATCCAGTCGTCCTCTGGCAGTTTACAAAAGCAGCAAGTTAATACCGTGCTCCCTTCAGTTTCGTGTAGAAGACAATCACAGAGCTTTGACAACTGAACAACAGACAATTGCCTGTTGTCTCTGAGCTTTCTTTGAAGAAATCCATATCAAAAAAAAGCACCAACAAGATGTTCACATATAGTTAATCATGCCTGTGAGACACTACCAAAGTTGTGTAAAATTGAGGGCGTTTAGGACAGCGTGATCATGCTGCCGTGGTAACAAGTGCACCGCACACCTCGAGCATCAGACTTCGGGGCAGCTTCTCTGGGTAGATGAAACAAGGGAAGGCATCTGAGAATTCCATAGTTAGGGCACATTTTCGTAAGTGGTGAAACTGCGAGCAGGCAAGAAACTTTAAAATGAAACATGTTAAAAGGCCTTGCCTTGCCATCTTGTAAGGTGCCCTATATGACTCCCTGCACCAGCAGATACCAGCTACAGCGGGCCTGACCCCGCACGCGATGTGATGGTGCCAGCACAGCTGCCAGTCACCGCTGTGGTCGAGGCCTCCGGAGGGACACCACTGCCTCTATCACACTTCGCCCTTCTAAAGGATTGCCCATTCCTTTTCCACATAGGCTTTTGCTGCAAGGGATGCAGAACTGGGAGATTTTTTTATTTCCCCCTATTCCTACTTGGAAAACAAATACAAATCTGAATAAATAAAAAATTCAAAGATATTTACATCTGTGCCAAAGAAAGCCTCCATGAAAGCCAAATGCCTTGCAATAACAGGTATCCCAGGACAGGCTAGGTTAAGATGCAAACAGCTTTTGCTTATAACAGCTAGCAGCTTGAGAAATGTTTATAGCAGACTGATGTGAGGAAGGGAAGATTGAAGAGACCCCACCGGCTCAGTCAGCCCCCGATCAGAACACGGAAAACTCCTGCTGCATATTAGGAAAAATATTTCCCCATGGCAGCTGTCAAACACTGGATCCAAGGCCCAGAGCGGTGGGGACATCTCCGACCTCACAGACTTTCGGAACCTGACCAGTTACGACCTTCGGCAAACCTTGACATTGGGCATATCATTGAGACTGGTTCATCTTCAAGCAGGAGTTTGGATCAGATCACCTCCACAGGTGTCTCAAATACCTTTAAACACTCTTCTAAACCGTTCTATAGTTGTGTCACTCCATAAATTCTAACTCAATCCCCTAAAGAGTAGGTTTAAAAATTCAAGTATAAAGACTTGTGCTTAAGAAGTGCTAGTCCTTGCTTGTTTCTCTTTTCTGTTAATGTACAAAATCTCTATGTAAATGCGTCCCTTTCTCCTCTGCTGAAACAGCATCTTGGACAGTGTTAGCATGGAGCATCCACACCATTCTGCCAGTGTCCTGGTTGGCCTTTTCTTAGATCTTTAAAACATCTGCAGATGAATTTACACTTGGAATTGAACCGCTTTGTTCTGCTCAAGGGTGTCAGGCCTTAGAAATGTCAGCCTTTGAAAGAGATATCACAAGGCATTTAGTTATAAAAAGCAACACAATTTTATTACCGACAAAGACAAGCTTAAAACATTTCAGTTAAGAGACACAGATTATTTTCACCTAAATACAGCAAAAATATACTGTCAGTTGTTTCCCAAAGCCAACTTGTCACAAAGCTGATGCAGCAAAATTGTGCTCATGAGTTCCTAGGGGAAAATTATTTTTTTATTTTCTCCCTTCTAACAAAACATAAGAGCACGTGGCAAGTGTAAAGAGTCAGACAGATAGCAAACAAGATGGTGAAGAGTTAAAAGGGGACTGGAAGAGGTCATGAAGAAATCAAACTCGCTGTGCTTGCCATTGGATTAATTTTCTGGCAAAGCCGCCAGCATCCCCAGCTCTCTGCACGCAGCAGTGTTCATTACAGCTCGAGCAGAGGCCACAGAGGGTTTGCTGCAGTTCTTCTGCGCTGCATGCATTGCTCCTCTATCCAGTGATCACTGCATCATCGTTTTACAGACACCTTGCCGTACCCTACGACACAGACACGCCACTGAGTTTGGTGTAGGGACACAGCTCTCAGAGTTAGGTTTAAATTAACCAAAAGCAAGTTTTAAAGCAAAGGCAGCTTCCCTTCTTCATCAGAGGAGAGGAGCAAATGCCCAGATGAGAGCTCCTTACGTCCTGTGTCACACAGACCTTGGTGAAAGCCACACTGGTACTATCTGGGAATAACCGCAGCCACTCATCGTATTACAATCAACGTTCTCTTGGATTTCGTTTTCCTCTCTTTGCCTTCTGAGGCTTTGTTTCATCTCACCCATTAGAAGCTGCAGAGGGGCCCTTGGTAGGAAAGATTTAACAGGCAGTGAGACCCGTTGCATTTCCGCAGACGCTGCCGGCGCCTGTGCAGTGCAGTCCAGGTGAGGTCAGGACTGCGGAGGGGAGCAGCAGCAGCGAGGAGCGTGGAGTTGGTCCAGGCATCCACCCGGGAACAACCGCCCCAGCTCTCTCCTCTCTCAGGGCACACACCTTCAGGGTGACTTTGGGATGGGCAGGATCCTGGCAGCCTCAATACTTGGGGCAAAGGATGAGAATTGCTCTATCTGCACCGTATCAGCTTGAAATTGCGGGCTTACCCCTCATCCTTCCTCCTCACCGCCTGTCTCTGCCCCACACACACGACTGCACAAGGACATATGCTCTGGCCTGAGCTCTCCGCGGCCCGGAGAGAAAAGCTGTGCCAGGTACAGCAGGGTCTGACGGCACCATTGCTGAAGGCATCCCCAGCTCAAGCGCTGGACGTGGCGATGTGAAAACAATGCTGCAGAGGCACATGGTTTCACAACACACAAGAGATGTTAAGCTGAATAATCCCAGCAAGGGATAAGGCCAGCATGGGACAGGCTGGGAGACGGCAGAACGCCAGGCACGCACGCAGGAGCGGCACACATCCAGTGCGCGTGCGCTGACCTGGCCCGTGCTCTGCCCGCAGTGCCTCCCACGCACATCCCACCAGCTGCACTGCAGAACAGGACTCCCAGGTGAAAACTGGGAACAACAGAGAGTTCACCACCTGTTCTTTGTTTCTCCTCTTCAATATGCATTTGACTAGCTATTTTCCCAGGGCAAGGGGCACCAAAGAATGCCACACCAAACAGCTCCGTGTTCTGAGCAATTTAAAAAGTTAGACCACTGTACTGCTTAGACCTGGGGGTCACTTACGAGCTCTTAATTCCTCACATGTTTTGCATATTAACAAAAAATTAGTGTATGAGTATTGACAAGGATAAAAGAACACGCATGAAAATTAGACCCTTATGCGCAAGTTGACCTCACTTTCAATAAAATGTCCATTGACATTCACTTTCAAACTTTTGCCATAGCCAGAACAAAGCTGTTGGTCCCACCCGGCTCCCTGCACCAGGCAGAGCTGCCAGCCATGCTCGTTTTAGCAGGAGGCTGTGGACTCCTGCAGGGCTCCCGGAGGAGAGCCCTGCCCTGGGGAGGGTGAGCCTCTCCCCACACCCGCAGTCCAAGAGAGAACAGCTGCTCCGGGAGATGCTGGTCCTTGTGCCAGCTGCAGAGCCGAGCCATCAGCCAGCACCCGCGCTGTCTCTGGGACACATCCCAGAAGGCCCTCGCCAGCCGCTCTGCTGCGCTTGGCTGCCAGCACTTGCCCTCCCTTCCCAGCTTCAGCCCTTTCACACATCTCTAAGTCACCACCGGAAAGCACATCTTACACGCAAAGCTCGGCAAGCATTTCCCTGCTGTTAAGTGAATGGGGGGGTTTCCTTCTTTTTTCTGTATTTCTTTTTATTGAGGGCACGTTATGGGACACAGATATGGGTCTGCATATACACCAGCTTCTTGATGATTTTCAGTAATGTTATCCTTGACCATAACCTCAGTGCATAAAATTGAGATGTGCATAACTTCTGATTTTTCAGGAAGGTACATCCCTACATCACCAGTCTATTTTTCTAAACACTTGTCAGAGCAAATCTGCATTGAAAGCAGAAGAGTAGCCAGAAGAAGTCTGTGAAAACAAAGTTAATTGCTGCAGCCATTAAGCACTGGAAAACAGAGCCCTGTATAAGTGAGAAGTCTCAGATTCAGGATTATCAGCTTTAGGATCAAGCTAAGAATTTGTGAGTGGGAGGCAAACTACAAAAAGCAACATTAATCAGCCCAGATTCTGACTGGAATGCAATGATAAATAAGAACACTAATCATCAGCTGTGAGGTAGGAACAACAAAAATATAAAGGCAAGCCTACATCTACTGTTAGAATACTTAAGAAAACTTTAACAGCCTGAGACATCTCCAAAAATAATGTGCACAGGTGTGTCTACAATAATGGAGAGGACTTTTAATGTAATAAACTGTGATAAACTGATAATGTAATTACCAGCATTTATTCAGCAATCAGAGCTGTTGTCAAACATTGATACTCTGGTTTTTTTCAGAAGCTTGACAAAGAGGTTGCCAGGCTTCACAGGGAAATGAAACAAGATTTATACAATTTCATCCAAATTCTCCTTCTGTCTTCTCTCGTGCTTGATCAGAATAAACGAGGAGCGTTGTGTACTGCAGGCACCGCTGACAGAACCGCGCATTCTGAAAACACTTCCCTGAAGCCCACAGCATAGCCCTCTGCCTGGGCAATAAATCGAGCCCTGTCTTTTGAGGGTCTGTCTGCCTTAAGTGTATGTTCAAAATGCTGTTTCTTCTTTTTCCTCCATTTACCACAAGACCTATCCATAGGTCTGTGACCAACACGTTCAGTAGATCTCAATTTGGGATTTATAATAATAGGAAATGTGAAAGAGTGAACAAACCCCAGATTTTTGCTCAAAAGTTTTACAAACACTGGATGAATCAGAATCCAGACCCTGGTGACCGCTAAGTCCAAAACCCCAAATCTCTGTTTCCTCTATCACAGCCTGCTCGCTCCAGGGCAGGGCGAGGAGCAGAAAAGCCGTTGACACTGCGCACGCGCAGCTCAGCGGCAACTAAATCATCCCTGTGCTATCAACGCTGTTCAGCACAGACCCCAAACGTAGCACCATGCCAGATACTGTGAATAAAATCAACTCCCTCCCAGCCAAAACCAGCACACACATCTTTGTTGAGGCTGGGGACATGCCCTCTCCACCCGGAGCACTCACTGTGTGCAAAGACATGGGGGCCAGGTACAACCCCCTCAGCCTCCCCGGAGGGGCAGTGCCGGTGATGTTAGAGCTGTGTGAGACTCTCCGCTGGCCAGGCAGCCACCCTCCTCACCCCACAGGAGCTCTGTGCCTCTGGAAGGCCACCAGCACACTTTGCCATCCCCAGCAGAGTCCCCATCCCCTCCCACGCTGCAGGTGGAGGGAGAGAGGGAGCAAGTGGGCAGAGAACGCACGGACTCAGTGCATGTGGGAAAAGTGCAGGGCTGGCCGGGCGTGAGGGAGGCACAGACACCTCACCTTTCCCAGGCTCATCTTCCCTGGGGCACTTCACACCGAGCAGGGCCAAAGCAGAGGAGCTCATGATACCCTTGAGCCCAAGCACCTCAAGCCCAGGACGCCCCCTCCTCTCCCAAGCAGCTGCACTGGGCTCTGGGGCTGGGGGGGCCCCGGGGCTGGGCACCCCCTGCCCACTGGCGCCGGGTGCAGGGGAGCACCACGCAGCCCAGCCTGCAGAGCTTTACCCTTCCTCTCGCACCACTGCTGCGGAGAACAAGGGGTTTGGGGAAACATCACAGTTTAACTTTCTGTGGTAGTGAAGAAAAGCGAAAACCCGGGGCAATGCAGAGCCTGCAGTCACTGGGAGGAACTGTTGCTGGCAAAACATGACTGAAACTGCAAAAGTGCAAATCTGCTTAATAGGAAATGGTACAATCCAACGATTTACAAATAAGAAGAGGCTGTTTCCATAGCAACAAAAAGCAAGAGAAAAAACAGACAATAAAAATTCCAACATTTTCTTCCATGTTAAACCAATTTTCCCCAAATCTAGACCAGCAGTAAACTGGTTAGTACCAGAGAAGGCAGAATACTGGTACAGTGAGTATTCTTTCCTTAATAAATATTTCTGAGGATGCACATCTCATGAAGCAGAAATAGGATATTCGCCAGCCTCAGTCAACCAAAAATGTGCTTTGCTTATTAATAATACATTGATTTGCACAGTCATAAGCAGGTATACAGTTATTTTTATTATTCTGATAGGAGATAAACTGAAAATATACACATGGATTAACAACGAAACATAATGTCTCCAGTAGCTCTATACTTATAATTTTCTAAAAACGTCTTGCAAAAAATGTAGATTTTTGGGGGAACTTGGATACAAAACCAATATAATATTTAACTAATGCCTGTAATTAAAAGCAATACCTGAGGAGTCCACTGAAGGACTTATCTTAATTTCTATACATGCATCATCTCCAGCACAGCTATAGTACACCCAGCACACGGCAAAATCATCTTTGGCCTATTTCTGTTTGGTTATTAATTTATTATTATGACAACCAGAGAAGCAACTTGAGTTCACAACCCTCCAAAATGGGATGGAGAGAAGAATCAGGAAAGAAAAGAAGGCAAAACTCATGGATTGAGATAAAAAATAGCTTAAGACAACAACAGAGGAAAAGAAAACAGAGAGGGAAAACAAAACCAGAACATCCGTAGGCACACAACTCACCATACCACAGCTCAGAGTTGGATCCCGGTGCCCAGCTCCCTCCCCAGCAGCCAAACCTGCCCCTCAGCCCCAGCCCCACTTTATCCCCTGAGCAGGATGGCCCTGGGATGGCCCAGCCCTGGGGCTCATTTGGGTAATTAGCTGTCCCAGCTGTGGGCTAATGAGGAACCTATCCCAGCTGTGTCCCCAGCCCCAGGGCCACCAGCCCCAGCTCCTCTCCCAGCTCCAGTGGGAATTAACCCTGTCCTAGCTGGAACCGGGACAGGTCTTCCCTATTGTTTACATTTTAACGTTCCCCAGCATGAGACTTTGTAATTAGGAGTCTGGGAAAAAAAAAAAAAAAAACAACTGGGTTTTGGGATTAGATACCAAACCTGAGAAAGAGAAAGAATTTGTCTTGAAATAATGTTTTTAAAAACGAAATGAAAACCAGAAAGCATTTATGTCATGTTGACAGTAACCATGCACTCAGCCTAAAGCAGAGCCCTACCCCGCAGTCAGGGTAGGAACTCCTGGAGTATCCCTCCCAGTCCGCCCCGTATCCAAGGCAGTCCCTGCTCTGGAGCCAGGTTCCCCAGGTGCTGCTTTCCTCGGTTTTCCTCCCCACAGGCTGCTGTCGCTGCAGCCGTCCTGAGCTGGCCCAGCAGCGAGGGGGAACTCTGCCCCGGCGTGGGCTGCTGCCCCGGAGCACCGCAGTGCCCTGGCTGCTTCTGCCTGTCCGCATCGCCTGCCTGGGCTGAGAGGCTGAGGAAGGCGGCACCTGGGCCGGATGGCAGGCGGAGGCTCTGGGCTCTGAAAACCTCTAAAGGCCAATGCCTTGCCAGGCAAGAGTGCATCAGCAGGTGTGTGCCACCCAGCTCACCCAGTTCCAAAGGACAGAGACTGCATCTTTCTTTGGCAGCAAGGCTGCCTCCCAGCGATCTGCACAATACAGAGCATTTTTTCTTCCAAAGCAATGCAGTTTAGGGCAGGCCTAAAGGGTTCAGAACACTCTCCTTCACCCGGGTCTTACTGCTGAGCATGGGGTAAAAACAACCTGTTACACTAGCCTTGCACTAGATCGCACCTTACATCCCCACACAGAATTGTGCAGCCCTCACTGGTTATCTCCTGCCAGCTGCTCTAAGACAGTCATCATTTTTTCTTTTTTTGGGAAGCAATTGCTGAAGCACACTGAGCTTCTGCCCAGCAGCTGCTTGGGTTTGCTTTTCACGTCGGGCAGGAGCGCTCAGGATTCTCTCCTGACCAAATGACTAACTCCACCAGCTAAGCAGATGGCACAGATGCTCTCTTTTATTAAATTAGTATTAAAACTCTCTGATTAAATCAATACTAAATCAAATTTTGCTCATTATTCATATTTTTATGTTACTAGTGCAGTCTCTAGGCTGTTTCTAGGGTGCAAAGCACGGTTGGACGGACTCTCCCTAACAATCTGAATGAAGAGTTGTGCGCTGAGCTCCCTCGCTTTCCTCTTCCTCGCGGTTTTATACCCACATCTCATCTGCAAGCACTTTTCGTGTTTGTATCGCACGCTGTAGCAGAAATCCGGCTCTCGTCTCTGTCTGCGGTGCTAAACGACGGGGTGCGAGCCCGAGCAGTGCCTCCCGGCCAGCCGCCCCAGCTGTGCTTGGACAGCCGTCCCGCACGCCGCAGCTCATCCCGGCCGCGCAGCCAGCATGGCCTGGGCACACCACCGTCCTGCCGTTTGCCTTTGGGTCAGTAGGGCATCCCTGGCCTTTTTTGGTTTTCGACATAGGGATGGTTGTGGCAGCCATGACTTGGTTCCAATGCGTTATTCTTTCCACGCAAGACGTTAAGGGGACAGGAAGGTTTCTGGGCAGTGAGAGAAATGTCTGATTGCACAGCACAAACACGGAGGAGGAATCCTGCCCACTGCGCTTCCCAGGGCAGCCCACTCTCTCTGTAATTAGCAAGAATGTTCCCACCTCCATCATTACTCTGGCATTCACGCGCTCTTCAAGCAGTTTATTAGGGATTTCACTTCCAGCAGCAACACGCTGGTGGTGTTTGCCATGCCGGTCACAGACTGCGCTTGCTGCAGCTCTGTCCAGGAGCAGCAACCTGCTGCAGCCCACGGCCCTGGAAACACGCCATGCACTTACCATCTGCTGTCTTGGGAGAGCTGATCTCATGGCAAATACCCTGGCATCAGGTTCTCACCAAATTTATTAGTGCCAGGAGAACGGCTTTGCACAGCCAGGCTTTCTCACCTGGCTCCTGCCGCCCAGCCCCTTCCCAGCGGGGTGAGGAGAGTCTTCCCGAGGAGTGGTACCCAGAGAGGGGGTACCGGCTGCCTTGGCCGTTCCCCTGCAGGAGCAAACACAGCAAGACTCTCTCCTGCAGTTCCTTGTTTCCCACTAACAGTGTCTGACAATGCTGCTGAAGCGGTGCTAAGTGGGTACGCCCTGGCAGCGGACAAGAAGGGCCTGCCCTGTGCTCCGCGCCTGCCCCTGCGCGCGTGGCAGGAGTCAGCCCCCAGCCACGGCTGCACCTGGCCATCGCAGGCCAGGACAAGCATCAGGAGTGGAGGACGGGGCTCAGCCCAGCTCCGCGGGCACTCCCAGCCCCACCTGCAGGCGCCAGCCCCCCGGCAGCGCTGGGTCTCTGTGCTGAATGAGGTGGTGCCTCCCTGTGACAAGACTCCACGGTTCCACCTGCCCCAGCCTCCTCTGCCCTGCTCCCTGCCATGGGTCAGCCAGTTCCTCCCCGCCGAGAAAGGCAACGGGGCACCTCCCCAGCCTCCTGCTCCGGCCCTGGACCTGCTGACCAAGCGCGTTGGCGGCGCTGAGAGACTCTGGCCGTGCAAACTCCTCTGGCTGACCCGACCCAGTTACGCGCAGCAGGGACAGGCTCCCTGTGCCACTGGAATGGAGAACTGTGTACTTAGTGCTGCTGCTTTTGCAGTTTGGATCATTTTTATCTCTTGTGCTTTGTAAACCGCACCCTGGAAAAAATGAAGCAGCCTATGCACGTGCCAGTTGTGGCTCTGATGTGAACTATATGACGTGGAACTAAATTAGAAGGTTCACTTGCTTTTTTTCATATTTACAACCATCAGAAGTGCAAGGATGTGAATGGACACTTTTTGTTATAGGCAAATGGAAACTGAAATTAATCCCTTGGGAATCAATCATGTTCCTTAAAGTTCAGCTCTCCTTTCTGCTGGACAATTTTTTACAGCAATAAGTGCTGCTCTTTGACCTTTCTGTCTGCTCAGCAAGAGGACGAATTGGACAAAAGGAAATAGTCATCAACAAGAAATGTAATCTAGCACTGAGACTCACTCTCATCGTTTCTCACACTGCTACAATAGCTCAGAAACAGCAGCGACCTCACAACGGGTTTGCCAGCACTGTGTCAGACAGAGGAGCTCTCCACCTGGACTAAAGACGCATCAGAGGGTCGTGCCTGTCTGCAAGGAATTTGCTCCGCTCCATCCTTGCTTGTGCTGCTCCGAGAGACTGATGTAGTCCCCGCGGGACTGGTCGCGGTAACCAGGTAGGAGTCCCTCTGCCAGCTGCAGGGTCCCAGCGTGCGCTGTCCTGCCCATGTCCCAGGTTCTCCTCTCGGCTCTGCAGAGCTGCGGCTTGCTGGTGTGGTGATACGGGCCCTGAGTAGCTGGTTCCATCCTTATTTGCCAGGAGCTCTGAACCATCTCAGTTATGATGGTAAATGATGCTTCTCAAATGGTCCCCAAGAGCTAGGCACAGTGTTTCCACGAGAAACTGTTATTTGTTGCCAAAATTACATCAAGTAGAACCATGGAAGACTCTTTTGTGCACTGAGCCATGCTTTATTAACCAGAAAAGACAGCAAAAAAGAAATTACAACTGCCCAAATATTAACCATTATCTGTCAGCGTAGATTAATAGCACCCAAACTTAATTGCCCAAAAGGCTTGCCCAATAAAACAGCAATGGTTTTTTATGCGAGACCTCACTTTAATCCTTCTGCATTCCCGGGCTGTTTCGATGGCCTTGCTTCAAATGTCAAATTTAATCAGTGTGCCACCTTCTGTTAAAAGCATGCCTTTAAAATGAAACTTTGATAGGCATTTGTCTTACATAAAACTTATCCTTCCATGCAAAGACCAAAAGCAGAACACTGAAGGGAGGATTTGTCTAAAATCAAAGAAATGCTTTTTCTCTAGCTGTCTGCTAAGCGCCTTGTCCTCTGAGTTCATCTCGCTTTCATCACACATTGCTCTGTGCAGTCACTGCCACCACCAAATAAGAGAATTAGGAGTTTATCTCTGGAGTTGCTCACTAAAGCGTGGCATCAAAGGAACAGAGCACGCCTTCGCTGCCCCGGGGCACGCCTGTGCCCTTCCACGCTTCGCTGTAGAGGCGTGCTTTTGCATTAGCCACTGACCGACGCATTTATTCATGTGCTTGCATGCTTTGGTTATTAATAACTGTTAACTCCTGTCCAGACCTTTGACTCTCTTTTTCAAGAGTCAATATTCTTAATTAAAGCGGGGGGGGCAGTGCCGCCCAGAGCAGCCATGCCCGGCAGCGGCAACGGTTCGGGCTGCAGAGCAGCCAGCCGCTCCCAGCACAGCCTGGCTCAACCCACAGCACCCACAAAGCCGCAATTTGCCAACGCCGGTGGCTGTTTTCTGAGCGCTGATGAGGCTGTGGGTGCTGGTTTTCGCGGCAGGCTCACACCGGTGCCCGCGGGCCTCAATGAGCAGCAGGCAGCTGGAGTTGCCTTAGGACCTCCTTTGTCGAAGGAGGCTGCTGTGGTTCCCACAGGCTTCACTGCAACACAGCATGCTGCCTCCCATGTGGTCTCTGCACACAAAAACTGGCTTCCCTTCAGATTCAGCTGCAAACAGGCAGCTGGTCCACAGCAGCTGGGTTCGTCCCACCGGTGGTCTCAGCTTCACGTCATAAATTAGCTGGCACTCCTGTGTGCCCATTATCTGGGAGCATCGCCAGCTAGTCATCCTCCTGCGCAGTCATTCAGCCAGCGCTTTAGAAGGACTGTGCGGCATGCAGGAGGTTGTTCTCTGTTCTCTCCTCCTGCGCACGCGCAGCTCCCTCTCTGGCACGCTCACCCTCACTGCCCGCACAGGCATCGCGCTCCCCCTGACCGCCGGCTTGCGTTTCCACAAATCAGGGACAGCACTAGTACTCACAATGGCTGACAAGGCTCTTCCACTTCGGTGCTTACTGCTGGTGACTGCCAAAGGGAGAAGGAAAACCCTGAGGCTTGGGTCCTTCTTCTGGAGAAACTCCTGGTACAACCGCATCAGTTGGCTGCTGGAGCATTATTTTCATTTTCACCTTCTTCTTTTATTTCTTTGCCACAATTTGCTGTGTTTTCAGAGATGAAAAGTTACAGATGAGCCCTTGGTTCTGAGTTTTCACTGGCTTCATCTAATTCGTTTGAGAAAACGCCAGTTTCCTAGCCCAGCTTGGTCCCAGGAAGCTGCCATCTCAAGACAGCAGCATTTCCATCAGCTTGGAGAAACTGAAAGTCACTTCCAGTTCGTCTTGAACTGCCAGTTCTGTGCTCTCCACCATCGTCTGATGCCAGTCGCAGCAGGGCCGGGGGGCTCTCACTTTGGGTAGTGCGGCTCAGCCGGTTCCCTCCCTTTCCTCCCGCTGCTTTTCACCACCCAGCCTCTCTGGGAGAGGTCAGTAGCTCCTTGGGGTGCAAATTCCCACCCGCTGTGCATGTGGATCTCGTTGTCAGTGATAATAAATAATAACAGTGTTTCCACATTTTCAGCTATTTGTATTTCTACAGCTGTGCAGCCTTTCCCCATCATGGGGAAATCATAGCTGCAATCCCGCCTTTCTCACTGCACGAATAACAAGCAGCTCCCAGTTCACACACCTTGGCGCCTGACCGGTTTCCACATCCAGACTGCGTTTCTCCTGCAGCACTGTGACCCTGCAGTACCCTCTTGCCATCGGCACAGGCTTTGTACTGAGTTTGCAGGACCTCAGGGCGGGGACTTGTCGGGCTTGCTCTGTCTGAACTCTCCCTGACCAGACTTGAGCGGGAATTTGTCAGGTGGCTATGCCTGACTTGTTTACCTTGATCTGTGTGAGCAGCAAGCACTGCTTTAGATGAAGAGCAGTAACAAGCACGTAATCTGTGCAGAGTGGGGCACCTGTAACTCCAACAGGAAGGTGCAATTCAGCGGAGTACATGTCGCGTACCGCACCAGGTTGTAAATAACGGCCAGCCCCAGCCCAGGCTCCAGTCCGCTGCCGTGAAGCCTTCTGCCCAGCGCGGCTGCAGGAGGGGTTGTCTCAGGCCCCCCAGGCCCGCCCGCGCGGGCAGGCACCGGGCGCACGCTGGCGCAGCCCCTGCGCCCGCCGGAGCTCTGCGAGGGGCAAGCAAAGGCAGCGCGCAGCGCTCGCACAGCCGTGCTGCTCTGTGTGCTGAAGCACAGAAACCCTTCCGTACGGGAAGGTCGCTGCACGCAGGAGTGCAACCAGCTTCAGTACAAACTGGGACTGTACCCTCTCTCTTTACATGTACATGTACACATACACGCACACGTGTACATATATATATATGTTTGGGCATGCGTGCACATTTTTCCACTGTATGCTAAGCTACAGGAATCCCAGTAAATTGCATATGCAAACATATCCCATAGCAAAAGAGATGTATTTTCCACAGCAGTTAGCGCAATGATGTGAATGAGGGCAAGGAAATAGTTTCACATTTAAATAACCACGAAGTAAACGTGAGGATGTCAGTATGCGTCTCCCATTTGTCGCTGTGCAGAGGAGCTGAAGAAGTGATTGTGGCCGTTCGTGATGGCATCATTGCTAAGGGAAGTCCTAATTCTGCCAGGCACGGCGAGTGCACGCACTGAGACAGTGCAAACATTGACACCAGCTTTAATCAAGTTAAACTGCAATTATTTCACTCAGTATTATTCCATTAGAAGACCATGCTGTGAAAAAATAATTTTCCTTAATTAATATTTTGCTCAATTAATTATTTCTCTCAGAGGACATTTGAACTTTATTAAATTATTTGAAAGAAAGAAAACACCTCTCACTACGGATATTGTATTAATTCAATGCAAGCCATAAGCTTCCATTTCCATAATGGTTGCCATTTGTATTGATCTTTGCAAAGCTTCTCAAATCCATAATCTTTCCCAGAGGTTAAATTTTGCCTTAAGACAGAGACCATATGAAGAGAAATGTCATGTCTCAGACTCCCGGAACGCCTTGCAAGCATAAAATGAGACATGAAAAAGAGGCAGAGAAGCAGCAATGTTATTTTTGCCTGGAGGAACAGGATTCTGTTGATTTTATTAGCTGTGCAGATACTGTAAAATTTGGGCTCTCTATTCAAGTTAGCCTGGCCCGTTTGACAGCTGGAGCCTCCTCTGGATCCTTCAGTCCCCTGTTCTGCTGGAACACCTCCTTCCTCTCCATCAGACATCATTCAGAAGAGCATCCATCCATCCATGACTTCTTTACGTGCCTTTTCATGCACACGGCTTCTTATGCCACTGCGGCTGGGCAGCGCTCCTCAGCACCGGGGTGCCAACCCCACGGCCGCCGCCAAAGTGAGACCTGCAGCCCTTCCTCCCCCGGGAGTGTAATTAACTGTAATTTTAATGAAGCAGAGTTTCAGAGCTATTTCCTGGCCATGCGAGCCGGGCCCGGGTCTGCTGCAGCCAGCGGTGAGAGAGGCCCCTGCCCTGGCCCAGCACTGTGCCCTGGCGCCCCGATGCCCTGATGCCCCGGTGCCCCAGTGCCCCAACACCCCGATGCCCCTTCCCTTCGCCTTGGTGGGCTTGCCGAAGGCACTGCTGTGCTGCCTCCAAGAGCCCCCGGGGGGAAGCTGTATTTTTGGTTAACCAACACAGGCATTTAAAGAGAATGATTAGTATTCACATAAAGTACTTCTGAAATCTCTCCACTCCATAATTATCTCAAATTCATTAGCAAGAATATTAGAACTATAATTAAGTTCCAAGACTTGCGTGAGCTCCAGACAAAACCAGAATTTGTTATGAAGGATGGCTACCAGAGTCACCAGCACCAAGGAGGTAAAATTACACCCACAGCCACGTGAATATATTGCTTAACTGTCTTGAAACCACATTTTTACCTTAATTTCTTTTGCAACATCCTAGTATAAACTGTAATTCTAGTATCTGATCTCTGCCTTCTTTCTGTTGTTAGATCAGGATTACTAATAAAAAAATTCACAGAAGAGCTAGCTTAGTAAGTTACTTAAAATTACTCTACGTTTATACCCTAACGAAATCTGGAAAGCATTCTACAGGATTAAACCCCATAATTTCAAAACAGATAACTAGGCATAAAATATCTTTTAAACACTAATTAGCCCCTGACCTTTTGTTCCAGTAGTCACGAAGGATTTTCCTTTGGTGGGAGTTAGCACTGTAGATCGGATGTTTCCAAGGACTGTCTCTATATATCATACCTGAGAGTCTGGGGGTTGGGACAGGAACATCCCAAAAGAAACATTCCAGGCATTGCACAAGAGGTCTTTCGACCATTCTGGTCTTAAAATCCAGCTGACCCCTTCTGAAATCAACATTTTCCTACTTATTTCAAGACAATACAATTGCATACCAGTAAAACACGTCACTTTAAAATTTATTTGAATTAAATAATTTACAGCATTTGAAGAAGTGGGTGGTGACGCATGTAGCAGGGGAAGCAAGCGTGCAGGTTAGAAGGCGGTCAGAGCTGCGGAGCTGTGACCTGCTGGGATCGCAGCACCGGGGGGGCGGGTGGCTTCAGCAGGGCTGCGGCAAGGGACGGGTGCCGGTGACCCGGTGGGCCGGAGAAGGGCTCCGGCTCAGCAGAGAGGGGCAACTCAAGCGCCCGGTGCTTGGAGTTCAGCCGGGTGCCTGCAACGACACTGGCAGCAATGGGAGGAGTGAGGAAACAGGGGGCCACGGCTCACTGGGGCTGGGGGCGACAGCGAACACTGACGAGGCGGGGTGTGCAGTGCGTCCTTGCCCCTGACTGCCCTGGCCGGGGCTGCCCTCGGGTGACAGAGCCAGGAGGAGGGCAGCTTTGCCCGCAGAGAGGGGTACGTTACTCAGCTCACCGATTCAGAGCTGTGCTTAAACACAGGCCGGACAATGAGAACAGCTCGAACAAGTTACACAGAGGGCACAAATTCCCCTGGTGCAACCTCTGGCTGTGTCTACACAGCCGGATCATCCAGCTGCCAGACTTGCTGTCCTGTTCCAGTACACCAAACCCGCGCCTGTGCTTCGCGGATACTGCGCATCGCATCCCACACGCGCACCAGGCAGCTGTGCCGTACTGGGAGCATCTTTGTTCCTGGCTGATGTGCACAGCCTTGTACTAAACCCATTGAATCACAGCAGTCCTCACCAAAAAGCAGGAAAAAAGTCAGTAAACCTGTAGTAGTGTACAAGTAGCTTCATACTGTGAGATGTTACTTCTGGGGACAGTTTTACTGACAGTTTACTACATTAAATACATTCTTCCCTCCAGCCCCATGCTGCATGTGTGAGGCTATTTTTACGCTGCGTCCTGGAGGTACCACTGCAACCGATCTGTGCCTCCAAGGCACTCTGTGAGAAGCAGATGAGAACGGCAGACTCCCATCTGCCCTCCTTCTCCTCAGCAGCTGACACACCAGTATGATGAGCATGAGAGTACAAACCTTGTAAGTCAGACAGGCCAGAGAGCCTTTGAGATTTAGTCCTTGCATGTTCCACTTTGGAACAGTAGATGAAGGGGAAAAATCCCCAGCAGAGGCTGCAGTAATAAATATGGGAAGTCCCTTCAGAAACAGGTCTCTGTTGCCTGCTTGTCTCCTCCGAAACGACATCCAGGGACAGCTTTCCTTTGGGAGACAAAGCCGACGGAGGCGGTTGTGCAGGGCAGGCTCTTGTGCTGATCCAGAGCCGGTCTTCAGCTGGCGCAGGTGAGCAATGCTCCACTGGAGTTCCCAGCCATGCACCCTACAAACATGCAAACATTTCTGAGGAAGGAGAAAAAATGGAGGTGTGACAAGGGCTGACTTTCCATTCCAGATGCTTCTCAAAGAACCTGAAAAAGCCCTAAACTGGGATGAGGCTCTCCACTTACAGGAACTGTTTTCACCTTTGCAGCAACAAGCATCTGTTACACAGTAGTGAAACCCTGTTTTTTATTTTAAAGAAGAAATGTAAAGGTCTCAGAGAGAAGGTTCAAGGACTATTAGAAGTTAATTGTTTTCTGTTCTTGTCTGATAACGGCAAATGGGAAAAAAGAAAGATATTGAACACAAAACCTCAGATAAGAAAAGCTTCTGTTACTGTGCACATACCCATAATTTTCCTTGAGAACAATCTGGAATTTGTACACTTTACTTGAGCCATAACTGTGTTTCAAATATGGATGATTTATCTATTCCCCTTTCTGTTCTTCTGTCGTATTTGGTTATATATGTAAGAATAAAAATAAGGTGCTCCATGGAGTCTGAGAGAGTAGAAGTGGTATGGTGCCCTGCAGAGATACCTCCTTATCCTCATCAACTGTTATCTAGACGGAGAGCAGTAAATCTTAATCTGTTTTCAGGGAGCCACACACTGCACATTTTTTAGAACAGGTGTGAGATTTATCTGATTTAGCAACACCATTATTAATGGGAGTAGGAAATAGCAGCAAATGTGCCTCTCCATTGGTCCTCTGCTGATGGTATCTCACAGATGTTGTCAGATGGCACGATGGAGACGTTCCCCAGAGGTGTTTTTTCAGAAAGAAACAAAATCACATGAAAAAGGAGGCATCATCGTTACAAGCTCAGAGTAGGAGAACAGGCACCGACAAGCTGTAACGCTGCTGAACGCCCTGCGGGAAGAGCTGTCGAATGCGACCCCAGCGCGTCCCACACTCTGTGTGCGGGGACGTGGGGAGCTCTGCTGGGATGGATGTCTGTTCAACCTTAACTACAAGCCAAAGTTAGCTGTTGGGAAGGGAGGGCAGAAGTATGAACGCGAAGCTCTCCCTAGGCTATAGTGTAGGAAAAGCTCATATTTAAAAGCACTTCTTTAACCTGAGAAAGCTGGTTTGCAGGTAGATCGCTGGAGTTCGATGGGGCAGCTTTTGCTGAAGGTGAACTAATCTAACGCTACCATTCGTCCGACCCTCACCCAGATGCGTCCCTTTCCCTGCCCCAAGTGGGAGCCAGTGCCCTGCTCAGGCGTCCAGGCGGCTGGTGCTGGGCCCCAGCTGGTGGCTGGCTACCCAGAAACGGCAGAAATGCCTGGTGCTCCACACACGTGAGCTGTGCTCGGCTGCCTGCTCCAGCGTCAGTCACTCCTCCAGAAGAGCCTGGTCCCCTGCTCGGCACAGCCCGTGCGCAGAGCAAGCCAGGCGTACACATCTCCAGCTTGTCCAGACAGGAGTGATGGAGGGACGCAGGGAGGGAGCACACACTTGTGCAACTGCTGTGTGGCATCAGGCTGAACACGGGCTTCTGCCATCTGTATTTTCCTTTTAGTGGCCTCCAAAGCACTGCTAACTCCTCTTTAGAGCGAACACACAAAACACCAGGATGCCAGCAGCCCTGAAGCCTGTGTTCAGCGCAGCCCCTCTGGGCCCCATCAGATGCTCTTCACAGAGTATTTCTCCCAGTCAAGGAGCTGCCCCCTTTGTAAAGGCCACTAATACATATTTTGGTAATCTCGGTTTCATTTGCGTTTTGGCTGTAAACAAACGATGCTTTCCCAGTAGAAGGTACATTCAGCCGAACCCACAAGGAAGTTGGTGCACGCAGAGCCCCAGGCTAGAAGTGCCAGCGTGCTAACGGCTGCTTGTGACCAAGCCCCTGGCATTGCCCAGGTTAGGTAGTGCCCACACAGCCGGGATTCCCTCAAACCTAAGCAGGTTGTGTTGAGAATGAAGAGTGAATAAAAACATGTGACCATTAGAATATTGCACCATTTTTCCTAAATGAACAGATGGCTTCTGGAGAAGGTGTTCGTCCACCAGTGCTTTCTGCCCTGAAGGGTAGAGGACTGGCTGCAGTGAGTGCAGTGCCACAAGGTTCTGCACCTTCTGGTTCGTCTGCTGCAGGAGCATTGGGCTTGATGCTGTTCCTTTCCTGGGACTCTCCTGGTCCCTCAAAATGTCCCTTCCCCACTACTGTCTCCATGACCTTCATGGAGGGGGTCAGCACATTCTCTGTGGCTGTACCAAGTGAGGCTTTCTTCTATTCTATTTTTTATGGCTCATATATCCAGTATTTGTTCTGAAAGTCTCTGCTTATATACACATAGTATATTTGATATATAAACCCATATAAATACCACTGGCATATAATGAGGCACTGAAATTAATACAGACTATGTGCTCAGTGCTGCTGGATCATATTTAATCAAAACTCCAATTTTACTGGTGATAAGGAAGAAATCTTTATTGATGGAGATATAAAATATGAAAAACTGCCTCTCATAAGGAAGCATTAAAAACTTATTCACAGAAAAATCTAGCTTAGGAAATGTATTGCAATAAGAAAAGGAGAAGGGGGGGAGAAAAAGAAAGACAGAAAAGGAGAGAGAAAGGGAGAGAGCGTGAGAGGTAGAAACGTACATAGATTTACAATGTGTTGCAGAAAAAATATTCTCTGCTACCTCTGTAGCACAATGTTGTACAGTATTTGCTCCTAAAGCAGGGCTGTAGTGACAACAGAGCCGAAGGAGCAGGTCACAATGAATAATTAATTGACTGCATCGCCCCTCTCTCCGCTCACTTGTTCGCAGCCCGACAGTGCCTTTAGCCCAGGCTCTGCAGAAGCGGCGTGGGGAGGGGATCGCCTCAACGTGCCGAGCAGAGCGCAGGCAGCATCTGAGAGATCTGGGACAGCGTACAATCTTGTGAAGTTTGGTTTGTGGCATTATTATCACTCCAGTGAGTAGCTGCACACATCCTGCAGCAGCTCCCAGCCCGTCACTGTCTGTATTCCCTGTAAGGGCGTGCCAGGACAGGGGCATTCCAGAGAAAAGCAGCAGGGCTGGGAATGCTCCACTTTAACCGAATCACCTCCACACCCACTGCAACACCAGCCAGGCGGCTGGGAAAAGATTTTGGGGCTGGTGAAGCCTCAGGCAGATGCCTTGGATGGAGAATTATCATCTGAAATGACCTACCGTGCTGGAAATGGCGGTGTGCAGTAGCATAACGAGCTGTGATGTTGGACTAGGCAGACAGGTACCGATTTTCCACCTCAAGGCAGGCAACAACCTGACTCTGAAATTGCATTTGCGCCCATTTTCATTATCTGCTCCCTACTCCGTACTGAAGGTTTTTGTCTTTGCAGTCACAGCAGTGGTGCTCAGCTGGGAGCTAAATGTAATGAAACAGGGGAAGGCAAGGAAAGGTCAGCTTGGAGGCGTGCAAAACGTGCTGGCCTGGGATGATGGTGGGAGAGGCAGCGTTATCGCTGCAGCTGGACTGAGGAGAGCTGGAAGCAGACAGCCCTGGCACAGCCGTCGTGACCTGGCTGGTGTCTCCCTGCCCCTGGCACGAGTGTCCTAACCCATCCAGCTGCAGGCTGAGAGCCACGACAAGGGGCTCACGCACCCTCTCAGAAGCACCTCTAACTCAGCCATCCAGCTGAAAACTGGGCATTTGATCCTAGAACAGACCACAGCCCCGTGCCAAGGGAGGAAAATGCAGACTGTGGGATCGAGTGTTTGGTGTTCCCCAAGGCTGCTCAGGAAGCAGGGGAGATAAAATTCCTGCAGCATGGATGTCCTGCCTTCACCAAACACTGCAGCGGGGCTGTCGGTGTCGGACATGAGTGGGTAGATGGCTCAGGCTGGTAGAGGCTGGCACAGTTGAGGTAAGGGCTGGTTCCTGGAAGCGCACAGGACCGTCAGTGCTGTGAGCGTGCAGCCCGTGTCATGGCCGTGTGCGCTGGTAGCACGCCTGCAGACACAGGTTACATCCAGGTTGTGTCTGGAGACTTGTCCTTAACTTACCATTACCACTGCTATGTGTTCTTTAGGTTATTCTGTGGGGCTGTTTCTGTGTTTTAGCTCTAATGTTTGCTGTGCTGGAATCCTGCTGCTGTATGCCTCTCTGCAATTGTATCTAATGAAGCAGGCGAGACTAATTATCATGCACTCCATCTCATCTAAAACTCACATTCTTACAGTACTGTTATCTACCCTTTGCCTCTGCAAACAGCCTGTGCTGCCCAGCCAGGGACCAGTGTGTTAACAACGTGAGCAGCCGATGAACCAGACAGTCCTGTCCCCACTCGGCACGGGATGGCACACCGGAGCAGCAGCACACCGTGCCAACAAGGGCAGTCGCCAGCCTTCGGCAAGACAATGCCAGTGTCAGTGGTTCCCCATCACAGCCCTTAGTTCTAAGCTTCCTATGAGATTTAATTCTCACCAAATTGCAAGCTAAGGAGAGAAAGAGGGAGAGGGGATGCTGAAGCCATTTGGGAGTGGAGCAAGGGCAGGGAGTAGGCCTTGCACTTACCACCCCTGGAGAGCAGGACCCTAGGGATGCCAGGGCACACAGCAGTAACCTCCACCAGATTTCCCTTCGCAGCCATGGTGGCACTCAGCCATGTCAGCTTTGAAGTGTTGGCGTCAGTCTGCCCGCGGGGCCAGCCACAGCTGCTGCCATGCAGTTTGAACAGGAAAAGGCACCCGGAGAGGAGTCCCAGGCGGTGCACCTTCCTCATCCTAGAGTGAGTACGGAATCTTCTCTGAACTTCTCCATGACAGAGCACATTGTATAAAACATCGATTTCCATAGAAACGTCCAGTAAAGATGCTGGAGGTATTAGTGACTCTATATTCTAATAAACGAGAAGATTAACTTCACACTGGTAGCAGGGAAGAATGCATTGTGCATAGCAACAGGAAAGCTGGATGGAATATGTTGATGGAAACAATGAATTCCTGGGTGGATCCAGTAGAAGCCAGTCCATTGCCACAGCAGACCGCAAGCAGTTTGACCTAACAGAAAATACAACAGCAGCCATCGTCCTCTCACCAGCGATGTGGGCTGGACTGGCAAGCGTGCAAGACACGTGCCTGAGGACAGGCACTGCTCCCTGCAGCCTACAGTGGTGGCCGTGTTCTACGCAAGCACTCACATGAAAGGATTTGTGGCAAGCTGCTTGCAGGACTATTTTCTAAAGAAATTTCACCTTTGAAATAAATATTTAAAATGCCAGAATGTTTTTTTTTAAATAGCGGTAACAAGAAAGCATTCTAATTCTGTTAGAAATCACATCTGCTCAATGCAATCTGACACTTACTGTCTCCATGCTGCACAGATGAACCCGAGGCAGCATCATTTCTCCTCCATTCACTTTTGCTCTGGATGCACTGAGCAGGATCCACCTGTCCTGAGGCAGTTAATGAGTTCATTAAACAGTACATCATGCCAGGACAGCCTTCTGCTCTGCAATCCTGGAAGAACTCTGGCATGCTGAAAGGTTTTCCACAGTTTATTCACTGTACATAACTTACCTACCCAACAATTATCTAACTGACTTACAAACGCGCTTTTCATTTCAGCCACCTTTCAGAGGATGAAGTGTCTTGTAGGATGGTGTCACTGAATCCTGCACAGTTTCACAGGTTGACGTCACAGGTGACAGCTTCACAACAGGTCAGGTCTTTATTTGGGAGATTAGGTGCCTTAAGTACTTCAGCACCTTGCTATTTCCCAGAGCAAACAGAGAGATTGGACTCTGGTCCGCCAGCCCTATGCCCACCTCCCAGATCATCCTGGCTGTGTTTTCTTATGGCTCAAGGCACTGATTTCATTCAACAATGACTTTTGTTAATAGTTACTTGCAGTATCTCGCAGCTTTTGTTTTGGCTTTACCAATGGCTCAGAATTTTTTTTGGCGTGTACCAGCATATTTATTAATATTGACTCTTATACAAACCATAGCATCTGCAACTTCTAGAGGTAGAAGCAGTGTCACCAGCTCAGACTACATCTCCCACTAAATAACTTAAAATAATCAGTGATGAGCATTTAATCATTTACATCAAATGATGCTAAAGCCTCCTCTGTATCAAAGAGCCCATCAAAGTGAGCTGCTCTGGCTTTTTCAGACACATGAGAACAGAGACAAGCCTTGGCAGCCGACAGCCACGGGGACAACTCCGCACCTCACAGCCTGCCACTGGCTCTGAGCACAGAGGCGCCCGCACACCCGCACCCTCGGGCGATCTGAGGTGACTGCTCCCCACCCGACAGCACACCCAGAGAGGCAAAGCACAGCTGGATCATCCACCACCAGTGGCAGCAGCCTCCGGAGCAGGGCTCGGCTCCCGCGAGGGAGAGGTCACAGAGTACAGCCCTGTCCCGCAGGAAAGCACGGGTCGGTGGATCCTGCAGCAGGCAGCTCTGAAGGGCAAGGAGCTGAGGAAACTGGCAGGTCTTTAAGGACAACATCCTTCAAGTGCGAGGTCAGTCACAGCTACGTGTGGACTGAGCTACACAGGGAGCTGCAGGCTGCAGAGGGGCCGCAGTGCCCTGGTGACACAGGACAGAGCACAGCACATGCCCTGCCTGTGCACCAGGACCCCAAGCACTGAAGCATTTGGGAAACCTCCTTTCTAAGCTCAGGACGTGGTCCAGTCCCACTGCCCCTGTCAGCTGGTAGCTCCCTCCCCACCGGTCTGGGAGTGAATGGCAAGTACCTTCCCCTGGTTTGTGTTCTGGCAGCCAGGTCCCCAAAAAACAAAATAGGTTGCAGTTGCCAACATGGGCTACCACTGGGTTCATATTTTCCCCCAGGTGAGATTACTCATCAAATTTCACCTGAATTTTCTCCTGCCTAAAGCCTAAGTTAGAAAATGTAAGCCTGAGAACCACCGCTTTCTAATGATGGAGAAGAGCTCCCACAGCATCCTCACCTTGTGGAACCAGAGGCGTCCCAGCACAGTCCGACAGCTTTCTGGACTGCTGGTGGCCTCCTGAGCTGCTGTCTGACACTGAAGGTGAAAAGCATTCTATGAAACCAGCGAACTGGCTAGCTGAGAAGTTGTAAAGGACTGGAAGGTTTTAGGGGGATGAAGAAAATACCTTTTTTTATTATTATTACAAATGTTGGTCAACTGTAACCACTAACATGGCAAGGCCCAACTGAGGATATTATAAATTAATAATACTAACATGTTTTCCTTGTCTATAGGATAACAATTGAAAAATATTGACTGAAAGTACAATAAGAGTTGCTTACCTTTTGCTGGCTATTCCTCTAGTTTTGAACCCAGTTAACAAACAGTTAATCCTCCTGTCAATTAGCGTGCCCACAAAGAAACACATTTTTCCTCTTTTGGCTGCCTTTAAAATTTATTTTCCAGCACGCATCGACCCCTGAACAGAGAACATGCATGTTCTGGTACATTTTGCCTCAGAGTAGAGCATTATAGCAACCAAAGCCGTTTATTCTTGTTTACTAGTCTTTGGCAGACAAATTTTTCTCTACATTAAACGCTTACAGCCACAGGAGGTAGATGTCAGCAGTGACTTCAGGCCTTTTTATGACAGCAAAAAAAAAAATGGGCGAGTGCGCTTCTGAGCATCCTTGAGGGTTTTCCCTCATGCAGCGCAGGGGACGGGTCCCAGGCGGGCAGCGCGGGGGCTGATGCAAAAGAAGGCGCAGAGCGACGAGGCTGCGCAGGCTCTCCCACCCACCCCTGATGGTGCCCACCTTCATCTCCACAGGAGGATGCAATATTGATTTTGCATGTTTGTGCAATCCCTTTTGTTCTTTCAGATATCAGACAGAGCGTCAGCAGCCGAAAGAGAGGGCAACGAACAAGCAGCAAGCGATCTCAGACCACAGGCCAGGCGAGGCCGGCAGGGAGAGGGGAGCCTTTGGCTTCAGAGTGGCTTCTTACAGGAAAGCAGAGGAGTGTGCGTTGTGATTACTGTGTATCAGCTGGCAAAAAGGTGCAAGATAAACGAGCCATGAGGCAAAACCATTTAATTAAAGCTAAAATGCAGTGGCATTAGTATGGGAGCTCTGGTATAAAAACTTCACGCTGCTTTTGGCTATTCTGCAATGCACAGAAGGGTAACACAACTTGCAGAGACGTGTATTACATCATAGCCATAAAGGTGATGCATTACGCCACAGTCAGGCATTTTAACAGCCAGTGCGCTGTATTTTCCAGAGCTTACTAGTTCTTTCCTGAACACTGAACTTGTTATTAGTGTGACTTTTAAACCCATGTTCAACGTACATTTCTAATTTGTCTTGTATTTTCTAAACAAGTGAAGGGGTAATCATCAAATTATCCACTTGTTGTGAGACTCAAGCCAATAATATTTGGAAGCCAAATAAATTGACAGTAATTAGGAGCTTGCATGCTTTCAAACACGTGCCAATGTGCCTCTGTGTGTCTGATCCTCTGGTGGTGCACGGGGCCAGTGACTGCCAGCGTGAGGACTGGGATGCACAAAGGACCAGCACCGTGCTGCCACGGAGCTGTGTGGCATGCTGAGAAGAAGGCAGGTACCTGCATGATGTAGCAGATGTGCCAGGTAACTGGTAGAAATGTTCTGGAATAGAATTTAGTTGATTATACTTTTTCCAGGATATTTGCCTGATAGAAAGGCTTGTCTGTGTATTTTCCTCTTTGTAATTTACATTTAGCATATAAAATGGGAATATAAATGGGCTATGGAATTGTTAATAATAATCTCCTGCTTCAGGCTACAATGATTAAAACATGAAAGATAAAGAAATGATGAAAATAATAAAGTTGGATTATGCACTAATTTCCATCTACTAACTAAATAATGGATGACTACATTTTCCAGCTGAACGTGCCAGACAGGAACAAAAGGACTCGTGAACACAGCTGACTGCAGAAGTGCACTGCAACGTTTTCCACTGCCTACTGGCCTTTCCTGCGGTTTCACGCTGTCCTGGGGACAGGCTGCTGCCCTGGTGGGAACGGGGCTGCTGGCACTGGCCAACATTCAAAGAGCCCCCGGTTCCCCGTGCTGGAGCCGTCCCTCCACGCTCACCCAGGCCTCTGCCCTTGGCCAGAGCGCGTGAGACAGAAGAGGGGACCTTGCAGGTCTGAGCCCTGCACAAACACCCATCAGATGTCTCCCTTTCAAAACAAATTTTCTGGGCTGTCCTGTGCCTCCAGCACTTCAGACCAGGAAGCAAACACAGCAGGCTGGCTCTGCAGCATCCTTCAGGAGAGCTTTTAGTGGGAAAATGCTGTCCTTAACTCAGTGAACCAAAGTGGAGCCTGGGGTTCACAATCACAGGGATTTCCCCACCAAGAAATGCGGTATCCCTGCCCCTGCACATCCTGATGTGCCCCCAAAGCTGGCTGCCTCCCTGCATCAAACAGAGCCCTGTGCGCTCCCGACAGCAGCGTGGGAGGGTGTGAGCAAGAGCAGGGCACCCACCAGCCCACCACAACCTGTCTCTCCTTGCCTTGTGCCCCCAGCCACACACACAGCCCCTCTGTCCCCTCTCTCAGGGCAGGGTCATGCAGCTCAGCCCAAGGCTAAGGCAGGGCCAGGGGACACCAGTCCCTCAGAGGACACCACCCAGGGCCCACAGCCGGTGCTCACTGGAGCCATGCACCCGTGCAGATCCCCAGTCATCCTAGGAAGATGTTCCCTCCCCATCAGCAGTTTGGGAAGGACATGGTTGGAAGACAGGTCCTGTGCAGGGACACCTTGGGGACCACCTGCTCAGCAGTTTCTCACCAGCCCCAAAGTTTGGGACTGGGTGCAGCTGAGGGGATCCGTGCCTCCAGCACCTACACATACACACTGCTCTGTGCCAAATACGATCCAGCCAATGCACAAAGTATTAAAATAAATATTTCTGGTTTAAAGTAGCATGAAAATTTCAAAAGTAATTTACACCTCTGTTATTTCTTCTTCCAGCACTCAGCAAATCCAGCTACTCATCTGCCCTTGACACATGAGCATCTGCGATTAATACATGTATTTATGATGACTCTAACTGACACTGATAGTTGTCCTCTGGAAAAGAAAAACACAAGGAAAAATCTTTTAGTAATTTTAAATTAATCCTGCCAGCTTGGGAATCGCTGATGATAACTCATACGTTTTCCAGGAAATTATTGTAATTTCAGAGGCTTTTTGCTCCCACAGGAGTACACAACAGAGCTGTGCACAGGCTGAGCTGGCAGTACCTGGCAGTGAAAGCACTGGCAATAAAACAAACCTGAAAATGAAGCAGTGTATCTGTGGTGACTGAACCCTTCAATAATATTAAATTAATGTTCAGGAAATAAATGAAAATGTTGTCTTTTAGTCTTGTAGACTTATTACTACAAGTCAAAAAAGTATTTGTGTAGTGACCTCAAATTCCAGCAAACACTCCCAGATTTTTTTTAATTAGTCCCAAAGTTATGCCAATAAAACCTCACTGATGCCACATTGCCCTCTACTCAGAAGCTGTTCAAACATATAAAGAAATCGCCTAGTCCAAGCCCAAATCGCCTAGTCCAAGCCCAAATCGCCTAGTCCAAGCCCAAATCAAGGCATCTCTTCCACTTTCAGAGGACATTTATTATGGTTTGACGCTAACTACTTCAAAACAAATGCACTTCCAAGAAAAAAAAAACACACATTTCAATATTCTGCTGACTGGAACATAAGACATACTTTCTTAGAAATTTTTGCTGATAAGTAACAAGGCCAAACCCATCCCAGCTGCATTTCCCTCTTTGTGAATTCCAATCTTCAACGATGAATTTTGTATTGTTTCTTCCCTGACAGACTGGGACCATGATTGAGAGCCAGCAATGCTTTTGTGAGTAATGTATTCAACAGTTAACAGGCAGAGACAATTATGGATGTATTGGTTGTTCCTCTTTTCAAACATTGATTTTTGTCTTGTAATTGAAATAACCAAGCACAGTTATATGTCTCAACACCCAGGCTCTCTGGACGAAGCCCCTGCCGACCCAGCACCCAGCAACAGATGGCAGCCAGCAGCAGGAGCAGAGACCTTCACCTCACACTCACCTGCAAGTTCCTCCCAGCTGTGCTTCCACATGGGAACACAAGGAGATGATATTCAAAAATAAACTCCATGAAATGAAGCCAGTTCTCCTAACTCATATTCCTAAAACACAAACACTGAAATGAGAAGTATTTTACACAGCATTTCATCACTTCATGGGCTTTCCTTGAATTCAGAATTCCTTTGGAGAAGCACCATGTCATACAGAGATGGGACCTGTAGGCTTTCTGCAAGGTGACAAAGTAGCACCTCGTAACAAAATATATATGAAGTCATTGAGCATTGAGAGTTAAGAAATAACAGTAAGAAAGTTGAATGAAAAGGGTTGTGGTTTAGCCCACTCTGCAGCTAAAACACCACACCATCGCTCACTCACTCCTCCCTCACTGCCCCCTCTCAGGGGGATGAGTAGGAGAATCAGGAAAGAAAAGAAGGCAAAACTTATAGATTGGGATAAAAACAGCTTAAGAGAACAACATAGAAATAGAAAACAGAGATGGAAAACAAACTCAATAACAGAAAATATTCAAGCATATAACTCACAGCACAGCAGCTCAGGGGGGATCCTGGTGCCCAGCTCCCTCCCCAGCAGCCAAACCCACCCCTCAGCCCCAGCCCCACTTTATCCCCTGAGCAGGATGGCCCTGGGATGGCCCAGCCCCTGGGGCTCATTTGGGTAATTAGCTGTCCCAGCTGTGGGCTAATGAGGAACCTATCCCAGCTGTGTCCCCAGCCCCAGGGGCCACCAGCCTCAGCTCCTCCAGGACAAGCAGTCAGAGGTCTACTCACAGAAATAAGAAGTAACCGCAAGATTTTTTTTGGCAAAGTGGTACACAAGGGCCTCAGTTTTCAAATTCACCAACTCTGTAGTTGTTCCCTCTTTGTGACAAAATTTCTTTCTGAGTAACATAGTGAAAGAATAATTTTTGACAGTTCCTCATGGATGTTAGAAGAGTGAGTAGAGACATGTTTATTAATTTCTCTTCCATCAGCACTTTCAAGTCTATGAAAGTTCAGTGTATTAGCATAAGGCTTATGCTTACAGTCTTTTCTTTTCTTACATAATATGAAAGGAAAACATTGTCCTGAAAACATACACCCAGTTATAAGCATACAGTTCAATATGTGCTTAATGTGTATTAGGAAGAATGGGGAAAGCTGTGGTGAAGAAAAATTATTATAAGATAAAATGGCTGGTAAATGCCACATCCATTTCAGAAGAATGTTGTGGCAGCTGTTACATATTGAAATTAATAACCCGTTTGCTGTTAAGAATTCTGTCCAAAGCTATTACTTGCGAGCTAGGAAGGGCATAAAGATCAATGACAAGCAAAACTGGCACCAGCTCTGGGATGGAGATGTTTGCACATAGGTGTCAGACCTCTTCTTACCTGCACATCTGCACTGGACTCCTCAATAGATTTGCCTTTGTTCTGCCTTTACTCTTGTTGAGTATGCAGTAGTAATCTTTTCTTCCACGTCTGCATGGGGAAGGAAAGAAAACCAGAAATGAGGAAGAAATGCACCCACCTAGTTCTGTATGTCTGGAAAGAAAATATGAGTCTGAAATCTGGCAAAGGGTTTTGAAAGAGTGTGAAATGTGTAGTCTGTACCTGGCAATTCATTGTCTTTGCATTATTACCTACAAAAGACAGACTGACTCAATGAACAACCATCCACATGTTGTCTGCAGAGTTCCACCTCTGGAGGAGGACACGCATAACGCGAGATCCCACGGAGACATCTCTCTGCTTTTGCATTTTGTTCTTTGGATTCTTCTTTTGGATTTTAAGACCAAAGAGGGCCATTAAATCATTTTGTCTGATGGACTGAGTAACTTAAGCCAAAAAATTTCAATTCCGATATTTGCATGATCCCAGCAGCTTGTTTGACTGAAGTGTTCCTTTCAGATGAGTATCTACTCTTGCTTTGGAGCCTTCAGGAGGTGCAAATCTATTGTTTCCCTCAGAGTCACTGCCAGAAGTTAATATTCATCAGTGTTGAAAGTCAATGCCTTTTTTCACTCTTGAATGTCATGAGCAATCTCATTATGCCCTTTGCTTTCATTTGAGATTCTCTTGCCACCACAGTAGCAATACCTTCCTTTTCTCTCAGTAAATGTTCGTGTCTGTGGCAGCTGCGGATTTAGCTTTCCCTCATCTAGCCATGGTGTTTCCTGTGCTCAACAGTACAAGATTCCACATGTGCGTCTAGGAAGCTGCGGGGTAAACATTGCAATTTGCACACATGGCTGCGTTAACTAGCCAGCACTGATGCCCAGCTCATTCCAGTACTCCCAGTGTTCCTCCTTTATCCCAACCAGATGGGTCATCTCTAGTGCAGCTTACACTTCGGTCTGACCTGACCACACTGACCTTTTCCCCCCAATAGCTTGTGAGAACTGTATTCATTAACACCACTAAGATCTGCTTCCCTCTCTTCCATGAAGCACTGAAATCATGAAATGGTGGAGGTTGGAAGAGGCCTCTGGAGGTCATGTGGTCCAGCCCCAGAGAGCGACCCAGAGCAGCTTGTTCAGGACTGTGTGCAGTTGAGTGTTTAATATCTCCAAAGACAGAGACACCACAACCCCTCTGAGCAACCTGTGCCAGTGTTTGACCACCTTGACAGTAAAAAAAACCCACCAAACACAAAACAGGACCCCTGGCATTCAACTAGTTACGATGCGTGAGCCAGCAGCCACAGCTGAGGCTGGCTGGTGACACCAAGATGGGGACCACTCATCCGAGGCAGAGACAGTAAATCGCAATCGGCAGCCAGTGGCCAAGAATGCTGGATGCAGTAAGTCTCATGCCCAGGGTTATTACAGACCTGTAGGAGCCATCCTTTAACCTTTAACTCCCAGAGCTGCACAGACAGCTATGCTCTCCTGCTGCCTCTTGAAGTGCACACGTAAAAATCAGACCCAGTCATTTGAAAATGCCACTTATCTTCCATGCATGTCTCTATAGAAATTTTTAAACATCAGTGTTATGAGTATCAGCATGTTAAAGAAATTACTGTTTCAGACTTGGAAATTGCTTTCTTGCCTGCCAACAAGTGTTTGGCAAGATGAATTACTGGAACTCAGTCTGCTGGAAAAGACGCTTTTGCCGATAGAGACAATCCAGACTGCTTTACAGAAAACTGATCCACCTTGTTAGAATTCTGTGAAGAAAATTCCCTGTTCTCACAGCAGTGACAACATTCACTACAAAGCTTTCCTTTTTTTATCTGCAGTTCTTTCTCTGTGCTTTGTAAACACAGTGTTCTGTATGCCTGCCCTGGAGTGCTACTATGCAACTTGTGGAAATTAATGTTCCCATATTTTAAAAAATAAATAATAAAAATTCATTGCACTTCTGTTATGCAAATCCTGTAGCTTATACAGGGCCAAAACAGCTTCCAAGAAGATCATCACCCTTTGTTCACTAGGGCAAATCCCTAGCAGGATTTTCCTGAAAGGACAGGAGGATGGATGAGTCTCGTACTGAGGCTTCTGAAGCTCCTTTTAAACTGGTTTTATGTGCAGTATAAAATCTCAGCTTCCCCTTAGCTGCTGCATAGCATATCGTAGTCTCTTCCCCTCTTTGGCATGCTAGAAGAAGGTTTGACCAAAGAGTCAGAGGCACAGGCATGAAAGCACAACTCAAGCAATGTGTCTTGGAAAGCACAAAGGAACATCAGGGCAAGACATTTGAAAAAAGCTCTTTAAGCCAACCCACCTCTCCTTATACCTGAGCCGCAGGAGGTACTTAGCTGTGACACCACTGCGAGGACAGGCTACTGAAGTCATCGTCTGTTGCTGGCCTCAGGAGCCAGGGTAAAGCTGTGGGTTTGCACCAGCTGCTAAGACAGGCCGGCATTTCAGAGGTCTAAGCTTCAGCGGCAAGGTGCCTTTTTTATGAAGCAAAGTAAGCAAGCTCAAGAAACACAGAAATTGGTGCTGCTCTCCAAGTGAATGCTGAGAGTGATTTTCATGGTTTAGCCTCAGCTGGGAGCTAAACACTATGCAGCCACTCACTTTCCCTCCCCTAGGCAGGAGAGAAAATAAAACGGAGCCCTGCTGTCCTGGGGGTGGCTGAGCACCCGCCTGCCCATGGGAAGCAGTGAATGAATTCCTCGTTTTGCTTTGCTTGTGTGTGAAGCTTCTGCTTTACCTGTTAAAGTGTCTTTATCCCAACCCACCAGTTTTCTCACTTTTGTCACCCCAATTCTCTCCCCATCCCAGAGGGGTGAGTGAGTGAGCGGCTGGGTGGGCTGAGCTGCCCATTGGGGTGAAACGGCAGCAGACGCAGCAGTCTTGAAGTGAAACTGTGCTGTTTCCTGGACAAAAATGGGATATGGGCTCCTCTTCTCTTTACCAAGGAAAGAGGGGAACAGAACTGGCTGCATGAGCTAACTCTTTTGCCAAAATGACCAGTGCCACTTTCCCGGTAAAAATCATTGACAACTTCAGCAGTGGCAAGAAAATAAGCTGTTTTTCTTCTTTCGTGTTCTTTTCATGCCAAGTTCTTTAACAATATGTAATTTAGTAAACATTAAATTTTATCTTCCTTTGTAACTACCAAGGCCCCTAGTTAAAACAACTTCATATATTTTTTGCACTGAGAAATTTTTTTCCAGAGGCAACAGAAGCAAATGTCATGAAATAAGAAAATCTGGGTCTCTTTAGATTTGTAATAATGGGTACTTCTATAAGAAAAGGAAAACAACATGATTTTACATTGTGTGTGACACTGTTCCTGCACCTGTTCCTTTCATGGCTGACTGATGATGCAATTGAACAATGAAGGATGTGTTACAAATTTTGAAATTAAATATACTATCTGAAATTTGTGTCTGAAAGAGAATTGGGTATTTAAGTTACACTTTATGTTCCTAAATATTCACTCTAGTCCACTAAAGCAAAATCAAAGGTAGGCAAAATATCCTGAAGCAATCTTTTATTCTGGTTCTAAATGTGTGTTTGTTAGAGCTTCTAGATAGGACTGGAGGCAAAAATTACTGATTCATTTTCCACGATCATGAAACATAGACTTAACACTACTGATATTTTTTAAAGTATTTTATATTTAATGTTGTAAATAAGTTTATAGACTTTAGTATAAATCGTAATTCACTTTCCAAAGAATTTGTAAAAGTCTACGCTGTCAACAGTACAGTGGCAGTTAAAAAAGAACGTCTTCATCCTTTATCACCGTGGAAATGCAAAATTTAAAGCAGCCATGTACTTCAACTTAAATGAATAGGTTTTTCACTCACTTCCCTTACGTTGTGTGAGATCTTCCCCAGAGCTGGGACTTCCAACAGAAACGTGTGGGAGTGAACGGAGCTCCACCAGTTTTGATGTTTAATTAACAGAATTAGGAAGAACACTCCTCTTTTGGTTTTTAAATCCTGTTAGCTGTTGTATCTGGCTCTGCCAGCCCATGCTGATCTCAGAGGGAAGCCACAATTGTGCAGTCTGAGCGCTCACTGTGCAGCTCCCCAGCCCAGAAAGCCTGCTGCCAAACAGCACCCGCACACCAGCACATGCCTGGAGGGGCAAGGCAGAAATGGGGCAGGAGGTGGGATGGAGGAAGAGGGAAGAAGGCACCCTGTTCAGTCTGCGGGGATGGAGGTGGTCCTGCAAGGCCAGAGAGGCCCACCAAGGCCCCACTCTGAAATAACACTAATAAGAAATCTCTGACAGATGCTGGTAGGAGCTAGTACCATCCCACTGGCACAGGTGGAACAACTACCAGCTCAGCAACCTCACTGCAGCTTAGCCTGCGGATGAAGATCATAGAATCATAGAATGGTTAGGGTTGGAAGGGACCTTCAAAGGTCATCTAGTCCAACCCCCCTGCAAGGAGCAGGGACATCCCCAACCAGATCAGGTTGCTCAGAGCCTCATCCAGCCTGGCCTTGAACGTTTCCAGGGATGGGGCTTCCACCACCTCTCTGGGCAACCTGTTCCAGTGTTCTACAACTCGCATTGTAAAAAATTTTTTCCTAATATCCAATCTAAATCTACCTCCCTCTATTTTAAAACCATTACTCCTTGTCCTATCGCAACAGGCCTCTCCCCATCTTTCCTGTAGGCCCCCTTGAGGTAATGGAAGACCGCTGTAAGGTCTCCCTGGAGCCTTCCCTTCTCCAGGCTGAACAGCCCCAACTCTCTCAGCCTGTCCTCATAAGAGAGGTGCTCCAGCCCTTTTATCATCTTTGTGGCCCTCCTCTGGACCTTCTCCAACTGGTCCATATCCTTCTTGTGTTGGGAGCTCCAGAACTGGACACAGTACTCCAGGTGGGGTCTCACTAGAGCAGAGTAGAGGGGGAGAATCCCCTCCCTCGACCTGCTGGCCACGCTCCTCTTGATGCAGCCCAGGATGTGGTTGCCCTTCTGGGCCGCGAGGGCACATTGCCGGCCCATGTTGAGCTTGTCGTCCACCAGCACTCCCAAGTCCTTCTCCTCAGGGCTGCTCTCAATCCATTCCCCGCCCAGCCTGCATTTGTGCCTGGGATTGCCACAACCCAGGTGCAGGACCTTGCACTTGGCCTGGTTGAACTTCATGAGGTTGGCACGGGCCCACCTCTCCAGCCTGTCAAGGTCTCTCTGGATGGCATCCCTCCCTTCCAGCGTGTCAACAGCACCACACAGCTTGGTGTCATTGGCAAACTTGCTGAGGGTGCACTCTATCCCACTGTCCATGTTGCCAACAAAGATGTTGAACAGGGCTGGGCTCAACACCTCCCCCTGGTGAGGGACACCACTCGTGACTGATCTCCACATGGACATTGAGCCATTAACCACCACTCTCTGAGTGCGGCCATCCAGCCAACTCTTATCCAGTCGCTTCTGCATTACTCTTCTATTTTCTTTTTTGACTGATTCTGTCATGGCTCAGAAATAATTTTTCAAGATCTTCCGCTAAGAAGAAACCACACAATTGATATGCAGGGGGTGTGGAATACTTCCCTGGTTGTGAGGGCTGTCTTTATAAAAAATATTTTGAAATGCTGAGAGTGGCATGTGTCACAGCATTTGCCAACCTCTCCATTTGCTGCAATGTCAGTCCCTGTCCAAAGGAGAGCTAGTGCAGGCACACAGCCCAGACCTGAGCACAGGGATCTGCAGCTGCTTCTAGAGGGGCAGGTGCCAAAAAGATGCCATGCCGTTGTCAAGGGTCAAGCCTTATAAGCAAGGATCTTTGATGCCATTTCAGCTCAAATACCTCACTGATAAAACAGCTCTGAGCAGCAGCAGCTAGCAGAGCTTTGATCCACTGGCGACCTGCCCCAGGGCAGCTCAGCGTGGGCCAGGTAAAGCCCTGTGATGTTTCTATGGCCAGTCTAAAATTGCAGAAGGGCTTGGGTGGGAAGGGACCATTAAAACCTGTCCAGTCCAGGGACATCTCCAACCAGATCAGGTTGCTCACAGCCCCGGCCAACCTGGCCTTGGATGTCTCCAGGGATGGGGCATCCACCACCTCTCTGGGCAACCTCGGCCAGAGCTCCACCACCCTCAGCATAAAAAGTTCCTTCCTTTACATGTAGAATTTTATAGCAGTGATGTGGTTTTATACTAAACTCAAGAATATGCTTCTATGGGTCTGGTGAAAATTCTGCAGTTTAGATTTCACAGGATCAGGTAGGAGAATGAATCACTTTGAACTCCACAGTTGTGATTGATTGTGTGGAATCTTTTAAGTGAGAAATACCTCTGTCTTCTCACATGTATGAAGTTTTACACCCAGAGTGCAGGACAGGTCCAATTCTATGTGTAGAAATAATTAATTAGTAAAACGCACTCATTCTGCAGTGGTTCTGTGTCCGCTTGTCCCAAGGAATGGATATCAAAAGATAAAATATAAGACTGGAAAGTCATTCAGACTCCTGATACAAGTTATGCCATGCATCAGAACATTTATGGAACCAGAGTATCCACAAATAAAATTTAATTTCTTAAATACTTCTAATCAACTACAAACCTTGGTGTATGTGAAAACATAATTTCTTTTTTTTTTAATTGCTGTATCTTTTGTAGCAAATACATATGGGTGTTTTGTGGGGGGTTTTTTCCCTTTGCAGTGTGCTTTCAAAAATAAAATTTCTACAGTTTTATGACAGTTTTAAACATGTTATGTTATAGATTTTGCTCTTCTTTTAAAGATAGCTTCATTACTTTCTATGAAAATGTTTTATCTTGGAATTAGAAAATGTGTAGCCCAAGGACAACTGCAGATAAGCTACTCAGTAGAAACTGTATACTAAAACTGTCTACCAACAAAATTAGGTCCCTTAAAACACTCCAGACTGGGGTATGCATGATTTACAACACTTGCTATTTTCTTCCCTTAGATAAAGTACTACCTAATCTCACTAACTGTGGGACCTCATAAAACTCCTGAGTCACACAGAACCTTGCTTATATGGAGGTGTCTTGGTTTCAAAGATGCAAGTAGAAGACCTGAAAACACCCTTGAGCCCAAATTATAGGGGTGGAGAATGTGGAAACTGTCAGAGAGGAACAGGGATAGCTATACCTAGAGATGTATCTCCTATTATCATATTTTTTTCTCTAAGCATCTAAGCTTTTTCTGTGTCTGGAGCTTATCACTGCTGTCCAATCTGTCATGCATTATTAAAGATATGGCACACTTTGTCCTTAAATGGCAGAGCCATCTTAGTGGGTGGTATGATTTCTGCTAGGGCCAACTCTTGCTCTGTATTCGTTTCTTACTTCCTTCGTTCCACTCTAACCTGGCAATTACTGAAACTTCGCTGAGACTCCATCCGTAAACGCTGCTTCTTCCTGGGATGGGCACATGCCCAGAACAGTTTCCACTTCAGTGTCCTGGCACCAAACCCCTGGTCACAGTCAGGGTATGGACACTTGAACTCAAATCAAATTTACATGCAGGGTAAGCTTGAGGCAAAAGTCCTTGCTACTTCTTTCTAAATGTGGGTTTCCCTACTCATGCCTTCTTTGTCTCCTGTTGACCATAGCACCAGTTTGGACAATAGCCAGTAACAACATCTCCAAAAGGAAGAAGAGACAGCGCTGTCTTGGCACGAGGCTCCTTTCTGCTATCTTCAGCTGTCTGCAGCCAATGGCTCTGCTTGGGCACCTTCGGCAGCTGCAGGAAAGAGTAGACAGGTCCACTGGAGTTCCACCTCACCACTCTCAGCTCACAGACAGTGTATTTCTTCCAGCTGCTGCAGCCACAGGCTGCCCCTCACCAGGGAGCTCCCCAGTGCTGGGCGCATCGCCCTGCCAGGGCACTGCCATTGGCCTCGGCCAGCAGCCCTGGGGACGCCAGCGAGCACGGCCACACCACACGTACAGGGCTACAGGTGGTGCTGCCTGGGCCCCTGGGCACAGGGGCTGTGCCTCCAAGAGCTGGCACCACTGCTGAGCTCTGGGCACGGTCCCTCGGGCACTGAGCACCCAGCCACGGCCATGGCACTGTGGCGTGGGCACAAGGCAGTGCTGGTGGAGCCAAGGCTCTCGCGGGGGCTGCAGGAACAGCGACGGGAGAGCGAGAGCTGCCGAGCAGAGCGCAAAGGGAGAGCCAGGGAGGTAAAGTGGGCAGGGAGGGAGTGTGGGCTGTGGAGCTCAAGGAACTCATCCCTCATCAGCCTGATCATCAAGGTCAGGCACTGCAACACCGGGGCTCCAACAGGACCACGGTGCCAGAGCACCAACTTCCTCCCCACCACATCCCAGCCCTTGAGCTGGAATGGACTGCACAATAACAAAGTAGGCAGGCGGGTCTCCGAGCCCCCATCGCCTCCTGAGCCCCACAAGCTCAGACTTGGGTTGGGTGTGCTGTAACAGCCAAACATTGCAAAAGCATCCCCTGCTCTCTGCTTAGCTTTGGCAGGCAGGAATTCTTATAACCTTGTGCACAGGGCAGGCAAGGGAATCATTTCAGCGTCAGGAGAGGACTATGTTTCAGTGAGGCTGTCTGGAAGGCCACACTAGAGTGTCTTTAGAATTATTCAGGATCTAAATTAAGTCACAGGCAATTACTGACTGCACAGTGGAGACCTTGGTGCTGCAGAATGGCTGAGCCTCTGGAGAGAAAAGCCAGAATTCAGATGATGTATCACTGCCTGTGTCCCACATGGCCATTTATCTCCAGTTAAGACACAAATAATGCCATGAAAGGGGTTTTTTTTTGCTCACTAGCACAATTTCTTCACCTTCCCCTCCTTAAGTCTGCTAAATGTGCTCCAACTATATGAGCCAGGAGGGCACTTTGGGGCTGGCAAGATTCAGGAGTTAGTTCTACTTGCCCAGAAGGCAACAAGTCTGGAAGCATTCCAGGCCAGGTTGGATGAGGCTCTGAGCAAGCTGATCTGGTTGGAGATGTCCCTGCTTCTTGCAGGGGAGTTGGACTGGATGACCTTTGAACCTTTGAAGGTTCCTTACAACCCTAACCATTCTATGATTCTCTGATTCTAAGTCAAAAGCTCTTGTGTTGCTCTTGCACCCTTTTCTATCCTGTTCTAATTTATTTCTCTATTTTTTTCCTGTTTCTGATTTCCATGCCAACAGACCCAGAGACAGATCTTTGCAAATGTTTTCCTGCAATTATCTCTTAAAGATGAATGGCGTTTTACTTAGAAAGCAATAAAATTCCATGGGATATATTGTGTGTGGCAGATTGATTGGGAGTGCATGCATGCATTGTAATCAAGAAAACAAACAAAGAACCCACAAAAACCCCCGCTCTGTTTTTATCTGGTTTCTTCCCATGCCCTTGAACTCAGAGAAATATCCTTGATGGCGTAACTTTCTGGAGGAGACATTCAGACATTGTCTGTCTGTAATCGTTTCAACAACTTCTCTTGGTTTTACTTTCATTTTATATGATGCTTTCCAGAAGTCATATTTTTATGTCTTCTCAGAAATTCAGTTCTCCTGTAATAGAAAATCTTTCACTAAACCAGCTATTTGTTTCAGCCAGCTGATTTATTATCCATTCTCATCCATTTGTTCTCTTTATACAAATGGAAGCAACATGAAATAAAAAGTGTAAAGCTGACAAATACCAGCTATCACAGTGCAGATTAAGAGCATCACAACAACTTATTTTTCACAATGAGTGCTGAGGCAATAAAGAGTAAATTTAAACCAACTAGTGGGAAAAGTGCTCTGTATCTTCTCTTTTCTGACCTTAACCCATTGTCAGAGAAATAACCACAGGCCATGCCCGTCCTCCTTTCACTAAAGAAAGACCACAACTGTTTTTCTGGGGTAAGCGCTCCAGCCACAGCCACAGTCTGTGGTGGATTAAAACACAAAGGTCCCTGCTCAGATACTGACCACTGTCACGTAACCTCCACTTACCGCGGCTCGACGCGGCCCCCTGACTATTGTCCTTGCTGTGCCATGAAGACCTCTGGGAGGGGCACTCTGCACCCTCTGGAAATTATCAACGGTGTCTTCAGTCTCCTTACTTTTTGATAGCCAGCTCAACACGTTTTTTCCCCTGCAATATCCACATCTTCATTTCTTCTGATAGGCTTTGGTTTGGTTTGCCATGGTTTGTTAACTCATGAAAACAATAAGTGTTTTAACTGTCATGGCTGTGAACGGGTTACAGGAGCCGTCCCTCTATGAATCTGGAAAGTCAAAGACTACAGGGTTAGTGAGGAGTTGGTGGGAGAGCGCTTGACAGTAGCTCTGCAATGCAAGCACATTTCTAACCCAAGGATGCTTTGCTGTAACTCAGGCAGACAGGGGCCTGGGCTTCTGTAAAGCTGTATTCCCTTTGCAATCAATTTGTGTTCTCTGTGTTTTCCATCAATATATTTGGTTGCATCAAAAATCGTTGAAAGGAAAGCAGAATTTGACTGGCTGAGAAAGAGATAAGCCAGCTTTTTTAGCTCTGCTCAGATCAAGGAACAGTGGATGAAATCCACTTTAAACTGATCTCTTAAAGCCAAGCAGAGTGAAAGCCTTTATATCTCCAGCAAGACGTTGTTATACTAACAATGTTGATTCAGAACAAAATAGTAACAGTTTCCAATTGTTTATATTTGCTTTTCAGCATATCTTTCAAGTGAAAACGACTGTTCAAAGGAGGAGGAACAAAGTGAACAGCCGAATGAATAATTAATGAAACCACACTGAGTGCTACAGGTCTTCTGGATGAAGTCGTTTGTTCTTGGAGCCCATGAATTTACACTTCCAATGTGACTTACTTTGTATTCTTGCAAATAGAGCTGATATTAAATGTGTTTATGCATGTGTGCATGCGTTAGTACATTTTCCTCCCAGCTTATTTTAATTACTGTGTTTATACGACCACCTTCATGCTAGCATACAAAACAGGAACGTTCCTCAGCCATATTCGTGTGACCATGGAGCGCTGGATGTGACAAGAGAGTCATGTGAAGAGTAAAGAAGATTTTTTCCCTCTTTTGAACAGAAAAATATTTCTGCCTTATTACTAGATTATTATTGGCTTTTCAGCAAGACAGATGTGGTCCTGCAGACTCCTCTTTTCTTCCTTGCTTTGCTGACAAAGTTTCCAAACAGCCGGATCTGAGTGAATGATGCTATTTCCTTGCCAAGTACTACAAGAGCACTGAATTGTGATTTATTATTCTGTCTTCAGGGGCTCAGGAGACAGCAACACACATTCCTGTGTTACAAGAGATCACACGCTAATTAACAGCATTATATATTTATGAACCAATTATCATATTTACACACAACAAGTGCATCCTACATTTAATTATAATTTAAGGTCTCACTTGACTAGGCCTGTGATTGAAGCAAAGCCCAATGCACTCTATTAGCATTTTGCAACTGAAAGTTAAGACATTTGGCCAAGTGTGCTTTGTAGCTTCTTTTTCTGGTGCTATCCATAATATTAGCAGGGTTAAGCCCTAACCTGTGCAGCAAAGGGGCTGACTTGCCCTGATTCAATCTCCCCTGGGGCATCGTCCCCAGCCTGCTTCGCACAGACAGTGCTCTCTCACTGCTGGAAACTCTCCATCAGGCACAGGTGACAGAGGTTTCTGTGTGCCCTCCACAGGCCTGGTACACAGAAAATGAATGCCAGACACCCAGCTACCCTAATATCGCCAATTTCAAAATATCAACTGTTTATTAAAAGAGCCATTTCCCTCTCTCTCTTACCTAACAGCTATATATAAGGAGGAAAAGGAAAGTAATTGTTAACCTTAACTTTCTTTAAATGTGAAGCTGATGCACATATGGGTCACTGTTCTCTTTGGATCAATGAATAAAAATGCTGAGTGGACAAATGTTATTTGCCTGGCATTTCCGCCTTTCAAGACTTGCAGAGATTTCTTAAAACAGAAGCATATATGTCATGCATTACTGTAAAGGACTCTTTGGGACAATGCTCTACTTTGGCCAGTTGTAATGTGTGCCCCTATATTCCCTTGACACCATAATATTTACTCTGAAATTAATATTTGCTTCTTCTGCTACTCCTTCTACTGAAATATATTGCATTACATCTTTGGCAATTCCTGGATAAGGAATGGAGCAACACTTCAATTTTCTGTGTGGTGGACTGTATATTTTAAAAGCTCTGTAAACATGAGCTTTCCAAAGCACAGTCATTGTTCCTGTAGGCATTAATGTTGCAAACCAAGAAATAAGGCTTCAAGCACTAATCCAAAAATTGAGAACTACAAGCTGGTAACAAACAATCCAGAGCCCCAATAGCTGTTAGCACTAAAAATAAATCCTGGTTTCTCTGGGATCTCTGTGGAGCTCTGTACCTCCCACCCATAAATATTTTTCCATTTCAGCTTTAAAATTGGTTGCTGTTCAGGCTGCTGTAACATCTGCTAGGAACCCTCCCTGGTAGAGGGAGCTAGCGTGTTTGCAGAGATTCTGGGTGGTGAGGCCTAGTGAGACCCGCAGAGCAAGCTCTGCTTCCAGAACCTGGCCCGGTAAGTTTTCCCAATGTATTACTCTAAGTGTTTTTAATTGGATCCACTGAAACAATATAAGTAGAAGAGTGTTGGTTTTGTGTAGAGGGGGTAGGGGCTACAGTTGCAGCTTCTGTAAGAAGCTGCTGGAAGTTTCCCCTTTGTCCAGTGCACTTGGCCAGGCCTAGGGCGGACCCACTGCTGGCCAGGGCCAAAACAATTGGTAGCAGAATGTTCCATGATAACGCCTCTGCAATAACGTATTTAAGAAGGGGAAAATATAAAAAAAAAATGGAGAAGAGAAGATGTGAAGGAGCTGAGTGGGGGCACAAAGGGGGAGGCGCGAGCCTTGTGGGCCTTGTGGCCCTCACCCTCTGGCCTCCCACCGGGCAGCTGACTCAGCCCAGCCCGGCTGCAAGAAGTGGAGAGGAGATGAGATGTGAAGAGACCCTGAGAGGCGTCTGCCTGCCTGTTGTGAAGGATTTCTTGTGAGAGGAACGGCTGCAGACGCCAAGGGCAGTGCAGAAGGAGGGGGAGCAGTAATGCAGCTCCCGGCCAAGATTCCCCTGCAGCCCGTGGTGCAACCCCTGGTGAAGCATTGTGTCCCCTTGCAGCCCGTGGAGGCCCACGGAGGAGCAGAGATCCCCCTGCAGCCTGTGGGAGTTCTTCCCCCAAGGAGGAAGGAGCAGTGGAAAGCGACATGTGATGGACTGACTGTAACCCCCATTCCCTCTTCCGCCCTGTGCTGCCTAGGGAGGAAGGAGGTAGAGATAATTTGAAATGAAGTTAAGCCCAAGAAAAGGAGAGGGGTGGGGGGAAGTGGTTTTGTTTTCTTTCTCATTATCTTGCTTTGGTTTTATTAATAATAAGTTGAAATCGTTTTCCCCAAGTTGAGTCTGTTTTGCCCATAACAGAAATGTGAATGATCTTTCCCTGTCCTTATCTCAAATCTCGAGGTTTTTTGTTATAATATCTCTCCCCGATTCTCTCGAAGGGCAGGGAGAGTAAGCAAGAGACTGTGTAGCTTGGTCCCAAGCGGGGCTAAACAAGACACTCACCGTGTGCCGAAGCCAAGAGAACAGGGTCTGCAAGTGGGCTCTATCCCCTGGCATCACTAATGCCATGCCTCATTTCCTGCTTCTCCTCTGTGCCAAGGTGGGCATAGGCTCCAACTCTGCAGCCAGGCAAGGCTTTGCTTGGCTGCGGAGAGTTCAGGACCAGAGCAGCCACACAGTGCTCCCAAAAGGCTCCTTAGAAAACTCTATGGTTTCCACATAGTCTGGTGGAGACATGCTTTGGCTTAAAAATGTCATGTTCTGCAGTAATGGGGGGAAAAAAAACCAGGGAGGTTATTTTTCTTTCTTTGCCTGTAGGAATTGCCATCAAGCATTCAAGTTAAAATATTGTAATGCTCCTGCGTTGCAGAGATAGGAAGAGTAGGGTAAAAAGTTCAGTCATACCATCTCCTGTCTTCCAAACAGACATGCAAATGAAATATTAAGGATTGTAACACAGTGAAAAGGAGTATGAAGTGTCCAAGTACGCAAACTCATTTAGTTTCCTTAAAACGTACTGGTAAGAAGCAAGGAAAACACATTAGCTGGAGCCACAGGGCCAAACCAAATTCATAAAAAGCAGTCCAACAAATCAGCCTGAAATGGATTGCTTTGATAGGAGAGAAATCTGAACCTGGGAAGGGACTTTTGTCTTCATTTTCTAATTCATACAGTGCACAGGAGAACAATTTTCCTCTATATACAAAATATCAAGAACAAAACAGAGGGCATTTTTGAGTTGGCCTTTTTGAAACCTCATGTCTGTATTTACTCATTCTTTTGTAAAATTGGCAGGAGGTTTAGGCATTACCAAAATCCAAAACATTTAATTTATATATAACAGGAATGGCCTGTGCAATTTTGAAAAAAAAAAAAAAAAAGGGAATATTTTAAAATGTTTTGCTCTGTCCTTTAGCATTTCAGTATCTCTACTACAAAAGTGTACAGGGAAGTTCAAGGCAATAATATCACAAGCTGTATCTCCATAGGAGTCTATTAATTTTATTCTTCCAGCTTCCTTAGAAGCTTTTCATGGCTGTCAACTTCTGCTTAGATCCTTCAGGCGTTTCCCTTCTTCCTCTCTAAGACCACTGCATGTGTCATTTCAAACACCAGCTTAAACTCCTTCCCTACAACAGCTCTGACCTCCTGGCTTCACTCCCTTCAGTTTGCTTCTCCATGTTTTCTAACAATCCCTTCCAAACTAAAGCCGCAGCTTTTCTGGTCCATTTTACTCTTTCCCCTTTTGCCCCTTGTACACTGGTAGCCCAGGGATGCAGTTTCAATGTCTCACCCTTGCTGTGTGACTGCTCTGCTCAGCCCTCCTTTAGCCCCAAATGCAAAATGGGAGCAGCTCTCAGTCCACACAGTCCCACCTGCTTCTCCCTGGTGCTGTGACAGACAGATCAGAGAGTGCGAGGAGCGGCAGAGACGTACCAGTGACCACCTCATTGTCCTCCACTGTGACTAGGGGCAAAAAGGCCCTTCCCACAAGGAAAAAAGAACGATCTCACAGAGGAGCAGTCATGGCAGCACAAGATGGGGGTGAGTATTTCCTCAGTACCTTTCCACGTGGAAGCCTCTTTAGTCAGCCATCCACATGGCTGCATCACAACCTGACGGCTGAGGAAGCTGGATCTGGACTATGGGGCTTTAATCAGGACATTTAAGGATAGAAAAAAAAAAAAAGAAAAAAGAATCAAACTCTGAAGGACTGTATTAACTACAGAAGAAGACAAGACAGAGCTGATGATTTCTGTTTGATAGTGCTGAGTCTATAACCCGCTTACAAAGGACAGAGCAAGTATTCCTTGTGACACTGTGCTTTTGTGCCTCACCAGTTCCCAGACAAGGCACCTGGTATATTTTTACATTTAAATGCCAGTCTGAGTGTTTTTGTGTAGCGAAACACTTTGTACAATAGATCTTCTTTCTGAGATGTCCCGTGTTTCCCTTCCCTGCTACAGTTTGGTGACACTAATAGTCCCACTAACTGGTGGTCCATTCTGCAGGGCTTGTAGTGATGACGGGTACCACTTGTGCCAATCGTTCTATGTTGTACTGTAATTAATTACTTTTAAAGCAAATGCACAATGAATTGCATTAAAGGAAATGAAGAAATTATCTTCAGAATAATTTTCTGAAGACTACTCTAGTTTACACAAAAGTCAAATTAAGATGTCGTTAGAATTTATACCTAAAGGGAAATTCTCAGCATGCTTTCAAATTTTCATTATTTGCTGTGATTCGAAGCTTGAAAAAACCCCGAAACTTCCTCCTTAATGATCTTGGTCTTTATCATTTGACAAACATTGATTTTTCCCTTGTTTCCTACAGCAAAGAAAGCAAATTCACGTTACTGGTACTAGAGAAGTTCAAGCTAGCAGCCAAATTTCCTGCATAGTTTTGATCACTCTGAAATCGTCCGGAAAGTCCCCTAGCCAGTGAACCAAAACATTTCCCCTGTAAGGAGCTTGCCCCTGGGAGACTTTTGACCTTTTGGCTTTCCTGTGGTCCCGCTGCGGGGTCAGCTGCTCCTGCAGCCCACCTGCCAGCGCTTGCGCTACCCAGGGGCACATGGAATCCCCGTGCAGCAGCTGCAGAAGATCCTGCCCGCATGGTGCGAGGCTGGCAGCACTTCTGGGCATCCCCTGCGCAGAGTCGGAGGAGGCGTCAGCCCCAAGCGGAACCAGCTCTTGAGTGCTGTTGCTGCATGTCCTCGTGAACCTCCCCTGAGCCTCAACAAGCGCCCCAGCCCCCCAGCCTCGCGGCAGACTGCGCCCGCTCTCCCTCAGAACGGTGCCGGAGCGGATGCCCTTCAGAAACTGTGAATGCTGTAGGTGTCAAAACACTACTTGATCCCAGCCCAAGCTTTGGTACACAAAGACCTTTATCTGTGGCAATTTGCTTTGCTTGGTTTTTAATCGTCGCTGGACTAGGTCTGGAAGTTCCTATAATCCCTATAAACACCTGATCTCCTGTAGCTGATGCAAAGGTTTTGGCCTTATTGATAACTCTCAGTGATGAGTTTCACAAGCTACAGTGTGAAACAATAATTCACTGGGTATGTTTTGTTAAACTTCCTCCCGCCCTTGTTCAGTGACTGACCTTCTGTTTTCTGTTGCATGATAAAAGGTGTACAGAAACCTACCATTTGATTTCACAACTCTGCTCATTACTTCTTGTATTTATCAGGTCTCCCACTTAATCATCTCATCTGAAAATAAATCCAAGCCATCTCAGCCCTGCACACCCTGTAGAATTCTCTCCAAGCATTTAGCAATTCCCAGAACTCGTCTCTGAATCCAACTATTTCACCTGTGTCCTTTTTGAGATACAGCGACCTGAATTGAGTATGTTACTTTGGGTACGCATGTAACACTGACTTGGATGACAGCTTTCCAATACTTCCAGTATTATTTTATCCTGTTCCCTCTGAGTTCTAATGGTGCTTGCTCTTTAGAAAATGGCTACATGTCGAGTCTTTGAGTTTTCCCAGTGATGCAAAGATCGTTCTTTCTGGGTTATTACAGTTAATGTAGAACCTAGCCAGGAGTATAAATTGTTCCGATTAATTCCTCTGTGCACATCACTTTGCATGTTTCAAAATGGAATTTTGCCTGTCATCTTGTTATCCATTCACTCCAACATCTTTTTGTGCCTTTTGAAGATCGTCACAGGCACCTCTGGTCTTGATTGACCTAAATAATCTTTGTGCAGTTGGCATTTCTTGCCTCTCCTCTATTAATCTTCTCTTGCAAAATGCATGTGTGTGTGTTAGTGTGTATGTAAATCAAGCACCTGCATGCTTTGGGGGAATTTAGATACATCACTCCCCAGACTTCCTGCAATGGCATTACTTTCCCTGTCAGTTTCTGGAAAAACTTTTCCTGACATAGTGTAACACCATGTCTGCCTTTGTGGCCCCATCAGACTGGTCTCTCATAAGTGACATGTGATCAACTAGTACATTTTCCTCAGTTGTTTCTGGTTAACAAGCTTTCAGCATGTAACTGAAATTCTCATTACTGCCCATCAGGGTAAAAAATCTCTATGTGATGTGCTTACATCTCTGGATCAGCAGCTTAACAAAAATTAGCATCGTTACATCTCTGACCTCTGGCCGGGGTGAGTTCAGTCATTCACTAGCTGTAATGTGAAATATAGACCATTAAACAGTCTTCACTGGGCTTCTTGTAATGTGTTGCTGTCTTTGCATTTAAGGCCTTTCCTCCATGTAGCCATACGAATATGCACTTTTTGCCTTCTAGGGACAGCAGATATTTGACAATGAATTTTCAGTACCATTTTTGCTGTCAAATCATAAGGCATTTTGCTTGTCCCGGCCTAAAAGCACTTACTCCAGTATAGGCAGATGTCCTCTGACACTGTCCTTTCCGCAGCAAAACGTCATTGGAAACAGTTCTGCAGACAATTGTGCTGTTGTCTTTGGAGTCCATTGATGAAGCTTTATGGTGGGTATTTGGTTGAGTAAGAATTCAGCTCACACACATTTAGCAATGCCCAAAGTTCCAAAAATTTCCAGACAAATTTCCTGAATTTCCTGAACTCCCTCTGTGAGCCTGACCTGTGCCCAGAGAGGTGTACCTGTGTGTCGAGGCTCTGCAGCCTTAGGTGCTCACCTGCGTCAGGTGGGAGTCAGGTGGGAGTCACCGTCCTAAAGCCCTACAAAAAGCTTTGGCATGGAGGAGAAGCCTTCCTACTCCTCCTCCTCCTCATGGAGGCAAAGGAAAAATGTTTTGAAAGAGAAGCAGAAGGAGACAATCCCAAAACTTGTTTACTACAAATGCCAGGGAAATCAAAATGGGGAACTGCTAGGCTGATCATGGCAGCGGGATGAAGGAAAATTTTTAGGGACCAGATCCAACTGGCAGAGAGGATTTAAAATCCACTTTGTCTCATGTATTGAGAGAGATCCTGACTTTGCTTTTTACAGACATATTTTTCAAATCTGGTGCAAACTCCAAAATTACCCAACTCCTTGACATATTTCTATCCATAGTCAGCCCACCCTTTTCCAAGATGAGCATGATAAACTGCAGCAGAACAAGGCTGAGGAGTGCCATGCCGTCCTAGCCTCCACTGCACATCACAGAGCCATGACCCGCTCGTAGGCTCAGCTCCAAACACGCACACAGCACCGGGGGCTGCGAATGCTCAGTGCTGGCCAGTCCCCACCGGGTTTGGGAGGTGGCATGGCCACAGCACAGGGATGATTATCAGGTGGGTCAGAGCAGCACAGGTGCTGGAGCGTGCCCAGCATCCCACCTGCACACCGCTGCACCTGAGCGCCCAAAACATGCCAGGACCTGTCTGCTGAGCAGAAACTGAGCGCTGGCGTAAGGCACCACAACGACTGTGATTGCTGTTACAGATCCGCAGGTTGTCGTTAGCAGGACCAAAAATAAGAACTAGTAATAGGCACAGGAGCAGACTAATACTCTTCCACGTGCACAATCTAATCACCAGTGACTGCCAGGGGTTCAGAGTGAGGAGCTGAGCCAGACAATGTTATGCTGCCTAAAGCAGCAGAGCACCTGCACCATTTCAGCCCTTAGGGATGAGAACATTGACAAACCAAGTAGTAGGACTGGGACACCCCCACCCCAACCACTGCCTATTCTGCAGAACAGTTTGTCCTTTATATGATCTGGCTTAACAGATGACAAAAAAAAAAAAGTTTTTTTACTCAGAATTTTCTTTTTATTTTTTCCTGTAGCTGATTCTTCTACCCCAAAATTGCAAATTCTGCAGCTGAATTTCTGACATCTCTCTGGAGTGGTCTTGTTACCAAAGTAATGAGTACTTTTAGTTTGTATAATTATCCCATGCCATAAGTGAAGTAGTCATTTATTTAACTTTATATATGGCATAAACTCATGTTCATGTAAATTAGGACATACTTTTTCCACTGTCTACATACTGAAAATTTTCACAAGTCAGGTAAATACAGGTCATCCAAACTTCAGTAAGAAGCTAAACCAGCCTGAATTATACTTTACACATTCTTTTTCATTCAAGGAAATTTTTAAAGAAATCATGCCGTTCAAAATGTTTTTAACTAAATATTCAATGTGTCAGTTAAAACATACTTTTAATGCTTATTTATATGGCTGAACAAGGGCAGAAAGATGATCCTAGGAGCCAACTCCAAATCAACTGCGTTTGTTTTGAATTTGGAAGAGTGGGTGGTGAAGCCTGCTAAGCTCTTGTAAGGAGCCCAGATAAGTCTCCCTAACAAAGTAAGTCGAGCTATGCAGCACCAGGTGCCACCAGATCGCTTGTGCCTGTCAGTGTGGCTATTTCTCGAGCCAGTACGGTGTCAGTGAAAGCAAACTGACCTGGGGGAGGGAAACAATCATGCTCACAGGAAGAAAGCCATGGAATGAGAAGGGAAGCTTTAAGATACAAAACATTGTTAGCAGGATTTATGGATTGTTTCAACAGAGGCCTGCAAAAACTAGTCACTGGCCTTGTAGGTAAGAAAGTTACTGGAGTTGTTATGTCTGTAATGGTAGAAGAATGCTGTAGTAGAAAATTACTAGAAGGTAATGAAACCTAGTTTTGCTTAGCAGTCATGAATATGAATAACATGTGATCAGTAATTTTATTGGCTAAGCTTGTGTGTGGTGTAACTGGGTGGTTGCTATCCTTGGCTAAAATCAGAATTGTGATACTAGGCATCACACTAGGTATAATCATTAACATTCCGTGCTTGGTCGCCTGCCTACAAAAAATGATACAGAGAATACTACATCAGATATTGATAGCAGAAAAACAAAAAAGGGGAAATGTGGAGGCAGAGAGTGCAGCACAGCTGTTTGACATCGACAAATTTGGGCTATGTCCTTGAACACCACTTGCTCAATAACCAAAAACAGCAACTAGGACAAGATAAGGAAATACCAAAGGCAAAAATAGTAAAGACAACCAAAAAAACTATAACCAATCCAAATGAAGCATAAGGCGCGTGAACAATATATTGCTACCAATCAAATTAGATGATTAAGTGCGTGCACTTCGCATGTAACTTAGATAGACTATAAAAGACTAATGCTGACTAACAATAAAGGTCTCTGCAACACCATCCACGGAGTCCGTGTTTTTACTGCCACATGTGCCTCTGGTGCTGCGCAGTCTGCCCACATCGGCAGTCGCCACAACGCGCCCCCAGCTCTGGCTGTCCACACTACCTCCAAGGAAGCAGTACCTGGAAATCATACGCGAGGGAAGAGGAGGGAAATCATTCTCTTCTGAAATGCAGCAGGACTCCTCATGTGTAAGGCACATTGTTGCATATAACTGACAAAGGCTGCAGAACAAGTAATGCCAGAAGCGCAGCTCTCTCTGAGGAATACTGTGATGCTGCTGGGTTGGTGGGGTCTAAAATTTTAAACAGTTCAAGAGAGCTTCTATAAAGAAAATTGATTTTGTATATCAAAACCTCAGATTTTAAGTCATTACTGAAATAAATAACAAGTGTTGGAAACAATTGTGCTGAATTATTCAAAGAAGTATTGATAACTAAATCCTCCTTTTCAAAATAAGTGCTATATAAAAAGAAAAAGAAATCTTCTGTTGTAAAGCTTTTACTATAATTGCTACACATCTCTTCAAATCTAGGTTCTCTTTGGGGGTAGGGGCCTACTGATAAAAGCAGGAGAATGACAACCTCCTACACATTTTGGTTCTTACAATACAAAAGCCTTAGTGTCATAACACCTCCTTGTCAGCTGGGACAGACAGAAAAGAAGGCTTCACTGTGATCCCATCCAAAGCACAGATGCAACTCTCCATGGAGACAGCAGGCACAGTGTTCAGAGTGACTGTTTATCACATTTTGTTCCGTAGAATCATAGACTCACAGAACGGCTTGGGTGGAAAGGGACCGTTAAAGCCCACCCAGTCCAACCCCCTGCAAGGAGCAGGGACATCTCCAACCAGATCAGGTTGCTCAGAGCCCCGGCCAACCTGGCCTGGAATGTTTCCAGGGATGGGGCATCCACCGCCTCTCTGGGCAACCTGGGACAGTGCTCCACCACCCTCAGCATAAAAAAAAAAAATTTCCTTATGTCCAGTCTGAATCTGTCTCCCTCTATTTTAAAACCATTGCCACTTGTCCTATCACTTCTTTTAGAGACTAATTCTGCACTGTGCTCCTGGGGGCTGTGAGGGTGCCTTACCCCTCTTTGGGTAGGTGGATTGTGCAGAGCAGTCTGTCTTTTCTGTTCCTTCTAAGGAAGAGCTGACTGTAATGAGCATACAATGTGAATTCCTTTTCCCTCCCACTCGCAGTAGGTGCCCAGTAGCCTCCTGTCCTTCCAGGGCTGTGAAGCAGAGCTCTGCAGCAGCAGAGAGGCTGAGCGGGTTAAATTGCACACAGAAATACGACAGCTTAGACAAACTGGTCATGTAAAATGTGATAAGAGAATAATAAAGACTTCCTCCTTCCCTTTTTTTTTTTTTTGCATCTGATCGTGTTTTCTTTCAGAAAACATCGTAGGAGACTCAGAAATATAAGCTAATCTTCTTTTTTAATAACACAGTATTTTTCGATATCTCATTTAATACCCCTTTCCCTGAACTCACCCATACAGAGGCAATTAAAGCTGGTTCCAGATCACCTGTGGCCATGTCTTCAGCATCGCACATCAGGCAAACTGTCTAGCAAAGAGGAGCATTGGGAAACACTAGATTCCTACGCAGGAATGTCCAACGTACTCTGAGAGAAAAAAAAACACATCATCTTCCTTCCATTTTCACTTTCACAATATATAAATTAAATAAATTTTTGTTTATGCTGAGGAACAGATAAACCTGGAGGGATATGAGATGAGAGCAAATAGCAAGCTACTAGAATTCAAGGTTCGGAAGGTATATGTGAAAATTTGGAGCCTCTGAAAGCAACTCTAGCTCGTCGGTTTAACTTTACATTCTGCTCAAACTCTTCAGCGAGCAGGACTATCCTTTATTGATTGCCATAAACGATTCTTTTTTTTCCTCTTGCAAGTAGCAGATCTACGCTAGAGACTTGGAAGCAAGAAGATAGTGTTACCAGAAAACAAATATCTTCAACAAAAAGGTGAGTAGTACAAATTAAAATTCAGAGCATGTCTTTGAGCACTTGGTGTTGATTTTTTTTTTTGGTTGGTTGGTCTGGTGGGTTTGGGTTTTTTAATTTTTTAACTCTTTGAACTGTATTCTACTTGATTACATATCATTACTGTATTAGCTTACAAAAATGAGCAATATATTAGAAGTTAATATATTTGTATTAGAGTGTCATTCAGAAAATTTCTGGGTAGTGAATTGTTTTGTGAAAAACATGAGCTATAAATATGACTGTAGTATCCAAAAGTAAAAGTGTGTTCACTTTTAACTTGCTTTTTTATGGCTTTGCATATGCATAAATAGGCTTTTGGTGATAGCAGTATTTTATGTCTAATTCCTTCCTTGACAGGTATAAATGCCTAAGAGAACAGTAAGGTTCATATTTTGCATTGCATATATGTAAGAAAAGAAGAGAATCCACATCTTTGTGATTCTTTACTCTGCTCTGCTCTTGTGAGACCCCACCTACAGTACTACATCCAGCTCCAGAGCCCTCAGCACGGGAAAGATATGGACCCGTTGGAGCAGGTCCAGAGGAGTGCCACAAAAATGATCAGAGGGCTGGAGCAGCTCTCCCATGAGGAAAACCTGAGAAAGTTGGGGCTGTTCAGCCTGGAGAAGAGGAGGCTCCGGGGAGACCTTATAGCAGCCTTCCAGTACCTAAAGGGGGCTTATAGGAAAGATGGGGAGAAAGTTTTTAGCAGGGCCTGTTGCAATAGGACAAGGGGTGATGGTTTTAGACCAGAAGAAGGTAGATTTAGACTAGATATAAGGAAAAAAAAAATTATGCTAAGGGTGGTGGAACACTGGAACGGGTTGCCTGGAGAGGCGGTGGATGCCCCATCCCTGGAAACATTCCAGGCCAGGTTAGTTGGAGCTCTGAGCAACCTGATCTGGTTGGAGATGTCCCTGCTCCTTGCAGGGGCGGTGGACTGGGTGGCCTTGAAAGGTCCCTTCCCACCCAAACCATTCTGTGATTGTATGATTCACAGTCTCTTATTTGCTATCACTGTAAATATCAAGAGCTACCAATTATAGGCTGTTTAGGAATCCCATCAGTTTTGTTAGTTTTATTACACAGGCTTGTGGTTTTGAAAGTCTGAATCTGAGTAAGCTTATTTGTCTTTCATTACGCAACAGTATTCTTCTCACTAAACATTTTCAGCCAGTTAATCAAGGAAAGGAGTCTACAAAATGCCTTGGCCACCACTGTTCTCCCCTCACGTGGTGCCAGCAGAGCAGTGCCCACTGCCAACAAGACTACTCCTGCTCTCCTTGCTGGCCCTGTGACCTGCCATAGGTTGGTGGGACCATGAGTGCCCCTGCTTTCTGGGACAGGGATGGCAAGGGGTCTTTCAATTCAGGAACCACTTCTTCAGCCAGCCTAATAGCTGGTGCACATGCATGGATCCTAAAGCTGGACTTATCAGGTTAGGATAGGTCTTTTCCTTCTAAAGGTTGGAAAATTCAATAGTCTTACTTTAATATACATATATATTTATAAAGTAATACATAATTTCTGTATCCAGGCATAATTTGCTAACTACACTTTCCACACTGATATAGGCAGGCTTCATTCTTGATGCTTGTAGGAGATGACACAATGATAACTAATTGCTTTATGACAACAAAGGTCAGGGAGCCTGACTTCTTCCATCTCCAGGCATGCCTTTGGCTCATGTGTGCTCCATTGTGCCTCCTTGTGAACAGCTGCCTCTTTCACAAGAGCTGAACCAGGCCAAAGAAATGAGGAAGGAGACCTCCCATGGGAGAACAAAGGTGTAATGGCCAAGGATGTACCAGGAAGGCCAACATCTATGTCGTACTCCAGACTGCATGAGTGGAGAAGGCTGAAACTTATCCCTGCAGGCCCTTACGGGGCTGACACTGCCTCCTCGTCCTGATCTTGCATGCAAGCGGTGCGTGCTTGGAGAACACCTCCCCAGCCAGTCCCACAGTCTAGGGTGGCTCTGCGTGGACTGCCAGGATTTAGGGTTCCCTAGGGCTCACCTGTCTGGAAAGTTTAAGTGCAGAAATCAGGGGAACTCTGTACAAGTAGAAATGCGTACATCTGCAGATTTTAGTTGCCTCAAAATTAAAGTGACAACTTAGATGATGATGTATAGAGCTCAGCTATGGCTGGATGGTGGTTTCTCTCCGTACATGACACTTACAGGCTGATGCTTCTTTGCAGTCAGAGCACATGGTAGGGCAGCAGAGGCCAGCAGCGCTCGGTGGAGTCATTGCTTTTCCACATGCTTCACCTGCTCCTGAAGGCAGGATCGCATTTCTCCTGCAACACGGCAAGAGCTGCCAGGGCTTGCCTAGGCACAGGTACTCAGCAAGGCTTGGCCACCCCTGCACCTCACGTGGCTTGCAGGCAAGCACGTCTTGATGAGGTGACCTGGGTTAATAGGCTACATGCCCTGGTCATGCTGGAAACCTCCACATCAGGTTCCTGCATGGGTTAGGACGCTTCCCGGCAACACTTGTGCCACTCTACTCGGCTTTCTTAGTACCAAGGGTGAGGGGGTTATGGAGAGAGAAGCAATAAATAGAAACTGAGTTTCAAATAACTCCTGTAAGAAGTTGTTGTAAAGGTCATTTAAATTCACATTTTAAGGGAAAGATCAGGAGTACCAGTACTGATGCCATCCAATTTTTTATTTTATTTTTTTTTATCCTCTGGGAACTTGCCCTATTCATATCTCTGATCTGCTATTAAGTCTTTAAGGCGGCATTTGTCTGCACTCTTTGAGCTGTTTTAATTGAATTAAATAATGAATTTCCATCTTTAAAAAAATCTGTTCCCAAAATGTGCTTTAATAATACCTGTCCTTGATAGGATTTTTTTTTTCCCTGGGAAGAAAAGTGTTAGACCCCACTCTGATATCACATACCAAGGCTAAGACATAACCCTGCGTCCATTTCTCAGTAGCTACCTATCCTGGTACAGTAGCCATTACCTGGTTGACTGCCTCCTCCTCCCTCTGGCCATACAAGGCCATAAAATAATGAAATTTCTGGAGGGCAGAAACATATTGACAAACAATATGTTGATAGTAGTGATGTTTACCTGGAGTGCTGGCCAATTTTGCAGTACACCAGCTCTCTGACCACCGCATCCCAAACCACAGTGTCCATCTGTGAGACACTGGATGGAAACCTGGAGTCATTTCTGAGCCATCTGGACCCCAGTCCCTACCCAGAAGTGATCAGTCGGTCATCACAGGTGCCCCCAGGCTGCACAGCAGAGCACTTTTCTCCAAGGACTGATAGCTTCAAAGCAGGATGGCCAGCAGCATTTCCCCGCAGGTGGGACAGAACATGGTAGATGGTAGAGGAAACAGGCCAGATCCTGCTCCTGTTAATAACTTATCACCTCAAATCACAGCACATGGAATGAGATTATCCCCAACCGCATTATCCCCTGGAATTCATATTCCCCTGATAGAAGTGATGATGCAGTCGGCTGCCTGGCTGAGCTGAATGTTATTTATCTGCCCTTGATCTTTCCCAAGGCCATTGACAGAATGGTAGATAGAGAAACATTTATTCTCTCTGTGGTTTGTGTCATTTTCATGTAATGCCATCTGATCCCCCAGCTGTCTATCACGTTTCAATGAGATTTATGTGAGGTGTTGAAAGAGTAGAATAAAACTGACAAAACCAGCAAACTTTGCAGAAGTTTTGACAGTCTGATGATGGGGTCAAGCCAATAGTCTGACATTGGCATTATACCTAAATTTCCCGCCTGGCGGTGGGTTTTCTTGGAGGCTCCAGGCAGCCCAGCAAGCAGAGTCTCACCCACAAGCACAGGCAGCAGGTCCTGCCTCCCCGCACGTGTCTGTCACAGTTCCGGCTAGGACAGGGTTAATTCCCACTGGAGCTGGGAGAGGAGCTGGGGCTGGTGGCCCTGGCGCTGGGGACACAGCTGGGATAGGTTCCTCATTAGCCCACAGCTGGGACAGCTAATTACCCAAATGAGCCCCAGGGCTGGGCCATCCCAGGGCCATCCTGCTCAGGGGATAAAGTGGGGCTGGGTCTGCGGGGCAGGTTTGGCTGCTGGGGAGGAAGCTGGGCACCAGGATCCCCCCTGAGCTGTGGTATGGTGAGTTGTGTGCCTACGGATGTTCTGGTTTTGTTTTTCATCTCTGTTTTGTGGTTTTTGTTTTTTTTTCTTCTGTTGTTCTCTTAAGCTGTTTTTTTTTTTATCCTAACCCGTGAGTTTTGCCTTTCACTCTCGATTCCCCTCCCCGTCCCACTGTGGGGAGGGGGTGAACTACAAAGCACGGGTATCAGGACTGACTGAGTTTTTTAAGGTGCTCAGCTTTTGGTAAATCAAAGCTCAAAGGGTGACAGCAAGCATGTTGTGAAAATAAAGTCTCTTGCAGCTTTATCAGGTGAATATTTGGAAACAGACCCCTGAAAGAAGGGGTCACAGTGTTTGTGGACATGAAAACAAACAGGGAGGAGACCTTTCAGGTGGAAAAGGCACACTTTTAAAGAGAGCTTGAATGAAAATCATTTGACACCTAGGATGCACTTGGAATATCCCCGCTCTGCTGAGGTGGGCTCAGGGCATCAGATGGCCAGATCTGACATATATCTATGGTTTATCGCAAAGGGCACGTGCTTCCTCCATGTTCTTAAAATATTATCTGTACAAGATCAGAGTACTATGATAGCTGATTTGATTTTCTATATTCTACAAGTTGAGGTTGGTCTGTTAGAGCTGGATGCTTGGTTGGACTGTTGTTGCAGAGGAAGTGTGTGTGCATGCCTATGTGTGCACCTATACAGGTGCACACACACAGTGATACTAATGTATTCCTCCTGTTGCTGGGAATCAGTGAAATTCTTACCAAGCTCCTCATGCTCATTAGTAAATGAAGGTGTTTCCCAAATCTGAATGTGGTGATATCCATATAAAGGTTGAGGTTGACTTGAGAGGCCAGAGCCAGTGATAGCATGGTCTGTATGGAAGTGGACACACCTTGACATACAAAGTATGCTGGGATGCTGGGGCCAAACAAGGAAGATATGAGCAGATAGGTGCTGAACTGGAAATGTTCCAACTGTCACTTATGAGAAAAAATTATCAGGAACTCCCAAACTTTAACTGTGGGCAGTGGATTTCATGTTGCAGGCTTTGTTGTCTCTGTGCTCTGTGAAGCGGGTGTTATTTGTTAAACGTTTATATGTTAAAAGTATCTATGTCAATGTCACTTAACTCAGTTGATTTCCTTATTTCCTGCCTTTTCAATGAAATAAAGTAATTATCTACTTTTCCTTTGGAAGATTAAAAGAACAATGAGAAATATATCAAGTAAAGGCTCTAGAAGCTATCTATGTGCATCCAGGTTCATAAAACATTAGCCAAAACACCAGCACTGGCACAAGAGCTTCATACCTCTGACAAGCTAATGGGTTTGCTAACTAATTTTTCTTCAGGGTAAAAAAGAAAAATAATCATAGCATTTACTGGTATCAAAACAACTGATTAAAAAATATTTTCTGTATTAGAGTTGACATTTAATTAGCTTAGCTCTGGTGAGTCTGCACTGCCTGTAAAAGAAATCCCTCAGAAGGCTGGATAAAACCTTTTTATTAATGCTTTTCTGTGATTACATAATATATATCTGCAACCATCCTATATTACTTGAGTAGCAATTACATTGTGTTAAAATGACACTTATTGAGATGGCAGTGAAACCGCCGTGTAAAAGTGCCAGTAGAACTGTTCCAATAAGTCAAATAACATATTTAGCTTTTAAAAAAAAAAAAAGTCCAGCCTTGTCTGTATTTTACTAACACAGGAAGACACAGTGCCAACTATGCAGGCTGTAACTTTGTGTGAATCCTCTGGAATAAATTCTCCAGCAGAGATCTGAAGTAGACAACGGAAAAAGAGCGGAGTAGCCTGTGGGTTTGCTAGCAGAATGCCAGGTGAGCAGGAGAATTTCCAGGGAGAGCTGCCTGACCCCCAGCCTCTGCGCTAACAGGGAGCTGTGCTGAGGATGCTGCACTGCCGTGTCCTCGGGAAGGTGCTGCAGCTCAGGAGTTACCTGGGCAGAGCAGCGGGGAAGGCACTGGCTGCTATTGGAAGTACCATCAGTAGCGGTTTCAGATGTTTTGTAGTGACTTCAGTAAAAACCATAGGCACTGAATAAAATCAGTGGGAGTGAAATCTATTGTTCTGTTTCAAACCCCTCTGAGGAACAGCACTTTTGACACTTTGAGGTGTTTTATGAATTCTAACTCATTTCCACACATCTTCTACAAGTCCTGACCAGCTGGAAGTGACAGACACACACACTGCTGTGTTTTCCATGGAGGAGCCAACTTTTAAGGAATACCTTTACTTTTCTCAAGTATCAAGTGATAGGATGAGAGGAAACAGTTGTGCCAGGGGAGGTTTAGGTGGGATTTTAGGAAAACTTCTTCACTGAAAGGGTTGTCAAGCACTGGAGCAGGATGCCCAGGGCAGTGGTGGAGTCCCCATCCCTGGAGGCATTTAAAAGATGTGTGGATGTGGCACTTGGGGACACGGGTTAGCAGTGGACTTGGCAGTGTTAGGTTCACGGTTGGACTCAATGATTTTAAGGGTCAATGATTCTATGACTCTGTGATCTCACTTTTTAATAGACTGTTTTATAGCTGCGAGCCCAGGGTCTGCAGAGCTGAGTAACACTGATAGCTAACAGATTGGCCTGGCTAGAAATCCCTGATTTTGCTTGGCAGGGATGAACAGAAGCTGAATGAGGCTTTATGGAGTATAGGGGGGAAAAAGTAAGAAACATAAATATGTAACACCTATTCCAAATGAAGGAAGGAAAAAGGGTAACAGATTAAACAGTCAGAAAACTGGTGGTCAGAATTCTGGAAAGATCAGTCACAGAATCACAAACTTTGCCAGACTGCTGGAAAGTGGGAAAACATCCTATGTTCACATGCTCTGTGATGTTTGCCTCCACCAGACATCAGGAGGTAAAGTTAGGAGTGTTTCCTGGGGATGGACAGGGAGCTTGGGTCAGCAAGGACCCAGCAAGTCTCTACTACGTGCACCCCTGAGCTGGACTTACAGAACCAGTCTTGCAGATCAGCACAGCCTGGGATCTTTCTCCCCATACGCAGTAACTCATCGGTGTGTTCATATCCAAATGCGGGAACCGCATTTTCAAGACAGGCAGGAGAAGCTTGAAATGCGGAAGTCTGCATCATTCCTCACTACTGACTCAGCTCCCCCCCCCTCCAGCAGCAACTTGGGTCTCTCCTCCATTTCAGACAGACCTGGGCACCCAGGTCAGAAGGAATGCTTCGGCATCGCTTTCTGCGAGAGCCGCCTTGCCCCACTGACGCAGAGGAACCAACACGCAGGAGCTCACCTTCACCCTTTTTGGTGACAGCTGAGAAGGGTTTTGGTAACATTTCTCTGGTGGTTGTTGGTTCTCCCTGCTCAATGTCGCACTGCCTCTGCACAGGTATGGGCCTTACCTGAAATAACCTCTGGACAAAAAGAATCTCTGAAAAATACCTCTGGGGTCTTTTAAGAGAGTTTTTGCATTTTCCCACTAGTAGCACTGGTTTTATTCTACACAGTTGAGAACGGCCAGACTTTTTGTTATTGGATCATACAAGTTTACTTTTAATTTTTCATCTGCATTTTTTTTGCTTCTGACTATATATCAGTCATCCTGAATACTGGGGACAGATGTGGGAAACCATTAACGCTAGTTAAAAATGCATGCTGTGGAGGTTCTCAGCCTGTATTTGTAGAGTTTTCCCTCTAGAGCGGGAGAAGGCTGTTGGTGTTATGTCATACAGTAAACTACAGTGAATTTTACTGATTTTTTTTTATGCAAAAAAAAGTTTGAAAGTTTCTGAGCCAATAAAGAAGGAAAAGGTTATACCCTTTTTATAGTGTGTATTTTCCTAATTTATCACACAATTTGGAGTCTTTAAAGTTGTTTGCCAGACCCACTGAATTCCCTTCCCACCATTAAATTTAACAGTCTTCTGAATGGTTTCTGTATATCAATATTGCCAACATCTGTGGGTTAGGGGATGTTAAGCAATTAATAGCATGTGAAAGCTTGTCACTTGTGATGCTGCAAATGCTAAGCTATGCCACTGAAATTGCATTTTAAGCAGTTTGAGATTAATGCCATTTGTCATAAGTGTCCTGCCTTTTAAATGTTAAGTAAAATGTGTTTTCCAGGCATGCAAAGAAAGGCCAGGAATAAAGGGTTTTACAAGGCTATTGCTAACTGGATTATGCGACAGGATTGCCTTTCTCTTTCCTTCACAGTTAAAATACCTCTAACTGTACAAGGTTTCTATAGATCGTTCTCAATCCAAAATATGTACACACGTATTGTACACAGTATATGTTTTATATATATGTAAAGAAAACATAGCAATATTACATAAATCTTTCGTATATACATGTAGTGTTCATTGTATATGCCTGTAAATATATATATTGAATATTTTGCTTTTTGTAGATTCTTAAGGAAAAATCAGGAAACCTCCTCATGTTCCATTCTGTTCCCCTCTCTCTATTGCAATGTCTATCTCAATATCTCTCTTCCTTGAACTTTCTTATTTTTAGTTACGTGTAGTATATAAAAAAAATAGAGAGACAGAGATAGAAGGGACTGTGAGGAAGATTCCTGAGGTTTTTTTCTTAGTAGGACATAAATACATTGTAGGCAAGAAAGTATACGAAAGCCCACAGTTACCGGACTTCTTGCTTTGTCAGTACGTATCTGAAAGCACCACAAGCTACTACAGACAGATTGGTGATGAAGCTCTGCGGTGTAACAATGAACAGAAAATAAGACCTTGCTCACTGGAGCAGAGTAAAAATGTGATGTGAGCATGGTGGCTGTGACAATTTTAAAAATGGAAGCTGTTAAAATTTCATCACATGGCTTTCTATGATTTTATTTCTGCTATTGTGCTTCCAAGGAGCAGAGAGACAGCCCGGTTCATTCAGTTCACAAATGTTCTGTGGCTTCCCAGTTTTTGACGGCTAAACTTACCTTTTGCTGAAATGAGTACTCAGCCTCTTACGTAAGGACATGAGGACGATGGCTGATTGTAATTTTCCTTGGCTGAAAGAACCACCTGGTGAACCCCTGCTTGATTCCCTGTATCCATTCCAGGAATCAGCTTTTACTACAGAGGGTGGTAGGACGCTTGCTAGTGTTGCCCACCTGGGTTATTTGACAGGGCAGTGTTTTGTCCATGCTGGTAGGGTACTTCCCTGCGTGGGTGTGCTGCCCACATGCAGTCAGGGTGTGCTTGAGCATGGCGCAGTGGCAGCTGTGTCTTCATAATCCAGCCTCTGGTTTTAGAGGGACATAACCTATCCATGCAAGCGGGTTCAGAAATAAGTCAATGTGTTTCCTTAACTGAGTCGGATGCGTTTTATTTAATGACTTTGTGCAGGGCTTGTGAGCGTGATAGTAGATGCTAAAGTGAATTCTTTTCTGTGGATGAGGCCAAACCGTAACACAGCTCCTGAGAAGAGGCTAGCACCGTGCGGGTGACTGCGGGTGCTGACTCGGGTGACGATCACAGGGCAGCTGTGGCAGGGCTGCAGACTTTGTCTCTATTGGAAAGCGAGCTGTCTGTGTGGGTCTGTGGCCCAGGATCCCTGCGGGTGCCAGCAGTAACGAAATGCTCGTGAGGCCCTGGCTGTGCTCCTTGCTTGGAGCAGGCTGGGCTGCTGCCCAGACCAGGGCCGGCACTGCTCTGGGAGCGAAGGAGCATCCCTTCATGAGAGATGCTGTCCCAAAGCCCAAGCTCACTCACCACCAGCTGCCCAAACAATGTTTCCTTGCAGCAGGGAAAGGCATGGCTGTCCCTTCCGAGCAGCTGGAGACAGTCCAGCAGTGTTGGCATGCTCACCTTCCCAAAGAGGCACCGGACGGCCCATGCCACCCCATTTCAGGACTGGTGTCTGCTTTAGGATACTTTGCCTGCATAGAGTTGTCAGTATTCATTAACATAAGTGCTAAGATGTCCCCAAAAGGTGGGTCATACTGGGAGAATAAACATTTGAAATACTAATAACTACCAGCTAGGAAGCAATTAAAAGTTAATTAGAGGAGAGGCTCAAAACTACTCATTTTTAATAATACTCTCATGCAAAGCAGTGAAAGGGATGCTTCTGCATTGATACGATTGCAGACTGTTTTTCAGAGCTTAAATATTCTAGCAGCTAAATCTGAGTAAAGGCATACTGTGCAAGGACACAGAGGTTTTTTTAAAAACATTCCAGTCATGTTTCCTAAACAAGGCAGCTGTAACACTTACTTTAAGCAAAGTTAACAATCCAAGTTAATTATCCAAAATGAACCTCAGCAGTTAGGACAAATACTATCTCATCAGCATTCAGTGTCACAGCTTCAGACCAAAAGAGGAAATGAAATAAGGAACTATGAGCAGATGAGCTAAAAACTGAGCAGTGGAAAGAGATGTGCATTTTTCTTTCTTACATAAGTTTTTCTCCCTTGGAGTGAAATTTGTTCCACTATAGATAATCAGTGCAAACCCCATGTGAGTGGCACTGAATTTCGTATGCTGCCTTACCAGTACGGGTAGAGGAGAAGCAACTGGCATGTGGATAGTTCAGCAGACATTTCTAGTTTGGTACATGGAAGTCTAATAATTTTGCACTGTCGATGACAGCTCTGTAGGTGAATCACATGTACTGCCATTTTGCATACGTCCATTTGGCGCCCTGACTGGCCCTAACAGGAAACCTGCCCCATGACAGGAACCCTCATCCTATGGCATCCTCTAACCAAACCTGTGAGCGCAGGGGAAGCCCAGCTGCATCCTTGTGTCCAGCACATAAATACAGCCCAAGCTCTCACAGGTGTTGCGTCTTCTCCTCTAATCTGCTGCTGCTTTTCACTCCCTGCTGTGTTGTGCCCTTTCATACAGCTTTTTGGGAGCAGCGTAGTCACAGGACACGCTGCATCCCAGCGATGCTCCGAGTTCGCAGTGCTCAAATGCAGGGCTCCCAAAGTCTGAACCCCCACCAGAGAATGCTTCAGGGTATCCGAGCTCTTTAGCTCTGCCTGTGCTGTTACCTGGCCAAGAACCTGAGCCTCTGCCAGCACCCAGACACTCACAATTATTTTTTTTAATGAACTGCTATACAAAATCTTTCAGAGGAGAAAAACTGACATTATCAGGCAAACAATGTCTTTGGTTTGTGGTTTTTTTTTCTCCCAGGAAACTGGAAAGTACAATCAAATATTTGTGTAATGACCTAAAACAAAACAATATGATGATTTGTAACACAATAAACTACAGATAAAGACAAGTGAATAATGCATCAAATTATGGATCTGTTATTTTTAAATAAGCTGTTATTCTGCTGTATAGTCTGACACTGCTACTGAGAATTAGTTATTGGCCATTTTTGTCTCATGAGCTATCTTTTCATGTGAATTAAATTTTAAATTAATTGTACAGAAGGGTAATTTTTTTTAAACTCTAGTGACTTTATACCTCTCTTCTCTGTGTGGCCGTCTGCTGACAGGCTGGATTTTCTGGATTTTGTTGTTATTTGCTTTGGCTCTATAAAGAATTTTTGCATGTAGCCCTTGCAAGTGTTTGCTGTGTCTAATCCTGGTGGTGTAAGACAACCACGGTTTCAGTGGATGGTTAGGCACCATAAGAGACACAGCACTGTTTTTCTTTTCTGCTTGGAAACTTTATTAAATGCACCTTGTTCCACCCATTATGAATTGTATTTTAGGATCAGAAGAATTTCCTTTACACGTGAAAACTGCTTTCCATGAACAACATCTCGGAAACTTGGATCCTGATTTCTCTAGAGCTGTTGAAATTCAGTGAGGTGACTGGCTTAGGGTTATTTACATGAGCCCCTGCAAAACAAAGATCCTCAGGCTTGCGACTGAGCCAAGCCGTGCTGCGGGCTCCCTGCACACGGGGCAGAGAAGGGAGGGACTGCGCTGGGCTGCTCTCAGCTGGCAAGAGACGAGAGGAGGACACTCGGGCAGGAGAAGGGTGACAAGGCAGTGGGATGAAACAGACCCGCGTGATACAGGGAGGCAAAAAGCAAATGGGTTCAGAAAGGGAGTAGCCGTGAAGGAAAGCTTAATTAGTATTCATTAAAGCTGATGTTCAAGCTTCATTTCAGGAAACACCTCCAGGGCATTGGAACCCCTGCAGAACCCAAGGAAATGCCCTTTGCGGTGGGGTTGAAGGATGGTGCTGGGTGCTCAGATCCAGCACAGGGCCCTGCTGGGTGTACGGGCTCCCGCAAAGCTCACAGGCTCCTCACTGCGGTTCATCCTGGTGCTCAGGAGGGGATCAGGCTCCCCTGCATGCTTGTGGCAGCCGGTGCCATGCTCCCCAGTCTCAGCTGCGGCGGTGCAGCGTGGAGCTGGCTGCCAGCAGTGTGTGTGTGGGTCGCCCCCGGAGCACATCTGCAAGTTCCATGCAACCAACTTAAACCACTTAGGCTGAGTGCTGAAGCAAAAAAAAAATCCCATACCTTCTGCCTGTGCACACCAGTTCATGCCCTTTTACTTTTATTGGCTTACACATTTGTTTTGTATAGATAAAACCGCACCCCCAGACTGCTCATGCTGACACACACCTTGTGCATACCGTGCACAGCTGCTCCCAGCTGTGATTTCATTCAGAGGTTTTATACAACCCGGCTCGTCGTGAGCAGGGTTAAAAAGGTTTGTTGGGGCTTTTTATCCTAAAAGTCAAAACACAAGCCAGCTCAGCTTGCTTTCACAGAAAGCTTCTTCCTAGATTGCATTGGATGAAAGGGAAAGTTTAACCACTTCCAGCTTTTAACTCTTCCTTAAAAAGCAAACTGCTTAGCTGAAGTAATTGTGTGAAAACATAAGCAAGCAGTTATACTCCCTCAAGAAGCCATTAAACATATTAAGTCAGTAATTTGCATATGGCTGATTGTTTAGTAAACAAACTGTCTCCTGGGAGGATGGTAATTAATCTTTTGCATCAAATCTGTAGATTAGTCTTTCTGGGAATAATGGTAGATGTTACAAGCAGGTGTCAGTCATGATATCACTTTCTTTGAAATTTAGGATTAAACATGGCAATGAACAAAATTTTAAATGTATTTTTTTAAGCTTTGGAAGCATCATATGTTTTAGTAAAAGATTAATTCCTTTTTTTACTTCAAAATAAAAGTCCTTGGCATTCTTTCTTTTAGGCAGATTTAAAAAAAAATCTAAAACTCAAGAGTGGGATCCACCTACAGGCCGTTGCAATTGTGAATGATTGTAATATTGAAAAGGTAAAAGGAGATGTACACTTAGATGTACATCGCTGCCTGTACAGGGATTAAAGGTTTGGTTTGGTTTTACTTTTGTTACTATTACCAGCACGGCTCAAAGCTAGCTGAGGTTGACCCTGTGCACAGGGCTGGTGGAGAGCACCCTGACACCGCAGGGATGTCAGCGTCCCTGCTCTGCTCAGTGCCACACACATCAATGGCATCACGGTGCCTGCGGTCCTGAATCCAGGATTTCCCACAGAGATGTAATTCAGAAGGGTAAACCTGCCAACCACCTTTTAGCCCAGGCTGCCACCAAGGTTTGTCTGATGACAGGCAGGTCATTTGAGCTGCTTTTAGCAGAGTGGGTGGCTGTGGAGGCAGCCCCTTCGTCTCACAGAGGGCGCATCCGGATTGCTGATGTCTCTGCGATGTGCTGCTGCAGAGCCAACCCGCGCCACTCTCACACCCAGCCTGGAACCAGCAGCGCTCCGTATCCAGCCGTACAGACTCTGCTTAGCTTGAACTAAACCCTGTCCTTCTGCAGAGGGTCGTGCCCAGCCGAGGCAGCACAGCGGCTGCTCAGGTCTGTCAGGGCTGTGCAGGAGGAGTACAACCTCCTCACTACCTTTACTGGTGTGATACAAGGGTGGAAAAGCAAAGGATTCTGCAACCAGGACACCGCATGACCTAGAATCAGTTATAGGATTTGGCAAACTTACCTCTTTGTCTTGTCAGAGTATTTGGCAGTCTCTTTCCCTGAGTCAGTTATTTTCAGTGATAAACTGTCAAAGGAGAAAATAAGGTAGATGACCTTTCTCGTTCACTCATTTCAGTCATGCAGAACCTACCTCAGTCACCTGCAATATACTGGTTTTATTGTGGCATTACACCTATGAGAGCTCTTTCTTGCTTTAGGAGACTTGCTGAATTTCTCTGAGTTCCCTGGGGTTGTGCATGGTGCGGATGGAGAGCACCTCTCCTGGCACCCGCGCTGCCTGAGCCAGCAGACCCCGGCCGGCCTCCTATGGCAGCAGTGTTTGGATCCATGTGCTGTCCTAGCAGAGCTGCAAGGTTTCTTACATAAGAGTTGAAGATAAAGATCCAATAAAGTACCAGGAGAAGGGCTCAATAGCCTTCTTTTATGGCATTTGGTTAAGCAGCTATTGATTTCCACCACATGCTTGTCTGCCTCTGCTTCCCAGAGGCAATATGCGTGGTGGTTCTGGGAATCTGCAGAGGGAAAGATACGACAAATATCAACTGTTGTAATCCAAACTCTTCAGGCTCCTAGAAAAGTCCTTAAGGTACCATTGCAAGATTACTATTTATAAAGAAATAGCTGCCAGCTGGAATGGTTGCTGCTATTTTCCATCATTATCTCCAGAAAGATTTTAGACTGTGGATACTTATTACAAATTGTTGGGGTAGCTATTTGTGCAAATAACAAGATTATATCAAATCTACCAAAGTAATTTGTTAAATAATAAAGTTAATTTAAAAAAAAAAATTAATATTAGGTTGGGAAAGGAAACATGGTGAACTAAAAACCTCCCAGTAGTTCAAATATACAGAGGAGTTTCCTTCCTCCTAACAAGGCAGGACAGAAGGGTAAAAGGCTAAGGAATAAGATCTGTAAAAGCACACCATGCATCTCTGATTTAGGATTGTATGTGATGCGAACAAAAAATCATATTGAAGCAAACCACAAAATTATGGTGCAAGGCGTCTACTTTCCCACAGTAGGTCTGTCACATCTGTCTTGAGCAGCAGCTCACAATGTCAGCCAAAGCATATTCATCGTCTGTTTTCTCAGAAAATCCCCAAGGCATCTCTTCTGTTGTCTTTAAATCAGTTTAAAAAATAATCAGACAACAATATTGGGCTCAGACTGTGCAGTCCCTGCCAGCTCTGCGAGCAGTCGAGGGGATGTTTCTCGGTCTCAGTGGCTCTGCTGGGCTGGATACGACCCACGTGCAGCAGAAGCAGCACCGCATCACCCAGGAGAGAGGGAGAGGCGCTCCGTGGGGAAGATGGAAATGAACTGAATGCTGATTTGTATTTTGAGCTGGGGAATGCAAGGAACAGCGCATTGCAGCCCCAGTGTGGAGGGTTGTAGAGCCATTGCTATAGCTGTAGGTGTACTTGCATCCATTCCTTGGTAGCACCACCTGCCCTTTTGAGGGCCTAAGGCTTCTATGTCCAGTTGGTGCTTGTTAGCATTCATAAGGGTTGTTACTTTAGACAGCCAGCTGTGGAGACCACCAGAAGTGAGTGTAGGCAAGGTGCCTGGGAGAGGAAGGGCTCGGCTCAGCTCTGCTGGAGGCAGCAGCATGGTCAGCCAGGCCCCGGGGCAAGCTGGCCCAGCTCCACCAGTGCACACAGTGCCACAGAGGAGCAGGGGCTGTGCCCCGCCACGCAGATGGCTCCTGAGGGCAGGACAGAGGGCATGCATACAGACACAGGCATGCCACAGCCGTGGGGCTCCCGTGGGGTGCCACAGACTTCTGCAGGGCTCGGCAGTGGTGGCATCCAGTGGATGACACAGCTGAGACTTGCTGTGTGCAGCAGGCTGAAGGCATGCCAGATGATCTTGGGCTGACAGGCTGCAAACTGCCCTTTGCCAGGCTGTGACGTGCTGTGTGTGATAACCTGTCCTCAGGGTATTTCTCCATCCCTACTTTAATAGTTTTGGCTGCCACGGTCCATCAAGAGTCTCACCAAGTGCTGCGCAAGGGAGGTCCTGCACACTGAGGGGCACTATTGGTCTGCTTCTCCTCTACCTTGCCCATATAAAGAGGATTCTATCATTAAGTTGTGTGCAATTAGGTGAATCTGATGCCTGTTCCAGTTCCCTGGGGGACCAGAGAACAGGAATGATGTGGGAAATCCCATCTGAACCATGAATACAGCAGAAAAGGAAGCCTTTTAATATAGGAATTCCACTATGTGAATAGTCCTCAATCTCTGTGAGAACACCTTCAACAGAAGCAGCCACTGTCTTCGTCATGAAGGGGTAATTAGAGCAAAGACAACAAGCTCCTCACATATTTTTGTCGGCTAGCTCCTCCCTTACCTGTGATAAAGGTAGGTAAGTCCCAGTGCCCTGAGGCTGTGAAGTTCAGCACTGACTGTTGCTACAAGGCCATGAGGTGTCTCAGATAATAACTGAGAAATATCCTCCCATTCTGGAAGGTGATACGCTTCTTCCAGAGCACCTGATGAGTTCTTCAGTCCATGAAGCAACCCAGAGGCTTGACTCAGTTCAGCTCAAGTGGGTCTTTAAAGATAAACATCAACATAAAGAAAGTTAAAAATAAAACGTGAGCAGACTTCACTGAGTGATTAAACACTTTACAATGGTTATACTTAAATTGTCGTTTGCTGGTCCCAGATCACATGCTTATGATCCCTTCCCACTTTCAGCAAGCCCCCATGTGATGAACAGCTGGAGTTAGGGGTTTTCCTGGGACAAGCACCCATGTTCCTTCTACAGACTGAGACTATAGTCTGTAGACCCCTGGGAACCCACTGCACCTTGCCACATACTGGAGCTCAGGAGGACCAGAGATGTCTGGGCATCAGCCTCTCCTCACACTCCTAGCTGGCCAAACCTACTGTGCCAAGTTCTTTGATGGGCTGTGCCTTTTTCTGTTTCCATTAGGAGCCATCAGCAGTACTTCACTTCCCTGGTACACCGCCTCCTTATAGAGCTGCTTATGATGGTGTGTGGAAGTTGAAATCAAGAGAGTTTTTTGGTTGGCTTTGTTAAACCACCTGGAGTATCTTTTACTGAAAGACAAATTACATTTAGTGGCTTTAAAAAAAAACTCTGCATAAAGATTCCTTTCCTACATAACTAATCTTTAGGGGTTATGGAAATGGGTGTATAGAGAACAGTTTTCTTGTTCTTATTAGTTTGGTTTTAGCTGAGAAGAAAATATTTCTCCATGCATTTGGGAGAACAAGTCTGCCAGGCATTTCTGTGTTACTACTAAAATATAAATAGTGACATTCTGGACCAGTGAAAGTCAGGGGAAATTTTTGTATTGATCTTTTCAATACTCCAGAGTTTCCATCTGAAGGAGGCCCTGAAGGCTCAGAGGTCTTGCATTGTCTGGCTGCTGGAATACAGCCATTAAAGGATGTCTCAAAGATGCCAACATTGTCTTCCTAAATTACAACCCTGTTGCATATTTAAACTTTGGCAATTAGTGTAAGGAATCAAAGTAACCTTAATTTGAAGTATTTTAAGTTACCTCATTAGATTCAATATTCATTTCCTCATCTTCTCATCTCAATTACATTTCCATTTCAAATTTTTATCTCAGTTAATTGTAATCAATTTTATGTTTTGCTAACAACAAGTATAACCTTGGGGGTGGCTAGAGCACTTGAAGGTCACTGCCATATGCAAGTCACCCTGCGACAGACTATCGTACAGCGCATGGCCGGCACAAGGGAAGGTACCTATGGAGATGCACAACCTTCTGCGAACTCCCAGGAGAAGAGAGTTGCACTCACTGCACTTTGCTTATCTTTCGGTCTTTTAAAGAGCTGTCATGAAAGGAAAGGCTCTTCTAGTGGAATCAGTTGCTGAGGACAGTAATGCAGCACTAATAATGAAGACAGCATCTTCTTTAGCTCAGTGTGCAAAGTGGTTCACCTGACTTGCACAGATGGAGCTTGCATTTTTAATTCCTTCGCTACTGCCCTGTTTGTACCAAGCAAATGGGTCCCTGAGTGTCAGCAAAGACTGATGCTGTGTATTTCATGACCAAGGCCGGGCCAACGCAAGAACCCCTTTGCGTCAGGACAGTGGTCATTCTTAGCTATACGGCTCTGTTTGCTGCAGCACAAGAGGCTCCGGGGACATCCACTCGTATATTGTATTCAAAATAATAATCCACCAGGCTTATTCTGCCTAGGGAAGAGCTGTCTGTGAAGGGGGAGGGGATTGCAAGAGAGAGCAAAAGTCTGAGAGCTGATCTGAGGACGAGCCGCTACAGCAGAATGGATGTGAATTGCAGCTGATTTCTTGTGCCTCCTGCTGCCCCTCACTTTGAGCTTTTCCTTGTATCACTGACCATCACCTGGCCAAGAGCTGTTAGAATTTTCATTTGCACTCTCAAGGCATCCTTTAAAGAGACCCTGGCATCTCTCCAGGCAGAGAAAATGGTATGCTGACATACTAGCAGAATTATCTCTCGCTAAAGTGATTATGCCCAGTGCTGTGGAGGAACAGCCGATTTGTGCTACAGCTGAGCCTGGCACCTGTCACCCTCCCATCATTCCCATCCTGAGCTCAGCCTTTGTCAGTTCTCAGCACTGCAGCTGTCAGCAGAGACAATTAGAAACCCTTGTAGGAAGGGATCAGGCCAAGCAGGTTGGTTGAACCCTGAAGAACTATGGATAAAAAACTAAGATTATTTAATCTCTGCCTTGCCCTACTGCCTTTTCCCTACGTTTCTCAGAAGGTTTTGTTAGGATTCAGAAGGCTGATGAGTATTTCCACAGAATGAAGGAGATCAGGAGCCGACATGGAAAATGGCTTTCAGCCACAGGTTCTGATCCCATTTCTCTTAGCACAGATCTCTGCCATTCCTGCTGGCTTCATCAGAGTTTCTGTAAGGCAGAGAGGCATCCAAGAACAGTCCCTGACCATTAGAGGACATACAGACTCAGACATTTTCTAAAGAACAGGGGCTGGGGACAGGGACCGAACAGTCAGTCATGTCCAAGTCTATAAACTGAAGCAGACTCTGACTTTAATTAAAGGAACCAAATAAAATTATGAGAACTCAGACAAAGTGCTTATAGCAAAAAGCTGTAGGAAATGCACCTCCTGTGGCAGCAAACAATTATTGTTCAATGGCACTGTTCATAGCAACTACTATCAGAAAAAAAGCCCACTAAAACTGAGCTTGGCTTGTCTCTGAAAAATGGATAATGTGTTACACTGCAACAGAATGTCAGAATGAACAGTTGTTCTCAGCAACCATTAAAAATATAAACTATAAAGTACAATCAGCCTTTGATTGTTAAATCACAAATTAAGCTCACAGCTTATGAAGACATGCATAAATAAAATCAGAAATGTTTTTAATTATTAAGTAGTTTAACAGAACCTGTGGTACAAAACGGGCAGCAGCAAAGGGATTAAAAATGCAAGCTCAAGGTATCCTCTCATGGCTTACGTTTTAACAAGTGAAACAAAAGTACAATTGATTATGAGACCACATCTCCAGAAGTTGCATTTTAAGAAGGAAAGAATATAATGAGATTTCTTGTCACAAATACAAAAATGGCACTGATGACAGTGTTTGCTTTCAGATTTGAAATACTTTTTTTTTCTCATGTGAAAATGACACCATCAGAGAAAAATCTCTATAGTCTGTATTTCAAATGAGTTGACAGAGTTGTTCACTGTCTACTGAAGCCATCCAGGTAAGAAAGACAGATTAGGACATTTTTTGTGAGAAAGGATGCTTTATTTATAGCCCAAGTACATTATAAACCTACTCATGTTTACATCGTTACAGTTCTCTTGCACATTAAAAAGTAGTGGAATACCCATGAGAATCCCAGATTGCATTATGAAAAGTAAAGGTGTAGAAATCCACATGAAATGTAAAATAAACTTAGGAAAAAACACAGATCTTAGAGCTGAAAAATATGACTGAATTTTAACTTGAAGCTTTGAGTGAAATGTGTAAAATGTCATATATTTGATACCTGAAAAATAATGAATACCCAAGGATTTGAGTATGTGATCTGTCCTGAAAGAGAATCACTTTCAGTAATACCCACATACTGAGAGCAGTAGTGTGGCACTGGAGAGTTGAAGAGCTTTCACCGGTGCTGAAAAGCTTTGATTTGCACTAGGTAAAGTATTCAAAATGGTGATCCCATCAATCTGTCTTGACAGAAGGTTATTTTCTGTCTCAGCACCTGGTGACTGGCTGTTAAACCACAACTCTATGAACAATTTGGCCTCACCTGGCACTTGAGGAATTCCTCTAAAGTCACAGAAGCACCAAGCTACGTCTTGCAGTCTCCACTGTAGCAGGGAAATCTGGACCAACGAGAAAAGACAATATAAACTTTTTGGGAAAGACTTACGCAAAGGAATCTTTCACAGTCCTTAAGGAAAATCAGTGTAAGAGCTGAATCAAAGGATTGATGAACTGCATTCAACATAAAGTGGATGAAGAACAGTGTTTGAAATCAGCTTCTTTTCAACTCTTGATATAGCAACAAATTAAAGCCTCAAACCTTATCTCTTGACCTTTAATTTTCAAGGCAAAAGGACAATCCTTCTCTTATCCATGGAGCACTTGTTAGCCTCTGTCTTCAGACAGTTAAGATTTCTTGTCCCTACTGCATCACTTGATGGATCATTCCAGAAATTCACTTGTCTCCTGAGCAATGGTCTACCACTTTTCCATGTGTCACTGTTTCTGAAGGTTTTTATAGAGACATGACAACCACTCGTGACTCTAGGTAAAGAGGCTAAATATCCAACCCCTTCTATTTTCTTCTAGTAAGACAGAGTCTTTATTTTCTTCTTAAAGAGAGCAACAGTCATGCTGTAAATAGATCACCAATGACTGGTGGTCTATTTAGAGTGACTGAACATAAGCAGTGAACATTTGCCTAAGAGGTGAAGGCGACTGGCAAGACTCACTGTTTGTGAGCACCATTTCTGCAGGCTCAGAGCTGGAGTGATACCAGGAAAACACCTCATGAGATGTTTATGCCAAGTTTCTGTTCTCGGGCCCTTCGAGGCAGGTTCTCTGCGTGCACGTCATTTCTTGCAAACTAGCCTCACATCTCAACAATAATCAGAAAAAAAAAGTCTGACACTAAGAAACTTATCTCCATCATCTTATTTTATGCCTCTCTAGATTCCTACACAGTACCTAAATCTGCAAGGAAGAAATCCCACCAAATATCCCCCCATTCATTAATTTCTTAAAGGCATTTTTAACAGCTTTCCTTTCTTGAAAATCTATCACTGGTAACTACAATGCAGTTAGCACCTTTATATGACTAAACATGAAACAAAGATGGTAATAATATCACAAATAGTTTAATTCAGTCTTTCATGGCAGTCCAGTATTCAAATTGGTTAGGAATAATATGAAGCAGGAAAATGTGAACTGTTTTTAACGTCTAGAAGGCTGGGTAATTGAAGCTTCAAAGCAGAGTTGTGTAATACAGTTTCTACTACTGTAGTTTCATCTGAAAATGCCCAGAAAAAAAAAAAGAAAAAAAGAAAAAAAATGTCAGGAAAATGTGAAAGTCCCTAAACTTGCAATTTCAGAGTAATAGTTTAGGTGGGGTTTTGCCAAGAGGAACACCGTTTCCTGCGTATTTGTTGTGTGTGCGCAGGGTCACAAGCCATCTGCATTAAGATGCTTGAGGAAGCAGGGAGATTCGCTAACATCCGTGCCAAGATTGTGTGCTGACCAGATTCCCCAGCATGTGACCATACTTTCATTTTTCTGATAAAAAAGAAATCTTGATGAGACTGGTGCAAAGGAATGACGGCATCGCTTTCTCTACCTGCTGTACCTGAGGTAGTATTTACAGTACTCGCTCTTGCCAGAGATTTCCCAGAATGTTCTCCTTACGTTGTCAGCTGTTTTCACTGAAAACAAATAAACACACTAACAAACACATAAACCAAATAAAAAAAAATAAAAACAAGAAAAATACCCCACCACGCTACCATTACACTGTAAAAAGTCAGAAAAATAGAAGCAGTTTATGCTGCAGTTGTTTGTGCTGTGGATAGGCTGCGGCAGCGGGATAGGAGAGCTGCAAACTCCTCTCAGCTCAGCTCTTCTGTGCCACAAGGCAGGGATTTTAGGAAGGTTGAAACCACCATTGGCTCTTCTGTAGTGGTTTATTACCAAAGTCAAAACTAACTGTTAGTAAATAGCTTATCTTATTAATTCTGCAACTAATGACTAGAGCCAGGCAGAAAGCATAGATTGCTTTGCAGTGGACTCTGCGCTGTAGTAGCAGCTTTGCACTCCTGATGCAGATGCTTCCTCCAGCAGCTGTTAACTATGGTCCTTCACCAGCAAGCGATGCTTTGCCACAGATGGAGCACGGGCTCAGCAGCAACATGAAGATAAAGACAGAGCTCCTCATTTAGATTGGATGTGCTCTGCACTGAGTCCTTGCAAGGAAAAGCTTGATGTGAAGCCCTTACAGAACCTGTACGTCAGGGCCCTGAGGACCTTACTTGCCCTGACGAGACTCAGCTGGGACCCCATGCACAGTAGCTGCCCATGGCACAAGAGCCCCATTTCAGTTCAGACATGGGAACCCAGGTCCGGCCTGAGCAATGCTGTGAGTGTGTCTGAACTCCGTCCTGTGTCTGGCCGTGCCTCCTGGATGGACTCTGGAGCCACAGCGCAGCCTCACCTCCAGTCCTGTCTCCAGCCTGGTTTCGTTTTGCTCCTTGGCTGGGCCCCCTGAATGGACCCTGGACCTGGTCTGCTGCTTGCTGTGCCTGGGGCTGTTCACCCGGCTCTGCCAGCTGTGTTGGAGCTGCGTGTGACCTGGGACGGTGAGGGGCTGCCTGCACCAGGGCCACCAGTGGCTCCTGCCCTCGGAGTGAGCAGCCCTGCTCCTGCTTCTCCTGGCAGGGTGTTTCTGAGAGCACTGCAGCCGCGTGTGGACACATCGTGTAGAGGAGGAACTGTAATGCCTCCCACTTGTGTTTTCTCAGCCTCCCTCTGCAGAGGCTCAGAGGCAAGTCCCAAGGGATATCTGCAATTGCTTGTCCAGCCTCCCTTTTTGCTCCCGGGTAAATATCCTTGCAGGGAAGTGCCCATCTGTACAACATATGGAAAAGAACTTCCTGTGTTTGCTTGCAACGGGCTTCAGCTAGCCTTCTGTGGTGGTTCTGAGTTTTGTACTGCAGGAGACAGTGAATAGCTCGTTCATATAAATTTCTCCATCCATGAAATAACATCCTTCCTGAGACGCCCCTTTCCAGATGATTCTCAACCTGTTACTGTGGTTTTTATGCAGAAGCCATTACAGATATTTGATCATATTTATTGCCTTTCTATGAAGTTTTTCAGCTCAATATATACTTTTCAGAGAGGAGACCTGCTACATGTGAAATTGCATATGCAGTAGTGTGTATATATAGTGACATGGTTAGTATGAAATATTTTTTTTTAAAAAGCATACTTTGCAACAAAAAGCAAAATGTTGGTATTTTACTAACTGAAACACCTCTGAAGTGCATGTCAGAAAATTGTGTGAAGGACATTATACACGTGGTACTCTCTGGTTTTTAAATAGCATAATTGTTTAACTTGAAAACAATAATTTCAGATTTGTTTGACACCAGAGCTACAAAAGCTTTCGTATTTAAAGTACTTGTAGAGTTATTTATTAATATGCCTCCAGCATTAAGAGGAGTCCTATAATTGTGCAATACCCCAGCATTATTAGCATGCAATTGCCATGGCAATACAATGTTATTAACATGTTTAGCAGAAGAGAAGGGAGCCATCACAGTGTGACCAAAAGGTCTGCAGGTCTAGGCAGTGGAAACTGACACAGGTCCTTCTTCAGCCGCCCAGTATCGCATCTGCAGAAGTGGGCTTCTCAGCTAATCTGTTACTGACAAGTGAAGGCGTCAGGGAGGAATGCCACAGCATTAAACCTGACAGAGGCACTTCAGTCAGCCTCCCCGCAGGCGTGCCCTGGGGCTTTCAGTGGTGCTGCTGCACCTTCTGTAAGCTTTTAGGTACCCAAGGACTGTCGTATTGCAAGAAAAAAAAAACACCTGTGTGTTTTAAGATCCCAGGTTTTATCAGCAACTGAGTAAGGGCTTCCCAGACTCTGACTTTGGCTGAAGGAAGCTGTGTGTAAGTGCCACTTCAGACATCTCTATCACCTTTCTGCATCAGACCCTCAGTCCTTGCTGTGCTGAGCAGGGCTACACCAACAGCATCTTCAGCACATCCCCAGCTGTGGCTCTTTGGCTGCTACTCTTCAACACTGGGACACTCCACTGGATCTGGCGGCTTTGGACGCTATTGGCCAGGAGCCGGATGAAACCATGGACTTGATAAAGCCTGTGGATGCCCAGGACTTCAAGAGCACAAGAGGAAAGTGAAGCTGTTTCTGGCAGCATCATCCCTAAAACAAGGAGCAGAACCAGCCCCAAACCAAGGGGAAAAGAGTGCATTCTCTGCACTGATGTCTCTCACCTCGTTCCACACTTGCTTGTGACTTCTCCCACTGAGTTTCACAGTGGAAGGAAGAGCTGGACATCTTCTATCTCTAACGCCTGTGTGGGCTAGACTGAGCCTGACCCAGGTGGCTATTGCCAAAAGAAAAGCATGTCTGTTGATGATGCTGGAAGCATTCTGCTTATAAATGAGATTTAGGAGCAAGGGCAATATGAAAAGTTGCAGGAATCAAAACAAAACAAAACAAAAATTCAAAACCCCACTGTGAAATAGCAATGAAAATTTATAAAGATAAGCAGCTCTATCTGTGAAACACAGACCAGTTCTTCAGCTGACAAGTAGGTCATGCTGGCACATCAAAGGTGCTTGAGAAATCCTCTGTCTAGAGGACATTCCTACTAAAAAAGGTGAAACTGCAAACCAAATTGGATCCAATTACAAAAAAAAATCTTGTAATAAAGGAATATGTGTTTTTCTTTCTTGTCACTTGTGGTTGGAAAATTTTATAGCACAATTAAAGACTCCACATGTGCCAGTGATTCAGTGAGAGCATAACTGGACAACAGTGCTAAATTCTAAAAGTCATTTTAATTTCTGTCACATCAGTAGAAAAGTCCACATGCAGTTGCTGTACCACAGTAATTATTTTGTCCTACTTTGCTTGTAAGAGTTATGAGGTAAGTATTACTGAGTGTAGTGAGGACTGGAAAAAAGGTTCAAAGCACTTACACTGCTACTCTCTGGCCATCACAGATCTTCAAAGAAGCCTGCTCTCCAGGCATTTTTTCCTTTCTTACTTGCGCTCACACGGGTTTATATTTTCTCCCTTAGTGTTTTCCTCAGTTAGGCATTTGAGCTGCTTAAAGCTCTTTGAAGGTGTGAAATAAAGGTCCATCAAGTTCCTGCTGCTGGCAGTTGAATGCCATCCAAAACAGCAAAGGCTCCAAGCAGCATGTCTTTGCATTACATGTGATTTCATTTTTGCAGCCCAGGTTTATTTAGATAGTATTCACTTTTTCAGTCTATAGTAAGGATACATTTCCCAGCTGCAAAAAGCTACCTTTGTCTGGAGAATCACGTATCAAACGCTTCAGAACGCTCATGTGAAAAATGAATGTATCCTCTTAAAAGCTTCATAATCTCACGTCCACGTTGTCCCCCTGTAGCAGGGCACAGCTGGACCCAGTTCTCCTGGGTCAGAGATCAAGCGGGCTTCCCTCTGCTTCCTGGGGAGCCCGTGGGCTGCTGCTCCCCTCCTGCTGGGAGGTGGCTGAGAGGGCACGGCAAACTCCCCAGGGAGCTGTTGGCATTTTGGGGCAGTGGTGTTAGGACCCACCACCCCAGGCCATGGGTTCAGCAGCTACAGCCCACCTAACGTGGTGCTCTTGCAGATGTGTTTGGAGGGGAGGTCATTTTTTTGGAAGCAGGGAGGTAGTATTTGGGTTTTATTGTTCTTCACATTTGTTTTGATGCAGCTATTTAGCGTGGCTATGAATTTTTATTCCCCAAATTTACCAGAGAACTTATTAAATAAGTAAGCAGGTTTGTTCAGTGGAAAAATGCTGGATAAAGAAATATGGTGAGATATTGCATCCAAATTGCCTGGCCTGTCTACTATTTCTTTCTAAAATCATTTGTACAAAATACATCAGTTTGATGAATTCACACATTCTCTTTTTTTGGTGAAAAACTGCAGTTTCACTGGACAATACAACCCTCTGTGCAAAACAATGCAAGCCCTGAAAGCTCATGTCGAAAACCTAAGGTAAAACTTGTCTCCAAACCAGTGATATATCACAATGGCTCCTGGAGCAGCAGCTCTCTACAGGGCTGGTTCTGTTTGCCAGGCAATGAGGACCTCTCGCAGTGAGGGGGTTATTCTGGGGGATGCCTGTGCTGGAGGAGTGTCCCACAGTTGAGCATCAGACATCCACGTTCTTCGGGTAACCAAACAGAAACAAACACTGCTCTGCCTTCCCTGTCAGGCTGCGTGATCCAAGCAGCAACTTGCAGCTTTATCATCTGCTTTGGGATGCAGAAGAACAAGGCAGACAGTAAAAATAAAATCACAGGCATGGGTTGTAAACAGTTTAGACTGAAAGCTTCAGGGTCTGCCCTTACTTCATACTGTGCTTCCCGCTCCCCACAAGCTCCATCTGTCTTTGTGCTCCAACGAGCAGCTGCTTTATGAGGCTTCAGAGTTGCATGGCAAGTTCTCTGTGCACTTTAGTCGAGAGCAACAAGGCAAGAACAAGCTCTTTTATAACCACTTGACGCTTCAGGTTTATTTACCTTTGTCTCTTTGTGTTTCTGCAATAACTGTTGAACACTTCTTTCACAAAACCCTTAAGAGATCAACTGGAGTGTACTCGCACAGTCAATAGAGCCGTAAAGCTTTTGAGCCAGGCAATCCTTTCTAAGGATGTAATTTTGTAAATTGTTCCTAATATAATTGGTTGCTACGATTCCCTGACTAAGGTCTACATCCAAGTAACTCTTACTACGTGGACAATGTGAAACCTTGAAGGTACAGAAAAAACAATAAGGAACACGTAATGCCTGAATACCTCCCTTTTGACTTTCCCCGAGTTTCATCAGCATGTTTTCAAAGTAAAAATAAATTATTCAAAAATTTTATCATGGATTTAGTTTTCCAGATTAACAAAACCAAGGTGAAGATTTATTTTAACAAACACAGATTTTTTTTTCTCTTGTCTGAGGAACCAAACAGATCATTTTAACTTGTTTAAACATAAATGCTTACAATATACAAAGAGGCTGAAAAGCAGTCTGAGTCAGGTAGTGTTTCAAAACTTATCAGGCCAAGTGCTGTTTTCCATATTTTCTCTCTATATTAAGCACTCATTATTGTAATGTTAACTTGTTTGTGTAATTAGTAATTCAAAACCCTGATTCAGTACAGTTTTCCTGACTGACCTCACTGGGACTATTTGCATGAACTGAGTTGTACGATATACTTTCCAGTCTGGTTAATAACAATAATAACAAATTTTGTCATTGAATACTCTGATTTTTTGAAGTGGACATGAGTCAGAACACTGCCGGAAGACCCCCGGTTTAGATGTAAAGATGCTTATATGAAATATTAGCTCAAAGGTGAGACCGTATTTCTAAAGTGGAGGACAAGACCATGCCTTGCCAATGTTCTGCAAAGAACAACATGAAAACAAAGTCTGTGTTGGGCTGGGTCTTTTGAAACCTCAATGCCAGATTTTTGCTACTACTCCTCAGCAGTAGATATGTAAACAGAGATAAGATGCTTCCCTATCAGATTGGAAGTTTTATGCAGTAAAGGAGCCTTGGCTCAGTAAAACAAGTGTCATCTCTCTCGGGAACAAGGCAGGGGACTGTGACACTCTGAAGGCTAGTTGCAATTATAACTTTCCAGCCATTTGAAGGTTTCTCAAAATAAGTCCAGAATGATACTTTTTGTTAGCTGTGAAGTGTATTTGATGTCATTCTTCCTTCAGCTCTCAAAAGACAGTCACATAACTGTCATTATTTCTAAATGGATGCTGATCTTTGTAGACGTCTGGTAGGCAGCTAAGGGTCCTGAAGGACAATGCTATAGGAAAAGACTTCCTAGCATGGAAGTTTAAAACCATTCTTTTATTCTATCAGACACAAAGACTAGCCTTGTGTCCTGGTTCGGGCTAGGACAGGGTTAATTCCCACTGGAGCTGGGAGAGGAGCTGGGGCTGGTGGCCCTGGGGCTGGGGACACAGCTGGGATAGGTTCCTCATTAGCCCACAGCTGGGACAGCTAATTACCCAAATGAGCCCCAGGGCTGGGCTATCCCAGGGCCATCCTGCTCGGGGGATAAAGTGGGGCTGGGGCTGAGGGGCAGGTTTGGCTGCTGGGGAGGGAGCTGGGCACCAGGATCCAACCCTGAGCTGTGGTATGGTGAGTTGTGTGCTTATGGAGATTCTGTTATTCGTTGGTTTGTTTTCTCTCTTAAACTTTTTTTTTTCTCAGCCCACGAGTTTTCCCTTCTTTACTTTACCAATTCTCCTCCCTGTCCCGCTGGAGGGTGGGGGAATGAGTGAGAGACTGCATAGCTTGGACCCCAGTGGGGCTAAACTACAACAGTTATTTAAAGATAACTCAAAGATAAGTTGGTATCTGTATGCCCTAGCTCAGGTGAAAAGGAACTCTATTCTAGCCAGAACCAGGACACCTTGTTACAATACAAAACAAAATCTGCATTCTGAAAAAAAAAAAACAAAAAACAAACAAAAAAAAAAACCAGAAAATCTGTGTGCATAATGTAGGGTTTCTTCTCCAAGAGTTACACTTATACTCTTGCATTGGTATTATTTCCACCTGTTCCACTGATTTTGTACCTCGGTATACTCTCTCATATAAGAGCCTCTTGATTATTCATCTGTATAAAAAAAAAATTGGAAAAAAAAAAGCCTTTAATATTAGAAATCATACTACACCAATTCAGTTTGATTCAGGGTTATTTTATGACAACTCAGGTATGCTAAATTGATTCAGCGTAGTCCAAATCCCTTCTTTAAATAAATATATAAGTAGTAAAGTTTTTCTCAGTATTATATGCTCCCTTTTCCCTTACTAATCTACAGTAATTTTTTGCTCCTCTTCTCAACTGACAGAAAGAATACTTAACTTATTTCTAGGGATACAGCTCTCCAAATGTAATGTGTCCTGCCTAGGCAGCCAAGTCCTAGCTTTGACAGCAGCACAAAGCTTGATCTGGGGTCCTCAGGGGCTGTAATTGATTGCATGTTGCTCTCAGCAGCCAGGGTTGGGAAGGCTGAACATCTTAATTAGCTTTCAGTGTCTCCTGTTTAAAAGAAGTGAATTCCTTTGTAATGCTGTTAAGTTCTTTGAATGCCATGCTGAATAACTTTATAACAGTAAGAGCGTCTCTGTCATGGTTTAACCCTAGCTGGCAACTAAGCCCCGCTCAGCTGCTCTGTCACTCCCCGACAAGGGATGAGGGAGAGAATCACAAAGGTAAAAGTGTGAAAATTCCTGGGTTGAGATGAAGACAGTTTGACAGGTAAAGCAAAAGCCATGCACACAAGCAAAGCAAAATAAGGAATTCATTCACTGCTTCCCATCGTAGGCAGATGTTTCAGCCATCCCCAGAACAGCAGAGCTCTATCCCACATAATGGTGATTTGGGAAGACAGATGACATGATTCTGAACATCCCTCCTTCCTCTTTCTTCCCTAGCTTTTTTTTTTCTGTGAGGATATTGGCTAGATACGTGGGGTTTTTTTCCTTCTCTTTGTTTGGGCCAACTTTGGTCTCCTTTCAGCATTGCTGGGCTATTTACATTTGCAAGCTTGTCTGGAAGTGCTGCCTAATTTTGGCTTTAAATCAGAATCAGTGTTTCAACAGAAGAAAATGGTTCAAACCAGTATACAGTGAGTATCCACAGACAAAATCAATCACCTTGCTCCAGGCATCTTTTCCCTTTCCCACTCACCTCAGATCTGCTTTCCTATTCCCTCAGCTCCTGAGTCTGAGTCTCCTCTTTCCCTTCCCCGTCCTGCCAGATGACTCCTCTCCCTGCCTGCTAGAGTTGGCCCCAGTCAATCAGTGACGGTACTGTCCCTGTCCTCCAGGCATTTAACATTTGGAATATCTGTTTAGAGGCAGAGGAGGAAAACAGCCCCAAATGTCTTGAACTAGAGTGAGGGTGTCATGGATGCAAAATGAGAAGTCATCGCAGTGCAGCACGAATGTTAGAGCAGTGCAGCAGGAATGTGGTAACCTTCTAACAAAACAGAAAATTGACATTTATACTGCCTCCACCCCCTACCAGTAGTTGCAAGGTTGGACCAACTAACAAGACTGAAACTCACTGCCTTCCCCAGCTCAGCATGAGTTCCTGGGCTGGGCCAGGCTGGGTCTGCCTCTGCTATGCTCGCGGATGCTGCAAATGACACTCAAACTCCAGCTGGACCCAGACTATTCTGCTTTGTCTGAATGGCTCACACCTAGGGCCACTCCATTTTTGGATAGTCCCCCTTGTGCACGTCTATGTACAGGTACTCCCTCTTTCTCACAGGCCTTCTCAGAATGGCTACAGTGCTTACACCTAGGGCTGCCCCTTTTTGTCTAGTCCCCCTTGTGCGCGTCAATGTACAGGTACTCCCTCTTCCTCAGCTTTCAAAGATATCTGGCTTCAGTCACAACACCTGTCCCAGATGACCCTTTCATCTGTGTCTGAAAGCTTCAGAGCCTTTGACATAACTGTGAACTTTCCCCTCCAGCACATCAGCAAGGCCACCATGGTGGCTGCTCTATGGTAACCCTACAAAGAAGTGAGAAGCAATGGTCTGGTGTCACCATTTCATCAGAGCTTCCCCGTGCAAAATGATCCAGGGAGGACAGCTACTGCTGGGAGTAGCAATGTATTCTTTCTCAAGAGGAAAAGACACAAGAGACAGGAACCACCAAGAGGAACAGGCATTGCCACCCCAGTGGAATAGAAGGATGGCTTCCAATGTTTCACACATGAGACCTTTTAACACATTTGGCTCGAGTGTTTATTTTTGTTGCAGTATCATATTTCTGTTGCTTCATGTTTAGCCATAATTCACAATGGACCCTTTCACTCTATTCAGCAGTTGTTCTCATCTTGTGGCTTTGTAGCTGATCACTCCTGCACAAGCATACAATCCTGCAACTGATTGTATCCAGTTTTGCCTTGACCTCCCGCAGCACCCCCCAGGTTGACATATCACAGCACCTTCCTTTATGCACGCTTTTAAGGAGACAGCTGCCTTACTTCTCTCCTCTGGATCCTCCACAGACATCCTCAGAGTACCCAACAAGGGCTGAAAATAGCTCTGGTGGTGTCTCAACTGGTCCCTAGAAAGTGTCAGAGAGATTTTATAATCACTCACTGATTTGAAAGCATCTAATTGTCAAAGTTCTGCTTCAGTTTTCATCCTCATGCCTTTTTATCGCTAATTTTGTGCTAGGCATTTGAATTAAATGGTTACGAATTTTCATGAATAATGAAGCCCATTTTAAAAAGGCTGTATGGACTTTGCTAGCTTTAAGGAGTTTTGCCACAGAATAATTATGAATCACTGGAGTGTAATAAGTAAATCACCAGTGACTCCCAGGCCAAACAGCTTTGAAATCTGAGCTTTTAAAACCACAGTGAGAATCACTCCAAGCTGGCAAAGTTCCCATTTTTACACAACAGTTCGAGAACATGTGCAAAGCAGGTGTCTCCTGAGACTGAGTTATTATTAAACTTCCCAAGCAACTCCTGGGTCAGCTATCTCTTCTTCAGAAGTAAATATCCACGTCTGCATTTCCCAGGGGTTAAGAACATATTCTTGAGGCACCTAGTGCTGAACTCCTATTGTCAGAAGTTTTTCATTGCGTATATCTCCCAGGGATTCTGAAAGTCACAAATTAACAATATTTCCTTGCTTGATGTTGAATGCAGAAAGATAAATGAGAGAAAACTATAACACTATGCAGCTTTCCAGAGATGAGGAAAAAAAAAAAGACTCAGAAAGATTACTGACTTATCTGGGAACAAGAGCACAAGGGAATGTGAGTCTACAAGCATCCCTGGGGCAACACTCACCAGGCTAGCCTAAGGAATTTCATTTCTATGGAAAGTTTAAGTGCAAGAAAACATTTGTCACTGCTCCATAATCAAAAAAGCATGAATGTAATCTGTAATCAAAAAGGCAGTGCAAGAGCAGGGATAAAAATCGGAGTTAAATTTGTTCAGCAGTGCATAGCGTTGGGGAATTCATTTGGTTCTAGGGTGTTCTGTGTTATGGGAATGTCAGACACGTCTGTAGCACTAGCACTAACATAGTGATGGGCATGCAAGATGAGGGAAGAAGTGCATTGAAGAAAGCACTTCAGCTGACTGTCATGTAACATGTTCATATTACAAAATTGTAATGGCGTGAGCCTCTGAAACTAGCAAATGGGAAGGTGATCTAGGGAAAAAGATCTGTGGTGTATATTATTAACAAGATGCATAGAGTTGCTATGGAGACCTGAAGGCAACTCAGATTGCATTTCAGTATGTATGTGGAGTAAATGCTTTTTATGATATTAATTATAGAGTGTTGTGGCAGACTGGGTACGTAGACTAAGAGAAGGCACTAATTAAACAGTACAATGGCAATGCAAACTCAGCAGTCACCCAGTTGTAGCTAAATAGCCAACCTTCTGCATTGCATACGGTGCCCCAGGTGTCAGTCTCTGGGTGCTCTCAGTCTTCACAGTGAACGAATCCAGAGGAGTCAGCTCCTGATAAACGTTCACAAAAGGCAGCTTAGGTAAAGCAGGGAGTATTTTGTGGAAAGACACATAGGGACTGCAGCTTCTTGAAGCTTCCAAGAGAAGAAAACTCCTCTTTGTGGGAAGGGTAGGTGCCTCCATAGCAAAAATACAAGAACAACAGAGCATTATCACAGAATTGCGGCATTGTCCGGTGGGACAGGATCTCAGGGAATAGGAGTGTCTCTGCTTCAACCTCCTGCAGAAGCTGGCACTGACTTCTGACCAGATCATTCAGGATTTTACTCTGCTGGCTCTCAAAAACTACTGAGGATAGTTTTCCCACAGCCTCTCTGGACCTCTGCTCCACTGCTAGGCAGTCCTTAAGCAGCAGCGTCTATGCCAGATACCTATCAACACATCTGCGACGAGTAAGGTAGGAGTGTCTCTGACACCGTGGAAACCAAACTCTTACTGTGATGCTCATTTTATGTTATGGCATGTACTGCTCCAGACACAACTGCAAATTTACTTTTGCAACTGTACAAGACTAATTTGTACAGCAAAGTCTCATGGCACTCTGTAATGCAACTAGAGTTTGCTATTCTCATTTTGATTATTGCAAGTAAAGCAATAGCTAAATGTGACTTAACCTCTTATCAATGTCATATATTCATAAGGATAGAAAACACTCCTGGAAGATGGAGAATTTGAGAAGTATTAGACATTAATTTATCTTAGTCCAAGAGGTCAGTGCATGGAAAAATAACTAATGTTGGACAGATTCTCCGTCTTGTCCAACTCCTCCACTCAAGCACGGTCACCTTGTAATCATATGCGAGTTTTATGTAGATAAGTCTATGTTATGAAAAATCTCATTAAAAAAATAATCCTGCTTGTAGCTAGAGTCTGGAATTCTACAATTGCTTTTTATCTATTTTAACAGGATCACTTCCCAGGGTTTGTCATATAACAGCACTGCTTTCAATGCTAATAAATTCTCAGCTGAAGATTAGCACTGAGATATACTGTGTAAATCATCCTTCACTGTTCCACCAAGTAAAATCAAAGCACTAGTAAGTCCTTGAGGCTTAAAAGCAAAGCCACTTGTCATTGTAGGCTGTTTCATCCTTTCTTACACAGCTGTTTGTCCTGGTTTAGCTATGGTCAGCAATCGAGTACCACACAGCTGCTCAGTCACCCTCCCCCTCCCCAGGGGATGGAGGAGAGAATTGGGAAGAAAAGAAAACTTGTGGGTTGAGATAAAGGCAGTTTACTAGGATAGCAAAATATAATAATATATACATATATAATAATCACAATAATACTAATGGGAAAAATTAAGAATAATAATTTAAAAAAAAAAATTATGCGCCATTTTTCACCATCCGATGACCGATACAGCCTGTCCCAAGCAGGAATCACAGAATGAAAAAAAAAAAAAAAAAAACAACTGTAAAGGATCCCAGAATGAATCTGAACAGCAAGAGGAAAAAAAATTGAGCTCACCAGCTCACACCCCCACTGAAGTACTGAGCCTGATGTTTCTAGCATGGAACACTCTCTTTGGCCGGTTTGGGTCAACTGTTCTGGCTATATCCCTCCCAGCTTCCTGCACCTGCACATTAGCAAAACCTGGGAAGCCAGGCAGTGACCTTGGTCTCTTTAGCAAAAACTATCATTATCAGTGTGTTTATCAACATTCTTCTCATACAAAATCCAAAACACATCAGCTATTGAGAGGAAAATTAACTCCATCCTAGCTGAAGCCAGGACACTTTTACCAGAAAATCCTTCAGTGTCTCACCAGCTTTACACCACTCTAATTACACCAGCGTTTCCTGGGGTGACTTTACATGTGCTCTGCCAAACACTGGGGCTTTCTCAGTAGCCTGTCTTTCAAGTTTCTCTGCTACTATCCTGCTTGACTAACCTGATCTCCTTCTATGACAAGATGATCTGCTTAGCAGATGAGGGAAAGGCTGTGGATGTTGTTTATCTGGCCTGTAGTAAAGCCTTTGACACTGTTTACCACAGCATACCTCCAGAGAAACTGGCTGCTTATGGCTTGGACAGGCATACTCTTCACTGGCTAAAAAACTGGCTGGAGGGCTGGGCGGCTGGGCCCAAAGAGTTGTGATGAATGGAGTTAAACCCAGCTGGTGGCTGGTCACAAGAGATGTTCCCCAGGACTCACTATTGGGGCCAGTCCTGTTTAACTTCTTTATCAATGATCTAGGTGAGGGGGTTGAGTGCACCCTCAGTAAGTCTGCAGACAACATCAAGTTGGGCAGGAGTGTTGATCTGCTTGAGGATAGGAAGGCTCTGCAGAGGGACCTGGACAAGGTGGATCGATGAATGGAGGTGAACTGTATGAGTTTCAACAAGGCCAAGAGCCAAGCTGAGTCACAACAACCTCATGCGACACTACGGGTTTGGGGACGAGTGACTGGAAAGCTGCCCAGCAGAAAAGGACCTCGGGGTATTGGTCAACAGCTAACTGAATATGAGCCAGCAGTGCGCCCAGGTGGCCTAGATGGTCAAGAGCATCCTGGCTCCTATTGGAAACAGTGTGGCAGGGAGGACTAGGGAATTGATCGTCCTCCTGCACTCTGCACTGGTGAAACTGCACCTTGAATAATGTGTTCAGTTTTAGGTCTCCCACTACAGGAAAGACAGGCTCAAATTCTGAGGAAGAAAACAGATTCTCAGAGAATGTAGGGCTAGGCATGTATTCAAAGAGGTGGACAGATAGTCCTGAATGCTTGGCCAAATTCTAGGGAGTGAGAGTATTAACTGGTTTCAGAAACCAATCTGTGGTCTCAGCACATAAGACAAATCTTGTTCCATTCCTTCTGCAGAGAGGGCTATTGTGGCTTGATCATTAGCATGACCTCTGTTAATATAGACTACAGTTCAAGAGGGTAGCAGAGGGAAAGAACTCCAACTTAACAGCTGCTGAGCTGGTGCTGCAGTCAGTGGTAACAAACCTTCCAACACTGGTGTGAATCCAGGGAAGGAGATTACTTCACATAACAGCAGGAACCGGATTTTCCATGAGGTAATTTGTCATAGCTCTGTGCTACAAGCTGTGTAAATATTAAACTTTACTTCTGTTTTTCTGTCGTAGTTCAGCCCCAATTGGGACCAGACTACAAAATCTCTCTCTCACTCCCCCCACCCTCTGAGAGAACAGGGGGAGATCATATAAGAAAAAAGGCTCGAGGTTTGAGATAAGGACAGGGAGAAATCCTTAAAGTTACCATTACGGGCAAAACAGACTCAACTTGGGGAAAACTATTCATTTATTTCTAAAAACAAAGCAGGATAGTGAGACAGGGAACAAAATAACCTCCCTCTTCCCGGGCTTCTCCTGAGTGGCACAGTGGGGGAAGAGGGAATGGCGGTTGCGGTCAGTTCATCAGCCCCCATGGGCTGCACCACAGGCTGCACGGGAATTCTGGCCAGGAGCTGCATTACTCCTCCCTCTCCTTCTGCACTGCCCTTGGCATCTGCAGCCGTTACTCTCACAAGAAATCCTTCACAACAGGCAGGCAGACGCCTCTCAGGGTCTCTTCACATCTCATCTCCTCTCCACTTCTCTCAGCCAGGCTGGGCCAAGTCGGGCCCAGTCGCCGCCTGGCGGGAGGCCAGAGGGTGAGGGCCGCAAGGCCTGCGAGGCTTCTGCATCCCCCTCTCTGCCCCTGTTCCAGCTTCTTCACATCTTCACTACTTCTTTTTCTGTTTTCCTCTTCTTAAATATGTTATCGCAGAGGCATTATCATGGAACATTCTGCTACCAATTGGTTTGGCCCTGGCCAGCAGCGGGTCCACCCTAGGCCCAGCCGAGTCCACCGTACAAAGGGAAAACTGCTTCTGGAAGCTTCTTACAGAAGCTGCCACTGTAGGCCCCCCTCACTAAATAAAACCAGAACATTTTCCTCAGTATTTTATTGCTTTATTTCCATCTGGGTTCATACCAGAAGGCATGCTCGAAGGCAACATCAGTGACTTTTTACTTCTTCACCACTATGGATTGTACTACAAGGTAGATTAAATATTCATCATTATATGTTTTACTTTTCTTACTTCTGTCTTCTCTATGGTTTCCTGGTTCACTGTCTCACTCACTGTTTCAAATCTAAATTTTTCTCCTAATACTTTTGACCTTTTGAAAATGTGGTTTTTAATGCGTTTTTAGATTCTCTGTACAGTGTGGCTAAATAGAATTACCAGGTTTTATTCAGTACAAATAAAGTTCTGAGTGAGGCTAGTGACCTTCAGGAGAAAATATTTGCCCTTTCGTAGATTTTTTTTTTCTCCAATTTAAACACAGAAATGAGGTAACAGTTTATTTTCTAACACTTAATGTACCATAAAAGTATCTCAATATGAACAGAGCTAGCAGATACTTAATCTGACAGCCTCCAAAGATACAGCTTGCATTTTCATTCAGATTTATTTCAGATGGCAGGGCTTTGTGGCAGACACACACAATGCTCTGCATAGTAGCAGGTTGAGGAGCAGTGAAGGGTGAAGTGTGGAAGAAGGAAATTACTTTCAGCAGTAATGATGACCATGAGTCTACAGACCTTGAAATGATTTGGAGTCTATGAGATGTATTTACTGCCAAAATGTAGACAGGAGAGTAGTATTTGTTTGGGGTATGCTGAAATGGCATGCAGCATCCTAGGGATGGACTTTGTCACACACTTCTTGCTGTGAGCTCCCACAGACTATCAGACAGCAACCCACTAAGCGATGCTTGCAGCGCAGTCCTGGGGCAGTGCATACAAATTATATTTATTGGCTGCACAGCTGCTAAAGTAGGGGTCAACGCTGGAAGGCAATATCGGTGACATTCTGTGGCCTGACTCTGCAACCATCCAGGGAATGCTGGAGTCACCTGAAGCCATACCTTGCGTGACCAAGCTGGCCCAGAGCAACTGCTGGCATTTCCCAAAAGGCGCGAAACATCTCAGCAGGTTGTCCCAAGAACTGGCATGTTTCTGGACTCATGCCAGTCACCTGCAAGACAGCGCCTCTTCTTTCTCAGACAGTTACAGGTAGTTCAAGGCTCCTGCAAGCTGTTGCTCTCAGGCAAGGACCTTACTTATATTTTCAATAAAGGATCACAGAAAAATTAGGGGAAGTAAAGATGCATGATACACGAACAGCAAAATGTTGTGTTCCAGTTCTGCTGGTGTCTGTCGAGTTGTTTCACTTAGTATGGAAAAAAACTGGTATTGTAGGTCATTCCAAAGAGAACTTCAGGTATAGCGTGAACTGCAAGAAGTTTTTGCTCTCCATCTTAGAGTTGGTTTGTACATTTTTTTGCAAGGAGTTTTCTCTGTCCATGCTGTAAACTGCTCACGTGTGGGTGAGTTCCAAAGCAAAATCATGTAGTTGTGAGTAGAGTTGGATGTGCTTGAACTAACAAGCACTGCTTGTCATAAGCCGTTGTCTGCTTGCAAATGGCCCCATCTGTATTGTCTCTCTTGGTTTTGTAGTTGCCAGAGGCCTATGAATGATTAACACAAGCACAGAGAGGAAACCTGTTCCCCTACAGTCACTCACTGCAAAGCCCACAACCCTTCCGTCAATGTTTTCCAGGAGTGGCTGGTTTTGCAAGGTGTGCCTGCACCCTGATCTCTACAGCATGCGCTGCAGCCAACCTTTGAAAAACCCAGGGAGCACATCTGCCTCTTTACTCCAGCCTCAGATCCAGAACTACCTGTTACTCAGGTCCTGAGGTGCCCGTTGTATTCCTGGAAAAACTAATTTCAAAAATGTAAAGAAAATACACACTGAAAAAAAACCCCACATTTAGAAACAATGAAGAATTATTACACTGGCTAAGTTTGTGTCCTAACAAGTATTTTGTCATAAGAAAATGTGAGAAAAATCTATGGTAAACAAATGATTAAACAGGGAACTATAGTGTGTCATACAAACTCTTTCCATTTTTTTTCGTTTATATTCCCACAGACCATAAAAACGGAAAATAACTGATACTAGAGTGCAACTAATCAGTGCAGACCCTTGTTAAACATTCATATTCAAAGGGTAGAAATCAAAAACACTCACCATGAGCTATTAGCGTATTTACTCATGTGGCTGACATGGAAATCCACTTTAATTACTGTCGTAGCCCGAGCACTCTAAGTATCACTGGGCACTAGCAGGAAGTTGCATTCATGTGAGAAAATTTATTCACTTTCCTGCTTCTTGAGGCTAGCGGAATAGTCAAGAAACACATTTAAAAGTCTAATTCTATTGTTTTGCAACTGTCAGAGAAGCAGACCCTGTTAATTTTTAGACCATATCAGTTTCAGTGCATTGCTACCAGATGAAAATTTTAAAAAGTAGTTCCCTGACTTTCACAGGCTTTCTCAGCTACCTTTGTTTAAGAAAGATCTTTAAATCAGTTTAAATCTAAGGAGCCAGTTTCACCACTCTTTATTCTTGTGTTCAGAACTGAATAGTGATTAGAGGACTTCTTAAAATTTGTGTTTGTAATGACCTGAGAGAAGTTTTAAATACATTTGCAAAGAAAAGCCTGCAGTTGGAACATATCAGATGGATAGCTATATATGCGTTGACCACCCATTTGGAAGGAGAATTTTTTCTGCTCACAGAAAATGATACCCTGTGCTGTTATTCAAAGCAATTTTGCAGTTATTGAGCTAATGGACAAACAGACCAGTTTGCGTGTTTTGAACTCCAGCCTTTCCACAAAGCTTGCAACAGCCACTTTGGATCAATCCTAAACTGATAAGCTTAATAATAAATTATCAGTCTTCCCTTAAGGCTATTTTAGAAAGGTCTGTGATGTTCGAGCTGCTAGGTGGGCATTTTGTCAGAATCCTGTAGTAGAAACAGCACTGAACTGGAAATGTCAATGGAGCAAAGAGTGGAGTACAATTTGTAGCCACTTTGGACAGACTCTGAAAAAGCAAGCAGGAGTGTCACACAGAGGACTGAGGAAAAGGGAGGACAAGAGCCCCATTTGGGTTCTTTGTCATCATTTTAGATTTATGGACCAAAACAATGCATTTTCCAGCGAAGGGGTGAGCTTCTGTATAGCCCATTTAACCTGAGGACAAAAGGCTCGCTTGTCATAGCTACATTCCAAAGAGCATTTTGAAGTAGCCCATGAAGCACTGTGTCAAAATTGCTACTCTAGAAAATTATGTCATGGAGCTGTAGAAATTCAGTGAGAGGTAATTTTCTGTGCGAGAAATAGAGCTGGTATAGCTGGGTTCAGTTTGACACACTTAGGGTATATAAATACAATGACGATATTGTCAGCACTGGAAGAGATGCAATGAATACATCATCAAGAAAAACATACTATAAAATTATTAATCTGCTCAGTGACACAAAGTTTTAAAGAACGAGCCTGTACACTTGGTATGGGTTTACTTACGAGTGATCTCATAATGCAACAATGAAGCAAAATGTACAAGCTTATCTTTCTGGTTACAGGTTTTGTTTTGTAACTCCTTGCTGTTGCCTATAACTTGTCTTTTCTAATTAATTTTAAAATAAATTCAGAATAGTTTTATGGCTAAATGGCTGTCACCAAGACTTGTAATAGCCTTGCTTTATATATTTGATTTTTCATTAATCAAGCTATGAATTTGATAATTAGAAAGATTTTGATTACCACAAAATGAGCGGTAAATTTCCACCACAATAGTCCTGGGATTCATTTATTTTTTTTAAGTAAAACTCAAGCCTTTACATTTTTTTTTAAGCTATTATAAAAATCCGTTATCTGAAATGGAGCTAACAAGATCAGTTTTCATGAAGGTTTGATAATTATTATATTGTGAACTACATTAATTGCTATGAAAGCAATTACTCTGAGTCTGGAAAGCCATAGACTATATGCAAGGAAATTTGAAGTGCCCATGCAGAGACAGCTATACTGTAAATTTTATTTCTCCAAATGAAGCTGGTTATTCTATTAGGGAATCCTTTCAACTAAAACATAAAGCATAAAACACAAATGGTACTGATTCTGTAGTTCATTTGTATAAATAAACACTGCTGCTTCTGTGGCTCGGATTGTAGAATCAGGTTGTAGTGCTTCTCTGTAAAGTATTTCTCAGCAAAAAAAAAAAAAAGGTATAAAGGACAAGAGCTTTAAAAAATCTTCAAGTGTTATTCATGGATATGCCTAAGAAATAAATTCATAGAATCAGCAAGGGACGAAGTAGCACTAAACTGAAATGTTAACATTTCTGCCTGTCCTGGTATCAGCAAGTGATGCTCTTCAGGCAAAGGTGTACAGTTTTCTGGTCCTACTTCTCTGCAGCAGCCAGACTACTATGTTCTTATGCATCCGCCATCGTAGATTAGACTGAAACCACAAAGCCTTCACCTGTGTAAGCCAATTCAAGAGTTCTGGGGAGCATTCTGGGAACTTCGTCATCTGTACTGTCACAATACCACAGGCCTTTTGCACAGTTGTCATTTGTGAGATTTAGCACTGTCCCAGATAATTCTGGGCAGGATTCAGGAGTTAGCATGGACCAGGGAGCCTTCCCTGCAGCTGTCATCCTGGCAACAGGTGAATTTAGTGTTTCAGAAGAGGCAGCTTTGAGCCTCAGTATCTGAGGACAGTGCCAGCCGTGTTGAGTTTAGTACCATGCAGTCAGCTGAAGTTCCCTGTGGCTGTGGCCTGTGGACGTGTTCGCCTGGACAGGGGAGGGAGACTGCGGGCACTGGGATGGGGCAGTACTCCTGTGCCGCACCTCCGCAGAAGTTCAAAGTTCAGCATAAGGCCTTGTTTTTCCTGTTGGTACATTTCATAACTGTTAAACAGTTCTTAATCCTGGTGTAAAGCTCTTCCTCAGCACGTGCATTCTACTTCAGACTTCTGTGAATAACTGGCAGTAGCACTGGTGACTGCAGCTCCTGTGCCTACACTAACAACGGGTCAGCAAAGGAGACAAACTATTTCAGGTAGGGACCAAGATTTTTGCCTTGGCACGGGAGGCTTGCAACTGTAGCGACAGAAAGACTGAGTGAATTGAATGCTAGTAGAAAACTCACAGATATGGTTATTTTCCTGCCTTTAGTTATTGCTCTTCTCAATACAACAAGCAGGGAAAAAATAGTTTTCATTTTCATGGTGGTTTTTAAAGTGATGTTGCCTTGAGATAAATTAAGATTTCATGGTGATGTTATTTTCTGAACTTTGCTGTACAATTCCATGGCATTTTTCCATGCTTTGCCTTGTCTTCTAACATTGCTTAACACGTTTGCAGTGTAGACTGTCAGAGTACTTCTAAACCACCTCAGACAATCAAAGTTACTTTCCTATTTCCTCATGTAATGTTCATAGGTAAGTGTTTTGTGATCACAGGTTTGAAATTTTGCTGTTCATTTACACCAAAGCTGATAAAGCATTTAAACCTAAAATTTAGAAATAGGAAATTCCAGCTTCCTGACATCTCAGCTCTGCTGTCTCAAAGATAAAATCTTCAGTATGTTTATTTTCAAGAAGTTTGGCAAGTTAATACCCTGAAAATACCAGTCTATCTCTCTACAGTCTGTTTCTGTATCCGTCTGTCTCTCTGAGACAACTGTAAGGCTGGTATTACTCTGGTACTTGTCAGTGAACAAATGCCACAGTTATGTATGGTACAGGAAATCCAACTTAGACAAGAAAACAGCTAGGCTCAGGGCAAAGGCTATTTTGTTCTTTGTCGGAGTGAATCAATCAATAATCTCTTTGCTTCTTCAATTTCTTCTTTCTTTGTCTTATACACTACTGTGGTCCTTGAGCTGACTAGTTTAGTCTGTAGGGTCCTCAGTTTGAGGCTACTTAGTAGAAATGTCCTTCCTTAATTATAAAACAAGACACTATAAGCAGAAAGAACTGATTCACACTCTTTAACTTAAAACAAAACAAAAAAACCCCAACCCATCGTCATAAGTGTAACTTGTAATTCACTATGCCTTTTCCAGTCCTGCCTAGGAAAACAATGTAAAACTGAATTAGTCCTGAATTGACCACAAAGACTTTCCACAAGGTAAACAGATCAGGTGTTAGGGATAAAAAGGATCCCAGAAGAGTACCCACGTACACCTGCGTAGTGTGTGACATATATGGGTAATACTCTGTTTCAGTCAGAAAGTCATGAAGGGCACTGTTCACAGGCAAATAAAATGAGTAAGTTTTCATGAAGATTCTGTAACAAGTTCCTGTCTGGTTCCTTCCTTACAGGAGCAGAGGGAAGAACACTGAATCCTCTCTCGTTACCCGCTAGCTCACCTGCTCCTGGGCTGGCCCTGTGCCAGCATCCCTCTCCTGTTTGCTGGCTCATTCCTGCACCACTCGTGTTCAGTGCCTCATTCTGTCTGGTATCAGCCTCTCTTCAGCTTCGCATCAACAGTCATCTGAGAGGTCACCTTTCCTTCCTTTTATTTCTGTTACTGACGAGATCATTTAAAGGTCCATTTGTTCTGTTTCAATTAGTAAAGGCCTGGTCAGGATGGCTGTGCAGTCTGAGCATATCACTGAACGGTGGGTTATTTTGTATGTGTGTGTTTAAACATTACCGCTTGACTGTTACATCCACTTACTATGACAGCGGTTGTTAAAGATAAGCATATGAACTATTTAAATGATGCACAGGGAAACATAGTTGGGGTTCATCTGTGAACTCGCACTAGAAGTGTGGAATGACGTCTGTCATCCAAGATGAATGTACAAATTACTTCCCCTGAGGAGGAGAAGCAGCTGAAAGACTAGGCTGATTCTTGAGGGGGAGGATGCTCAACAAAGCAAAGAATCTGTTCTGTGGTTGGTGTGTTGTTTTTTTTTTTTTTTTTAACTCAGAATTAGGGCATTATGTTTTCTGTATAACAACCAGTAGAAGTCCACCAAAAAGAAACTGAGGACTATGCTTATTCTCCATTTACCAGCTATGAGTTCCTGCCCAGAGGTGATCTACAGAGCTGAAAACTATCTCATTCTAGGACCAAATTTGTGTCCTTTGGGGTTTTTTGTTGTTGTTTTGGTCCAGATTTTTTAGTAAATTATTTGAGAAATAGCTTTTTGTATTCTGTGAAGATTGACAGAAAAGAACACACACCAGAGAGCAAACCTCTACAAACCTGTGTAGTGTTAACCCTACAGTAAATAATGAGTAGCATTAGACTCAAGCAGTGTAACACACTGAAGAGACAAGGTTAAGATAATACACAGCAAATAGATGCTCAGTTCTCTAACCAGCTGAATGTATCCTTTGCTAGCAATCTTCAAATATTGCTAAATGTCCTGGTTTCAGCAGGGGTGGAGTTAATTTTTTTCTCAGTAGCCAGTGTGTTTTGGATTTCATATGTGAAGAATGTTGATAAAAACACTCTGATGATACGAGTTGTTGTTAATGAGACCAAGGACACTGTCTGGCTTTCCAAGTCTCGTTAATGTGCAGATGCGGGAAGCTGGGCGAAAGACAGACAGAATAATTGATCCAAACTGGCCAAAGAGAGTATTCCATGCCATAAACGTCATGCTCGGTATATAAGTGGGGGTTGCCCATGGGAGGGGGTATTCTTTTCGGGCATTCTTTTCTGGCATCCATACCATTTGGGTATCTGTTGGGGCACCCTTGGCATCCTTTTCTTCTCTCTTGCTTTCTGACATCGTTCCCCCTACCTTGCTAGCTTGCTTTCCCCCCTTTGCTTGCTGCTCGGTGTTGTTTCTGTGATCGCTGCCCAGGACGGGCTGCATCACTCATTCGGACATCGGGTGGTGAGAAATTGTACTTTGTTCATTTTTTATATTTTATATATATTAATATCCTTATATCCTGTTAGCTTTGTAGTTTTTAGTATTTTTAGTAAACTGTTTTTATCTCAACCCACGAGTTTTCCTTTCTTCCCAATTTCTCTCCCTCGTCCCACTGGGTAGGAGGAGGGTGAGTGAGAAACTGTGTGGTGATCCGGGCTAAACCACCACACTAAAACACATTTTCAAAGAGCTTAATGCCATCAGAAATCATTGCTAGGGTTAAAATCACTACTCCGTAATAGAGGTAGTCCACAGCAACCTACAGCAGAGTTCAGAGTGTAACACAGTGGCAGGACAGAGAATCAGGAGGCTGCGCTTGCGAGTCCTTCATCTGAGTCACACTTGTTCTTGCATGTGCAGCTTTCCCTCCTGCAGGAACTTCCACCTCTATCAACGTATTTCTAATCCAGTTATTTGTCTGGATCCTTGCACTGGTTTTGGCTGGGACAGAGCTGATTTTCTTCACAGTAACTTCCATGGTGCTCTGGACCTGTGCTGAAAAGCTGGGATATTTTAGTTACTGCTGAGCAGCGCTTGCGCAGCGTCAAGGGCTTTGCTCCTCACCCTGCCGCATCAGCGAGCAGGCTGGAGGTGCACCAGGAGCCGGGATGGGACACAGCTGGGACAGCTGACCCGAACTGACCCAAGGGATGTCCCAGACCGTAGGACATCGTGTTCAGCAATGAAAGCTGGGGAAGGAGGAGCAAGGGGGGATGTTCAGAATGATGGCGTTTGTTTTTCCAAGTCACCATTAGTTGTGATGGAGCCCTGCTGTCCTGGGGGTGGCTGAACACCTGCCTATGATGGGAAGCAGTGAATTAATTCCTGATTTTGCTTTGCTTGCATGCATGGTTTTTGCTTTATCTGTTAAAGTGTCTTTATCTCAACCCAGGAATTTTGACACTTTTACTTTTCCAATTCTCTCCCTCATCCCATGGTGGGGAGTGAGCAAGCAGCTGGGTGGGCTGAGCTGCCCACCAGGGAACCCACAAGAATCCTGTAAAGCCTGCCAGATCCAGTATCTTTCAACCATGAGGGTCCAAAAAAAAAAAAAAAGGCAGAATACTTATCACTAGAAATTCAAGAGTTATCTTTTGCAATATGTTTCTAGTCCCACGTGTGTGGATTAATGCATTAAATAGTCACAGAAGTTTTTAGGCACTGAAGATTGTACTGGTTTTTGACAATCCTCACATTGAGAAAAAAAAGGCATTTTTATTTATTGCTTATTCAAATTCAGAATAAGCTACCAGCTTTAAATGAAAAGGAATAACCAGAGAGGCCCACAGGGATCTTAAATTCTGGTATTCAAATATGAATAGATGCGATGGAAAAGAGAGCAAGGTGACATAGTTTTCTGGTTACTCAAAACTATTCAGAGTAGTAAAGTGAAAAAAAAATACTGCAGAAAGTTGTGAAATATACTAATGGTACTAAATGGCAATGTAAATAAAAGTTCATGTAGTGAAAACCACATGAAAGTCCTTATGATCAGTTAGCAACAAAAGACTTTGAAATTATCTACAGTCATTAAGGAGAACATGAGCTAGATCTGTACTCCAGTCAAGGTGCAGCGAGAGTGGGATGGCTCCTGAAGGGAAGGTGAGCCTGGAGCCGTGAGGGATCCCACAGCTGGCAGGGCAGGGCACTCATCGGCCAGGGACAATGCCACAGCAATGAGCAAAGGAGAAGGGCAGGTCCAACCAAGAGTTCAGAGGATAAAGCAATAGCATGGTGACAAGGTCAAGCCAGGAAGCAAACTTGCAGGTCAGGGTTAGGATTAGGTTCAGTGATGACAGGGCAGGTCCACGGTGACAAGGCAGGGCTGAGATCAAGTCAAGAATATAGATTTCCTAATGACCTCCTCCAGATGACTTTGTATTTTATATATAGCTGACATTTATTCTCCTATTTCTCTCCTTTTAGTAATAGTGCCCATGATCAAAGTTGGCGTAGGCCATGTGCCACCAACAGATTTCTGGTGCAGGCAGATGCCACCAGGATAAGTTCTAAGATCTAGCCCTGCTTTTACCCTGTTTTCTTCCTTTCTCTTTCAAGAGAGACAGGTCTGAAATCTCAAGGGAGATAGCTGAATATGTTAGAATCAGAAGATTCAAGAAAGAATGAAAACCGTTATTTTTGTCTGTGTGCTACAATGGAAAGTGCTATTCATAGAGCAGCAGTTTCAAGTTCAGTTAGCCTGAACTTTAATCATCTCAGCTTTCATTGTTAATCCCAAGTGAACTGCCTAAAATGCCATGAGGATACTACTTCTGCAGGGAGTATAATTTTTATGGAATAAAATATACTGGACAGAGAAAAGTCTTTCTTGCCATCAATTCTCCTGTTAGGATAAAAACCCTAAGGGTCCATGTTTATTTGGGGATTCAAAGCATTCCAAGGGACTCATGTTTGTGGGGTTTTTTTGGTGTGTATTTTGCATTATTGTTTAAATGCCTTTCAATAGTACCTAGTATAATAGACTCCACAATTTTTCCAGGAACTGAAGTTAGACTAAGAGGTCTGTAGCTTCCTGGGTCTTCCCTCACACCGTTCTTATAAATTGGAATAACATCGGCTAGCTTCCAGTCACCAGGGACCTCTCCAGACTCCCAAGACCTTTGGTAGATGAATTTTTGATGTTTTCTTTGTAACTTGCTCATTTTTTTTTTAAATCCAGGAGATTTTTCATAGAAAAAAAATTTTTTTCAATGTGATTTATTTCAGAATTCTTCTACATTCAAGATACTCCAGCTCTTACTCACCCTCATGCTTGTTTTTGGAAGTGTTGTTTTGTATTGGCTCATCTTAGCACGTGCAAAGTGATGTGAAATGTTAAGACCATGTTTGAAGGTTCTTTCTGGGACTTAGAATAAGATATTGGTCAGAAAAGAGTGATAATTTTTTTGCTTTAGTTAATTTGAAGGAAAGAAAATAACACTTTCCTTCATTTTGTTATATCATATTCTAACAGTACATTTACTTATTTCCCAGTTTTTGGAGTCAGGGCGCAAGCCTTTCATGGCCACCTGTTCTGTAGCGGCTCTGTACACGACAGAGAAACATACAACATTACGTCACCATTTTCTCCCCCTAACAAATGCAAGCAAAGGGTCCATTTTTTTAAATCATTTAAGCCCTTTTGTTAGGGAGACCCATTACAGGGCCTGGCCCCATCCTGACATTCTAGTAGAATCATAGAATGGTTTGAGTTGGAAGGGACCTTTAAAGGTCACCTAGTCCAACCCCCAATTAGTAGCAATTCCTCCCCTAACATGTTGGTGACTCAATGCTTGAAAATGTAAGAATCCTGTTTCCAGGCAGATTGCATTTATGGGCTGAGCAGTATCCATGTTCCCAGAACCAGGTGTATTCCAGGGTCAATGAAAGAATCAACTAGAATTAATTAATTTCTATGTACTTAATTTGGAAACCTCTTACCAAGGCTGAACAGATCCTTGTGCACATCAGTTCCAGAAGGTAATCTGCTGTGTCTGTAAATTTGTGTGAAAGAAAGAAATTGTCTTCCTTACATGGAAGAGGAAATCGCAGCAGAAGTTCCTAGGCCTAGCATCGGCCAGGATGTGGCTTACACATCACGGCTCATTTGTGCGTTCTTTTCCTTTCCAGACAGCTGTAGTTAATGAGCTGGACACATGAGACAGCAGTTAATGTCTTGTCTCTAGGTAGCATGTGAAAATTCACATTCTTTCCATTCTTTTTACATCTTTGTGGTTATTTACATGCAGTTAACTATAGTGCATGCAGAACAGTCTATTATTACCATAATTGCCAGCTCTGATAGTGTGATATCCAGGAAAATCAGGCATGAACTGCAGCCTTGTTCTGCTACTTGCTGCACAAGAGCAGACTAGGAAGGACTATGCTCAAAAACATCAGCATAGATATTGAACATGAGCATAAGACAAATGGAGCATACAGACAGAAAGGTGAAAACAAGAAAACAATGGGGCAAGAAAAGGGGGAGTTTATATATTTTCGATTGTGTTGACCGGCCATCTAGATCACAGAATCTTAACTCCCATGCAAGTACCTGTAGGTAGCTATTAGGTTGCCCATTAGCAGTCTTCTCTCCAAAATAACCAAGCCGAGCTCCCCCCACCTCTCTTCATATGTCATATGCTCACTCCCACCTTAGAACCCCTTTATTACACTGTCCCCAGCTTCTTGATGGCTTTCTTATACTGGGGCCCACAGAACTGCAGCTGGCCCCCCAGATGCAGCACTGAACAGGGGGAGTGCTTACTGCCCTGCACCTGCTGACTGTACTCTTGCTAAAACAGCCCAGGATGTGGTCATTTTCAACTTGCTGTCCCCTGAGAGTTCCAGGTCTATGTAAAAGTCTGGTTGTACCACACAAATATTAGCGAAAGCGAAGCTGATTAGGTACAGACACCTGGTGAATTAGAAAAATTGCTGTCACAGCACAACCATGAAAGAGGGAGCAGGTCGCATCAAATTTGGACAGAGCTGGTGTAACAAGCCTTGGTGCTGAGGCCTGGCAAACTCGATACAAAGCTCATGGTCTGTAACTTGCAATGGCAATGCCGTGTTACAAGGCTACGTGGTTGTAGTATGACAGACAGACTGGTGTGAAGTTTCCTTTCTTCCTTCCCATCCATCTCCACCCTTCTCAGTTCTGTCAGTCTCCTCCGATAGGACATTTTTTGAGGGAAAATTGTTGGAAAATGTTTTGACAAATATTTTGTAGGGAAATCTGTATGTATTTTTTGTAGCACGGATTTACTTACTCCTCACTACCTGGAGCAAAGTGAAAGCGTGGATGTAATGGCCGCCAGACACAGCCTTTAGTGAGCACGGGCTGAAATGTGACCTGGGCCACTGCAGCGATGCGTACTTGTGATGTACTCAACACACCTCTGAAACAAATGACCCTGCAGCACAGTAAAACTGTGTGTTTGCTTTACCAAAGTAAATAACAGCTATGAATCTCCTTCTCTGGAGCATGTTTTACTGAAGCTATAAAATGCTGCGCCACAGTCTGCTTCACAGCAAACCCAAGGCAAAAGCCCGATATCCCCTGTGCCACAACGCCAGCGCTCCGGAGCGCCGCTCCGCCGGGCTGCCGCGGTGCGGGATTGCCATCTGCAGGGCAGCCTGGCACCCGGCTCCCCCGGAGGCCGGCAGGCTCCTGATCCCCGTGGATATCCTTCAGAAATGGACGAAATGAGAGCACTGCCAGGAGAGAGGCACATACAAAAAATGCGTGTGTCTAAACTGCATCTGCATTAACGAGAGTCCTGTTGCCCTACAGAGTCACTGGACTTGCAGCAAGCTTGACGCAGGAATTGCCATTATGTGTTTCCTAAACGTGGTCCTATCCCCTCCAGTACCTTCCATAGTTTATACACTTGTTGCTGGACATGCAGGAGTGAGATGAACAAGCCTGGGAAGATGGATAGAGATGAAGGAGTCTCTCCTCAAGGCCAGTGCTTGCATCTCCTCCTTGGCAGAACAGCTTCACTGCTCTGGCCTGGGCAGCAGGACAGGAGAGCTGGGCTTTGTGACTGCCTCAGGCAGCAGGTCACCTGTGCGCTCCAGGAAATGGTGTCAGTCTTCGTGACAGCTCTGGGGCACTATTGCAATGCTAGCAATAAGCACAATGACACTGCCTTGGAACCCTTGCTTGTCATATCCCACTGCATCGCGTTGTTGTCCTGCCTGCCAAGGCTCACACATGAAAACGCAGGTCCCACCTGGAGTGGGAGAGACTGAAGAGTCAGCCTTCAAACCAGCTTACTAAAAGATAATTTTGATACTGCTTGTTACATGCTCATAGTTATTTTTCATTCTGTTAACAAGCTGGTCAACTTATTTTACATTTCGGTGTGAAAATTCTGTTTGCTAGCATCACCAAAACACATGAGATGATGGATTTGGTGCAGTGCTCCTTTCCCTAATGCTTCTGTAAAATAATCACCCTGATTTACGTACATGACCAGTCCCTCCTCATCAGCTGGCCCCAGCCTTACAGGCACAAATATTTCAATAACCAGCCAAGACCAGCCTCAAGCAACTACGCTGGAAAAGAGACCCTAGCATTAAAATTAAATTGAATAATATTAAATTAAATTAAATTTGTTATACTAGGGAAGGACCATCCTTCTCAACTTTATGCCAGTTTGCACACCATCAGAATAAACCTAGCAGAGATCAGTGGCTGTACAATGGCTGAAGTGTTAATGTCTCACTACTGTTTGATAGGAAGCAGTCTTCTGCTGCTTTCATTCTGCCCAGCTTTTCTCACTGATATTTGTGGTAACTTAACGTGACATAATCTCAACTATCATGAAGCTGTCAGTACATAAGAACTCTTGTAGAAATGGGTAAGACTGTTTGCAAATTCCTACGTGTGAAATGATGCACAGTGCTGAGCAGTACACTACCCGAAATGTCTCCTTTGCCTAGTAGCGTTGCACTATAACCTTGCTGTGAAGAAACGCAACACGCACCACTGCTTCTTGCATTGACAGACAATAAGCAGTGCTTTTTCCTCACAGTCTGCTTTTGGCAGAGGGAGGTGAGTCATGTGCGGGAAAGCTGATGAGATGACACAGTGTGTGGTACATTGGCCATACTTGAGCTGTAATTGTGGCCCTTGCTTTCCTAGACTTTCTGATACAGGCCTTCCTATGGTTCTCAGTTCACTCAGAAAATTATAATGCAATTTCCAGAATTGTATTTAGCAGGCCTTCTGTAGTACTTTCCTCTTTGCTATGATAGCTGGACTTAATGAGTGAAGTTTTGATACACTGATACTATTGAGAAGTCTTTCCCCGCCACGATCACCCAAGGAAGATGCTGTCTGTGGTGCCTGACTGACTTCAGTGCTGCACGTTTCCATGCCAGCCCAGGAGCTCTGGGAGGAGCAGCAGCAGCTCATTACAAATCTGGCCAAGCTCTGCTGGGAGTTCTGCTTTTGATTCCTGGCACAGCCTTGGTTTCAGCCAGCTCAAAGGAGGAGTTTTAAACTAGTTCTGCAAAGTGTTTGCAAAGTGCAATACCAGACTCTTCACAGCTTTGGTATTACATGGTACCATGAGTACTCCTGGTTTGGCAGAATTTCAGTATGGAGAAATGAGATTCTTTGCAGAATTCAATTCTGCTGATAATGTTTGAATCATTGTGAAGGATGGTATATTTTAAATTACGGGAAACACCAGCACTTTGTGGTTCTTTGTTGGGTTTTATTCAGCCCATAGATGAGAGGCACAGAGTGACAGATAAAATAATCCTGCAGAGTAGAGTTCATACTGCAGCACCAGACTCATAAATTAAATCCATCTGTGTTACCATGTAGGATCTGACTTAAAATGGTAGTTAATAGCAACTTCCCTTCCACAAGGAAGGAGAGAAGTTCTCTCTTCCAGGAGGAGTGGCTGATACACCAGAGGCTTGTGCTGCTGTTCAGAGAGACCAGGACAGGTGTCATGGTTTAGCTACAGGTGAGAGGAAATGGCCTCAAGTTGTGGCAGGGGAGGTTTGGGTTGGATATTAGGAAACATTTCTTTACTGAAAGAGTGGTCAGGCACTGGAACAGGCTGCCCAGGGAAGTGGTAGAGTGTTCAAAGAGGTGTTCAACAAACATGCAGACGTGGCACTTCAGGACATGGTTTAGTAGGCATGGTGGTGTTAGGTTGATGGTTGGACTTGATGATCTTGGAGGTCTCTTCTAACTTTAAGATATTGAGAAGATGCCAAAACAAAGCCTGAGCCTAGAAGTCCCACCTGAATTATCCTTTGATGCTCTCACCTTTCCCAACAATACAAGCAGAGTGGTGATGCATGTCTCTCAGTGCAGGTTTCCTAAAAATCTCTTCCTCATTCAAAATGCACTCTTTCAGACTGGGTGTAAATAGCTCCTATTCCACTTTCAGGCATTACAGTGCACATATGTGCACACTGAGCATTGCAAATAGAGCAACACGCTTCCCAGTATGCTGGAGGATTGTGTCCCCACAGACGCTGAGATCCCAATGGGTGCTGGAGCCCCTCTCTCTGGGTGAAGATTTGCAGTGGAAGAGTCCCTTGCTGTCTGACACTCTCCTCACCTTGCAGGATGCTGCTAGAGGAAGCTTGGTTGGCCCATTTTTCATACTCAGTCCTTTCCATTAAATGCACTTGCATTAGAAAGCACACATCACAGACCCACACTGGTGAGAAGCGTGTTGCTAGGCAACACGAAACTTCACAGTGGTATTCCAGTTCCTCTCTGATGAAGTCAACAAGAAAAAGAGCATGCCATCAGTGGATTTCCAAGTTTCTTTTACATTTAATTTTATTAGCACCTATAATGTGAAGAGAGATGAGAGAAATGGGGCCAGAATTTTTGAATGATGCAAAGAGAAGATGGACAGTAAAAACTACTCCACGAAATAAAGAGAAGAGCAAGACGCGCTGGAATGGAGGATAAAAATTAAAGGAGCAGTAGCTGCACTTGCAGAGTGGCAGAAAATGAACATGGATGTGGTATGATGTCTTCACATAAAAGTCAGCATTCCACAAAAACAAAAGACAAACCAACATAAGGCATACAAACACAGAAATAACAATATCAAATTCAGGAGCATATTACTTAGGAGGAAATTATGTATCCCTAAGGAAAAACATACCCGTTAAAAAACAGGCGAAACAGCAGCAGAGACTGGCAGTGATTTTCTCTGCACCTTTCAGCACGTGAACTTTCCTGTTTGGTTCTAGATTTGCCAATAATAAGGTGCTGGGCATGTGATTGAGCTACACTGCACACATGTTGATGACATGTAGAACGCCCAGCTGTACACAGAGTTATGGTCAGAAGACTCCCTAGCTGTCTGGCATCTCGCTCATGTCCCACAGGCTGCTCAGTTTTGCCATGATGGGTAAATCCTCCCCCAGGCAGCCCTGACCCTCTGCTTCAGCCTTATAATTTTTTTCTCCACCTTGTCTCCACATTTTTTCCATGTGAAGTAGCCAGTGGTGAGCAGTTCCGTGCAGCAGACCCCTATGTGATTACAGTCAGAGCTGGCAGGCTGATGTCTGAGGAGCCTGTGGAGAGGGACAGTGGGAACTGTCTGCCGCCAGCGTGGGCAAGCAGCAGCAGCAGTTCGTCATCTCATTCATCTGCTGAGTACCTAGAGCATACCATAAACCAAAAAACATTCCTCAAAAGAAGCAACTGAAGTAGGCTACGGGCAGAACAAGGAAGCTTGTTCTTCAAGGCAGTTATTGATCATAGAATCATAGAATGGTTAGAGTTGGAAGGGACCTTCAAAGGTCATCTAGTCCAACCCCCCTGCAAGGAGCAGGGACATCTCCAACCAGATCAGGTTGCTCAGAGCCCCATCCAGCCTGGCCTTGAATGTTTCTGGGGATGGGGCATCCACCACCTCTCTGGGCAACCTGGGCCAGTGTTCTACAACTCACATTGTAAAAATTTTTTTCCTAATATCCAATCTAAATCTACCTCCCTCTATTTTGAAACCATTACTCATTGTCCTATCGCAACAGGCCCTACTGAACAGCCTCTCCCCGTCTTTCCTGTAGGCCCCCTTGAGGTACTGGAAGACCGCTATCAGGTCTCCCCGGAGCCTTCTCTCCTCCAGGCTGAACAGCCCCAACTCTCTCAGCCTGTCCTCATAGGAAAGGTGCTTGTCAGGCCGCACCTGCAGTATTGTGCCTAGCTCTGGTTCCCAGAACTAAAAAAAGACAGACTGGAGAAGGTCCAAATGAGGGCCATGAAGATGATCAAAGGGCTGGAGAACCTGCTCTGTGAGGAAAGACTGAAGGAGGAGAGGAGAAGGCTCAGCGGGGGCCTCATCACAGCATTCCAGTACATAAAAGGTGGCTCCAAAGAGGATGGAGGCTCTCTCTTCTCAAGAAGCCACATGGAGAAGACAAGGGGTGATGGGTACAAGCTGCACCAGGAGAGGTTTCATCTTTATATAGAGAGAAAAATTTTGCAGTGAGAGCAATCATTCACTGGAACAACCTTCCCAGGGACATGGCGGAGTCCCCATCACTGGAGGTTTTCAACATGTGGCTGGACAGGGTAATAGAAAATCTCATCTAGGCTCCCTTTCCCATGAAAGGTTGAAACAGATGATCTTTTGAGGTCCCTTCCAACCATAGAATCATGATGATTCTATTATTATTTTTAAGCTGTTGAAGTCTTGAATCTGTTTGCTTTTTGCCAGATGAATGATGATGAATCTTAAGGAGAACTAAAGCTGAAAGATGGACATAGAGAGCCTAAGGACCATGGCTTCTTTACATTGTGATTCTCTTCTGTAATCCAGCATTTCATAACGTTCTTAACTGCTCTTGCTAGTAGAAGTTAAACCATTAAAGAGAACTGGCCTTTCTTGCATACTTAGCACTGATAAATGTGCTAATGAATGTAGTTCTACTATATGGCAATTTGGGGTTTACTTCTTTAACTGACTGAATTATTATTTCCATTTCCTATCTAGAGAAAAGGGAACAGTAGTGATAGCACTTCCTTTGAAGTAAGAGTTTTAGACAGCGTAACTTTTGGAATATCTAGAGTGTTCTTGAAGTTTGGCTTCTGCTTACAATAAACACAACAAAGCACATGAATCACAGAAAATCTGCTCTTTGATTGTACATATTTGAGAGCAGGAAAAATGGATTCTCATCAGTAGAATCATAGAATAGTTTGGGTTGGAAGGGACCTTTAAAGCCCATCCAGTCCAACCCCCCTGCAAGGAGCAGGGACATCTCCAACCAGATCAGGTTGCTTGGAGCGCCATCAAACCTGGCCTTGAAGGTAAAGTGAGTAGGTAGATAAAGCCAGTAGGTAAAGCCAAAACAGAAATAAGTCAAGGCAGCAAGCCAGAAGTTGATGAATTTGTCATCTGGTACAACAGTCCAAAGCCAAAGTACTTCTGCATTTAGGGGGGAGAGGGAAATTGTCTTCTTGAAGTTTGATGATTTTGAACTGAGAGTCTGTTTCTTAAGTGAGGAGTGAGAGCATCAAATTATTTGTTTCAATGATGAAAGGTTGCCCAGAAATCCAATCAGAGATCTTTTCAGCAGAAGATCCTGAAATAATACAAAAGAAGAGACGCCAGCTTGTCCCCCTGCAGTGTTTTTCAACATCTGTATTGATTTTGAAGGACTTGTAGAAGTTGTTCTTTCTGTGGTTGTCTCTGAAACAACCAGAGCTCATTTTCAAACATAAACACAGATTTCATGTCAGGCAACAGCTTTAACATTGTTTGCAGCTGCATAATAAGTTCACCCAAATGAAACAAGATAAAACCCAGAAATGTGCTGTCTAAAATTCATGATGGTTTGTTAGTTCAGAGCATTTTGTGTTTGTCTTTAATGAATAGTTTTATGCTTCTAACAGTTTTTAAAATAAGTAATTTACTTCATGAGGGTTGTTATACAGTGCAGTAAAACACCACTTTACAGGAGCTGTTTGATAAGGTTTTCAGATTGTCTGTGCGTGTGTAAGAATATACCTGACAATTTCCTCAGCAATTTTTATAATGCAATCTATACCCTACTGTTTCAATATTAGCAATTCACAATCTAATAGTGCAATTAAGTATCCAAAATTGAAGAAAGCAAGTGTCAGCTCTACTTAATTCCACATTTTTTCTACCATATTTTTACAACAACTCTAACACAGTGGAGCCTCCAGCCCTAGGCACCCTGAGACATGCTTTGCTGATGCTCCTGATGCTGCCCATCCGTGCAATGTCTGTGCACTGAAAATAAACTTGCCCTAGCCTCATCAATATTAAGAATAATATTAGCTCATCTGTGCCCAGAAATATGTAGTGCCCTGGCACCATTGCACCATATTCCCCTTAATTGTTCCCAGAGCTGATTCTGATGATACCTGCTTGGGCTGCTGCATCTGGTCACAAGCCTCCTAACCCCATAGGAGCTGGTCCTTGTATTTCCTTAATAACTTCTTTTTCTGAAGTTTGGTTGTAGCTCAGTTTAACATTAAAAACACCAGGACAGCTGCAGCACTGATTTAATCCAGATACTAGTAAATTGATACGAATATGCAGCCTCTGTCACACCACAGACCATCGGGACACCGAAGTCAGGAGCAGGCTGCAAGTGTTGCGTGGAGATCAAACACCGCTCTGCCCTGCAGCCACAGCAATTAGTGGACTTTTAGGACTTCATTTGTTTTCTCAATCTTGTTTAAATTTCTGTCGGAGCTTCTTTGTGAACAGGTGTTACTGTCTGTCACTTAAAAAAAAAATGATCATACCTAATTTATATCTTCTGTTTGTGGGACAGAGTGTAGACATGTTCTGGCACTGAAAGACATTCAAGGACATAGAAAGACATGAAATATTTCCAGTGTAGTTACAAGAGGTGTGTTTTATCACAGTTTGAGCAGTGGTATTTCCAAATAAGACATTATATATGCCTTGAAAATTTAAAAATCATAGTACAATTGACCGCAAAGAATAGGATAAAATGCCTATTTTTTTAATCAAAACCACAGTATGTTATAAGAGAGTGAATTCTTAGTTGGTGGAAGACAATCAGCTGACCATAATTGTAAGTCATGCCCTGGGGCTGCTGGACCAAATGGCTCTTTATCAGTCCTGCTATGCACACATAGTGTGACATCTCGTAAAACTTGATACCACTGAATGCAAACATGAAATTTCACTGTCTGTAAAGACATACTGAACGCTCCTTGTTCGGAAGTAAGAGTGCCCTGACCAGTACAGTGCAATTCAGTCCACCCAGTGTCTGTTTGCTCCCTGAAAACAGAAGGGGCAGCTGTTTGAGTGGTGCAAAGGAGTAGTGGGAACCAGACAGCCCCTGTGGCTTTGCTTCAGTAGGGTTTCCCTTTATATCATAGGACAGTCTACAGAACGGGAATGACTGTCTTTAGAGTTTTTTTCCCACATATATGGAAACAATTCGAGGAAGGGTAGAAGGGTAGCCCAGGAAGCCAGAAGTTGAAAGGAGGCACTCATGCTAGGTAAGGCATCATGATCACTGCCTGTACAGGCATGGCAGCAGAACACTTGCAGAGACTATGTGGCTTGCAACATGGGTACGGGCTATCGATACGTCAGGAGTGCAGAAAACTGGCCAGGTGACTGTGAGGGACTACAGCATACAGCTTTCTTGTCATACAGGGAGAATTTACCTGCTCTGCACAGACTGAATGCCAGATTACCGAATATCCTGGCACGCAGAATTGACTCAAGTATACCAGAACTGAGATAACTGACTGTTCCCATTAGTCATTTGTTCCAGTGCCTAGCTTCTGTCAGCTGCATTTGATACTCTTGGTTTTGTGTCAGAAAACACTGCAAGTATTTGACCCGTAACCAACCTCTTTATGCACTCATGGTGCTGCAGCACTCTATGACATGGCTAAGCAGAGGGGTGCCCAGACAGAGTGGCAGTCACCAGTGAGTGCTGCTTCCTGGGGCCAACCCTCGCAGGGGTATTTCCACATGCAGTAAAGCCTCCCTTCACAGCACTGAAGGTTGAGAATCTGGACATTTTCTTGGTGGCTATGTAACCCTATCAGGGAGCTGAGGTTCCCACTAAATGTTTTTGTCCAGAGCTGGTCACAATGCAGGCACATTTGCTCTCCCTAAGACCTTGCCTTACCTTCAGCTTGCATTTCAAATGGTACTTTCTTCTGTCCATACAATAAGGATGAAAGATTTTTATACTTGTGTATCATCATCCTAAGTAGGCAGACCCTAAGCCTTTCTTAATTATTTAGTTAACAGCTTCAAATGTAGGTATTTCACTAGTACACAGAAATCACCCATGCTTATCAAGAACAACATAAAAGTATTTGTAACAGTTTGAAAGCTTCATCCCATCTGTCTCTGGCAGGGTCTTAAGTTATGCCTTAACAGGAGTTTAAGGAAGCAAGGGAATATATGCCTCTTAGTACTTTCCCAGTTTACAGCATTTTGCAGCACAGGGACTTTATGAGCCAGGTTTGGTTTAAATAACCCAGTGTAAAATTAAATTACCTAGACTGATTAAGTTGGTTGTTGCTATAAGAGCCCTAATCTGTAACATCTCCATCAAAAGACATTTCGCAGAGCGCCCTATTACCACCCAGAGATGAATACATCGTTACTGGACTTACTGCGCATTGGGACAAGTATGACTGTGTCTTTATCTGGGAGCCAGCTTGCTGCTCCACCGTCTCCAGCTTCACCACAGCCAAGGCCATGTAGAAAGCAGAGCCCTTGCCCTCGGAATACTGGAGCTCCTGCAGAGCAAAGGAAAATCACAGCCCCTAGGTCAGGCCACTGAGCAGGAGTTGTCTGAATCCTTATGAGACAAATCATTTATGTTTGTGCCTTTTTATTGTGTAGTAGTTGTACCAATATGCTTTTAGAAACCCCGGTTGCCTCAGAACAAATATTTTTATCCCTCTCTACAAAGCCTCAATGTAGACATACATTTGCAGAAACAAGCATGCACTATTCAATACAGAACAAATTTGCAGCTTGGAAGAAAAGCCAGCTCTGAGTTTTGTTACTTTCCTGTTGCCCATTATATACTGCAGCTCTGAAATGGTAATAAGTAATTCTTCACTTCCTGAAACTTTAATTTCTGAAGATGCTGAGTAACTTGGCAGATATCCAAAAAGGGCACAGCAAGCTCCTGTCTGCAAGAATTTCATACTGGGAAGAGGCTGTGCTGAAATCAATGACACTAAATGCTATGGAGTTTGCTTAAGGTATTGAAACAAGATAGCCTTTAACCACATCATAACAATACATTTTTTTTCATAATGACATTTGGCTTTTCATTACTTCCACTTGAATAAAGGAGCCCAAAACATCAGTGTCCAACCAAAGGTGGATTGAATGATAGATATTATTTCAGAACTGATAAAGAACTCTTCTGTGAAGATGGAGAAAAAGACCAAGTTCTAAAGTGAGACTTGTTCATTAAAAATATGAAGGCCTTCCCATTCTGAATATTAAATGGAATTTTTCTTCCTTGTATTCATGAGCATGTCACCTAGCATGTCAGGATTTTTTTCTATTGTAATAATAATTGAATAATCCAAATTAGCCTTGCAAGTGCTGCAGACACATGTGTGTCAGTTTACATTTGAAAAAATGAGGGGGGAAAAGCCCCACTCTTCACAACTCCAGACAGCTTATGAGCAGAAAACCCTGTTATGCTGCTGAAATAGTTTCTCGTCATTCAGTAGCTGCTAAAGGGAAAGCAGACTAAAGTCTAACACTTAAGGTCAGTTCCAGCTGCTTTCTTAAGAGGACAGCTGACGACTGCAAAGGGTAGAGAAACAAAACAGACCTCTCTTGTGCCCTGCTTCTGACTAGAATAGAGTTAACATTCGCCTGAGCTGGGAGGAGAACCGGAGCTGGTGGCCCCTATGGCTGGGGCACCCAGCTGGGATTGTTAACTAATTAGCCAACAGCTGGGGTAAGTTTACCCCAGTTAGCCCAAGGGCTGTTCCACCCCCTGTGACACCGTGCTCAGTGAGGAGGGTGCTGAGGGGAGCCTTCTGTTACGTGGGGAGAGCTTGGGTGTGGGGATCTGTTGTAAGCCATTATGCTGTATTTTGTTTTCCATCACTGTTTGTTTTCTTCTGTTATTGCTCTTAAATGTACTTTTTGTTTCACCTCAATGCAGGTGTTTTTGCTGCCTTTTGTTTACCAGTTCTCCCTTCTGTCCCACTGGAGGGTGGGGGAGTGAGAGAGAGAGTCTGTGTAGTCTGGTCCTGACCAGGGCTAAGCTACCACATCTTGTTACAGAGTCGGAGTGATGCAGAATCTTTGGTAGGCGAAATTCTCCATCCATACGAATTTCCACTGCTGCCTGTTAAAGGTAAGTTTGCTTATGTGCCTGACCCAAGCTCTTGCATGAAAAAAGAGCTAAGAACATACATAAAACAAAATCACTTCAATTTTCTGGATTTTGATACAACTGTTTAAATGTACTGCTATGTTATCTGCTTATTTTACTATCAAGTATTTATCTTCTAAAAAAAACCCAAGTGTATGTCATAGGTGTTCTGGCAAATGTCAGATAGCTGGAATAATTAAAACAACATACAAGTAAAAAGACTAGAAGAACATTTCTAGGAAATGTTAGCTATCTGGAAAAAGGATACTAAATTTCTGAAAGTCTTAGAAATTTTGTTTCCATTTTTTAGGTTAAATTTCCTACTGGTAATCACTAATAACTGCAATGGGATTTGTTGATTTAGTCGTGGGAGAATTTGACGGATTTCCCCATCAACTGACATAAACAAGCGTGTATAATCTTCCATACATGATAAGGAGGAAGGTTTCAGGTTTTTAGCACCCAAGCAAACCTTCCTCGATGTGTCTGAAAACAGCTTTTGTAAGTACAGGCCCATCTTCCCATCTCCCTTCCCCCAAATAACAAACCAAGGGCCTCTCCCCAACAGGCACAAACTTTGCACTTTGCATTTTCAAGCTTTTATTTTAACTGCTCGGGACACTTAGCAGATCATTTAGAAACCCAGGGGTTTGTATGATTGATGATTACGTGCAGACTCAGGAAGAGTCGGAATCCTGGTTTTATGATACTGGTTTATCTGCAGTGAAATGATTGTCACAACACATGGCCGTTAGCTGTACAGAGGTCATGCTAAGGGTTGAGGAGGGGTGTATGACACCCATACCATTGTTCTGTTGAAGAAAGTACAATTTATCTGAGATTTAAACTTGAATTTTCACTGCCTACAGTGAAAGTGAAACATGATTAAAAACAACAGAACCACACCAACAGGTATTGCAGGGAAAGACTTTTCAGGAAAGAACAAGTTTCCTTCACAACAGTTAACTCTGCTTTCCTTTGCATGTTGCAGAGCGTTTTGGAAAAAAACATGTTTGTCCCCAGTGCACCAGAGACCCTCCAGAATTTCCCGTTGTTTCACGGTAGAGCCCAGCAGATAAATGCCGGGCATCCTACAGATGAAGAGTGCGTAAAGTAGGGCGGAGGGGGTACCTATTATCTTTTTTTCTTCCACCCTTGTCATTCCTGCATTCATCCTGTGGGCATCTCCTAAAGATTGTCAGTTTTTGGCGGAACGGACTGTAATTTTACACATGTAAAATTTACATTACTTCTAAAATAAGATTCATGGCAGTTAATAGGAAACAGTCTGTACCAAATATTATAAAAAGTATGACATGAAGACGACAAAGATGCAGCAGATACCTTTGAACGACTTCCACAAGCCCTTGCACTGCCTCACGTGTGAGCCTGTAGTACTTTCTACAGAACAGATTTTAGCAGACCATGACATTGTAGCCCTTGTGCTTTTAAAAAGAGCACCTGCTGTGCTCAGACCAATATTAAGTCAACTTGATCAGTCAGGATTAAGTATTTTATGCAATAAAACTAGTTCTTTTTCTGAGAGTCTTACGAGGAGGTGACTCTTCTTCCTTGTTCAGGTGAAATCAACTCATACTACTTCCTTGTTTCAACTGCTGCTTTACATTGTAGTTGGATCTATCTCCTTAAATGCAGAGGAATTGTTAGTTCCTTCTGGAGAAATAGGGTTAGAATACAAACGGGGAATTTCATTCCTGTTACTTCTATGGATGTTCCTTAGACGGAACTTCCTGTCCTGTGTGCAAGGGTTCAGCCTGAATGAGCAGAAATATTTACATCATGATCTGTCCTAGGAGTTTTACAGTGTAGGCAAAGGATGCAGGCACGGAAGATTCAACATAACTGCCACTCGTGGGTGAGATCCGTTCTGCACCAGACAGCTGGTGGTTCCTTGCCTACCAGAGCAGAATTACCATTTGCACAATTCATTCTATGTTCCTTTAGTGCCTGTTCTTCAGTAGAAAGACCAAGACACAATCGTGTTGCCTCAGGCTCGTGTCTATACTTTCTTTAAATATTTTTACACTATCAAATTAAAGCAAAACGAGATTGAAGATGTGTACATTTGCTGACTTAGCAAAGCATTAATAACAAGTGTCTGTCAACAGAGACACTGTTCTGGAGCACTGCTCTATTCATGTGCCATTTATTGCCAGATGCTCTGAGCCATATAAGAGGACTGGAACAACTGAGTCAGATGGGAAGTCTCAGAGGCAAGAAGGGTCACCCAAATCTGCTGTTAGCATGGGAACTTATTTTTATGTGCACTGAATTCTGCCTACAGGGCTGGATTTGCCTGAGAGAAGAAAACAGCTTGAAGATACAGATCACTGACTGCTGGTACACAAATAGCTTTTGTTTGCACAATAAATATATTAAAACATCTGGAAAACAGACAGATGAATGCTGCAAACATCTAGGAGGCACTAGAACCTCAGATTTTCAGTTGCAAAATTTTATGCTTTTAGCAAGCAAATTACTAGAAGGGAGGAAAAAAAATGCACGAAGCAAACCCCTCTGTCTCTTGCAGAGCAGATGGCAGCTCAGGGAACAGTTGGCTTCAGTTTTTGCCTCTAATTGAATTCTGCTCTGCCTAGCACTACTCAGCACTCATTTATGCTCAAACTAGTGTTTCTCTCCTCTCTTCACTACACAGCCACAGGTAGGCATTGTCAGTCTGTAGCAACCATTAGAGTTGTTTCATCACTGTTTGGAATGTAGTAAGTGGTGATAATCTCCAGCTGCTCTGAGGATTGATGATTCCTCCTCCTGGCTGCTGGAGCCCAGGGGTTTCCATCCATGGCCAAGGGACACAGCTGCTGCTTTCCCATTTGCAGGTTAAATCAGTAGCAAAGTTGAGGACGTATCATGGAGACACACAGAACACACAACATGGACACCGTTGGCTGCACAGACTGCCACAATAAAGTGAGTCAGGAAACAGAGTAGCTTTCTATAGGTTGATTGAAGTGGTGTGCAGCCCAGTTGAGGTTGGCTGTTAATTACTTTCCTGTGTGAATGAGACTTCAGAACTTTACATTTCCTTAGGTTTGCTTTTTTAAAAATCACAGGTAACGAGATTCAAACTTGCTTTTACTAGCCATTTGGTGTTAAGATACAGATTTGCTTGAGTGTGACATTATCTGCATTCCTATCACTGCACTCTCACTGAAATATCATACACTCATTTGGTTTCTGTAGGCAGTAAACCTCCATGTGAAATCAGAGGTAACATAACAGAAACTAATTAAAACTTCATCAGGAACAAATAGACCTGGAGTGAAGAAAGAAGAAAGAGTTACCTTGCTGACAGAGGATATTTTTCAAACTAGAGATATAAGAATTTTGCATTTACTTGTTTTATATTGGAAGCAATATCATTCAGATCATGGAAAGCAATGTAAAAAGGATGTATTCACTGCGCAGGTGGAACATGTTTCCTAAATAAAAATTCATTAACCTTTATATCTGACTTGGAAAAAATGAAAAATGAGGGGAAAAAAATAAAGTTATCTTACCAGTTCTGTGATTTCTTAACCAGAATTCACAAGTCTTGTTAAGGGTGTATATTGGTACCTGTGTCACTGGACTAAGGCGTATCCAAGAATAGGGGAAGGGTTTTACTTAGATCCTGAGTGTTACACTGAGCTGACTGAACACAGCAGTGCTGTAAGACGTGGCTAGTCTTGATAGCATCACACATCTTTTCTTGAGCCTCAGTGCATGAATTCAAGTCTCAAATCTGAGTTTCACTTGGCTATTGTTACCGAAATCCGGAATGAAGCTCCCTAACAGCAACAAGAAGAAAAGAAGCAGCCGCTCCTTTATTGCAGCGCTGGGTGCATGGGGGATCGCTCCACCTAGTATGCGTGCCGGTCTGGAAATCTGGACAGAATATATTTAGTGATTTCATGCATAAGCATTAATAATTCCTGGAATACTAATACATAATCATTAGTTTTCCTATAAATCATTATAATATTCCCCATCCACTTGCATATGCTCAGTCTTTTGAGTCAAGGGTCTTCTGGTGGTCTTGGGGGTTGTCAGAGCGCCTCCTCCTTGTGAATTCGCTGGTTGAACCCCTCCTTAAAATCTCCATAGATGGTCTTGGGAACAGGTCGCATTGCTCCTTGATTTTTCTGGCTCCAAAGTGATGGCTCAGGGCCTATTTTCTACAGGTGGTGTTTGGGGCCTGCCTTTGTTCTGCCACTCTTCTTAATTACCCCAGACATGCTAGGCTAACTTCTAACAAACGAGATGTTGTAACAGTCCTAAGACTCCCCATTCCCTCTAAGGACAAATAGATTTAATATAAAATTTAACCTATGTGACTACAGTTCTATAGTTAGCAACAATCTCCTCATAGTGATACTTAATTATAAAAAATAATATTATTCTTATATGAAAGCAATCATTGGTTAATCTCACTTAGCTCTACTGATTGGGTTCCTTGATACCCAGATTGAGATGGAAAGGGTAGGGGGTTTCCTAGCAGCAAACTGGTGTCCTTAACAGTTTCCTTATTCTACAATTTACTTTTGATCAAGGCTAGCTCATTTTATTTCAAAATTAAGTTTTTACCTTTTAATATTTGCAACACTATCAATCTCTATTTCTATGGAGATGCTGTTTAAAAGGTGAAAGGGTTTATTAGTCAAATTCATTGGCTGTCAACAGATTGCTTGGGAATCATTTTAGTGTCACCAAAATCAGAAATCAGTGCTGTCTGTTTATTAATATTTGAAAATTAGCTCCACCCCAGCCAGAGCCAGAACAGGCCTTCTGGATTCTCCAGACGTGGCCTTTTAGTCAGTCATGGGATACCGCTGTTGTCTGGCTCACTCCATCACCTCTGTGTGCAGCCCTACATACTGCTTGGCTGCTCAGGAGATCTTGCTCCGTGGTTGTGTTTCAGACATTATCCACAGCACAGAATGACTGATGTGATGTAACGAATACGAAACAGAAATAAGGTGATGAATGTTGAGATGCCATTTCAACACATATTAGTACATTTCTGCTTTATGGATTAAAGGCAACGTTTTAGGACTAAGTACAAAGATCTTCCTGATAAAGATCATCATTGATGTCAGACATTTTTAATACATAAATAGATACATAAATACCTAAATATTTGAAATAGCAAGCTTTCATGAAACAAATATTCCAAATAATGTTCTATTTCAGCACTCACTTGTTAGTCATGTACTGACAGCATGCTTAACAGTGCTAACTGCATTGGCTGGAACTCCTTCAAGTCTCCTTTTATGGATTGGTAATAACAATATATTGATGTTGATATTTTCTCTCATATTCAGACTTGAGTCTCTAAAAGCCCTCTACTGGTTTCGAGTTTTTCAGTAAAACTGTCATTATCTTATTTGGTGTAGTCCTGCACAGCTTTCATCCAGGCATGTTAGCGAAACCTGGGAAGCTGGAACATGTCCTTGGTCTCTTTAGCAACAACTAACAACCAACTAACTAACATCAGCGTATTTATCAACATTCTTCACATACCAAATCCCATACTAAAATCAAAACACAGCAGCTACTGAGAAGAAAATTAGCTCCATCCCAGCTGAAACCTGGACACCTTCCAGATATATCTGTACAGAATGATTATAATCCACTGAGTCCTCTTTTGGCAAGGCTGAAGAAGCTAAACTGCTGTATTTGCATATCAGAAACGCCATTCTCTTCATCACTTCTGCAGCCATTTAAATCACACAAAATGCAGTAGGCCTTGATTAAATTGTGGAACTCCATGTCATAAAATAATGTGGAAAACAGAGTAAGTGGGTTAAAAGACAGCTGGTAAAATTCATAAAGGATAGGTCCACCAGTGACCATTATGTCTCAGATCTTGAAATTGCTGTTTGCTGGAAAAGAACTCCAGACACAGGATTCTCTCTCTCCTGATAATCATCTCCCAAGTTAGACAAGAAATTCTTGTTTGAGTTACAAGTACTTTATGTTGTATGGTGCACTATCAATTTTCACAGCATTTGTGTTAATACAGCCTACACAGCCGTTTACTTTTCTTTTACACTATTCTCATTATCATTTCTATTACTGCTACCTTCTAGTTTTATGTCAACACTAGCAAATTTTACCAAATCTTCCTTTCTTTTGTTAACAGTTTTGAGGTCATGTTCTGCATCTTAGCCAATGTTCTGCCATGACTCAAGTAATCAAATGCTTAAAGTTCAGCTAAATTAGGGCTTTGTGATTTTCTTTGTCTAGAAAATCAGTTCTCTCATCCAAGATCAATCATTAGCTTAGTCTAGCACTATATATAGATATACTAGACTTATATTAATATTATTTCCCCTCCCCTCATTTACCTTCCATTTCTGAATATTCTTTTCCTCAAAATGTGTTCTACAGCCCTGACACCCCTGAAATCATATGAAAGGCTTCTGATTCCTTGTATTATGCCCACCTACTGCTCTGCCACCTGTCTCAGAACAGTCACCCTCTTCATTAATCCCCAGCCTGGCAATAAGACTTGTAATCAGCTGATCTCCAGTGGCCTGACTCCTCCATGCTCTGAAATGCTTAGGCACATCTAGGCTCGTGCCCTTTCCAAAAAGAGTAAGAGAGAAAGGAGTGTTACTCTAGGAGTATGCTCCACATGCTATTTAAGCCTTTTAAATACATTTAAATATGATTGTGTTGCCATGTCCCTCTTTGCAAGTTTTGCGATAACTCCAATTTTCCTTTATATATTTTTGACTAAGAAATTACTGAGTACAACTGACAAAAAGTATTCCAATTCCTGAAGCTTGTTCACCTCATTAGAAGATCGCAAGAACTATAGAGTACTGTCATTTCGCATATTCTTCTCATGAATGGTGGTAGCTCTCTGCTGAAATGTGATGGTTAAAGTCTGCTCCTGCTGATGTAACAGTACACAGAAATAAGCACAAATAAATTTGTTCTTCAGACAGGAAAAATTTAATTGGTTGAACAACCTCCAGTATAGTAACACAAAGACAAGTATGAAAGCTAGACATTAGCACTATTTCAAATTCTGACATAAAAATGTAGGATTAAAATTGCTATTTTAAAATAGAAAATCTAAAAAAAAGCATATTATTTTTGTATACTTAGTGTTTCACACTAGAAATAGTAGTGAAAATAGAATGTGCTAAAAATAATTCTTAGCAAATACCCTGGTTATAGTTAATAGTTAACTATTTCTTCCAAAAATAATGAGTCAGATCGACTCATGAGAGAGGCTGCAGGCTTTCTTTCCATGCTGCAGTGCCCTCTCCTGGATGTGGTGAAAATACTTGATTGATTATTATAGGTCTGTATGTCAAAGGGGTTGTAGTAACATAATTCATAAGGAAAAAAAGCAGTCAAAATAAAGATTAATCTAGGTGTCTCATTGTTGTGTTTTAGAACCTAGAAAAAATATTAAATCATTAAGCTATTAAATCTAAACATGTTGGAAGAAATTGAATTAATGTGAAAAATCTGAGCTGTGACACGTTAGATCAGTTCATAAGATCATAGGATAACTCAATTGGAGAGAAATCTCAGGGGTCTCTGCCCCAGCCCCTGCTCAGGGCAGGGTCAGCCCTAGGCTCAGACCGGGTTAGTCAGGGCTTTACCCCGTGAGCTCTCAAACACCTCCACGGACAGAGATCCCACGGGCTTTGTTCCCCGCTGCGCTGCCCGGGGGAAAGGTTTCTCCCCACGTCCAGCCCAAGCCACGCTGGCTTTGGCGTGTGCCCTGCTCTCCCACCCTCCCGCTGGACCCTGTCTGTGGCACTGCCTCGTCTCCTCTATAACCCCTCACAGGTTCCAGACAGCAGCCGCCAGCTCCAAGCCGTCACCCCGTCTGGGGCCGCTCCTCACCGGATGAGCGCTCGGGCCGGGCCCCACAACCTGTGCCAGGCTCGCCCTAGCTGAGCAGTGGCTCAGGCGCTGCAGCCTGGGACACAAAGGAGCCGTGGACGGGTGAGCACAGCACCAAGAACAGCAGAAGGAAGGAAGCAGGAGTATAAAGGTTTCAGTGGCATTATTGTTATTGTTCCTATTACTATTAACACATTTTCTGCATATACATATTCTTTCCCTTTCTGAAGTAAGTAGATCTAGACTAATAATGATTAAACTGTTAACATTTCAATTACACATATAGTAATTCTTGGCCTTATATATAAAATGTGTTTTCTCTTTGTTCACAAAGGAGATTTTGAGCTTAACAAGCACAGACACCACCATCTCCTTGCCCCCTCCTCAGCGAGGCCCTGAGCTACTCCGAGGCCCAAGGCCACGCACGCTCTCTAACGCCTCCACAGCGCTGAGCCCAGGCCCCGGCCGTGCCCCGCGCTGCAGCTGGCGCTGGGGCTGCACCCCGCAGCACCTCCCAGCCATGGCGGCTGCCAGCCCCGTGCTGCCGTCAGCATCGCGTTTGGCCCCGACTGTGCCAAGGCAGCTGGCGCGAGGGGCTTGCCCTGGCCTTGCGTTTGCCAGGCAGCAGCAGCAGAGCCAGGCGCAGCGGCCACGCACAGACACCCGCTGTGTCACCTGCTGCTCTGGGACTCCCGTGGGACTCCCGTGGGACTCCCGTGGGACTGTGTCACCTGCTGCTAGTCTCCTCCCGTGGGACTGCGAGCCTGCCTGAGGCCTCCAGAGCACGGCTCGCTGAGCGCGTCCTGCACCCGCCACAAGTCCTGTGGTTTGTCATTGCTAAGGAATACAAGAGATGTAACTCATAATAAGCATTGGTTGAAAATAAAATATTTTTGCTATGCAGTAACACCGAGAATCAAGTTGCACTAGATTTTCAACCTCATTGAGGTAAATGTAAAACAATTGAAAAGTATTAAAGACTTGAAGGCTTTCATGAAAAATCTTTCTCCCTTAAGCTTCCTAAACTATACCTTCACAATCTTGAGTTCCATTTTGGCTACTAACATGGAATCAACACGCAGACATGGTGTGCTGTTTTTCATCCAAAGGCACGTACTAGACTCTCTAGAATCTTAAACATTCCTCAGAATCAAAAGTTAATTTCGTTTCACTTAAGCTTGTTCTTTCTCATTTTATCATTTATCTCCATTTATCTCAAAATAACACTTTTTTTTCCAAATATTTGTAACTAGCTCTGCCACTAATCCTAGTTATTGTGCTGGTTTTGAGAGAAAAAAAAAAAAAAAGAAAAACAAACCTGCAGATAAAAGCAACACTTTTTGAAAATATAAGCCTCTAAGAGACAGATTTGAAAACTTCATGATAGTTAGAATGCTTATCACTAAGTGAACCATTTTCTCCTTTTGGTGGCTTGAAGAGGGTATCACAAACTTACTGATAATTTAATTAACAATCTATTTAAAAAACATGACTCCAGTATGCAAATAGAATAATTACGCCAGTCAATATCAGGAAGACTATTTAAATACAGGCAAGAACTTTTTCAATAATTTAATTCTTTTCCACCATTACCACAATAGTCTTCAGCATTTTATGAAAAATTTAAACTGACTAACTAGAGGTTTTTAATCAATGTTTTGATTACCCTTATTAGAAAGGGTAATTGTGCATTGTATTCACAGCCGCAGGCACAGGCAACTGCGAACGCTCATCCCCCCAGGGAAGCACAGGAAAAAGCAATGCACAGCCTCATGCACTGAGAGGACCCCTACTCCAGGGTGCAGAGGTAGAGTGGATCTGTTCCTCTACCCTCTCTTCCAAAATTATTTTCACCACTTTGCTTTGACCATTCAGAAAACAATTTTTCGCTGCTGTTGCTGTTATAATCAAAACTATCTGTATGTGGACTTTAAGCAAAAATAATTAATGCTATGAAAATGAAGGAAAATCCTCTTGTGGGCAGGAAATAACTAGAGACTTCAGCAATGTTTTAGTAAGTTGTTTGTGGATTATACTGCAGCTCAACAGAAGATCAGGGCATGTGATCAAAGCTAGTCCATCTCCAGATTGTCTGTGGCTAGCTGTGTGGCTGCGACTAGCATCTCTTCATTCCCGAGCGCTGTGTCAGGGAAGTGGGTACAAGACCTGTGGGTACAAGATGCTGTGTGGCTCCCTAAGGAGTCAGATCTCCACATTGAATCCATTGTTGTTACATCCCTGATGACCTGCTATTTAATTAAGTACTGGGGCCCTGCCAGATTTCTTCTGTTTTGCTGAGATTGACAACTCCACATATTTAAAGCTAAAAATTTACTGCCTTGCTTTATAATTGAGTAGATTCAGAAATACAATAGAGACTGTGCAAGCTGAGAGCTTTGAGAAGGCAAATCAGGCATGAGAGAGTAAACAACTCATCAAAACTGTGTAGAAAGCCTCTGCTTTTATGATTAAAAGCTCATGGGTCACAACAAGGACAGGGAGATTACTTGTCGATTACCATCACAGGCAAAACAGACTTGACTTGGGGAAATTAATTTAATTTATTGACAATTAATTGTAACACAGTAGAAACTGAAATAAGAACAAATCTAAAAACACCTTCCCTGGCTTGATTTCACTCCTGACTTCTCTACCTCCTGCTCCAAGTGACACAAGTGGACAGGAAAGTAGGTTGCTTTTTCTCTGACATTCCTTCGTCCTTACACTCTTCCCCTGCTCCATCGTGGGGTCCCTCCCACAGGTTACAGTCCTTCACAGACTTCTCCAATGTGAGTCATTCCCACAGGCTGCAATTCTTCACAAACTGCTCCAGCATGGGTCCTTTCCACGGGGTGCAGCATGGACTGCTCCAGCATGAGTCCCCCATGGGCCACAGGTCCTGCCAGAAAACTTGCTCCAGCGTGGGCTCCTCTCCATGAGCCTGCCAGGAGCCTGCTTCAGCACAGGCTCTCCACATGCTGCAGCTTCCTTCAGGGCACATCCACCTGCTCCAGCATGGTGTTCTCCACAGGCTGCAGGTGGATCTCTGCTCCACCATGGCCCTCCACGGGCTGCGGGTGGATCTCTGCTCCACTATGGTCCTCCATGGGCTGCAAGGGAACAACCTGTTTCACCATGGTCTTCACTATGGGCTGCAGGGAAACCTCTGCTTTAGTGCCTGGACCTCGTCTTCCTCCTTCTTCACCGACCTTGGTGTCTGCAAGAATTGTTTCTCTGAAGTTTTTTCACTCCTATCTCACAACTATTGCACAGATTTTTTTTTTAGCTTTCTTAAATATGTTATCACAGAGGCACTACCAGCGTCTGTGAGGGACCCAGCTTTGTGCAGTGGCCGATCTGTCTTGAATCCGGCTGGAACTGGCTCTGTCCACCATGGGGGCAGCTTCTGGTATCTTCTCACAGAATCCACCATTAAGTCAAGTCTTGTACTGATTTTCAGCACATTGTTGCCTCCCCGACGGAAATAATTAGATAGTTAGACCAGCTGGTCACTGTGTCACTCACACTCTGCAGAATGGGTGATCTGGCAGGGCACCACGGCGGTTTTAGCAGGCAAGTACACCAAGGTGTCGTCTGCCTTTCAGCCTGTACGCAATCTTCTCCCACTCTGAAAATTAAATAGATGTGCCCAATTTGGTACAGATCTTGGGGTGGGGAGGGAACAGGTTGTACAGAGTGTTTTGGCATGACATTGCTTACTCTTTGTTGATTTATTACATAATCATAGCAAACAGCACACGGAAGAGGCAGTCGTTGAGGATACACAGACCTCTCAGGTGGGAGGAAAGACAAGAGTTGTTACTCTCGTAGCAGCAGTGCACCCCACACACAGCTGGCATATTAGTGCTGTCCTTAGCGTCAGCAATAAAGCAAATTGATGGGATTGCTAGTTTTCTCAGGTGCAAACTGTAATTTGCAATTTAATACTATAGCCACAATACTGGCTCCTTTGAGAGCAACACATTGTGCCAGAATTTGTCTATTAGCTCCTTTAAAAATGAAAGTAAAACAATGTGCAACTTTTCCACACTATTCTGTGTGTATTTGTGAGAGTTTCCATCTCTCCTGTTGTTCAGCTTAAAAAATTCCATGTAAGGGAACAGAGGCTCCAACTTCAGCACCGAGACTCACGGCAGAGTGCGGGACTATCCGTTGTGGTATGTGACAGAAGTGCCCAAGCACTGGACCGACCAAGAGGGGTGTCCCCAGAGGACCAGCCTCACCAGTGGCTGGAGATCTGGGTTTTGTCCTGTACTGACTGAGGGCATGGAGACAGCCTTTTTGGAATGTCCAGGTGCTCTTCAGCAGCAATGTATACACCAGTGTTTGTGGTCATTGTCAGCGCCTGCATTCCTCTGCCCATGGATTTATCTCAGTTTTTTGGTTCTATTACTACATTAATAATTTTTTTTTAAATAAAATAAGTCATATTAGACATTAAACCAAGAAAAATCCCTCAGATGTCAATCATCTGTATGTTTTTAAGTCACATACAAGCATTCATCAAAATGACCTGCTTGAAAAGACAATTACTTGCCTTGCAAGACCAAATGCATGCTAAGTGGTGCACCCTAATATTGAGGTTTTGATTCAAAGCTAGCATGAAAGCTTGGCTCATAGTCAACATTTTCATACTCTAAGCTTAAAATTGGTCCCATATATTTGAAAATTTGTTACATCCACAAAAGCTGGAACTATTTCATGAAAAAGGAAAATATTTTTAGAACTCTTTAAAAAATCTAGTCACCATTTTTCATTTTATATTTTTAACCTTGATTATCCTTTTTTGTTGAAGAGGATTTTACAGCTAGATATTTAGACCATACTTTCCAGGACAAATCACCAGAACATAATGACTTTGCATGGCCAGGGCAAGCCCAAATAACGTTTTTCAGTTTATTCAAATACAAAGTTATACCTAGGAGAAATGGAATGTAGGCCATATCGAAGTCTAAGTGATGGTTGTACAGAGTGATGATTATTCTGCAAAAGGCATTACAAACACTCAGATGAACATGAATGCCCTGAAAATCAGTGTCCAAAAGGAAAAGGGAAGTGATACTACTATGAAAGCTGGCAGTGTCTCCTGGAAAACTGCTTACAGTTCTAAAAATCTGAGATGTTTCAGCAGACAGAAAAGTTATGGTACAGACCATAACATAAATTAATCTGTTTCAGTTACTATGGAGAAACCTAATCGCTGTCTGTAAATATGTATATTGCCAGAGAAACGTGATGATAGATCATAGAACAGAACAGATAAGGGAATAGCACCCAACACTACTTAAGAGTGCTAACAGAGAGCAGGTAATTCCATATAGAAATCATGTCTAGAAATTTAATACAAGTTTTATTTATAAAATGTATTTTACATCTATAAACTATGTTTTTAATTATAAACTATTTCTAAAGTATCTAAAACTTTAATAAATATTTTATTATTGGAATAAGTTGTTGTAATGGAAATAATTTAATCTCACGTGCAATGTTTTGCTAAAAGATATGTTCCAATTCAGTCACGCCACCTGCTAGTGAAACCAGCTAGCTGTTTCACCTCCATGCTGTGCAGGCAAGGCTAGTCATCGCAGTAAGCCTACCTAACATTCCAGTGCAAAGTGCATGTTATTTTTAACTGAAATTTCATTCTTATATTATATCGTATTATATTAAAGAATTGACTTTGTATTATGACATTAAAGAAAAGCATATTTAAATCAGATGTTTGAAAAATAACTTTTAAAAGCTAGAGTTACTTCTTATTACTTGTAGACTGCTCTATTAATGATGAAGGTGCAGTATTTTTTTGTTCTTAAATATGAAATCATAATGCAGACAGCAGTTTATCATTTTTAATAAGGAGATATTTCAAAGCCTTCATCTGTCAGAACCATTAGAAAATGAAGCATAGTGTTTCAGGAAATAAATTGGTAAGCTTGATTTTGAGAGATAAATGAAGTAGAAGCCATGGAGACGATACATTTTAACCACAGTGAAATTGAGTAGATGCTTTACGGTAATTATTCTTTAAAAAAACAAACAAGAAAGACATGCTACATTGAATACCCTCAATGGAAGGAAAGAAAGATAAATTAGAAGTTAGGGAAAGTATCCTGTGCTTCTAAACCTCCATAAACAAAGTCAGATAAAATAAGAATCTGCCCAGTTTTCTGCACACCAAAAAGTTTAGGAAAATAAATATATTAAAGCTCTGGAGAAAGGAAAGAAACCTTCTATTAGACCTTCCTAGTTTCAGCTAGAAATAGACATGCTATTCTGAAATGCCGCTCTGGGCACGCACTAGCCTGTCTCCACCTACTCAGCTGCCCAGATAATGATAAGCAAGCACAACACGCACTGATAAACTCCTTATTCCCAAACTGTGGTCTGGGAGCCAGAGGAGTTTTGAGGACCCACAGAATTTGCCAGTAAGGTCATAAGATTTCTGCTGTGCTCAAATAAACATTTGATGGGAGCAGTACATGCTGTTCCATCAGACAACATATGTGATTTTAACTTTCCCCTTCCCGTTCAACAAATGAATTCAACAAAAGCTGTCTCCTCAGTTTGCAGGCAGGAAGTCCTCCCATCTGTGTTTTCTGGAACTCCATTTTTGCTGAGACAAGCCCAAAGATTCTCTAACAAGCAAAGGCACCTGGCCCATGCCAGCGGTGCGTTGGACAGCCGACGGCAGCATATGCAGAGCCGTGCAGGGCGCTGTGCATGGTCCCACTGTTTGCTTCCAACCAGGTGCTCCAGGTCGGTGCGGCCACTGCTCTTTCTGCCCTGTCCTGCATACGCAGCACCACGACAGCCAGGCCCTACAGCAACAGCAGTAGGTCTGGGTGCTCAAAGGGGTATGCCCTGCCCCTGGCAAGAACCCAGGAAGTCAGAGAGCTTCCACCTGACTGTCAGTCCTTTTGATCAATCTCTGGTTTATTATCAATCAGTTCCTTATTTTATCCATGTGGAAAAGGAACCCAAAATTCACTGTTGTGGTGGTTTTGTTTGTTTGTTTTCAAAAAGAGGGATGGGAGTTTTGTTTTAGTTTTTTTTATGAGACAACACTAACATCAACATCAGGCTCCTTCCCAGTGACACAGCAGCTGAAACTGAAGCCCGCTATCTACAGCAATGGCGTAACCGAGTACAGATAGCATGTAAGTCAAGTGCGACAATACGCGAGAGGTGGGCCAAACTGTGGTACAGCTGCAGTCGATTTTGGTGGCCAGGACAAAACTGCCCAACAGTAACAGTACCGGTGACAGTAGTGGTGACGTTGGACATATTGAATTGCAAGGCATCCGATACCAATGCCCAGTTCCCAAGGAGATAACTAAGTTGACTGCCCGCTGCTAATTGTCCCTTATTGTAAGGGCCACATTAACCTTCTCTGGTTGTTGGTGATGTGAGACTGGAGTGAGTGTGAGACGTGCCAGTTGCCTCTGTCATTTGGGTCATCCTCTCAAGGTAATGACAAGCAAGAGTGCTTTCTATGTTACAACTGCATTTGATGGGTATTATTCAATTTAAGTGACTCAGAGTGCAAACATGACTTAAATGAAGCCAGAGAGACTGACATTGATAAAGGCAGATCATGTATGCTACATATGCACAGAGAGCAGCAGGTCACTACGTTTACCAGTGTTATCTTTATGTTCTCATGCATCTGCCCTTGTTGAGCAGATATCAAAACACACTGAGCATCTGTGACACCCGCCTTAGATAAGTTTTCTCCTATACTTTACTGTCTGAGAGATGCAGAAAATCCATTACTTGCTATCATATGAGGAGACCGTCTCATGCTCCAAAATATTGTGTACCTTCTGTTAAAAGGAGGGGTTCATGGTGCCAGACCTGCCTGCACATGGCTTAGCCACACTGCAGCTGTATAGCCACCACAAGCAGTCTGAATATTTGCACGAATCAGCCTGATCTCCTCAGCATAACTGTCCAGCAGGAGCACTATCGGTACAGGAAAATAAGAAACAGCTGGATCACTGGGAGACATTGAGTACAACATGTTTTTAAAAGAATACTTAAAGTTTGGGAAGCATGAACGCTCCAATAGCAGACTCCCCTGAAGAAGAACGTGCACTTTCCTAACTCTCTGAGCCAGACAGATCTGCTGCCCACAGGCAACATTTCCAATTTTTACAAGCAGTGGAAAAAAAGCAGTATCAAACATGAATTTACAGATATGAAGACCCGTTACTGCTGAATCCATTAAAGCAACAGCAACCGGTTTTTGAGATGAGTAAGAATAGCTATATTGACTAGTAAATTAAAACTTGAAAGAATATGAAACTGTTAATCACACCCTGTGAGATTCATGGTCCCTATTCATTATGCAAGCATCTGTTAATTAGCTGGCAAAAAAAGTATCATTAAAAAAAAAAAAAGGATACTTAATGGTTATTTATTCTTAACAGTAAATTGAAGACGTCAAATAAATGACCTGAAATAAATTTATCCTTCGTAGCTTCAAACAGCGCACGAAGGAAAGTGTTATTTTTACTGGTATTTATTTATTTGTAGAGCAGCACGTTATAAAAACACTTTAAATGCTTTGCCTCAGGCTTATAAACTATGAAACCTCTTAATTATTAAGTGGTCCATCGTGGTGGGCAGATCACAGCCAGCAGCTGAACCCCCACCTAGTCACACAGGCATTCCCAGCTATCAGCCAAGTTTACTTAGCAAGGAACACGCGCAGCACAATGGAGGCCTGAAAGGCAAACTGTAAGTGCAGCATAGGACAGGCCATCGCTGTTTCTTTTTTTTTTTTCTTTCTTTCTCCATGTCTCTCTGTCCAGCTCCCAGTCACCGTTCTTTAATTCCTCCCTCTTCCCTGTAGCACACTGCTATTTTTTTCCTTTCTACCTTGTGTTCTGTCTGGTCGTCTGTCATCTGTAGCAATTCCTCCCTCTGTGCCTTGCGGCCCATTGCTTTTTCTAATTTTATTTCTGCCTTTCTCTGTCTCCCTCCCTGTCTCTGTTTTTTTTAATTCCTCCCTGGCAAAATAGAGCTTGAGAAGGCAACCTCAGCTTTGCGCCAGTATGTCCCATTTCTTTGTTCAAGATGACCCGGCTAGTGATGTGTAACACTCTTATCGCCAAAATAATTTCCTTCAGAGTATTTTTGAGGCTCTTGAGGTGCACACCTCTCATCTCGAGTAGAAAGGTGGGAGCTGCTGAGTAGCCCTTGAGGGCTGGTTTCCTCCACACATTGCCCTGCACTAGGATTACCTTAGAAGCATGTTCCTTCCTTAGAATAGCACCAGACTACACCTTCCCAAAAACAGCTCAGAGGAGAAAGTCCCTTTTAGCTTTCCAACTTCCCATGGGAGGGCGGGGAGTCATTCCACTGCAAATGAGGCTGCTGCCTCAGAGAAGGGCAGTCTGTCTCCCAGGAAAACACTGGGGAATGGGAGCTCTGGAAGGCGAGGAGTCACTGAGCCCCAGCTTCCCACTTGCCAGGGATGAATTGGAGTGGCTGGCTCTTGGGCAGAAGGTGGGGACTGAGCTGAGCCCAGCTCAGTTTGTGAACGGTGTCTGGCACAAGCAGCGCCAGGAACACGGCTCCTCAGAGGAAAACGCAGAGCTCAGATGTGTCCTGCCCACCCCTTGGATGGTAGCAGGGTTACCCAGATCAGAATAGGGTGTTGGCAGCCAAGCTTCCCAACTTCTGCAGTCCAGGACAGAGGTACTAACTAAAGGGATTTTGAAATATCATAGTGAGCAGAGAGCAGGATCTAATTTAGAATGTGGGTTTTTTTAAGCTTTCCACAGTGTCAAATTTTGTTAATTAATTTCACATCTTCACATCTGCTCTCTGCACAACCTCCTCCTTGCTTTTCCCCTTGTTGCAAATTTGTTATGGACACCAGCTTGCTCCTACGAAACCCCCTACCTTTCCCATCTCTATCTGGGTATCGAGGACTTTAATCAGTAGAATTATAATCAATGATAATACCAATGATTGGTAATAGGAAAATAATTAATCAATATGATTCTGGAATATAAATATGGGGTGATTCTTGCTAACCATAGAACTATAGGGTTAAATTTAATGTGAAATATCCTTACCTTAGCATCCTTATCTTAGAAACGTTAAATATCCTTACTTTAGCAGTATATATCCTCCTTATCTTAGAAATAAATTAGCCTAGCGTGCCGGGGGGTAGTTTGGGGAGTGGTAGAACGAGGCACCAGCTATGCAGCTTGGGCTCTGAGCCATCACTTTCAAGCCAGAAGATTCAAGGGCAAGATGACCTTGTTCTCAGGACCATCTGGAGATTTCAAGGAGGGGTTCGACCAACGAATTTGAGGAGAGGGCGTCCTGACGACCCCCGAGACCACCAGGAGACCCCCGACTCAAATTACTGAGCATGCGCGAATGGGAGGAGACGGATTATAATGATTTCTCGTTATGCATAGCATTTCTCGTAAATCTAGTGAAGATGTACATCGAATGTGTATTTAACTGCGCTGTTGGGTCAGACAGGTGCGCACGCTGGGTGCAGTGATGCCCCGTGCGCCCAGCGCTGCGCTTCTGAACTTCTCATTACTGTTAAGGAGTTTTATTCCGGATTTCGGCAACACCCTTTGGGAGGAATTATCTCATTTCACTCGCGCTGCACGCTGCCTCTTCAGCACTGCCTTCCCTCTCTCCCTAAAACTGCACCACGTGCCCCACACCCCGCCGCGCTCTCACCCCGCGGCGCCAGCCGGGTCGGGGCTGCGCCCTGCCCGCCGCCGCAGCGCGCGGGGCCGCGGAGGCGGGGGGGCCGGAGGGCGGAATATCGCACTCAGAGGCCGACCTCGGCCAGCAGGTGGCGCTGGCGCTCCGCAGCTGGGCGCGGGGGCGGTCCCGCGCGGCGCGGGGGCCCGGCGGGGGCGTGGTCCTTTCCGCCGCCGTTTAACTGCCGCGCCGCGGGGGAAGGGTTTTCGGCAGGGCCGGGTGGGGCTGGGGCTGGGGCTGTGGCTGTGGCTGTGGCTGTGGCTGTGGCTGTGGCTGTGGCTGTGGCTGTGGCTGTGGCTGTGGCTGTGGCTGTGGCTGTGGCTGTGGCTGTGGCTGTGGCTGTGGCTGTGGCTGTGGCTGTGGCTGTGGCTGTGGCTGTGGCTGTGGCTGTGGCTGTGGCGCCCGGGCCGCCGCTGCGCGACGAGGCTGCGTAGTGAGTGAGGCGCCTTTTTGCGGTCCCGCGGCCCCTCTGCAGTCCTGTCTCGGAAGCCCAGCGGCTGACCGAGCCTGCTGGGGGCTGGGCCGGCAGCGCCGAGGCGGCGGCGGGAGGCCGCCGCGGTCCGGCTGTCGGCAGCCGTCCCCTCGGCAGCGGTGGCCGCCAGCCCCTGGGGACGGCTCGAGGCCTCGCGGTGCCTGAGCCTCGGCTGTGTCAGCCGCCTCGGAGAGCAGCGCCGCTGTGCCCGCGGGCCGGAGGGTGCCTGCGGGTGAGCCCGGGCCCTGGGGTGAGCGGCCACAGCGCGGAGCGCGGCTTCTGCCCCCGCGGTGGGGAGGTGACCCTTAGCTCGCCTGAGGAATAGCGGAGGCAGGGGCGTCGCTTTGTTGCTGAGCGGCGGTTGGGAGGACGGTCTGGTTTGGGCCGGGGGAAGCTGGAGCCGGCAGCGGGGGACGCCTCAGCGAGGTCCTGCTGAGGATGCAGCACTTCGGGCAGCCGGTGGGCCCGGGCGGCTCTGGCGACGCAGGGCCCGGGCTCTCACGCGACACGCCGTGACACAGGTAAGCGTGGGGCGGCTGCCGGTGGCCTGCGGACCCCTCAGGGAAGCCCCGATCGGAACGGTTCGGTTCAGCAAACAACTGACAAATGTAGGTCTCTCCCTGCTCGTTTTCAGGGTACGGTTCTTCAGGCCGTTTGAAAACCTTTGGGCTGAGTACATTCTGTGTGGCAGACGGCAGATCTGTAATCTGAAAGATCTTGAGTGGGAGGAAGAGAAGGTAGCTTTTGTCTAAAATCTTTCGGCCCCTCATGCATCGTTCTGTGTAATGATCTGGTGTCTTGTGACTGCAGCAAATGGCTCTGTCCGGCGTTTTCCAGTAGGTAATTTCTGAAAGTGTGGGTGTGTAGGCACGGGGAGGTTTCTGCGGGGTTACGGAGCCCCTTGTGCTTTTTAACTAATATATATCTGTCCTAGGCCTGGCCTTTTGTGTTGGACAGTCTTTCTTTAGTGCGTGGTTCTGTCTCCGTAACAAATGCTTTAGCTCACGATGTGATATACCCGAGCTGTGACCCTCTTGCCAGGTCATATGGCTGTTTCGTATTGTCCATGTAAATCTAGCCAGAACTTTTCTGCACGGTGGTGAACCCTATCAGCTTGAACAAAAAAGGGCAGGAGAGCAATCAAGGAGCTGGTGATCTGTCTGCTGCAGCTCCTTGGAAACAAATGTTCTTTATTTTTGTCATTACAGATTGTGTGTCTGAGGTCAGTGGTGTGGTGTTACTCTTGAAGGCTTAGATAAATTATTTTCTTTTTGAGCAGTACATTTTATGCTTGGTGTGCTGAGTTTCTGAGACTGCCCTCAGAAACCATTTAGCCCAGTTTTTCTAGGTCAGGGTCTGTTATGTGATATCACCCTCTCTTACTAAAAAGCTGCTCATGTTTGCCCTCAGGAAGGGCTGCGGTACTTCAAGCCCCACCTGTGTTGTGTTTCAGAGGGGACTGCAAGCAGGGTGTTGTCAGAAAGGCTGCCGGGAGGAGAGGCAGAGGCGAGGTCTGCCAGAACAGCACTGAGGCTGACACAGGTCGCCTGGAAGGGGCTGTTTTGCTTCTGGGAGTTACAGGGATGAGGAAGGAGGGATATGTGTTCCCTAGTGTGGGAGGAAGCCCCTCTTTGCAGTCGAGCAGCTGAGGGGCCCAGTCCCACAGGGTTCTGGGTGGTCTCTCAGCTCCAGGGATGCAGGTGGAGGCTCAGGAGGTGACAGAGTTCCTCTGCTGCTGGACAGTGACAGAGCAGAGGCCTGTGTCTCAATGGTGAGTTGGTGGGGCCTTAGTGCCTGTTAAGGACCAGCCTGCTGGGTCCCAGGCCGGTTCTCCTCTGGAGGCAGGTAGGGCAGGAAGCCTCCAACCAGGGCAAGAGTTAGTGTAGCATAAAGTGAACACCTGGCTCCCACTGAAAGCATCCAGGCTCAAAGACAGTTTGGTGCAATGAGTGTTTGTGCCAGTAGCTGTTTAAGTGACACAATGCTGCCTCAGTTTTTTCGGATTCTGGCCCATGTCAAGACCTGTAGTGAGCAGATCTGGTTAACGTCAAAGCTGTTCATTTACTGAACCATGTGCCTGGCCTGAGTGGAAGCATGCTCTGTTGGTGTGACTTTGTTGTCAAAGTTGGTTTCTCGTTGGCAGAGAGCTGTTACCTGCCCCAGTGCGGAAGGGAAGGCAGTACTGAGGTAGCAGCATCTGCACTAGCAGTTGGCCGGGCAGGACCTGCACAGCCCTTGGATTGAAGACGTGCATGGGCGGTCAGCTGTCCGGGAGACAGGAGAGAGGTAGCGGTCTTGTAGGAACAAGGGCAGGATGGCAGAAATGGTACCTAGCGGGTGTGTGTAGTGAAGGCAGGCATTCATAAATCAAAATGGTTTTACCTGAGATGTGGCAATGTGAGGTGGTCCTTCTGCTGTTAGGCAGAGGTTGTGCTTTGCATGTAATGCAGTCTCTCCTGTGTGTGCTCACGCTGTGCGTGTTGTCCTGCCCGCTCTGAAAGAGGCTGTCCTTGCTTTCCTCCTCTCTTGCTTTTGGCCTCATACTTTACTGCCTTTGCTGATGGTAGAGGAATAGAGGAAGTGTTGTCAATAGGGTTATTTAAAGCGGTGTGGATTTGAGTCTAGATCAAAATGTTCTTGTGGGATCATTTTCTGGGATGAAGTAAGAACCTACTACTGCACACTAATTGTGTGCAGCGGCGATAAAGACTTGTTCTTTATCTTAATGAATTGGGGAGGGAGGAGTGGGGCATAAGAACCAAGATGCTACAAGTTAAAAAATCATCAGTTTGTGGTAGTCTTGATGTTCTCGGGAATATGAAACACTTGAAATGAGCTTCAGTATTTTTCAGGGCAATTGCAATCCAAACTTGCAGACTTAAGTCCTCACACTTTAGGTCTATGCACAAGTCAGGAGTTTGCTTTTTTTACGGCAATCCTAGAGTGTAAAAGCATGAGTGCTTCTTGATTTCACTTGGAGTGGCTGTGGGGGAGGAAGTGTGTTTGTTTTCCCACCTGCTGCTGGATTAGTGTGATGACTACATCACAGAGGAGAGGATGGGCTTTTTTTCTGCTTTTTGCTGTCAGTGGAGTTGAAACCTGAATCTGCAAGTCAAATGTTTTTGGCCAGTTTTTGTAGTATTGCAGAGGTGAGAGCACTTAGAGCCTTTGGTCAGGAGATGGCTTTGTTTATGATAAGTATGTGCTAGCAGATGTGTGCAGTGTTGCTTATGGAGAGAAAGAACAGAGTGCTGCCCAGCTCCAGAATTCATTCTGTGTTGTCAGAAAACGGCTAGCTTAATCTTGCTCAAATCTTTGATTGCTTCTTGCTCATTGCTAATGGTTGTTTTTGTTCTTATGAGAAAATTGCTAAGGGCTTTGGTGGAAAATATCTTTCCCAAGGGTTAGGAGGAGATGGAAAGAACCTAAAACTGCTTCCTCTGGTAAAGCTGTAAGTATGTGAGTCAGAATGAAGCTCACAGCTGTAACCAGCCAGTAACTTCCATTAACATTTTAACTACTAAAAAAAAAGTTGTTTTCCTCTGTGCACAAAACACCGTGGTATTTAGTAAACTAAGTTGCTAATTTGCTAATTGCTTGACTTTGCCTTTTTTTTTTTTTACTTTTTTTAATGACTCCTTGCCTTTTTTTTCCAGAGGAATGATATGGCTTGCCTCAGAAGTGAGAGAGTATTGGTTTTGCTGATTTTCTGCTTAACTTAAGGTAAGTCAGTTCAACTTGGATGTGCACTTCTTGAGCCTTACCTGGTACTGTATGTAGTTACTGTCAGCACTGGTGGAAGGTGAAGCGCAAAACTTGGCAGTGTATTGGCCTGTTTGCTTCTCTACAGAAAAGTATCCATTGTTGAGAGTTTGTGACAAATAAATTGTGGAATTGACTGAGGTTTAGTGACTGAATGAAAAGGAGGCTCTAGCCAATGCACGCATCAGCAAAGCTTAAGTCCTGGGTGTCTGATTCTTACCCTCCAAAAAGCCTAATGAAAAGAAAACCCACTAAGTTGGGAGGGTCTTTTTTGTCCAAGACACTAATTTTGAGTAGTTAGTTCCCTCCCATTTGGTATGTGATAGCTAGAAACCGCTTAAAGCAAAGCTTTGTCTTCAGCTCCTGAGCAAACCTTCCCCACTTAACCATGTCCTCTCTACAGTTGAATTCTGCCAGGTCCTGGGCGGAGTACAGAGCTGATTGCACAGGGGGGCATCTTCCTGTGAAATCAGGAGCCTGAGGAAGGCTCTTTCCCAACCTTTATCCAGCTGGGTGCCTGGCTTTGGCTCTGCAGTTAATGGTTTAGGTGGGTCTGGCAGTGAAGGGGTGGGGTGGTGGAGTAGAGGCTGGCTGAACCACTCTCTCTGAAGGGCTCATTGGAGAGCTAAAGGGGCTGCTCCTGAGCCGGTGCTAACAGCTTGTGTATCATGCAATGGTGTTCTTAGGTTACCAGTTGACAAACACTTCGGTAGCGATTTCCTTTGCTTGCCTTTTGGCTAAGGGCAAGGACTCCACTGATGGGAGGGGGCTGAGAGTTTTTGAACAGGAAATAAAGTCAACAGAGGATATTCTGGTTTTGGTGGTTTTTTTGTTTGGTTTGGTTTGGTTTTTTTTCAAGCTGGGGTTAGTTTTGCCTTGTATTCTGTCTGTATTCCTATCCCCCGTCACCTTTATAATTTGTTCCTGACTGTATGTGCTACAGGCCCTGTGCTTTCCCTGAGGTGTTTATATTATGTGTGCACAAGAGGACTTGATAAGGAACTGCTGGAGTGACAAAAAGTGCTGATAGGTCAAAGCTGTGGTGATGAAAATAACTGTTCAGAGACCTTGTGTCTCAAGTTGCCTGTAAGCAGTGTAACTGAGTGCATGGACTGTCACCTGTGGGTAGCACCTATCTCAACTGCTTTGCTGACAGGGGGTTGAATATATTCAGGAGGGATTTTATTTGGGTTATAGCTTTGTTCTAGGGAGGTTCTGATTTTCACCTGATGGAAAGCATCTATGGTACTGCTGCCAAAGAAATGCTATTGAGAAGTCAGCCTGACTGAGAGGGCCTCTTGCCTTGAAACCACTAATCACTGCTGGTCATGTCTCAAGTTCTTAGACCCGTGGATAAAAGTCTGTTTATCAAATAAAAATACTAGCATGGTGTATTGCTTCAGGTATTATTTTCTTGAGGCAGGTCACCTGGCCTCTTACGAGTACAGTGTGGTCCCTGGCAGACACCTCCTTGAGTCAGTGGGGCATTGACTTTGCTTCAGAGTACTTGAGCGAGTTTCATTGTATGTGCAGGTGGGTGATGATCTGTTTGAATCTATTGGGTTTATCACAGACGTTTTTACCCATTGGCCTTCCCCTTTGGTAGCTTTCATTGACACTGCTGTGGACTCAGCCTGTGTTCCTCTTTGCTGAGGCCTAGAGTATTAAAAAGGTGTAAGCTGGAGATGCAGGGTGGTGTTAAAATGGGCTTGTAAACCATGCACAGAAATGAGTTTGTCAACACCAGGCTTGTTCTGACACAAAATAGCTCATATTTGAGGTTCCCTGCTTCCTCTGCCTTGTGGAATTATACTGCAGCCCCCTCAAACCTTTTGTAATACATAGATCTAGAAAATAGAGTATGCTTCACATCTGTGGTATGACCCTAGGAAGAACTTGGGTCGTAAGTTTTGCAGAAACTTCATTTATGGCTTGGCTAAGGAATGGAAGTTTTTGCTTTGTATTTTTCCAGTCACAAAGTGCCTGTGGTAACAGAGCTTTTCCACACATTTGTGGCATTGCCAAGGGGGGCCTTAAACCCAAGCTGATGCACCTTAATTCCCAAAGCCCTCTGAACAAGAAGGCATTGTAACAGGTACACTTAAACCAGGAATTTCAGATGAGCTTCCAGTGAGGCAAAGGTCTTGTGTGCAACTATGAAACTGTCTTCCCTAGCTGTGCTGTATGGAAAGTGGACTCAGCCTTTCCCTCTGTTTGGCAGCGCCTGAGTTGTTTCCCTGCTTACCGCAGTTAAGGGCAAAGCTCTCCAGTTAAGGGCTTGGCTGGTGGGGAACAGAAGGCTGATGCGGAAGGCTGTTGGGAGAGGGCTGTTTGCCTCAGCAGTGGGCTACGCACAGCTGATAGCGCAGCTTGATCCCTGTCCAGTAACTCTGTGTTGTATTTTGTCGCGAACCGATAAAGGTCCGGTCGTGAGAGGTACGAATTTCTCGGTTACAGAATTAAGACACAACGGTGTCATATGCATATGTTGGTTCTTTATTTCATTCACACACAAAGGGTAATGGGGGGAAGAGAAAGAGAAAGAGGAAGAGAGAAAAAGAGGGGAGAAAATACCACCACGGAGAGTCAGCGTCCTGAAAGTCCGTTGTACAGAGTGGGTGGGGTGGGTGCCTCAAAAGGATGACGATGCCACCACGGAGAATCGGCGTCCCGAAGGTCCGTCTGAGTGGGGTGGGGGTCCACACACACACCGGGTTCATGCAGCGACCCTTTTTGTAGTCCTTTGTAGGTCAGGTGCTTCCTGCCTGTGGTTTAGCTTGTGATTGCTGCATCCTGTTGATCTGTCTCTGTGGTGGTACGTGTTAGCTCTCTGCAAATGCAAGGCCCGCTTGTCATTTGTAAGCCGTGTGGTTACCTGAAGTATATTGTTACCTGATTGCTAGTAAGACAGTGTCCACAAAGTCATTTTGCGTCCCCCAGAGCTGGCCTCCATTGTGCAGTCACTTGGCAACGCTGTGCATGCTTAGTACCGTCCAGGGCCTGAGCTCATGCACAGGGTTTGGCTCTATTCTGGGGGAAGGGTACAAAACAAGATACCCCATTTTGCAGTTCTTGGGTTGTTAGGCACATGTTGCTGCTTCAGCTACAAAACAGGATATTTGTCTAGACATTCCCTCACAGTTGTTGAAGTTTTTTTAGCATTGTGGTTTGTCAGTTCTCTCTATCATTTAGCGATGTTGAGACATTAATTAACCTTTTCAGTCTCTGACAGTTGCTAATAGTATTTCTCAGGGTGGACTGTCATTCCCTGTGGCAGGTCATTTCGGTAGCATGAACTGAAATTGTTTTGGTTTTCATGTTGGGTCTTGCAGGAGGATCTGCTGTGATGTTTTACGGTAACTGACAAAGGAAGTTAAATCTAGAAAAAGGCTGTTGCTAGAAAATCCTCAAGCAAACTTCCCCTGGTATTTAGGTGTTGTTGATGCCCTATATCAGAAACATGGGGAGAAAGGTTAAGGAAAATTACTGGGAAACGTGCAGCAAGTGATGTGTCAGACACGTTTCAGAGCACAGATCTGGCTTCTCACGGCAGAAATCGATGCTTTTGTCAGACACTTGGAACATGGGTTCCAAGAGGGGCCCCCAAGAAGAGGGGCCAGGCGCAAGCAGGGCTGGCCCCAACAAGCAGCTATGAGCAGCAGCGAGGCAAGTTGCCCCTCTGCCAGTGAGAGCCTGGCCTCTCCCCTCGAGGACTAAATTCATGCTACTTGTCTCTGTCTGTGTGGATGGTCTCTCCCGTTCCTGAGGGCAAAAATGAAGTGGGGGTCCCCCGGGTCTTGTGGGGCAGCCCCGCTGCGAGCGGGCACATGCAAGGCGGCAGTGGGAAGCATCTATGTCCCCCTGGTACCTGGTGAAGGGAAGAGAAACTGTCCCGGGGTATGTGGCCTGGCCTTGCTTGACCCCTCTATCAGAATCCTCGGCTGTTTTTGCTGTTGTCTGGGTGTGACAAACAGGATCCATTTTAGTCTCCTCTTTTCCTGGTGTCGCCTTCTGCGTTGTGAAAAAATCCTACATGATTGGTTACGCTTGCTGCTAGGTAGTAGCACATATGGGGCTCGACAAGCGGGGAGAAACATTTAAGGTCAAGGACACTACAGGTAATTCCACAGCAAACACCACAAAGGAAAAGGCAAATCTGTTGCCAGTGCACAAAAACTGATGAAACATGGCCTTTAAGAGTGTCTCATTCCTGAATTGGTCCCTTGGTAGTTGTGTTTTCCTCAAGTTACTGTTACCTCTTTTAGGGTCAAATGTTTATCTTCTGTTTGTTCCTACTGATTTTATGGGCAAGTTGGAAATGAACTTTTCTGTTTACAAGCATAACTCAATTTTTTACTAATATCTTGTGCCAGTATAGTTAAATTTTGAGCATGTAGATGGCAGTAGAAATGTAATGACTGAAACATTATGGTAAGTGATGTTTAACCTTAATTTCTATTCTTTTTTTTTCATTAGAGCCTTGATGACCTGTTGTCCCGTGGCTTGATGTAGTGACACGGAATGGCTCAATCCAGTTCTGTTCGGCGGAGCTTTCAATCTAGGACTTCTAGGTAAGAAAGTTTGTCCTTCTGAAAAAGGACTAATCATTCACAGGATTGAGGTATAGACTGGGAGAGTTGCTTAAGTACGTGATTGGAATTAAAGCCGAACTTCATCTAATGTTGCTGCTGTCGGTCTTTGTTTTCATTAACTTGCCCACTGCTCCCTTGTGATTGGGAGCTGATTCATACTTTTTTTTTTTACCCAAGGAGAGGCTATGTTTTACAGTTAATTACTTTCCTCAGAAATGCCTAAGTTGCTTAAATTGAGACAGGGTTATTAAAACCATAAAAATGACACCAGTCTTACACATTGGGACTATTTCTGAGCGCATATTCATCACGTGTGAATGTCATTGGGGTACAGGTAATTTGGAGTTCATGCTCTGATGAGATGATATGCTGACACAGGGACGAGCTCCAAAAGGAAAAAAGGTAAAATGTAATTGTTTTGTTGTTGTTTGATTTTTTTTTGTCTGTGTGTGTGTGTTCTCTTTTTTTAAAGAGTTCACTGTAGACTGGTGCTAGCCCGCAGAGCTATGTTGCTCCTTGACTTCTCCATTTCTTCTTTTGTTCCTCTTTTACGGCTGTAATTTTCATTTGCTTTACTTTAGTAGAGCAGTTAAGTTAGATGCCTGTGCTGGTAATACTGCGAAGGTCAATGCTTGCACCAGTAGCAAACAACTTGGCTACAAGGAGAACATCTGAAGGAAGAATGACTGTAACAGAAAGAAAATAAGAAGTTACCAGAAACTTGTGTATGTCAAACACATGTTTGGCAATGTGCTCCAAATGGCTGTTTTGGTAAAGATAAATTTTCAGGGAATTCAGGGTTGTGTTTCATGTCCCTGTGTTTGTGTCCTGCCATGTAAATGTCCTGTGGCAGGGTTGTTGTTCCTTACTCTGAATGTTGCCACAGTAGCAGTGTGGTATTTTGATGTAATGAATGGGTTTAGGAAGGAGAATGCCTGTTCTCTGTAAGGGTTATGAATACAGACCCTTTTCTCTGCTGCTTTGCTGTGCAAATGTCTCCATTTTTCCTAAGTTAACATTAGCAATGTGCTAACTCTGATTCTATACTTCTTCTATGAAATGTTTGTTGTGGTTTTGTTTAGTGAGGGGGGGCCTAAGGTGGTAGCTTCTGTAGGAAACTGCTAGAAGTTGCTCCCCTTTGTTCAGTCGACTTGGCTGGGCCTAGGGCAGGACCTGCTGCTGGCCAAGGCCGAGCTGATTGGTAGCAGAATGTTCCCTGATAATGTATTTAAGAAGGGGAAAACAGAGGGGTAAAAAAAAAGAGAAAAGAAGATGTGAAGAAGCTGAGCGGGGGCAGAGGTGCAGAGGGGGAGGCGCAGGCCTCATGGGCCTTGCAGGCCTCACCCTTTGGCCTCCCGCCAGGTGGCCGACTGGGCCCGACTCAGTCCGGCCCGACTGCAAGAAGTGGAGAGGAGATGAGATGGATGATGTGAAGAGATTCTGAGAGGCGTCTGCCAGTCTGTTGTGAAGAACTCTTCTTGTGAGAGGAACAGCTGCAGATGCCAAGGTCAGTTCAGAAGGAGGGGGAGGAGTAATGTGGCTCCTGACCAAGATTCCCCTGCAGCCTGTGGTGACGACCATGATGGAGCAGGTTGTCCCCCTGCAGCCCATGAAGGTCCATGGAGCAGGAGAGATCCACTTGGAGCCTGTGAAGGACCCCACATCGGGGGAGGTGGATGCCTGAAGGCAGCTGTGGCCCGTGGAGGGCCCTCTGGGGCAGCCGTTCTGGAGAGACTGCTCTCTGTGGAAGAGATGACCCATGCCAGAGCAGTTTCAGGAAGGACTGTGGCGTATGGGTGGGATCCCACAACAGAGCAGGGGAGGAATGTGAGGAGTTCTTCCCCCAACCACGAAGCAGCGGCGTGAAACAACGTGTGATGAACTGACTGCTACCCCCATTCCCTCTTCCCCCCTGTGCCGCTCGGGAGCGGAAGGTAGTAGAGATAATGTTAAGCTTGGGAAGAGGGAGGGGTGGGGGGAGGTTAACTTGTTCCCTGTCTCATTATCCTGCTGTTTGTCGTAATAAATGAAAAGTTTTCCCCAAGTCGAGTCTGGTTTGCCCATAACGGTAACTTTACGAATTTTCTCCCTGTCCTTATCTCAAACCTCAAACCGTTTTTCTTATATTATCTCTCCCTATTCTCTCTCGGAGGGTGGGGGGAGTGAGAGAGAGACTGCGTAGTCTGGTCCCGATTGGGGCTGAACGACAACATGTTTTAACACAAACACTAAAAAAGAAGGTCTACACTGGAGCGTTTTACGCCCATGGAAACCTTACTTCCTTCTGTTTATTTTCTCATCCTGGAAGCATAATCTTCTGTTTCTGTGTGCTAATACTAAATGATACTGTAACTTGCTATTAAAAGAGGGAATTAACTGTTTGTAAAAGGTAAGAAACAGACTTTGTTTTCATGATAAAGACTTTATGCTTTTCCAGTCAATAAGTTTTTCAAGTATCTCGTTGTAGTAGTCAAAAACTTTACTGAGATAGTAGCATCTATACTAAAAGCAATCAAGGTCAAAGAGGAGACATGGACAAAACAGGATAAATCCATGTCACTTACATGTGTTTTTCCAGGATTTCACAAGTGTTAGCAGCCTCATAAGTAGTGACAACAGTGAGCCCTGATGGGGTTTGGGGAGTTTTGCTTCAATGATGTCCTTTTTCCTTAACCTACAGTGTGTGATGTTTGACTTGAGTTGGAAAAAGATTTTCCGGAATGGATACCTTTCTCATTCAAAGAAGTTGCATTTTATGAACAACTTGCCATCAGAGCGGATCTTCAGAGATTGTTCTTGACAGTAGAAGTCATCGACAACAAGACTTTTCACTCTCCTTTTTGGTAGCCTTACGTATTGCAGAACTGGGGATTTTATTTTTTAAAAGTAAAACCGTACAGGCATCTCTTACCTTGCTGAGTTTTCTATCATAAATTGAAATTTTTCAAAAGTTTAGTATGATTTATAAAGTGACTTGCATTATTTAAACTGTAACTACCAAATAGCTGTAGTCTACAATTTAATAGGTGTATTAAAGCAGTTGAGTATTTGTTCAAAGTGTTTAAAAAGAGGCAACTGAACTGTATGGTTTTTTTTTCCAATATGTTGACGGAGCGCTCGGCAGTACTTTGTTTCTGTCATGCTTTCGATGGTGCATTTCCCTGACGGTTCAGTAGCACTGCTCGGGCAGTGCAGCTGGCCAGATGTCCCTCCAATCATGTAGCATGCAAAAACCCCCTGGTCATGTTATAACTGTATTTTGGAGACAGATAATTTGATGGTATCAGTTAACTGCTATGCAAGTTAAATTCATGCGAAAGGAACATCGCATACTTCGATAGTATAAACATTTTTATTGGATTTATGTGAATATACACACACCTTGATAGCATAAAGTGAATTACTAGATGTGTTCTTTAGTTTTCTTTTAACTCCTTAGTGTTTTATGCTTTACTTTCAGCGTTATTGACCAAGCAGACAAGGCGTGCAGCACAGCAGCATGAGGGCCATAGCTGTCGCAGTGGATCCGTAAGCGTGTATTCTAATTACGGTACGCCCTTGTCCTGCAGGCTCGCAGGGGTGAGGCAGCAGTGCTATAAGGAAGGGAGGAGACATTTTTCAACACGGACAAGAGTGTTTACTTTTATACTGAGTGTGTTCAAAATAGTCTCAATTAGTCTTAATACTAATTTTAAGTGGTTCTAGCTTTTAAAGGATGCACCGTATTTCAAGCTGACACATTTACATAGAATCCTCCTTTAGCTCATCTACTGTCCTGTCCCTTATTCAGACTGAATTCCTCTTTGTTCTGTGCTATTTTTTATATCTGCTGAAATACCATTTGGGACTTTTGTTTTTCAGGTGTCTAGTTGTCAGTGTCTCGTGGTGCTCTGTAAATCCCTCTGAGCTCAGATTTGTCTGTTGGTCATTATGCATACTGATGGTGAGGGCCCAGCCCTGGGTCCAGAGGCTCCTGACTCTGTCTCCAGCAAGTGCCCCGCGGGTGCGGCAGCGAGGGCTGGCTGCTGGGGAGAGCCTGGTGCCAACGGGGGCCGGGGGGCAGTTGGTGCCCTGGCAAGCCTGTCCCAGCGCGGGGATGGAGGGGTAAGGTGGTGGAGCAGAGCCTGAGTGAGAGACGTGGCACTATCCCTGGGCACACTCCACCTCCAAGGGGCAGAGGCTGGGGGGCTGCAGCCTTTAAGGGGGGCTGCCTCCTATGATTTTTCAGGTGGAGCTCCCCTTTTTGGGGAGTTTACTTATCTAAATGGCATTATTAAAGTTATGAGCTGCTGGTCCAGGCAGTTTCCCTCACTTTGTGCTTTTTCTGGGGGTGAATTAAAAGAGGGTGGTTGTGGGGGTGATGCTGTCATTTGGGACACCTCAGTGTCACTGAGGGGGTGTTGATGCAGTGGAGGAGCAGGTGAGTGTGGGATGGGGAGGTCACAGCCCAAAAATGCCTGAAAATTCATGGGAGCAGATTTAAAAAAAAAAAAAATCTGTAAATGTGGCTGTGAGGTATTGAACTAGAGAAAAATATTCTCATTTTCATATATGTAAAAAATGTTATATATAATAAAGAATTTCAGAATAAAAACCTATGTCTACTGTATTATATAAAGGATTTTACAATATTAAAAAAAAAGTAAAGATATATAGAGAGTTTTAAAAAGGCCAAAATAACTCTGTGTATATAAATCAAAAAATAAAGGTCTTCCAAAATGCAAAAGATGATACATGGGAAGGAATTGGATGTAGAAAATAGTCTGAATGGATAGAGCTACCTATACTTACTCTGTGTGACACGGTAAATCTAAGTAGATATTACATGTAATCTAAAGAGATTGTGTAAGTGTGAATAGATAACAAAGTCTAAATATATATAATTGTAAGTAGATATCTAAGTCATAATAGAAAAGTCTAAAAGGTATTGCAATGTCACAATGTAAGGCTAAATAGATAGCAAAGTAGATGTATATAATAAATGTTGATATATTCTAAATACATTAAGTGTAGGTAGATATTCTGTATGAGTCTAAATAGACATAGTCAAAATAGAGTACATAAGTGTTAATATATGAAAGTAAATATAAGTCTGAACAGATATTACATAAAAGTGTAGGTAATATAGGTAATATATAAAACAAGTAGACAGATACATGAGTGTAAATGTCTGTACTATGTAAGATTTTAAAAATGGAAAGAAGCCCTATTTGTGGAAAGGATTTAAAAACACCCTCCTCTCTTCTTGTAACCTCTATGGAAGATACAATAGTGCTTGCCAAAGCTGCCCTTTCCCCTTTCTTGTCTCCCTTTTCCCATGCCAATTTGGAGCAGATTGCCCCAAACGGGGACTTTCTCCTGTGGGGTCACGCGTGCAGAGTGGGAGCTGCTGTCATGGCACAAAAATACCCAAACCCTCTGATTGTGGGTCTGTAAGGGGTGGGGCAGGCTTGGAGGGCACAAACCCCAAAGTAGAGCAATTTGGGGGGGAAAGAAAACCTGATCTGGGACTCCCAGGAAAGCCAGATCTACCTAGATGGATGCAGCCAGAAAGCAAAAGACCCACATTTTTGTACCAAAAACTAAAAGGAAAAATCCACAGTGTTCCATATTTTGGAAAAGCCCTGACAACCCTCATAATATAATATTTTGGAAAAGTGATGAAACCACTAATGTTTATGTTACAGATAAGGGAAAACAAAAACACAAACCACCCCAGTTTGGGGAAAATTGGGTTGGAACACTGCCAGGTTTAGGGGTATTGCTGTAGATTACCTGGTGTGGATCATCCTGTAGTTTACCCCAGGTGCATTAGTTCCTGTGGAATATCTTAGGTGGACCCCCTGGTGTAGGTCGTCCCCATACAAGTCCCCCGATGCATCTTTCTACACACACACCACCTATCTGTCCGTGTCTGTCCCCTGCTTGTGTCTGTCCCTCCTGTCCTCCTCTGCGTGTGTCTCTGCCCTCCCAAATGTTTTTCAGTGGGATGACCCCCAGTGTGACGTTTTTTGCCTGTGACTGGCCCACTGCACCCTCTATCCTCTTGTCTTGTGCCCCCCACTCCATGCAGTGTGTCTCCATCCCTGCTCTACTCCTCCGTATTTGGCACCATCCTCCCTTAACTTTTCAGCCTCTGATCACTGGGGTGCTGCACCCCACCAGCTGCCCATTGCCCCCCACCCAGACACTTGACACGCCACCCTCACCCACTTTCCTGTACCCTACTCTCATCCCAATTGTTTTACTTTCTAATTTGCAATGGTTTTAATTTGCAACCCTCACCTGTCTTGGGTTTTATTTACTTCTGGGTTTTTTTTTTTTCTTCTCTGTTCCTTAAAAATGGTGGTGGTTGTTGGTTTCTTTTAAATTATTGAACTGCTTTTATCTCAGCCCACAAGTATCTCACACAATTCGGATTCTCTCCTTCATCCCACTGGGGCAGGGGGAGCAAGTGAGCGGTTTTGTGCTGCTTAGTTGCTGGCTGGGGTTAAACCCTGCCACAAGGTTACGTGCAAGCTCTGCTTGGCTAATGCTTTAGGCTCTCCGTGTTATTCCTACTGTTGTGATAACCCATCCTTGTTCCGCATTGCTGCCTCATCGTGCCTTTTGCTCCGCAAGCAGCAGTACTCGTGCTGTGGAAATCTACCAGTCTCCCAGCCTCTGGGAAGTAACTCTGACAAAGACACAGAGCGAAACAGCCTTGGCACAATCCACAGCAATTCTGCCTCTCAGGGCACCCGGCAGGCCTCTTTCTTCCGCCTCTTCCTCTGGCCGGGGAGGCCGGGCAGTACGGTTGTAGCAGAAACTGCTGCACCCTGTGCCTGCGTCCCAGGCTGCCAGCTTGGCCCTGCGCGTTGGCCGCTGAGGTCGGGGACACTGCACCAGCAGCCTGCGGAGCGGGGCTCAGTCACTGCTCAGTGCTTGGGGCAGCAGCTGTTCTGCCGCTGCTGCAGGCAGCTGCTCTCTCAAGGGCGAGGCGCTGGGATGAGAAGAGGCTGGTGCACACTCCAGACTAAGGCAGCCATATATCTACAGCCAGGAGTTAAAGCTAGAAAAGCCTTTTGACAGCCAGGTGAGATGACAGCTGGATTTCTGCCAGAGCTGTATTCCAGATGTGTTGGCAGCTGACAGTGGCTTGCAGGGCTGGAGGGGGGAGAGAGGTCTGAAATAAAGGAAGTGAGTGTTGAAGTGATTGTTTTAAGGAAGCAAATTAGGCAGCCAAAGGAAGGGAGCTGCTCACCTGACCCACTGGCCCCTCCAGCCTACCGCGTCTTGGGTGTTGCAGGCTCCCCGTCCCACCAGCCCCAGGCGGCCGGCGGGCAGGAGACAGCCCCGCACCGGCGAAAGGGGCTCCCTCACCTCACTGCTGCTCCTGGCCCCCACCCGCCCCCGGGCAGCGCCCCCCGCACACAGCCCTGCCGCGGCAGCGGCGGAGGAGGCAGCGGCGCTGCTCTGTCCCTGTGCGGGGCCGGCGCTGCAGTTCCGCGCCGAGCGCCCGCCGGCACTGCGCACGTGGGGCGGCAGCGGCGTTTCCTTACCGGGAGGCAGCAACCAGCGCGGCAGCACCGCATCGCCGGGACAGGCAGCGAGCAGCACGGCGACGCCTCCGCGGCTCCCACCTGCAGTACCGGGTTTGGTTCGCCAGGCGGCAGCACTGAGCACGGCGGAGCGCCACACTCCGCATGCGCGACAGCCGAGCTGCGGTATCGCTGTGCGGGCGCCTGAAAGCCCGCAGGAAACCGCACCAAACGGGGAACAAAAATACACCGGGGCCGCGGGAGTAGCAAGGACCACACGGCTCCACGCCGAAAGCAATGCGGCGGCGTGGCAGCAAAAACTACACGTCCCAGCACGCACTAGAAAACAGCATGGGGCCCGGCAGCTGAGAGCCTGTTTCCGCGCCTCAGCCCCGCTCCCCGTGCCATCGTGTCGTCTTTATTTTTCTGTCCCGCTGCCTGTCCGCTCGTTTCTTGCCGTACCGCCCTGTCTAGCTGGCTCTCCCTTGATTCCCTTTCTCTGCCCCTCTCTCCTGCTCCCTGGCCCTTTTCTCTCTTCTGTCTTCCTCCAGCCCGGTGCTGTTTGTTTTATTTTTCGTTCCTGGTCTCTTCAAACAGAGATGACCCTTTCTTTATTGCTCACGCCCTTTGTCCTGTTCGCTGCCCGTCCCTTGTCTGTGTGCGCCCTGTCACCATCGCTCCTTTCTTCTTCCTCCCCTTCCCCCGCCCCGGCCTGCTCCGCGGCCCTGCGCTCTCTTGCTCCATCTCTGCAGGGCTCCTCGTCGCTACCGCTCTTGCCCTCTCTGTCCTTTTCTTTGCACCTTTCTCTCTCTCTGCCCTTCAGTTTTCTACTCCTTCTCGCCCTCCGTCCTGCCCCCCGCCGCCGTATCCAGTACAGGCGGGGCCGGGAGCGGGTGGGGCGGGGCCGGGGGCGGGCCGGGGGCGGGCCGGGGGCGGGCAGGCGGGGCTGGGAGAGGGCGGGGCGGGGCCGGGGGCGGGCCGGGAGAGGGCGGGGCGGGGCCGAGGATGGTCCGGGAGAGGGCGGGGCGGGGCCGGGGGCGGTCCGGGCGAGGGCGGGCCCGGGGCCGGGGGCGGTCCGGGAGAGGGCGGGCCCGGGGCCGGGGGCGGTCCGGGAGAGGGCGGGCCCGGGGCAGGGGGCGGTCCGGGAGAGGGCGGGGTGGGGCCGGGGGCGGTCCGGGAGAGGGCGGGCCCGGGGCCGGGGGCGGTCCGGGAGAGGGCGGGGCGGGGCCGGGGGCGGTCCGGGAGAGGGCGGGCCCGGGGCCGGGGGCGGTCCGGGAGAGGGCGGACACGGGGCCGGGGGCGGTCCGGGAGAGGGCGGGGCGGGGCCGGGGGCGGTCCGGGAGAGGGTGGGGCGGGGCCGGGGGCGGTCCGGGAGAGGGCGGGGCGGGGCCGGGGGCGGTCCGGGAGAGGGCGGGCCCGGGGCCGGGGGCGGTCCGGGAGAGGGCGGGGCCGGGGCCGGGGGCGGTCCGGGAGAGGGCGGGCCCGGGGCCGGGGGCGGTCCGGGAGAGGGCGGGCCCTGGGCAGGGGGCGGTCCGGGAGAGGGCGGGCCCGGGGCCGGGGGCGGTCCGGGAGAGGGCGGGCACGGGGCCGGGGGCGGTCCGGGAGAGGGCGGGCCCGGGGCCGTGGCCGGGGGCGGTCCGGGAGAGGGCGGGGCGGGGCCGGGGGCGGTCCGGGAGGGGGCGGGGAGGAGCCGGGGGCGGTCCGGGAGAGGGCGGGCCCTGGGCAGGGGGCGGTCCGGGAGAGGGCGGGCCCGGGGCCGGGGGCGGTCCGGGAGAGGGCGGGCCCGGGGCCGTGGCCGGGGGCGGTCCGGGAGAGGGCGGGGCGGGGCCGGGGGCGGTCCGGGAGAGGGCGGGCCCGGGGCCGGGGGCGGTCCGGGAGAGGGCGGGGCGGGGCCGGGGGCGGTCCGGGAGAGGGCGGGGCGGGGCCGGGGGCGGTCCGGGGGAGGGCGGGCCCGGAGCAGGGGGGGGTCCGGGAGAGGGCGGGGCGGTCCCGGGGGCGGCCCGGGAGAGGGCGGGGAGGTGCCGGGGGCGGTCCGGGAGAGGGCGGGCCCGGGGCCGAGGGCGGTCCGGGAGAGGGCGGGCCCGGGGCCGGGGGCGGTCCGGGAGAGGGCGGGGAGGTGCCGGGGGCGGTCCGGGAGAGGGCGGGCCAGGGGCCGAGGGCGGTCCGGGAGAGGGCGGGCCCGGGGCCGGGGGCGGTCCGGGAGAGGGCGGGCCCGGGGTCGGGGGCGGTCCGGGAGAGGGCGGGGCGGGGCCGGGGGCGGTCCGGGATGGGGCGGGTCCGGGGGCAGTCCGGGAGAGGCCGGGCACGGGTCCGGGGGCGGTCCGGGAGAGGGCGGGGCGGGGCCGGGGGCGGTCGGGGAGAGGGCGGGCCCGGGGCCGTGGCCGGGGGCGGTCCGGGAGAGGGCGGGGCGGGGGCGGGGGCGGTCCGGGAGAGGGCGGGGCGGGGCCGGGGGCGGTCCGGGAGAGGGCGGGCCCGGGGCACGGGGCGGTCCGGGAGAGGGCGGGGCGGGCCCGGGGGCGGTCCGGGAGAGGGCGGGGCGGGGCCGGGGGCGGTCCGGGAGAGGGCGGGCACGCGGCAGGGGGCGGTCCGGGAGAGGGCGGGCCCGGGGCCGGGGGCGGTCCGGGAGAGGGCGGGCCCGGGGCAGGGGGCGGTCCGGGAGAGGGCGGGCCCGGGGCAGGGGGCGGTCCGGGAGAGGGCGGGCCCGGGGCCGTGGCCGGGGGCGGTCCGGTAGAGGGCGGGGCGGGGCCGGGGGCGGTCCGGGAGAGGGCGGGCCCGGGGCCGGGGGCGGTCCGGGAGAGGGCGGGGCGGGGCCGGGGGCGGTCCGGGGAGGGCGGGCCCGGGGCAGGGGGCGGTCCGGGAGAGGGCGGGGCGGGCCCGGGGGCGGTCCGGGAGAGGGCGGGGAGGTGCCGGGGGCGGTCCGGGAAGGGGCGGGCACGGGGCCGGGGGCGGTCCGGGAGAGGGCGGGCCCGGGGCAGGGGGCGGTCCGGGAGAGGGCGGGCCCGGGGTCGGGGGCGGTCCGGGAGAGGGCGGGGCGGGGCCGGGGGCGGTCCGGGTAGGGCGGGCCCGGGGCAGGGGGCGGTCCGGGAGAGGGCGGGGCGGGCCCGGGGGCGGTCCGGGAGAGGGCGGGGAGGTGCCGGGGGCGGTCCGGGAGAGGGCGGGCCCGGGGCAGGTGGCGGTCCGGGAGAGGGCGGGCCCGGGGCCGTGGCCGGGGGCGGTCCGGGAGAGGGCGGGCCCGGGGCAGGGGGCGGTCCGGGAGAGGGCGGGCACGGGGCCGGGGGCGGTCCGGGAGAGGGCGGGCACGCGGCAGGGGGCGGTCCGGGAGAGGGCGGGCCCGGGGCCGGGGGCGGTCCGGGAGAGGGCGGGCCCTGGGCAGGGGGCGGTCCGGGAGAGGGCGGGCCCGGGGCCGGGGGCGGTCCGGGAGAGGGCGGGCCCGGGGCCGGGGGCGGTCCGGGAGAGGGCGGGCCCGGGGCCGGGGGCGGTCCGGGAGAGGGCGGGCCCGGGGCCGTGGCCGGGGGCGGTCCGGGAGAGGGCGGGGCGGGCCCGGGGGCGGTCCGGGAGAGGGCGGGGCGGGGCCGGGGGCGGTCCGGGAGAGGGCGGGCCCGGGGCCGGGGGCGGTCCGGGAGAGGGCGGGGCGGGGCCGGGGGCGGTCCGGGAGAGGGCGGGGCGGGGCCGGGGGCGGTCCGGGGGAGGGCGGGCCCGGAGCAGGGGGGGGTCCGGGAGAGGGCGGGGCGGTCCCGGGGGCGGCCCGGGAGAGGGCGGGGAGGTGCCGGGGGCGGTCCGGGAGAGGGCGGGCCCGGGGCCGAGGGCGGTCCGGGAGAGGGCGGGCCCGGGGCCGGGGGCGGTCCGGGAGAGGGCGGGGAGGTGCCGGGGGCGGTCCGGGAGAGGGCGGGCCAGGGGCCGAGGGCGGTCCGGGAGAGGGCGGGCCCGGGGCCGGGGGCGGTCCGGGAGAGGGCGGGCCCGGGGTCGGGGGCGGTCCGGGAGAGGGCGGGGCGGGGCCGGGGGCGGTCCGGGATGGGGCGGGTCCGGGGGCAGTCCGGGAGAGGCCGGGCACGGGTCCGGGGGCGGTCCGGGAGAGGGCGGGGCGGGGCCGGGGGCGGTCGGGGAGAGGGCGGGCCCGGGGCCGTGGCCGGGGGCGGTCCGGGAGAGGGCGGGGCGGGGGCGGGGGCGGTCCGGGAGAGGGCGGGGCGGGGCCGGGGGCGGTCCGGGAGAGGGCGGGCCCGGGGCACGGGGCGGTCCGGGAGAGGGCGGGGCGGGCCCGGGGGCGGTCCGGGAGAGGGCGGGGCGGGGCCGGGGGCGGTCCGGGAGAGGGCGGGCACGCGGCAGGGGGCGGTCCGGGAGAGGGCGGGCCCGGGGCCGGGGGCGGTCCGGGAGAGGGCGGGCCCGGGGCAGGGGGCGGTCCGGGAGAGGGCGGGCCCGGGGCAGGGGGCGGTCCGGGAGAGGGCGGGCCCGGGGCCGTGGCCGGGGGCGGTCCGGTAGAGGGCGGGGCGGGGCCGGGGGCGGTCCGGGAGAGGGCGGGCCCGGGGCCGGGGGCGGTCCGGGAGAGGGCGGGGCGGGGCCGGGGGCGGTCCGGGGAGGGCGGGCCCGGGGCAGGGGGCGGTCCGGGAGAGGGCGGGGCGGGCCCGGGGGCGGTCCGGGAGAGGGCGGGGAGGTGCCGGGGGCGGTCCGGGAAGGGGCGGGCACGGGGCCGGGGGCGGTCCGGGAGAGGGCGGGCCCGGGGCAGGGGGCGGTCCGGGAGAGGGCGGGCCCGGGGTCGGGGGCGGTCCGGGAGAGGGCGGGGCGGGGCCGGGGGCGGTCCGGGTAGGGCGGGCCCGGGGCAGGGGGCGGTCCGGGAGAGGGCGGGGCGGGCCCGGGGGCGGTCCGGGAGAGGGCGGGGAGGTGCCGGGGGCGGTCCGGGAGAGGGCGGGCCCGGGGCAGGTGGCGGTCCGGGAGAGGGCGGGCCCGGGGCCGTGGCCGGGGGCGGTCCGGGAGAGGGCGGGCCCGGGGCAGGGGGCGGTCCGGGAGAGGGCGGGCACGGGGCCGGGGGCGGTCCGGGAGAGGGCGGGCACGCGGCAGGGGGCGGTCCGGGAGAGGGCGGGCCCGGGGCCGGGGGCGGTCCGGGAGAGGGCGGGCCCTGGGCAGGGGGCGGTCCGGGAGAGGGCGGGCCCGGGGCCGGGGGCGGTCCGGGAGAGGGCGGGCCCGGGGCCGGGGGCGGTCCGGGAGAGGGCGGGCCCGGGGCCGGGGGCGGTCCGGGAGAGGGCGGGCCCGGGGCCGTGGCCGGGGGCGGTCCGGGAGAGGGCGGGGCGGGCCCGGGGGCGGTCCGGGAGAGGGCGGGGCGGGCCCGGGGGCGGTCCGGGAGAGGGCGGGGAGGGGCCGGGGGCGGTCCGGGAGGGGGCGGGGCCGGGGCCGGGGGCGGTCCGGGAGAGGGCGGACATGGGGCCGGGGGCGGTCCGGGAGAGGGCGGGCCCGGGGCCGTGGCCGGGGGCGGTCCGGGAGAGGGCGGGGCGGGGCCGGGGGCGGTCCGGGAGAGGGCGGGCCCGGGGCCGGGGGCGGTCCGGGAGAGGGCGGGGCGGGGCCGGGGGCGGTCCGGGAGGGGGCGGGGCCGGGGCCGGGGCGGGCCGGGAGAGGGCGGGCCCGGGGCCGTGGCCGGGGGCGGTCCGGGAGGGGGCGGGGCCGGGGGCGGTCCGGAAGAGGGCGGGCCCGGGGCAGGGGGCGGTCCGGGAGAGGGCGGGGCGGGCCCGGGGGCGGTCCGGGAGGGGGCGGGGCCGGGGGCGGTCCGGGAGAGGGCGGGCCCGGGGCGGGGGCGGTCCGGGAGAGGGCGGGCCCGGGGCCGTGGCCGGGGGCGGTCCGGGAGAGGGCGGGGCGGGGCCGGGGGCGGTCCGGGAGAGGGCGGGCCCGGGGCCGGGGGCGGTCCGGGAGAGGGCGGGGCGGGGCCGGGGGCGGTCCGGGAGAGGGCGGGCCCGGGGCCGGGGGCGGTCCGGGAGAGGGCGGGCCCGGGGCCGGGGGCGGTCCGGGAGAGGGCGGGCCCGGGGCCGTGGCCGGGGGCGGTCCGGTAGAGGGCGGGGCGGGGCCGGGGGCGGTCCGGGAGGGGGCGGGGCCGGGGCCGGGGCGGGCCGGGAGAGGGCGGGCCCGGGGCCGGGGGCGGGGGCGGTCCGGGAGGGGGCGGGGCCGGGGGCGGTCCGGAAGAGGGCGGGCCCGGGGCAGGGGGCGGTCCGGGAGAGGGCGGACCCGGGGCCGTGGCCGGGGGCGGTCCGGGAGAGGGCGGGGCGGGCCCGGGGGCGGTCCGGGAGAGGGCGGGGCGGGGCCGGGGGCGGTCCGGGAGGGGGCGGGGCCGCGGCCGGGGGCGGTCCGGGAGAGGGCGGGGAGGGGCCGGGGGCGGTCCGGGAGGGGGCGGGGCCGGGGCCGGGGCGGGCCGGGAGAGGGCGGGGCCGGGGGCGGTCCGGAAGAGGGCGGGCCCGGGGCAGGGGGCGGTCCGGGAGAGGGCGGGGCGGGCCCGGGGGCGGTCCGGGAGGGGGCGGGGGCGGGGGCGGTCCGGGAGAGGGCGGGCCCGGGGCCGGGGGCGGTCCGGGAGAGGGCGGGCCCGGGGCAGGGGGCGGTCCGGGAGAGGGCGGGCCCGGGGCAGGGGGCGGTCCGGGAGAGGGCGGGCCCGGGGCCGGGGGCGGTCCGGGAGAGGGCGGGCCCGGGGCAGGGGGCGGTCCGGGAGAGGGCGGGCCCGGGTCCGGGGGCGGTCCGGGAGAGGGCGGGCCCGGGGTCGGGGGCGGTCCAGGAGAGGGCGGGCCCGGGGCCGTGGCCGGGGGCGGTCCGGGAGAGGGCGGGGCGGGGCCGGGGGCGGTCCGGGAGAGGGCGGGCCGGGGTCCGGGGGCGGTCCGGGAGAGGGCGGGCCCGGGGTCGGGGGCGGTCCGGGAGAGGGCGGGCCCGGGGCCGTGGCCGGGGGCGGTCCGGGAGAGGGCGGGGAGGGGCCGGGGGCTGTCCGGGAGGGGGCGTGGCCGGGGCCGGGGGCGGTCCGGGAGAGGGCGGGCCCGGGGCCGTGGCCGGGGGCGGTCCGGGAGAGGGCGGGGCGGGGCCGGGGGCGGTCCGGGAGAGGGCGGGGAGGGGCCGGGGGCGGTCCGGGAGGGGGCGGGGCCGGGGCCGGGGCGGGCCTGGAGAGGGCGGGGCCGGGGGCGGTCCGGGAGAGTGCGGGCCCGGGGCAGGGGGCGGTCCGGGAGAGGGCGGGCCCGGGGCAGGGGGCGGTCCGGGAGAGGGCGGGGCGGGGCCGGGGGCGGTCCGGGAGAGGGCGGGCCCGGGGCCGGGGGCGGTCCGGGAGAGGTCGGGCCCGGGGCCGGGGGCGGTCCGGGAGAGGGCGGGGCGGTCCCGGGGGCGGTCCGGGAGAGGGCGGGGAGGTGCCGGGGGCGGTCCGGGAGGGGGAGGGCCCGGGGCAGGGGGCGGTCCGGGAGAGGGCGGGGAGGTGCCGGGGGCGGTCCGGGAGAGGGCGGGCCCGGGGCCGGGGGCGGTCCGGGAGAGGGCGGGCCCGGGTCCGGGGGCGGTCCGGGAGAGGGCGGGCCCGGGGTCGGGGGCGGTCCGGGAGAGTGCGGGCCCGGGGCCGTGGCCGGGGGCGGTCCGGGAGAGGGCGGGGCGGGGCCGGGGGCGGTCCGGGAGAGGGCGGGCCCGGGGCCGGGGGCGGTCCGGGAGAGGGCGGGGCGGGGCCGGGGGCGGTCCGGGAGAGGGCGGGGCGGGGCCGGGGGCGGTCCGGGAGGGGGAGGGCCCGGGGCAGGGGGCGGTCCGGGAGAGGGCGGGGCGGGGCAGGGGGCGGTCCGGGAGAGGGCGGGCCCGGGGCCGGGGGCGGTCCGGGAGAGGGCGGGGCGGGGGCGGTCCGGGAGAGGGCGGGGCGGAGCCGGGGGCGGTCCGGGAGTGGGCGGGGCGGGGCCGGGGGCGGTCCGGGAGAGGGCGGGCCCGGGGGCGATGCGGCAGCGCGGTCCCAGAGGGGCGGTGGCGGGGTCGGCTTCTGGGTGCCTTCCCCTTCCGGGTCGTGGGGCAGCTGCAGCCGCGCCGGGGCGGGTGAGGGGCTGCGGGCGCGGCGGGTCTCGGGTGGGGTGTCCCCTGGTTGGGGCGTCCGCGGGCGGGGCTGGGCTCTGCCCTCCCGGGAAAAGCGGCCTCAGGCCGAGCGCTGCCCCGGGGTCCTCGGGGGGTTTTGGGGCCGAGCCCGTGTCCGGCCGCGGGGAAGCAGGGGCAGCCCCGTCCCGTCCCCGGTTGCTCCCCGCGGGGCCGGGCAGCCTCTGCCGCTCTCTTTTTTGCCTCCTCTTTTCCCAGTGTCGCCTTCTGCGTCACGTGAGGCAAATCCCGCGTGGCTGACTGCACGTGCTGCCCAGGGGGTCACACGCGTGTGGGGCTGGGGGAGCGGGGAGAAACACTTGTGAGCTCGGGCACCACAGATGCTCCCCATCAAACTCGTGGAAAAGGCAAATTTGCTGCCGGTGCGGAAAAGCTGGTGGAAACTGCAGTTAAGAGAGCATGCGCCTCATTTCTGAATTGGCCCGTTGGTAGTTACGAATGTTTTCCTTTCAGGTAAAGGAATGAACTTTCATCTGCTGTAAGAGCTGCCCGTTACCTGCTTTAGGGACAAGTGCTCTCTCCTGTTGTTTCACACTGATGTTATGGGCAAGTTGGAAATAGCCTTTTATTTTTATATGCAGAACTCGGTTTTTAGTAATATTGGTGTCAGTGTGGTTAATTTTTGAGCAGCTAGGTGCCAGTAGGAATGTGATGAATGAAACATGATGGACACTGATATTTGAACCTGATTTTTATTTGGATTTTATCTTTTATGGCATGTTGTCCTGTGGCTCAATCCACATTGTATTCAGTGGAGTCTTCATTTTAGGACTTTTAAGTAAAAAAAAATCTTGTCCTTCCAAAAAAGGACTGCTTATTCTTAGGACTGAGGTGTAGACTTGGAGAGTCGCTTGAGTACATCATCAGAATTAAAGCCAAATTTCAGTTAATGTTGCTGCTGTTTGTCTTCACTTTCATCAATTTCCCCACCACTCCCTCGTGGTTGGGAGCGTTGAATCATTGTTTTCTTCCTCAAGGAGAAACTGTGTTTAAAAGTTAGTTTCCTTACAAACTTATAAGTAAGTTGGTAAAATGGAGTTATGATTATTAAAACCACAAAAATAATGCCAGTCTTACAGATCTGGACTATTTGTGAACATGTATTAATTGCATGCAAATGTCATCGAGATACAGGACATCTGGACTTCATGCTCTGACAAGACAATGTGCCGAGACAGAGATGAGCTCGAAAAGAAAAAAAAAAGATACAATGTCATGATTTCTGGTTTGTTGTTTTGTTTTTTGTTTTTTTTTTTCTTTTTTTTTGTATGTGATGTGGTTTGGTGTGGAGTTTTGGGTTGTTTTGTTGTGGTGTTTTTTTGTTTGTTTGTTTGGTTGGTTTTTTTTTTGACTGCAATGTAGACTGGTGCCAGTGTGCAGAGCTCTTTGCTGCTGCTTCTCTTTTTTAATTTTTGTTTGGATAATTTTAGAAGAGCAATTAAGTTACTTGGCTGTGTAAAAGTGCTGGTAATACCAGCAGCAACTCTCCTGGGCAGTGCAGCCGGCCAGATGCCCCTCCTAATTACGCAACACACAAAAAAACTCCTAGTCAAGTAGCAGCTGTGTATTTCAGAGACTGATAACTTAATTGTATCAGTTCACAGCTCCGTGTGTTAAATTAATGCGAAAGGAACATCACATGCTTTTCTAAGTACAAGCATTTAAATTGGATTTATGTAAACATAAACACATCTTTTTAGCATAAAGTGAATTAATTAGATATGTTATTTATTTTTCATTTTACTCTTTAGAGTTTTACGCTTTACTTGTGGCTTTATTGACCAAGCAAACCAGATGTGCAGCAGCAGCGCAAGGGCTGCCGTAGCGGATCCATGAGCGTCGATGCTGCTGCGGGTACACCCTTGTCCTGCAGCCTGGCAGGGGTGAGGCTCTGCAGCGGTGATGTAAGGAAGGGGGGAGGCGTTTTCCAGCACCAGCAAGAGTTGTTACTGTTATGATATGAATGTGTTCAAAATCATCTCAATTATTCTTAATACTGGTTTTAAGCATTCAAATCGCTCTAGCTTTTAAAGATGTGTTGTGTTTTGAGCTGATCTGTTTACGTAGAATCCTCCTTTAGCTCAACTGCTGTCCTATCCCTTGTTCTGACTGAATTCCTCTACTTTCTTCTGTGCTATTTTTTTTTTTAACCTGCTGAAATACAATTTGGGATTTTTGTTTTTCAGGTGTCTGGTTGTCAGCGTCTCATGGTGCTCGGTAGATCCCCCCAGCCCAGGTTTGCCTGCCAGTCATTCAGCGTACTGAGGGTGAGGGCCCAGCCCTACGTCCGGAGGCTCCCAACTCTCTCTTCAGCGAGCGCCCCGCGGGTGCAGCAGCAAGGGCTGGCTGCTGAGGAGAGCCCGGGGCCAACAGGGGCCAGGGGCAGTTGGTGGCCTGGGGAGCCTGTCCCGGCACGGGGGCTGAGGGCAAGGGTTGCAGAGCAGAGCCTGAGCGAGAGACGTGGCACCTACAGGGCGAGCGGTCTGCGCTTACTGTGTCTGTCATAGTAACTCTAAGCAGATATTATCTGTCATCTAAGTAGAGATGATGCGTAAGTGTCAATAGATAACAAAGTCTAAATAGGTATCATTGTAAGTAGCCATCAAAGTCTAAATAGAGAGGTCTAAAAAGGTATTGGAGTGCTATGGTACAGAAGTCTAAATAGATACTAGCCTGAATAGATGCGTAAGTGTAAATGTATGGAAGTGTAAATATACAAGTCTAAATGGATATTATATATAAAGTGTAAATAGATAATATATATGAAACGTGTGTAAATAGATACACGTGTGTCTGTGCTATGTAAGGTTTTTAAAATGGAAAGAAACCCTATTTGCAGAGAAGATTTAAAAACTTGCTCCCTCCCATCTCTATTGAAGAGAGAAAAATGCTTTCAAAAGCTGCCCCTTCTCCTTTTCCTGTCTCGATTTGGGGCCAGTGCCCCAAGAAGGGGATTTTCGCCTGCAGGGCCGTGCGTGCAGAGTAGGAGCTGCCAATGCAGCACAAACATAACCCAAAACTCTGAATCTGGGTCTGCAATGCGGGGGGAACCCAATTAACATCAGTTTGAGGGGGAAAAAATATCCTAATTTGAGGCTCGCAGGAAAGCCAGATCAGCCTGGATTTGTGCAGCTAGAAAGCACCCCCTCATATCCCCCCCACTTTCGTGCACAAAACCAAAAGCAAAAATTGCCAAATTTTATGTTGTGGAATAGTGCCCAAAAACCCCAGCATTGAATATTTTGGCAAAACGCCGAAACCACAGATTTTAATATTATGGGAAAGCAAAAAGAAAAATGCCGCCTCAATTTGGGGACAATGTGGGGTGAAAGGCTGGCAGATGGAGGGACAGTCCTGGGGATTACCCTGCGTGGATTACCTGGTCTGTCTGAGTCAGTTACCTGGAGTGGATTATCGGTTGCGGGTCATCCCAGGTGAGTTGTGTCCGCTGTGGATTATTCCAAGCGGACCCCCGGTGTAGGTCATCCCCACACATGTCCCCTCATGCACCTTTCTACCCACACCCCCCTCATCCATCCCCGTCCGTCCCCAGCTCGTGTCCGTCCCTCCTGCCCCTTCTGTGTCTCTGCACCCTCCCAAATGCTTTCTGCTGAAATGTTCCCCTGTGATTGGTCCCCCCCGTGCCCCCTGCCCTCCTGTCTTGTGCCCTCACTCCCCCCTCCACCCCTGCTCTGCCTCCCCGTATTTGACCCTGCCCCCCGTAACCCCTCTGCCTGCAGACCCTGGGGTGATGCCTGCCCCCCACCACCCCCAAACTGAAACCTCCCACCTGCTTTCCTGCACCTCACTCCATCTCAGTTGTTTTAAATGATAATTTGCAATTGTTTTCAGTTTTATCACTTCTCTTTCTGGGCATTTATTGTTCTCTCCTTTCCTCACAAGGGGTATTGGTGGTGGTTTCTTTCTTCTTAATTGTTAAACTGTTTTCATCTCAACCCACGAGTTTCCTCACTTTCACCCTTCTCATTCTCTCCCCCTCCCGCGGGGACGCTTTTTGGTACAGAGGCCACAAATGTCACTGCCCAGGCTGCGCGGGGGGAAAGGGGCAGCCGTGCCCCGGTAAGGGGTGACCGGCTGCGGACGGCGCGAACGGGAGGGAGGAACCGGCCGTGGCTCGTCCGGCTGAACACCCAGGACCGGAGCGGTAGGGGGCTGCTGCCACCTGGTGACCGAAAGCGGGTACTGCAGCTCGGAGTCGCGCATGCGCAGTGCTCTGCCATTCTCCGGGCAGGCACAGATGCCCGAACAGGCATGCTCGGGAGCCGAGCCCCTGCCGCGCACGCGTGTTGCTCTGCCATTCTCCTGGTAAGGCACAGATGCCCTACAGTGCATGCGTGGGTGATGCACACAGACCGCACATGCCCGGTTAAAAGCGTGGGGCCGTGCATGCAGAGGTGTCACCATCTAGCTGCGCATGCGCATTGCCCTGCCCTTCTTCTGGCAACTTCAGCTAGCCTAGTGCGCATGCTCGGGTGCCGGGCCCCGGTGGCGCATGCGCATTGCTCTGCCCTTTTCCTGGCAGGCACTGTCTTCGGACTGCGCATGCGAGCATGCAGGTCCACTCTCGCGCATGCGCAGATGTCAGCCTTCCTCGCGCATGCGCTGTGCCCGGGAGCAGCATGGCGGTGTGCGGCCGACGGGTCCCGGCAGCGGTGACGGGTGAGTACCGAGGGCACCCGTGAGGTGAGCGAGCCCCTTTCGTGGCTGCAGCGCTGTCTCCTGCCCGCCCGGGGAGCCTCAAGCCGCCCGCTCGGAGCCGAGCCGGGCGAGGGCAGCCCCGGGGAGTGACCCGAGAGCAGAGAGAAGGGAAGAGGGCCAGGAGGGGATCCCCCCTCCCGGGCGGAGACGCCGGGCACCTCCCCAGCTCGCCAGAGCTCCCCCCGAGCCTCCCCCGGCCCCGTGCAGCTGCCCGCCGCTCCGGCGCGTCCCCTGAAGCCTGTCCCGTAGCACCGGGCCACGCCCTGCCCTGAAGGCTGCGAGGGGGGACCTCAGTGTATCTGGAGAATCCCCTGCGGCAGCAGGCGCTCCGGCCAGGGGCCGCGTGCGGTAATAACGGTCGCTGCTTCTTCTTTCCCTCTCCCAGAGGCCGTGTCGAGGCCGTGGCTGTCCGTTCCTCCCCTGGGAATGCTGTTGACTGCACTCGCCTCAGGCTTGTGTGGGCTGTCTCTGCCCGGCCGCGCTCTCCTTGCGGTGCGGGAGCGAAAATGAACGGATGGAGCGCTTACTGCCTGTGGAGAGGAGCTGCTGCAGCTGAAGCTGGAGAGGTCACAGAAAGGTAAAGAAGAAGAAACCAAAGGCCAGCAAGCCAGCAGCTGCCTCCCGCTGCAGGCGAGAGAGAGCCTAGCCTGCCTCTCCGGGTGAGGAAGGATCCCTCTTTGTACTCTTCAGCAGGCCAGACCGCCAGTGCGCACTGCACAGTCTGTACGTGGAACCTGAAGCACGGTACGGCCACATAGCGCGTGAGTGAGCGTGGCTACGTGTCTAGGAAGCTTTTTGTCTAAGAGCTGTAAGACACCCAGGTATTCTCTTAGGTGGAGGACAGCCAAGTGGCCGGAGTTACAGAAGAGGAGAGAAGCAGAAAGCAGCATCTGACCTGTCAGATTCTCCCAGCAGTGCCGGGAGTGAGAGCTGTGGTGAGTCCCCGGCCCCTGGGGCTCTGCCTCCTCTCTTGTGTGTCCGTGTCCTTCCCTGCCGCTCCCGTGACCCCTACCTTTCCCAAGCTGCTGTGATTTCTTGTTGTTATTGTTTCCTTCTACCTCTCCTCTTCTCTCTGTTCTTGTATGCTCTTCCCCCTTTCTCTCTCCCTTTAAATCTCTTGTTCTACCACTTCCTTTTGTTTTGTATCCCTGCACTTTTGTTCTGCTCCCTTTCCTTCCTTTGTTTGTCCTCTGTCTCTGTCCTGCAGCCCATTGCTGTTTTTGCCTTTTCCATCTGTTTGTCCTGATCTGCATCTGTCTTCTCCCCCCAACTAATTTCTCCAGCCTGTTTTCTGGCCTGCTTTTCTTTGTGCCTCTGCATGCCTGCCCTGTGCCTCTGCCTTCCTATCTCTCTCTTTCTTTTCTTATCTTTCTTTCTCTATCTCTTTGTCTTGCGTACTGTCACTGTTTTTTTTTTTTTCTGTTCTGTATCTCACTGTCTGTGACCTCCTCTGTGCCCCTGGGCATGTTTGCAGCCCCTGGGTGCAGAGCTGATGGCTGAGGACAGGCACAGGGAAGGGGGTGATGTGCTGTGGGGCTTGGGCAAGGGCCCCTGCTCCTGATGGGCTCCAGCTGGGGCTGGAGGTGGGGCCAGTGAGGCTGAGGGTGGGCCTGGCCCTGGCCCTGCTGTATGAGGGGCCTCCAGCTGTAAAGGGGGCTGCCTGGGCATGGCTGCTGGAGGGGACTGAGGAGTGAATCACAGGCAGGTGCCTCCAGCAAGGAGTGGTTGGTCCATCTGAGCCCTCCCTGACAGAGCAGACACCAGGACGCAGTGCCAGGAACTCCGTGCCTCTGTCGGCCATGTGTGCGAGCCACCACGTTCTGCTACGTTTGTCATTCAGCCCTGTCCAGAACGTAGCTGTGGTAGAAGTTAGATAGCATGCATGGTCTTGCTAGAAATGAAGCCTGGAGCATTTGTTTTCTTGTAGGAAGCTAAAGCAGGTAGTTTTTGATAATGTTGTTATTGCATGTAATGACATACTTTCCTAGTTAGCTTGGTATGACACCTATTTTTTTCTGCCTACACCCCAGAAAAAGTAAGTTGAGCTTTGCGTCTCTCAGCATCTGAAGCACCACGAGCGGCAGTTGCAGCATTGGACTTCTTGGGAATGAGTGGAGCCGGTGAGCAGAGCACTGCGGCGCTTTTGAGGAGGAGAGTGCCACAGAAGAGACTGGTGGTAAGTGGTGTGATGTTGAAGGGCGGTGCTGTTTGGTAGGTTTTATTTTTGGGTTTTTTTTTTTTTAGAGGAGGAGCTGGGTGAGGAAGCGCCATCTTAGTTAGCATGGGGTTGTTCTTTTGAGGATGGAATCTGATTCCTGGCCGTTTGAGAGCTAAGTTGAGGGACCACAGCCGAGGAGGGAACAAGGTTGAAAACTGCAGGGAGGGTGTAGTAAATTGATGGGAGGAAGAGGGCTCCCTGGGAACAGTCTCTCTCGGGAAGGTGAAGGGGGAGACGGTGCTGCAAAATACTCTGTCCTTCACGTGGTTTTAGTCCTGAGAAACCTCGCCCCAAAAGGAAGAGTTAGATTCCTGCCTAGCTTTAAACTAAGGGGTTTTTCCCTCTCTCTGCTGAATGTCTGCTGCCAGCGTTTCACCGTGGTCGCCCTTTCCTTGGCCGTGAAAGTACGAGATGGATGGAAAGGAGCCGTAGCGGTCTGCAAGTACAAGGTACGTCTATGATGCGTGACTGCATTTTTCCTAAGGGACTTGCCGCATGGATTTTAGAGTGAATGTTAAGGATGGGGCGATTTTCGTTCTGTAGTCTTTTAACTAAATATTCAGACACAGGAAAAATCAAATGAGGTGTGGTCTGGAGCATGGTCTGGCCATGGGAAAAAAATATTGTGGACAAGGAAAAAAAAAAAGCCACTCAATTTGGGGAAAGTTGGTGTGACCCAGTGGGAGACGGAGGGGTTCTCGCTGGGGATTACGCAGTGTGGGTCCATTGTCCGGTGTGGGTCATCTCGTGCAGGTTATGCCGGGTGAGTTACGTGCTGTGGATTGTCCTGCGTGGACTCCCTGCTATAGGTCATCCTTATGCACCTTTCTTCCCACACGTACCCCTTGTCCTTGCGTGTCCGTCTCTCCCTCGTATCCGTCCCCACTGTCCCGCTCTGTGTTTCTCAGCCCTCCTGACGCGTGGATCAAACTCTACAACTCGGAGAGAGTTATAAAGCAGGCATGTTTATTTGGCACCGGGTGCGTGGGGGATTGCTTCTCCAAAAGCACGCACACTGACAGCACATTTTACCAAAAATGTATCTGGTGCAGGTACACACATTCCTAGGATTGCACAATACAGACATACATGTGCATAAGCGAGGCGGGGTTATTAAAAAACCACTTGCGTTAGCATTTCAGATCTGTCTCTGGCGGTCGTTTACTTCTTCAGGGGTCTGATCTTCCTCTAGATGAACTTCAGTCATTCACCCATGCTCTCCTTTCACTTGGGGATTTCAGCAGTTTCTGAACGACTCCTGTTATCATGTCCTTTGCTTGACATATTAGTCTTTGACTGAATACCAGTTTCTTGACAAGTACCAGTCCCTGATAAGCTTAAGTGAGTTTCAAGGCAAAGAGGATTGTTAGGCATTGTCTAGCAGACAGTTAGTCTCCTAAATCAAGCAGTATGCAGACAGTCAGTCTTCTAAATCAAGCAATATTTAGCAGACAGTTAATTCCCTGTATCACTTGCAAATGCTTTTCACGAAAACAAGCCCTCCCCCCCCCCCCCCCCCGTGTGAGGTTTTCCTCCCTTGTGAGTTTTTTTTCCCCTGTGTTTTGCCCGTTGCGTGCCCTGCGCTCTGGTTTTGTGTCCCCCATTCCCACTGCTCCAGCCCTGTTCGACGCCCCCCTTTTTGGCGCTGCCTCCCCATGACCCCTCTGCCTCAGGATCCTCGGGGTGCTGCCTGTGTTTCCCAACTTACCCAGTGCCCCCACCCCCAACTTTTATGGAGATTGTTTCCATTCTGAAATGAAAACACTCTAAATGTTTTCATTTGAAACGTACAAGTGTGTTCATTTGTATCAGTTGCATGTCTTGGGTTTTCTTTTGCTGTATTTTTCTTTTGTTCCGCTTTTCCTTACCAGTGGTGGTTGTTTTTCTTTTCCTTAATATTAAACTGTTTTTATCTCAAGTCACAAGAGTTGTCACGTTGACCTTTCTGAGTCTCTCCCCATCCCACAGGGTCGGGGGCAGTGAGCGAGCACAGTTGCTGGCTGCGGTTAAACTGCGGCACAAGGTCAGCTGCAAGCCCTGCCTGGCTGATGCTTTAGGCTGTCGATGTCATTCCTAGTGTCTTGACAGTTTGTCTTTGTTCTTTGTCGTTGCTTTTTAGTGCCTTTTCCTCTGCTGTTTTGGGCAGCAGTGGTTGTGGAGCCGCTCCAGGTAGCCACTCTCTCAAGGGCAAGGGGGGTGGCAAAGCCGCAAGCTGGTGCGCAGTCCGGTCGGACGAAGGCAGCCACCTGTCACTGTGGATCGGTATTCCGGAAGACGTAACTGAAGGCCGTCTGACCGGCAGCTGCCTCCCACTGCGTGCAAGAGACAGCCTGCCTCTCTGGGTGAGGAAGATCCCGTTTTGAAGGCCGCAGCAGGCTAGATCGCCAAAGAGCGCCGCAGGGTCTGTACACATAATTTAAAAAGGGGGCACGGTCAAGTACTGGGTGAGCGAGGCTACGTTTCTAGGGAGCTTTGTCTCATAAGAGCTGTAACGCATCCCCCTCTTTTCTTAGGTCTGGGACAGACAAGCAACTGGAGTGACAGAAGAGGAAGGGAAGAGCGGAGAAAGAAGGGTCTGAACTGGCAAACTCTCCCTGGAGCGCTGAGAGTTGTGGCGAGTCCTGGGCCCTCGGGGCCCCTTCTCCCCTCCTCTCCATCTCAGGGCCTCCTTGGCCCTCCCCCAGCTGCCTCTCTTTCCCTTTTTCTTTCTCACGCTGCTGTGATTTTTCTTGGCTTCCCTGTATCTCTCATCTTTTTCCATTTTTCTGTTTTTCTCCGTCTTTCTCTTTCCCCTTCTCTCTCTTCTTGTACTGCTCCCTTTCTTTTTCTATCTGGGCTCTTGTTCTCCTCACTGTCCTTCCTTTTCCCCACTGTTTTTAACTTGTATTTCCCTTTGTGCTGGTCTGCATCCTTCTCTTTTTTTTTTCTTTGCAGTTTCTCTGGTCTGTTTTCTGGCATTTGTTTCCTCCCTGTGCCTGTACGTGCTGCTCTGAGTCCCTGCCTTCCTGTCTCTCTCGTTTCTTCCCTTTCTTGCTTTATCCTTTGTCTTGCTTGGTGTTGCTGTTTTTCTTCCATTCTGCCTCTCACTCCGTCCTGTTCATCTCTTGCTGTCTCTGGGCCTTCATGCTGTTCCCTGGCCTGTTTTATTAAGTTGATGTGCCTTTGTAGCCCTTTCAAGATGTAAGTTTCTCCAACCCTTGTGCTTCTCATGAGTACACAGTCTCTCTCTTTTTGTTTTGTCTGTCAGTCTGTCTTGTGCCCTGTCTTGTTGTTTCTCGCTATGTTCCTTTGTCCCGATCCTTGCTTGTATTCATGTTCTTCTCTGTCCTCCTGATAATCTAAGGTTGATGGTTTTTTCCCATCTCCATCCTGCTGCTGCTGTTTCTTTTCTCTGCCATCTCCCTGTCCCTCTTTCTGTCTCTTTTCCTTGGTCAGTGCTTTTTTCCCCTTTTTTGTCCACATCTCACTCCTATTTTTTCCTGGTTTTTCCTGTTGCCCTGCTTCCTCCCACTTTATTTTCTGTTTTTCTCTCTCTGTCCCGTTTGCTCTCCTGTCTTTTCTAACTGTATTCGCCTGTTCAGCTGGATGTCTCTTCTTTCCTTTCTTTTTCCCTCACTATCTTTTTTTTTTCTTGGTCTTTCTCTCTCAGTGCTCATGACAATTGATTTTCTTCCTCCAGAGCTGTCCTGCTCTCTGTTCCTTTATTCTCTCTCTGTCATTCTGTGCTGCTCCCCATGGTTGTTTTTTAATTTCGCCGTCTCGGTCCTGCAGGCCATCGCTTTTTTATTTTGCTTCCATTCCCGTGCCCTGCTTTCTGTCTTTGTTTCTCTTTGCCTTTGTTCAGCCTCCCAGCATTTTTTCCTTTCCCATTCCATCTCTCTGTCCTGCTCCCTATCCCTCTTGCTGTCCCAAATCTGGGTTTGTTTACCCAGTGCGCAGTACGCCAGGCTTACGCACAGAACAGAGGTATTTATTTCTGTAATTTCTGCACAGCGATGGGTGCTAGGGGCTAAATCCACAAAGCTAGCCCACCTGCTTGTAATGCTCAGTTTAAATTCTACATTCTCTGTCTTGCAGCTGCACGCTATTTGATTGTTTCCCCTCCATCTCTCTCTGCCTGCGGCTCCCTATCTGTCTTGTAAGCTGTCACTGTTATTTTTTTTTTGTTTCTCCATGTCATTCTGTCTAGCTTCCCAGTCCCCGTTTTTTAATTCTTCCCTCTTCCCTGTAGGCCGGTCCTGTTCCTATTATTTCACATTGTGTTCTGCCTGGTCCTCTGTCCGTATTTATCCATTGCTCCCTCTCTGCCCTGTGGCCTGTCGCACTTGCCCTTTTAATTTCTGCCTCTCTCTCTGTCCAGCTCCCAGTCTCTGGTTTTCCATTTCCTCCCTCTGTGCCCTTTAGCCTGTCGCTTTTCTCCTTTATCCAGCTTGCTGTCTCTGGCTCCCCGATGCACCTGATTTTCAATTCCGCCCCTGTTCTTTCTGTATGCATTGCTGTACTGTTTGTTCTCCAGCTCTCTCTTTTTTTCAGGCTCCTTGTCCCTATTTCTTAATTCTTCCCTCTCTGCCCTCTAAGCATGCAGCTGTATGATTTGTTTTGTGTTGTCCCCTTGCTGTCACCTCTTCTGTCCAACCTTTGATGTCCTGGCTTCCTGTCCCTGTTGTTTCACTGTTGTTTCAGTCCTCCCTCTCTGCCCTGTTCTTGTTATGGCTTTAGCTTTCTCCATCTCTCTTGGTCTGGCTTCCTGCACCTAGTTGTCTTTACCTCCCTGTCGTACTGCCCAGCTCAGGTTTTTCCTGCATCTCCATCCTGCTCCCCATCCTTCTTTGCTGGTCTCTGTCCCGCTCCCTCTCCCTCTTTCTGCTGCCTCTTTTCCTCTCTCTCTCCGCTGCTTCTTTGCCCACCTCTGTCAGGCTCCCTGTCCTTCTCTGTCCCCATCCTTCTCTCGCTATCCTGTTTCCTGCCTCGTGCTTTCTCGCTACGCCCCTCTGTCTTGCAAGCTGCCTCTCTTCTCTTCTCTTGTAGTGTTCCGTGCCCTGCTCTTTGTTTTTGGCAGCCTCCAAGTCTGCTCAGCAGCCCGGCGCTCCAGGACACAGCCGACCCACCGTACGTTCCCTGCCGAACCAACGAGCGTGGCTCCTGGAATGACTTGGCAGTCGTTCCAGGGACACGGGGAGGGGATCGGAGGCTGCAAGCTCCAGAGCAGACTCGCTGCTCGGACTTATGTGCGTGACTGAATAAACACTCGCTGTCTCCTTTGACTTCATGGCTGCGTTTCTGCTCCCTTTGCCCGGGGCCAGGGGAGGTGAGGAGCCGAGGAGAGGAGGTGATGCAGTGTGGGGGTCAGGCGATGGCCCCCAGTTCCTGCCGGGCTCCAGCTGTGGGCCGGGGCTGGAGGAGCCCCAGGTGCGGGCAGTGAGGGTGGTGGAGACGGCCCCTCCCTGTAAAGGGGTGGGTGCTGCTGGAGGGGCTGGTGCTGCCCTGCCCCGGGTGGCCGTGGAGGGGCCAGTGCGAGCCACGGGGGGAGTGGAGCGGTCGCCGAGCGCCGCCGGGCTGCGGCTGCACCTGCAGTGATGGAGAAGGTGAGCGGGAGCCGGAGCGACGGGTCCCGGGAAAAGCCGGGAGGAGTGCGGCCGTGCCTGCGGGGAGGGGGGGGCGCCGACCCAGCCGGCGGGGTCTGTGTCGGGTGCAGCAAGTGGCGGGGGAGTGGGGGTGCCGCGGCGCGCTGGAATCAGCGGCGGGGGCTGCCTGCAGCTGCTCTGGGGAGCCTGAGGCTGCGGTGGGCGGAGGGGGAACGGTGTCCCCGCAAGGAAGGCTGCTTTCCGCGGCATGCTGGGAGGTGTAGTCCCGGGGTACAGGGCTTGCGGTCGGCCGTGACGGCTCCGCAGAGCATGCCGGGAGGCGTAGTCTTTCCGTACTCGGCTGCCGGGCGCACGTGCTGTGTTTGCCAGTGCAGTTTTTGCTGCCGAGCCACTGCATCGCTCTCGGCGTGGTCCTTGCTACTCCCGCGGGCCCCGGTGTATTTTTGTTCCCCGTTTCGTGTGGTTTTCTGCGGGCTTTCAGGCGCCCGAATAACGATAAACCAGCTCGGACGCTGCGCATGCGGAGCGTGGCGCTCCGCCGTGCTCAGTGCTGCCGCCTGGCGAAGCAAACCCGGTACTGCAGGTGAGCCGCGCAGGCGCCGCCGTGCTGCTCGGCGATGCGGTGCTGCGGTGCGGTGCCGCCGCGCTCGTTGCTGCCTCCCGGTAAGGAAACGCCGCTGCCGCCCCACGGGCGCGCTGCCGGCAGGCGCTCGGCGCGCAAAGCGCGGAACTGCAGCGCCGGCCCCGCACAGGGACAGAGCAGCCGGCAGCGCGGTGTGCGGGGGGCGCTGCCCGGGGGCGGGTGGGGGCCAGGCCAGCAGTGAGGTGAGGGACCCCCTTTGGCCGGTGCGGGGCTGTCTCCTGCCCGCCCGCCGCCTGGGGCTGGCGGGAGGGGAAGCTTCGAAGCGCCCACCACGGCAGGGTCCCGGTCTGCTGGAGCCGGGTGAGGGCAGCCCCGGGGAGTTACCCGAGAGCTGAGAGAAGGCAAGAGGGGAAGGAGGCGGACCCCGCTGCAGGCACAGATGCCAGGTGCTTCCCCCAACACAGCACAGCTCCACCTAAGGTGCCCTGAGCGCCGCTGGTCCTGTGCGGCTGCCCCCAGCTCCAGCGCCTCCCCTGAATCCTGTCCTGTAGCCCCGGGCTGCCCCCAAGCCCTGTCGTGCAGGCTGCAAGCTGGCCCTTGAATGTGTTTTATTCTCCAGAAACGCTGGTGCTGTTTGCATCGGTTTGGGGAAAGAGGGGCGTTTCTGGCAGCTCCTGCAGAAGGAGGGATTCCTGCCTGAGGAGAGCTACGGTCACCACCGTGGCTCACGGTTGCTTGTTCTTTCCTTCTCCCAGAGACGGCACGGAGGAGTCGGGTGTTGGTTCCTCTCTGAGGATGATGTTGACTGCATCAGGCTCAGGTTTGCGGGAGTTGCCTTTGGCCTCATTCTCCTAGCAGCACGGGCGAAAAGGGCCACCCAGATGCTTACTGGCTGTGGACAGGAGCTGCCGCGGCTGAATCTGGAGAGAGACAGGTAAAGCAGCTGAGGAATAAAATGAACACCGTCCAGACAGCAGGTCTGTCCAGCTGCAGACAAGAGAGAGCCCACCTCTCTGGGTGAGGAGGGATCTTAGCGTAGTTCTTAGCAGATGCGATGGCTGACGTGCACAGCGGGGCCTGTGCGTGACCGAAAGCGCGGTACAGCCACATAGCGTCTGCACGTGTGAGGCTAGGTATCTTCGAAGCCTCGTATTTTAAGAGCTTTCTTTGTATCTCTTGGTCTGATTCCCTCTCACTTCCTCTTCTCTGACCTGCTGGCCACCACTAGGTTGGTTTTGGTGTGTTGCTGGTCCCTTCTCCCTCTCCTTTATTTACTCCTCCATCCCTGCGTCCCTGGTTTTTTATGTCATCTCTCGGCTCTCTTCTCTATACACGCCTGTCCAGCTCAGCATCCCTCGCTTGATCACAGCATCCCGTTTTCCAGCTCCCTGTCTCCTGCCTCTTCTCTATGTCGCTCCTGTTTTTCTGTTCCCGTTTTCTCCGTCTGTCCTGCAGTGTTTGGTCGGGGAGCCTTGTAGCTAACTCACTGCTGGGATTTTTTTAATATGCATTCATGAATAGACTTTTCCTGCCTCCTCTGTGCCCCTGGACGTGTTTGCAGCCCCTGGGTGCAGAGCTTGTGGCTGAGGAGGGGCGGGGGTGTGTGATGTGATGTGGGGTCTTTTTTCTGATCTTTGAGGCCCATAGTTTGCAGTTTTCTGTGTCGTGTCTGTGTGCATGTGTGTGTTTGGCTTGGAGTTGCCCTGCCTGCAGGTGGAGAGTTAGGGCTAGGTGGATTGGTGACAAGAGTCTGTAGTTATTACGGTGATATGCCTAGGCCGTTGAGGCAAAGGTCATACAATCATCTGGGACAGAGCAGCTGTCATCAGTACGTTAGTGAGGAGAGTCACTTCAAGGGTATTTTGTGGGTGCCGAGGGGATGACCGGAGTCGTGTGGGAGAGGCAGCTAGCATACCAGTTCAGAGGATGGGATATCGAAGGTGTGAAGGCTTGTATGTGTAGAGCTTAATGTTTGAATTCTGTATTTCTTTTAACAGCAGGCTGTCCAAACGAGACACCTGGAATTCTTAAGCTCTCACTCTGCTAGCGGTTGACTTGTGTGACATTAACATTTCTACAGGTGCAGAGGCCTGAGGTGTGCACCAAGGGACGATGGAAGAGAGGTGAGCAGTTAGGATGGTGCATGGGCACGTGGTATTAGAGGGAACGCGTGATGCGTGGCTGTAGGGCTACACTGATACATTGCTATTTTTCCTTTGAATTTGAAGGTCTGTATCGACGAGAGACAGGCACCGTAGCGGACTCGGGCAAGGCGAGCGGTGATCGGCAAGCTGAAGTGGCAGTTCTTTTTCGGGTGTTGTATTGTTGGTGAATGGTTTAAGCAACCCACGTTGTTCGGGGTTTGCGGATGGCGCCCCAGCCTCCGTGTGTTAACTCAAACTGAGGGATCCTGGATGGGTGAGCTGTCGAGATAAAGGAGCAGGAGATGGACACGGGTGTGGGCAGGCTGAGGTTTGGGGCTGTATCTCAGCATGTGTTGTTTTGCTTGGGTTTTCGTAGGTGCCGCTTGGAGCGACAGTGAAGTGCACTGAAGAGTGATCCGAGAAGGTGAGGCGGTTGCAAGCCAGGCTGGCATTTAAGAGCAATGTTTTACATGACAACTCAGTGTAGTGTGGTGGGTGGTTTTTTTGGGTTTTTGTTTGTTTGTTTGTTTGTTTTGCAGGTTTTGCACAGGCTGACTTTGTAACTGTGTGAGTGTTCGAGGTGAGCCAGGTAGCAGAGAGGAGGAGCGTGGGGTTGCTGATGTCTTGTAAGCCTAATGGTAATTTTGTGCCTCTTGCTATCTTAGGCGCCACAAGGAAGGACAGCTAGAGTCCAACTCTGGAACTGTCGCAGACCAGGGGAGCGGAACACAGCGGTTTGTCCAAGGTGGGGCAGATTGCTGGAAATGTCTGTTTTGATTAAGGTGATGCTGAATAATGGTGCTGTTGTGAGAGGGTTGGTGTTGGCTTTCTTTTTTTTTTTTTTTTTTTTTTTTTGCAGACAATGAAAAGAGACCTCGTGACTGCAGGAATAATCCAGTGGGGTGACTGTGGTGTTTTCGTGTCATGCATGGAATCGGACTCCTGTCCTCCGAAAGCTAAGGTGAGGCACGGGTGCTGGCGAGGGGTCAGGGGAGGGAGGGGATGAGGTTAGGAATTGTAGGGGAGACTTCTAAAGATCGTGTGGAGTGGAAGGCCTGTACAGGAACAATCCCCTTTCCGCAGGGAAAAGGGGCTGGGTTACTGTTCAGCATGATGCTGGCGTGTGCTGGGCAGGGCAGTTCCAGCCTGTGTCTCTTGTTGTTTTGTTGGTTCTGTGTCTTAGACCTTCCTCGGTCTCGGCGTCCTCCTTTTGCTCAAGGAGCACGGCAGGCACCAGCTCTGAGGTCCAGAACGCTGGTGCTCATCATCACGGTCCCTATCGGGCCCTTCTTTTATGGAGTTACAAGCTTAATGCTTGGATCGTTCTCATATTGGAAGTTTAGGGACAGTCCTCTTTTCTGGCATCGTTCTTGGCTGTGTGAGCAGCTCTGCTCTCTAACCGTCCATGTTCACAGACTGGGAATTCTTCCCTGCAACCTGATGTTCTTTAGGTGTTGAAGCCAGGCTTCTTGCTCATACTTCTCAGTTTGGAGAATAAGGTCTTGTCCCAGGACATGATGTTCTACTCTTTCTCAGGCGTTGGCAGAGAGCCTCTTCTTCTCGCTGTCACGGTCCAACAGGTCAATGTTCTCTGATGATGTTTTCCGTCTGGGCTTCATCTTTCTGGCTGAGAGTGTTTTTTGATCTTGGAGGCCTGTAGTTTGTAGTGTTCTGTGTAGTGTCTGTATGCGTGTCTGTTTGGCTTTGAGCTGCCCTGCCGGGGTTGTAGAACCAGAGTTAGGTAGAATAACGGCAAGTGTCTGTGGTTAATACGGTGAATACGCCTAGACTGTTGAGGCCAAGGTTGTCTGGTCATCTGGGGATCGAGCAGCTGTTGTCAGCAGATGAGCGAGGAGAGTAATTTCTGCAGTATTTTGTGAGCAGTGAGGGAATGACCGGAGCCGTGTGGGAGAGACCGCTAGCGTGCCAGTTTTGAGGATGTATTTTAGAAAGTGTGAAGGCTTGTGTGTGTAGGGCTTAATGTTTGAATTCTGTATTTCTTTTAATGGCAGGCTCCAGTTGGTACTCCTAAATCAAAAGGAGATCCCTGGAGTTGTTAAGCTCTCGCTCTGCTAGCGGTTGACTTGCGTGACATTAATGTTTGTACAGATGCAGAGGCCTGAGCTGTGCACCGAAGGGCAACGGGGGAGAGGCGAGTGGAGGGCAGTGAAGAGGTGGGTGAGTGTGTGGCATTGGAGGGAACAAGTGATGGGTGGCTACAGGACTCAATTATAGTATTTCTATTATTATAAAATTTGAAAGTGAGAAGCGACAAGTGCCATGAGAGTGTCGGGCAGTGGGGTGGACTCAGGCAAGGTGAATGGTGCTTGGTGGGCTGAAGTTGCGGTTACTTTTCAGGTCTTGCATGGCTGGTGAAGTTTTAATCCTTGTTTGGTGTTTGCAGGTGCTCCGCCAGCCTCAATATGACAACTGGAACTGACATACCTAGGTGGGTGAGCTGTCAAGGTAAAGGAGATGGAGAACGGGCATAGGTGCGCGGAGGCTGAGGTTTCAGGCAGTATCTCACCACGTACCCTTTTGCTTGGGTTTTTGTAGGTGCCACTCAGGGACGGTGACGTGCGCTGATGAGCAGTTGGAGAAGGTGAGGCAGTTGTGGGCCAGGCTGGCATTTAAGAGCCAAGCGTTACAGGGCAACTTGGCGTAGCGAGATTTTAATATTATGGGAAAGCAAAAAAAGAAAAACACCACCTTAATTTGGGGACAATGTGGGGTGAAAGGCTGGCAGATGGAGGGACAGTCCTGGGGATTACCCTGCGTGGATTACCTGGTCTGTCTGAGTCAGTTACCTGGAGTGGATTATCGGTTGCGGGTCATCCCAGGTGAGTTGTGTCCGCTGTGGATTATTCCAAGCGGACCCCCGGTGTAGGTCATCCCCACACATGTCCCCTCATGCACCTTTCTACCCACACCCCCCTCATCCGTCCCCGTCCGTCCCCAGCTCGTGTCCGTCCCTCCTGCCCCTTCTGTGTCTCTGCACCCTCCCAAATGCTTTCTGCTGAAATGTTCCTCTGTGATTGGTCCCCCCCGTGCCCCCTGCCCTCCTGTCTTGTGCCCTCACTCCCCCCTCCTCCCCTGCTCTGCCCTTCTCCTGGCAGGCACTGTCTTCGGACTGCGCGTGCAGGTCCACTCTCGCGCATGCGCAGATGTCAGCCTTCCTCGCGCATGCGCTGTGCCTGGGAGCAGCATGGCGGTGTGCGGCCGACGGGTCCCGGCAGCGGTGACCGGTGAGTACCGAGGGCACCCGTGAGGTGAGCGAGCCCCTTTCGTGGCTGCAGCGCTGTCTCCTGCCCGCCCGGGGAGCCTCAAGCCGCCCGCTCGGAGCCGAGGCGGGCGGGGGCAGCCCCGGGGAGTGACCCGAGAGCAGAGAGAAGGGAAGAGGGGCAGGAGGGGGTCCCCCCTCCCGGGCGGAGACGCCGGGCACCTCCCCAGCTCGCCAGAGCTCCCCCCGAGCCTCCCCCGGCCCCGTGCAGCTGCCCGCCGCTCCGGCGCGTCCCCTGAAGCCTGTCCCGTAGCACCGGGCCACGCCCTGCCCTGAAGGCTGCGAGGGGGGACCTCAGTGTATCTGGAGAATCCCCTGCAGCAGCAGGCGCTCCGGCCAGGGGCCGCGTGCGGTAATAACGGTCGCTGCTTCTTCTTTCCCTCTCCCAGAGGCCGTGTCGAGGCCGTGGCTGTCCGTTCCTCCCCTGGGAATGCTGTTGACTGCACTCGCCTCAGGCTTGTGTGGGCTGTCTCTGCCCGGCCGCGCTCTCCTTGCGGTGCGGGAGCGAAAATGAACGGATGGAGCGCTTACTGCCTGTGGAGAGGAGCTGCTGCAGCTGAAGCTGGAGAGGTCACAGAAAGGTAAAGAAGAAGAAACCAAAGGCCAGCCAGCCAGCAGCTGCCTCCCGCTGCAGGCGAGAGAGAGCCTAGCCTGCCTCTCCGGGTGAGGAAGGATCCCTCTTTGTACTCTTCAGCAGGCCAGACCGCCAGTGCGCACTGCACAGTCTGTACGTGGAACCTGAAGCACGGTACGGCCACATAGCGCGTGAGTGAGCGTGGCTACGTGTCTAGGAAGCTTTTTGTCTAAGAGCTGTAAGACACCCAGGTATTCTCTTAGGTGGAGGACAGCCAAGTGGCCGGAGTTACAGAAGAGGAGAGAAGCAGAAAGCAGCATCTGACCTGTCAGATTCTCCCAGCAGTGCCGGGAGTGAGAGCTGTGGTGAGTCCCCGGCCCCTGGGGCTCTGCCTCCTCTCTTGTGTGTCCGTGTCCTTCCCTGCCGCTCCCGTGACCCCTACCTTTCCCAAGCTGCTGTGATTTCTTGTTGTTGTTATTGTTTCCTTCTACCTCTCCTCTTCTCTCTATTCTTGTATGCTCTTCCCCCTTTCTCTCTCCCTTTAAATCTCTTGTTCTACCACTTCCTTTTGTTTTGTATCCCTGCACTTTTGTTCTGCTCCCTTTCCTTCCTTTGTTTGTCCTCTGTCTCTGTCATGCAGCCCATTGCTGTTTTTGCCTTTTCCATCTGTTTGTCCTGATCTGCATCTGTCTTCTCCCCCCAACTAATTTCTCCAGCCTGTTTTCTGGCCTGCTTTTCTTTGTGCCTCTGCATGCCTGCCCTGTGCCTCTGCCTTCCTATCTCTCTCTTTCTTTTCTTATCTTTCTTTCTCGATCTCTTTGTCTTGCGTACTGTCACTGGCTTTTTTTTTTTCTGTTCTGTATCTCACTGTCTGTGACCTCCTCTGTGCCCCTGGATGTGTTTGCAGCCCCTGGGTGCAGAGCTGATGGCTGAGGACAGGCACAGGGAAGGGGGTGATGTGCTGTGGGGCTTGGGCAAGGGCCCCTGCTCCTGATGGGCTCCAGCTGGGGCTGGAGGTGGGGCCAGTGAGGCTGAGGGTGGGCCTGGCCCTGGCCCTGCTGTATGAGGGGCCTCCAGCTGTAAAGGGGGCTGCCTGGGCATGGCTGCTGGAGGGGACTGAGTAGTGAATCACAGGCAGGTGCCTCCAGCAAGGAGTGGTTGGTCCATCTGAGCCCTCCCTGACAGAGCAGACACCAGGACGCAGTGCCAGGAACTCCGTGCCTCTGTCGGCCACGTGTGCGAGCCACCACGTTCTGCTATGTTTGTCATTCAGCCCTGTCCAGAACGTAGCTGTGGTAGAAGTTAGATAGCATGCCATGGTCTTGCTAGAAATGAAGCCTGGAGCATTTGTTTTCTTGTAGGAAGCTAAAGCAGGTAGTTTTTGATAATGTTGTTATTGCATGTAATGACATACTTTCCTAGTTAGCTTGGTATGACACCTATTTTTTTCTGCCTACACCCCAGAAAAAGTAAGTTGAGCTTTGCGTCTCTCAGCATCTGAAGCACCACGAGCGGCAGTTGCAGCATTGGACTTCTTGGGAATGAGTGGAGCCGGTGAGCAAAGCACTGTGGCGCTTTTGAGGAGGAGAGTGCCATAGAAGAGTAGAAGAGATTGGTGGTAAGTGGTGTGATGTTGAAGGGCGGTCCTGTTTGGTAGGTTTTATTTTTGGGTTGTTTTTTTTTAGAGGAGGAGCTGGGCGAGGAAGCGCCATCTTAGTTAGCATGGGGTTGTTCTTTTGAGGATGGAATCTGATTCCTGGCCGTTTGAGAGCTAAGTTGAGGGACCACAGCCGAGGAGGGAACAAGGTTGAAAACTGCAGGGAGGGTGTAGTAAATTGATGGGAGGAAGAGGGCTCCCTGGGAACAGTCTCTCTCGGGAAGGTGAAGGGGGAGACGTTAATGGTCAGTGTACGCTGGGCTAGAGTGTTGCAGCCTGGGGCGGTCTGCCTTTTATGCAGTCTCTAGGCTGGATAATGTTTGTGGGCCTGTAGAGGCGCTGGCAAGGGCCGTCGAGGAGCAGCACGAGCTTTCAGTGCTGGCACTTTTGGTGTGGCAGCAATCGTCTGACGTTCGTTATTTTGAGGCCTTTTTTCCAGTGGGTGGCCGTGCGGAGTTGACAGTGAAAGCGGGAGCACTGGCGTCCAGGAAATCCCAGAGCCCTCCTCTGCTCGGAGGCAGTTCACGAGGAGAGAAGTGTTGCTGTGCTCCTTAACAAACAAATATTCAACTTGGCACATAGAGGGTGAGGAGATCTCGGCTGTACTTAGGGTTGAGAAAATGTATGTAGGCATCTGTGTCTGTCCCCTGCCTGTATGTAGGACAGCGGTTCGAGTGAAACTAAAGCTGCCAATGAGTCAAAAAAAGGCCCGGGTGTCTGAAAAATGCAAAAGCTTTAAAGGCCGGTATCAAACAGCTGTACCAAAGGTGCTGCAAAATACTCTGTCCTTCACGTGGTTTTAGTCCTGAGAAACCTCGCCCCAAAAGGAAGAGTTAGATTCCTGCCTAGCTTTAAACTAAGGGGTTTTTCCCTCTCTCTGCTGAATGTCTGCTGCCAGCGTTTCACCGTGGTCGCCCTTTCCTTGGCCATGAAAGTACGAGATGGATGGAAAGGAGCCGTAGCGGTCTGCAAGTACAAGGTACGTCTATGATGCGTGACTGCATTTTTCCTAAGGGACTTGCCGCATGGATTTTAGAGTGAATGTTAAGGATGGGGCGATTTTCCTTCTGTAGTCTTTTAACTAAATATTCAGACACAGGAAAAATCAAATGAGGTGTGGTCTGGAGCATGGTCTGGCCATGGGAAAAAAAAATATTGTGGACAAGGAAAAAAAAAAAGCCACTCAATTTGGGGAAAGTTGGTGTGACCCAGTGGGAGACGGAGGGGTTCTCGCTGGGGATTACGCAGTGTGGGTCCATTGTCCGGTGTGGGTCATCTCGTGCAGGTTATGCCGGGTGAGTTACGTGCTGTGGATTGTCCTGCGTGGACTCCCTGCTATAGGTCATCCTTATGCACCTTTCTTCCCACACGTACCCCTTGTCCTTGCGTGTCCGTCTCTCCCTCGTATCCGTCCCCACTGTCCCGCTCTGTGTTTCTCAGCCCTCCTGACGCGTGGATCAAACTCTACAACTCGGAGAGAGTTATAAAGCAGGCATGTTTATTTGGCACCGGGTGCGTGGGGGATTGCTTCTCCAAAAGCACGCACACTGACAGCACATTTTACCAAAAATGTATCTGGTGCAGGTACACACATTCCTAGGATTGCACAATACAGACATACATGTGCATAAGCGAGGCGGGGTTATTAAAAAACCACTTGCGTTAGCATTTCAGATCTGTCTCTGGCGGTCGTTTACTTCTTCAGGGGTCTGATCTTCCTCTAGATGAACTTCAGTCATTCACTCATGCTCTCCTTTCACTTGGGGATTTCAGCAGTTTCTGAACGACTCCTGTTATCATGTCCTTTGCTTGACATATTAGTCCTTGAGGAATACCAGTTTCTTGACAAGTACCAGTCCCTGATAAGCTTAAGTGAGTTTCAAGGCAAAGAGGATTGTTAGGCATTGTCTAGCAGACAGTTAGTCTCCTAAATCAAGCAGTATGCAGACAGTCAGTCTTCTAAATCAAGCAATATTTAGTAGACAGTTAATTCCCTGTATCACTTGCAAATGCTTTTCACTAAAACACCCCCCCCCCCGTGTGAGGTTTTCCTCCCTTGTGAGTTTTTTTTCCCCTGTGTTTTGCCCGTTGCGTGCCCTGCGCTCTGGTTTTGTGTCCCTGTTCGATGCCCCCCTTTTTGGCGCTGCCTCCCCATGACTCCTCTGTCTCAGGATCCTTGGGGCACTGCCTGTGTTCCCCAACTTGCCCAGTGCCCCCCACCCCCAACTTTTATGGAGATTGTTTCCATTCTAAAATGAAAACACTCTAAATGTGTGTTCACTCTACAAGTGTGTTCATTTATATCAGTTGCATGTCTTTGGTTTTCTTTTGCTGTATTTTTTTTTTTTGTTCCGCTTTTCCTTACCAGTGGTGGTTGTTTTTTTCCTTAATATTAAACTGTTTTTATCTCAAGTCACAAGAGTTGTCACGTTGACCTTTCTGAGTCTCTCCCCATCCCACAGGGTCGGGGGCAGTGAGCGAGCACAGTTGCTGGCTGCGGTTAAACTGCGGCACAAGGTCAGCTGCAAGCCCTGCCTGGCTGATGCTTTAGGCTGTCGATGTCATTCCTAGTGTCTTGACAGTTTGTCTTTGTTCTTTGTCGTTGCTTTTTAGTGCCTTTTCCTCTGCTGTTTTGGGCAGCAGTGGTTGTGGAGCCGCTCCAGGTAGCCACTCTCTCAAGGGCAAGGGGGGTGGCAAAGCCGCAAGCTGGTGCGCAGTCCGGTCGGACGAAGGCAGCCACCTGTCACTGTGGGTCCGGAAGACGTAACTGAAGGCCGTCTGACCGGCAGCTGCCTCCCACTGCGTGCAAGAGACAGCCTGCCTCTCTGGGTGAGGAAGATCCCGTTTTGAAGGCCGCAGCAGGCTAGATCGCCAAAGAGCGCCGCAGGGTCTGTACACATAATTTAAAAAGGGGGCACGGTCAAGTACTGGGTGAGCGAGGCTACGTTTCTAGGGAGCTTTGTCTCATAAGAGCTGTAACGCATCCCCCTCTTTTCTTAGGTCTGGGACAGACAAGCAACTGGAGTGACAGAAGAGGAAGGGAAGAGCGGAGAAAAAAGGGTCTGAACTGGCAAACTCTCCCTGGAGCGCTGAGAGTTGTGGTGAGTCCTGGGCCCTTGGGGCCCCTTCTCCCCTCCTCTGCATCTCAGGGCCTCCTTGGCCCTCCCCCAGCTGCCTCTCTTTCCCTTTTTCTTTCTCACGCTGCTGTGATTTTCATGGCTTCCCTGTATCTCTCATCTTTTTCCATTTTTCTGTTTTTCTCCGTCTTTCTCTTTCCCCTTCTCTCTCTTCTTGTACAGCACCCTTTCTTTTTCTATCTGGGCTCTTGTTCTCCCCTCTCTCCTTCCTTTTTTCCACCCTCTGGCTCTGTCCTGCAGCCCATCACTGTTTTTTCCTTGTATTTCCCTTTGTGCCTTTCTGCATCCTTCTCTTTTTTTTTTTTTTTCTTTGCAGTTTCTCTGGTCTGTTTTCTGGCGTTTGTTTCCTCCCTGTGCCTGTACATGCCGCTCTGAGTCCCTGCCTTCCTGTCTCTCTCGTTTCTTCCCTTTCTTGCTTTATCCCTTTGTCTTGCTTGGTGTTGCTGTTTTTCTTCAATTCTGCCTCTCACTCCATCCTGTTCATCCCTTGCTGTCTCTGGGCCTTCATGCTGTTCCCTGGCCTGTTTTATTAAGTTGATGTGCCTTTGTAGCTCTTTCAAGATTTATCTTTATCTCTCCAACCCCTGTGGCTCTCACAAGTGCATGCTCTCTCTCTTTCAATGCTTTTTTGTTCTGTCTGTCTTGCTCCCTGTCTTGTCGTTTCTTGCTATATCCCTTTGTCCCGATCCTTGCTCATATTCATGTTCTTCTCTGTCCTGCTGTCTATCCAAGGTTTTTTTCCCACCCCCATCTCCATCTGGCTGCTGCCATTTTTCTTCTCTGCCTTCTCCCTTGTCCCTCTTTCTGTCTCTTTTCCTTGGTCAGTGTTTCCCCCCCCGCCATTTTGTCCTGATCTCACTCCTATCCCTATTTATTTTCCTGTTTTTGTCCTTTTCCTCTGCTTCCTTCCACTTTATTGTCTGTTTGTTTCTTTCTCTGTCCCGTTTGCTCTCCTGTCTTTTCTAACTGTGCTCCCCTGTACAGCTGGGTGTCTCTTATTTCCTTTCTCTTTCCCTCACTGTTTTTTTTCTTTTCTGGTATCTCTCTCCCACTGCCTATCACAGCTGATTTTTCCTCCAGAGCTGTCCTGCTCTCTGTCCTTTTATTCTCTCTCTGTCATTCTGTGCTGCTCCCCATGGTTGTTTTCTAATTTCTGTGTCTCGGTCCTGCAGGCCATTGCTTGTATTCATGTTCTTCTCTGTCCTCCTGACAATCTAAGGTTGATGGTTTTTTCCCGTCTCCATCCTGCTGCTGCTGTTTCTTTTCTCTGCCATCTCCCTGTCCCTCTTTCTGTCTTTTTTCCTTGGTCGGTTTTTTTTTTCCCCTTTTTTGTCCAGATCTCGCTCCTATTTTTTCCTGGTTTTGTCCTGTTGCCCTGCTTCCTCCCACTTTATTTTCTGTTTTTCTCTCTGTGTCCCGTTTGCTCTCCTGTCTTTTCTAACTGTATTCGCCTGTTCAGCTGGATGTCTCTTCTTTCCTTTCTTTTTCCCTCACTGTCTTTTTTATTTCTTGGTCTTTCTCTCTCAGTGCTCATCACAGTTGATTTTTCCTCCAGAGCTGTCCTGCTCTCTGTTCCTTTATTCTCTCTCTGTCATTCTGTGCTGCTCCCCGTGGTTGTTTTCTAATTTCGCCGTCTCGGTCCTGCAGGCCATCGCTATTTTGTTTTGCTTCCATTCCCGTGCCCTGCTTTCTGTCTTTGTTTCTCTTTGCCTTTGTTCAGCCTCCCAGCATTTTTTCCTTTCCCATTCCATCTCTCTGTCCTGCTCCCTATCCCTCTTGCTGTCCCAAATCTGGGTTTGTTTACCCAGTGCGCAGTACGCCAGGCTTACGCACAGAGCAGAGGTATTTATTTCTGTAATTTCTGCACAGCGATGGGTACTGTGGGCTAAACCCACAAAGCTAGCCCACCTGCTTGTAATGCTCAGTTTAAATTCTACATTCTCTGTCTTGCAGCTGCACGCTATTTGATTGTTTCCCCTCCATCTCTCTCTGCCTGCGGCTCCCTATCTGTCTGGTAAGCCGTCACTGTTATTTTTTTGTTTCTCCATGTCATTCTGTCTAGCTTCCCAGTCCCCGTTTTTTAATTCTTCCCTCTTCCCTGTAGGCCGGTCCTGTTCCTATTATTTCACATTGTGTTCTGCCTGGTCCTCTGTCCGTATTTATCCATTGCTCCCTCTCTGCCCTGTGGCCTGTCGCACTTGCCCTTTTAATTTCTGCCTCTCTCTCTGTCCAGCTCCCAGTCTCTGGTTTTCCATTTCCTCCCTCTGTGCCCTCTAGCCTGTCGCTTTTCTCCTTTATCCAGCTTGCCGTCTCTGGCTCCCCGATGCATCTGATTTTCAATTCCGCCCCTGTTCTTTCTGTATGCATTGCTGTACTGTTTGTTCTCCAGCTCTCTCTTTTTTTCAGGCTCCTTGTCCCTATTTCTTAATTCTTCCCTCTCTGCCCTCTAAGCATGCAGCTGTATGATTTGTTTTGTGTTGTCCCCTTGCTGTCACCTCTTCTGTCCAACCTTTGATGTCCTGGCGTCCTGTCCCTGTTGTTTCACTGTTGTTTCAGTCCTCCCTCTCTGCCCTGTTCTTGTTATGGCTTTAGCTTTCTCCATCTCTCTTGGTCTGGCTTCCTGCACCTAGTTGTCTTTACCTCCCTGTCGTACTGCCCAGCTCAGGTTTTTCCTGCATCTCCATCCTGCTCCCCATCCTTCTTTGCTGGTCTCTGTCCCGCTCCCTCTCCCTCTTTCTGCTGCCTCTTTTCCTCTCTCTCTCCACTGCTTCTTTGCCCACCTCTGTCAGGCTCCCTGTCCTTCTCTGTCCCCATCCTTCTCTCGCTATCCTGTTTCCTGCCTCGTGCTTTCTCGCTACGCCCCTCTGTCTTGCAAGCTGCCTCTCTTCTCTTCTCTTGTAGTGTTCCGTGCCCTGCTCTTTGTTTTTGGCAGCCTCCAAGTCTGCTCAGCAGCCCGGCGCTCCAGGACACAGCCGACCCACCGTACGTTCCCTGCCGAACCAACGAGCGTGGCTCCTGGAATGACTTGGCAGTCGTTCCAGGGACACGGGGAGGGGATCGGAGGCTGCAAGCTCCAGAGCAGACTCGCTGCTCGGACTTATGTGCGTGACTGAATAAACACTCGCTGTCTCCTTTGACTTCATGGCTGCGTTTCTGCTCCCTTTGCCCGGGGCCAGGGGAGGTGAGGAGCCGAGGGGAGGAGGTGATGCAGTGTGGGGGTCAGGCGATGGCCCCCAGTTCCTGCCGGGCTCCAGCTGTGGGCCGGGGCTGGAGGAGCCCCAGGTGCGGGCAGTGAGGGTGGTGGAGACGGCCCCTCCCTGTAAAGGGGTGGGTGCTGCTGGAGGGGCTGGTGCTGCCCTGCCCCGGGTGGCCGTGGAGGGGCCAGTGCGAGCCACGGGGGGAGTGGAGCGGTCGCCGAGCGCCGCCGGGCTGCGGCTGCGCCTGCAGGGATGGAGAAGGTGAGCGGGGGCCAGGCGATGGACCGGCGGGTCTCGGAAAAAGCCACGAGGAGCGCAGCGGCCGGGCTGGCGCGGTCTGTGTGCGGCTACAGAAAGTGGTGGGGGCGCGGCCGTGCTGCGGCGTGCTGCAGTCAGCGGTGGGGGCTGCCAGCGTCCGCGCTGGGGGTTGCGAGGCTGTGCTGGGGCGCTCGGTGCAGGGGTAACGGTGTGCCCGCAGGAAAGGCTGCTTTTTGTGGCATGCTGGGAACTGTAGTCCTGGGGTACAGGGCTTGCGGTTGGCCGTTATGGCTTCGCAGAGCGTGCCGGGAGCTGAAGTCCAGAGGCACGAGGGGTCTGGTCCGCCATGATGGCTACGCGGAGCATCCTGGGAGGTGTAGTCTTTCCGCACCCAGTGCTGAGCACCCATCCTGTGTTTGCCAGTGTGTGCAGGTAGGTTTAGTTTTTGCTGCCACGCCGCCGCATTGCGCTCGGGCTTATGTGGAGCATGTGCTACTCCTGCGGCCCCGGTGTAGTTTTGTTCTCGTTTTTGTGTGGTTTTCTGTGCGCTTCAAGCCGACTGAACAGAGACACTCTGGGGCGCTTCACGTGCGGGGTTTGGCACTCGCCCGTGCTCAGTGCTGCCGCCTGGCGAAGCAAACCCGGTACTACAGGTGCGAGCCACACAGGCGCCACCATGCTGCTCGCTGCCGGCCGCCGGTACCGGCGATGCGGTGCTGCGGTGTGGTGCCGCCGCGCTCGTTGCTGCCTCCCGGTAACGAAACGCCGCTGCCGCCCCACGGGCACACTGCTGGCGGGCGCTTGGCGTGCAAAGCACAGAACTGGTGTGCCAGTCCTGCACAGGGACAGAGCAGCTCCTCCGCCAGGGACAGAGCAGCCGGCAGGGCGGTGTGCGGGGGGCGCTGCCCGGGGGCGGGTGGGGGCCAGGCCAGCAGTGAGGTGAGGGACCCCCTTTGGCCGGTGCGGGGCTGTCTCCTGCCCGCCCGCCGCCTGGGGCTGGCGGGAGGGGAAGCTTCGAAGCGCCCACCACGGCAGGGTCCCGGTCTGCTGGAGCCGGGTGAGGGCAGCCCCGGGGAGTTACCTGAGAGCTGAGAGAAGGCAAGAGGGGAAGGAGGCGGACCCCGCTGCAGGCACAGGTGCCAGGTGCTTCCCCCAACACAGCACAGCTCCACCTGAGGTGCCCTGAGTGCCGCTGGTCCTGTGCAGCTGCCCCCAGCTCCAGCGCCTCCCCTGAATCCTGTCCTGTAGCCCTGGGCTGCTCACCAGCCCTGTCCTGAAGTCTCTAAGTTGGCCATCAAATGCATTGGATTCTCTCTTAGCGCAGGTGCTGTTAGCAGCAGTCCGTGGAAAGAGAGGCATCTCCAGATGCTCTTGCAGAAGGAGAGGCTTTGGGCACTGTCAATCTGTGGTTGTAATGCTTGCTGCTGATTCGTTTGCTCTCCCAGAGGACGTGCTTCCTCCTTGGAGAATGCTGTTGACTGCAGTCGCCCGAGGCTTGTGTGGTTTGTCTCTGCCCAGTATCACTGTCTTTGTGGCACTTCATGAAGATGGACGGGCGGAACGCTTGTTAGCTCTGGATAGGAGCTGCTGAAGCTGGCGAGGCCAGAGAAGGGTAAAAAAGAAGAAACCCAAGGCTACCTGGCCGGCAGCTGCCTCTCCGTGTGATGAAGCATTTGTCTCTGTAGCGTGCAGCAGCCTAGACCCCCAGCGTGCAGCGCAGGGTCTGTACGTGTAATGCAAAGCATGGAACAGATGTGTAGTGCGTGAGTGAGCAAGGCCACGTGTCTAGGACATCTTGTCTCTGAAGAGCTGTGAGATACCCTCTTTTAGGTGGCAGACAGCCAAGTGACTGGAGTTCAAGGAAAGGAAGAGAGAAGGAGAAAGAAGCGTCTGAATTGGCTGACAGCGAGAGGTGTGGTGAGTTTCAGGCCCTCGGGGCCTCAAATCCGCTTTTCTGTGTCCTGCGCCCTTTCTGTCCCTCCCCTTGCCCGCTCTGTTTCTCACACTGCTGCGCTTTTGTTTGTTTGTTTCCCTGTATTGCTTCTCTTGTCTCTGTTTCTCTGTCCTGTTCTGTCTCCCTTTCTCTTCTTCTACTACTGCTTTTTCTCTTTCTTTCTTTGTGGTTTTGCAGTTCTCCCTCTTTCTTGTGGTGTGTGGTGTGTTCCCCATTTCTCTGGTGTGTTCCCTGGCTTTGTTTTCTTCTCTGTGCCTGTATGTGCTGGCCTGTGTCCCTGCCCTCCTATCTCTCTTTTTAATGTCTTCTCTTTCTCACTCCATCCCTTTGTCTTGCTCACTGTCACTGCTTTTTTTCATTATATATCTGCCTGTCCCTGCGTTCATTCCTCTTTGTTTCCTACTTGCCGCGATCGTTTGTATCACTCCTTGTCCTTATTATTTATTGCTTCACCTCTCTGTCCTTGCTTTTCCTTGCGGTCCATGTATTTTGGTCTTGTTCGCTCACTGTCTCAGTGTCCTGCTCACTGTCTGTCTCTTTCTTCCAGTATCCTGTTGTCTGGTTCCCTCTGCCTCATCTGTTTCCTATATTGCTCTCTCCTTTCTCCTGTCTTTCTTCGCCCCCCTGCCCTGCACATTTTTTTTCCTGTTTCTTCTTTCATCTCTCTGCCTTGGTCCTGCAACCCTCCTCCTCTCTCTGTCCCTCTAATCTTTCTTTCTCCCTCTCTGCCCCATTTCCTTTTTCTTTTTATCATATGCTGTCTTTCATCCTCCCTCTGACTTTTTGTTTGTATATCTCCATATCTCCTGTGCTGTCATTCCTTGCTGTGTCCTGTTTTGTAGCTTAATGTCCCGTTATCCCCCTCTGCACTACTCCCTGGCTTTTTTTCTCACCTTGCAGTCCACGCTTGTGTTTTCTTTCTCCCTCTCTTTGTTCTGATCTGTGCGTGTCTCTTTTTTTCTGTCCACTTCTCTGGCTTGTTATCTGGTTTTTCCCCTCCCTTCTTCCCTTACTTCTCTCATGCAATTTCTCTTGATCTGTTTGTTTTGCTCTCTGCTTTTTTTATCTCTCTTTTTGTCCATCCTGGTTGCTGATCCTGTTTTTCTTCTGCCGTGTCCCAGCAGGGCTTCTCATCCCTTTTTTACTGACTTATCCATCCCACGGTTATTTTCCCTGTACCTTAGTTTATCTGCTCTTCAGTCCTTCTCCTTTGTTTTATTTGTCTCTTTCTCTTCCTGTGTCCTGTCCCGCATGGGTGTGTATTGGTTTTCTGTATATTCTCCTCTGGTAAGGACTACCAAATTGTCGCAGGGGAAGGGTGAGGATACAGGCACAGAGCCTCAAAGTGGGCTCCCAGGATTTATATGCAGTCACAAGTAAAAGCTCGGTATCTCTTTTGCACTTGTGGCTGTGTTTGCAGTCCTTTGTACTTGTTGACCAATTGTCAGAGAGTCCACGGAAGCAGGTTACAGGGCAGGCATCAGGGGCACGGCTGTAGCTGCGGGCTGGGGCCCGAGGAGCCACGGCGGGGCTGGAGAGGCTGATGGCGATGGCCCGGTGTACACTGCGGGGCTGCAGCCTCAGGACATGGTCTGCTTGGGGCAATGTCTTCCTGAGAGCGTCAGGACGGTTTCAATCCACCGGTGCAACAGGCTGACAGCGAGTCGGAGTCGACACTGTCGGGGCAGCTTCTAGTGATTTTCTGAGAGCTGGTGGAGAGGAAAGGGGAAGACAAGTGGCATAGGGCTGCCTCCACCCCTCCGATTACCCGGAGACATTCCAGCCCCTGGCAAAGGTGCTGGGTGCCTCGCTGACTCGGCAAAACTCCTTCGGCCACGCTCACCCCGTGCAGCTGCACCTAGCTCCAGCCTCTCCCCTGAAGTCTGTTCTGTAGCTACAGAATGGCTCTAAACTCTGTTTTAACAGCACCACCGGCCTCAACGCTCTCTAAACACGCGATATTCTCCCTAAATGCAGGTGCCATTAGCATGAGTTGAGGGGAGGAGCAGCGTCTCTGGCAGCTCTTGCAGAAGGAGGCGTTCTTGCCTGAGGAGAGCTACAGTCATCGCTGTGGGTAACGGTTGTTTTTTCCCTCTCCCAGAGGCAGCACTAAGGACTGGGGTGTCGGTTCCTGTCCAGGGATGTTGTCGACTGCATCTGGCTCAGGTTTGCAGGGGTGCATTTGTCCTCGTCGTCGCAGCGGCACAGGCGAAAAGGCAGGACCATGGCCGGACGCTTACCGGCTGCGGAGGGGAGCCGCCGCAGCTGAAGCCGGAGAGGCCAGAGAAAGGTAAAGCAGCTGAAGAATAAAATAAAGAAGGTCCTGACAGTAGCTGCCTCCTACTGCAGATATGAGACAATCCCCCCCTCCGGGAGAGGATGGATCGCTCTTAGCATAGTCTTCAGCAACTCTGCTCACCGAAGTGCGTGGCAGGGTACGTGCACGTGAGGCTCTGAATCTTGGACACCTTGTGTTGTAAGCACTGTAAGATGCCAGTCTGTTTTCTTAGCTGTATGACAGTCAAGTGATCAGAGGTATAGAGGAAGAAGGCAGGGGGAGAGAGAGACGGACAAAGAAAGGGTCGAACCGTCAAAATCTTGCAGCAGCACCTGCTCTCAGCGCTGCGGCGAGTCCCGTCTGCCTGGGGTCGTGTCATATCTTTTCAGCATCACTGCCCGCACCCTCTCTTTTTCTCACCACTGTTGTTTGTGGTTTCTTTTTTTGGTTTTTTTTTTTTGCTTCCCTGCCTCTCTCCCGCTCCAATTCTCCAAGTCCACCTCTTTCTGTTGTTCTACTCTCTGTTGGTTTTTTTTTTTTTCTGTTTGCACTTGTGTCCTGTTACCTGTCCCTCTTTTTTTATCCTCTGGTTTGGCCCTATAGCCCAACACTGTTTTTGTCTTTCTCCATCTCTGTCTGTGTTCTTATCCCAAATTGTTAAATTTCTCCCCGTCTGCACTTCAGCACTTTACAATTCCCACCCCACCACCTTTACCTGTTTGGCTCCACGTCCCTGTTTTTTTCCTTCTTCTGTCTCTGACCTGTATTGTAGAGAGACTTCTTCCAAGTCCCTAGCTTTCAATTTTTTCCCACTCTGTCCCATAGCCCACTCTTGTGGTTTTTTTTCATTTTGTCTGTATTTGGCTCTCTGACTCTATTTTTTAATCTGTCTCTTCCTGTTTAGATCATTAAGTTTTTTTTTTTTTGTATTTCTCAGTTTTTCTCTGTCCACCTCTCTTTTTTTTTTTTTTTTTTTTCAATTCTTCCCCCTGTGCCCTGGGACCAATTGATATTCTTTGTTTTTGTTCATCTCTGTCCGTCTGGTTCCCTGCCACTCCCTCCTGTATGGCCTGTAGTCCATTGATATTGTTTTTCCATCTGGGCCTCTCCCTCTGGCTCCCTTGCCCTATTTCTCAAGCCCACGTCTCTGTCCTGGGGCTGATCGCTGTCGTATTGGGGTTACGTGGCAAGGTTATGTTAGCTGTGGCGGCAGGGCCGGGCAGGGGCTGCAGGGATGGGTTCTGTGAGAAGACACTGGGAGCTGCCTCCGTGCTGGACACAGCCACTTCTAGTTCCAAGACCGCTTTGCTGCCGGTCAAAGCCGAGACCGTCAGCAACACCGGTAGCACCTCTGCGATGAATGTTTTAGAGCAGGTAAAAAATGCTGCGTGCAAGCTGTGATAGAGAAAATGCGAACCAGCCCTGCAGATGCCAAGGTCAGTGAAAAAGGGGATTGGGCGGGGGGCACTCCAGATGCCAGAGCAGAGGTTTCCCTGCAGCCTGTGGTGATGACCACAGTCAGGCAGGCTGTCGTCCGGCAGCGCGTGGAGCACCCCGCAGCAGAGCAGGAGGATGTGCCTGAAGGAAGGCGTGACCGTGCAGAGAGACTGCGCCAGAGGCGTCTCCTGGCAGAATCCGCGACTCCGTGGAGAAGAGCCTAGGCTGCAGCAATAAAAAAAGTTTGAGGACAAAGTAGCGACCGAGACTACATGCGATGAACTGACTGCACCTCTCATCCCGTGTCACCCTGTGTTGCTCAGGGCTACAACGTACAGCAGTAAGCAGTGAAGGTGAGACCAGGAAAAGGGAGAGGGGGTGGGGGAAAGCTGTTCTTTTTAGATTTGGTCTTATTTCTGTTGATTCTACTCTGACTTTGATTGACAATAAATTTAATGGGTTTCCCCAAGTTGAGTCTGTTTACGCCTGTGATGGTCATTGGTGAGCGATCTCTCTGTCTGTATGTCCACCTACAAGGTTTTTGTTGTATTTTGTCATCCTGTCTCGCTGAGGAGCGGGAGCTATAGAGCAGCTCTGAGGGCACACGGCAGCCATCCAATATTAAGTCACTGCAGTTTCCTCCCATCGGGCTCCCGGTCTGTCTTCTTGTAAACGTTGGCTATGTTTCTTGCACCTGACCACTTCTGTAATTTTCTTTCTATCTCTCCAACCCTGTCTTTTTAATTCTTGCCTAAGTTGCTTCAACTCAGTAGGTATGTACATTTTTTTGCCACCTTATCCTGTTTCTCTGACCTAATTCTAATTCTTTGATCGTGTTTCTCGTACCCTGTCCCTTTTCAAATTTTCTTCCTATGTCTCCCTCTGATCAGCTCCTCTACTTTTTAAGTCTTGAGTATGCTACCTGTATCCTGGCGATTTCAAAATTTTCTTGGTATGTCTGCCACTCTCCATCTCCCTGTCTGTAATTCTTAATTCTTGCCTCTGTTTTGTGCCCTGATACTTTTTAGACTTTCAGTTTCTTTGTCACTAATTTGTTAGTTCCTGGTTGCTTATGTTTGTTGTAGGTTGCTGCTTCTCAAAATTTCCTTTCTACATCCACCTCTATCTATCTCTCTGTTTCTAGTTTTGATTTTTGCCAATGTTCCCGCCCCCCCTTTATAATTTTCACCGTTCCTTGTCTTGTCTTTATCTTGGTGTTCTGGTGGTTCCTTCTGCATTCCTTCTGCCCTCTATCTCTTATTTACTGCCCTATACCCGTCTTTTTGTGTATTCACGCAATGTCTTAGCTCTCCTCTCTGTGCACACTTCTCTGGCTCCACATGCCTCGTTTGCAGCATCCCGTTTTCCAGTTCCCCATCCCCCGCCTTTTCTCTATGTCCTTCCTCCTGCTTTTCTCTTTCCTCTTTCTCCCTGTATCCTGCTGCATTTTTGGATGGAGCCTTGTAGCTAACTCACTGCTGGGATTTTTTTAATGTGCATTCATGAATAGACTTTTCCTGCCTCCTCTGTGCCCCTGGATGTGTTCGCAGCCCCTGAGTGCACAGCTTTTGGCTGAAGACAGTTGCAGGGGAGGGGGTGATGGGCTGCAGGGCCTTTGGGAAGGGCCCCTGCTCCTGATGGGCTCCAGCTGGGGCTGGAGGTGGGGCAGCCCCAGGTGGGGCCAGTGAGGCTGGTCCTGCAGTGTGAAGGGGCTCCAGCTATAAAGGGGATAGAGAGGGCAGGAGTGCTTGAGTGAGCTGATGAAGGGGAACCAGCTGAGGAGTGAGTCCAAGAGGGTTCCAGAGGCAGGTGCCTCCCAGCTGTCCTTTTCAGAGCACACACCACCATGCTGTGTTGGGAGCTCAGGAGCTCTGTCCACCATGTGTGTGAGCCACCACATATCGGGGCAGCCTCACAGATGAGGAGCATCGAGGTGTCCACTGTGTGCTGCCGAACAGCTGAGGGTCGGGCAGGAGGCACCGGACAGGACCAAGCGTCAGAGAAGGAGAGAGGAGTCATGGCGGTGAGGGTCTCCTGCCGGCACCAGGAGCTGCGGTCAGTTGCTCGTCCCGTTCCCTGCATTCGGGTTCATGTTTGCTACCCTTCTGCAATTGTCTCCCATCCTCTTTTCCTCTGTCTCCTCCTCTGTCCATCCACATATCTGTATGGCTCCCAAAAACATGTTGTCATTTTGCCCACTCTGCCCTGTACTGTGTAGTCCTAAATTTTTTCCTTATGTTTCTCTCTAACTCGCTCTCTCTCCCTGTTTTAGTTTTCCCACATTTTATTGCACATCATTAATTTAAAAAATATATTTTTATGTATCATCTCTCTCCTTGACTCAATTTCTTATTACATTCCCCTGCTCTAGCAGTCCATCAATTTCACAAACTTAATATCTCTTCCTCCTTCTATTTCACTGTCTTTTCATGTTTTTTATATATTCTTGCTCTTTTATTTATCCCATTAGTTTTCAATTTTTATTTATATATATGTATACTTCTGACCAGCTCCTTGGTCTTATTTTCTCATTGTTCCTTCTGGGAATTGTACTTTGTTGTTTTCTAAATTTTGCCTTTACAGCTCCGCTCATCGTGTTCTCTGTCTGTGTTTTTCATTTCTTTGTGCCTGTCTTCTATGTTTTAAATTCCGCTGCGGTGATTTAATCTGTGTAGTTTACAAGCCCTCTTTGGTTCTTCCTCTGTTCCTCATCCCTTTGCATGGTAAATTTTATTTCTACTTTTCCGTTTCAGTTTGCCATTAGTATTTCTCTGTTGCTTTTGACATTTTCTTTTTACTTTTATTTGCTGTCTTTACATTTTTCATTTTTTCCTGTTGTAATAAGTGCCTTTACTTTCTACATTTTCTTTCTACTGTTGTTCTAGGTACTTGTGTTTCTAAAAAGTTTTCTCTATGCTGCTCTCATCTCTAACCATTTCAATTTCCTACTTTTATCTCTGTCCTTATTTTGTCATCTGTTAATTAGCTATTGTATTTTGTTTGCCTCACTGCCTTTGATATGTTTGCTATGTTTCTGTTAGTTTATTGTCCCTAGTTTGAAAGATTAACGTGTATTTCCCTAATATGCCTCACTCTTAAAAGCTTCTTTATACGTCTTCTTTTTTTCCCAACTTGATGTGTTTCCTCCAAGTTCTTCTTCTGTTTTCTTAGCATCCTTGCTTTTTACGTTTTTCTACGTCTCCGGTTAGGTTTATTGTCACGTCTTGTCTTTTTTTTTCCCCATTTATTTCCCTCCTCCCCTCGCTTTTGAAATGTTTATTCTGTGGCTGCATTTTTCCTTCCACGTCTTTGTTTTTTGGTATTTCTCCTCTTTCGTTACTGTTGGCGCCCTTTAGATTTTCCTTCTACGTCCCTGTTTTAGTTTGATGTAAGTTTGTTTATTTTTTTTCGTGCTAATCTCCCTACTCCCTGTAATTTAAAAGATTTTGGACATGTATCTTGCTTGCTGTCTTTATTTCTTGGTTTTTAAATTATTTCTCACGTTTTCTCAGTGCCCCGACTTCTTCAGTTTTCTTAATACATCTGTTTTAGGAAGCTGTCTGTATTTTTTTTTTTCAGTTTTTGTCTTATTTTCTCTAACACTCGCCACGTTTCTGTGCCTACTTTTCTTCTGTCTGCTGTCTTTCAAGAAACTCTTTATTTCCTTAGCATTCTTGGTTTTTAAACTTTCTTGCTAAGTCTCTTTTAGCTTGCTGTCCCTATAATTTTAGCTTTCATTTCATTTCCCATTTCCCCATTGCTTTTTCAGGAGTCATTCAGTGCCTACTTTTATGTGCTTTGCAGTTTTGACATAATTTCTTGCTGTTCCACAGAACCCTCACTTTGAAAATTCCCTTTCTACATTTTTATTTTTGTTGGACGACACTTTTTTTTTTTTTCATTTTTTCCTTATTTCCTTAATCTTCAATTGCTTTTGAAATGTTCTCTTGACTTCTGTCTGGTTTCTGCCTTTATTTTGCTATCTATATTTTTTTTTAATTATGTCCTGACTATCTGTAGTGCCCTCGCTTTAAAAGTTTTGTAGGTCTCTTAGGTGGACTGTGCTATTTGGGAATTTGTAACCCCATTTCTTTATTCCCCGTTGGTTATAATCTGTCTAATTCTGTCCCAATTGCTATCTTTAACTTGTTCTCTTGATCCTGAATCATGTCTCATCCTCCCTCCGCGCCATTGCTTTTTAACGCCACCTTTGTAGTTCTCCATTTTAGTTGCGTGTCAGAAATGCCTTTTTTGTTGTGGTTGTTGTTGTTCCCTGATAACTATTTGCCCTTTTTACATACATTTCTTGTGGTTGGTCCCCTTATTTTTTAGTTGTTATATGTCCTTACTTAGCAGCTTTGTTTTTTAGTTTTTCTTTGTAGGTTTCTATTTGTATCCTGGGCATTTTTTTTTTTTTCCAGTATTTGCCTTTACTTTCCTAATTATTCTGACTTACCTATTTCTTCTCTTTCTTCTGTACAGTCATGTAATTATTTTTTTTTTCTGGCTCCATTTTAGTTTACCCATGCTGTTTTTTTTTTTCTTCATTTCCTAATCCCCGTTGCTTCTAAAATGCTGAGTCTCCTTTTTATCACTTTTGGTCTTCGTTTTTCTGCATTTTTGTTCTAATTATTTCTTTTTCCTTACTGCTATCACATTTAAGAATTTATATCTGTCTGCATTTTAGTCGGATGTTGCTATTACTTTAGTGCTTTTGCTTTTCAAGTTTTCTAATTTGACCTTGTCTGCTATCATAATCTTTAATTATATTTTCTTTTTTTTTCCATAGTGTCATTGTGCTTTACGTTGCTTTTCATAATTTTTCTTGCTGTCGCTACCTGTTTTCTCCTTATAACCTTAATCTTATTTGCATCTACATTTTTTCTGTACTTTTATTCTGTTGGCTATCTTTTAAAAAAAAAAATGTTTCTTGTCTGTGTTCACGCCTTTCATTTTAAAACTTGCTTTCTAAATCCTTGTTACAGTTTGTAATTTCTGGTTTTAAAATTTTTCTCTATTTCCCTGATACTCATCACCGAGTGACTTTTATTATGTTTGCTCGGGTTTTTTTTTTTCGTTATTTCTTGTCTTTTCTTAGCATCCTGGCTTTTTAGAGATTCTTTTTACATCTCTGTTGTGGTCTACTGTCTCTATTTCACTAATGCTTGATGTATTTTCGTTTTTTTTTTCTTTTTTTTTTTTTTTTTGTTTCCCCTCTATATCTACCTTTATATTGGTCACTTATTTTTTTTTCTGCATTTTTTTTCTTGTCTGTTTTTAGCGCCGCCATTTTTACAAATACCTGCCTCTGTTTGCGTTTGAGTTCTCGGACTGTATTGTGTGTTCCTTCTTCTCTTAAACCTCGGGCTTTAAAAATTTCCTACTTTTGTGTCTTTCAGCATTATTACTTTTTAACCTTTCCCACCCCCTCCTCAGTTTTCCCTAGCGCTGTCGCTTTTTAGATTTTCCTTCTCTATCTACGTTTTAGTTTCACATTGGTAATTTTTTTAATTTATTTTTTAATTAAGCCCCTTGGTCTTATCTTTTCATTGTTCCTTCTGGGAATTGTACTCTGTTGTTTTCTAAATTTTGCCTTTACAGCTCCACTCATCTCGTGTTCTCTGCCTGTGCTTTTTATCTCTTTGTGCCTGTCTTCTACCTTTTAAATTACGTTTCGGTGATTTCATCTATTTAGTTTACAACCCCTGTTTGGTTCTTCCTCTGTTCCTCATCCCTTTGCATGGTAAATTTTATTTCTACTTTTCCGTTTCAGTTTGCCATTAGTGTTTATCGATTTTATTTCATTTTCTTCATCCCTGTCACTTTTGACAGTTTCTTCTTACTTTTATTTTATTTGTACTGGTTCTGGCTAGGATAGAGTTAATATTTACCTGAGCTGGGTGGAGAACTGAAGCTGGTAGCCCCTATGGCTGGGATAGTTAACTAATTAGCTAACAGCTGGGGTTAATTTACCCAAATTAGCCCAAGGGCTATTCCATCCCATCTGACATCATGCTCAGTATATAAGTGAGGAGGGTGCTGAAGGGAGTCTCCCTGCTTCTTGGAAGAGACTGGGTGTGAAGATTTGTTGTGAGCTGTTGTACTGTATTTGTGTTCCATCACTGTTTTGTTTTCTTCTGTCATTACTGTTAAATTTACTTTTTGTTCAATCTCAACCCACGTGTTTGTTTTTTTTTTTTTCCTTCTGGTTTTCTTTTGTTTGCCAAATCTCCTCCTATTCTCTCGGAGAGTGGGGGGAGTGAGAGAGAGACTGTGTAGTCTGGTCCCTGTCGGGGCTGAACTACGACAGTTATTTTGGCGCCCAGCGTGGGGCACGAAGGGTTGAGATAATAACAGATCTGACTTTTTTTTTTTTTGCTTGCAAGAAATTTGTTTATGCATGCTCGTTGTATTGGTTGTCAGTTATTGGTCATGATGTTGCAGTGGTTGGTTATGTTGTTGTATTGTCTACGCTCTTGTATGTACTATGTGTTCCCAGTGGTGGTGGGAACCTCAGGGAAAATGATGAGAATTATCCTTCTGTTATACTATGCCATATACATCTATGACATGGTGACATCAATGGCCTTAGAGATAAACTGGTATTCCTATGCCGACAGCTTCCCGAATTCTTTCACTTCCAGGGTAGTTAAACCACTTTTTGAGAACTTTCAAGATCTGGGGAATATTCAAGCCACTATGATGATGTTGTTATGTATCTTGAATGTGTGCCAAGTCTTGTCTAGGGCTGCAAACCCACTTTTTGGGAATCTCCTCCCGAGATTTACCCTAAGGCAAGATACTAATATGTGGCATGGTATGAGGGAGAACAAACTGACCTGCACTGTAGGGACTCAAACCCCAGCAACAGGCATTGCAGCTGAATCAGAGGGTGAACCCGTGCTAGTTTCAGTTGCCCCTGTATACAAGAAGACTTGGAAGCGGCAGTCAGCTCATTTAGTGAGGGATGAAGAAGCCCCTTGTAGGACGGAGCAGGAGGAAGAAGAGGAAGGTTTATTTGCTTCATGCCCAGGAAGAGCTCGGCAGGCAGGCTCTTCCCCAGAGGAAGAACTCCTAAAGGAGACAGTGAGCACCCGATTTCTATCCCTGAGCGAGCTGCGAGACATGCAAAAAGATTTTAGCCGTCATCCTGGGGAGCCCATTATCAGGTGGCTGCTGCGGTGCTGGCATAAGGGGGCCAATAGCTTGGAATTAGAAGGCAGAGAAGCTAGGCAACTGGGATCCATTTCTAGAGAAGCGAGCATTGACAAAGCAGTTGGAAAAGGGACACAAGCCCTCAGCCTCTGGAGGCGACTCCTGTCAGGCGTGGAGGAGAGATATCCTTTCAAGGAGGGTATAATGTGTCATCCAGGCAAGTGGGCTACCATGGAGAAGGGTATCCCGTACCTGAGGGAATTAGCTGTGCTGGAGATTATTTATGATGACCTGGACAATGATCATTTACCTAAGGATCCAGATGAAGTCAGGTGCACACGACAAATGTGGCGGAAGCTTGTTCGAAGTGCACCATCATCATATGCCAACTCATTGGCAGTTATGACCTGGAAAGATGGAGAGGAAGAAACAGTGGATGAACTGGCTGGCCGACTGTGGCAGTACGAGGAAAGCCTGTCTTCCTCCCTACGGGCCTGTGTCTCGGCTGTGGAGAAAATATCCCAGGAGTTCCAGCAATTCAAAGCAGACATATCCCATTCCCCACCAGTACGGGCCAATATTTCAGCTATTAGGAGTAAACGTTTCCCTGCTCAAGAGAGATGGTTTACATGGCGAGGTACCCTGTGGGTTACCTTGCGTGACCAAGGAGAGGACACGAGGGAGTGGGATGGGAAGCCTACCTGTGCCCTAGAGGCACGGGTAGGTGAGTTGCGTGGAAAAAACATTGCAAATAGAAGTTCTCCCCGGAAAATTGTTGCACCAGTCTCCAATAGGCAGAGTAGAAGGAATAGCTTTAGTTCTGACCCTCTTGAAGGGACATCTGGTGCATATTTAAAAGAAATGAACAATGAATACTGTGGCCAGGATTAGAGAGGCCCTGCCTCCAGCCAGGTGGAGGAGAGGGATAACAGAGTTTATTGGACTGCGTGGATCCGATGGCCTGGCACGTCAGACCCACGAGAGTACAAAGCTCTAGTGGATACTGGTGCACAATGTACCTTGATGCCATACAGACATAATGGGGCAGAACCCATTTGTATCGACACTAGCGCTGTCGCTTTTTAGATTTTCCTTCTCTATCTACGTTTTAGTTTCATGTTGCTAAGTTTTGTTTTTTTTTTTTTTAATTAAGCCCCTTGGTCTTATCTTTTCATTGTTCCTTCTGGGAATTGTACTCTGTTTTCTAAATTTTGCCTTTACAGCTCCACTCATCTCGTGTTCTCTGCCTGTGCTTTTTATCTCTTTGTGCCTGTCTTCTACCTTTTAAATTACGTTTCGGTGATTTCATCTATTTAGTTTACAACCCCTGTTTGGTTCTTCCTCTGTTCCTCATCCCTTTGCATGGTAAATTTTATTTCTACTTTTCCGTTTCAGTTTGCCATTAGTGTTTATCGATTTTATTTCATTTTCTTCATCCCTGTCGCTTCTGACAGTTTCTTCTTACTTTTATTTTAATTTGCTGTCCTTACATTTTTCATTTTTTCCTGTTGTAATAAATGCCCTTACTTTCTAAATTTTCATTCTACTCCTGTTTTAGGTAGTTGTGTTTTTAAAAAGTTTTCTCTATATCGCTCTAATCTCTGACCATTTCAATTTTCTACTTTTGTCTCTGTCCTTATTTTGTCATCTCTTAATTAGCTCTTGCATGCGGTTTGCGTCACTGCTTTTGAATTTTTTGCTATGTTTCTACTAGTTTATGGTCCCTAGTTTGAAACTTTAACATGTATTTCCCTGATCTGCCTCACTTTTAAAAGCTTCTTTATACGTCGTCTTTTTTTTTCCCCACTCGACGTGTTTACGCTAATTATTTCTTCTCTTGTCTTAGCATCCTTGCTTTTTAGGTTTTTCTACATCTCTGGCTTAGTTTTTTTTTTTTTTTTCTTTTTTTCCCATTTATTTCCCTCCTCCCCTCGCTTTTGAAATGTTTATTCTGTAGCTGCATTTTTCCTTCCACGTCTTTGTTTTTTGGTATTTCTCCTCTTTCGTTACTGTTGTCGCCCTTGAGATATTCTTTCTAAGTCTCCGTTTTAGTTTGATGTAACTCTGTTTATTTTTTTTTGTGTTTATTTCCCTACTCCCTGTAATTTTTTTAAAAAATTATACCTTTATCTGTCTTGCTTGCTGTCTTTATATTTTGGCTTTAAATCATTTCTCGCCGTTCCTTAGTGGCCCAACTTCTTCATTTTTCTTAATACATCTGGTTTAGCTAGCTGTCTGTAATTTTTTTTTTTTTTTTTAGTTTTTGTCTTATTTTCTCTAACACGCACCACTTTTCTGTGCCTACTTTTCTTCCGTCTGCTGTCTTTTAAAATTCTATTTATTTCCTTAGCATTCTCGGTTTTTAAACTTTCTTGCTAAGTCTCTTTTAGCTTGCTGTCCCTATAATTTTAGCTTTCATTTTATTTCCCTATTCCCCATTGCTTTTTCAGCATTCCTTCAATGTCTACTTTTATGCCCTATGCAGTTTTTACAGAAGAATTTCTTGTTGTTCCACAGAACCCTCACTTTGAAAATTCTGTTTCTACACTTTTTCTTTTTCTTTTTGTTTTTTTTTTTGTTTTTTTTTTTGTTTGACGGCACTGTGTTTTCATTTTTTCTTTATTTCCTCAATCTTCAATTGCCTTTGAAATGTTCTCTTTACTTCTGTCTGGTTTCTGCCTCTATTTTGCGTATTTTTTTTTTTTTTTTTTAAATTATGTCCTGAGTATCTCTAGTGCCCCTGCTTTTACAATGTTGTAGGTCTCTTAGGTGGACTGTGCTATTTGGGAATTTTTCACCCAATTTCATTATTCACCGTTGGTTTTAAGATTTTCTGTCTAATTCTGTCCCGATTGCTATCTTTAATTTGTTCTCTTGATCCTGAATCATTTCTCAACCTCCCTCAGCGCCATCGCTTTTTAAAGTTTCTTTGTAGTTCTCCATTTTAGCTGCGTGTCAGAAATGCGCTTTAGTTTTGTTGTTGTTGTTATTTCCTGATTACCATTTGTCTTTTTTACATACATTTCTTGTGGTCGGTCCCCTTATTTTTTTAGTTGTAATGTATCCTTACTTAGCAGCTTTGTTTTTTAGTTATTCTTTATACGTTTCTATTTGTTTCTTGGGCATTTTTTTTTTTATTTCCAATATTTGCCGTTACACTCCTTCGCTGTTCTCACTCATCTATTTCTTCTCTTTCTTCTTTTACGGTGCTGTAATTTTTTTCTTTCTCAGTCTCCATTTTGGTTTACCCATGCTATTTTTTTTTTCTTCATTTCCCTAATCCCTGTTGCTTTTAAAATGCTGACTCTCCTTTTTATCATTTTTGGTCTTCATTTTTCTGCATTTTTGTTCTAATTATTTCTTTTTCCTTACTGCTGTCACCTTTAAGAATTTATCTCTCTCTCCATTTTAGTCGGATATTGCTCTTACTTTAGTGCTTTTGCTTTTCAAGTTCTCTAATTTCACCTTGTCAGCTAGCGTAATCTTTAATTATTTTTTCTTTATTTTCCATAGAGCCATTGTGCTTTACATTGGTTTTCATCATTTTTGGTTTTCTTGCCGTCGCTACCTACTTTCTCCTTATAACCTTAATCTTATTTGCATCTACATTTTACTTTGTACTTTTATTCCGTTTGTTACCTTTAAAAAAACAAAAAATTCTTGTCTGTATTCATGCCTTTGATTTTAAAACTTTCTTTCTAGGTCCTTGTTACAGTTTGTCATTCCTGGTTTTTAAATGTTTCTCTATTTCCCCGATACCCATCACCAAGTCTTCTGTTTTTATCCGCTTCCCTGAATCTATTTGCCTGTTTTCTCTTTTATTTATTTGGTGCCTTTCCTCAGCGCCCTTGCTTTGTTCTATTTTATACGTCCCTTTTAGCTCACTGGCGCTTCTTTTTCATTTTCCCCCACTTATTTCTATAGTCCTATTTTGCTTTAAAACATTCCGTTTCTGTCTCTCTTTTATTCCCTTTCCTCTCTTTTCTTTTAATCGTGTCTTCTCCTTTCTTATCGCCCTTGCTTTTTCAGTTTTACGTCTAAGTCTTTCTCTTTGGTGGTTACCTTGAGCAAAAGGTGAAAGGTAGAAGATTGCACTGTGCCTTTTGCGGTGGACACGTTGTGCTTGATTTGTGCTCAACTGAAACACTTTTAAAACTTTTAGGTTTGTGCAGACAGACAAGGGACTCGAAGAAGTCTCCAGCCTCGCGATTCGAGCAGCAGCAGCGAGCCGTACGAGTCGGTCCACGCTGCGTACGCTTCAAAGCCAGGTTCAACTAAAACACTCCAAGAAAGCAGTCCCCAGAGGGTCCTGAAGACCACCAAAGACCCGTGCAGAAGACCGTAAAGGACTTGAAGCACACGTGTAAGTAAGACGCGAGTACTACCGTTAGTTCCAGGCAAGAGAATGAATTTGTATACGCATTCTGAGAAATGTATTGCATCCGGATAGAGTTGGGCAAGATAAGGTTTGTCCGTTACGATTTGCAACACGTACGCTAGGTGGAACCTATCCCCAGTGTATCTAGCGCCGTCATGAAAGAATGCCAGCTTTTTAAAACTCCAGAATCGAATCTTGGAGAGTTTCTTTCGGCCGAGGCTACGGTATCGGGTTGCTGTCCCCCTTTAAGAATTTTTCCCTTATGGTCTTCATCCCTGCGGTCCAGCAAATATTTGTCTGATTTTATTTCCCTCCCAGCCTTTAATTTGCTGTATTCGTTTTTAAATTCTATCTCGTCTGTCATTAGTGTCCTCGCCTTAAAAATTTTCTTTCTATACGTCTGTCTCGGTTTCACGAGACCATTTTGTCTTCTTTTTCCTTAAATGTCACTGCTTTAAAAAGCATCTGTCTGCCTTCATGCTGCTGATTGTCTTGATTTCTCCCTTCTTTAATTATTTCTTGTCTGTCATTAGCCTGGTGGCTTTTTAAAGTTTATTTTTACCTCTGGTTAGGTCCTTGTTGTCTGCATTTTTAAGGGGTTTTTTTCATTATTTAGTTATTACTTTTTGCTTTTTTTGTTCATTGTTTCTTGTCTTTCCTTAGCATCCTGGCTTTTTAGAGATTCTTTTTACATCTCTGTTGTGGTCTGCTGTCTCTATTTCCCTCATGCTTGTTGTATTTTATTTCATTTATTCTTTTTTTTTTTTTCCCTCTATGTCTACCTTTATATTGGTCACTTATTTTTTTTTTTCCTGCATTTTTTTCTTGTCTGTTTTTAGTGCCGCCATTTTTACAAATATCTGCCTCTGTTTGCGTTTGAGTTCTCGGACTGTATTGTGTGTTCCTTCTTCTCTTAAACCTCGGGCTTTAAAAAGTTTCTACTTTTATGTCTTTCAGCATTATTACTTTTTAACCTCTCCAACCCCCTCCTCAGTTTTCCCTAGCGCTGTCGCTTTTTAGATTTTCCTTCTCTACCTACGTTTTAGTTTCACGTTGCTAAGTTTTGGTTTTTTTTTTTAATTAAGCCCCTTGGTCTTATCTTTTCATTGTTCCTTCTGGGAATTGTACTCTGTTGTTTTCTAAATTTTGCCTTTACAGCTCCACTCATCTCGTGTTCTCTGCCTGTGCTTTTTATCTCTTTGTGCCTGTCTTCTACCTTTTAAATTACGTTTCGGTGATTTCATCTATTTAGTTTACAACCCCTGTTTGGTTCTTCCTCTGTTCCTCATCCCTTTGCATGGTAAATTTTATTTCTACTTTTCCGTTTCAGTTTGCCATTAGTGTTTATCGATTTTTATTTCATTTTCTTCATCCCTGTCGCTTCTGACAGTTTCTTCTTACTTTTATTTTAATTTGCTGTCCTTACATTTTTCATTTTTTCCTGTTGTAATAAATGCCCTTACTTTCTAAATTTTCATTCTACTCCTGTTTTAGGTAGTTGTGTTTTTAAAAAGTTTTCTCTATATCGCTCTAATCTCTGACCATTTCAATTTTCTACTTTTGTCTCTGTCCTTATTTTGTCATCTCTTAATTAGCTCTTGCATGCGGTTTGCGTCACTGCTTTTGAATTTTTTGCTATGTTTCTACTAGTTTATGGTCCCTAGTTTGAAACTTTAACATGTATTTCCCTGATCTGCCTCACTTTTAAAAGCTTCTTTATACGTCGTCTTTTTTTATTCCCCACTCGACGTGTTTACGCTAATTATTTCTTCTCTTGTCTTAGCATCCTTGCTTTTTACGTTTTTCTACATCTCTGGCTTAGTTTTTTTTTTCTTTTTTCTTTTTTTCCCATTTATTTCCCTCCTCCCCTCGCTTTTGAAATGTTTATTCTGTGGCTGCATTTTTCCTTCCACGTCTTTGTTTTTTGGTATTTCTCCTCTTTCGTTACTGTTGTCGCCCTTGAGATATTCTTTCTAAGTCTCCGTTTTAGTTTGATGTAACTCTGTTTATTTTTTTTCGTGTTTATTTCCCTACTCCCTGTAATTTTTTAAAAAAATTATACCTTTATCTGTCTTGCTTGCTGTCTTTATATTTTGGCTTTAAATCATTTCTCGCCGTTCCTTAGTGGCCCAACTTCTTCATTTTTCTTAATACATCTGGTTTAGCTAGCTGTCTGTAATTTTTTTTTTTTTTTTTTTTAGTTTTTGTCTTATTTTCTCTAACACGCACCACTTTTCTGTGCCTACTTTTCTTCCGTCTGCTGTCTTTTAAAATGCTATTTATTTCCTTAGCATTCTCGGTTTTTAAATCTACTTGCTAAGTCTCTTTTAGCTTGCTGTCCCTATAATTTTAGCTTTCATTTTATTTCCCTATTCCCCATTGCTTTTTCAGCATTCCTTCAATATCTACTTTTATGCCCTATGCAGTTTTTACAGAAGAATTTCTTGTTGTTCCACAGAACCCTCACTTTGAAAATTCTGTTTCTACACTTTTTCTTTTTCTTTTTGTTTTTTTTTTGTTTTTTTTTTTTGTTTGACGGCACTGTGTTTTCATTTTTTCTTTATTTCCTCAATCTTCAATTGCCTTTGAAATGTTCTCTTTACTTCTGTCTGGTTTCTGCCTCTATTTTGCGTATTTTTTTTTTTTTTTTTTTAAATTATGTCCTGAGTATCTCTAGTGCCCCTGCTTTTACAATGTTGTAGGTCTCTTAGGTGGACTGTGCTATTTGGGAATTTTTCACCCAATTTCATTATTCACCGTTGGTTTTAAGATTTTCTGTCTAATTCTGTCCCGATTGCTATCTTTAATTTGTTCTCTTGATCCTGAATCATTTCTCAACCTCCCTCAGCGCCATCGCTTTTTAAAGTTTCTTTGTAGTTCTCCATTTTAGCTGCGTGTCAGAAATGCGCTTTAGTTTTGTTGTTGTTGTTATTTCCTGATTACCATTTGTCTTTTTTACATACATTTCTTGTGGTCGGTCCCCTTATTTTTTTAGTTGTAATGTATCCTTACTTAGCAGCTTTGTTTTTTAGTTATTCTTTATACGTTTCTATTTGTTTCTTGGGCATTTTTTTATTTCCAATATTTGCCGTTACACTCCTTCGCTGTTCTCACTCATCTATTTCTTCTCTTTCTTCTTTTACGGTGCTGTAATTTTTTTCTTTCTCAGTCTCCATTTTGGTTTACCCATGCTATTTTTTTTTTCTTCATTTCCCTAATCCCTGTTGCTTTTAAAATGCTGACTCTCCTTTTTATCATTTTTGGTCTTCATTTTTCTGCATTTTTGTTCTAATTATTTCTTTTTCCTTACTGCTGTCACCTTTAAGAATTTATCTCTCTCTCCATTTTAGTCGGATATTGCTCTTACTTTAGTGCTTTTGCTTTTCAAGTTCTCTAATTTCACCTTGTCAGCTAGCGTAATCTTTAATTATTTTTTCTTTATTTTCCATAGAGCCATTGTGCTTTACATTGGTTTTCATCATTTTTGGTTTTCTTGCCGTCGCTACCTACTTTCTCCTTATAACCTTAATCTTATTTGCATCTACATTTTACTTTGTACTTTTATTCCGTTTGTTACCTTTAAAAAAACAAAAAATTCTTGTCTGTATTCATGCCTTTGATTTTAAAACTTTCTTTCTAGGTCCTTGTTACAGTTTGTCATTCCTGGTTTTTAAATGTTTCTCTATTTCCCCGATACCCATCACCAAGTCTTCTGTTTTTATCCGCTTCCCTGAATCTATTTGCCTGTTTTCTCTTTTATTTATTTGGTGCCTTTCCTCAGCGCCCTTGCTTTGTTCTATTTTATACGTCCCTTTTAGCTCACTGGCGCTTCTTTTTCATTTTCCCCCACTTATTTCTATAGTCCTATTTTGCTTTAAAACATTCCGTTTCTGTCTCTCTTTTATTCCCTTTCCTCTCTTTTCTTTTAATCGTGTCTTCTCCTTTCTTACCGCCCTTGCTTTTTCAGTTTTACGTCTAAGTCTTTCTCTTTGGTGGTTACCTTGAGCAAAAGGTGAAAGGTAGAAGATTGCACTGTGCCTTTTGCGGTGGACACGTTGTGCTTGATTTGTGCTCAACTGAAACACTTTTAAAACTTTTAGGTTTGTGCAGACAGACAAGGGACTCGAAGAAGTCTCCAGCCTCGCGATTCGAGCAGCAGCAGCGAGCCGTACGAGTCGGTCCACGCTGCGTACGCTTCAAAGCCAGGTTCAACTAAAACACTCCAAGAAAGCAGTCCCCAGAGGGTCCTGAAGACCACCAAAGACCCGTGCAGAAGACCGTAAAGGACTTGAAGCACACGTGTAAGTAAGACGCGAGTACTACCGTTAGTTCCAGGCAAGAGAATGAATTTGTATACGCATTCTGAGAAATGTATTGCATCCGGATAGAGTTGGGCAAGATAAGGTTTGTCCGTTACGATTTGCAACACGTACGCTAGGTGGAACCTATCCCCAGTGTATCTAGCGCCGTCATGAAAGAATGCCAGCTTTTTAAAACTCCAGAATCGAATCTTGGAGAGTTTCTTTCGGCCGAGGCTACGGTATCGGGTTGCTGTCCCCCTTTAAGAATTTTTCCCTTATGGTCTTCATCCCTGCGGTCCAGCAAATATTTGTCTGATTTTATTTCCCTCCCAGCCTTTAATTTGCTGTATTCGTTTTTAAATTCTATCTCGTCTGTCATTAGTGTCCTCGCCTTAAAAATTTTCTTTCTATACGTCTGTCTCGGTTTCACGAGACCATTTTGTCTTCTTTTTCCTTAAATGTCACTGCTTTAAAAAGCATCTGTCTGCCTTCATGCTGCTGATTGTCTTGATTTCTCCCTTCTTTAATTATTTCTTGTCTGTCATTAGCCTGGTGGCTTTTTAAAGTTTATTTTTACCTCTGGTTAGGTCCTTGTTGTCTGCATTTTTAAGGGGTTTTTTTCATTATTTAGTTATTACTTTTTGCTTTTTTTGTTCATTGTTTCTTGTCTTTCCTTAGCATCCTGGCTTTTTAGAGATTCTTTTTACATCTCTGTTGTGGTCTGCTGTCTCTATTTCCCTCATGCTTGTTGTATTTTATTTCATTTATTCTTTTTTTTTTTTTCCCTCTATGTCTACCTTTATATTGGTCACTTATTTTTTTTTTTCCTGCATTTTTTTCTTGTCTGTTTTTAGTGCCGCCATTTTTACAAATATCTGCCTCTGTTTGCGTTTGAGTTCTCGGACTGTATTGTGTGTTCCTTCTTCTCTTAAACCTCGGGCTTTAAAAAGTTTCTACTTTTATGTCTTTCAGCATTATTACTTTTTAACCTCTCCAACCCCCTCCTCAGTTTTCCCTAGCGCTGTCGCTTTTTAGATTTTCCTTCTCTACCTACGTTTTAGTTTCACGTTGCTAAGTTTTGGTTTTTTTTTTTAATTAAGCCCCTTGGTCTTATCTTTTCATTGTTCCTTCTGGGAATTGTACTCTGTTGTTTTCTAAATTTTGCCTTTACAGCTCCACTCATCTCGTGTTCTCTGCCTGTGCTTTTTATCTCTTTGTGCCTGTCTTCTACCTTTTAAATTACGTTTCGGTGATTTCATCTATTTAGTTTACAACCCCTGTTTGGTTCTTCCTCTGTTCCTCATCCCTTTGCATGGTAAATTTTATTTCTACTTTTCCGTTTCAGTTTGCCATTAGTGTTTATCGATTTTTATTTCATTTTCTTCATCCCTGTCGCTTCTGACAGTTTCTTCTTACTTTTATTTTAATTTGCTGTCCTTACATTTTTCATTTTTTCCTGTTGTAATAAATGCCCTTACTTTCTAAATTTTCATTCTACTCCTGTTTTAGGTAGTTGTGTTTTTAAAAAGTTTTCTCTATATCGCTCTAATCTCTGACCATTTCAATTTTCTACTTTTGTCTCTGTCCTTATTTTGTCATCTCTTAATTAGCTCTTGCATGCGGTTTGCGTCACTGCTTTTGAATTTTTTGCTATGTTTCTACTAGTTTATGGTCCCTAGTTTGAAACTTTAACATGTATTTCCCTGATCTGCCTCACTTTTAAAAGCTTCTTTATACGTCGTCTTTTTTTATTCCCCACTCGACGTGTTTACGCTAATTATTTCTTCTCTTGTCTTAGCATCCTTGCTTTTTACGTTTTTCTACATCTCTGGCTTAGTTTTTTTTTTCTTTTTTCTTTTTTTCCCATTTATTTCCCTCCTCCCCTCGCTTTTGAAATGTTTATTCTGTGGCTGCATTTTTCCTTCCACGTCTTTGTTTTTTGGTATTTCTCCTCTTTCGTTACTGTTGTCGCCCTTGAGATATTCTTTCTAAGTCTCCGTTTTAGTTTGATGTAACTCTGTTTATTTTTTTTCGTGTTTATTTCCCTACTCCCTGTAATTTTTTAAAAAAATTATACCTTTATCTGTCTTGCTTGCTGTCTTTATATTTTGGCTTTAAATCATTTCTCGCCGTTCCTTAGTGGCCCAACTTCTTCATTTTTCTTAATACATCTGGTTTAGCTAGCTGTCTGTAATTTTTTTTTTTTTTTTTTTTAGTTTTTGTCTTATTTTCTCTAACACGCACCACTTTTCTGTGCCTACTTTTCTTCCGTCTGCTGTCTTTTAAAATGCTATTTATTTCCTTAGCATTCTCGGTTTTTAAATCTACTTGCTAAGTCTCTTTTAGCTTGCTGTCCCTATAATTTTAGCTTTCATTTTATTTCCCTATTCCCCATTGCTTTTTCAGCATTCCTTCAATATCTACTTTTATGCCCTATGCAGTTTTTACAGAAGAATTTCTTGTTGTTCCACAGAACCCTCACTTTGAAAATTCTGTTTCTACACTTTTTCTTTTTCTTTTTGTTTTTTTTTTGTTTTTTTTTTTTTGTTTGACGGCACTGTGTTTTCATTTTTTCTTTATTTCCTCAATCTTCAATTGCCTTTGAAATGTTCTCTTTACTTCTGTCTGGTTTCTGCCTCTATTTTGCGTATTTTTTTTTTTTTTTTTTAAATTATGTCCTGAGTATCTCTAGTGCCCCTGCTTTTACAATGTTGTAGGTCTCTTAGGTGGACTGTGCTATTTGGGAATTTTTCACCCAATTTCATTATTCACCGTTGGTTTTAAGATTTTCTGTCTAATTCTGTCCCGATTGCTATCTTTAATTTGTTCTCTTGATCCTGAATCATTTCTCAACCTCCCTCAGCGCCATCGCTTTTTAAAGTTTCTTTGTAGTTCTCCATTTTAGCTGCGTGTCAGAAATGCGCTTTAGTTTTGTTGTTGTTGTTATTTCCTGATTACCATTTGTCTTTTTTACATACATTTCTTGTGGTCGGTCCCCTTATTTTTTTAGTTGTAATGTATCCTTACTTAGCAGCTTTGTTTTTTAGTTATTCTTTATACGTTTCTATTTGTTTCTTGGGCATTTTTTTATTTCCAATATTTGCCGTTACACTCCTTCGCTGTTCTCACTCATCTATTTCTTCTCTTTCTTCTTTTACGGTGCTGTAATTTTTTTCTTTCTCAGTCTCCATTTTGGTTTACCCATGCTATTTTTTTTTTCTTCATTTCCCTAATCCCTGTTGCTTTTAAAATGCTGACTCTCCTTTTTATCATTTTTGGTCTTCATTTTTCTGCATTTTTGTTCTAATTATTTCTTTTTCCTTACTGCTGTCACCTTTAAGAATTTATCTCTCTCTCCATTTTAGTCGGATATTGCTCTTACTTTAGTGCTTTTGCTTTTCAAGTTCTCTAATTTCACCTTGTCAGCTAGCGTAATCTTTAATTATTTTTTCTTTATTTTCCATAGAGCCATTGTGCTTTACATTGGTTTTCATCATTTTTGGTTTTCTTGCCGTCGCTACCTACTTTCTCCTTATAACCTTAATCTTATTTGCATCTACATTTTACTTTGTACTTTTATTCCGTTTGTTACCTTTAAAAAAACAAAAAATTCTTGTCTGTATTCATGCCTTTGATTTTAAAACTTTCTTTCTAGGTCCTTGTTACAGTTTGTCATTCCTGGTTTTTAAATGTTTCTCTATTTCCCCGATACCCATCACCAAGTCTTCTGTTTTTATCCGCTTCCCTGAATCTATTTGCCTGTTTTCTCTTTTATTTATTTGGTGCCTTTCCTCAGCGCCCTTGCTTTGTTCTATTTTATACGTCCCTTTTAGCTCACTGGCGCTTCTTTTTCATTTTCCCCCACTTATTTCTATAGTCCTATTTTGCTTTAAAACATTCCGTTTCTGTCTCTCTTTTATTCCCTTTCCTCTCTTTTCTTTTAATCGTGTCTTCTCCTTTCTTACCGCCCTTGCTTTTTCAGTTTTACGTCTAAGTCTTTCTCTTTGGTGGTTACCTTGAGCAAAAGGTGAAAGGTAGAAGATTGCACTGTGCCTTTTGCGGTGGACACGTTGTGCTTGATTTGTGCTCAACTGAAACACTTTTAAAACTTTTAGGTTTGTGCAGACAGACAAGGGACTCGAAGAAGTCTCCAGCCTCGCGATTCGAGCAGCAGCAGCGAGCCGTACGAGTCGGTCCACGCTGCGTACGCTTCAAAGCCAGGTTCAACTAAAACACTCCAAGAAAGCAGTCCCCAGAGGGTCCTGAAGACCACCAAAGACCCGTGCAGAAGACCGTAAAGGACTTGAAGCACACGTGTAAGTAAGACGCGAGTACTACCGTTAGTTCCAGGCAAGAGAATGAATTTGTGTACGCATTCTGAGAAATGTATTGCATCCGGATAGAGTTGGGCAAGATAAGGTTTGTCCGTTACGATTTGCAACACGTACGCTAGGTGGAACCTATCCCCAGTGTATCTAGCGCCGTCATGAAAGAATGCCAGCTTTTTAAAACTCCAGAATCGAATCTTGGAGAGTTTCTTTCGGCCGAGGCTACGGTATCGGGTTGCTGTCCCCCTTTAAGAATTTTTCCCTTATGGTCTTCATCCCTGCGGTCCAGCAAATATTTGTCTGATTTTATTTCCCTCCCAGCCTTTAATTTGCTGTATTCGTTTTTAAATTCTATCTCGTCTGTCATTAGTGTCCTCGCCTTAAAAATTTTCTTTCTATACGTCTGTCTCGGTTTCACGAGACCATTTTGTCTTCTTTTTCCTTAAATGTCACTGCTTTAAAAAGCATCTGTCTGCCTTCATGCTGCTGATTGTCTTGATTTCTCCCTTCTTTAATTATTTCTTGTCTGTCATTAGCCTGGTGGCTTTTTAAAGTTTATTTTTACCTCTGGTTAGGTCCTTGTTGTCTGCATTTTTAAGGGGTTTTTTTCATTATTTAGTTATTACTTTTTGCTTTTTTTGTTCATTGTTTCTTGTCTTTCCTTAGCATCCTGGCTTTTTAGAGATTCTTTTTACATCTCTGTTGTGGTCTGCTGTCTCTATTTCCCTCATGCTTGTTGTATTTTATTTCATTTATTCTTTTTTTTTTTTTTCCCCTCTATGTCTACCTTTATATTGGTCACTTATTTTTTTTTTCCTGCATTTTTTTCTTGTCTGTTTTTAGTGCCGCCATTTTTACAAATATCTGCCTCTGTTTGCGTTTGAGTTCTCGGACTGTATTGTGTGTTCCTTCTTCTCTTAAACCTCGGGCTTTAAAAAGTTTCTACTTTTATGTCTTTCAGCATTATTACTTTTTAACCTCTCCAACCCCCTCCTCAGTTTTCCCTAGCGCTGTCGCTTTTTAGATTTTCCTTCTCTACCTACGTTTTAGTTTCACGTTGCTAAGTTTTGGTTTTTTTTTTTAATTAAGCCCCTTGGTCTTATCTTTTCATTGTTCCTTCTGGGAATTGTACTCTGTTGTTTTCTAAATTTTGCCTTTACAGCTCCACTCATCTCGTGTTCTCTGCCTGTGCTTTTTATCTCTTTGTGCCTGTCTTCTACCTTTTAAATTACGTTTCGGTGATTTCATCTATTTAGTTTACAACCCCTGTTTGGTTCTTCCTCTGTTCCTCATCCCTTTGCATGGTAAATTTTATTTCTACTTTTCCGTTTCAGTTTGCCATTAGTGTTTATCGATTTTATTTCATTTTCTTCATCCCTGTCGCTTCTGACAGTTTCTTCTTACTTTTATTTTAATTTGCTGTCCTTACATTTTTCATTTTTTCCTGTTGTAATAAATGCCCTTACTTTCTAAATTTTCATTCTACTCCTGTTTTAGGTAGTTGTGTTTTTAAAAAGTTTTCTCTATATCGCTCTAATCTCTGACCATTTCAATTTTCTACTTTTGTCTCTGTCCTTATTTTGTCATCTCTTAATTAGCTCTTGCATGCGGTTTGCGTCACTGCTTTTGAATTTTTTGCTATGTTTCTACTAGTTTATGGTCCCTAGTTTGAAACTTTAACATGTATTTCCCTGATCTGCCTCACTTTTAAAAGCTTCTTTATACGTCGTCTTTTTTTTTCCCCACTCGATGTGTTTACGCTAATTATTTCTTCTCTTGTCTTAGCATCCTTGCTTTTTACGTTTTTCTACATCTCTGGCTTAGTTTTTTTTTTCTTTTTTCTTTTTTTCCCATTTATTTCCCTCCTCCCCTCGCTTTTGAAATGTTTATTCTGTGGCTGCATTTTTCCTTCCACGTCTTTGTTTTTTGGTATTTCTCCTCTTTCGTTACTGTTGTCGCCCTTGAGATATTCTTTCTAAGTCTCCGTTTTAGTTTGATGTAACTCTGTTTATTTTTTTTCGTGTTTATTTCCCTACTCCCTGTAATTTTTTAAAAAAATTATACCTTTATCTGTCTTGCTTGCTGTCTTTATATTTTGGCTTTAAATCATTTCTCGCCGTTCCTTAGTGGCCCAACTTCTTCATTTTTCTTAATACATCTGGTTTAGCTAGCTGTCTGTAATTTTTTTTTTTTTTTTTTAGTTTTTGTCTTATTTTCTCTAACACGCACCACTTTTCTGTGCCTACTTTTCTTCCGTCTGCTGTCTTTTAAAATGCTATTTATTTCCTTAGCATTCTCGGTTTTTAAACTTTCTTGCTAAGTCTCTTTTAGCTTGCTGTCCCTATAATTTTAGCTTTCATTTTATTTCCCTATTCCCCATTGCTTTTTCAGCATTCCTTCAATGTCTCCTTTTATGCCCTATGCAGTTTTTGCAGAAGAATTTCTTGTTGTTCCACAGAACCCTCACTTTGAAAATTCTGTTTCTACACTTTTTCTTTTTCTTTTTGGTTTTTTTTTTGTTTTGTTTGACGGCACTGTGTTTTCATTTTTTCTTTATTTCCTCAATCTTCAATTGCCTTTGAAATGTTCTCTTTACTTCTGTCTGGTTTCTGCCTCTATTTTGCGTATTTTTTTTTTTTTTTTTTTAAATTATGTCCTGAGTATCTCTAGTGCCCCTGCTTTTACAATGTTGTAGGTCTCTTAGGTGGACTGTGCTATTTGGGAATTTTTCACCCAATTTCATTATTCACCGTTGGTTTTAAGATTTTCTGTCTAATTCTGTCCCGATTGCTATCTTTAATTTGTTCTCTTGATCCTGAATCATTTCTCAACCTCCCTCAGCGCCATCGCTTTTTAAAGTTTCTTTGTAGTTCTCCATTTTAGCTGCGTGTCAGAAATGCGCTTTAGTTTTGTTGTTGTTGTTATTTCCTGATTACCATTTGTCTTTTTTACATACATTTCTTGTGGTCGGTCCCCTTATTTTTTTAGTTGTAATGTATCCTTACTTAGCAGCTTTGTTTTTTAGTTATTCTTTATACGTTTCTATTTGTTTCTTGGGCATTTTTTTTTTTATTTCCAATATTTGCCGTTACACTCCTTCGCTGTTCTCACTCATCTATTTCTTCTCTTTCTTCTTTTACGGTGCTGTAATTTTTTTCTTTCTCAGTCTCCATTTTGGTTTACCCATGCTATTTTTTTTTTCTTCATTTCCCTAATCCCTGTTGCTTTTAAAATGCTGACTCTCCTTTTTATCATTTTTGGTCTTCATTTTTCTGCATTTTTGTTCTAATTATTTCTTTTTCCTTACTGCTGTCACCTTTAAGAATTTATCTCTCTCTCCATTTTAGTCGGATATTGCTCTTACTTTAGTGCTTTTGCTTTTCAAGTTCTCTAATTTCACCTTGTCAGCTAGCGTAATCTTTAATTATTTTTTCTTTATTTTCCATAGAGCCATTGTGCTTTACATGGGTTTTCATCATTTTTGGTTTTCTTGCCGTCGCTACCTACTTTCTCCTTATAACCTTAATCTTATTTGCATCTACATTTTACTTTGTACTTTTATTCCGTTTGTTACCTTTAAAAAAACAAAAAATTCTTGTCTGTATTCATGCCTTTGATTTTAAAACTTTCTTTCTAGGTCCTTGTTACAGTTTGTCATTCCTGGTTTTTAAATGTTTCTCTATTTCCCCGATACCCATCACCAAGTCTTCTGTTTTTATCCGCTTCCCTGAATCTATTTGCCTGTTTTCTCTTTTATTTATTTGGTGCCTTTCCTCAGCGCCCTTGCTTTGTTCTATTTTATACGTCCCTTTTAGCTCACTGGCGCTTCTTTTTCATTTTCCCCCACTTATTTCTATAGTCCTATTTTGCTTTAAAACATTCCGTTTCTGTCTCTCTTTTATTCCCTTTCCTCTCTTTTCTTTTAATCGTGTCTTCTCCTTTCTTATCGCCCTTGCTTTTTCAGTTTTACGTCTAAGTCTTTCTCTTTGGTGGTTACCTTGAGCAAAAGGTGAAAGGTAGAAGATTGCACTGTGCCTTTTGCGGTGGACACGTTGTGCTTGATTTGTGCTCAACTGAAACACTTTTAAAACTTTTAGGTTTGTGCAGACAGACAAGGGACTCGAAGAAGTCTCCAGCCTCGCGATTCGAGCAGCAGCAGCGAGCCGTACGAGTCGGTCCACGCTGCGTACGCTTCAAAGCCAGGTTCAACTAAAACACTCCAAGAAAGCAGTCCCCAGAGGGTCCTGAAGACCACCAAAGACCCGTGCAGAAGACCGTAAAGGACTTGAAGCACACGTGTAAGTAAGACGCGAGTACTACCGTTAGTTCCAGGCAAGAGAATGAATTTGTATACGCATTCTGAGAAATGTATTGCATCCGGATAGAGTTGGGCAAGATAAGGTTTGTCCGTTACGATTTGCAACACGTACGCTAGGTGGAACCTATCCCCAGTGTATCTAGCGCCGTCATGAAAGAATGCCAGCTTTTTAAAACTCCAGAATCGAATCTTGGAGAGTTTCTTTCGGCCGAGGCTACGGTATCGGGTTGCTGTCCCCCTTTAAGAATTTTTCCCTTATGGTCTTCATCCCTGCGGTCCAGCAAATATTTGTCTGATTTTATTTCCCTCCCAGCCTTTAATTTGCTGTATTCGTTTTTAAATTCTATCTCGTCTGTCATTAGTGTCCTCGCCTTAAAAATTTTCTTTCTATACGTCTGTCTCGGTTTCACGAGACCATTTTGTCTTCTTTTTCCTTAAATGTCACTGCTTTAAAAAGCATCTGTCTGCCTTCATGCTGCTGATTGTCTTGATTTCTCCCTTCTTTAATTATTTCTTGTCTGTCATTAGCCTGGTGGCTTTTTAAAGTTTATTTTTACCTCTGGTTAGGTCCTTGTTGTCTGCATTTTTAAGGGGTTTTTTTCATTATTTAGTTATTACTTTTTGCTTTTTTTGTTCATTGTTTCTTGTCTTTCCTTAGCATCCTGGCTTTTTAGAGATTCTTTTTACATCTCTGTTGTGGTCTGCTGTCTCTATTTCCCTCATGCTTGTTGTATTTTATTTCATTTATTCTTTTTTTTTTTTTTCCCCTCTATGTCTACCTTTATATTGGTCACTTATTTTTTTTTTCCTGCATTTTTTTCTTGTCTGTTTTTAGTGCCGCCATTTTTACAAATATCTGCCTCTGTTTGCGTTTGAGTTCTCGGACTGTATTGTGTGTTCCTTCTTCTCTTAAACCTCGGGCTTTAAAAAGTTTCTACTTTTATGTCTTTCAGCATTATTACTTTTTAACCTCTCCAACCCCCTCCTCAGTTTTCCCTAGCGCTGTCGCTTTTTAGATTTTCCTTCTCTACCTACGTTTTAGTTTCACGTTGCTAAGTTTTGGTTTTTTTTTTTAATTAAGCCCCTTGGTCTTATCTTTTCATTGTTCCTTCTGGGAATTGTACTCTGTTGTTTTCTAAATTTTGCCTTTACAGCTCCACTCATCTCGTGTTCTCTGCCTGTGCTTTTTATCTCTTTGTGCCTGTCTTCTACCTTTTAAATTACGTTTCGGTGATTTCATCTATTTAGTTTACAACCCCTGTTTGGTTCTTCCTCTGTTCCTCATCCCTTTGCATGGTAAATTTTATTTCTACTTTTCCGTTTCAGTTTGCCATTAGTGTTTATCGATTTTATTTCATTTTCTTCATCCCTGTCGCTTCTGACAGTTTCTTCTTACTTTTATTTTAATTTGCTGTCCTTACATTTTTCATTTTTTCCTGTTGTAATAAATGCCCTTACTTTCTAAATTTTCATTCTACTCCTGTTTTAGGTAGTTGTGTTTTTAAAAAGTTTTCTCTATATCGCTCTAATCTCTGACCATTTCAATTTTCTACTTTTGTCTCTGTCCTTATTTTGTCATCTCTTAATTAGCTCTTGCATGCGGTTTGCGTCACTGCTTTTGAATTTTTTGCTATGTTTCTACTAGTTTATGGTCCCTAGTTTGAAACTTTAACATGTATTTCCCTGATCTGCCTCACTTTTAAAAGCTTCTTTATACGTCGTCTTTTTTTTTCCCCACTCGATGTGTTTACGCTAATTATTTCTTCTCTTGTCTTAGCATCCTTGCTTTTTACGTTTTTCTACATCTCTGGCTTAGTTTTTTTTTTCTTTTTTCTTTTTTTCCCATTTATTTCCCTCCTCCCCTCGCTTTTGAAATGTTTATTCTGTGGCTGCATTTTTCCTTCCACGTCTTTGTTTTTTGGTATTTCTCCTCTTTCGTTACTGTTGTCGCCCTTGAGATATTCTTTCTAAGTCTCCGTTTTAGTTTGATGTAACTCTGTTTATTTTTTTTCGTGTTTATTTCCCTACTCCCTGTAATTTTTTAAAAAAATTATACCTTTATCTGTCTTGCTTGCTGTCTTTATATTTTGGCTTTAAATCATTTCTCGCCGTTCCTTAGTGGCCCAACTTCTTCATTTTTCTTAATACATCTGGTTTAGCTAGCTGTCTGTAATTTTTTTTTTTTTTTTTTAGTTTTTGTCTTATTTTCTCTAACACGCACCACTTTTCTGTGCCTACTTTTCTTCCGTCTGCTGTCTTTTAAAATTCTATTTATTTCCTTAGCATTCTCGGTTTTTAAACTTTCTTGCTAAGTCTCTTTTAGCTTGCTGTCCCTATAATTTTAGCTTTCATTTTATTTCCCTATTCCCCATTGCTTTTTCAGCATTCCTTCAATGTCTCCTTTTATGCCCTATGCAGTTTTTGCAGAAGAATTTCTTGTTGTTCCACAGAACCCTCACTTTGAAAATTCTGTTTCTACACTTTTTCTTTTTCTTTTTGGTTTTTTTTTTGTTTTTTTTTTTTGTTTGACGGCACTGTGTTTTCATTTTTTCTTTATTTCCTCAATCTTCAATTGCCTTTGAAATGTTCTCTTTACTTCTGTCTGGTTTCTGCCTCTATTTTGCGTATTTTTTTTTTTTTTTTTTTAAATTATGTCCTGAGTATCTCTAGTGCCCCTGCTTTTACAATGTTGTAGGTCTCTTAGGTGGACTGTGCTATTTGGGAATTTTTCACCCAATTTCATTATTCACCGTTGGTTTTAAGATTTTCTGTCTAATTCTGTCCCGATTGCTATCTTTAATTTGTTCTCTTGATCCTGAATCATTTCTCAACCTCCCTCAGCGCCATCGCTTTTTAAAGTTTCTTTGTAGTTCTCCATTTTAGCTGCGTGTCAGAAATGCGCTTTAGTTTTGTTGTTGTTGTTATTTCCTGATTACCATTTGTCTTTTTTACATACATTTCTTGTGGTCGGTCCCCTTATTTTTTTAGTTGTAATGTATCCTTACTTAGCAGCTTTGTTTTTTAGTTATTCTTTATACGTTTCTATTTGTTTCTTGGGCATTTTTTTTTTTATTTCCAATATTTGCCGTTACACTCCTTCGCTGTTCTCACTCATCTATTTCTTCTCTTTCTTCTTTTACGGTGCTGTAATTTTTTTCTTTCTCAGTCTCCATTTTGGTTTACCCATGCTATTTTTTTTTTCTTCATTTCCCTAATCCCTGTTGCTTTTAAAATGCTGACTCTCCTTTTTATCATTTTTGGTCTTCATTTTTCTGCATTTTTGTTCTAATTATTTCTTTTTCCTTACTGCTGTCACCTTTAAGAATTTATCTCTCTCTCCATTTTAGTCGGATATTGCTCTTACTTTAGTGCTTTTGCTTTTCAAGTTCTCTAATTTCACCTTGTCAGCTAGCGTAATCTTTAATTATTTTTTCTTTATTTTCCATAGAGCCATTGTGCTTTACATTGGTTTTCATCATTTTTGGTTTTCTTGCCGTCGCTACCTACTTTCTCCTTATAACCTTAATCTTATTTGCATCTACATTTTACTTTGTACTTTTATTCCGTTTGTTACCTTTAAAAAAACAAAAAATTCTTGTCTGTATTCATGCCTTTGATTTTAAAACTTTCTTTCTAGGTCCTTGTTACAGTTTGTCATTCCTGGTTTTTAAATGTTTCTCTATTTCCCCGATACCCATCACCAAGTCTTCTGTTTTTATCCGCTTCCCTGAATCTATTTGCCTGTTTTCTCTTTTATTTATTTGGTGCCTTTCCTCAGCGCCCTTGCTTTGTTCTATTTTATACGTCCCTTTTAGCTCACTGGCGCTTCTTTTTCATTTTCCCCCACTTATTTCTATAGTCCTATTTTGCTTTAAAACATTCCGTTTCTGTCTCTCTTTTATTCCCTTTCCTCTCTTTTCTTTTAATCGTGTCTTCTCCTTTCTTATCGCCCTTGCTTTTTCAGTTTTACGTCTAAGTCTTTCTCTTTGGTGGTTACCTTGAGCAAAAGGTGAAAGGTAGAAGATTGCACTGTGCCTTTTGCGGTGGACACGTTGTGCTTGATTTGTGCTCAACTGAAACACTTTTAAAACTTTTAGGTTTGTGCAGACAGACAAGGGACTCGAAGAAGTCTCCAGCCTCGCGATTCGAGCAGCAGCAGCGAGCGGTATGAGTCGGTCCACGCTGCGTACGCTTCAAAGCCAGGTTCAACTAAAACACTCCAAGAAAGCAGTCCCCAGAGGGTCCTGAAGACCACCAAAGACCCGTGCAGAAGACCGTAAAGGACTTGAAGCACACGTGTAAGTAAGACGCGAGTACTACCGTTAGTTCCAGGCAAGAGAATGAATTTGTATACGCATTCTGAGAAATGTATTGCATCCGGATAGAGTTGGGCAAGATAAGGTTTGTCCGTTACGATTTGCAACACGTACGCTAGGTGGAACCTATCCCCAGTGTATCTAGCGCCGTCATGAAAGAACGCCAGCTTTTTAAAACTCCAGAATCGAATCTTGGAGAGTTTCTTTCGGCCGAGGCTACGGTATCGGGTTGCTGTCCCCCTTTAAGAATTTTTCCCTTATGGTCTTCATCCCTGCGGTCCAGCAAATATTTGTCTGATTTTATTTCCCTCCCAGCCTTTAATTTGCTGTATTCGTTTTTAAATTCTATCTCGTCTGTCATTAGTGTCCTCGCCTTAAAAATTTTCTTTCTATACGTCTGTCTCGGTTTCACGAGACCATTTTGTCTTCTTTTTCCTTAAATGTCACTGCTTTAAAAAGCATCTGTCTGCCTTCATGCTGCTGATTGTCTTGATTTCTCCCTTCTTTAATTATTTCTTGTCTGTCATTAGCCTGGTGGCTTTTTAAAGTTTATTTTTACCTCTGGTTAGGTCCTTGTTGTCTGCATTTTTAAGGGGTTTTTTTCATTATTTAGTTATTACTTTTTGCTTTTTTTGTTCATTGTTTCTTGTCTTTCCTTAGCATCCTGGCTTTTTAGAGATTCTTTTTACATCTCTGTTGTGGTCTGCTGTCTCTATTTCCCTCATGCTTGTTGTATTTTATTTCATTTATTCTTTTTTTTTTTTCCCTCTATGTCTACCGTTATATTGGTCACTTATTTTTTTTTTCCTGCATTTTTTTCTTGTCTGTTTTTAGTGCCGCCATTTTTACAAATATCTGCCTCTGTTTGCGTTTGAGTTCTCGGACTGTATTGTGTGTTCCTTCTTCTCTTAAACCTCGGGCTTTAAAAAGTTTCTACTTTTATGTCTTTCAGCATTATTACTTTTTAACCTCTCCAACCCCCTCCTCAGTTTTCCCTAGCGCTGTCGCTTTTTAGATTTTCCTTCTCTACCTACGTTTTAGTTTCACGTTGCTAAGTTTTGGTTTTTTTTTTTAATTAAGCCCCTTGGTCTTATCTTTTCATTGTTCCTTCTGGGAATTGTACTCTGTTGTTTTCTAAATTTTGCCTTTACAGCTCCACTCATCTCGTGTTCTCTGCCTGTGCTTTTTATCTCTTTGTGCCTGTCTTCTACCTTTTAAATTACGTTTCGGTGATTTCATCTATTTAGTTTACAACCCCTGTTTGGTTCTTCCTCTGTTCCTCATCCCTTTGCATGGTAAATTTTATTTCTACTTTTCCGTTTCAGTTTGCCATTAGTGTTTATCGATTTTATTTCATTTTCTTCATCCCTGTCGCTTCTGACAGTTTCTTCTTACTTTTATTTTAATTTGCTGTCCTTACATTTTTCATTTTTTCCTGTTGTAATAAATGCCCTTACTTTCTAAATTTTCATTCTACTCCTGTTTTAGGTAGTTGTGTTTTTAAAAAGTTTTCTCTATATCGCTCTAATCTCTGACCATTTCAATTTTCTACTTTTGTCTCTGTCCTTATTTTGTCATCTCTTAATTAGCTCTTGCATGCGGTTTGCGTCACTGCTTTTGAATTTTTTTGCTATGTTTCTATTAGTTTATGGTCCCTAGTTTGAAACTTTAACATGTATTTCCCTGATCTGCCTCACTTTTAAAAGCTTCTTTATACGTCGTCTTTTTTTTCCCCACTCGATGTGTTTACGCTAATTATTTCTTCTCTTGTCTTAGCATCCTTGCTTTTTAGGTTTTTCTACATCTCTGGCTTAGTTTTTTTTTTTTTTTTCTTTTTTTCCCATTTATTTCCCTCCTCCCCTCGCTTTTGAAATGTTTATTCTGTGGCTGCATTTTTCCTTCCACGTCTTTGTTTTTTGGTATTTCTCCTCTTTCGTTACTGTTGTCGCCCTTGAGATATTCTTTCTAAGTCTCCGTTTTAGTTTGATGTAACTCTGTTTATTTTTTTTCGTGTTTATTTCCCTACTCCCTGTAATTTTTTAAAAAAATTATACCTTTATCTGTCTTGCTTGCTGTCTTTATATTTTGGCTTTAAATCATTTCTCGCCGTTCCTTAGTGGCCCAACTTCTTCATTTTTCTTAATACATCTGGTTTAGCTAGCTGTCTGTAATTTTTTTTTTTTTTTTTTTAGTTTTTGTCTTATTTTCTCTAACACGCACCACTTTTCTGTGCCTACTTTTCTTCCGTCTGCTGTCTTTTAAAATTCTATTTATTTCCTTAGCATTCTCGGTTTTTAAACCTACTTGCTAAGTCTCTTTTAGCTTGCTGTCCCTATAATTTTAGCTTTCATTTTATTTCCCTATTCCCCATTGCTTTTTCAGCATTCCTTCAATATCTACTTTTATGCCCTATGCAGTTTTTGCAGAAGAATTTCTTGTTGTTCCACAGAACCCTCACTTTGAAAATTCTGTTTCTACACTTTTTCTTTTTCTTTTTGTTTTTTTTTTTTGTTTTTTTTTTTTTGTTTGACGGCACTGTGTTTTCATTTTTTCTTTATTTCCTCAATCTTCAATTGCCTTTGAAATGTTCTCTTTACTTCTGTCTGGTTTCTGCCTCTATTTTGCCTATTTTTTTTTTTTTAAATTATGTCCTGAGTATCTCTAGTGCCCCTGCTTTTACAATGTTGTAGGTCTCTTAGGTGGACTGTGCTATTTGGGAATTTTTCACCCAATTTCATTATTCACCGTTGGTTTTAAGATTTTCTGTCTAATTCTGTCCCGATTGCTATCTTTAATTTGTTCTCTTGATCCTGAATCATTTCTCAACCTCCCTCAGCGCCATCGCTTTTTAAAGTTTCTTTGTAGTTCTCCATTTTAGCTGCGTGTCAGAAATGCGCTTTAGTTTTGTTGTTGTTGTTATTTCCTGATTACCATTTGTCTTTTTTACATACATTTCTTGTGGTCGGTCCCCTTATTTTTTTAGTTGTAATGTATCCTTACTTAGCAGCTTTGTTTTTTAGTTATTCTTTATACGTTTCTATTTGTTTCTTGGGCATTTTTTTTTTTAATTTCCAATATTTGCCGTTACACTCCTTCGCTGTTCTCACTCATCTATTTCTTCTCTTTCTTCTTTTACGGTGCTGTAATTTTTTTCTTTCTCAGTCTCCATTTTGGTTTACCCATGCTATTTTTTTTTTTTCTTCATTTCCCTAATCCCTGTTGCTTTTAAAATGCGGACTCTCCTTTTTATCATTTTTGGTCTTCATTTTTCTGCATTTTTGTTCTAATTATTTCTTTTTCCTTACTGCTGTCACCTTTAAGAATTTATCTCTCTCTCCATTTTAGTCGGATATTGCTCTTACTTTAGTGCTTTTGCTTTTCAAGTTCTCTAATTTCACCTTGTCAGCTAGCGTAATCTTTAATTATTTTTTCTTTATTTTCCATAGAGCCATTGTGCTTTACATGGGTTTTCATCATTTTTGGTTTTCTTGCCGTCGCTACCTACTTTCTCCTTATAACCTTAATCTTATTTGCATCTACATTTTACTTTGTACTTTTATTCCGTTTGTTACCTTTAAAAAAACAAAAAATTCTTGTCTGTATTCATGCCTTTGATTTTAAAACTTTCTTTCTAGGTCCTTGTTACAGTTTGTCATTCCTGGTTTTTAAATGTTTCTCTATTTCCCCGATACCCATCACCAAGTCTTCTGTTTTTATCCGCTTCCCTGAATCTATTTGCCTGTTTTCTCTTTTATTTATTTGGTGCCTTTCCTCAGCGCCCTTGCTTTGTTCTATTTTATACGTCCCTTTTAGCTCACTGGCGCTTCTTTTTCATTTTCCCCCACTTATTTCTATAGTCCTATTTTGCTTTAAAACATTCCGTTTCTGTCTCTCTTTTATTCCCTTTCCTCTCTTTTCTTTTAATCGTGTCTTCTCCTTTCTTACCGCCCTTGCTTTTTCAGTTTTACGTCTAAGTCTTTGTCTTTGGTGGTTACCTTGAGCAAAAGGTGAAAGGTAGAAGATTGCACTGTGCCTTTTGCGGTGGACACGTTGTGCTTGATTTGTGCTCAACTGAAACACTTTTAAAACTTTTAGGTTTGTGCAGACAGACAAGGGACTCGAAGAAGTCTCCAGCCTCGCGATTCGAGCAGCAGCAGCGAGCCGTACGAGTCGGTCCACGCTGCGTACGCTTCAAAGCCAGGTTCAACTAAAACACTCCAAGAAAGCAGTCCCCAGAGGGTCCTGAAGACCACCAAAGACCCGTGCAGAAGACCGTAAAGGACTTGAAGCACACGTGTAAGTAAGACGCGAGTACTACCGTTAGTTCCAGGCAAGAGAATGAATTTGTGTACGCATTCTGAGAAATGTATTGCATCCGGATAGAGTTGGGCAAGATAAGGTTTGTCCGTTACGATTTGCAACACGTACGCTAGGTGGAACCTATCCCCAGTGTATCTAGCGCCGTCATGAAAGAACGCCAGCTTTTTAAAACTCCAGAATCGAATCTTGGAGAGTTTCTTTCGGCCGAGGCTACGGTATCGGGTTGCTGTCCCCCTTTAAGAATTTTTCCCTTATGGTCTTCATCCCTGCGGTCCAGCAAATATTTGTCTGATTTTATTTCCCTCCCAGCCTTTAATTTGCTGTATTCGTTTTTAAATTCTATCTCGTCTGTCATTAGTGTCCTCGCCTTAAAAATTTTCTTTCTATACGTCTGTCTCGGTTTCACGAGACCATTTTGTCTTCTTTTTCCTTAAATGTCACTGCTTTAAAAAGCATCTGTCTGCCTTCATGCTGCTGATTGTCTTGATTTCTCCCTTCTTTAATTATTTCTTGTCTGTCATTAGCCTGGTGGCTTTTTAAAGTTTATTTTTACCTCTGGTTAGGTCCTTGTTGTCTGCATTTTTAAGGGGTTTTTTTCATTATTTAGTTATTACTTTTTGCTTTTTTTGTTCATTGTTTCTTGTCTTTCCTTAGCATCCTGGCTTTTTAGAGATTCTTTTTACATCTCTGTTGTGGTCTGCTGTCTCTATTTCCCTCATGCTTGTTGTATTTTATTTCATTTATTCTTTTTTTTTTTTTTCCCCTCTATGTCTACCTTTATATTGGTCACTTATTTTTTTTTTTCCTGCATTTTTTTCTTGTCTGTTTTTAGTGCCGCCATTTTTACAAATATCTGCCTCTGTTTGCGTTTGAGTTCTCGGACTGTATTGTGTGTTCCTTCTTCTCTTAAACCTCGGGCTTTAAAAAGTTTCTACTTTTATGTCTTTCAGCATTATTACTTTTTAACCTCTCCAACCCCCTCCTCAGTTTTCCCTAGCGCTGTCGCTTTTTAGATTTTCCTTCTCTACCTACGTTTTAGTTTCACGTTGCTAAGTTTTGGTTTTTTTTTTTAATTAAGCCCCTTGGTCTTATCTTTTCATTGTTCCTTCTGGGAATTGTACTCTGTTGTTTTCTAAATTTTGCCTTTACAGCTCCACTCATCTCGTGTTCTCTGCCTGTGCTTTTTATCTCTTTGTGCCTGTCTTCTACCTTTTAAATTACGTTTCGGTGATTTCATCTATTTAGTTTACAACCCCTGTTTGGTTCTTCCTCTGTTCCTCATCCCTTTGCATGGTAAATTTTATTTCTACTTTTCCGTTTCAGTTTGCCATTAGTGTTTATCGATTTTATTTCATTTTCTTCATCCCTGTCGCTTCTGACAGTTTCTTCTTACTTTTATTTTAATTTGCTGTCCTTACATTTTTCATTTTTTCCTGTTGTAATAAATGCCCTTACTTTCTAAATTTTCATTCTACTCCTGTTTTAGGTAGTTGTGTTTTTAAAAAGTTTTCTCTATATCGCTCTAATCTCTGACCATTTCAATTTTCTACTTTTGTCTCTGTCCTTATTTTGTCATCTCTTAATTAGCTCTTGCATGCGGTTTGCGTCACTGCTTTTGAATTTTTTGCTATGTTTCTATTAGTTTATGGTCCCTAGTTTGAAACTTTAACATGTATTTCCCTGATCTGCCTCACTTTTAAAAGCTTCTTTATACGTCGTCTTTTTTTTCCCCACTCGATGTGTTTACGCTAATTATTTCTTCTCTTGTCTTAGCATCCTTGCTTTTTAGGTTTTTCTACATCTCTGGCTTAGTTTTTTTTTTTTTTTTCTTTTTTTCCCATTTATTTCCCTCCTCCCCTCGCTTTTGAAATGTTTATTCTGTGGCTGCATTTTTCCTTCCACGTCTTTGTTTTTTGGTATTTCTCCTCTTTCGTTACTGTTGTCGCCCTTGAGATATTCTTTCTAAGTCTCCGTTTTAGTTTGATGTAACTCTGTTTATTTTTTTTCGTGTTTATTTCCCTACTCCCTGTAATTTTTTAAGAAAATTATACCTTTATCTGTCTTGCTTGCTGTCTTTATATTTTGGCTTTAAATCATTTCTCGCCGTTCCTTAGTGGCCCAACTTCTTCATTTTTCTTAATACATCTGGTTTAGCTAGCTGTCTGTAATTTTTTTTTTTTTTTTTTTTAGTTTTTGTCTTATTTTCTCTAACACGCACCACTTTTCTGTGCCTACTTTTCTTCCGTCTGCTGTCTTTTAAAATTCTATTTATTTCCTTAGCATTCTCGGTTTTTAAACCTACTTGCTAAGTCTCTTTTAGCTTGCTGTCCCTATAATTTTAGCTTTCATTTTATTTCCCTATTCCCCATTGCTTTTTCAGCATTCCTTCAATATCTACTTTTATGCCCTATGCAGTTTTTGCAGAAGAATTTCTTGTTCCACAGAACCCTCACTTTGAAAATTCTGTTTCTACACTTTTTCTTTTTTTTTTTTTTGTTTTTTTTTTTTTTTGTTTGACGGCACTGTGTTTTCATTTTTTCTTTATTTCCTCAATCTTCAATTGCCTTTGAAATGTTCTCTTTACTTCTGTCTGGTTTCTGCCTCTATTTTGCCTATTTTTTTTTTTAAAATTATGTCCTGAGTATCTCTAGTGCCCCTGCTTTTACAATGTTGTAGGTCTCTTAGGTGGACTGTGCTATTTGGGAATTTTTCACCCAATTTCATTATTCACCGTTGGTTTTAAGATTTTCTGTCTAATTCTGTCCCGATTGCTATCTTTAATTTGTTCTCTTGATCCTGAATCATTTCTCAACCTCCCTCAGCGCCATCGCTTTTTAAAGTTTCTTTGTAGTTCTCCATTTTAGCTGCGTGTCAGAAATGCGCTTTAGTTTTGTTGTTGTTGTTATTTCCTGATTACCATTTGTCTTTTTTACATACATTTCTTGTGGTCGGTCCCCTTATTTTTTTAGTTGTAATGTATCCTTACTTAGCAGCTTTGTTTTTTAGTTATTCTTTATACGTTTCTATTTGTTTCTTGGGCATTTTTTTTTTTAATTTCCAATATTTGCCGTTACACTCCTTCACTGTTCTCACTCATCTATTTCTTCTCTTTCTTCTTTTACGGTGCTGTAATTTTTTTCTTTCTCAGTCTCCATTTTGGTTTACCCATGCTATTTTTTTTTTTTTCTTCATTTCCCTAATCCCTGTTGCTTTTAAAATGCTGACTCTCCTTTTTATCATTTTTGGTCTTCATTTTTCTGCATTTTTGTTCTAATTATTTCTTTTTCCTTACTGCTGTCACCTTTAAGAATTTATCTCTCTCTCCATTTTAGTCGGATATTGCTCTTACTTTAGTGCTTTTGCTTTTCAAGTTCTCTAATTTCACCTTGTCAGCTAGCGTAATCTTTAATTATTTTTTCTTTATTTTCCATAGAGCCATTGTGCTTTACATGGGTTTTCATCATTTTTGGTTTTCTTGCCGTCGCTACCTACTTTCTCCTTATAACCTTAATCTTATTTGCATCTACATTTTACTTTGTACTTTTATTCCGTTTGTTACCTTTAAAAAAACAAAAAATTCTTGTCTGTATTCATGCCTTTGATTTTAAAACTTTCTTTCTAGGTCCTTGTTACAGTTTGTCATTCCTGGTTTTTAAATGTTTCTCTATTTCCCCGATACCCATCACCAAGTCTTCTGTTTTTATCCGCTTCCCTGAATCTATTTGCCTGTTTTCTCTTTTATTTATTTGGTGCCTTTCCTCAGCGCCCTTGCTTTGTTCTATTTTATACGTCCCTTTTAGCTCACTGGCGCTTCTTTTTCATTTTCCCCCACTTATTTCTATAGTCCTATTTTGCTTTAAAACATTCCGTTTCTGTCTCTCTTTTATTCCCTTTCCTCTCTTTTCTTTTAATCGTGTCTTCTCCTTTCTTACCGCCCTTGCTTTTTCAGTTTTACGTCTAAGTCTTTCTCTTTGGTGGTTACCTTGAGCAAAAGGTGAAAGGTAGAAGATTGCACTGTGCCTTTTGCGGTGGACACGTTGTGCTTGATTTGTGCTCAACTGAAACACTTTTAAAACTTTTAGGTTTGTGCAGACAGACAAGGGACTCGAAGAAGTCTCCAGCCTCGCGATTCGAGCAGCAGCAGCGAGCCGTACGAGTCGGTCCACGCTGCGTACGCTTCAAAGCCAGGTTTAACTAAAACACTCCAAGAAAGCAGTCCCCAGAGGGTCCTGAAGACCACCAAAGACCCGTGCAGAAGACCGTAAAGGACTTGAAGCACACGTGTAAGTAAGACGCGAGTACTACCGTTAGTTCCAGGCAAGAGAATGAATTTGTGTACGCATTCTGAGAAATGTATTGCATCCGGATAGAGTTGGGCAAGATAAGGTTTGTCCGTTACGATTTGCAACACGTACGCTAGGTGGAACCTATCCCCAGTGTATCTAGCGCCGTCATGAAAGAACGCCAGCTTTTTAAAACTCCAGAATCGAATCTTGGAGAGTTTCTTTCGGCCGAGGCTACGGTATCGGGTTGCTGTCCCCCTTTAAGAATTTTTCCCTTATGGTCTTCATCCCTGCGGTCCAGCAAATATTTGTCTGATTTTATTTCCCTCCCAGCCTTTAATTTGCTGTATTCGTTTTTAAATTCTATCTCGTCTGTCATTAGTGTCCTCGCCTTAAAAATTTTCTTTCTATACGTCTGTCTCGGTTTCACGAGACCATTTTGTCTTCTTTTTCCTTAAATGTCACTGCTTTAAAAAGCATCTGTCTGCCTTCATGCTGCTGATTGTCTTGATTTCTCCCTTCTTTAATTATTTCTTGTCTGTCATTAGCCTGGTGGCTTTTTAAAGTTTATTTTTACCTCTGGTTAGGTCCTTGTTGTCTGCATTTTTAAGGGTTTTTTTTCATTATTTAGTTATTACTTTTTGCTTTTTTTGTTCATTGTTTCTTGTCTTTCCTTAGCATCCTGGCTTTTTAGAGATTCTTTTTACATCTCTGTTGTGGTCTGCTGTCTCTATTTCCCTCATGCTTGTTGTATTTTATTTCATTTATTCTTTTTTTTTTTTTCCCCTCTATGTCTACCTTTATATTGGTCACTTATTTTTTTTTTTCCTGCATTTTTTTCTTGTCTGTTTTTAGTGCCGCCATTTTTACAAATATCTGCCTCTGTTTGCGTTTGAGTTCTCGGACTGTATTGTGTGTTCCTTCTTCTCTTAAACCTCGGGCTTTAAAAAGTTTCTACTTTTATGTCTTTCAGCATTATTACTTTTTAACCTCTCCAACCCCCTCCTCAGTTTTCCCTAGCGCTGTCGCTTTTTAGATTTTCCTTCTCTACCTACGTTTTAGTTTCACGTTGCTAAGTTTTGGTTTTTTTTTTTAATTAAGCCCCTTGGTCTTATCTTTTCATTGTTCCTTCTGGGAATTGTACTCTGTTGTTTTCTAAATTTTGCCTTTACAGCTCCACTCATCTCGTGTTCTCTGCCTGTGCTTTTTATCTCTTTGTGCCTGTCTTCTACCTTTTAAATTACGTTTCGGTGATTTCATCTATTTAGTTTACAACCCCTGTTTGGTTCTTCCTCTGTTCCTCATCCCTTTGCATGGTAAATTTTATTTCTACTTTTCCGTTTCAGTTTGCCATTAGTGTTTATCGATTTTATTTCATTTTCTTCATCCCTGTCGCTTCTGACAGTTTCTTCTTACTTTTATTTTAATTTGCTGTCCTTACATTTTTCATTTTTTCCTGTTGTAATAAATGCCCTTACTTTCTAAATTTTCATTCTACTCCTGTTTTAGGTAGTTGTGTTTTTAAAAAGTTTTCTCTATATCGCTCTAATCTCTGACCATTTCAATTTTCTACTTTTGTCTCTGTCCTTATTTTGTCATCTCTTAATTAGCTCTTGCATGCGGTTTGCGTCACTGCTTTTGAATTTTTTGCTATGTTTCTATTAGTTTATGGTCCCTAGTTTGAAACTTTAACATGTATTTCCCTGATCTGCCTCACTTTTAAAAGCTTCTTTATACGTCGTCTTTTTTTTTCCCCACTCGATGTGTTTACGCTAATTATTTCTTCTCTTGTCTTAGCATCCTTGCTTTTTAGGTTTTTCTACATCTCTGGCTTAGTTTTTTTTTTCTTTTTTCTTTTTTTCCCATTTATTTCCCTCCTCCCCTCGCTTTTGAAATGTTTATTCTGTGGCTGCATTTTTCCTTCCACGTCTTTGTTTTTCGGTATTTCTCCTCTTTCGTTACTGTTGTCGCCCTTGAGATATTCTTTCTAAGTCTCCGTTTTAGTTTGATGTAACTCTGTTTATTTTTTTTCGTGTTTATTTCCCTACTCCCTGTAATTTTTTAAGAAAATTATACCTTTATCTGTCTTGCTTGCTGTCTTTATATTTTGGCTTTAAATCATTTCTCGCCGTTCCTTAGTGGCCCAACTTCTTCATTTTTCTTAATACATCTGGTTTAGCTAGCTGTCTGTAATTTTTTTTTTTTTTTTTTTAGTTTTTGTCTTATTTTCTCTAACACGCACCACTTTTCTGTGCCTACTTTTCTTCCGTCTGCTGTCTTTTAAAATTCTATTTATTTCCTTAGCATTCTCGGTTTTTAAACCTACTTGCTAAGTCTCTTTTAGCTTGCTGTCCCTATAATTTTAGCTTTCATTTTATTTCCCTATTCCCCATTGCTTTTTCAGCATTCCTTCAATATCTACTTTTATGCCCTATGCAGTTTTTGCAGAAGAATTTCTTGTTGTTCCACAGAACCCTCACTTTGAAAATTCTGTTTCTACACTTTTTCTTTTTCTTTTTGTTTTTTTTTTTTGTTTTTTTTTTTTTTGTTTGACGGCACTGTGTTTTCATTTTTTCTTTATTTCCTCAATCTTCAATTGCCTTTGAAATGTTCTCTTTACTTCTGTCTGGTTTCTGCCTCTATTTTGCCTATTTTTTTTTTTTAAAATTATGTCCTGAGTATCTCTAGTGCCCCTGCTTTTACAATGTTGTAGGTCTCTTAGGTGGACTGTGCTATTTGGGAATTTTTCACCCAATTTCATTATTCACCGTTGGTTTTAAGATTTTCTGTCTAATTCTGTCCCGATTGCTATCTTTAATTTGTTCTCTTGATCCTGAATCATTTCTCAACCTCCCTCAGCGCCATCGCTTTTTAAAGTTTCTTTGTAGTTCTCCATTTTAGCTGCGTGTCAGAAATGCGCTTTAGTTTTGTTGTTGTTGTTATTTCCTGATTACCATTTGTCTTTTTTACATACATTTCTTGTGGTCGGTCCCCTTATTTTTTTAGTTGTAATGTATCCTTACTTAGCAGCTTTGTTTTTTAGTTATTCTTTATACGTTTCTATTTGTTTCTTGGGCATTTTTTTTTTTAATTTCCAATATTTGCCGTTACACTCCTTCGCTGTTCTCACTCATCTATTTCTTCTCTTTCTTCTTTTACGGTGCTGTAATTTTTTTCTTTCTCAGTCTCCATTTTGGTTTACCCATGCTATTTTTTTTTTTTTCTTCATTTCCCTAATCCCTGTTGCTTTTAAAATGCGGACTCTCCTTTTTATCATTTTTGGTCTTCATTTTTCTGCATTTTTGTTCTAATTATTTCTTTTTCCTTACTGCTGTCACCTTTAAGAATTTATCTCTCTCTCCATTTTAGTCGGATATTGCTCTTACTTTAGTGCTTTTGCTTTTCAAGTTCTCTAATTTCACCTTGTCAGCTAGCGTAATCTTTAATTATTTTTTCTTTATTTTCCATAGAGCCATTGTGCTTTACATGGGTTTTCATCATTTTTGGTTTTCTTGCCGTCGCTACCTACTTTCTCCTTATAACCTTAATCTTATTTGCATCTACATTTTACTTTGTACTTTTATTCCGTTTGTTACCTTTAAAAAAACAAAAAATTCTTGTCTGTATTCATGCCTTTGATTTTAAAACTTTCTTTCTAGGTCCTTGTTACAGTTTGTCATTCCTGGTTTTTAAATGTTTCTCTATTTCCCCGATACCCATCACCAAGTCTTCTGTTTTTATCCGCTTCCCTGAATCTATTTGCCTGTTTTCTCTTTTATTTATTTGGTGCCTTTCCTCAGCGCCCTTGCTTTGTTCTATTTTATACGTCCCTTTTAGCTCACTGGCGCTTCTTTTTCATTTTCCCCCACTTATTTCTATAGTCCTATTTTGCTTTAAAACATTCCGTTTCTGTCTCTCTTTTATTCCCTTTCCTCTCTTTTCTTTTAATCGTGTCTTCTCCTTTCTTACCGCCCTTGCTTTTTCAGTTTTACGTCTAAGTCTTTGTCTTTGGTGGTTACCTTGAGCAAAAGGTGAAAGGTAGAAGATTGCACTGTGCCTTTTGCGGTGGACACGTTGTGCTTGATTTGTGCTCAACTGAAACACTTTTAAAACTTTTAGGTTTGTGCAGACAGACAAGGGACTCGAAGAAGTCTCCAGCCTCGCGATTCGAGCAGCAGCAGCGAGCCGTACGAGTCGGTCCACGCTGCGTACGCTTCAAAGCCAGGTTCAACTAAAACACTCCAAGAAAGCAGTCCCCAGAGGGTCCTGAAGACAACCAAAGACCCGTGCAGAAGACCGTAAAGGACTTGAAGCACACGTGTAAGTAAGACGCGAGTACTACCGTTAGTTCCAGGCAAGAGAATGAATTTGTGTACGCATTCTGAGAAATGTATTGCATCCGGATAGAGTTGGGCAAGATAAGGTTTGTCCGTTACGATTTGCAACACGTACGCTAGGTGGAACCTATCCCCAGTGTATCTAGCGCCGTCATGAAAGAACGCCAGCTTTTTAAAACTCCAGAATCGAATCTTGGAGAGTTTCTTTCGGCCGAGGCTACGGTATCGGGTTGCTGTCCCCCTTTAAGAATTTTTCCCTTATGGTCTTCATCCCTGCGGTCCAGCAAATATTTGTCTGATTTTATTTCCCTCCCAGCCTTTAATTTGCTGTATTCGTTTTTAAATTCTATCTCGTCTGTCATTAGTGTCCTCGCCTTAAAAATTTTCTTTCTATACGTCTGTCTCGGTTTCACGAGACCATTTTGTCTTCTTTTTCCTTAAATGTCACTGCTTTAAAAAGCATCTGTCTGCCTTCATGCTGCTGATTGTCTTGATTTCTCCCTTCTTTAATTATTTCTTGTCTGTCATTAGCCTGGTGGCTTTTTAAAGTTTATTTTTACCTCTGGTTAGGTCCTTGTTGTCTGCATTTTTAAGGGGTTTTTTTCATTATTTAGTTATTACTTTTTGCTTTTTTTGTTCATTGTTTCTTGTCTTTCCTTAGCATCCTGGCTTTTTAGAGATTCTTTTTACATCTCTGTTGTGGTCTGCTGTCTCTATTTCCCTCATGCTTGTTGTATTTTATTTCATTTATTCTTTTTTTTTTTTTTTCCCTCTATGTCTACCTTTATATTGGTCACTTATTTTTTTTTCCTGCATTTTTTTCTTGTCTGTTTTTAGTGCCGCCATTTTTACAAATATCTGCCTCTGTTTGCGTTTGAGTTCTCGGACTGTATTGTGTGTTCCTTCTTCTCTTAAACCTCGGGCTTTAAAAAGTTTCTACTTTTATGTCTTTCAGCATTATTACTTTTTAACCTCTCCAACCCCCTCCTCAGTTTTCCCTAGCGCTGTCGCTTTTTAGATTTTCCTTCTCTACCTACGTTTTAGTTTCACGTTGCTAAGTTTTGGTTTTTTTTTTTAATTAAGCCCCTTGGTCTTATCTTTTCATTGTTCCTTCTGGGAATTGTACTCTGTTGTTTTCTAAATTTTGCCTTTACAGCTCCACTCATCTCGTGTTCTCTGCCTGTGCTTTTTATCTCTTTGTGCCTGTCTTCTACCTTTTAAATTACGTTTCGGTGATTTCATCTATTTAGTTTACAACCCCTGTTTGGTTCTTCCTCTGTTCCTCATCCCTTTGCATGGTAAATTTTATTTCTACTTTTCCGTTTCAGTTTGCCATTAGTGTTTATCGATTTTATTTCATTTTCTTCATCCCTGTCGCTTCTGACAGTTTCTTCTTACTTTTATTTTAATTTGCTGTCCTTACATTTTTCATTTTTTCCTGTTGTAATAAATGCCCTTACTTTCTAAATTTTCATTCTACTCCTGTTTTAGGTAGTTGTGTTTTTAAAAAGTTTTCTCTATATCGCTCTAATCTCTGACCATTTCAATTTTCTACTTTTGTCTCTGTCCTTATTTTGTCATCTCTTAATTAGCTCTTGCATGCGGTTTGCGTCACTGCTTTTGAATTTTTTGCTATGTTTCTATTAGTTTATGGTCCCTAGTTTGAAACTTTAACATGTATTTCCCTGATCTGCCTCACTTTTAAAAGCTTCTTTATACGTCGTCTTTTTTTTTCCCCACTCGATGTGTTTACGCTAATTATTTCTTCTCTTGTCTTAGCATCCTTGCTTTTTACGTTTTTCTACATCTCTGGCTTAGTTGTTTTTTTCTTTTTTCTTTTTTTCCCATTTATTTCCCTCCTCCCCTCGCTTTTGAAATGTTTATTCTGTGGCTGCATTTTTCCTTCCACGTCTTTGTTTTTTGGTATTTCTCCTCTTTCGTTACTGTTGTCGCCCTTGAGATATTCTTTCTAAGTCTCCGTTTTAGTTTGATGTAACTCTGTTTATTTTTTTTCGTGTTTATTTCCCTACTCCCTGTAATTTTTTAAAAAAATTATACCTTTATCTGTCTTGCTTGCTGTCTTTATATTTTGGCTTTAAATCATTTCTCGCCGTTCCTTAGTGGCCCAACTTCTTCATTTTTCTTAATACATCTGGTTTAGCTAGCTGTCTGTAATTTTTTTTTTTTTTTTTTTAGTTTTTGTCTTATTTTCTCTAACACGCACCACTTTTCTGTGCCTACTTTTCTTCCGTCTGCTGTCTTTTAAAATTCTATTTATTTCCTTAGCATTCTCGGTTTTTAAACTTTCTTGCTAAGTCTCTTTTAGCTTGCTGTCCCTATAATTTTAGCTTTCATTTTATTTCCCTATTCCCCATTGCTTTTTCAGCATTCCTTCAATATCTACTTTTATGCCCTATGCAGTTTTTGCAGAAGAATTTCTTGTTGTTCCACAGAACCCTCACTTTGAAAATTCTGTTTCTACACTTTTTTTTGGTTTTTTTTTTTTTTTGTTTTTTTTTTTTGTTTGACGGCACTGTGTTTTAATTTTTTCTTTATTTCCTCAATCTTCAATTGCCTTTGAAATGTTCTCTTTACTTCTGTCTGGTTTCTGCCTCTATTTTGCCTTTTTTTTTTTTTTTTAATTATGTCCTGAGTATCTCTAGTGCCCCTGCTTTTACAATGTTGTAGGTCTCTTAGGTGGACTGTGCTATTTGGGAATTTTTCACCCAATTTCATTATTCACCGTTGGTTTTAAGATTTTCTGTCTAATTCTGTCCCGATTGCTATCTTTAATTTGTTCTCTTGATCCTGAATCATTTCTCAACCTCCCTCAGCGCCATCGCTTTTTAAAGTTTCTTTGTAGTTCTCCATTTTAGCTGCGTGTCAGAAATGCGCTTTAGTTTTGTTGTTGTTGTTATTTCCTGATTACCATTTGTCTTTTTTACGTACGTTTCTTGTGGTCGGTCCCCTTATTTTTTTAGTTGTAATGTATCCTTACTTAGCAGCTTTGTTTTTTAGTTATTCTTTATACGTTTCTATTTGTTTCTTGGGCATTTTTTTTTTTTATTTCCAATATTTGCCGTTACACTCCTTCGCTGTTCTCACTCATCTATTTCTTCTCTTTCTTCTTTTACGGTGCTGTAATTTTTTTCTTTCTCAGTCTCCATTTTGGTTTACCCATGCTATTTTTTTTTTTCTTCATTTCCCTAATCCCTGTTGCTTTTAAAATGCTGACTCTCCTTTTTATCATTTTTGGTCTTCATTTTTCTGCATTTTTGTTCTAATTATTTCTTTTTCCTTACTGCTGTCACCTTTAAGAATTTATCTCTCTCTCCATTTTAGTCGGATATTGCTCTTACTTTAGTGCTTTTGCTTTTCAAGTTCTCTAATTTCACCTTGTCAGCTAGCGTAATCTTTAATTATTTTTTCTTTATTTTCCATAGAGCCATTGTGCTTTACATGGGTTTTCATCATTTTTGGTTTTCTTGCCGTCGCTACCTACTTTCTCCTTATAACCTTAATCTTATTTGCATCTACATTTTACTTTGTACTTTTATTCCGTTTGTTACCTTTAAAAAAACAAAAAATTCTTGTCTGTATTCATGCCTTTGATTTTAAAACTTTCTTTCTAGGTCCTTGTTACAGTTTGTCATTCCTGGTTTTTAAATGTTTCTCTATTTCCCCGATACCCATCACCAGGTCTTCTGTTTTTATCCGCTTCCCTGAATCTATTTGCCTGTTTCCTCTTTTATTTATTTGGTGCCTTTCCTCAGCGCCCTTGCTTTGTTCTATTTTATACGTCCCTTTTAGCTCACTGGCGCTTCTTTTTCATTTTCCCCCACTTATTTCTATAGTCCTATTTTGCTTTAAAACATTCCGTTTCTGTCTCTCTTTTATTCCCTTTCCTCTCTTTTCTTTTAATCGTGTCTTCTCCTTTCTTACCGCCCTTGCTTTTTCAGTTTTACGTCTAAGTCTTTGTCTTTGGTGGTTACCTTGAGCAAAAGGTGAAAGGTAGAAGATTGCACTGTGCCTTTTGCGGTGGACACGTTGTGCTTGATTTGTGCTCAACTGAAACACTTTTAAAACTTTTAGGTTTGTGCAGACAGACAAGGGACTCGAAGAAGTCTCCAGCCTCGCGATTCGAGCAGCAGCAGCGAGCCGTACGAGTCGGTCCACGCTGCGTACGCTTCAAAGCCAGGTTCAACTAAAACACTCCAAGAAAGCAGTCCCCAGAGGGTCCTGAAGACCACCAAAGACCCGTGCAGAAGACCGTAAAGGACTTGAAGCACACGTGTAAGTAAGACGCGAGTACTACCGTTAGTTCCAGGCAAGAGAATGAATTTGTATACGCATTCTGAGAAATGTATTGCATCCGGATAGAGTTGGGCAAGATAAGGTTTGTCCGTTACGATTTGCAACACGTACGCTAGGTGGAACCTATCCCCAGTGTATCTAGCGCCGTCATGAAAGAACGCCAGCTTTTTAAAACTCCAGAATCGAATCTTGGAGAGTTTCTTTCGGCCGAGGCTACGGTATCGGGTTGCTGTCCCCCTTTAAGAATTTTTCCCTTATGGTCTTCATCCCTGCGGTCCAGCAAATATTTGTCTGATTTTATTTCCCTCCCAGCCTTTAATTTGCTGTATTCGTTTTTAAATTCTATCTCGTCTGTCATTAGTGTCCTCGCCTTAAAAATTTTCTTTCTATACGTCTGTCTCGGTTTCACGAGACCATTTTGTCTTCTTTTTCCTTAAATGTCACTGCTTTAAAAAGCATCTGTCTGCCTTCATGCTGCTGATTGTCTTGATTTCTCCCTTCTTTAATTATTTCTTGTCTGTCATTAGCCTGGTGGCTTTTTAAAGTTTATTTTTACCTCTGGTTAGGTCCTTGTTGTCTGCATTTTTAAGGGGTTTTTTTCATTATTTAGTTATTACTTTTTGCTTTTTTTGTTCATTGTTTCTTGTCTTTCCTTAGCATCCTGGCTTTTTAGAGATTCTTTTTACATCTCTGTTGTGGTCTGCTGTCTCTATTTCCCTCATGCTTGTTGTATTTTATTTCATTTATTCTTTTTTTTTTTTTTTCCCTCTATGTCTACCTTTATATTGGTCACTTATTTTTTTTTCCTGCATTTTTTTCTTGTCTGTTTTTAGTGCCGCCATTTTTACAAATATCTGCCTCTGTTTGCGTTTGAGTTCTCGGACTGTATTGTGTGTTCCTTCTTCTCTTAAACCTCGGGCTTTAAAAAGTTTCTACTTTTATGTCTTTCAGCATTATTACTTTTTAACCTCTCCAACCCCCTCCTCAGTTTTCCCTAGCGCTGTCGCTTTTTAGATTTTCCTTCTCTACCTACGTTTTAGTTTCACGTTGCTAAGTTTTGGTTTTTTTTTTTAATTAAGCCCCTTGGTCTTATCTTTTCATTGTTCCTTCTGGGAATTGTACTCTGTTGTTTTCTAAATTTTGCCTTTACAGCTCCACTCATCTCGTGTTCTCTGCCTGTGCTTTTTATCTCTTTGTGCCTGTCTTCTACCTTTTAAATTACGTTTCGGTGATTTCATCTATTTAGTTTACAACCCCTGTTTGGTTCTTCCTCTGTTCCTCATCCCTTTGCATGGTAAATTTTATTTCTACTTTTCCGTTTCAGTTTGCCATTAGTGTTTATCGATTTTATTTCATTTTCTTCATCCCTGTCGCTTCTGACAGTTTCTTCTTACTTTTATTTTAATTTGCTGTCCTTACATTTTTCATTTTTTCCTGTTGTAATAAATGCCCTTACTTTCTAAATTTTCATTCTACTCCTGTTTTAGGTAGTTGTGTTTTTAAAAAGTTTTCTCTATATCGCTCTAATCTCTGACCATTTCAATTTTCTACTTTTGTCTCTGTCCTTATTTTGTCATCTCTTAATTAGCTCTTGCATGCGGTTTGCGTCACTGCTTTTGAATTTTTTGCTATGTTTCTACTAGTTTATGGTCCCTAGTTTGAAACTTTAACATGTATTTCCCTGATCTGCCTCACTTTTAAAAGCTTCTTTATACGTCGTCTTTTTTTTTCCCCACTCGATGTGTTTACGCTAATTATTTCTTCTCTTGTCTTAGCATCCTTGCTTTTTACGTTTTTCTACATCTCTGGCTTAGTTTTTTTTTTCTTTTTTCTTTTTTTCCCATTTATTTCCCTCCTCCCCTCGCTTTTGAAATGTTTATTCTGTGGCTGCATTTTTCCTTCCACGTCTTTGTTTTTTGGTATTTCTCCTCTTTCGTTACTGTTGTCGCCCTTGAGATATTCTTTCTAAGTCTCCGTTTTAGTTTGATGTAACTCTGTTTATTTTTTTTCGTGTTTATTTCCCTACTCCCTGTAATTTTTTAAAAAAATTATACCTTTATCTGTCTTGCTTGCTGTCTTTATATTTTGGCTTTAAATCATTTCTCGCCGTTCCTTAGTGGCCCAACTTCTTCATTTTTCTTAATACATCTGGTTTAGCTAGCTGTCTGTAATTTTTTTTTTTTTTTTTTTTAGTTTTTGTCTTATTTTCTCTAACACGCACCACTTTTCTGTGCCTACTTTTCTTCCGTCTGCTGTCTTTTAAAATGCTATTTATTTCCTTAGCATTCTCGGTTTTTAAACTTTCTTGCTAAGTCTCTTTTAGCTTGCTGTCCCTATAATTTTAGCTTTCATTTTATTTCCCTATTCCCCATTGCTTTTTCAGCATTCCTTCAATATCTACTTTTATGCCCTATGCAGTTTTTACAGAAGAATTTCTTGTTGTTCCACAGAACCCTCACTTTGAAAATTCTGTTTCTACACTTTTTCTTTTTCTTTTTTTTTTTTTTTTGTTTTTTTTTTTTTTGTTTGACGGCACTGTGTTTTCATTTTTTCTTTATTTCCTCAATCTTCAATTGCCTTTGAAATGTTCTCTTTACTTCTGTCTGGTTTCTGCCTCTATTTTGCCTTTTTTTTTTTTTTTTTAATTATGTCCTGAGTATCTCTAGTGCCCCTGCTTTTACAATGTTGTAGGTCTCTTAGGTGGACTGTGCTATTTGGGAATTTTTCACCCAATTTCATTATTCACCGTTGGTTTTAAGATTTTCTGTCTAATTCTGTCCCGATTGCTATCTTTAATTTGTTCTCTTGATCCTGAATCATTTCTCAACCTCCCTCAGCGCCATCGCTTTTTAAAGTTTCTTTGTAGTTCTCCATTTTAGCTGCGTGTCAGAAATGCGCTTTAGTTTTGTTGTTGTTGTTATTTCCTGATTACCATTTGTCTTTTTTACGTACGTTTCTTGTGGTCGGTCCCCTTATTTTTTTAGTTGTAATGTATCCTTACTTAGCAGCTTTGTTTTTTAGTTATTCTTTATACGTTTCTATTTGTTTCTTGGGCATTTTTTTTTTTTATTTCCAATATTTGCCATTACACTCCTTCGCTGTTCTCACTCATCTATTTCTTCTCTTTCTTCTTTTACGGTGCTGTAATTTTTTTCTTTCTCAGTCTCCATTTTGGTTTACCCATGCTATTTTTTTTTTTTCTTCATTTCCCTAATCCCTGTTGCTTTTAAAATGCTGACTCTCCTTTTTATCATTTTTGGTCTTCATTTTTCTGCATTTTTGTTCTAATTATTTCTTTTTCCTTACTGCTGTCACCTTTAAGAATTTATCTCTCTCTCCATTTTAGTCGGATATTGCTCTTACTTTAGTGCTTTTGCTTTTCAAGTTCTCTAATTTCACCTTGTCAGCTAGCGTAATCTTTAATTATTTTTTCTTTATTTTCCATAGAGCCATTGTGCTTTACATGGGTTTTCATCATTTTTGGTTTTCTTGCCGTCGCTACCTACTTTCTCCTTATAACCTTAATCTTATTTGCATCTACATTTTACTTTGTACTTTTATTCCGTTTGTTACCTTTAAAAAAACAAAAAATTCTTGTCTGTATTCATGCCTTTGATTTTAAAACTTTCTTTCTAGGTCCTTGTTACAGTTTGTCATTCCTGGTTTTTAAATGTTTCTCTATTTCCCCGATACCCATCACCAGGTCTTCTGTTTTTATCCGCTTCCCTGAATCTATTTGCCTGTTTCCTCTTTTATTTATTTGGTGCCTTTCCTCAGCGCCCTTGCTTTGTTCTATTTTATACGTCCCTTTTAGCTCACTGGCGCTTCTTTTTCATTTTCCCCCACTTATTTCTATAGTCCTATTTTGCTTTAAAACATTCCGTTTCTGTCTCTCTTTTATTCCCTTTCCTCTCTTTTCTTTTAATCGTGTCTTCTCCTTTCTTACCGCCCTTGCTTTTTCAGTTTTACGTCTAAGTCTTTGTCTTTGGTGGTTACCTTGAGCAAAAGGTGAAAGGTAGAAGATTGCACTGTGCCTTTTGCGGTGGACACGTTGTGCTTGATTTGTGCTCAACTGAAACACTTTTAAAACTTTTAGGTTTGTGCAGACAGACAAGGGACTCGAAGAAGTCTCCAGCCTCGCGATTCGAGCAGCAGCAGCGAGCCGTACGAGTCGGTCCACGCTGCGTACGCTTCAAAGCCAGGTTCAACTAAAACACTCCAAGAAAGCAGTCCCCAGAGGGTCCTGAAGACCACCAAAGACCCGTGCAGAAGACCGTAAAGGACTTAAAGCACACGTGTAAGTAAGACGCGAGTACTACCGTTAGTTCCAGGCAAGAGAATGAATTTGTATACGCATTCTGAGAAATGTATTGCATCCGGATAGAGTTGGGCAAGATAAGGTTTGTCCGTTACGATTTGCAACACGTACGCTAGGTGGAACCTATCCCCAGTGTATCTAGCGCCGTCATGAAAGAACGCCAGCTTTTTAAAACTCCAGAATCGAATCTTGGAGAGTTTTTTTCGGCCGAGGCTACGGTATCGGGTTGCTGTCCCCCTTTAAGAATTTTTCCCTTATGGTCTTCATCCCTGCGGTCCAGCAAATATTTGTCTGATTTTATTTCCCTCCCAGCCTTTAATTTGCTGTATTCGTTTTTAAATTCTATCTCGTCTGTCATTAGTGTCCTCGCCTTAAAAATTTTCTTTCTATACGTCTGTCTCGGTTTCACGAGACCATTTTGTCTTCTTTTTCCTTAAATGTCACTGCTTTAAAAAGCATCTGTCTGCCTTCATGCTGCTGATTGTCTTGATTTCTCCCTTCTTTAATTATTTCTTGTCTGTCATTAGCCTGGTGGCTTTTTAAAGTTTATTTTTACCTCTGGTTAGGTCCTTGTTGTCTGCATTTTTAAGGGGTTTTTTTCATTATTTAGTTATTACTTTTTGCTTTTTTTGTTCATTGTTTCTTGTCTTTCCTTAGCATCCTGGCTTTTTAGAGATTCTTTTTACATCTCTGTTGTGGTCTGCTGTCTCTATTTCCCTCATGCTTGTTGTATTTTATTTCATGTATTCTTTTTTTTTTTTTTCCCTCTATGTCTACCTTTATATTGGTCACTTATTTTTTTTTCCTGCATTTTTTTCTTGTCTGTTTTTAGTGCCGCCATTTTTACAAATATCTGCCTCTGTTTGCGTTTGAGTTCTCGGACTGTATTGTGTGTTCCTTCTTCTCTTAAACCTCGGGCTTTAAAAAGTTTCTACTTTTATGTCTTTCAGCATTATTACTTTTTAACCTCTCCAACCCCCTCCTCAGTTTTCCCTAGCGCTGTCGCTTTTTAGATTTTCCTTCTCTACCTACGTTTTAGTTTCACGTTGCTAAGTTTTGGTTTTTTTTTTTAATTAAGCCCCTTGGTCTTATCTTTTCATTGTTCCTTCTGGGAATTGTACTCTGTTGTTTTCTAAATTTTGCCTTTACAGCTCCACTCATCTCGTGTTCTCTGCCTGTGCTTTTTATCTCTTTGTGCCTGTCTTCTACCTTTTAAATTACGTTTCGGTGATTTCATCTATTTAGTTTACAACCCCTGTTTGGTTCTTCCTCTGTTCCTCATCCCTTTGCATGGTAAATTTTATTTCTACTTTTCCGTTTCAGTTTGCCATTAGTGTTTATCGATTTTATTTCATTTTCTTCATCCCTGTCACTTCTGACAGTTTCTTCTTACTTTTATTTTAATTTGCTGTCCTTACATTTTTCATTTTTTCCTGTTGTAATAAATGCCCTTACTTTCTAAATTTTCATTCTACTCCTGTTTTAGGTAGTTGTGTTTTTAAAAAGTTTTCTCTATATCGCTCTAATCTCTGACCATTTCAATTTTCTACTTTTGTCTCTGTCCTTATTTTGTCATCTCTTAATTAGCTCTTGCATGCGGTTTGCGTCACTGCTTTTGAATTTTTTGCTATGTTTCTATTAGTTTATGGTCCCTAGTTTGAAACTTTAACATGTATTTCCCTGATCTGCCTCACTTTTAAAAGCTTCTTTATACGTCGTCTTTTTTTTCCCCACTCGATGTGTTTACGCTAATTATTTCTTCTCTTGTCTTAGCATCCTTGCTTTTTACGTTTTTCTACATCTCTGGCTTAGTTTTTTTTTTCTTTTTTCTTTTTTTCCCATTTATTTCCCTCCTCCCCTCGCTTTTGAAATGTTTATTCTGTGGCTGCATTTTTCCTTCCACGTCTTTGTTTTTTGGTATTTCTCCTCTTTCGTTACTGTTGTCGCCCTTGAGATATTCTTTCTAAGTCTCCGTTTTAGTTTGATGTAACTCTGTTTATTTTTTTCCGTGTTTATTTCCCTACTCCCTGTAATTTTTTAAGAAAATTATACCTTTATCTGTCTTGCTTGCTGTCTTTATATTTTGGCTTTAAATCATTTCTCGCCGTTCCTTAGTGGCCCAACTTCTTCATTTTTCTTAATACATCTGGTTTAGCTAGCTGTCTGTAATTTTTTTTTTTTTTTTTTAGTTTTTGTCTTATTTTCTCTAACACGCACCACTTTTCTGTGCCTACTTTTCTTCCGTCTGCTGTCTTTTAAAATTCTATTTATTTCCTTAGCATTCTCGGTTTTTAAACTTTCTTGCTAAGTCTCTTTTAGCTTGCTGTCCCTATAATTTTAGCTTTCATTTTATTTCCCTATTCCCCATTGCTTTTTCAGCATTCCTTCAATATCTACTTTTATGCCCTATGCAGTTTTTGCAGAAGAATTTCTTGTTGTTCCACAGAACCCTCACTTTGAAAATTCTGTTTCTACACTTTTTTTTGTTTTTTTTTTTTTGTTTGTTTTTTTTTTTTGTTTGACGGCACTGTGTTTTCATTTTTTCTTTATTTCCTCAATCTTCAATTGCCTTTGAAATGTTCTCTTTACTTCTGTCTGGTTTCTGCCTCTATTCTGCCTTTTTTTTTTTTTTTTTAATTATGTCCTGAGTATCTCTAGTGCCCCTGCTTTTACAATGTTGTAGGTCTCTTAGGTGGACTGTGCTATTTGGGAATTTTTCACCCAATTTCATTATTCACCGTTGGTTTTAAGATTTTCTGTCTAATTCTGTCCCGATTGCTATCTTTAATTTGTTCTCTTGATCCTGAATCATTTCTCAACCTCCCTCAGCGCCATCGCTTTTTAAAGTTTCTTTGTAGTTCTCCATTTTAGCTGCGTGTCAGAAATGCGCTTTAGTTTTGTTGTTGTTGTTATTTCCTGATTACCATTTGTCTTTTTTACGTACGTTTCTTGTGGTCGGTCCCCTTATTTTTTTAGTTGTAATGTATCCTTACTTAGCAGCTTTGTTTTTTAGTTATTCTTTATACGTTTCTATTTGTTTCTTGGGCATTTTTTTTTTTTATTTCCAATATTTGCCGTTACACTCCTTCGCTGTTCTCACTCATCTATTTCTTCTCTTTCTTCTTTTACGGTGCTGTAATTTTTTTCTTTCTCAGTCTCCATTTTGGTTTACCCATGCTATTTTTTTTTTCTTCATTTCCCTAATCCCTGTTGCTTTTAAAATGCTGACTCTCCTTTTTATCATTTTTGGTCTTCATTTTTCTGCATTTTTGTTCTAATTATTTCTTTTTCCTTACTGCTGTCACCTTTAAGAATTTATCTCTCTCTCCATTTTAGTCGGATATTGCTCTTACTTTAGTGCTTTTGCTTTTCAAGTTCTCTAATTTCACCTTGTCAGCTAGCGTAATCTTTAATTATTTTTTCTTTATTTTCCATAGAGCCATTGTGCTTTACATGGGTTTTCATCATTTTTGGTTTTCTTGCCGTCGCTACCTACTTTCTCCTTATAACCTTAATCTTATTTGCATCTACATTTTACTTTGTACTTTTATTCCGTTTGTTACCTTTAAAAAAACAAAAAATTCTTGTCTGTATTCATGCCTTTGATTTTAAAACTTTCTTTCTAGGTCCTTGTTACAGTTTGTCATTCCTGGTTTTTAAATGTTTCTCTATTTCCCCGATACCCATCACCAGGTCTTCTGTTTTTATCCGCTTCCCTGAATCTATTTGCCTGTTTCCTCTTTTATTTATTTGGTGCCTTTCCTCAGCGCCCTTGCTTTGTTCTATTTTATACGTCCCTTTTAGCTCACTGGCGCTTCTTTTTCATTTTCCCCCACTTATTTCTATAGTCCTATTTTGCTTTAAAACATTCCGTTTCTGTCTCTCTTTTATTCCCTTTCCTCTCTTTTCTTTTAATCGTGTCTTCTCCTTTCTTACCGCCCTTGCTTTTTCAGTTTTACGTCTAAGTCTTTGTCTTTGGTGGTTACCTTGAGCAAAAGGTGAAAGGTAGAAGATTGCACTGTGCCTTTTGCGGTGGACACGTTGTGCTTGATTTGTGCTCAACTGAAACACTTTTAAAACTTTTAGGTTTGTGCAGACAGACAAGGGACTCGAAGAAGTCTCCAGCCTCGCGATTCGAGCAGCAGCAGCGAGCCGTACGAGTCGGTCCACGCTGCGTACGCTTCAAAGCCAGGTTCAACTAAAACACTCCAAGAAAGCAGTCCCCAGAGGGTCCTGAAGACCACCAAAGACCCGTGCAGAAGACCGTAAAGGACTTAAAGCACACGTGTAAGTAAGACGCGAGTACTACCGTTAGTTCCAGGCAAGAGAATGAATTTGTATACGCATTCTGAGAAATGTATTGCATCCGGATAGAGTTGGGCAAGATAAGGTTTGTCCGTTACGATTTGCAACACGTACGCTAGGTGGAACCTATCCCCAGTGTATCTAGCGCCGTCATGAAAGAACGCCAGCTTTTTAAAACTCCAGAATCGAATCTTGGAGAGTTTTTTTCGGCCGAGGCTACGGTATCGGGTTGCTGTCCCCCTTTAAGAATTTTTCCCTTATGGTCTTCATCCCTGCGGTCCAGCAAATATTTGTCTGATTTTATTTCCCTCCCAGCCTTTAATTTGCTGTATTCGTTTTTAAATTCTATCTCGTCTGTCATTAGTGTCCTCGCCTTAAAAATTTTCTTTCTATACGTCTGTCTCGGTTTCACGAGACCATTTTGTCTTCTTTTTCCTTAAATGTCACTGCTTTAAAAAGCATCTGTCTGCCTTCATGCTGCTGATTGTCTTGATTTCTCCCTTCTTTAATTATTTCTTGTCTGTCATTAGCCTGGTGGCTTTTTAAAGTTTATTTTTACCTCTGGTTAGGTCCTTGTTGTCTGCATTTTTAAGGGGTTTTTTTCATTATTTAGTTATTACTTTTTGCTTTTTTTGTTCATTGTTTCTTGTCTTTCCTTAGCATCCTGGCTTTTTAGAGATTCTTTTTACATCTCTGTTGTGGTCTGCTGTCTCTATTTCCCTCATGCTTGTTGTATTTTATTTCATGTATTCTTTTTTTTTTTTTTCCCTCTATGTCTACCTTTATATTGGTCACTTATTTTTTTTTCCTGCATTTTTTTCTTGTCTGTTTTTAGTGCCGCCATTTTTACAAATATCTGCCTCTGTTTGCGTTTGAGTTCTCGGACTGTATTGTGTGTTCCTTCTTCTCTTAAACCTCGGGCTTTAAAAAGTTTCTACTTTTATGTCTTTCAGCATTATTACTTTTTAACCTCTCCAACCCCCTCCTCAGTTTTCCCTAGCGCTGTCGCTTTTTAGATTTTCCTTCTCTACCTACGTTTTAGTTTCACGTTGCTAAGTTTTGGTTTTTTTTTTTAATTAAGCCCCTTGGTCTTATCTTTTCATTGTTCCTTCTGGGAATTGTACTCTGTTGTTTTCTAAATTTTGCCTTTACAGCTCCACTCATCTCGTGTTCTCTGCCTGTGCTTTTTATCTCTTTGTGCCTGTCTTCTACCTTTTAAATTACGTTTCGGTGATTTCATCTATTTAGTTTACAACCCCTGTTTGGTTCTTCCTCTGTTCCTCATCCCTTTGCATGGTAAATTTTATTTCTACTTTTCCGTTTCAGTTTGCCATTAGTGTTTATCGATTTTATTTCATTTTCTTCATCCCTGTCGCTTCTGACAGTTTCTTCTTACTTTTATTTTAATTTGCTGTCCTTACATTTTTCATTTTTTCCTGTTGTAATAAATGCCCTTACTTTCTAAATTTTCATTCTACTCCTGTTTTAGGTAGTTGTGTTTTTAAAAAGTTTTCTCTATATCGCTCTAATCTCTGACCATTTCAATTTTCTACTTTTGTCTCTGTCCTTATTTTGTCATCTCTTAATTAGCTCTTGCATGCGGTTTGCGTCACTGCTTTTGAATTTTTTGCTATGTTTCTATTAGTTTATGGTCCCTAGTTTGAAACTTTAACATGTATTTCCCTGATCTGCCTCACTTTTAAAAGCTTCTTTATACGTCGTCTTTTTTTTCCCCACTCGATGTGTTTACGCTAATTATTTCTTCTCTTGTCTTAGCATCCTTGCTTTTTACGTTTTTCTACATCTCTGGCTTAGTTTTTTTTTTTCTTTTTTCTTTTTTTCCCATTTATTTCCCTCCTCCCCTCGCTTTTGAAATGTTTATTCTGTGGCTGCATTTTTCCTTCCACGTCTTTGTTTTTTGGTATTTCTCCTCTTTCGTTACTGTTGTCGCCCTTGAGATATTCTTTCTAAGTCTCCGTTTTAGTTTGATGTAACTCTGTTTATTTTTTTCCGTGTTTATTTCCCTACTCCCTGTAATTTTTTAAGAAAATTATACCTTTATCTGTCTTGCTTGCTGTCTTTATATTTTGGCTTTAAATCATTTCTCGCCGTTCCTTAGTGGCCCAACTTCTTCATTTTTCTTAATACATCTGGTTTAGCTAGCTGTCTGTAATTTTTTTTTTTTTTTTTTAGTTTTTGTCTTATTTTCTCTAACACGCACCACTTTTCTGTGCCTACTTTTCTTCCGTCTGCTGTCTTTTAAAATTCTATTTATTTCCTTAGCATTCTCGGTTTTTAAACTTTCTTGCTAAGTCTCTTTTAGCTTGCTGTCCCTATAATTTTAGCTTTCATTTTATTTCCCTATTCCCCATTGCTTTTTCAGCATTCCTTCAATATCTACTTTTATGCCCTATGCAGTTTTTGCAGAAGAATTTCTTGTTGTTCCACAGAACCCTCACTTTGAAAATTCTGTTTCTACACTTTTTTTTGTTTTTTTTTTTTTGTTTGTTTTTTTTTTTTGTTTGACGGCACTGTGTTTTCATTTTTTCTTTATTTCCTCAATCTTCAATTGCCTTTGAAATGTTCTCTTTACTTCTGTCTGGTTTCTGCCTCTATTCTGCCTTTTTTTTTTTTTTTTTAATTATGTCCTGAGTATCTCTAGTGCCCCTGCTTTTACAATGTTGTAGGTCTCTTAGGTGGACTGTGCTATTTGGGAATTTTTCACCCAATTTCATTATTCACCGTTGGTTTTAAGATTTTCTGTCTAATTCTGTCCCGATTGCTATCTTTAATTTGTTCTCTTGATCCTGAATCATTTCTCAACCTCCCTCAGCGCCATCGCTTTTTAAAGTTTCTTTGTAGTTCTCCATTTTAGCTGCGTGTCAGAAATGCGCTTTAGTTTTGTTGTTGTTGTTATTTCCTGATTACCATTTGTCTTTTTTACGTACGTTTCTTGTGGTCGGTCCCCTTATTTTTTTAGTTGTAATGTATCCTTACTTAGCAGCTTTGTTTTTTAGTTATTCTTTATACGTTTCTATTTGTTTCTTGGGCATTTTTTTTTTTTATTTCCAATATTTGCCGTTACACTCCTTCGCTGTTCTCACTCATCTATTTCTTCTCTTTCTTCTTTTACGGTGCTGTAATTTTTTTCTTTCTCAGTCTCCATTTTGGTTTACCCATGCTATTTTTTTTTTCTTCATTTCCCTAATCCCTGTTGCTTTTAAAATGCTGACTCTCCTTTTTATCATTTTTGGTCTTCATTTTTCTGCATTTTTGTTCTAATTATTTCTTTTTCCTTACTGCTGTCACCTTTAAGAATTTATCTCTCTCTCCATTTTAGTCGGATATTGCTCTTACTTTAGTGCTTTTGCTTTTCAAGTTCTCTAATTTCACCTTGTCAGCTAGCGTAATCTTTAATTATTTTTTCTTTATTTTCCATAGAGCCATTGTGCTTTACATGGGTTTTCATCATTTTTGGTTTTCTTGCCGTCGCTACCTACTTTCTCCTTATAACCTTAATCTTATTTGCATCTACATTTTACTTTGTACTTTTATTCCGTTTGTTACCTTTAAAAAAACAAAAAATTCTTGTCTGTATTCATGCCTTTGATTTTAAAACTTTCTTTCTAGGTCCTTGTTACAGTTTGTCATTCCTGGTTTTTAAATGTTTCTCTATTTCCCCGATACCCATCACCAGGTCTTCTGTTTTTATCCGCTTCCCTGAATCTATTTGCCTGTTTCCTCTTTTATTTATTTGGTGCCTTTCCTCAGCGCCCTTGCTTTGTTCTATTTTATACGTCCCTTTTAGCTCACTGGCGCTTCTTTTTCATTTTCCCCCACTTATTTCTATAGTCCTATTTTGCTTTAAAACATTCCGTTTCTGTCTCTCTTTTATTCCCTTTCCTCTCTTTTCTTTTAATCGTGTCTTCTCCTTTCTTACCACCCTTGCTTTTTCAGTTTTACGTCTAAGTCTTTGTCTTTGGTGGTTACCTTGAGCAAAAGGTGAAAGGTAGAAGATTGCACTGTGCCTTTTGCGGTGGACACGTTGTGCTTGATTTGTGCTCAACTGAAACACTTTTAAAACTTTTAGGTTTGTGCAGACAGACAAGGGACTCGAAGAAGTCTCCAGCCTCGCGATTCGAGCAGCAGCAGCGAGCCGTACGAGTCGGTCCACGCTGCGTACGCTTCAAAGCCAGGTTCAACTAAAACACTCCAAGAAAGCAGTCCCCAGAGGGTCCTGAAGACCACCAAAGACCCGTGCAGAAGACCGTAAAGGACTTGAAGCACACGTGTAAGTAAGACGCGAGTACTACCGTTAGTTCCAGGCAAGAGAATGAATTTGTATACGCATTCTGAGAAATGTATTGCATCCGGATAGAGTTGGGCAAGATAAGGTTTGTCCGTTACGATTAGCAACACGTACGCTAGGTGGAACCTATCCCCAGTGTATCTAGCGCCGTCATGAAAGAACGCCAGCTTTTTAAAACTCCAGAATCGAATCTTGGAGAGTTTTTTTCGGCCGAGGCTACGGTATCGGGTTGCTGTCCCCCTTTAAGAATTTTTCCCTTATGGTCTTCATCCCTGCGGTCCAGCAAATATTTGTCTGATTTTATTTCCCTCCCAGCCTTTAATTTGCTGTATTCGTTTTTAAATTCTATCTCGTCTGTCATTAGTGTCCTCGCCTTAAAAATTTTCTTTCTATACGTCTGTCTCGGTTTCACGAGACCATTTTGTCTTCTTTTTCCTTAAATGTCACTGCTTTAAAAAGCATCTGTCTGCCTTCATGCTGCTGATTGTCTTGATTTCTCCCTTCTTTAATTATTTCTTGTCTGTCATTAGCCTGGTGGCTTTTTAAAGTTTATTTTTACCTCTGGTTAGGTCCTTGTTGTCTGCATTTTTAAGGGGTTTTTTTCATTATTTAGTTATTACTTTTTGCTTTTTTTGTTCATTGTTTCTTGTCTTTCCTTAGCATCCTGGCTTTTTAGAGATTCTTTTTACATCTCTGTTGTGGTCTGCTGTCTCTATTTCCCTCATGCTTGTTGTATTTTATTTCATTTATTCTTTTTTTTTTTTTTCCCCTCTATGTCTACCTTTATATTGGTCACTTATTTTTTTTTTTCCTGCATTTTTTTCTTGTCTGTTTTTAGTGCCGCCATTTTTACAAATATCTGCCTCTGTTTGCGTTTGAGTTCTCGGACTGTATTGTGTGTTCCTTCTTCTCTTAAACCTCGGGCTTTAAAAAGTTTCTACTTTTATGTCTTTCAGCATTATTACTTTTTAACCTCTCCAACCCCCTCCTCAGTTTTCCCTAGCGCTGTCGCTTTTTAGATTTTCCTTCTCTACCTACGTTTTAGTTTCACGTTGCTAAGTTTTGGTTTTTTTTTTTAATTAAGCCCCTTGGTCTTATCTTTTCATTGTTCCTTCTGGGAATTGTACTCTGTTGTTTTCTAAATTTTGCCTTTACAGCTCCACTCATCTCGTGTTCTCTGCCTGTGCTTTTTATCTCTTTGTGCCTGTCTTCTACCTTTTAAATTACGTTTCGGTGATTTCATCTATTTAGTTTACAACCCCTGTTTGGTTCTTCCTCTGTTCCTCATCCCTTTGCATGGTAAATTTTATTTCTACTTTTCCGTTTCAGTTTGCCATTAGTGTTTATCGATTTTATTTCATTTTCTTCATCCCTGTCGCTTCTGACAGTTTCTTCTTACTTTTATTTTAATTTGCTGTCCTTACATTTTTCATTTTTTCCTGTTGTAATAAATGCCCTTACTTTCTAAATTTTCATTCTACTCCTGTTTTAGGTAGTTGTGTTTTTAAAAAGTTTTCTCTATATCGCTCTAATCTCTGACCATTTCAATTTTCTACTTTTGTCTCTGTCCTTATTTTGTCATCTCTTAATTAGCTCTTGCATGCGGTTTGCGTCACTGCTTTTGAATTTTTTGCTATGTTTCTATTAGTTTATGGTCCCTAGTTTGAAACTTTAACATGTATTTCCCTGATCTGCCTCACTTTTAAAAGCTTCTTTATACGTCGTCTTTTTTTTTCCCCACTCGATGTGTTTACGCTAATTATTTCTTCTCTTGTCTTAGCATCCTTGCTTTTTACGTTTTTCTACATCTCTGGCTTAGTTTTTTTTTTCTTTTTTCTTTTTTTCCCATTTATTTCCCTCCTCCCCTCGCTTTTGAAATGTTTATTCTGTGGCTGCATTTTTCCTTCCACGTCTTTGTTTTTTGGTATTTCTCCTCTTTCGTTACTGTTGTCGCCCTTGAGATATTCTTTCTAAGTCTCCGTTTTAGTTTGATGTAACTCTGTTTATTTTTTTCCGTGTTTATTTCCCTACTCCCTGTAATTTTTTAAAAAAATTATACCTTTATCTGTCTTGCTTGCTGTCTTTATATTTTGGCTTTAAATCATTTCTCGCCGTTCCTTAGTGGCCCAACTTCTTCATTTTTCTTAATACATCTGGTTTAGCTAGCTGTCTGTAATTTTTTTTTTTTTTTTTTAGTTTTTGTCTTATTTTCTCTAACACGCACCACTTTTCTGTGCCTACTTTTCTTCCGTCTGCTGTCTTTTAAAATTCTATTTATTTCCTTAGCATTCTCGGTTTTTAAACTTTCTTGCTAAGTCTCTTTTAGCTTGCTGTCCCTATAATTTTAGCTTTCATTTTATTTCCCTATTCCCCATTGCTTTTTCAGCATTCCTTCAATATCTACTTTTATGCCCTATGCAGTTTTTGCAGAAGAATTTCTTGTTGTTCCACAGAACCCTCACTTTGAAAATTCTGTTTCTACACTTTTTTTTGTTTTTTTTTTTTTGTTTGTTTTTTTTTTTTGTTTGACGGCACTGTGTTTTCATTTTTTCTTTATTTCCTCAATCTTCAATTGCCTTTGAAATGTTCTCTTTACTTCTGTCTGGTTTCTGCCTCTATTCTGCCTTTTTTTTTTTTTTTTTAATTATGTCCTGAGTATCTCTAGTGCCCCTGCTTTTACAATGTTGTAGGTCTCTTAGGTGGACTGTGCTATTTGGGAATTTTTCACCCAATTTCATTATTCACCGTTGGTTTTAAGATTTTCTGTCTAATTCTGTCCCGATTGCTATCTTTAATTTGTTCTCTTGATCCTGAATCATTTCTCAACCTCCCTCAGCGCCATCGCTTTTTAAAGTTTCTTTGTAGTTCTCCATTTTAGCTGCGTGTCAGAAATGCGCTTTAGTTTTGTTGTTGTTGTTATTTCCTGATTACCATTTGTCTTTTTTACGTACGTTTCTTGTGGTCGGTCCCCTTATTTTTTTAGTTGTAATGTATCCTTACTTAGCAGCTTTGTTTTTTAGTTATTCTTTATACGTTTCTATTTGTTTCTTGGGCATTTTTTTTTTTTATTTCCAATATTTGCCGTTACACTCCTTCGCTGTTCTCACTCATCTATTTCTTCTCTTTCTTCTTTTACGGTGCTGTAATTTTTTTCTTTCTCAGTCTCCATTTTGGTTTACCCATGCTATTTTTTTTTTCTTCATTTCCCTAATCCCTGTTGCTTTTAAAATGCTGACTCTCCTTTTTATCATTTTTGGTCTTCATTTTTCTGCATTTTTGTTCTAATTATTTCTTTTTCCTTACTGCTGTCACCTTTAAGAATTTATCTCTCTCTCCATTTTAGTCGGATATTGCTCTTACTTTAGTGCTTTTGCTTTTCAAGTTCTCTAATTTCACCTTGTCAGCTAGCGTAATCTTTAATTATTTTTTCTTTATTTTCCATAGAGCCATTGTGCTTTACATGGGTTTTCATCATTTTTGGTTTTCTTGCCGTCGCTACCTACTTTCTCCTTATAACCTTAATCTTATTTGCATCTACATTTTACTTTGTACTTTTATTCCGTTTGTTACCTTTAAAAAAACAAAAAATTCTTGTCTGTATTCATGCCTTTGATTTTAAAACTTTCTTTCTAGGTCCTTGTTACAGTTTGTCATTCCTGGTTTTTAAATGTTTCTCTATTTCCCCGATACCCATCACCAGGTCTTCTGTTTTTATCCGCTTCCCTGAATCTATTTGCCTGTTTCCTCTTTTATTTATTTGGTGCCTTTCCTCAGCGCCCTTGCTTTGTTCTATTTTATACGTCCCTTTTAGCTCACTGGCGCTTCTTTTTCATTTTCCCCCACTTATTTCTATAGTCCTATTTTGCTTTAAAACATTCCGTTTCTGTCTCTCTTTTATTCCCTTTCCTCTCTTTTCTTTTAATCGTGTCTTCTCCTTTCTTACCGCCCTTGCTTTTTCAGTTTTACGTCTAAGTCTTTGTCTTTGGTGGTTACCTTGAGCAAAAGGTGAAAGGTAGAAGATTGCACTGTGCCTTTTGCGGTGGACACGTTGTGCTTGATTTGTGCTCAACTGAAACACTTTTAAAACTTTTAGGTTTGTGCAGACAGACAAGGGACTCGAAGAAGTCTCCAGCCTCGCGATTCGAGCAGCAGCAGCGAGCCGTACGAGTCGGTCCACGCTGCGTACGCTTCAAAGCCAGGTTCAACTAAAACACTCCAAGAAAGCAGTCCCCAGAGGGTCCTGAAGACCACCAAAGACCCGTGCAGAAGACCGTAAAGGACTTGAAGCACACGTGTAAGTAAGACGCGAGTACTACCGTTAGTTCCAGGCAAGAGAATGAATTTGTATACGCATTCTGAGAAATGTATTGCATCCGGATAGAGTTGGGCAAGATAAGGTTTGTCCGTTACGATTTGCAACACGTACGCTAGGTGGAACCTATCCCCAGTGTATCTAGCGCCGTCATGAAAGAACGCCAGCTTTTTAAAACTCCAGAATCGAATCTTGGAGAGTTTTTTTCGGCCGAGGCTACGGTATCGGGTTGCTGTCCCCCTTTAAGAATTTTTCCCTTATGGTCTTCATCCCTGCGGTCCAGCAAATATTTGTCTGATTTTATTTCCCTCCCAGCCTTTAATTTGCTGTATTCGTTTTTAAATTCTATCTCGTCTGTCATTAGTGTCCTCGCCTTAAAAATTTTCTTTCTATACGTCTGTCTCGGTTTCACGAGACCATTTTGTCTTCTTTTTCCTTAAATGTCACTGCTTTAAAAAGCATCTGTCTGCCTTCATGCTGCTGATTGTCTTGATTTCTCCCTTCTTTAATTATTTCTTGTCTGTCATTAGCCTGGTGGCTTTTTAAAGTTTATTTTTACCTCTGGTTAGGTCCTTGTTGTCTGCATTTTTAAGGGGTTTTTTTCATTATTTAGTTATTACTTTTTGCTTTTTTTGTTCATTGTTTCTTGTCTTTCCTTAGCATCCTGGCTTTTTAGAGATTCTTTTTACATCTCTGTTGTGGTCTGCTGTCTCTATTTCCCTCATGCTTGTTGTATTTTATTTCATGTATTCTTTTTTTTTTTTTTTCCCTCTATGTCTACCTTTATATTGGTCACTTATTTTTTTTTCCTGCATTTTTTTCTTGTCTGTTTTTAGTGCCGCCATTTTTACAAATATCTGCCTCTGTTTGCGTTTGAGTTCTCGGACTGTATTGTGTGTTCCTTCTTCTCTTAAACCTCGGGCTTTAAAAAGTTTCTACTTTTATGTCTTTCAGCATTATTACTTTTTAACCTCTCCAACCCCCTCCTCAGTTTTCCCTAGCGCTGTCGCTTTTTAGATTTTCCTTCTCTACCTACGTTTTAGTTTCACGTTGCTAAGTTTTGGTTTTTTTTTTTAATTAAGCCCCTTGGTCTTATCTTTTCATTGTTCCTTCTGGGAATTGTACTCTGTTGTTTTCTAAATTTTGCCTTTACAGCTCCACTCATCTCGTGTTCTCTGCCTGTGCTTTTTATCTCTTTGTGCCTGTCTTCTACCTTTTAAATTACGTTTCGGTGATTTCATCTATTTAGTTTACAACCCCTGTTTGGTTCTTCCTCTGTTCCTCATCCCTTTGCATGGTAAATTTTATTTCTACTTTTCCGTTTCAGTTTGCCATTAGTGTTTATCGATTTTATTTCATTTTCTTCATCCCTGTCGCTTCTGACAGTTTCTTCTTACTTTTATTTTAATTTGCTGTCCTTACATTTTTCATTTTTTCCTGTTGTAATAAATGCCCTTACTTTCTAAATTTTCATTCTACTCCTGTTTTAGGTAGTTGTGTTTTTAAAAAGTTTTCTCTATATCGCTCTAATCTCTGACCATTTCAATTTTCTACTTTTGTCTCTGTCCTTATTTTGTCATCTCTTAATTAGCTCTTGCATGCGGTTTGCGTCACTGCTTTTGAGTTTTTTGCTATGTTTCTACTAGTTTATGGTCCCTAGTTTGAAACTTTAACATGTATTTCCCTGATCTGCCTCACTTTTAAAAGCTTCTTTATACGTCGTCTTTTTTTTTCCCCACTCGATGTGTTTACGCTAATTATTTCTTCTCTTGTCTTAGCATCCTTGCTTTTTACGTTTTTCTACATCTCTGGCTTAGTTTTTTTTTTCTTTTTTCTTTTTTTCCCATTTATTTCCCTCCTCCCCTCGCTTTTGAAATGTTTATTCTGTGGCTGCATTTTTCCTTCCACGTCTTTGTTTTTTGGTATTTCTCCTCTTTCGTTACTGTTGTCGCCCTTGAGATATTCTTTCTAAGTCTCCGTTTTAGTTTGATGTAACTCTGTTTATTTTTTTCCGTGTTTATTTCCCTACTCCCTGTAATTTTTTAAGAAAATTATACCTTTATCTGTCTTGCTTGCTGTCTTTATATTTTGGCTTTAAATCATTTCTCGCCGTTCCTTAGTGGCCCAACTTCTTCATTTTTCTTAATACATCTGGTTTAGCTAGCTGTCTGTAATTTTTTTTTTTTTTTTTTAGTTTTTGTCTTATTTTCTCTAACACGCACCACTTTTCTGTGCCTACTTTTCTTCCGTCTGCTGTCTTTTAAAATTCTATTTATTTCCTTAGCATTCTCGGTTTTTAAACTTTCTTGCTAAGTCTCTTTTAGCTTGCTGTCCCTATAATTTTAGCTTTCATTTTATTTCCCTATTCCCCATTGCTTTTTCAGCATTCCTTCAATATCTACTTTTATGCCCTATGCAGTTTTTGCAGAAGAATTTCTTGTTGTTCCACAGAACCCTCACTTTGAAAATTCTGTTTCTACACTTTTTCTTTTTCTTTTTGTTTTTTTTTTTTTGTTTTTTTTTTTTTTGTTTGACGGCACTGTGTTTTCATTTTTTCTTTATTTCCTCAATCTTCAATTGCCTTTGAAATGTTCTCTTTACTTCTGTCTGGTTTCTGCCTCTATTTTGCCTTTTTTTTTTTTTTTTTTAATTATGTCCTGAGTATCTCTAGTGCCCCTGCTTTTACAATGTTGTAGGTCTCTTAGGTGGACTGTGCTATTTGGGAATTTTTCACCCAGTTTCATTATTCACCGTTGGTTTTAAGATTTTCTGTCTAATTCTGTCCCGATTGCTATCTTTAATTTGTTCTCTTGATCCTGAATCATTTCTCAACCTCCCTCAGCGCCATCGCTTTTTAAAGTTTCTTTGTAGTTCTCCATTTTAGCTGCGTGTCAGAAATGCGCTTTAGTTTTGTTGTTGTTGTTATTTCCTGATTACCATTTGTCTTTTTTACGTACGTTTCTTGTGGTCGGTCCCCTTATTTTTTTAGTTGTAATGTATCCTTACTTAGCAGCTTTGTTTTTTAGTTATTCTTTATACGTTTCTATTTGTTTCTTGGGCATTTTTTTTTTTTATTTCCAATATTTGCCGTTACACTCCTTCGCTGTTCTCACTCATCTATTTCTTCTCTTTCTTCTTTTACGGTGCTGTAATTTTTTTCTTTCTCAGTCTCCATTTTGGTTTACCCATGCTATTTTTTTTTTCTTCATTTCCCTAATCCCTGTTGCTTTTAAAATGCTGACTCTCCTTTTAATCATTTTTGGTCTTCATTTTTCTGCATTTTTGTTCTAATTATTTCTTTTTCCTTACTGCTGTCACCTTTAAGAATTTATCTCTCTCTCCATTTTAGTCGGATATTGCTCTTACTTTAGTGCTTTTGCTTTTCAAGTTCTCTAATTTCACCTTGTCAGCTAGCGTAATCTTTAATTATTTTTTCTTTATTTTCCATAGAGCCATTGTGCTTTACATGGGTTTTCATCATTTTTGGTTTTCTTGCCGTCGCTACCTACTTTCTCCTTATAACCTTAATCTTATTTGCATCTACATTTTACTTTGTACTTTTATTCCGTTTGTTACCTTTAAAAAAACAAAAAATTCTTGTCTGTATTCATGCCTTTGATTTTAAAACTTTCTTTCTAGGTCCTTGTTACAGTTTGTCATTCCTGGTTTTTAAATGTTTCTCTATTTCCCCGATACCCATCACCAGGTCTTCTGTTTTTATCCGCTTCCCTGAATCTATTTGCCTGTTTCCTCTTTTATTTATTTGGTGCCTTTCCTCAGCGCCCTTGCTTTGTTCTATTTTATACGTCCCTTTTAGCTCACTGGCGCTTCTTTTTCATTTTCCCCCACTTATTTCTATAGTCCTATTTTGCTTTAAAACATTCCGTTTCTGTCTCTCTTTTATTCCCTTTCCTCTCTTTTCTTTTAATCGTGTCTTCTCCTTTCTTACCGCCCTTGCTTTTTCAGTTTTACGTCTAAGTCTTTGTCTTTGGTGGTTACCTTGAGCAAAAGGTGAAAGGTAGAAGATTGCACTGTGCCTTTTGCGGTGGACACGTTGTGCTTGATTTGTGCTCAACTGAAACACTTTTAAAACTTTTAGGTTTGTGCAGACAGACAAGGGACTCGAAGAAGTCTCCAGCCTCGCGATTCGAGCAGCAGCAGCGAGCCGTACGAGTCGGTCCACGCTGCGTACGCTTCAAAGCCAGGTTCAACTAAAACACTCCAAGAAAGCAGTCCCCAGAGGGTCCTGAAGACCACCAAAGACCCGTGCAGAAGACCGTAAAGGACTTGAAGCACACGTGTAAGTAAGACGCGAGTACTACCGTTAGTTCCAGGCAAGAGAATGAATTTGTATACGCATTCTGAGAAATGTATTGCATCCGGATAGAGTTGGGCAAGATAAGGTTTGTCCGTTACGATTTGCAACACGTACGCTAGGTGGAACCTATCCCCAGTGTATCTAGCGCCGTCATGAAAGAATGCCAGCTTTTTAAAACTCCAGAATCGAATCTTGGAGAGTTTCTTTCGGCCGAGGCTACGGTATCGGGTTGCTGTCCCCCTTTAAGAATTTTTCCCTTATGGTCTTCATCCCTGCGGTCCAGCAAATATTTGTCTGATTTTATTTCCCTCCCAGCCTTTAATTTGCTGTATTCGTTTTTAAATTCTATCTCGTCTGTCATTAGTGTCCTCGCCTTAAAAATTTTCTTTCTATACGTCTGTCTCGGTTTCACGAGACCATTTTGTCTTCTTTTTCCTTAAATGTCACTGCTTTAAAAAGCATCTGTCTGCCTTCATGCTGCTGATTGTCTTGATTTCTCCCTTCTTTAATTATTTCTTGTCTGTCATTAGCCTGGTGGCTTTTTAAAGTTTATTTTTACCTCTGGTTAGGTCCTTGTTGTCTGCATTTTTAAGGGGTTTTTTTCATTATTTAGTTATTACTTTTTGCTTTTTTTGTTCATTGTTTCTTGTCTTTCCTTAGCATCCTGGCTTTTTAGAGATTCTTTTTACATCTCTGTTGTGGTCTGCTGTCTCTATTTCCCTCATGCTTGTTGTATTTTATTTCATGTATTCTTTTTTTTTTTTTTCCCTCTATGTCTACCTTTATATTGGTCACTTATTTTTTTTTTCCTGCATTTTTTTCTTGTCTGTTTTTAGTGCCGCCATTTTTACAAATATCTGCCTCTGTTTGCGTTTGAGTTCTCGGACTGTATTGTGTGTTCCTTCTTCTCTTAAACCTCGGGCTTTAAAAAGTTTCTACTTTTATGTCTTTCAGCATTATTACTTTTTAACCTCTCCAACCCCCTCCTCAGTTTTCCCTAGCGCTGTCGCTTTTTAGATTTTCCTTCTCTACCTACGTTTTAGTTTCACGTTGCTAAGTTTTGGTTTTTTTTTTTAATTAAGCCCCTTGGTCTTATCTTTTCATTGTTCCTTCTGGGAATTGTACTCTGTTGTTTTCTAAATTTTGCCTTTACAGCTCCACTCATCTCGTGTTCTCTGCCTGTGCTTTTTATCTCTTTGTGCCTGTCTTCTACCTTTTAAATTACGTTTCGGTGATTTCATCTATTTAGTTTACAACCCCTGTTTGGTTCTTCCTCTGTTCCTCATCCCTTTGCATGGTAAATTTTATTTCTACTTTTCCGTTTCAGTTTGCCATTAGTGTTTATCGATTTTATTTCATTTTCTTCATCCCTGTCGCTTCTGACAGTTTCTTCTTACTTTTATTTTAATTTGCTGTCCTTACATTTTTCATTTTTTCCTGTTGTAATAAATGCCCTTACTTTCTAAATTTTCATTCTACTCCTGTTTTAGGTAGTTGTGTTTTTAAAAAGTTTTCTCTATATCGCTCTAATCTCTGACCATTTCAATTTTCTACTTTTGTCTCTGTCCTTATTTTGTCATCTCTTAATTAGCTCTTGCATGCGGTTTGCGTCACTGCTTTTGAACTTTTTGCTATGTTTCTATTAGTTTATGGTCCCTAGTTTGAAACTTTAACATGTATTTCCCTGATCTGCCTCACTTTTAAAAGCTTCTTTATACGTCGTCTTTTTTTTTCCCCACTCGATGTGTTTACGCTAATTATTTCTTCTCTTGTCTTAGCATCCTTGCTTTTTACGTTTTTCTACATCTCTGGCTTAGTTTTTTTTTTCTTTTTTCTTTTTTTCCCATTTATTTCTCTCCTCCCCTCGCTTTTGAAATGTTTATTCTGTGGCTGCATTTTTCCTTCCACGTCTTTGTTTTTTGGTATTTCTCCTCTTTCGTTACTGTTGTCGCCCTTGAGATATTCTTTCTAAGTCTCCGTTTTAGTTTGATGTAACTCTGTTTATTTTTTTCCGTGTTTATTTCCCTACTCCCTGTAATTTTTTTAAAAAATTATACCTTTATCTGTCTTGCTTGCTGTCTTTATATTTTGGCTTTAAATCATTTCTCGCCGTTCCTTAGTGGCCCAACTTCTTCATTTTTCTTAATACATCTGGTTTAGCTAGCTGTCTGTAATTTTTTTTTTTTTTTTAGTTTTTGTCTTATTTTCTCTAACACGCACCACTTTTCTGTGCCTACTTTTCTTCCGTCTGCTGTCTTTTAAAATTCTATTTATTTCCTTAGCATTCTCGGTTTTTAAACTTTCTTGCTAAGTCTCTTTTAGCTTGCTGTCCCTATAATTTTAGCTTTCATTTTATTTCCCTATTCCCCATTGCTTTTTCAGCATTCCTTCAATATCTACTTTTATGCCCTATGCAGTTTTTGCAGAAGAATTTCTTGTTGTTCCACAGAACCCTCACTTTGAAAATTCTGTTTCTACACTTTTTCTTTTTGTTTTTTTTTTTTTTTTTCTTTTCTTTGTTTGACGGCACTGTGTTTTCATTTTTTCTTTATTTCCTCAATCTTCAATTGCCTTTGAAATGTTCTCTTTACTTCTGTCTGGTTTCTGCCTCTATTTTGCCTTTTTTTTTTTTTTTTTTAATTATGTCCTGAGTATCTCTAGTGCCCCTGCTTTTACAATGTTGTAGGTCTCTTAGGTGGACTGTGCTATTTGGGAATTTTTCACCCAATTTCATTATTCACCGTTGGTTTTAAGATTTTCTGTCTAATTCTGTCCCGATTGCTATCTTTAATTTGTTCTCTTGATCCTGAATCATTTCTCAACCTCCCTCAGCGCCATCGCTTTTTAAAGTTTCTTTGTAGTTCTCCATTTTAGCTGCGTGTCAGAAATGCGCTTTAGTTTTGTTGTTGTTGTTATTTCCTGATTACCATTTGTCTTTTTTACATACATTTCTTGTGGTCGGTCCCCTTATTTTTTTAGTTGTAATGTATCCTTACTTAGCAGCTTTGTTTTTTAGTTATTCTTTATACGTTTCTATTTGTTTCTTGGGCATTTTTTTTTTAATTTCCAATATTTGCCGTTACACTCCTTCGCTGTTCTCACTCATCTATTTCTTCTCTTTCTTCTTTTACGGTGCTGTAATTTTTTTCTTTCTCAGTCTCCATTTTGGTTTACCCATGCTATTTTTTTTTTCTTCATTTCCCTAATCCCTGTTGCTTTTAAAATGCTGACTCTCCTTTTTATCATTTTTGGTCTTCATTTTTCTGCATTTTTGTTCTAATTATTTCTTTTTCCTTACTGCTGTCACCTTTAAGAATTTATCTCTCTCTCCATTTTAGTCGGATATTGCTCTTACTTTAGTGCTTTTGCTTTTCAAGTTCTCTAATTTCACCTTGTCAGCTAGCGTAATCTTTAATTATTTTTTCTTTATTTTCCATAGAGCCATTGTGCTTTACATGGGTTTTCATCATTTTTGGTTTTCTTGCCGTCGCTACCTACTTTCTCCTTATAACCTTAATCTTATTTGCATCTACATTTTACTTTGTACTTTTATTCCGTTTGTTACCTTTAAAAAAACAAAAAATTCTTGTCTGTATTCATGCCTTTGATTTTAAAACTTTCTTTCTAGGTCCTTGTTACAGTTTGTCATTCCTGGTTTTTAAATGTTTCTCTATTTCCCCGATACCCATCACCAGGTCTTCTGTTTTTATCCGCTTCCCTGAATCTATTTGCCTGTTTCCTCTTTTATTTATTTGGTGCCTTTCCTCAGCGCCCTTGCTTTGTTCTATTTTATACGTCCCTTTTAGCTCACTGGCGCTTCTTTTTCATTTTCCCCCACTTATTTCTATAGTCCTATTTTGCTTTAAAACATTCCGTTTCTGTCTCTCTTTTATTCCCTTTCCTCTCTTTTCTTTTAATCGTGTCTTCTCCTTTCTTACCGCCCTTGCTTTTTCAGTTTTACGTCTAAGTCTTTGTCTTTGGTGGTTACCTTGAGCAAAAGGTGAAAGGTAGAAGATTGCACTGTGCCTTTTGCGGTGGACACGTTGTGCTTGATTTGTGCTCAACTGAAACACTTTTAAAACTTTTAGGTTTGTGCAGACAGACAAGGGACTCGAAGAAGTCTCCAGCCTCGCGATTCGAGCAGCAGCAGCGAGCCGTACGAGTCGGTCCACGCTGCGTACGCTTCAAAGCCAGGTTCAACTAAAACACTCCAAGAAAGCAGTCCCCAGAGGGTCCTGAAGACCACCAAAGACCCGTGCAGAAGACCGTAAAGGACTTGAAGCACACGTGTAAGTAAGACGCGAGTACTACCGTTAGTTCCAGGCAAGAGAATGAATTTGTATACGCATTCTGAGAAATGTATTGCATCCGGATAGAGTTGGGCAAGATAAGGTTTGTCCGTTACGATTAGCAACACGTACGCTAGGTGGAACCTATCCCCAGTGTATCTAGCGCCGTCATGAAAGAACGCCAGCTTTTTAAAACTCCAGAATCGAATCTTGGAGAGTTTCTTTCGGCCGAGGCTACAGTATCGGGTTGCTGTCCCCCTTTAAGAATTTTTCCCTTATGGTCTTCATCCCTGCGGTCCAGCAAATATTTGTCTGATTTTATTTCCCTCCCAGCCTTTAATTTGCTGTATTTGTTTTTAAATTCTATCTCGTCTGTCATTAGTGTCCTCGCCTTAAAAATTTTCTTTCTATACGTCTGTCTCGGTTTCACGAGACCATTTTGTCTTCTTTTTCCTTAAATGTCACTGCTTTAAAAAGCATCTGTCTGCCTTCATGCTGCTGATTGTCTTGATTTCTCCCTTCTTTAATTATTTCTTGTCTGTCATTAGCCTGGTGGCTTTTTAAAGTTTATTTTTACCTCTGGTTAGGTCCTTGTTGTCTGCATTTTTAAGGGGTTTTTTTCATTATTTAGTTATTACTTTTTGCTTTTTTTGTTCATTGTTTCTTGTCTTTCCTTAGCATCCTGGCTTTTTAGAGATTCTTTTTACATCTCTGTTGTGGTCTGCTGTCTCTATTTCCCTCATGCTTGTTGTATTTTATTTCATGTATTCTTTTTTTTTTTTTTTTCCCTCTATGTCTACCTTTATATTGGTCACTTATTTTTTTTTTCCTGCATTTTTTTCTTGTCTGTTTTTAGTGCCGCCATTTTTACAAATATCTGCCTCTGTTTGCGTTTGAGTTCTCGGACTGTATTGTGTGTTCCTTCTTCTCTTAAACCTCGGGCTTTAAAAAGTTTCTACTTTTATGTCTTTCAGCATTATTACTTTTTAACCTCTCCAACCCCCTCCTCAGTTTTCCCTAGCGCTGTCGCTTTTTAGATTTTCCTTCTCTACCTACGTTTTAGTTTCACGTTGCTAAGTTTTGGTTTTTTTTTTTAATTAAGCCCCTTGGTCTTATCTTTTCATTGTTCCTTCTGGGAATTGTACTCTGTTGTTTTCTAAATTTTGCCTTTACAGCTCCACTCATCTCGTGTTCTCTGCCTGTGCTTTTTATCTCTTTGTGCCTGTCTTCTACCTTTTAAATTACGTTTCGGTGATTTCATCTATTTAGTTTACAACCCCTGTTTGGTTCTTCCTCTGTTCCTCATCCCTTTGCATGGTAAATTTTATTTCTACTTTTCCGTTTCAGTTTGCCATTAGTGTTTATCGATTTTATTTCATTTTCTTCATCCCTGTCGCTTCTGACAGTTTCTTCTTACTTTTATTTTAATTTGCTGTCCTTACATTTTTCATTTTTTCCTGTTGTAATAAATGCCCTTACTTTCTAAATTTTCATTCTACTCCTGTTTTAGGTAGTTGTGTTTTTAAAAAGTTTTCTCTATATCGCTCTAATCTCTGACCATTTCAATTTTCTACTTTTGTCTCTGTCCTTATTTTGTCATCTCTTAATTAGCTCTTGCATGCGGTTTGCGTCACTGCTTTTGAATTTTTTGCTATGTTTCTATTAGTTTATGGTCCCTAGTTTGAAACTTTAACATGTATTTCCCTGATCTGCCTCACTTTTAAAAGCTTCTTTATACGTCGTCTTTTTTTTTCCCCACTCGATGTGTTTACGCTAATTATTTCTTCTCTTGTCTTAGCATCCTTGCTTTTTACGTTTTTCTACATCTCTGGCTTAGTTTTTTTTTTCTTTTTTCTTTTTTTCCCATTTATTTCCCTCCTCCCCTCGCTTTTGAAATGTTTATTCTGTGGCTGCATTTTTCCTTCCACGTCTTTGTTTTTTGGTATTTCTCCTCTTTCGTTACTGTTGTCGCCCTTGAGATATTCTTTCTAAGTCTCCGTTTTAGTTTGATGTAACTCTGTTTATTTTTTTCCGTGTTTATTTCCCTACTCCCTGTAATTTTTTAAAAAAATTATACCTTTATCTGTCTTGCTTGCTGTCTTTATATTTTGGCTTTAAATCATTTCTCGCCGTTCCTTAGTGGCCCAACTTCTTCATTTTTCTTAATACATCTGGTTTAGCTAGCTGTCTGTAATTTTTTTTTTTTTTTTTTTAGTTTTTGTCTTATTTTCTCTAACACGCATCACTTTTCTGTGCCTACTTTTCTTCCGTCTGCTGTCTTTTAAAATTCTATTTATTTCCTTAGCATTCTCGGTTTTTAAACTTTCTTGCTAAGTCTCTTTTAGCTTGCTGTCCCTATAATTTTAGCTTTCATTTTATTTCCCTATTCCCCATTGCTTTTTCAGCATTCCTTCAATATCTACTTTTATGCCCTATGCAGTTTTTACAGAAGAATTTCTTGTTGTTCCACAGAACCCTCACTTTGAAAATTCTGTTTCTACACTTTTTCTTTTTGTTTTGTTTTTTGTTTTTTTTTTTTTTTGTTTGACGGCACTGTGTTTTCATTTTTTCTTTATTTCCTCAATCTTCAATTGCCTTTGAAATGTTCTCTTTACTTCTGTCTGGTTTCTGCCTCTATTTTGCCTTTTTTTTTTTTTTTTTAATTATGTCCTGAGTATCTCTAGTGCCCCTGCTTTTACAATGTTGTAGGTCTCTTAGGTGGACTGTGCTATTTGGGAATTTTTCACCCAGTTTCATTATTCACCGTTGGTTTTAAGATTTTCTGTCTAATTCTGTCCCGATTGCTATCTTTAATTTGTTCTCTTGATCCTGAATCATTTCTCAACCTCCCTCAGCGCCATCGCTTTTTAAAGTTTCTTTGTAGTTCTCCATTTTAGCTGCGTGTCAGAAATGCGCTTTAGTTTTGTTGTTGTTGTTATTTCCTGATTACCATTTGTCTTTTTTACGTACGTTTCTTGTGGTCGGTCCCCTTATTTTTTTAGTTGTAATGTATCCTTACTTAGCAGCTTTGTTTTTTAGTTATTCTTTATACGTTTCTATTTGTTTCTTGGGCATTTTTTTTTTTTATTTCCAATATTTGCCGTTACACTCCTTCGCTGTTCTCACTCATCTATTTCTTCTCTTTCTTCTTTTACGGTGCTGTAATTTTTTTCTTTCTCAGTCTCCATTTTGGTTTACCCATGCTATTTTTTTTTTCTTCATTTCCCTAATCCCTGTTGCTTTTAAAATGCTGACTCTCCTTTTAATCATTTTTGGTCTTCATTTTTCTGCATTTTTGTTCTAATTATTTCTTTTTCCTTACTGCTGTCACCTTTAAGAATTTATCTCTCTCTCCATTTTAGTCGGATATTGCTCTTACTTTAGTGCTTTTGCTTTTCAAGTTCTCTAATTTCACCTTGTCAGCTAGCGTAATCTTTAATTATTTTTTCTTTATTTTCCATAGAGCCATTGTGCTTTACATGGGTTTTCATCATTTTTGGTTTTCTTGCCGTCGCTACCTACTTTCTCCTTATAACCTTAATCTTATTTGCATCTACATTTTACTTTGTACTTTTATTCCGTTTGTTACCTTTAAAAAAACAAAAAATTCTTGTCTGTATTCATGCCTTTGATTTTAAAACTTTCTTTCTAGGTCCTTGTTACAGTTTGTCATTCCTGGTTTTTAAATGTTTCTCTATTTCCCCGATACCCATCACCAGGTCTTCTGTTTTTATCCGCTTCCCTGAATCTATTTGCCTGTTTCCTCTTTTATTTATTTGGTGCCTTTCCTCAGCGCCCTTGCTTTGTTCTATTTTATACGTCCCTTTTAGCTCACTGGCGCTTCTTTTTCATTTTCCCCCACTTATTTCTATAGTCCTATTTTGCTTTAAAACATTCCGTTTCTGTCTCTCTTTTATTCCCTTTCCTCTCTTTTCTTTTAATCGTGTCTTCTCCTTTCTTACCGCCCTTGCTTTTTCAGTTTTACGTCTAAGTCTTTGTCTTTGGTGGTTACCTTGAGCAAAAGGTGAAAGGTAGAAGATTGCACTGTGCCTTTTGCGGTGGACACGTTGTGCTTGATTTGTGCTCAACTGAAACACTTTTAAAACTTTTAGGTTTGTGCAGACAGACAAGGGACTCGAAGAAGTCTCCAGCCTCGCGATTCGAGCAGCAGCAGCGAGCCGTACGAGTCGGTCCACGCTGCGTACGCTTCAAAGCCAGGTTCAACTAAAACACTCCAAGAAAGCAGTCCCCAGAGGGTCCTGAAGACCACCAAAGACCCGTGCAGAAGACCGTAAAGGACTTGAAGCACACGTGTAAGTAAGACGCGAGTACTACCGTTAGTTCCAGGCAAGAGAATGAATTTGTATACGCATTCTGAGAAATGTATTGCATCCGGATAGAGTTGGGCAAGATAAGGTTTGTCCGTTACGATTTGCAACACGTACGCTAGGTGGAACCTATCCCCAGTGTATCTAGCGCCGTCATGAAAGAATGCCAGCTTTTTAAAACTCCAGAATCGAATCTTGGAGAGTTTCTTTCGGCCGAGGCTACGGTATCGGGTTGCTGTCCCCCTTTAAGAATTTTTCCCTTATGGTCTTCATCCCTGCGGTCCAGCAAATATTTGTCTGATTTTATTTCCCTCCCAGCCTTTAATTTGCTGTATTCGTTTTTAAATTCTATCTCGTCTGTCATTAGTGTCCTCGCCTTAAAAATTTTCTTTCTATACGTCTGTCTCGGTTTCACGAGACCATTTTGTCTTCTTTTTCCTTAAATGTCACTGCTTTAAAAAGCATCTGTCTGCCTTCATGCTGCTGATTGTCTTGATTTCTCCCTTCTTTAATTATTTCTTGTCTGTCATTAGCCTGGTGGCTTTTTAAAGTTTATTTTTACCTCTGGTTAGGTCCTTGTTGTCTGCATTTTTAAGGGGTTTTTTTCATTATTTAGTTATTACTTTTTGCTTTTTTTGTTCATTGTTTCTTGTCTTTCCTTAGCATCCTGGCTTTTTAGAGATTCTTTTTACATCTCTGTTGTGGTCTGCTGTCTCTATTTCCCTCATGCTTGTTGTATTTTATTTCATGTATTCTTTTTTTTTTTTTTCCCTCTATGTCTACCTTTATATTGGTCACTTATTTTTTTTTTCCTGCATTTTTTTCTTGTCTGTTTTTAGTGCCGCCATTTTTACAAATATCTGCCTCTGTTTGCGTTTGAGTTCTCGGACTGTATTGTGTGTTCCTTCTTCTCTTAAACCTCGGGCTTTAAAAAGTTTCTACTTTTATGTCTTTCAGCATTATTACTTTTTAACCTCTCCAACCCCCTCCTCAGTTTTCCCTAGCGCTGTCGCTTTTTAGATTTTCCTTCTCTACCTACGTTTTAGTTTCACGTTGCTAAGTTTTGGTTTTTTTTTTTAATTAAGCCCCTTGGTCTTATCTTTTCATTGTTCCTTCTGGGAATTGTACTCTGTTGTTTTCTAAATTTTGCCTTTACAGCTCCACTCATCTCGTGTTCTCTGCCTGTGCTTTTTATCTCTTTGTGCCTGTCTTCTACCTTTTAAATTACGTTTCGGTGATTTCATCTATTTAGTTTACAACCCCTGTTTGGTTCTTCCTCTGTTCCTCATCCCTTTGCATGGTAAATTTTATTTCTACTTTTCCGTTTCAGTTTGCCATTAGTGTTTATCGATTTTATTTCATTTTCTTCATCCCTGTCGCTTCTGACAGTTTCTTCTTACTTTTATTTTAATTTGCTGTCCTTACATTTTTCATTTTTTCCTGTTGTAATAAATGCCCTTACTTTCTAAATTTTCATTCTACTCCTGTTTTAGGTAGTTGTGTTTTTAAAAAGTTTTCTCTATATCGCTCTAATCTCTGACCATTTCAATTTTCTACTTTTGTCTCTGTCCTTATTTTGTCATCTCTTAATTAGCTCTTGCATGCGGTTTGCGTCACTGCTTTTGAACTTTTTGCTATGTTTCTATTAGTTTATGGTCCCTAGTTTGAAACTTTAACATGTATTTCCCTGATCTGCCTCACTTTTAAAAGCTTCTTTATACGTCGTCTTTTTTTTTCCCCACTCGATGTGTTTACGCTAATTATTTCTTCTCTTGTCTTAGCATCCTTGCTTTTTACGTTTTTCTACATCTCTGGCTTAGTTTTTTTTTTCTTTTTTCTTTTTTTCCCATTTATTTCTCTCCTCCCCTCGCTTTTGAAATGTTTATTCTGTGGCTGCATTTTTCCTTCCACGTCTTTGTTTTTTGGTATTTCTCCTCTTTCGTTACTGTTGTCGCCCTTGAGATATTCTTTCTAAGTCTCCGTTTTAGTTTGATGTAACTCTGTTTATTTTTTTCCGTGTTTATTTCCCTACTCCCTGTAATTTTTTTAAAAAATTATACCTTTATCTGTCTTGCTTGCTGTCTTTATATTTTGGCTTTAAATCATTTCTCGCCGTTCCTTAGTGGCCCAACTTCTTCATTTTTCTTAATACATCTGGTTTAGCTAGCTGTCTGTAATTTTTTTTTTTTTTTTAGTTTTTGTCTTATTTTCTCTAACACGCACCACTTTTCTGTGCCTACTTTTCTTCCGTCTGCTGTCTTTTAAAATTCTATTTATTTCCTTAGCATTCTCGGTTTTTAAACTTTCTTGCTAAGTCTCTTTTAGCTTGCTGTCCCTATAATTTTAGCTTTCATTTTATTTCCCTATTCCCCATTGCTTTTTCAGCATTCCTTCAATATCTACTTTTATGCCCTATGCAGTTTTTGCAGAAGAATTTCTTGTTGTTCCACAGAACCCTCACTTTGAAAATTCTGTTTCTACACTTTTTCTTTTTGTTTTTTTTTTTTTTTTTCTTTTCTTTGTTTGACGGCACTGTGTTTTCATTTTTTCTTTATTTCCTCAATCTTCAATTGCCTTTGAAATGTTCTCTTTACTTCTGTCTGGTTTCTGCCTCTATTTTGCCTTTTTTTTTTTTTTTTAATTATGTCCTGAGTATCTCTAGTGCCCCTGCTTTTACAATGTTGTAGGTCTCTTAGGTGGACTGTGCTATTTGGGAATTTTTCACCCAATTTCATTATTCACCGTTGGTTTTAAGATTTTCTGTCTAATTCTGTCCCGATTGCTATCTTTAATTTGTTCTCTTGATCCTGAATCATTTCTCAACCTCCCTCAGCGCCATCGCTTTTTAAAGTTTCTTTGTAGTTCTCCATTTTAGCTGCGTGTCAGAAATGCGCTTTAGTTTTGTTGTTGTTGTTATTTCCTGATTACCATTTGTCTTTTTTACGTACGTTTCTTGTGGTCGGTCCCCTTATTTTTTTAGTTGTAATGTATCCTTACTTAGCAGCTTTGTTTTTTAGTTATTCTTTATACGTTTCTATTTGTTTCTTGGGCATTTTTTTTTTTAATTTCCAATATTTGCCGTTACACTCCTTCGCTGTTCTCACTCATCTATTTCTTCTCTTTCTTCTTTTACGGTGCTGTAATTTTTTTCTTTCTCAGTCTCCATTTTGGTTTACCCATGCTATTTTTTTTTTCTTCATTTCCCTAATCCTTGTTGCTTTTAAAATGCTGACTCTCCTTTTTATCATTTTTGGTCTTCATTTTTCTGCATTTTTGTTCTAATTATTTCTTTTTCCTTACTGCTGTCACCTTTAAGAATTTATCTCTCTCTCCATTTTAGTCGGATATTGCTCTTACTTTAGTGCTTTTGCTTTTCAAGTTCTCTAATTTCACCTTGTCAGCTAGCGTAATCTTTAATTATTTTTTCTTTATTTTCCATAGAGCCATTGTGCTTTACATGGGTTTTCATCATTTTTGGTTTTCTTGCCGTCGCTACCTACTTTCTCCTTATAACCTTAATCTTATTTGCATCTACATTTTACTTTGTACTTTTATTCCGTTTGTTACCTTTAAAAAAACAAAAAATTCTTGTCTGTATTCATGCCTTTGATTTTAAAACTTTCTTTCTAGGTCCTTGTTACAGTTTGTCATTCCTGGTTTTTAAATGTTTCTCTATTTCCCCGATACCCATCACCAAGTCTTCTGTTTTTATCCGCTTCCCTGAATCTATTTGCCTGTTTCCTCTTTTATTTATTTGGTGCCTTTCCTCAGCGCCCTTGCTTTGTTCTATTTTATACGTCCCTTTTAGCTCACTGGCGCTTCTTTTTCATTTTCCCCCACTTATTTCTATAGTCCTATTTTGCTTTAAAACATTCCGTTTCTGTCTCTCTTTTATTCCCTTTCCTCTCTTTTCTTTTAATCGTGTCTTCTCCTTTCTTACCGCCCTTGCTTTTTCAGTTTTACGTCTAAGTCTTTGTCTTTGGTGGTTACCTTGAGCAAAAGGTGAAAGGTAGAAGATTGCACTGTGCCTTTTGCGGTGGACACGTTGTGCTTGATTTGTGCTCAACTGAAACACTTTTAAAACTTTTAGGTTTGTGCAGACAGACAAGGGACTCGAAGAAGTCTCCAGCCTCGCGATTCGAGCAGCAGCAGCGAGCCGTACGAGTCGGTCCACGCTGCGTACGCTTCAAAGCCAGGTTCAACTAAAACACTCCAAGAAAGCAGTCCCCAGAGGGTCCTGAAGACCACCAAAGACCCGTGCAGAAGACCGTAAAGGACTTGAAGCACACGTGTAAGTAAGACGCGAGTACTACCGTTAGTTCCAGGCAAGAGAATGAATTTGTATACGCATTCTGAGAAATGTATTGCATCCGGATAGAGTTGGGCAAGATAAGGTTTGTCCGTTACGATTAGCAACACGTACGCTAGGTGGAACCTATCCCCAGTGTATCTAGCGCCGTCATGAAAGAACGCCAGCTTTTTAAAACTCCAGAATCGAATCTTGGAGAGTTTCTTTCGGCCGAGGCTACAGTATCGGGTTGCTGTCCCCCTTTAAGAATTTTTCCCTTATGGTCTTCATCCCTGCGGTCCAGCAAATATTTGTCTGATTTTATTTCCCTCCCAGCCTTTAATTTGCTGTATTTGTTTTTAAATTCTATCTCGTCTGTCATTAGTGTCCTCGCCTTAAAAATTTTCTTTCTATACGTCTGTCTCGGTTTCACGAGACCATTTTGTCTTCTTTTTCCTTAAATGTCACTGCTTTAAAAAGCATCTGTCTGCCTTCATGCTGCTGATTGTCTTGATTTCTCCCTTCTTTAATTATTTCTTGTCTGTCATTAGCCTGGTGGCTTTTTAAAGTTTATTTTTACCTCTGGTTAGGTCCTTGTTGTCTGCATTTTTAAGGGGTTTTTTTCATTATTTAGTTATTACTTTTTGCTTTTTTTGTTCATTGTTTCTTGTCTTTCCTTAGCATCCTGGCTTTTTAGAGATTCTTTTTACATCTCTGTTGTGGTCTGCTGTCTCTATTTCCCTCATGCTTGTTGTATTTTATTTCATTTATTCTTTTTTTTTTTTTTCCCCTCTATGTCTACCTTTATATTGGTCACTTATTTTTTTTTCTGCATTTTTTTTCTTGTCTGTTTTTAGTGCCGCCATTTTTACAAATATCTGCCTCTGTTTGCGTTTGAGTTCTCGGACTGTATTGTGTGTTCCTTCTTCTCTTAAACCTCGGGCTTTAAAAAGTTTCTACTTTTATGTCTTTCAGCATTATTACTTTTTAACCTCTCCAACCCCCTCCTCAGTTTTCCCTAGCGCTGTCGCTTTTTAGATTTTCCTTCTCTATCTACGTTTTAGTTTCACGTTGCTAAGTTTTGGTTTTTTTTTTTAATTAAGCCCCTTGGTCTTATCTTTTCATTGTTCCTTCTGGGAATTGTACTCTGTTGTTTTCTAAATTTTGCCTTTACAGCTCCACTCATCTCGTGTTCTCTGCCTGTGCTTTTTATCTCTTTGTGCCTGTCTTCTACCTTTTAAATTACGTTTCGGTGATTTCATCTATTTAGTTTACAACCCCTGTTTGGTTCTTCCTCTGTTCCTCATCCCTTTGCATGGTAAATTTTATTTCTACTTTTCCGTTTCAGTTTGCCATTAGTGTTTATCGATTTTATTTCATTTTCTTCATCCCTGTCGCTTCTGACAGTTTCTTCTTACTTTTATTTTAATTTGCTGTCCTTACATTTTTCATTTTTTCCTGTTGTAATAAATGCCCTTACTTTCTAAATTTTCATTCTACTCCTGTTTTAGGTAGTTGTGTTTTTAAAAAGTTTTCTCTATATCGCTCTAATCTCTGACCATTTCAATTTTCTACTTTTGTCTCTGTCCTTATTTTGTCATCTCTTAATTAGCTCTTGCATGCGGTTTGCGTCACTGCTTTTGAACTTTTTGCTATGTTTCTATTAGTTTATGGTCCCTAGTTTGAAACTTTAACATGTATTTCCCTGATCTGCCTCACTTTTAAAAGCTTCTTTATACGTAGTCTTTTTTTTTCCCCACTCGATGTGTTTACGCTAATTATTTCTTCTCTTGTCTTAGCATCCTTGCTTTTTACGTTTTTCTACATCTCTGGCTTAGTTGTTTTTTTCTTTTTTCTTTTTTTCCCATTTATTTCCCTCCTCCCCTCGCTTTTGAAATGTTTATTCTGTGGCTGCATTTTTCCTTCCACGTCTTTGTTTTTTGGTATTTCTCCTCTTTCGTTACTGTTGTCGCCCTTGAGATATTCTTTCTAAGTCTCCGTTTTAGTTTGATGTAACTCTGTTTATTTTTTTTCGTGTTTATTTCCCTACTCCCTGTAATTTTTTAAAAAAATTATACCTTTATCTGTCTTGCTTGCTGTCTTTATATTTTGGCTTTAAATCATTTCTCGCCGTTCCTTAGTGGCCCAACTTCTTCATTTTTCTTAATACATCTGGTTTAGCTAGCTGTCTGTAATTTTTTTTTTTTTTTTTTTAGTTTTTGTCTTATTTTCTCTAACACGCATCACTTTTCTGTGCCTACTTTTCTTCCGTCTGCTGTCTTTTAAAATTCTATTTATTTCCTTAGCATTCTCGGTTTTTAAACTTTCTTGCTAAGTCTCTTTTAGCTTGCTGTCCCTATAATTTTAGCTTTCATTTTATTTCCCTATTCCCCATTGCTTTTTCAGCATTCCTTCAATATCTACTTTTATGCCCTATGCAGTTTTTGCAGAAGAATTTCTTGTTGTTCCACAGAACCCTCACTTTGAAAATTCTGTTTCTACACTTTTTCTTTTTGTTTTGTTTTTTGTTTTTTTTTTTTTTGTTTGACGGCACTGTGTTTTCATTTTTTCTTTATTTCCTCAATCTTCAATTGCCTTTGAAATGTTCTCTTTACTTCTGTCTGGTTTCTGCCTCTATTTTGCCTTTTTTTTTTTTTTTTAATTATGTCCTGAGTATCTCTAGTGCCCCTGCTTTTACAATGTTGTAGGTCTCTTAGGTGGACTGTGCTATTTGGGAATTTTTCACCCAGTTTCATTATTCACCGTTGGTTTTAAGATTTTCTGTCTAATTCTGTCCCGATTGCTATCTTTAATTTGTTCTCTTGATCCTGAATCATTTCTCAACCTCCCTCAGCGCCATCGCTTTTTAAAGTTTCTTTGTAGTTCTCCATTTTAGCTGCGTGTCAGAAATGCGCTTTAGTTTTGTTGTTGTTGTTATTTCCTGATTACCATTTGTCTTTTTTACGTACGTTTCTTGTGGTCGGTCCCCTTATTTTTTTAGTTGTAATGTATCCTTACTTAGCAGCTTTGTTTTTTAGTTATTCTTTATACGTTTCTATTTGTTTCTTGGGCATTTTTTTTTTTTATTTCCAATATTTGCCGTTACACTCCTTCGCTGTTCTCACTCATCTATTTCTTCTCTTTCTTCTTTTACGGTGCTGTAATTTTTTTCTTTCTCAGTCTCCATTTTGGTTTACCCATGCTATTTTTTTTTTCTTCATTTCCCTAATCCTTGTTGCTTTTAAAATGCTGACTCTCCTTTTTATCATTTTTGGTCTTCATTTTTCTGCATTTTTGTTCTAATTATTTCTTTTTCCTTACTGCTGTCACCTTTAAGAATTTATCTCTCTCTCCATTTTAGTCGGATATTGCTCTTACTTTAGTGCTTTTGCTTTTCAAGTTCTCTAATTTCACCTTGTCAGCTAGCGTAATCTTTAATTATTTTTTCTTTATTTTCCATAGAGCCATTGTGCTTTACATGGGTTTTCATCATTTTTGGTTTTCTTGCCGTCGCTACCTACTTTCTCCTTATAACCTTAATCTTATTTGCATCTACATTTTACTTTGTACTTTTATTCCGTTTGTTACCTTTAAAAAAACAAAAAATTCTTGTCTGTATTCATGCCTTTGATTTTAAAACTTTCTTTCTAGGTCCTTGTTACAGTTTGTCATTCCTGGTTTTTAAATGTTTCTCTATTTCCCCGATACCCATCACCAGGTCTTCTGTTTTTATCCGCTTCCCTGAATCTATTTGCCTGTTTCCTCTTTTATTTATTTGGTGCCTTTCCTCAGCGCCCTTGCTTTGTTCTATTTTATACGTCCCTTTTAGCTCACTGGCGCTTCTTTTTCATTTTCCCCCACTTATTTCTATAGTCCTATTTTGCTTTAAAACATTCCGTTTCTGTCTCTCTTTTATTCCCTTTCCTCTCTTTTCTTTTAATCGTGTCTTCTCCTTTCTTACCGCCCTTGCTTTTTCAGTTTTACGTCTAAGTCTTTGTCTTTGGTGGTTACCTTGAGCAAAAGGTGAAAGGTAGAAGATTGCACTGTGCCTTTTGCGGTGGACACGTTGTGCTTGATTTGTGCTCAACTGAAACACTTTTAAAACTTTTAGGTTTGTGCAGACAGACAAGGGACTCGAAGAAGTCTCCAGCCTCGCGATTCGAGCAGCAGCAGCGAGCCGTACGAGTCGGTCCACGCTGCGTACGCTTCAAAGCCAGGTTCAACTAAAACACTCCAAGAAAGCAGTCCCCAGAGGGTCCTGAAGACCACCAAAGACCCGTGCAGAAGACCGTAAAGGACTTGAAGCACACGTGTAAGTAAGACGCGAGTACTACCGTTAGTTCCAGGCAAGAGAATGAATTTGTATACGCATTCTGAGAAATGTATTGCATCCGGATAGAGTTGGGCAAGATAAGGTTTGTCCGTTACGATTTGCAACACGTACGCTAGGTGGAACCTATCCCCAGTGTATCTAGCGCCGTCATGAAAGAACGCCAGCTTTTTAAAACTCCAGAATCGAATCTTGGAGAGTTTCTTTCGGCCGAGGCTACGGTATCGGGTTGCTGTCCCCCTTTAAGAATTTTTCCCTTATGGTCTTCATCCCTGCGGTCCAGCAAATATTTGTCTGATTTTATTTCCCTCCCAGCCTTTAATTTGCTGTATTCGTTTTTAAATTCTATCTCGTCTGTCATTAGTGTCCTCGCCTTAAAAATTTTCTTTCTATACGTCTGTCTCGGTTTCACGAGACCATTTTGTCTTCTTTTTCCTTAAATGTCACTGCTTTAAAAAGCATCTGTCTGCCTTCATGCTGCTGATTGTCTTGATTTCTCCCTTCTTTAATTATTTCTTGTCTGTCATTAGCCTGGTGGCTTTTTAAAGTTTATTTTTACCTCTGGTTAGGTCCTTGTTGTCTGCATTTTTAAGGGGTTTTTTTCATTATTTAGTTATTACTTTTTGCTTTTTTTGTTCATTGTTTCTTGTCTTTCCTTAGCATCCTGGCTTTTTAGAGATTCTTTTTACATCTCTGTTGTGGTCTGCTGTCTCTATTTCCCTCATGCTTGTTGTATTTTATTTCATGTATTCTTTTTTTTTTTTTTCCCTCTATGTCTACCTTTATATTGGTCACTTATTTTTTTTTTCCTGCATTTTTTTCTTGTCTGTTTTTAGTGCCGCCATTTTTACAAATATCTGCCTCTGTTTGCGTTTGAGTTCTCGGACTGTATTGTGTGTTCCTTCTTCTCTTAAACCTCGGGCTTTAAAAAGTTTCTACTTTTATGTCTTTCAGCATTATTACTTTTTAACCTCTCCAACCCCCTCCTCAGTTTTCCCTAGCGCTGTCGCTTTTTAGATTTTCCTTCTCTACCTACGTTTTAGTTTCACGTTGCTAAGTTTTGGTTTTTTTTTTTAATTAAGCCCCTTGGTCTTATCTTTTCATTGTTCCTTCTGGGAATTGTACTCTGTTGTTTTCTAAATTTTGCCTTTACAGCTCCACTCATCTCGTGTTCTCTGCCTGTGCTTTTTATCTCTTTGTGCCTGTCTTCTACCTTTTAAATTACGTTTCGGTGATTTCATCTATTTAGTTTACAACCCCTGTTTGGTTCTTCCTCTGTTCCTCATCCCTTTGCATGGTAAATTTTATTTCTACTTTTCCGTTTCAGTTTGCCATTAGTGTTTATCGATTTTATTTCATTTTCTTCATCCCTGTCGCTTCTGACAGTTTCTTCTTACTTTTATTTTAATTTGCTGTCCTTACATTTTTCATTTTTTCCTGTTGTAATAAATGCCCTTACTTTCTAAATTTTCATTCTACTCCTGTTTTAGGTAGTTGTGTTTTTAAAAAGTTTTCTCTATATCGCTCTAATCTCTGACCATTTCAATTTTCTACTTTTGTCTCTGTCCTTATTTTGTCATCTCTTAATTAGCTCTTGCATGCGGTTTGCGTCACTGCTTTTGAACTTTTTGCTATGTTTCTATTAGTTTATGGTCCCTAGTTTGAAACTTTAACATGTATTTCCCTGATCTGCCTCACTTTTAAAAGCTTCTTTATACGTCGTCTTTTTTTTTCCCCACTCGATGTGTTTACGCTAATTATTTCTTCTCTTGTCTTAGCATCCTTGCTTTTTACGTTTTTCTACATCTCTGGCTTAGTTTTTTTTTTCTTTTTTCTTTTTTTCCCATTTATTTCTCTCCTCCCCTCGCTTTTGAAATGTTTATTCTGTGGCTGCATTTTTCCTTCCACGTCTTTGTTTTTTGGTATTTCTCCTCTTTCGTTACTGTTGTCGCCCTTGAGATATTCTTTCTAAGTCTCCGTTTTAGTTTGATGTAACTCTGTTTATTTTTTTCCGTGTTTATTTCCCTACTCCCTGTAATTTTTTTAAAAAATTATACCTTTATCTGTCTTGCTTGCTGTCTTTATATTTTGGCTTTAAATCATTTCTCGCCGTTCCTTAGTGGCCCAACTTCTTCATTTTTCTTAATACATCTGGTTTAGCTAGCTGTCTGTAATTTTTTTTTTTTTTTTTAGTTTTTGTCTTATTTTCTCTAACACGCACCACTTTTCTGTGCCTACTTTTCTTCCGTCTGCTGTCTTTTAAAATTCTATTTATTTCCTTAGCATTCTCGGTTTTTAAACTTTCTTGCTAAGTCTCTTTTAGCTTGCTGTCCCTATAATTTTAGCTTTCATTTTATTTCCCTATTCCCCATTGCTTTTTCAGCATTCCTTCAATATCTACTTTTATGCCCTATGCAGTTTTTGCAGAAGAATTTCTTGTTGTTCCACAGAACCCTCACTTTGAAAATTCTGTTTCTACACTTTTTCTTTTTGTTTTGTTTTTTTTTTTTGTTTTTTCTTTGTTTGACGGCACTGTGTTTTCATTTTTTCTTTATTTCCTCAATCTTCAATTGCCTTTGAAATGTTCTCTTTACTTCTGTCTGGTTTCTGCCTCTATTTTGCCTTTTTTTTTTTTTTTTAATTATGTCCTGAGTATCTCTAGTGCCCCTGCTTTTACAATGTTGTAGGTCTCTTAGGTGGACTGTGCTATTTGGGAATTTTTCACCCAATTTCATTATTCACCGTTGGTTTTAAGATTTTCTGTCTAATTCTGTCCCGATTGCTATCTTTAATTTGTTCTCTTGATCCTGAATCATTTCTCAACCTCCCTCAGCGCCATCGCTTTTTAAAGTTTCTTTGTAGTTCTCCATTTTAGCTGCGTGTCAGAAATGCGCTTTAGTTTTGTTGTTGTTGTTATTTCCTGATTACCATTTGTCTTTTTTACGTACGTTTCTTGTGGTCGGTCCCCTTATTTTTTTAGTTGTAATGTATCCTTACTTAGCAGCTTTGTTTTTTAGTTATTCTTTATACGTTTCTATTTGTTTCTTGGGCATTTTTTTTTTTTATTTCCAATATTTGCCGTTACACTCCTTCGCTGTTCTCACTCATCTATTTCTTCTCTTTCTTCTTTTACGGTGCTGTAATTTTTTTCTTTCTCAGTCTCCATTTTGGTTTACCCATGCTATTTTTTTTTTCTTCATTTCCCTAATCCCTGTTGCTTTTAAAATGCTGACTCTCCTTTTAATCATTTTTGGTCTTCATTTTTCTGCATTTTTGTTCTAATTATTTCTTTTTCCTTACTGCTGTCACCTTTAAGAATTTATCTCTCTCTCCATTTTAGTCGGATATTGCTCTTACTTTAGTGCTTTTGCTTTTCAAGTTCTCTAATTTCACCTTGTCAGCTAGCGTAATCTTTAATTATTTTTTCTTTATTTTCCATAGAGCCATTGTGCTTTACATGGGTTTTCATCATTTTTGGTTTTCTTGCCGTCGCTACCTACTTTCTCCTTATAACCTTAATCTTATTTGCATCTACATTTTACTTTGTACTTTTATTCCGTTTGTTACCTTTAAAAAAACAAAAAATTCTTGTCTGTATTCATGCCTTTGATTTTAAAACTTTCTTTCTAGGTCCTTGTTACAGTTTGTCATTCCTGGTTTTTAAATGTTTCTCTATTTCCCCGATACCCATCACCAGGTCTTCTGTTTTTATCCGCTTCCCTGAATCTATTTGCCTGTTTCCTCTTTTATTTATTTGGTGCCTTTCCTCAGCGCCCTTGCTTTGTTCTATTTTATACGTCCCTTTTAGCTCACTGGCGCTTCTTTTTCATTTTCCCCCACTTATTTCTATAGTCCTATTTTGCTTTAAAACATTCCGTTTCTGTCTCTCTTTTATTCCCTTTCCTCTCTTTTCTTTTAATCGTGTCTTCTCCTTTCTTACCGCCCTTGCTTTTTCAGTTTTACGTCTAAGTCTTTGTCTTTGGTGGTTACCTTGAGCAAAAGGTGAAAGGTAGAAGATTGCACTGTGCCTTTTGCGGTGGACACGTTGTGCTTGATTTGTGCTCAACTGAAACACTTTTAAAACTTTTAGGTTTGTGCAGACAGACAAGGGACTCGAAGAAGTCTCCAGCCTCGCGATTCGAGCAGCAGCAGCGAGCCGTACGAGTCGGTCCACGCTGCGTACGCTTCAAAGCCAGGTTCAACTAAAACACTCCAAGAAAGCAGTCCCCAGAGGGTCCTGAAGACCACCAAAGACCCGTGCAGAAGACCGTAAAGGACTTGAAGCACACGTGTAAGTAAGACGCGAGTACTACCGTTAGTTCCAGGCAAGAGAATGAATTTGTATACGCATTCTGAGAAATGTATTGCATCCGGATAGAGTTGGGCAAGATAAGGTTTGTCCGTTACGATTTGCAACACGTACGCTAGGTGGAACCTATCCCCAGTGTATCTAGCGCCGTCATGAAAGAATGCCAGCTTTTTAAAACTCCAGAATCGAATCTTGGAGAGTTTCTTTCGGCCGAGGCTACGGTATCGGGTTGCTGTCCCCCTTTAAGAATTTTTCCCTTATGGTCTTCATCCCTGCGGTCCAGCAAATATTTGTCTGATTTTATTTCCCTCCCAGCCTTTAATTTGCTGTATTCGTTTTTAAATTCTATCTCGTCTGTCATTAGTGTCCTCGCCTTAAAAATTTTCTTTCTATACGTCTGTCTCGGTTTCACGAGACCATTTTGTCTTCTTTTTCCTTAAATGTCACTGCTTTAAAAAGCATCTGTCTGCCTTCATGCTGCTGATTGTCTTGATTTCTCCCTTCTTTAATTATTTCTTGTCTGTCATTAGCCTGGTGGCTTTTTAAAGTTTATTTTTACCTCTGGTTAGGTCCTTGTTGTCTGCATTTTTAAGGGGTTTTTTTCATTATTTAGTTATTACTTTTTGCTTTTTTTGTTCATTGTTTCTTGTCTTTCCTTAGCATCCTGGCTTTTTAGAGATTCTTTTTACATCTCTGTTGTGGTCTGCTGTCTCTATTTCCCTCATGCTTGTTGTATTTTATTTCATGTATTCTTTTTTTTTTTTTTCCCTCTATGTCTACCTTTATATTGGTCACTTATTTTTTTTTTCCTGCATTTTTTTCTTGTCTGTTTTTAGTGCCGCCATTTTTACAAATATCTGCCTCTGTTTGCGTTTGAGTTCTCGGACTGTATTGTGTGTTCCTTCTTCTCTTAAACCTCGGGCTTTAAAAAGTTTCTACTTTTATGTCTTTCAGCATTATTACTTTTTAACCTCTCCAACCCCCTCCTCAGTTTTCCCTAGCGCTGTCGCTTTTTAGATTTTCCTTCTCTACCTACGTTTTAGTTTCACGTTGCTAAGTTTTGGTTTTTTTTTTTAATTAAGCCCCTTGGTCTTATCTTTTCATTGTTCCTTCTGGGAATTGTACTCTGTTGTTTTCTAAATTTTGCCTTTACAGCTCCACTCATCTCGTGTTCTCTGCCTGTGCTTTTTATCTCTTTGTGCCTGTCTTCTACCTTTTAAATTACGTTTCGGTGATTTCATCTATTTAGTTTACAACCCCTGTTTGGTTCTTCCTCTGTTCCTCATCCCTTTGCATGGTAAATTTTATTTCTACTTTTCCGTTTCAGTTTGCCATTAGTGTTTATCGATTTTATTTCATTTTCTTCATCCCTGTCGCTTCTGACAGTTTCTTCTTACTTTTATTTTAATTTGCTGTCCTTACATTTTTCATTTTTTCCTGTTGTAATAAATGCCCTTACTTTCTAAATTTTCATTCTACTCCTGTTTTAGGTAGTTGTGTTTTTAAAAAGTTTTCTCTATATCGCTCTAATCTCTGACCATTTCAATTTTCTACTTTTGTCTCTGTCCTTATTTTGTCATCTCTTAATTAGCTCTTGCATGCGGTTTGCGTCACTGCTTTTGAACTTTTTGCTATGTTTCTATTAGTTTATGGTCCCTAGTTTGAAACTTTAACATGTATTTCCCTGATCTGCCTCACTTTTAAAAGCTTCTTTATACGTCGTCTTTTTTTTTCCCCACTCGATGTGTTTACGCTAATTATTTCTTCTCTTGTCTTAGCATCCTTGCTTTTTACGTTTTTCTACATCTCTGGCTTAGTTTTTTTTTTCTTTTTTCTTTTTTTCCCATTTATTTCCCTCCTCCCCTCGCTTTTGAAATGTTTATTCTGTGGCTGCATTTTTCCTTCCACGTCTTTGTTTTTTGGTATTTCTCCTCTTTCGTTACTGTTGTCGCCCTTGAGATATTCTTTCTAAGTCTCCGTTTTAGTTTGATGTAACTCTGTTTATTTTTTTCCGTGTTTATTTCCCTACTCCCTGTAATTTTTTTAAAAAATTATACCTTTATCTGTCTTGCTTGCTGTCTTTATATTTTGGCTTTAAATCATTTCTCGCCGTTCCTTAGTGGCCCAACTTCTTCATTTTTCTTAATACATCTGGTTTAGCTAGCTGTCTGTAATTTTTTTTTTTTTTTTTAGTTTTTGTCTTATTTTCTCTAACACGCACCACTTTTCTGTGCCTACTTTTCTTCCGTCTGCTGTCTTTTAAAATTCTATTTATTTCCTTAGCATTCTCGGTTTTTAAACTTTCTTGCTAAGTCTCTTTTAGCTTGCTGTCCCTATAATTTTAGCTTTCATTTTATTTCCCTATTCCCCATTGCTTTTTCAGCATTCCTTCAATATCTACTTTTATGCCCTATGCAGTTTTTGCAGAAGAATTTCTTGTTGTTCCACAGAACCCTCACTTTGAAAATTCTGTTTCTACACTTTTTTTTGTTTTTTTTTTTTTTTTGTTTTTTTTTTTTGTTTGACGGCACTGTGTTTTCATTTTTTCTTTATTTCCTCAATCTTCAATTGCCTTTGAAATGTTCTCTTTACTTCTGTCTGGTTTCTGCCTCTATTTTGCCTTTTTTTTTTTTTTTTAATTATGTCCTGAGTATCTCCAGTGCCCCTGCTTTTACAATGTTGTAGGTCTCTTAGGTGGACTGTGCTATTTGGGAATTTTTCACCCAATTTCATTATTCACCGTTGGTTTTAAGATTTTCTGTCTAATTCTGTCCCGATTGCTATCTTTAATTTGTTCTCTTGATCCTGAATCATTTCTCAACCTCCCTCAGCGCCATCGCTTTTTAAAGTTTCTTTGTAGTTCTCCATTTTAGCTGCGTGTCAGAAATGCGCTTTAGTTTTGTTGTTGTTGTTATTTCCTGATTACCATTTGTCTTTTTTACGTACGTTTCTTGTGGTCGGTCCCCTTATTTTTTTAGTTGTAATGTATCCTTACTTAGCAGCTTTGTTTTTTAGTTATTCTTTATACGTTTCTATTTGTTTCTTGGGCATTTTTTTTTTTTATTTCCAATATTTGCCGTTACACTCCTTCGCTGTTCTCACTCATCTATTTCTTCTCTTTCTTCTTTTACGGTGCTGTAATTTTTTTCTTTCTCAGTCTCCATTTTGGTTTACCCATGCTATTTTTTTTTTCTTCATTTCCCTAATCCCTGTTGCTTTTAAAATGCTGACTCTCCTTTTTATCATTTTTGGTCTTCATTTTTCTGCATTTTTGTTCTAATTATTTCTTTTTCCTTACTGCTGTCACCTTTAAGAATTTATCTCTCTCTCCATTTTAGTCGGATATTGCTCTTACTTTAGTGCTTTTGCTTTTCAAGTTCTCTAATTTCACCTTGTCAGCTAGCGTAATCTTTAATTATTTTTTCTTTATTTTCCATAGAGCCATTGTGCTTTACATGGGTTTTCATCATTTTTGGTTTTCTTGCCGTCGCTACCTACTTTCTCCTTATAACCTTAATCTTATTTGCATCTACATTTTACTTTGTACTTTTATTCCGTTTGTTACCTTTAAAAAAACAAAAAATTCTTGTCTGTATTCATGCCTTTGATTTTAAAACTTTCTTTCTAGGTCCTTGTTACAGTTTGTCATTCCTGGTTTTTAAATGTTTCTCTATTTCCCCGATACCCATCACCAGGTCTTCTGTTTTTATCCGCTTCCCTGAATCTATTTGCCTGTTTCCTCTTTTATTTATTTGGTGCCTTTCCTCAGCGCCCTTGCTTTGTTCTATTTTATACGTCCCTTTTAGCTCACTGGCGCTTCTTTTTCATTTTCCCCCACTTATTTCTATAGTCCTATTTTGCTTTAAAACATTCCGTTTCTGTCTCTCTTTTATTCCCTTTCCTCTCTTTTCTTTTAATCGTGTCTTCTCCTTTCTTACCGCCCTTGCTTTTTCAGTTTTACGTCTAAGTCTTTGTCTTTGGTGGTTACCTTGAGCAAAAGGTGAAAGGTAGAAGATTGCACTGTGCCTTTTGCGGTGGACACGTTGTGCTTGATTTGTGCTCAACTGAAACACTTTTAAAACTTTTAGGTTTGTGCAGACAGACAAGGGACTCGAAGAAGTCTCCAGCCTCGCGATTCGAGCAGCAGCAGCGAGCCGTACGAGTCGGTCCACGCTGCGTACGCTTCAAAGCCAGGTTCAACTAAAACACTCCAAGAAAGCAGTCCCCAGAGGGTCCTGAAGACCACCAAAGACCCGTGCAGAAGACCGTAAAGGACTTGAAGCACACGTGTAAGTAAGACGCGAGTACTACCGTTAGTTCCAGGCAAGAGAATGAATTTGTATACGCATTCTGAGAAATGTATTGCATCCGGATAGAGTTGGGCAAGATAAGGTTTGTCCGTTACGATTTGCAACACGTACGCTAGGTGGAACCTATCCCCAGTGTATCTAGCGCCGTCATGAAAGAACGCCAGCTTTTTAAAACTCCAGAATCGAATCTTGGAGAGTTTCTTTCGGCCGAGGCTACGGTATCGGGTTGCTGTCCCCCTTTAAGAATTTTTCCCTTATGGTCTTCATCCCTGCGGTCCAGCAAATATTTGTCTGATTTTATTTCCCTCCCAGCCTTTAATTTGCTGTATTCGTTTTTAAATTCTATCTCGTCTGTCATTAGTGTCCTCGCCTTAAAAATTTTCTTTCTATACGTCTGTCTCGGTTTCACGAGACCATTTTGTCTTCTTTTTCCTTAAATGTCACTGCTTTAAAAAGCATCTGTCTGCCTTCATGCTGCTGATTGTCTTGATTTCTCCCTTCTTTAATTATTTCTTGTCTGTCATTAGCCTGGTGGCTTTTTAAAGTTTATTTTTACCTCTGGTTAGGTCCTTGTTGTCTGCATTTTTAAGGGGTTTTTTTCATTATTTAGTTATTACTTTTTGCTTTTTTTGTTCATTGTTTCTTGTCTTTCCTTAGCATCCTGGCTTTTTAGAGATTCTTTTTACATCTCTGTTGTGGTCTGCTGTCTCTATTTCCCTCATGCTTGTTGTATTTTATTTCATGTATTCTTTTTTTTTTTTTTCCCTCTATGTCTACCTTTATATTGGTCACTTATTTTTTTTTTCCTGCATTTTTTTCTTGTCTGTTTTTAGTGCCGCCATTTTTACAAATATCTGCCTCTGTTTGCGTTTGAGTTCTCGGACTGTATTGTGTGTTCCTTCTTCTCTTAAACCTCGGGCTTTAAAAAGTTTCTACTTTTATGTCTTTCAGCATTATTACTTTTTAACCTCTCCAACCCCCTCCTCAGTTTTCCCTAGCGCTGTCGCTTTTTAGATTTTCCTTCTCTACCTACGTTTTAGTTTCACGTTGCTAAGTTTTGGTTTTTTTTTTTAATTAAGCCCCTTGGTCTTATCTTTTCATTGTTCCTTCTGGGAATTGTACTCTGTTGTTTTCTAAATTTTGCCTTTACAGCTCCACTCATCTCGTGTTCTCTGCCTGTGCTTTTTATCTCTTTGTGCCTGTCTTCTACCTTTTAAATTACGTTTCGGTGATTTCATCTATTTAGTTTACAACCCCTGTTTGGTTCTTCCTCTGTTCCTCATCCCTTTGCATGGTAAATTTTATTTCTACTTTTCCGTTTCAGTTTGCCATTAGTGTTTATCGATTTTATTTCATTTTCTTCATCCCTGTCGCCTCTGACAGTTTCTTCTTACTTTTATTTTAATTTGCTGTCCTTACATTTTTCATTTTTTCCTGTTGTAATAAATGCCCTTACTTTCTAAATTTTCATTCTACTCCTGTTTTAGGTAGTTGTGTTTTTAAAAAGTTTTCTCTATATCGCTCTAATCTCTGACCATTTCAATTTTCTACTTTTGTCTCTGTCCTTATTTTGTCATCTCTTAATTAGCTCTTGCATGCGGTTTGCGTCACTGCTTTTGAACTTTTTGCTATGTTTCTATTAGTTTATGGTCCCTAGTTTGAAACTTTAACATGTATTTCCCTGATCTGCCTCACTTTTAAAAGCTTCTTTATACGTCGTCTTTTTTTTTCCCCACTCGATGTGTTTACGCTAATTATTTCTTCTCTTGTCTTAGCATCCTTGCTTTTTACGTTTTTCTACATCTCTGGCTTAGTTTTTTTTTTCTTTTTTCTTTTTTTCCCATTTATTTCTCTCCTCCCCTCGCTTTTGAAATGTTTATTCTGTGGCTGCATTTTTCCTTCCACGTCTTTGTTTTTTGGTATTTCTCCTCTTTCGTTACTGTTGTCGCCCTTGAGATATTCTTTCTAAGTCTCCGTTTTAGTTTGATGTAACTCTGTTTATTTTTTTCCGTGTTTATTTCCCTACTCCCTGTAATTTTTTTAAAAAATTATACCTTTATCTGTCTTGCTTGCTGTCTTTATATTTTGGCTTTAAATCATTTCTCGCCGTTCCTTAGTGGCCCAACTTCTTCATTTTTCTTAATACATCTGGTTTAGCTAGCTGTCTGTAATTTTTTTTTTTTTTTTTAGTTTTTGTCTTATTTTCTCTAACACGCACCACTTTTCTGTGCCTACTTTTCTTCCGTCTGCTGTCTTTTAAAATTCTATTTATTTCCTTAGCATTCTCGGTTTTTAAACTTTCTTGCTAAGTCTCTTTTAGCTTGCTGTCCCTATAATTTTAGCTTTCATTTTATTTCCCTATTCCCCATTGCTTTTTCAGCATTCCTTCAATATCTACTTTTATGCCCTATGCAGTTTTTGCAGAAGAATTTCTTGTTGTTCCACAGAACCCTCACTTTGAAAATTCTGTTTCTACACTTTTTCTTTTTGTTTTTTTTTTTTTTTTCTTTTCTTTGTTTGACGGCACTGTGTTTTCATTTTTTCTTTATTTCCTCAATCTTCAATTGCCTTTGAAATGTTCTCTTTACTTCTGTCTGGTTTCTGCCTCTATTTTGCCTTTTTTTTTTTTTTTTAATTATGTCCTGAGTATCTCTAGTGCCCCTGCTTTTACAATGTTGTAGGTCTCTTAGGTGGACTGTGCTATTTGGGAATTTTTCACCCAATTTCATTATTCACCGTTGGTTTTAAGATTTTCTGTCTAATTCTGTCCCGATTGCTATCTTTAATTTGTTCTCTTGATCCTGAATCATTTCTCAACCTCCCTCAGCGCCATCGCTTTTTAAAGTTTCTTTGTAGTTCTCCATTTTAGCTGCGTGTCAGAAATGCGCTTTAGTTTTGTTGTTGTTGTTATTTCCTGATTACCATTTGTCTTTTTTACGTACGTTTCTTGTGGTCGGTCCCCTTATTTTTTTAGTTGTAATGTATCCTTACTTAGCAGCTTTGTTTTTTAGTTATTCTTTATACGTTTCTATTTGTTTCTTGGGCATTTTTTTTTTTTATTTCCAATATTTGCCGTTACACTCCTTCGCTGTTCTCACTCATCTATTTCTTCTCTTTCTTCTTTTACGGTGCTGTAATTTTTTTCTTTCTCAGTCTCCATTTTGGTTTACCCATGCTATTTTTTTTTTCTTCATTTCCCTAATCCCTGTTGCTTTTAAAATGCTGACTCTCCTTTTAATCATTTTTGGTCTTCATTTTTCTGCATTTTTGTTCTAATTATTTCTTTTTCCTTACTGCTGTCACCTTTAAGAATTTATCTCTCTCTCCATTTTAGTCGGATATTGCTCTTACTTTAGTGCTTTTGCTTTTCAAGTTCTCTAATTTCACCTTGTCAGCTAGCGTAATCTTTAATTATTTTTTCTTTATTTTCCATAGAGCCATTGTGCTTTACATGGGTTTTCATCATTTTTGGTTTTCTTGCCGTCGCTACCTACTTTCTCCTTATAACCTTAATCTTATTTGCATCTACATTTTACTTTGTACTTTTATTCCGTTTGTTACCTTTAAAAAAACAAAAAATTCTTGTCTGTATTCATGCCTTTGATTTTAAAACTTTCTTTCTAGGTCCTTGTTACAGTTTGTCATTCCTGGTTTTTAAATGTTTCTCTATTTCCCCGATACCCATCACCAGGTCTTCTGTTTTTATCCGCTTCCCTGAATCTATTTGCCTGTTTCCTCTTTTATTTATTTGGTGCCTTTCCTCAGCGCCCTTGCTTTGTTCTATTTTATACGTCCCTTTTAGCTCACTGGCGCTTCTTTTTCATTTTCCCCCACTTATTTCTATAGTCCTATTTTGCTTTAAAACATTCCGTTTCTGTCTCTCTTTTATTCCCTTTCCTCTCTTTTCTTTTAATCGTGTCTTCTCCTTTCTTACCGCCCTTGCTTTTTCAGTTTTACGTCTAAGTCTTTGTCTTTGGTGGTTACCTTGAGCAAAAGGTGAAAGGTAGAAGATTGCACTGTGCCTTTTGCGGTGGACACGTTGTGCTTGATTTGTGCTCAACTGAAACACTTTTAAAACTTTTAGGTTTGTGCAGACAGACAAGGGACTCGAAGAAGTCTCCAGCCTCGCGATTCGAGCAGCAGCAGCGAGCCGTACGAGTCGGTCCACGCTGCGTACGCTTCAAAGCCAGGTTCAACTAAAACACTCCAAGAAAGCAGTCCCCAGAGGGTCCTGAAGACCACCAAAGACCCGTGCAGAAGACCGTAAAGGACTTGAAGCACACGTGTAAGTAAGACGCGAGTACTACCGTTAGTTCCAGGCAAGAGAATGAATTTGTATACGCATTCTGAGAAATGTATTGCATCCGGATAGAGTTGGGCAAGATAAGGTTTGTCCGTTACGATTTGCAACACGTACGCTAGGTGGAACCTATCCCCAGTGTATCTAGCGCCGTCATGAAAGAATGCCAGCTTTTTAAAACTCCAGAATCGAATCTTGGAGAGTTTCTTTCGGCCGAGGCTACGGTATCGGGTTGCTGTCCCCCTTTAAGAATTTTTCCCTTATGGTCTTCATCCCTGCGGTCCAGCAAATATTTGTCTGATTTTATTTCCCTCCCAGCCTTTAATTTGCTGTATTCGTTTTTAAATTCTATCTCGTCTGTCATTAGTGTCCTCGCCTTAAAAATTTTCTTTCTATACGTCTGTCTCGGTTTCACGAGACCATTTTGTCTTCTTTTTCCTTAAATGTCACTGCTTTAAAAAGCATCTGTCTGCCTTCATGCTGCTGATTGTCTTGATTTCTCCCTTCTTTAATTATTTCTTGTCTGTCATTAGCCTGGTGGCTTTTTAAAGTTTATTTTTACCTCTGGTTAGGTCCTTGTTGTCTGCATTTTTAAGGGGTTTTTTTCATTATTTAGTTATTACTTTTTGCTTTTTTTGTTCATTGTTTCTTGTCTTTCCTTAGCATCCTGGCTTTTTAGAGATTCTTTTTACATCTCTGTTGTGGTCTGCTGTCTCTATTTCCCTCATGCTTGTTGTATTTTATTTCATGTATTCTTTTTTTTTTTTTTCCCTCTATGTCTACCTTTATATTGGTCACTTATTTTTTTTTTCCTGCATTTTTTTCTTGTCTGTTTTTAGTGCCGCCATTTTTACAAATATCTGCCTCTGTTTGCGTTTGAGTTCTCGGACTGTATTGTGTGTTCCTTCTTCTCTTAAACCTCGGGCTTTAAAAAGTTTCTACTTTTATGTCTTTCAGCATTATTACTTTTTAACCTCTCCAACCCCCTCCTCAGTTTTCCCTAGCGCTGTCGCTTTTTAGATTTTCCTTCTCTATCTACGTTTTAGTTTCACGTTGCTAAGTTTTGGTTTTTTTTTTTAATTAAGCCCCTTGGTCTTATCTTTTCATTGTTCCTTCTGGGAATTGTACTCTGTTGTTTTCTAAATTTTGCCTTTACAGCTCCACTCATCTCGTGTTCTCTGCCTGTGCTTTTTATCTCTTTGTGCCTGTCTTCTACCTTTTAAATTACGTTTCGGTGATTTCATCTATTTAGTTTACAACCCCTGTTTGGTTCTTCCTCTGTTCCTCATCCCTTTGCATGGTAAATTTTATTTCTACTTTTCCGTTTCAGTTTACTATTAGTTTTTGTCGGTTTTTTTCATTTTCTTTATCCTTGTAGCTTGTGATATTTTCTTTTTATTTTATTTTTTGTCTTTAATTTTTTTTTTTTTTTGTTATAAGTGCATTTATTTTATAAATTTTCCTTCTATTATTGTTTTAGGTAGGTGTGTTTTTTCAAATTTTTCTATTTATCGGTGTCATGTTTTACCGTTTAAATTTTCTATTTTTATGTCTTTTCTGTATTTTGTTGTCCCTTAATTAGATATTATGTTGTGTTTGCTTCTCTACATTTCAAATATCTTATATTCTTATATTAGTTTATCATTTTTAATTTGAAATTTTAACATGTCTTTCCGTGATCTGCCTCACTTTAATAGGTGTATTCTTCATCATCTTTTTTCCCCATCCTGATGTGTTTATGCTAATTATTTCTTGGTTTTTATTAGCATCCTTGCTTTTTACATTTTTGTACACATCTGGTTAAGTTTGGGGTCAGGTTTTTTTTTTTCCTTTTATTTCTGTGTTCTTGTCGCTTTTGCAATGTTTATTCTGTGGCTGTATTTTTCCTTCCTCGTCTTTTTTTTTTTTTTTTGGTATGTCTAGTGTTTTGTTACTGTTGTTCCCCATTATATTTTTTTTGTCTTCGTTTTATTTTGATATAAATATTTTTTTTGTATTATTCTCCGTAGTGCCTGTACTTTAAAAAACTTTGTATATTTATATTGCTTGCTGTCTTTATTTATTGGTTTTTAATTTTTTTGTCACGTTTCCTTAGCGTCCGAATTCTTCATTTTTTTTAATACATCTGTTTTAGGTAGCTGTCTGCCTTTTTTTTTTTTACTTTTTGTCTTATTTTCTCTAACAGTCATTACTTTTTCGTACCTACTTTTTTTTTTTGTGTGCTGTCTTTTAAAAACTATTTATTTCCTTAGCATTCTTGATTTTGATAGTTTCTTCCTAATTCTTTTTTTGCCATGCTGTACCTATTTTTTTAGATTTCCTTTTATCTGCTATTCCCTGTTCCTTTTTCAGCATTTCAGTGGCTAATTTTATGCCCTTTGCAGTTTTAAAATAATAATTTCTTGTTGTTCCACAGAATCCTGACTTTCAAAATTCTCTTTCTCCTTTTTTATTTTTGTTGGTTGACGTTGAGGGTTTTTTTTTCATTTTTTTTGTCATTTCTTTAATCTTCAATTGATGTTGATATGTTGTCTTTACTTCTATCTGGTTTATGTCTTTATTTTGCTATCTTTTTTTTTTTAATTTCATTCCAACAATGTCTAGTGTCCTTGATTTTTAAATTTTGTACGTCTCTTAGGTGGACTCTGTTATTTGGAAATTTTTCTCCCAATTTCATTATTTCTATTTTATTTTGATATTGCTATTTGTTATTTTTTTCATTATTTCTGTAATCTTACTGTATTCTAACATATTATGATTTTTAATCTCCTTGCTGTACTTATTTTTGAAGCATTTCTTGTATTTATTGGAGCATTTGCTTTTCACATTTTTTTTTGCATTTCTGGTTTAGGTTTTCATCAGGTTTTTTTAATCCTTGTTTCTATAAATCATTTTGCTTTTTGAATGTTCTGCATTTATCTTGTTTGCTGTCTTTATGTTGTTGCTTTTTTGCCAATGTTTTTTGCCTTTCATTTGCAACCTTGCTTTTTCAAGTATCTCTACATGACTGAGTTTGTCGTCTTTACGGTTTAATTTTTCTATTTATTTACTTGAATGATCTTGCTTTTTCCTTGCTTATTCTATGTGTACTCTACTTTTATAAAAAAAACCAAAACAGTATAGTGTTTATCCAGTGCTGTGATTTTTGTAGTTTTCGTTTTATCTTGGTTTTAGAGTGCTGTTCGTATTTTTTTGTTTGTTTTTTGTCTATTTTGGGAATGCCCTGTGCTTTTTTCAGTTTTTTTTTATGTTTATTGCATTGGTTAGTTTTCATTATTTATCAACCTTCCTTATTGCTGCTGCTTTTTTAATTTTTTTCTACATCTACATTTTAGTTTGCCCTCAATGTTTTTTAATTTTTTGTTATTTCCCCCATCTCTGTTGCTTTAAAAAGTTTGTCTAGTTTTATTTTGGTTTTTTTGTATTCGTTTTGCAGTATCTATTTTTATACCTTGAATTTTGTTAGCCTCCTTGCTTTTTAGATTTTATTTGTACGTGTGTTTAGCTGCCTGTGTTGATTTCAAATTTTTTTTTCATTTATTTCCATTATCTCAGTTGTTTATGTTTTCTACCTTTATCCCATTTCCCATTTTTAAATTGCTCTTTCATATTTTACTTAGTCTCAGTGTTTCCTTAGAGGTATTGATTTTTCCATTTATTGTTACATTTATTTTGGTTAGCTGTCCCTATCTTTCATTTTTTCCCTTATTTCTTTGTTACCACATGTTTTTAAAATACTCTTTCTATGCATACTTTATTTCTGTTCCCTGTTTTTACACAATTATTTCTAATCCTTCGGTGCTGCCGTTAGCTTTTGAATTTTTTTGCACAGATGTGTTTTGGTTTGCCATTTTTGTCTTTTTTAAATTTTTTCTTTATGTCGTTATTCATTTGTGTAGGTTTGGGTTGGGGGGTTGTATTTTCTGGCTAGACGGGGTCAGCTGTTCCAGGTATATCCGTCTCAGTTTCCTGCACCCGCACATCAGCGGACCCTGGAAAGACAAGATAGTGGTCTTGGTCTGTATCAGAACAAGTAACAACATCAGTGTGTTTGTCAATATTGTTCTGATAGGAAATTTAAAAAAACACATTAGGTATTGAGAGGAAATGTAAGTCCATCTTAGATGAAACTAGAACAATCTCTCTAATCTCCGTCGATTTTCGTATTTTCTGTCTCATTTTATTCAGCTTAATATTTATTGTAGTGTTTTTCTGGTTTGTGCTCTACACCACTTATTTGTGATTTTTTTTACCCCGTTGTTCATGTTTTAACACATTGTTTTTACATTTCAATTTTTTTTTCTATTTTCCTAATCTTTTCTTTGTAAGATGCACTGCCTTTGTTTTCTTTTATAGCAGTCACTGGTTTTTTTTTTAACCAAATCGTTTCTTAATTTTCTTTAGTCACGGTGATTTTTGGAATTTTTTCTATGTATAGAAAGTGTTAAGATAGTGGGCTTGGTTTGTATCCGAAGAAGTAATAATATCAGTGTGTTTGTCAACATTGTTCTGTTGTTGTTAGGTGTCCCTTTTTTTTTTGTGCCTTTATTTTTTTTATTCCTCTTCATTTTAAATTGGTTTTTTTTGTATGTTTAATCTTATCTCAATCCTGGTTGTGTTTTTTATTACCTGTTTGTCACCAAGTCGGTTTTCAAATTTTCTTCTTGTTATGTGTAATTTTCTCTAGGTAACTGTTCCTATCGTTCCATTTTTGTCTGTCTGTGTTTTTTTTTATTTTCAAACTTCTTACCATTGGTGTTTGTTTATTTCATTTTCTATGTCAACTTTCAAATTTTTTTTATGTTTACTGTGTGCTGTCACTCTAAAAATTTTTGTTTTACATCTACTTTTATCAGGATGTCTCTCTCTGGTTTTTCATGTTCTGCCGTATGTCTTGTATGCTGTCACCTTGTAAATTTACCTTTCTCCTCTTTATTTTTATTTGATTTTTCATATTTACTTTTTAATGTTGTAGTTTGTCCTGTATCCAGTCGCTTTTTACATTTTCTTTCTGTGTCTCTCTTTTTAATTTTTTTGGCTGTTTTTAATTTTTTTCTTTATCTTTATGCCCTTGCTATTAAATTTTTGTTCATACATTCCCTTTTATGGATTTTTTTGGTCTTTATTTTTTGGTTTTTTTTTTCTATGAGTCCTGTACACTGTCACCTTCAACATTTTGTTTCTGTCTACTTTTATTCAGGTTCATGATTTTTTATTGGTTCCTTATTTTTTCATGTCTTTGTGGGTCCTTGTGCGGTTTTTTTTTCTGTGTCTTTTTGTCTGGGTCATTGTAATTTTTTTTTCCATTCTAGTCTGTGGTGTACCTTGTTGTTTTGTTTATTTTTTATCTATGTGTTTGTTTACTTTGATATGTCTATCCTTTTTCCTATTTTCATTTTTTTTTCTTGCAGTTTTTAAAATTTTGTTTTTATGTTTGCTTTTATTCAGGTCCCATGTCTATTTAATTTTTTCTCATGTCCCACCTACTCTCTCAATTTTTGAATTGTATTTCCACTTCCCTGTTTACTTTGCATCTTGTCTATTAATTTTTTCATCTTTTTATGGTGCTGTTTTCTATTTGTTTTGTTCCATGCCCAGTTTTATCTAGCATTCTGTCCCTATTTGCATTCTTTTTTCCTTTTTGCCTTATACCACGTTGACTTTAGGATTTTATTTCTACATCTACTTTTACTGAGCTGCATATTTTTATTCTTTTATGTCTGTCACTCACGTTGAGCTTTTAAAAATTTTATTTTTGTGTCTCAGATGGTTTTTCTCTTGTCTCCATTCCTTTTTGAGGCTTCAGAGGGTCTCCTCGGCCAGCTTTTACCTCTGGAACGTAATTTGTATATTTGTTTGTCAGAACATCTCATCGGGTCATTCCTTATGCTCAGAGATGTAATTTAGTCCCACCCTCCATTTTGTTAATCTTCCTCACACGTCCTGTGCCGTCTGTTCCAATTTCTTCCCAATACCTTTGCGCCTTCAAGCCGCTTTCTATTTCTCCGGGTATTTCGGCTCCCCTCTGTTTCTCGCATGTCGCTTCCTGTAAGCGTCCTTGTGTTCTCTGGCCATCCTTCAGGTATGCGGCAAGTTTTTTGTCTTTGTTAATTGAGGAGACAAGTCTTCCTCGGGCTTTCAGTCTGTGTCAGAGCGTTCATACTGTTCTTCCGCCCCATCCAGTGTCTGTGTTTCATCATCAGTTCCCCAAGGATATCTGTACTCTGTTTGGATCTCATCCCTAGTACCTCGTTGTGTCAGCAGTCCTTCATTTGCCTCTAATTCCACACTCCTCTCGCCCCCACCAGAGCTCTCTGTCATTTCCTCAGCAGAGTTGTGGAGTCTGTATCTGTGATGCAGGCTAGCAGTTTGGTTCTGTCTTCCCTCTAGCCATGTCTGTATTTGTTTCCTGGCCCTAAGATGCAACTTTTGTTCCGTTTTGATTTCGTCTGCAGTTGCTGCTTTCATAAGCCGAATGCAGGTTTCACAGTAAGCCTCCGTTGCTATTCCCACAGGTGGAGTGCAGTTTCTGTGGAAGCCAGAGGCGTAACGGTCCTGCAGTGGGGACAGCAGACTGTCCGTTCTCTGTTACCAGGGAAGGAGCTGGCCTGCTAAGATAACCGCATAGATGCTATCCAGGAAGTAGGGACTTGTGCTTCACGCCCCAGCCTAGCCAGTCAGTCAATCCAGTCCTTGTTTGAAAAACCGCAGAAGGAGGACTGCGAGGCACCTGTCAGCAATGCTGTCTTTACAGTTTACCCCTCGAGGAGCTGAGCAAGGTGGTATCAACGTGGTCTAACCAGAAATGATATTCACTTGAAGGAAAAGAAATGCCACGCATCTGCTGATAGCCCCACCTTTGTGGGAGATGGGCAACACAAACAGTGGGCTTTTTTTCATGGAAGCAGGAAAAATACACCACATCAGTACCCAGTGGATAATACCATCCTTTTAACTGCTTGTTACATCCTCAACCGAGTATATTTTTTTTTTTCTTTTGTCTTTCACAGGAATTCTGAGTGAGCTGCACAGGCCTGATAATTAATTTGGAAGCCTAAATTTTAAAAGTGATCAATCGTTTAACTGGATTTATGATTGGCCTTGTAATATTTTTCTGCATCTTAGCAGTAATGTGTAACTGAAAGAATACATAACGGCCACGGTGCCAAGGTCTCGTTTGATGTGACAGCATTATAGGACGTTCTTCCAAAGATGGTCACCCAAATTTAGCTACCTTAGTAACATGTGACGAACAAATTGGCTACCACAACTACCGGGGTGACTAAACTACAACATCCTTTATAATCTTCCCTGTTGGATTTTGGAAGTAACCAGTGGATGTTTACCAAAATGGGAGTAGGTGGATGAAAAGGACCACAAATTGGTTCGGTGTGGTCCAAAACAACCCCTCTCTGGTGTATTCTAGCTCACTCGTGGATCTCATCAGTAGCTGCATTTATTATTAAAGAAGGAGAAGGTAGTTTCCGCACTGCAATTTGAAAAATAGTTTGAGACAGCGCCCAACTCTGAAAGAAAATTCCAGTCCCAGCGGTATGTGGTTAATTTTACAAATAATTCCATTAATATAGCGTGGCCACAGATTGCGTGCGTACAATGCTTCGGTATCTAAAATATATCGAATCATCGCGTTAGGATGGAATCGCAACAGGACAGTATTCTATCCTCTAGAGCATAGAGTTCCGGCATGGGAAAAACAGCGATAAGCGGCAAATTATCGATTTTGATGCACGTATTTTTCGAGATCAACAAGGATGCTTTTGTGAAAGTACAACTATCAGAGCTGAAGACATTTGTCTCGAAACAGAACAAAATATTTGTCATTTTGAGATTCGTCCTGACTAAAAAACCGATACAATATTTGTATGCATTGCTAAAGGCTGCGCACGCTTGAGGACCGTTTGTGATTCCGTATCTGTCGACGATGTAGTTGTAGATACTAGGACTCACTCAAAGAATTGTACTTGTGAGTTTACGAAAATTTGGGCATGTGACTTTTCTTATTTAGCACAGCTCCCGTTTCACAAAGTCTTGCCATCTAATTTTCCCGTGATTTGCAAACTGCTACATGTACCAATTGAAACAAATCCTAATTAGGTAAAGAAATTATTACAACACCTGTATTTGATTTACACCTGGAAAAGATCCAAGATCACCGATAGAAAACCTTAGTACCGGTTCATCATAAGGTGTTAGAAATACAGGGTGTTTTGAAAAGGTTAAAAAAGGATGCAGAACGTAAACAGTGGGAGTCACTTTTTGGAGGGTCACCTACCGCCGCAAGCATCTCGAACACATTGTCACCCCATTGTCATTCTTTTAATACTGGTCTTAAGTTTGGTTTTATCAGCAATTCCGTATGTCAAAAATCGGAAGATAGTGAATCGGCTGACACATTTCACTTCCATACTCGATGTGCGCTATCTGCTCAACAATCCACCCGACATAGATATTCTAAAGTCTGCCGACACAAAGCAGATCATCTAAGAAAAATGATACAAAATGACAAGATTTTGGTCTATGTTAAAGAAACAATTTAACCTTTTGAAAATTTTATGGTCATTATACTGCTGGCACTTTTTTTTTCTCTGTCTTTTCCTTTTCTCTCTCCCCCTCTATTTTCTGCTTCCCTTTGAGGACTACACTGCTATCTCACAGTGCTGACTACAATCCTGAGCCACGGGGTGGTGTCAGAGTATGTCAGATCCTTGCCACTGTCTTGACTTTGTATACTAGGACACGGCACCTACAGTCAGACTATGGATTTGTTGTGGACTCAAAGTTAGGCTCACAACCTGACATAAATTGCTGCGGGCAGCCTGCCCGAGACACACTAGCAGCTGTCGTCAGCGGAACGCAGGTTCCACGGACGAGTTGCTGCAAGCCTAGGTTGCCGCTCCCACAGGTGGAGTGCGGTTTCCGTAGAAGCGAGCGGCATAACGCTCCGAGAACAGGGAGCAATGAGGCGTAGCGCTCCCGGTGCGTGGACCGAACGGAGTGTTCTTTCTCCGTTATCCGGGAGGGGACTGGGCTGCTAAGATAACCACATAGGTGTTATCAAGGAAGATGTAGCACAATGGCCGTCTGAGAACTTTAGTCAGGATAATGAGCTTGAAGAAAGGTGGCGATCCTTGAAGGAAAGGAGGAGCAAACTTTGTTACTTAGCATCCGTGGTAACCAGGAGACCCTTACAATGAGGTCTCCAAGAGCTTGCCCTGTCCAGGATAGACATCTTTCCTGAAGAGTGGCAGGATGCTGCCTGGGTTCGGGAACACAAGGACACCTTTGACCCACGGTGGTAGCTATTATCCTCTTTCTTCTATTTAGTTATCTTTCCTTTCTCCTTCCTTTTTCTCTGTCATGTCCCAGTTTATGGTAAAAATAATAAATTTTGCATCGTTTGATGGAAACCAACTGCTTTGGCATGTCAGCCTTAATTTTGCAGTTTGAGATAGCAGGAAGCTAACGATTCGAGTCCTGATTGGACCCTGATAAGTAGTCATAAACAATTTCTTCTGAGAGGAATTGCTGTAGTTACAAATGTCAGTGAAGCACTGTCAAACTGTAAGAGGTTGTCTATAGAGGTGGTAGATGCCCCGTCCTTGGAAACATTGAAGGCCAGGTTGAAGGAGGCTCAGAGTAGTCCCGTGTAGTTCAAGATGTCCTTGTTCTTTGCAGGGGAGTTGGACTACATGGTCTTTACCAGGCCCCTTTCCAGTCAAAGTAAGTTGCAATTGAACAATTTTAAGAAGGAGGGGGACAGAGTACCGTTGCTCGTGGCAGAGATTGCCCTGCAGCCTGTGCCGAAGACAATGGCAAATGAGGCTTGTTCCCCTGCAGCCCTCGAAAGAGCGGAGATCCACCCGCTGCCCTCAGAGGTCCCCCAGCAGGGAAGGTAAATGCCTGACAGAGGTCAAGGCCCGTGCCAGGGTAGGTGTTATGGATGGACTGCATACCATGGAAAAATGAACTACGCCAGAGCAGTTCAGTAAGAACCCCAGGCAGCAGAGGGGACACCCTATTCGAGTAGGGGAGCAACGTGGGCAGTTTTTGCTTTGAGGAGGAAGGAGTGGTGTAGAGCGAGATGTGAAGCAGAAGGGAGGAGTAGGTGGAGATACTTTACATTAAGCCTGAGAAGAGCAAGGGGTGGGGGGAAGCTATCTTGTTATATTTCTCATTATCCTGCTTTGTTTTTAATAACCATTCAATCCTTTTTTGCAAGTCAAGTTTTGCCCAGAACGGTAATTTTAAGGATTTCTCTGTGTTCTTTTCTACAGTGGCAAGCTTTTAAAAATTATATTGTTTTCCCTTTTTAGTTAGAGAGCGGGGGTAGGAAGAGACAGACCAAATAGTTTCATCTTGAGCAAGGATAAACTACGACATGTATTTTCTTCAGTATATCAGTACAACAGATTTTTACTTTTTAAACAAATCTCAAAAAAATTAAGTGCTTTTTCCTACCTGGTCAGGTTGCCCATTTAATAGACGCAGCTGTAGCAGAAGAGCAAGCATCATTCTTTTCCATAAAGGTTATCTGGTCCATTTGTTCCCCCACAACACCCAAACTTGAGCCAAACTTAAAAAAACACGTTGTGTACCTCTGGCAGCTTTTATAGGTTTTGCCGGTTCTCCCCGCCCCTTTCCCAGGGGATTGTGGGAAGGGAGATGGGCGGGGCCTGGGGTATATGAGCCCCAGTCTCGAGCCAGGGAGCTCATTCTAGTGCTGGCTTTCTCTGGAGTTAGTGGTCTGCTCTTCTCTTAGGTTTTCTCTGGAGTTAGCAGCCTGCTCTTCTCTCAGTCATTTGTAGCCTTTGAGCTTACATAGCTGTTTGAGTTGCTGTTTTGATGTTTAGAGCAGTAGGGATGTGTGTTTGAGGTAAGACTTTAATAGCCAGGTGTGGTTCAGTAGCATATGTAGTGAAAAGGACACTTGGATGTAGTTGAGTGGTTTGGTTTTCTTTATTTTTTGGTTTGGTTGTGTGTTAGGTGTGTGTTTGTTTGTTTTTTGTATTTGTCTTAAGTGTTGAAGGGTAGCAAAATGATTTAATGTCTTTTCTGGTATTTTTATTTCTAGGTGCCACGTATTTTGCTGGAAGTCAATACTTCACTGAGGATGAGACTCCTAGTATTTTTCACCAGCTTTGCTGTAGTCTGTGTGAGTACTTGATACCATGTCTTACTAGGAATGGAAGTGAGATTACCTAGCAGGGGTTAAGGTAAGCATTTTGTGTGCATTTGTATATGGGATTTCAGCACTTCCCAAAAAAAGAAAAAGGAATATAAGGCTTCATGTCTTTCAGGGTGTGGGATGACTGCCAATCACCTACAGAGTAGTGTGTCAGTCACATGACTTCAATAGTTTCTGATAGGCCAGCGGTACCTTATTACTTTATTTATTATGTGGCCCTGTAGCAGAACCTGGTGTTTGTGCAAAAATAAAATGTAAGAGGTGTTCACACAAAGCCAGGCAGAAATATTAAAACCAGTTCCTCACGAGCAGCTGACGCAGGGAATTGAGGGGGGTAGATACAGGGCGGGAGGTGTTGGGAGGAACTGGCTTTCATTGCTTTACACTTCAGGCGCAGATAAGACTTTTCTGAAGGTTTGGGACTGAGGGATTGTAGAGAAAGGGAGCTGATGGGTCGTTTAAGTTTCTCAGGGGAGTTTTGCTGGTGAATTTTGGTGGTGTTCAGCTTTGTTTCATTTTATTCCTCTGCAGGTAACAGTAGGTACGGTGAAGTTATTAGCTACGTGACGTAGACTGTCCAGGTGTGTGCAGCACAACACCTGGCCCAGAAAATGGGACGAGTCTCACATGAAGAAGCATTAGGTACAGTATCACAGATCAAAATAGACATCCGGTAGTCGAAGGTGTCCGCTCTTCCCTTCCTTTTACGTAATATATTGTCGGATCTATTTCTTGTGACTGTAATTTTGCTATTGACCCAAACCTGATAGTTACCGTTAGAGGCATTGATGAAGCAATTCAATCCAGTGTGGAGATTCACTACTCTCTCTGTAATGTCTTGTGGAAGAGGGTGTTTACTTCTTTAGTGCTCCTAGCAGTATCTGGCTGAAGGTCTGTCATCCATTTGTGACCTGGGTAAGTAAGCCGTTTCACTCAATTTGTTTCTTTTGTTTACCTCGGGTGTCCCACGAGGTTTGCTTGGTTTGTGTCACAGCAGTTACATTCTGTTGTGCACATAATGTAAAAGCTGTTGCTTCCTATTTTGTAAGGTGTACGTTTCAAATCTTTGAGTCACACTGTAATGCCGTTGTGGTTTTTCCATCACCAACCATTCCGCTAATCTGCTAAGGATCGCTGTAGGATATTGGACTCAAGCAGAGGACCTCTTGTTCTGGCAGCTTTGTTCATCGAGAGGTGTCGGTTCTGGTATGGCTTTTTTGAGGTTTGATCGGTCGATGTATTCTGTTATGCGGTTAGTATTCTTGTTACAGGCATTCTTTTTGTGTATTCCTGTAGGCAAAACCGGGTCATTTTTCACAATAGAGTTACTACGATGCTCCTTAGTCCCTCTTTGCAAGGTATCGTCACTCGATGGAGAGCTGAAAAGGAGCTCTTTCTTTTGACGAATCTGTTTAAAGGTATGTGACTGACACGTTGCTACAGGTGGCGGTCGTGGGGGTGCTTCTTCAAATGCAGAATAAACTGGTAACTGTGGGAATATCCTGGTTTGCTGATGTGAATGGATTTACAATGCAGGTACTTGGAAAGCTGAGCTGAGGAACCAGTGTTTAGGAGAGGGCTCAGGGGGAGCAGACTATTTTTCCAATTGCAGGAAGAAGTTGAAAGTTAGTTTTGGGTAGGAGCGATCTAGGAACAGTAGTTTTTTGGCCAGGTAAAAGGAGCGGGGGTATCATTCAGCACGATGCCTGGGTGTGCCGGGCAGGGCAGTTCTAGCCTGTGTCTGTTTGTGGTTTTTGTGTAGTTTGTCTTTTTAGGTTTAGACATTACTTGACTTTTGACATTCTCGTTGCTCTTTGCTCAGAAGGCTCTTGGCCTGTGTCTCGGGTGCCATCCCGAGGGTCCCGAATGCCAGTATTCATCGCCGTGGTCTCGATCGGGCTCTTTTATGGCATTACCAACCTCAGAGGTGCATCATTTTCTCATTGCGTAAGTTTAGGGATGATCTTCTCTTCCGGCATCGTTCAGGGCTGAGTCGGCAGCTCTGCTCTCTAGGCATCTCTTTTCACGGACTGCGATTTCTTCCATCATCTATATATTCTTAGGTCTTGAAGCCAGGCTTCTTGTTTGAAAGGTTTGCCAGTTCATAAAGCAACTTCTTGTTTCGGGCCACAACTCTGTGTTATTTTCCTGGTATTTCCAGAGAGCCTCTGGTCACTCTTACGGTATGACAGGTCTTCTTCCCCGATGCTGTTTTCTGTCCCGGTGTCATCTTCCAGACTGAGAGTTTTTCCATCTCTGAGGCTCATAGTCTGAAGTCTTCTGTTTAGTGTCTGTCTGTGCACATGTGTGTGTCTTGGAGCTGCCCTGCCCAGAGGTGTAGAGTCAGGGTTAGCGATTGGAGCCTGCAGTTAATCGGGTGATAAGCCTAGATGGTTGAGGCAGAGGTTGTACAGTCCTCTTGGATCCAAGGGGGTGTCTGCAGCAGGTGAGGAGCATCACTGCTGCAGTATTTTGCAGATGTCGATGGGATGATGGGGGCTTTTCTGGGAGAGGCAGCTGGAGCGCTCGCTGAGAGAAAGGTATCTTGAAGGTGCAGAGGCTTTTATGGGTAGGGCTCCACGTTTGATTTCTGTATCTATTCTATTAGCAGCCTGCAGTTGGGCTATAGTAGATAATGTAAAATCAACAACAGGAGCTCTGTGGAATTGCTAAGCTGTTCTTGTGCATGGGGTTAACTTGGTTCCAGATAATATTTCTACAGATCTGGAGCGTCGAGCAAAGCAGTAAAGCGTGATGGAGAAAAGGTGTGAGGTAAGAAGGTGGGTTGGTGTGGTAATAGAGCAATTGACTGTAATGTGGCTACAGGACCAAGCTGAAGTTGGGTGGGGTGGGTTTTTTGTTTTTTGGTTTTTTTTTTATTTGAAGGTTTGTGTTCATCAGAGCTGTGCGAGATGGGCATGGGAGCAGTTTCGGTCAAGGGGAGCGCTGACCGGTGCGCTCAAGTCGAGGTTATTTTTCAGGTGTTGTATTAATGAAGCAGTTTTAAGCCATATTTGTTTGGTGTTAGCAGGTGGCACACCAGCTTCAATGTGGCTACTCAAACTGGGATCCTGGATGGGCAAGCTGTCAAGCTAAAGGAGCAGCAGACAGACCTAGGTGTGGGTAGATGGAGGTTCTGGGCACAAACTCAGCGTGTGTCTTTTTCCTTGGGTTTTTGTAGGTGCTGCTTACAGGCCTGGAGGGAGTGAGTCAGGTGAAACGCTTAAGACCTAAATCTTACAGGGCAGCTCAGTGAACTGTTTCTTCCCGGTGTCACGGGTCTTGTGCAGCTCTGTGAGCGTTTCAGGTGAGCCGTGTGGTGGATAGGAGGGGAGGGTTGGGTCGGTTCTTTTTTGCAAGTGCTGTATTAAGTTTGTGTCTTTTGCTGCTTTAGGTGTAACAAGGAAGGACAGCTGCTGTGTGTCATTGTGGCATTGCTTATGGAGCAGGTGAGCAGAGTACAGTGATTTGTGTGAGGTGGGGTGTTTTGCTAGAAATGCCTGTGTTGTTTCAGGTGATGTTGAGTAACGGCTTTGTTTTCTGAAGATTGGTGTTGGTTTTCTCTTTTGCAGGTGCTTAGGAAGGATCTGGCAATTATGGGAATATGTCAGTAGGTTGACTGGTGTGTGTGTGTGGTTTTTTTTGTTGCTTTTTTTTTCCTTTTGAGAATGGATTTGGACTCCCAGCCCCATGAAAGCTAAGTAGAGGCATGGGTACTGTAGAGGGGTGGGGGCAGGGCAGGTGGATGGGACAAAGTTAGGAATTTCAGGAAGGGTTTTCTGAGAACAGTTGGGTACAGGGTGTTTGGGGAATGTTCCCCCTTAAGTAGGTAAAAGGGGCCGGGTTAAGTGTTCAGCATGATGTTAATGTGTGCTGGGCAGGGCCGTTCCAGCCTGTGTCTGTGTTGTTTGTGCGGTCTGTCTTCTGTGTCTTAGACCTTAATCTGGTCTGAACGTCCTCCTCTTGTTCCAGGAGAACAGTGGGAGGTATCAAGTGCTGTTACTCATTGGCAGAGTATCAACCGGGCTCCTTTTTGTGTTGTTACAAGGTTCGGGTGTGGATCATTCTTGGGTCTTAAAGGTTTAAGTAGGATCTTGATTTGTGGTCTTGCTGGCAGCAGCTTTGCTCTTTAGTCGTACATTTCCAGAGATTGGAATTTGTATTGCATTCTTCTGTTCTTTAGGATTTGAATCCAGTGTATTTGCATATATTTTCTCAGTTATGAGAGTAATGTCTTGTTCTGGGACATGATGTTTTATTGGCTGAATGGCAACATCAGAGTCTCCTCTTGTTGCTGTTGCGGTCCCACAGGTCATCCCCAGCGCTGTTTCTATCTGGTTGTTATAGTTTGTTTGTGAGACTTGTGTTGTCTGCGAGCCCTGTAGTTAGCACTGTTCTGTGTACTGTCAATCTGAGCTTGTGCGTGTCTGGCTTGGTCCTGCCCTGCCCAGAGGTGTAGAGCCAGGGTTAGCTGGTAGAGCGATAGGAGTGTATGGTTATTGTGGTCGTATGTGGAGATGGTTAGGGAGAGAGGTTCTGCAGTATTTTTCATGTGTCGAGAGGATGATGGGGGGCTTTCTGGGAGAGGTAGTTGGTGTGCTAGCAGAGGGGATGGTTTGTTGCAGGTGGGAAGAATTGTATTTGTAGCAGTTTGATTTTCTTAATTTTTTGTTTCTGTACTTCTTTTTATGGCCGCCTGCAGTTGGGCTGTAGTAGGTATGTGAACATTTAAAGTAAGACTTGTGTGGAATTGCTAAAAGATATTGCTGTGCATGCGCTTGACTCGTTTGACGCTCATATTTCTACAGGTGCAATGGGCAGAGTTGTGCATCGAAGGGCCAAGGTGGCGAGAGTAGCAGTGTCTGGTTAAAAGGTCAGCTGGTGTGAGGTATTACAGGGAACGAGTGAAGGGTGGCTCTAGGACTATACTGAGGTCTTACTTTTCTTTTTAAATTTGAATATCTATATTGACAGGTGCGATGAGAGATGGAGATCGAAGCGGACTCTGGCGAGTAGAGCGATGATTATTGGGGTAAAGTAGCAGTTAATTGTCTGCTGTCTTACTGTTGATGAAGCTTTAATCAACCCATGTTTGTGGTTTGCAGGTGGAGCGCCAGCCTGTGAGTGCCAGCTGGAACTGACAGATGCTAGGTGGCTGAGCAGTCAAGGTAAAGCAGTGGGAGGTTGGGCCTAGGCATGGGCAGACCGAGGTTTGGATCAGTATCTCGGCACGTGTATCTTCGCTTGGGGTTTTTGCAGGTCCTGGCTGCACGCTGTGAGAGATGGTGCTGCGTGTCGTTGAGCTCTCTGAGCGGGTGAGGCGGTTGCAGGCCAACATTTAAGTGACGAGTGTTTCATGACTACCCAGTACATAGTTTCTCTTATGTTTTGCTGATTTTGTGCAGACTATCTGCAGAGCCACATCAGTGCTCAAGATGAGCTGGATGGCAGACGGGTGGAGTGTGGGGTACGAGCTTTCTTGCGAGTGCGATGTTAACTTGGCTTGTTGTATCCTTAGGTGCGATGAGGAAGGACAGCTGCTGTGTCGGAGTCTGGAATCGCTAACGGTGCAGTTGCGTGGCAGACAGCGGTTTGTGTGAGGTGGGATGTGTCACTGGTAACGTCTATCATCTTGAAGGTGCTGCGGAGTCATGCCTGTTTCTGAAGGTTGATGCTGGCTTTATGTTACGCAGGCGATGAAGAGGGTCCTGGCGACCGCAGGAATAATTCATTGGAGCCACCGCAGGGTTTTCTAGTTGAGGATGGAGTCGGACTCCCGGCCCTGTGAAAGCTAAGCGGAGGCACGGGTGCCGGAGAGGGGTGTGGGGTGGGAGGGGACGAGGTTAGCGATGACAGGAAGGGGTTATGGAGAATAGAGTAGGGTAGTGGGTGTTTAGGGAGACTGCATTGGGGGAGGTAAATGAGGTTCCTTATTCTTCAGGATAATACTAGCCTGGGCAGGGCAGTTCCAGCCTGCGTCTGTTGTTTTGTCACTTGTGTGGTTTGTCTTTTGTGTATTTGAACTTCCTTGGGCGTCAACGCTCCTTTTTTGCCTAAGGAGCGTAGCGGGAGCCATCCCGAGGGTCTTCAACGCCGATACTCACCGGCACGGTCCCCATCGGGCCCTTTTACGACACCGCGAGCTTCAGGTGCCGATTTATTCTTGTGTCTCGGAAGACTAGGGCCGGTCGTCTTTGGCGTCATTCTTGGCAGCAGCTCTGCTCTCTGGCTCTTGATTTTTCGGAGTGGGATTTCTTCCTTGCATCCTGATGTTTTTAGGTCTTGAACCCAGGCTTGTTGTGCGTCCATCTTCTCTGCTTGTAGAGTAACACCTGGCCCTGATGTTCTACTCTTTGACAGTGCCAGAGAGCATCCTCTCTTAGCCATCTCGGTCTTGCCGGTTGTCATCTCTGAGGAATTGTTTTCCATCTGGGCATCATCTTGCCGGCTGTGATACTTCTCTTCTGGTTCAGCCTTGTAGTTTACAGGGTCCTGTGTATTGTCAGTCTGTGGATGTGGGTGTTTGGCTTGGATCTGCCCTGACTTGAGCTGTAGAGCGAGAGTAAGGTGGAGCGGTGTTAGGAGTCTGCAATGAACATAGCAGTATGCCTCAATGATTGAAGCAAAGGTTGTGTGGTAATGTGCAGTTCAGCAGCTGTTTGCAGCAGGTGAAGAGAGCAAGTCCAATAATAATTTGAGGGTGCCAGGGGGTGACCGGAGGTGTGTGGGAGGGGCTGCCGGAGCGCTAGTTGAGAAGATGGTATCTTGAAGTGAGGGCTTGTATGCGCAGGGCTCGATGTCTGGGTTTTTAAATGTCTTTTAGTGGCAGTGTGCAGTTGGGTTCTAGGTGGTAATTTTAAATTTAAAATAAGAAGTCTTAGAATCTGTTAAGGCATTGCTGTGAGTGTTGTTGAAGTGTTTGATGTTGTTGTTTCTACAGGTGCAGAGGGCTAAGCCATGCATGGAAGGGTGACGGAGGAGTGTGGAGCGGTAAGAAGGTGAGCAGTTGTGTGTTTTTAGAGGGAATGGGCAATGAGCCTAAATTGAGGTATTGCTATTCTTTTTAGTCTGCAGGTCTGTGGAGATGAGTACTATGACCGATGCGTACCAGAGCAGACTTGGGCAAGGCGAGCGGTGACCAGTGGGCTGAGGTAGCGGATGTTTTTAAGGTGTTGAGTGGCTGGCAGTATTTTAATCGGATCATGTTGTTTGGAGTTTGCAGGTGCTGTGCCTGCCTCAAGGTGGCCATCGCAAGTGATGGATCCTGGGTGGGCGAGGTCCCTAGGTAAAGGAGTAGGAGATGGGCTTAGGAGCGGCCAGACCGAGATCTTGGGCAGTCTCTCAGGGTGTGTCTTTCTGCTTGTGTTTTTTTGTAGGCACTGTCTGGAGCGATGGTGCCCTGTACTGAAGAGCAGTGTGAGAAGATGAGGAGGTTGTGGGCCAAGATGTAAGAGTCTGTTTTAATACTCGGTGTAACATTTCCACTTGGTGTCACAGGTTGCCTGTGGAGCCATATGAGCATTTGAGGTGCGCTGCCCCGTGGTGGAGAGGAGGGTGGGGCTGATGAATTATTCTAACAGCAAGGGTAATCCTCTGTCTCTTGCTATGTCAGGTGCCTCAGTGAAGGACTGCCACAGCGTTTGAGTCTGGAATCGGCTGTGGAGCAGGTGAGTGGTATACATTGCTTTGTCTGAGGTGGGGCATGTTGTAGGAAACACTCATGTGGATGGATGCAGTACTGGCTTACGGTGCTGTTTTGTGAGGATTTGTGAGGATTGGCTTTTGTTTTTGCAGAAAATGAAGAGCGTCCTGGCCACTGCAGGTGTAATCCAGTGGAGCAACTGTGGTTTTTCTTGTTGTTGACAGATTCAGACTCCGGGACCTCTGAAAGCTAAGTTTTGGCATGGGCGCTCAAAAGGGGCGGGAGAAGGGAGGGGTCCAGGCTAGCAATTTCTGGAAGGGATTTCAATAGTAGTGTGGAGCAGAAGGCCTGTCTGGGAACAGACCCTTTCAGCAGGTAAAGGGGGCGGGTTACTATTCAGCACGATAATAGCGTGTGTCAGGCAGGGCAGTTCCAGCCACTGTCTGTCGTTATTCTGTTTGTGTGGTCTGTCTTCTGTGTTCTGGACCTTCTTTGAGTATCGGCGTTCTCCTTTCGCTTGAGGCGTACGGCAGATGCCTCGGGCACCGGCCCTCAGGTCCCAAACACTGGTTTTCATCGTCAAGGTCCCAATAGGGCCCTTCTTTTATTGTGTTATGAGGTTCGGGTGTGGATGGTTCTCACGTGTCAGAAGTTGGGAGAACATCCTCTCTTTTGGCGTTTGTTCTCAGCTGCATGAGCAGCTGTGCTGTCCAGCAGTCCTTTTTCAGGGACTGGGACTTCTTCTTTGTATCCTGAGGTTCTCTAGCTGTTGATGCCAGGCTTCTTGCACATATGTCTTCTCGGATCAGAGAGTAAGGCCTTGTCCTGGGCCACAATGCTTTTTTTTCTTTCTCTGGTGCTGCCAGAGTACCTCGTGTCATTGCTGTCTCGTACCCTCAGGTCTTATTCATTTTCTATAGTTTCCTTTCAGCCAGGAGTGTTTCTTGTTATTTGTGGCATATAGTTTTGCTTTAGGTCTAATGTCTGTGTGTGTGTTTGTGTATTTTTGGCTCAGAGCTGCTGTGCTTGGACCTGTAGAGTGAGGGTAAGGTGGAGTAGCAATAAGAGTCTGCCTTGAACTTGTTGATATGCCCAGATGGTAGAAGCAAAGGTGGTATAGTTTTTTGGCAATGAGCAGGGGTGGGGAGGGCCACTTTCGTAGCCTTTTGTGGGTGGCGATGGGATGACCGGAACTGTCTGGGAGGGCCAGCCTGGGTCAGAGTGGAGCAGATGGGATCTTGAAGGTGTAAAGGTTTGTAGGGATAGTCCAATATTTGATTTCTGTCTATCTTGTAATGGCAGTGTGCAGTTGGGTTGTAGGTGAGGTATTGTTAAATTTGAAAAAAGACTTCTCTGGATCTTCTAACCTATCGCTCTGCATGCGGTTGACTAGTTTCCCGTTCATGTTTCTACAGATGTAGCGGGATGAGCCGTGCACCGAGAGGTGACAGAGGAGAGGTGAGCGGTTAAGATGGTGGGTGAGTGTGTGGTATTAGATCCAGTGAGTAATGAGTGGTTATAGGACTAAACTGAAGTAATTTTTTTTCCTTTTTATTGCAGGGGCAGTAGAGACGAACACAGAAGGGCGCCAGAATGGACTCAGGCAAGGTGAAAGGCGATCGGTGTGTTGAAGTAGAAGTTGTTTTTTCAGGTGTGTTTGGTGTTGAAATATTTAGCAATATCTGGGTTTGGTTTGCAGATGCTGTCCTAGCTTGAATGTTGGAACTGGAACGGATGGACCTTAGGCGTCAGGTCGCCCAGGTAAAGGGGACGGAGGCGGGCATAGTCTCAGCTGACCGAGTGTTTGGGTAATTTGTCAGCATGTGTTTTTGTGTTTGGGTTTCTTGTAGGTGTCATTTCCAGGCTTTGAGGGATGGCAGTCCATCCTGAGGAGCAGATTCAGAAGGTGAGGTTCTTGGGGGCCAGGTTATTGTTGACCAACAATCTTTTATGTGGTGACTCAGCATAGTGTTTTTACTTTGTGTTGCAGGTTGCGCACGGGCCACGTGCAGAGCCGGGTGAGCTTCTGAGGTGAGCCAGGTGAGGGACCGGAGGTGGGTGGGGGTCGGTTCTTTCTTGTGAGTCTAACAGTAATTTTGTCTCTTGCTATCTTAGGTGCTACAGTGAAGGACAGCTGTGGTGTTTGACTCTGGCATCAGCACCGACCAGGTGAGCAGATTAAACTGTTTCATCGGAGGTGGGGCGTGCTGTGGGAAATATTTGTGTCGATCCAAAAGAGGCTGCTTACTTGTGGTGTTGTGTCAGGATCGGTGTTGGCTTTTCTCTTTTTTTGCAGATGACGTGCATCCTAGCGAGCGAGGATGCGATCTAGTGGAGAGATTGTGGTTTTCTTGTCGAGGACAGAATCGGGGTTCCGGGGCTTTGAAAGATAAGTTGACGCACGGGTGCCGGCGAGGGATTGGGGCAAGGAAGGGATAAGGTTGGCCCTTTCAGGAAGCGGTTGTAAAAGTTGGGTAGTGTGGAGGGCTTGTCCAGGAGCAGTCCCCTTTTAGCAGGTACAAGATGGATGGGTTCATCTTCAGCATGATGGTGGAGCAGGCAGGGCAGTTCCAGCCTGTTGTGTTTTTTGTGCAGTCTGTCTTCTGTCTCGTGGACCTTCCTTGGGCGTAGGCATCATTCGTACGGTCAAGGAGCACGGCAGGTTACTCGGTTGCCGTAGCTGCCCTCTCAAAGGGCAGTAGTCAGCAGCACCGTCCCGATTGGGCTCTTTTATGGCGTTACAAGTCTAAATCATCGACCCATCGTGTCTCTTGAAAGTTTAGGGACCATCTTCTTATCTGGCGTCGTTCTTGGCTGCGTGGGCAGCTCTGCTCTGCTGTCCATTTTCATGGACTGGGACTTCTTCCCTGCATCCCGATGTTCTCTAGGTCTTGGATGCAGGCTTCTTGCACGTCCATCCTCTCAGGTTTGAGAGTAAGGTCTTGTTAGGGGCTCTGATGTTCTACTCTTGGTCTGGCGCTGCCAGAGAGTCTCTAGTCATCCATGTCACGGTCTTGCAGGTCTCATTTCTTGATGATATTTTCCATCTGGTGGTCATTCTTCTTGCAGGTAGCTTTTTCTGACCTTTTGAGGTGTGTTGTTTGATGTGGTTTGTGTCTGTCTCTGCGTGTGTGTGTTTGGCTGGAGCTGCCCTGCCCTGGGGGGTGCAGAGTCAGGGCTAGGTGGATTGATGATAAGACACTATACTTATTGTGGTGGGGCAAGGGTAGAGCGAGTGTTTTTTTGAGGGAGTAATTGTTTTCCATGTTACTAAAAGTCTAGCTGTAAAGTGTATTAATGCTTAGCGTTTGATGTTCTGAAATATTTTAGGCATTGCAATTGAAGCAGAAAAGTGGAGTAGAAGGGATTCTCTTCCCTGCCCTGAGGTTTGGTGTTTTGGGTGGTGGTTTGGGGGTGTTTTTAGTTTTCTTTTTTGGCTCTGGGTCCTGGATGATGTGTCAGGTGATGGTTGTATGCAAAGGCTGGGTGCAGAATAGGCTAGGCGGTGGGATTGTTGCTGGGATGGTGAGCGGTTGGTTTGTTTTGTGGTGGTGTATTTTTTTTTTTTTAATTTTTGGCTTGTGGTTTTTTGGGAGCCTTGCATGTGTAGGGAGATCGTAGGTTACAGCATGCTCATAGGAGCATGGGCTGTCTGAGTGTGAGGGCTGGTGTGCGTAGGGAGTAAAGTTGTGGTGTGTTTTGTGTGTTTGTAGTTCAGTTGTGAGTGGGTGGTTAGTTTGTTGTGTTTGTTTTTCAGGGTGTGTATTACAAGAGTTTTCCTTTTCAGGCATTTAGACAAGAAAAAAAATTAAAAAAAAGGCTGGGGTTTGTTTTTTTTTTCTTACCCTGGCTGGGATTTTTTTTCCCCTGGTCCTGGCCACTCTGTGAGGCGATGGTCATCGCCAATGTTTGGGGGCAGAGGTCAGGCTGGGGCTGGGGTTTTTTGCAGGGAGGGCTGTTTTTTTTGAGGCCCCTGGGAATGCTGTTCCCAGGGAGTGCCAAAGGTGCAGGGTGCTGGTGTGTGGGAGGAGGCTGGTGCTAGAGTGCGGCTGGAGCGTGTGAGATGTGGTAGGTGGATGGGTGGTGGGTTTTGTAGGCATGTGGTGGTGGTTGAGCATGTGGTGGGTGTTTAGTGTGTTATGGGTTGTGTGTGTGTGAATGTGTTTTCCTTTTCAGGCTGTTCAGAGCAAAATTTAATGTTTGTAATAAAAAAACCCCAGATGGGGGTTTTTTTTTCCTTCCCCCAGCTGGGCTTTTTTTTTCCCCGGTCCCGGCCGCTCTGCGAGGTGATGGTCATTGCCAATGTTTGGGGGCAGAGGTCAGGCTGGGGCTGGGGTTTTTTGCAGGGAGGGCTGTTTTTTGAAGCTCCCTGGGAATCATGTTCCTTGGGAGTGCTGTCCTTGAATGTGGAGTGTGACTGTCACTGGGGGGAACTGTGTTGTGGTGTGACTGGTTACAGGTAGATGAATAAGGTTTGTGTAGCGGAAGGATGTGGGGAATTGTATTAGGTGACCCATGGTGAAGAGGACTAGTTTGTCCACTGCCTGGACTCAGTTGTGATAGCCTGGTAGGATGTTTAAGTAGTTTGGAGGGGCTTTGCACTGTATGATATAAAAAACTTTCTGTGGTTTTTGTTTTTGTTTGTAGGCTTGTAAGGACATGGCCAGTGTTTGGGTAGAGCTTGCTTGATTTTTATCTGGGCATGCAAGATGGAGCGATGATCTATCCTCACACAGCAAAAGGGCCATATGTGAAGGAACAGAGCAAGGAGGGAATGGAAGAGCACAGTGTGGACAAGCATCAGGAATCTTACATTGTTGCGATCACTCCCAAGGTAAGGCATAATTTTTAATCATTGTGTGGATGCAATGTCCATGTGAGTCAAAAGTCATTATAATGATTGAAGTAGACATAGTAGTAATAGCAGCAGTAGGAAAATACTAGGCTTGTAAATTTGATGAGGGTGGTCAGTAAGTAGTAGAAATCAGCATTAAGTTAATGGTTTTATCAACTTGTTTGGAGTTAGCGATGGAGGAAATTATTTTTAGGGTCAGACTTATGCTCCTCTTGTACTCAAATTGTAGTTGTAGTAGTAAACGAGAGTAGTTGAGGAAAGCATAGAGTGAAGCAGATGTCTAATTAACCATCCACACAGATTATGGTCACTGTTATGAGGGATGCAAAGGATGAAGCAGCAGATCGCAACTGTTTTCATGTTGGAGGTGTTGCTGTGGTAAAGTCCGTCCATCAATTCCACCTAAAATTGAACACAGCTAAGAGAAGGAGAGCTGGTAATTCTGAGAGGGCAATAGGCATGTTGACAGGTGGAAGAAAGCAGAGGTGTAATTAAGTTGTAAGGTGTTTTGATGTGGTGGTGGTGCTGCTTGTTGTTTAGTGGTAGTGGTGTTTTTTTATTGTTCTAGGTTAAGATGTTATTTTATCTGAGTAGCTTTAAAGAAATGAGGAATAGTATTGTAGCACAAGTGCTGCTACGTGTGTGTGTGTGTGAGAGAGAGAGAGATATGTTTGTTACCAAGTTTGTTGTTAGCAGAAAAAACATTAGTAATTACTGAGATAATGTGTGCCTGTATTTTTATTTTTGTTTCTCTTTGTCTCTAGGTCACATGAGGTGTTATAAATACCAGAGAGGCAGAGAGCTAATGCTGAGGCTGTCAGTGGCCCTGAATGGTGTTTTCACGTGTGGTAAAGGAAGTAATGTAATGAAAAGAGGAACAATGTGTAATGCAATAAAAATACATTGGAAAAAAAACTATTTATTTGTTTAACTCTCTATTAATAGAAAGTTTAATTTTGTGTGTGTGGTTCTTGTTGTCCAGTGTATTTTTCTTGTTAGATGCATCTGTCTCTTTTTGTTAATATTTGCAAATGAAAATGCAGCAATAGGAAATGTTATGCTCCCTGGGAGTAAATGAAACAATAAAAATAATAAAATAAAAAAAATTCTTACTCCCAGGGAGCATGAGGATTCCAACTGCTGCACCAGACATTATTTTTAACTTTTATTTCTATACATAACAAAGCCCTGCCCCCTAATCAGCAAACCCCTAATCACCAAGCCAATACACTATAAGCACTCCACGCACTACTCTCACATACCACACCACTCAACCCAGCTGGACTACCCACAACAGGTTGCAGCCACTAGGGCCAGCTGTGGGATTACAGCCATTAAGGATTTAGGATCCTACAGCTTAAGGACCAGAGCAGGGGTCAGGGAGGTCAGCACCATCACAGTCAGAGGTCACTGCACTCAATAGCATTAGGGGCCACACGTCACAGATCAGGAGTCAGGAATAGGGTTACAGGCCATTAGGGTTACGAGTCAAGGCAGCCAAGGGCTGGGGTCATTGAGACAACGGGTTAGGGTCATTAGGGTCATTGCTTACAGTTAGGGGTTAGGGTTTAGGGGTTAGGGTTAGCCGTTAGGGTTAGGGTTAAGGTTAAGGGTTTAGGGTTAGCCATTAGGGTTAGCCGTTAGGGTTAGGGTAAAGGTTAAGGGTTAGGGGTTAGGGTTAGCGGGCTAGGGTTAGGGTTAGGGCCATTTAGGGTTAGGGGTTAGCCGTTAGGGTTAGGGTTAGGCTTTAGGATTAGGGGTTAGGGTTAGCCGTTAGGGTTAGGGGTTAGGGTTAGCCATTAGGGTTTAGGGTTAGGGTTTAGGGTTAGCCGTTAGGGTTTAGGGTTAGCCGTTAGGGGTAGGGGTTAGGGTTTAGGGTTAGGGTTAGCCCTTAGGGTTAGGGTTAGCCGTTGGGGTTAGGGTTAGCTGTCGGCATTGGGGTTAGGGTTAGGGGTTAGGGTTAGCCGTTAGGGTTAGGGGTTAGGGTTAGGGTCATTAGGGTTAGGGTTAGCCGTTAGGGTTAGGGTTAGCCGTTAGGGTTAGGGTTAGCCGTTAGGGTTAGGGTTAGCCGTTAGGGTTAGCCATTAGGGTTAGGGTTAAGGGTTAGGGTTAGCCATTAGGGGTAGGGTTAGTGTTAGCGACACCATTAGGGTTAGGGGTTAGGGGTTAGGGTTAGGGTTAGCGACCATTAGGGTTAGGGTTACGGTTAGGGTTAGGGGGCCGTTAGGGTTAGGGTTAGAGTTAGGGGCCGTTAGGGTTGGGGTTAGGGTTAGGGTCATTAGGGTTAGGGTCATTAGGGTTAGGGTCATTAGGGTTAGGGTCATTAGGGTTAGGGGTAGGGGTAGGGTTAGGGTTAGGTTAGGGTTAGGTTTACTCTTAGGTTAGGGTTAGGGTCAGGGTTTTGTCGGGAAACTGGGGGGAAATGGCGGGATTTTGGGGGCAAATATGGGTTAGGGTTAGGTTAGGGTTAGGGTTACTCTTAGGTTAGGGTCAGGGTCAGGGTTTTGGGGGGAATCTGGGGGGAAATGGCTGGATTTTGGGGGCAAATATGGGATTTTGGTGCAAAATGCAGGAATTTGTGGCAAAAATGGGGGATTATGGGGGAAGTCGCGGGATTTTGGGGCAAAATGTGGGGTTTTAGGGTTAAAATGTGGGATTTTTAGGGTAAATCGCAGGATTTTGGGGGCGAAATGCGGGAATTTTGGTGCGAAATGGGGCGATTTGGGGCAAAAATGCGGGATTTGTGGAGGAAATTGCGAGATTTTGAGGGGCAAAATGTGGGGTTTTAGGGTTAAAATGTGGGATTTTTGGGGGAAATCGCGGGATTTGGGGGGCAAAATGTGGTAATTTGGTGTGATATCTGTGGTGCTGTAGATGCGCTGCCAATGGCCGGTGAGGAGCAGCAAGAACTTGGCAGGCTGGCACTTTCGGTGTGGGAGCAATCGTCCGACGTTCGTGATTTGTCGGGGTTTTTTCTCAGTGGGTGCCCATGTGCAGCTGGTGGTAATCGTCGAAGCCCTGTTGGTCAGGGAAAGCCCGGAGCCCCGATGTCTGTCGTGCTGCAGATGCGCTGCCAATGGCCGATGAGGAGCAGCAAGAGATTGAAAGGCTGGCACTCAAGGTGTGGGAGGAATCGTCCGATGTTTGTGATTTCTCAGGATTTTTTTCAGTGGGTGCCCAGGTGCAGCTGGTGGTAAACGTCGAAGCCCTGTTTGTCAGGGAAAGCCCGGAGCCCCGATGTCTGTGGTGCTGTAGATGCGCTGCCAATTGCCGGTGAGGAGCAGCAAGAGCTTGTGTTGCTGGCACTTTCGGTGTGGGAGTAATCGTCCGATGTTCGTGATTTTTCGGGGTTTTTTTTCAGTGGGCGCTCAGGTGCAGCGGGTGGTAAATGTTGAAGCCCTGTTGGTCAGGGTTAGGGTTAGGGTTAGGGTTAGGGTTAGGGTTAGGGTTAGGTTAGGGTTAGGGTTAGGGTTAGGTTAGGGTTAGGGTTAGGGTTAGGTTAGGGTTAGGGTTAGGTTAGGGTTAGGGTTAGGTTAGGGTTAGGGTTAGGGTTAGGGTTAGGGTTAGGTTAGGGTTAGGGTTAGGTTAGGGTTAGGTTAGGGTTAGGGTTAGGGTTAGGGTTAGGTTAGGGTTAGGGTTAGGGTTAGGTTAGGGTTAGGGTTACTCTTAGGTTAGGGTCAGGGTCAGGGTTTTGGGGGGAATCTGGGGGGAAATGGCTGGATTTTGAGGGCAAATATGGGATTTGGGTGCAAAATGCAGGAATTTGTGGCAAAAATGGGGGATTATGGGGGAAGTCGCGGGATTTTGGGGCAAAATGTGGGGTTTTAGGGTTAAAATGTGGGATTTTTAGGGTAAATCGCAGGATTTTGGGGGCGAAATGCGGGAATTTTGGTGCGAAATGGGGCGATTTGGGGCAAAAATGCGGGATTTGTGGAGGAAATTGCGAGATTTTGAGGGGCAAAATGTGGGGTTTTAGGGTTAAAATGTGGGATTTTTGGGGGAAATCGCGGGATTTGGGGGGCAAAATGTGGTAATTTGGTGTGATATCTGTGGTGCTGTAGATGCGCTGCCAATGGCCGGTGAGGAGCAGCAAGAACTTGGCAGGCTGGCACTTTCGGTGTGGGAGCAATCGTCCGACGTTCGTGATTTGTCGGGGTTTTTTCTCAGTGGGTGCCCATGTGCAGCTGGTGGTAATCGTCGAAGCCCTGTTGGTCAGGGAAAGCCCGGAGCCCCGATGTCTGTCGTGCTGCAGATGCGCTGCCAATGGCCGATGAGGAGCAGCAAGAGATTGAAAGGCTGGCACTCAAGGTGTGGGAGTAATCGTCCGATGTTCGTGATTTTTCGGGGTTTTTTTTCAGTGGGCGCTCAGGTGCAGCGGGTGGTAAATGTTGAAGCACTGTTGGTCAGGGTTAGGGTTAGGGTTAGGGTTAGGGTTAGGGTTAGGGTTAGGTTAGGGTTAGGGTTAGGTTAGGGTTAGGGTTAGGGTTAGGGTTAGGGTTAGGGTTAGGGTTAGGGTTAGGGTTAGGTTAGGGTTAGGGCTAGGGTTAGGGTTAGGGTTAGGGTTAGGGTTAGGGTTAGGTTAGGGTTAGGGTTAGGGTTAGAATTAGGGTTAGGGTTAGGGTTTGGTTAGGGTTAGGGTTAGGTTAGGGTTAGGGTTAGGGTTAGGTTAGGGTTAGGGTTAGGGTTAGGTTAGGGTTAGGGTTAGGTTAGGGTTAGGGTTAGGGTTAGGGTTAGGGTTAGGGTTAGAGTTAGGGTTAGGTTTAGGGTTAGGGTTAGGGTTAGGGTTAGGTTAGGGTTAGGGTTAGGGTTAGGGTTAGGGTTAGGGTTAGGGTTAGGTTAGGGTTAGGGTTAGGGTTAGGTTAGGATTAGGGTTAGGGTTAGGGTTAGGGTTAGGGTTACGTTAGGGTTAGGGTTAGGGTTAGGTTAGGGTTAGGGTTACTCTTAGGTTAGGGTCAGGGTCAGGGTTTTGGGGGGAATCTGGGGGGAAATGGCTGGATTTTGAGGGCAAATATGGGATTTGGGTGCAAAATGCAGGAATTTGTGGCAAAAATGGGGGATTATGGGGGAAGTCGCGGGATTTTGGGGCAAAATGTGGGGTCTTAGGGTTAAAATGTGGGATTTTTAGGGTAAATCGCAGGATTTTGGGGGCGAAATGCGGGAATTTTGGTGCGAAATGGGGCGATTTGGGGCAAAAATGCAGGATTTGTGGAGGAAATTGCGAGATTTTGAGGGGCAAAATGTGGGGTTTTAGGGTTAAAATGTGGGATTTTTGGGGGAAATCGCGGGATTTGGGGGGCAAAATGTGGTAATTTGGTGTGATATCTGTGGTGCTGTAGATGCGCTGCCAATGGCCGGTGAGGAGCAGCAAGAACTTGGCAGGCTGGCACTTTCGGTGTGGGAGCAATCGTCCGACGTTCGTGATTTGTCGGGGTTTTTTCTCAGTGGGTGCCCATGTGCAGCTGGTGGTAATCGTCGAAGCCCTGTTGGTCAGGGAAAGCCCGGAGCCCCGATGTCTGTCGTGCTGCAGTTGCGCTGCCAATGGCCGATGAGGAGCAGCAAGAGATTGAAAGGCTGGCACTCAAGGTGTGGGAGGAATCGTCCGATGTTTGTGATTTCTCAGGATTTTTTTCAGTGGGTGCCCAGGTGCAGCTGGTGGTAAACGTCGAAGCCCTGTTTGTCAGGGAAAGCCCGGAGCCCCGATGTCTGTGGTGCTGTAGATGCGCTGCCAATTGCCGGTGAGGAGCAGCAAGAGCTTGTGTTGCTGGCACTTTCGGTGTGGGAGTAATCGTCCGATGTTCGTGATTTTTCGGGGTTTTTTTTCAGTGGGCGCTCAGGTGCAGCGGGTGGTAAATGTTGAAGCCCTGTTGGTCAGGGTTAGGGTTAGGGTTAGGGTTAGGGTTAGGGTTAGGTTAGGGTTAGGTTAGGGTTAGGGTTAGGGTTAGGGTTAGGGTTAGGGTTAGGGTTACGGTTAGGTTAGGGTTAGGGTTACGGTTAGGTTAGGGTTAGGGTTAGGGTTAGGGTTAGGGTTGGGTTAGGGTTAGGGTTAGGGTTAGGGTTAGGTTAGGGTTAGGGTTAGGTTAGGGTTAGGGTTAGGGTTAGGTTAGGGTTAGGGTTAGGGTTAGGTTAGGGTTAGGGTTAGGTTAGGGTTAGGGTTAGGGTTAGGGTTAGGTTAGGGTTAGGGTTAGGGTTAGGTTAGGGTTAGGGTTACTCTTAGGTTAGGGTCAGGGTCAGGGTTTTGGGGGGAATCTGGGGGGAAATGGCTGGATTTTGGGGGCAAATATGGGATTTTGGTGCAAAATGCAGGAATTTGTGGCAAAAATGGGGGATTATGGGGGAAGTCGCGGGATTTTGGGGCAAAATGTGGGGTTTTAGGGTTAAAATGTGGGATTTTTAGGGTAAATCGCAGGATTTTGGGGGCGAAATGGAGGAATTTTGGTGCGAAATGGGGCGATTTGGGGCAAAAATGCGGGATTTGTGGAGGAAATTGCGAGATTTTGAGGGGCAAAATGTGGGGTTTTAGGGTTAAAATGTGGGATTTTTGGGGGAAATCGCGGGATTTGGGGGGCAAAATGTGGTAATTTGGTGTGATATCTGTGGTGCTGTAGATGCGCTGCCAATGGCCGGTGAGGAGCAGCAAGAACTTGGCAGGCTGGCACTTTCGGTGTGGGAGCAATCGTCCGACGTTCGTGATTTGTCGGGGTTTTTTCTCAGTGGGTGCCCATGTGCAGCTGGTGGTAATCGTCGAAGCCCTGTTGGTCAGGGAAAGCCCGGAGCCCTGATGTCTGTCGTGCTGTAGATGCGCTGCCAATGGCCGATGAGGAGCAGCAAGAGATTGAAAGGCTGGCACTCAAGGTGTGGGAGGAATCGTCCGATGTTTGTGATTTCTCAGGATTTTTTTCAGTGGGTGCCCAGGTGCAGCTGGTGGTAAACGTCGAAGCCCTGTTTGTCAGGGAAAGCCCGGAGCCCCGATGTCTGTGGTGCTGTAGATGCGCTGCCAATTGCCGGTGAGGAGCAGCAAGAGCTTGTGTTGCTGGCACTTTCGGTGTGGGAGTAATCGTCCGATGTTCGTGATTTTTCGGGGTTTTTATTCAGTGGGCGCTCAGGTGCAGCGGGTGGTAAATGTTGAAGCCCTGTTGGTCAGGGTTAGGGTTAGGGTTAGGGTTAGGGTTAGGGTTAGGGTTAGGGTTAGGTTAGGGTTAGGGTTAGGGTTAGGGTTAGGGTTAGGGTTAGGGTTGGGTTAGGGTTAGGGTTAGGGTTAGGGTTAGGGTTAGGTTAGGGTTAGGGTTAGGTTAGGGTTAGGGTTAGGGTTAGGGTTAGGGTTTGGTTAGGGTTAGGGTTAGGTTAGGGTTAGGGTTAGGGTTAGGGATAGGGTTAGGTTAGGGTTAGGGTTAGGTTAGGGTTAGGGTTAGGGTTAGGTTAGGGTTAGGGTTAGGGTTAGGTTAGGGTTAGGGTTAGGGTTAGGGTTAGGGTTAGGTTAGGGTTAGGGTTAGGTTAGGGTTAGGGTTACTCTTAGGTTAGGGTCAGGGTCAGGGTTTTGGGGGGAATCTGGGGGGAAATGGCTGGATTTTGGGGGCAAATATGGGATTTTGGTGCAAAATGCAGGAATTTGTGGCAAAAATGGGGGATTATGGGGAAAGTCGCGGGATTTTGGGGCAAAATGTGGGGTTTTAGGGTTAAAATGTGGGATTTTTAGGGTAAATCGCAGGATTTTGGGGGCGAAATGCGGGAATTTTGGTGCGAAATGGGGCGATTTGGGGCAAAAATGCGGGATTTGTGGAGGAAATTGCGAGATTTTGAGGGGCAAAATGTGGGGTTTTAGGGTTAAAATGTGGGATTTTTGGGGGAAATCGCGGGATTTGGGGGGCAAAATGTGGTAATTTGGTGTGATATCTGTGGTGCTGTAGATGCGCTGCCAATGGCCGGTGAGGAGCAGCAAGAACTTGGCAGGCTGGCACTTTCGGTGTGGGAGCAATCGTCCGACGTTCGTGATTTGTCGGGGTTTTTTCTCAGTGGGTGCCCATGTGCAGCTGGTGGTAATCGTCGAAGCCCTGTTGGTCAGGGAAAGCCCGGAGCCCCGATGTCTGTCGTGCTGCAGATGCGCTGCCAATGGCCGATGAGGAGCAGCAAGAGATTGAAAGGCTGGCACTCAAGGTGTGGGAGGAATCGTCCGATGTTTGTGATTTCTCAGGATTTTTTTCAGTGGGTGCCCAGGTGCAGCTGGTGGTAAACGTCGAAGCCCTGTTTGTCAGGGAAAGCCCGGAGCCCCGATGTCTGTGGTGCTGTAGATGCGCTGCCAATTGCCGGTGAGGAGCAGCAAGAGCTTGTGTTGCTGGCACTTTCGGTGTGGGAGTAATCGTCCGATGTTCGTGATTTTTCGGGGTTTTTTTTCAGTGGGCGCTCAGGTGCAGCGGGTGGTAAATGTTGAAGCACTGTTGGTCAGGGTTAGGGTTAGGGTTAGGGTTAGGGTTAGGGTTAGGGTTAGGGTTAGGTTAGGGTTAGGGTTAGGGTTAGGGTTAGGGTTAGGGTTAGTGTTAGGTTTAGGTTAGGGTTAGGGTTAGGGTTCGGTTAGGGTTAGGGTTAGGGTTAGGGTTAGGGTTAAAGTTAGGGTTAGGGTTAGGTTAGGGTTAGGGTTAGGGTTAGGGTTAGGTTAGGGTTAGGGTTAGGGTTAGGGTTAGTGTTAGGTTAGGGTTAGGGTTAGGGTTAGGGTTAGGGTTAGGTTAGGGTTAGGGTTAGGGTTAGGTTAGGGTTAGGGTTAGGTTAGGGTTAGGGTTAGGGTTAGGTTAGGGTTAGGGTTACTCTTAGGTTAGGGTCAGGGTTTTGGGGGGAATCTGGGGGGAAATGGCTGGATTTTGGGGGCAAATATGGGATTTTGGTGCAAAATGCAGGAATTTGTGGCAAAAATGGGGGATTATGGGGAAAGTCGCGGGATTTTGGGGCAAAATGTGGGGTTTTAGGGTTAAAATGTGGGATTTTTAGGGTAAATCGCAGGATTTTGGGGGCGAAATGCGGGAATTTTGGTGCGAAATGGGGCGATTTGGGGCAAAAATGCGGGATTTGTGGAGGAAATTGCGAGATTTTGAGGGGCAAAATGTGGGGTTTTAGGGTTAAAATGTGGGATTTTTGGGGGAAATCGCGGGATTTGGGGGGCAAAATGTGGTAATTTGGTGTGATATCTGTGGTGCTGTAGATGCGCTGCCAATGGCCGGTGAGGAGCAGCAAGAACTTGGCAGGCTGGCACTTTCGGTGTGGGAGCAATCGTCCGACGTTCGTGATTTGTCGGGGTTTTTTCTCAGTGGGTGCCCATGTGCAGCTGGTGGTAATCGTCGAAGCCCTGTTGGTCAGGGAAAGCCCGGAGCCCCGATGTCTGTCGTGCTGCAGATGCGCTGCCAATGGCCGATGAGGAGCAGCAAGAGATTGAAAGGCTGGCACTCAAGGTGTGGGAGGAATCGTCCGATGTTTGTGATTTCTCAGGATTTTTTTCAGTGGCTGCCCAGGTGCAGCTGGTGGTAAACGTCGAAGCCCTGTTTGTCAGGGAAAGCCCGGAGCCCCGATGTCTGTGGTGCTGTAGATGCGCTGCCAATTGCCGGTGAGGAGCAGCAAGAGCTTGTGTTGCTGGCACTTTCGGTGTGGGAGTAATCGTCCGATGTTCGTGATTTTTCGGGGTTTTTTTTCAGTGGGCGCTCAGGTGCAGCGGGTGGTAAATGTTGAAGCACTGTTGGTCAGGGTTAGGGTTAGGGTTAGGGTTAGGGTTAGGGTTAGGGTTAGGTTAGGGTTAGGGTTAGGGTTAGTGTTAGGGTTAGGTTAGGGTTAGGGTTAGGGTTAGGGTTAGGGTTAGGGTTCGGTTAGGGTTAGGGTTAGGGTTAGGGTTAGGGTTAGGGTTTGGTTAGGGTTAGGGTTAGGGTTAGGTTAGGGTTAGGGTTAGGGTTAGGGTTAGGGTTAGGTTAGGGTTAGGGTTAGGTTAGGGTTAGGGTTAGGGTTAGGGTTAGGGTTAGGGTTAGGTTAGGGTTAGGGTTAGGGTTAGGGTTAGGGTTAGGTAAGGGTTAGGGTTAGGTTAGGGTTAGGGTTAGGGTTAGAGTTAGGGTTAGGGTTAGGGTTAGGGTTAGGGTTAGGGTTAGGTTAGGGTTAGGGTTAGGGTTAGGTTAGGGTTAGGTTAGGGTTAGGGTTAGGGTTAGGGTTAGGTTAGGGTTAGGGTTAGGGTTAGGTTAGGGTTAGGGTTAGGGTTAGGGTTAGGTTAGGGTTAGGGTTAGGGTTAGGGTTAGGTTAGGATTAGGGTTAGGGTTAGGGTTAGGGTTAGGGTTGGGTTAGGGTTAGGTTAGGGTTAGGGTTAGGGTTAGGGTTAGGTTAGGGTTAGGGTTAGGGTTAGGTTAGGGTTAGGGTTAGGGTTAGGGTTAGGTTAGGGTTAGGGTTAGGGTTAGGTTAGGGTTAGGGTTACTCTTAGGTTAGGGTCAGGGTCAGGGTTTTGGGGGGAATCTGGGGGGAAATGGCTGGATTTTGAGGGCAAATATGGGATTTTGGTGCAAAATGCAGGAATTTGTGGCAAAAATGGGGGATTATGGGGGAAGTCGCGGGATTTTGGGGCAAAATGTGGGGTTTTAGGGTTAAAATGTGGGATTTTTAGGGTAAATCGCAGGATTTTGGGGGCGAAATGCGGGAATTTTGGTGCGAAATGGGGCGATTTGGGGCAAAAATGCGGGATTTGTGGAGGAAATTGCGAGATTTTGAGGGGCAAAATGTGGGGTTTTAGGGTTAAAATGTGGGATTTTTGGGGGAAATCGCGGGATTTGGGGGGCAAAATGTGGTAATTTGGTGTGATATCTGTGGTGCTGTAGATGCGCTGCCAATGGCCGGTGAGGAGCAGCAAGAACTTGGCAGGCTGGCACTTTCGGTGTGGGAGCAATCGTCCGACGTTCGTGATTTGTCGGGGTTTTTTCTCAGTGGGTGCCCATGTGCAGCTGGTGGTAATCGTCGAAGCCCTGTTGGTCAGGGAAAGCCCGGAGCCCTGATGTCTGTCGTGCTGTAGATGCGCTGCCAATGGCCGATGAGGAGCAGCAAGAGATTGAAAGGCTGGCACTCAAGGTGTGGGAGGAATCGTCCGATGTTTGTGATTTCTCAGGATTTTTTTCAGTGGGTGCCCAGGTGCAGCTGGTGGTAAACGTCGAAGCCCTGTTTGTCAGGGAAAGCCCGGAGCCCCGATGTCTGTGGTGCTGTAGATGCGCTGCCAATTGCCGGTGAGGAGCAGCAAGAGCTTGTGTTGCTGGCACTTTCGGTGTGGGAGTAATCGTCCGATGTTCGTGATTTTTCGGGGTTTTTATTCAGTGGGCGCTCAGGTGCAGCGGGTGGTAAATGTTGAAGCCCTGTTGGTCAGGGTTAGGGTTAGGGTTAGGGTTAGGGTTAGGGTTAGGGTTAGGGTTAGGGTTAAAGTTAGGGTTAGGTTAGGGTTAGGGTTAGGTTAGGGTTAGGGTTAGGGTTAGGTTAGGGTTAGGGTTAGTGTTAGGTTAGGGTTAGGGTTAGGGTTAGGTTAGGGTTAGGGTTACTCTTAGGTTAGGGTCAGGGTTTTGGGGGGAATCTGGGGGGAAATGGCTGGATTTTGGGGGCAAATATGGGATTTTGGTGCAAAATGCAGGAATTTGTGGCAAAAATGGGGGATTATGGGGAAAGTCGCGGGATTTTGGGGCAAAATGTGGGGTTTTAGGGTTAAAATGTGGGATTTTTAGGGTAAATCGCAGGATTTTGGGGGCGAAATGCGGGAATTTTGGTGCGAAATGGGGCGATTTGGGGCAAAAATGCGGGATTTGTGGAGGAAATTGCGAGATTTTGAGGGGCAAAATGTGGGGTTTTAGGGTTAAAATGTGGGATTTTTGGGGGAAATCGCGGGATTTGGGGGGCAAAATGTGGTAATTTGGTGTGATATCTGTGGTGCTGTAGATGCGCTGCCAATGGCCGGTGAGGAGCAGCAAGAACTTGGCAGGCTGGCACTTTCGGTGTGGGAGCAATCGTCCGACGTTCGTGATTTGTCGGGGTTTTTTCTCAGTGGGTGCCCATGTGCAGCTGGTGGTAATCGTCGAAGCCCTGTTGGTCAGGGAAAGCCCGGAGCCCCGATGTCTGTCGTGCTGCAGATGCGCTGCCAATGGCCGATGAGGAGCAGCAAGAGATTGAAAGGCTGGCACTCAAGGTGTGGGAGGAATCGTCCGATGTTTGTGATTTCTCAGGATTTTTTTCAGTGGGTGCCCAGGTGCAGCTGGTGGTAAACGTCGAAGCCCTGTTTGTCAGGGAAAGCCCGGAGCCCCGATGTCTGTGGTGCTGTAGATGCGCTGCCAATTGCCGGTGAGGAGCAGCAAGAGCTTGTGTTGCTGGCACTTTCGGTGTGGGAGTAATCGTCCGATGTTCGTGATTTTTCGGGGTTTTTTTTCAGTGGGCGCTCAGGTGCAGCGGGTGGTAAATGTTGAAGCACTGTTGGTCAGGGTTAGGGTTAGGGTTAGGGTTAGGGTTAGGTTAGGGTTAGGGTTAGGGTTAGGTTAGGGTTAGGGTTAGGGTTAGGGTTAGGGTTAGTGTTAGGTTTAGGTTAGGGTTAGGGTTAGGGTTAGGGTTCGGTTAGGGTTAGGGTTAGGGTTAGGGTTAAAGTTAGGGTTAGGGTTAGGTTAGGGTTAGGGTTAGGGTTAGGGTTAGGGTTAGGTTAGGGTTAGGGTTAGGGTTAGTGTTAGGTTAGGGTTAGGGTTAGGGTTAGGGTTAGGGTTAGGTTAGGGTTAGGGTTAGGGTTAGGTTAGGGTTAGGGTTAGGTTAGGGTTAGGGTTACTCTTAGGTTAGGGTCAGGGTTTTGGGGGGAATCTGGGGGGAAATGGCTGGATTTTGGGGGCAAATATGGGATTTTGGTGCAAAATGCAGGAATTTGTGGCAAAAATGGGGGATTATGGGGAAAGTCGCGGGATTTTGGGGCAAAATGTGGGGTTTTAGGGTTAAAATGTGGGATTTTTAGGGTAAATCGCAGGATTTTGGGGGCGAAATGCGGGAATTTTGGTGCGAAATGGGGCGATTTGGGGCAAAAATGCGGGATTTGTGGAGGAAATTGCGAGATTTTGAGGGGCAAAATGTGGGGTTTTAGGGTTAAAATGTGGGATTTTTGGGGGAAATCGCGGGATTTGGGGGGCAAAATGTGGTAATTTGGTGTGATATCTGTGGTGCTGTAGATGCGCTGCCAATGGCCGGTGAGGAGCAGCAAGAACTTGGCAGGCTGGCACTTTCGGTGTGGGAGCAATCGTCCGACGTTCGTGATTTGTCGGGGTTTTTTCTCAGTGGGTGCCCATGTGCAGCTGGTGGTAATCGTCGAAGCCCTGTTGGTCAGGGAAAGCCCGGAGCCCCGATGTCTGTCGTGCTGCAGATGCGCTGCCAATGGCCGATGAGGAGCAGCAAGAGATTGAAAGGCTGGCACTCAAGGTGTGGGAGGAATCGTCCGATGTTTGTGATTTCTCAGGATTTTTTTCAGTGGGTGCCCAGGTGCAGCTGGTGGTAAACGTCGAAGCCCTGTTTGTCAGGGAAAGCCCGGAGCCCCGATGTCTGTGGTGCTGTAGATGCGCTGCCAATTGCCGGTGAGGAGCAGCAAGAGCTTGTGTTGCTGGCACTTTCGGTGTGGGAGTAATCGTCCGATGTTCGTGATTTTTCGGGGTTTTTTTTCAGTGGGCGCTCAGGTGCAGCGGGTGGTAAATGTTGAAGCACTGTTGGTCAGGGTTAGGGTTAGGGTTAGGGTTAGGGTTAGGGTTAGGGTTAGGGTTAGGTTAGGGTTAGGGTTAGGGTTAGGGTTAGGGTTAGGGTTAGTGTTAGGTTTAGGTTAGGGTTAGGGTTAGGGTTCGGTTAGGGTTAGGGTTAGGGTTAGGGTTAGGGTTAAAGTTAGGGTTAGGGTTAGGTTAGGGTTAGGGTTAGGGTTAGGGTTAGGTTAGGGTTAGGGTTAGGGTTAGGGTTAGTGTTAGGTTAGGGTTAGGGTTAGGGTTAGGGTTAGGGTTAGGTTAGGGTTAGGGTTAGGGTTAGGTTAGGGTTAGGGTTAGGTTAGGGTTAGGGTTAGGGTTAGGTTAGGGTTAGGGTTACTCTTAGGTTAGGGTCAGGGTTTTGGGGGGAATCTGGGGGGAAATGGCTGGATTTTGGGGGCAAATATGGGATTTTGGTGCAAAATGCAGGAATTTGTGGCAAAAATGGGGGATTATGGGGAAAGTCGCGGGATTTTGGGGCAAAATGTGGGGTTTTAGGGTTAAAATGTGGGATTTTTAGGGTAAATCGCAGGATTTTGGGGGCGAAATGCGGGAATTTTGGTGCGAAATGGGGCGATTTGGGGCAAAAATGCGGGATTTGTGGAGGAAATTGCGAGATTTTGAGGGGCAAAATGTGGGGTTTTAGGGTTAAAATGTGGGATTTTTGGGGGAAATCGCGGGATTTGGGGGGCAAAATGTGGTAATTTGGTGTGATATCTGTGGTGCTGTAGATGCGCTGCCAATGGCCGGTGAGGAGCAGCAAGAACTTGGCAGGCTGGCACTTTCGGTGTGGGAGCAATCGTCCGACGTTCGTGATTTGTCGGGGTTTTTTCTCAGTGGGTGCCCATGTGCAGCTGGTGGTAATCGTCGAAGCCCTGTTGGTCAGGGAAAGCCCGGAGCCCCGATGTCTGTCGTGCTGCAGATGCGCTGCCAATGGCCGATGAGGAGCAGCAAGAGATTGAAAGGCTGGCACTCAAGGTGTGGGAGGAATCGTCCGATGTTTGTGATTTCTCAGGATTTTTTTCAGTGGCTGCCCAGGTGCAGCTGGTGGTAAACGTCGAAGCCCTGTTTGTCAGGGAAAGCCCGGAGCCCCGATGTCTGTGGTGCTGTAGATGCGCTGCCAATTGCCGGTGAGGAGCAGCAAGAGCTTGTGTTGCTGGCACTTTCGGTGTGGGAGTAATCGTCCGATGTTCGTGATTTTTCGGGGTTTTTTTTCAGTGGGCGCTCAGGTGCAGCGGGTGGTAAATGTTGAAGCACTGTTGGTCAGGGTTAGGGTTAGGGTTAGGGTTAGGGTTAGGGTTAGGGTTAGGTTAGGGTTAGGGTTAGGGTTAGTGTTAGGGTTAGGTTAGGGTTAGGGTTAGGGTTAGGGTTAGGGTTAGGGTTCGGTTAGGGTTAGGGTTAGGGTTAGGGTTAGGGTTAGGGTTTGGTTAGGGTTAGGGTTAGGGTTAGGTTAGGGTTAGGGTTAGGGTTAGGGTTAGGGTTAGGTTAGGGTTAGGGTTAGGTTAGGGTTAGGGTTAGGGTTAGGGTTAGGGTTAGGGTTAGGGTTAGGTTAGGGTTAGGGTTAGGGTTAGGGTTAGGGTTAGGTAAGGGTTAGGGTTAGGTTAGGGTTAGGGTTAGGGTTAGAGTTAGGGTTAGGGTTAGGGTTAGGGTTAGGGTTAGGGTTAGGTTAGGGTTAGGGTTAGGGTTAGGTTAGGGTTAGGTTAGGGTTAGGGTTAGGGTTAGGGTTAGGTTAGGGTTAGGGTTAGGGTTAGGGTTAGGTTAGGGTTAGGGTTAGGGTTAGGGTTAGGTTAGGGTTAGGGTTAGGGTTAGGGTTAGGTTAGGATTAGGGTTAGGGTTAGGGTTAGGGTTAGGGTTGGGTTAGGGTTAGGTTAGGGTTAGGGTTAGGGTTAGGGTTAGGTTAGGGTTAGGGTTAGGGTTAGGTTAGGGTTAGGGTTAGGGTTAGGGTTAGGTTAGGGTTAGGGTTAGGGTTAGGGTTAGGGTTAGGTTAGGGTTAGGGTTACTCTTAGGTTAGGGTCAGGGTCAGGGTTTTGGGGGGAATCTGGGGGGAAATGGCTGGATTTTGAGGGCAAATATGGGATTTTGGTGCAAAATGCAGGAATTTGTGGCAAAAATGGGGGATTATGGGGGAAGTCGCGGGATTTTGGGGCAAAATGTGGGGTTTTAGGGTTAAAATGTGGGATTTTTAGGGTAAATCGCAGGATTTTGGGGGCGAAATGCGGGAATTTTGGTGCGAAATGGGGCGATTTGGGGCAAAAATGCGGGATTTGTGGAGGAAATTGCGAGATTTTGAGGGGCAAAATGTGGGGTTTTAGGGTTAAAATGTGGGATTTTTGGGGGAAATCGCGGGATTTGGGGGGCAAAATGTGGTAATTTGGTGTGATATC